>NC_059106.1:169518087-170735587 GCF_020740685.1 Jaculus jaculus
ATGAACCACTTCAGGGGCTGGAGAGATGACTTAGTGGTTAAGGCACTTGCCTGCGAAGCCAAAGGACCCAGTTTGGACTCTCCAGATCCCACATAAGCCAGAGACACATGGAGTTTGATTGCAGTGACTAAAGGCCCTGGTGCACCAGTTCTTTCTCCCTGTTTCTCTCTCACATAAAAAAGAAACCACTTCAAAGTACATTTATTGTTTAAATATTTAATTTTCTAAAACAAATGTTTTGTTTATTTATTTATTTACTTTTTTGAGGTAGGGTCTCACTGTGGTCCAGGCTGACCTGGAATTAACTATGTAGTTTCAGGGTAGCCTTGAGTTCAAGGCCATCCTCCTACTTCTGCCTCCTGAGTGCTGGGATTAAAGGTGTGCGCCACCATGCCCGGCTATTTTAAAGAGAGAAAGAAACAGATAAAGAGAGAATGGGTGCATTAGGGCCTCTAGCCACTGAAAACAAACTCCAAATACATGTACCACCATGTGCATCTGGCTTACATGGGTACTGGGGAACTGAACCTGGGATGTTAGGTTTCACATGCAAACCCCTTAATCTCTGACTCATCTCTCCAACCCTACTGTTACATTTGTTTGAGAGAGAGAGAGAGAGAATGGGCGCGCCGGGCCTCTAAGCACTGCGAAAGAACTCCAGACGCATGCGCCACCTTGAGCATCTGGCTTACGTGGGTCCTGGGGAATTTAACCTGTGTCCTTGGGCTTCTCAGGCAAGTGCTAAGCCATCTCTCCAACCCAAAATATTTAACTTCTTGTGGTAAATATGATATAGAGCCTTCTTTTTAAATTTTATTTGAACTGAACCCCCCGAAGCTGATAATAGAACCCTTCACTTCACATGTCTTCCAAGCATACAGTTGGTATCAAGATTGGTTTAGGAATTAGAGGTGTGTCCATGGGTAAAATAAACGAAATCCTTCTTTAATCTTCTGCAACATTGACAACATGTCCGGGGACTGGAGTGCGGTGGACCTTGAGGGCACGACGCTAAGGGAAACAAGCCAGTCACAGAAGGACCGGCGCTGTGTGGCTCCACCTCTGTGAGGCGTCTGTGGAGTGGGGTTCATGGACACAAGTGCAGGGGTGGCTGGAAGGGGTACAGGGAGGGGAGTGTGGGAGGCTTTTGTTTAATGGGTGTAGAATTTTCATTCTACAAGATGAAAAAGTTCTGGAGAATAGATGAACAACTTACTGCCAATGAGCAGTACACTTAAACAACAGTTAAGATGGTACATTTTATGTTAACCATATATATGACACATCACAAAAGTGAGAGATGGCTTAGTGGTTAAGGCGCTTGCCTGTGAAGCCTAAGGATCCAGGTTCAAGTCTTCAGTATCCACATAAGCCAGATGCATAAGGTGGCACATGTACCTGGAGCTAATTTGCAGTGGCTAGAGGCCCTGGCGCATCCATTCTCATTCTCACACACAAATAAATATTTAAAAAAATTTTAATGCAAGAATATGGGGCTGGAGAGATGGTTTAGCAGTTGAGCGCTTGCCTGTGAAGCCAAAGGACCCCGGTTCGAGACTCGATTCCCCAGGACCCACGTTAGCCAGATGCACAAGGGGGCGCACGCATCTGGAGTTCGTTTGCAGAGGCTGGAGGCCCTGGCACGCCCATTCTTTCTCTCTCTCTCTATCTGCCTTTCTCTCTGTGTCTGTCTATCTCAAATAAATAAATAAATGAACAAAAAAATTTAATGCGAGAATATGTACTAAGTATGTTGCTGTTGTACACTTACAATATCATATACATGGTAAGAAATGCTGCACTGAAGAGCATGTCAGGCAGTGTCAACGGCAGGAAGAAAGAGCAAGCGGAGAGGAGGAAGAGCGTGGGGGGGGGGGTGGAGGCTCCCAGAGCTGGAGGGAGTGAGGAGGGAACTCTGGAGACATCATAGTTGTCGCTGTGTGTGTGAGCCTACCTTTTCTTTTTTAGAGGCAGGGTCTCACTCTAGCCCAGACTGACCTTAAGCTCACTGTGAGTCCCCCAGTCCCACACAGATCCGCCCTGTGTTTGTCTTAGCTGCCGAGAATGCGCGGAGGCTTGCATGCGGAGCCGCCTTTCAGTCTGCGCTCCAGTGTGTCAGCTTGGATGAGCCCCCGTGGATGTACGTTGTACAAGGGAGTCAACCTAGTATCTGTGGATAACAGCCTTATACACAGAGGATAGAGACGAGCAAGTCTTGTTCTCTGGGTGGCTAAAAGGAAAAAAAAAGATATGATCCTGGAATTATTACAGAAGTCTTGGTCATTTACAGTGAAAAGAGAAAGACTGCTGATTTAAAAAAAAAGTCAGCAAAACAGTGTCAACTCTTCCTCCAGCATTCTTTTATAGAAGACAGATCAAATCATGTCATTTTGATGAGCTTCTAATGGAAGGAAAAAATTGGCTCTTGTGTCAGTAAAGGTAGGTGTGTTTGTGTGTGTGTGTGTGTGTGTGTGTGTGTGTGTGTGTGTGTGTAGGGTCCTGGTTCATGGAAAGTTCCAGGGGTTGCACTGAAACAAGGTTAGCCTTAAGAGCTACAATCTGGAGAGAATAAAGTAGTCTTTGGATGAAGAGAAAGACAGCTGAAGAAAGTGTCCCAGTGGTCATAAAAGAAAATATGCGTGTAATCATGACAGTTTTATAAAGAGTGATCTTAGGTGAGACAGGGTTCAGCGGTTTGTTACATCTGCAAGAGGGGCACGTGTGATAAATGGCTCCCTTTAAGCCATGCCTTGCCTGTGTCTCAGAGCGCAGGGACTCTCTGAGGACAGTGTGGGGCCAGCCTTGGGATGATAATGGAACGCCCTTAGTGTCTGCAGCGCAGAGTCCCAAAGAGTGTCCTTTCCTCTTTTGCCAGTGTGGACGCATGTTGTGCGGACTGCTGGAAGAGCTAAGGCTCTGTGGCTGTATGGCACCCCCACCTTGACCTTGCCTGTGACCCTTTAGCCATTCCCGATGCCCTGGTTCCATCAAACTGAGCTTTGAGGACCCCAACAGTCTCCATTGTTCAGTCCCGTTGCCCCTCCGCTCATAAGGCCTCCTCTGCCTGGGGTCACCCACCCCCACCAGCCGGGTCTGATGTCACCCGCTTCACTTTTGATCCGACACAGGACGGTCTTGCCACGAGGGCTCACCCTTCCCTCTTTGTTGGCATTGTCTGGTTTGTTTGTTTGGGAGATGGGGTTTTCCTGTGTTTTACAGGTTGGTCTTGAACTAGTTCTCTGTGTATATATATGTATATATATTTAGGTCTCACTCTAGCCCAGGATGACCTGGAATTCACTATGTATTCTCAGGGTGGCATCAAATTCACAGCAATCCTCCTACCTCTGCCTCCCATGTGCTGGGATTAAAGGTGTGCATCACCATGCCCAGCAATATAATTTTTTAAAATATTCTATTTTTATTTACTTATTTAGAGAGTCAGACTGAGAGTGAATGTGCACTCCAGGGCCTCCAGTCACTGCAAACAAACTCCAGATGCATGCACTACCTTGTGCATATGACTTACATGGGTCCTGGGGAACTGAACCTGGGTCCTTTGGCTTTGCCAGCAACTGCCTTAACTTCTGAGCCATCTCTCCAGCCCTATATATAATTTTTTTAACATAGGTTTCAGTCTTGTATCCCCTCACCTCTGGTCTCCATTTCCCTGGGAGCTGTCCTCAGTAGGGTCCTTCGTGCTCACTGTAGAGTAATGAGGGCCTCTGTCAGTTCCTGGAGGATGGCTGTTGCTTGGGATATTTCTACCCACCCTGTGGCTCTTACAGTCTCCCCGCCCCCTCTTCAAAACAATCCTTGAGACTTGCGACTGCTTAGAGACAGGAACCTGTCCACCACCTTGGCAGCTCCTGAGCCAGCGCCTGGCTTCTCTCTGGGGATGTTCACATTGCATTGCTGGTGGGGGTGAAGCGTCCATGCCACAGCCTTGGCTGTGGGGGCGCGCCTCTTCTGACAGAGCTCAACTCATACATGTATATGTGTGTATCTGCCTATATATGTACGTACGTATGTATGTATGTATGTATACAATTAATTAGGCAAGTAAACACCATAGAAGTAAAATCATTAGCTGAGAACCCTCTCTATAGTTTAAAGGTACAGGAAAAACAGTATTTCACTGACCACAAGATGCGTTAAACAGAACTTCGTCTGGGCTGCAGATATGATGGCTGTGGTAGAGTACTTGCCTAGCATGTACAAGAGATTAGGCTTAATCCCCAGTACAAAAAAGAAAAAGAAAAAAAAGGTGTTCCTCACAGCACTTTACATGGAGGTAAGTTTTTAAGAAAGTGCACTATACTTTCCTCTTCCAGCAAAGTGCAATTTAATTTCCATACTCTGTACAAATGTCTTTGCAACAAGGAATTCCAGCTCAGTCTTCTTTTTTTTTTTTTAATTTTTTTTTTTATTTATTTGAGAGCGACAGACATAGAGAGAAAGACAGATAGAGGGAGAGAGAGAATGGGCGCGCCAGGGCTTCCAGCCTCTGCAAACGAACTCCAGACGCATGTGCCCCCTTGTGCATCTGGCTAACGTGGGACCTGGAGAACCGAGCCTCGAACCGGGGTCCTTAGGCTTCACAGGCAAGCGCTTAACCGCTAAGCTATCTCTCCAGCCCTCAGTCTTCTTTTTATGTATTTATTTATTTGGAGAGAGAGAGAGGAGGGAGAAAATTTGTGTGCCAGGGCCTCAGCCACTGTAAACTCCAGATGCCTGCGCCACCTAGTGGGCAGGTGCGACCTTGCGGTTGCCTCATCTTTGTGCATCTGGCTTATGTGGGATCTGGAGAATAGAACATGGGTCCCTAGGCTTCGCAAGCAGACACCTTCACTGCTAAGTCATCTATCCAGCCCCAGCTCACTCTTGTTATGGAAGTATTGACAGTTGTTTCGGACAGACCATGAGTTCTGTTGGGGTGTAGCTGAGGTGTGCTATAACTGGCTGCAGTACCCATATATGGTTGATAGCAAATGGCCTCCACAAACATGCATACGCATGCGCATGCTTACTTGCTCACAAATGTGTGCACATAAATATGAACACAGGGCTGGAGAGATGGATTAGAGGTTAAGGCGTATGCCTTTAAAGCCTAAGGACCCAGGTTCAATACTCCAGGTCCCACAGAAGCCAGATGCACATGGTGGCACACACATCTGGAGTTCATCTGCAGTGGCTGAAGGCCATGGCATGCCCATTCTCTCTCTCTCTCTCTTTCTATGTCTCAAATAAATAAAAACAAATCTTAAAATATAAAAATACGTAAATAAATGAACAAATGTGAACACTTGCACACATATGTCCCACACAAAAATTCAGAAGAATGTTTCTGTCACTCCCTCACTCTGGATCCGGAGGCAAGCATCCAGGAGGCTCTGCAGGCATCCACATCCAGGCTTGTCCGCGGCAGGTCTGACTGCCTAGAGCAGTGTCAGGGGCCAGCGTCATGTGGCCTCTGCGATGAGCCACTGTGCTTGGATTAAGTTCTTCCTGGGCGGGGGAAGGGGGCGGTTTACTCGCTTCCACAGGGCACTCTTGATGGTTGCCAAGTACTGAAACAGTGTAATGCATTCTGGAACACACAGCTTGGTCAGGAGGAAACGTCAGCAGCCTGAGTGGATGGGACATCTCCGTCTCCCACAGGGATGATCATCATGTAGTTGATCGGTCCTGTTCTGAGCTTCATGCAGCACAGGTCAGGATGGCAGCCATGGTAATCACCTTTATGGGACACAGGTACCTGCAGCATTCATTTACATGTGCAGTGGCCCGAATTTTGCATCTATTGCCTCTGTCATGTATTCGCACCATCTTTCACCTATCAAAATATGATGGCTTGACAGGGGCTGGAGAGATGGCTTAGTGGTTAAGGCGTTTGCCTGCACAGCCAAAGGATCCTGGTTTGATTCTCCAGGACCCACATAAGCCAAATGCACAAGGGGGTGCGTGCGTCTGGAGTTCATTTGCCGTGGATGGAGGCCCTGGCACGCCCATTTTCTCCCCCCACCTTTCTCTGTCTCAAATAAAAAAAAAAAAAAACATATTAAAATTTTAAAAGAAGAAAAAATATGCTGGTTTGAATGTAAAATGTGTTTGAATACTTAATACCCAGATGTGGCAGTGTTTGGAAAGGAAGTGGAGCCTTGCTGGAGGAGGTGAGCCACACGGTGCAGACCTGGACATTTTATAACCCACCCAGCGTCACTTCCTGTTTGTTCCCCCTTCTCCCCCCCATACACCACTGATCCCACTGTGTGGCGCTGGTTTCCTGAACCTTACAAGATAAAACCTCCTCTTGGAACTGTAAGCTAAAACTAAACACTTGTTTTTATTATTTATTTATTTGCAAGAGGGGGCGGGGAGGGAGAATGAGAATAATAGAGAAGGAACGGCTGCTCCCATGCTAGGACCAGCAGCCATTGCAAATGAACTCCAGGAGCATGTGCCACTGGGTGCATCTGCCTTTATGAGGGTACCGGAGAATTGAACCCTGGTCATCAGGCTTGGCAAACAAGTGACTTTCACCACTGAACCATCTTCTCAGCCCTACTTTCTTAAGCTGCTTCTGGTCAGGCATTTTGTTCCAGCAATGACACTTATTGATACACAGGGTACATATAGATTTTTTTTTTCCCCAGTGCAGAATGAATTTGAGTATTATTGGGGGAAAAAAAAAAAAAAGACTTGGCACTAACATCACAGATGATGTGAAAATGTTTTTTTGAGGGCAGCCACACAATTATCTCCATGCTAAGCAGTCCAGGAAAATAAAATAACTACCAAATGGAGAAGAATTGTTAGGAAGTTTGAGAGTTATTCCCCTAAAGTCATATCACAAGTAAAGAAAACAGAAGAGGGAGTTGCCCTCCCTCACCAGATTAAAGTAATGCAGCCATCGACACACCTTAAAAATTTTGATTTCCAGTTTAGGTGAAGGAATGGCTTCTGGCTCAACTGCATTGTCTTGCGATTAGACGCGTGCAGTAGTTACTGACAAATTGGCCTGTCTACAATGGTGGCTTCTTCCTAAGACTTGGTGGAAAAAAGCACAACAGAAACCAGCAAGAGCCTTTTGTACTTGTGAGCGCTGTCTTCGCTCTGAGACCAAGCTGAGGATGGGTGCTGGGGTCAGTAAGCACTGGGTCTACATTTCAGGGACTTCGTAACGTTTCATCAGAATTTTAAAGAGGCAAGAGGAAGAAATGATATGAAATCACTTGGAGTAAGGAGAACAGGCCACTCCCCTGTGCCCTGGCAAAGTAGGAAATAAACTGGAACATTTATAGCTAAAATGTTATTTAGCAAGATTAAAATGCGCCCCTCATGCCGCTGTAGTGCCCCTTTCTGGAAGGTGATTTACGAACCCCTGGACCGTCTTGTGGTACTAATAACAACTTGAGCCAGCTATTTTATGGGGTGGACACAGAGGGTAATTAGAAACATCTGAAAACCCCATAATGTGCCCAGAACACCAGGACATTGTGTGGACACGAGAACAAGAAAATATCCGCGCCCAAGCTGTGTACTCTGCAAATACGTGAACTTGTTATTGAACAAAATCTACTCAGTGTGACACTCCATTTCCCAAAAAGAAGCGAAACTCCTCAGGCTGAGTATATCGTTTTATTTAAGTACACTCACTGTACAAATCATGGCCTTATTTGGTAAAAGTCTCCCGATTCTGCTGTTCATCCAGTGATTATTTCCCCTCTGTCAGACTCCATCATATTATAGGCTGTTTTCTGCCAGAAGGATTTCTTCTTTTTCACCTGGCAACAACTTGAAAATTTAGATTTCTGTGGGGGTTCGCTTTGGAAATTACTTCTTAAAAACACCCTGTGCCAGAGATCAGTAGCATCCAGTTTTCTTACTAGAAGTCGCTTGGGGGGCAGGGTCTCAGGCTCTACTTGAGCTGGTATCTGGCGCTGGATCCGCTGTGGCCGAGTGGGAGGCCTGGGGACAAGACAGGGCTGACAGCAGCGGCCTCCCAGCCCCGGCCTGCCTCCCCTTAAGACAAGGTCTCCCCCAAGAAAACCTGACAGTCCGGTGGTAGCTGGTGAATGGCTCCTTGCCTCTTCATCCACAAGTGGCAAGCTCCCGTGAGGAGTCAAGCTGACAGGTCCTGGGCAGACACAGCCATCCACTATCCCGGTTGCTGTCTTGCCTTCTGCATCTTCACCAACTCTGCGTCCCCCCCCCCTTTTTGTCCTTTCTGATTGGCTTGGATGGGATTCCTTACTGATCGTGACAGAACACTGTAGTCACCTGTGCATTGTGCTAGACGTTATATATGACTTACAGAGGCCTCTGGCTTCACCTGCCTGAGAGTCCTGCATGGGGTGTGACAGTGGCTGATAGCTGGATGCTGGAGCCTGACTTCAGGTGCATGCCTGCCTTCAATCCCTCAATCATAGGTTCCTAAGCCTGATCATGCCAAAGAGTATGGGGTGGTTTAAAGGTGCCCGGTTTCCACCCCAGGCCCCTTGCATTAGAATTTCTGGGTCTCCTTTGGTTATGTATCTTTTTAAGACACACAATGCAGGTGACGGTTCCTCATAGCTACAAATGCAGAACGCAGAGTGCAGGCAATACTAAGCACCCTTCAATGCCCATGGGAACCACTGTGGCTCTCGCCGAGACGCAGACCAACCCAGCAGGTTTGGGCAATGGTCCTGTGTCCCGGGAAATGGGCTGCTTCTTGTCTGAGGACTGTACTCTATGGTAGAAGATACCAATTAAAACATACAGTCGGGCTGGGGGGATGGCTTAGCGGTTAAGACATTTGCCTACAAAGCCAAAGGACTCAGGTTCGATCCTCCAAGACCCACATAAGCCAGACGCACAGGTGGTGCATGCATCTGCAGTTCGTTGGCAGTGGCTGGAGGCCCTGGTGCGCCTATTTTCTCTCTCTCTTTCCTTTCTTTCTTTCTTTCTTTCTTTCTTTCTTTCTTTCTTTCTTTCTTTCTTTTTTTTTTTTTGATGTTTGTTTGTTTTTATGAGGTAGGGTCTTACTGTAGCTCGGGCTGACCTGGAATTCACTGTAGTCTCAGGGTGGCCTCAAACTCAATGATCCTACCTCTGCCTCCTAAGTGCTGGGATTAAAGATATGAGCCACTGTATCTGGTAGTCTTTCTCTCATATAAATAAATAAAAATAAAATATTTTAAAAACACAGTGATCTCACTGAAATGTATCATTGTCTTGAATTCAAGACACTTATCCATTTCCCTAGCACCATATTTAGTAAAGGCCAGAACACCCTAAGCTAATCAGAGCGTGTTGACTTTTTTGCCCCTCAGCACTTACCTATGTTATACCTAAGGTTTCCTCACCCTACCTCATTGCCTCTTGGATACAGTCTCATCAGGATGGCTCAGACTGCGGGGGATTTGTGCATCCTTGCCACATGAAATGCTGGGCGGTCTGCCCTGCCTTGGTGCCCCACCATTGTAGCTTGCTCTGCTGTGCCCTTTCGTTGGCAACTTTTCAGAGGACAGCCAGAAAGTCTCCGTTCACCATGCTGCTTTAGTTCCCAGGGCCTCGTGTTCAGCTCTCTGAAGAATTTTTATCGTCGTTGCTCCTGTGGGACAAGCTGGGTTCTGCAGGCCAGCCAGTCTCCTAGGAACGGAGAGGCTCTTACTGCTCTCTCTCCTCAGTTTTGGGATGTGGCCCAAATTCCCAAACAAAAGTCTAACTCCACAATCTTTTCTACATTCAACAAAACAGCATTGCCTGTAGCGAGGTATTTGGGTTTGGGAAGTTGATACTCTTGGCTTCCTAATTGTACAACACATAATTGAGTTTTGTCAGGAGAAGTAGAAAGGGAGACGTATTTACACAGCTCCACCTTTACGCTAGTTAAGTTCTCCTTGTGGTTATCATTAACCATTTGACAATGGACAAAGGTACAGTCTTTAACTAGAGATGGGACAAGGTGCACTTGAAATGTACCAATTGATCAAGCGCTGTCATGCATCCATCATATTTTCTGACAATGTTAAAATCCCTGTGCTGAACCTGCAGACTTCAAATGCCCAGATGTTGGGCTGGATAGATGGCTTAGCAGTTAAGGTGCTTGCTCGTGAAGCCTAAGGATTCATGTTCAACTCTCCAGGTCGCATGTAAGCCAGGCACACAAGGTGATGCAAGCATGCATGGTCACACATGCACAAAAGGTGGCGCACGCATCTGGAGTTCAGTGGCAGTGGCTGGAGGCCATGGCACGCCAATTCTCTCTCACGCTTGCTCTCTTGCATTAAAGAAAAACAAAAAATCCCGGCTGTTGACTTGGAACCAGGGGCTTGGGGGCATGCTGAGCATGGAGCGGCTGAGTGGACAGAAAATAGTGAGGGAAGGCGAACTCATTGGCTGGGGTAACGAAGTTGCACCTCTCTCTCCTGCTCCCCAAGCCCCGTTGCATTCCTTTCTCCCCTCTCCCCCCTCCTCTTTCTCGTTCCTCCAAGGTCCTCTGATATTAAGGTTCTTTCTCTTTCCTATCTCTGATTCCCTTTTATTCCACCAGAGTCCATCAGATATATCCATTGCTGGGTAATTGTTAAGCTATGTCTGGTACCCTGAGCCCCTCCCCCAGTTCACACCTTTAATACAGGTGGGAAGATGAAAAGCGGTTTGTACAATAACATTTCTCAATCTGGTGCAGTTTTGTACTTCTTTCCTCTCCTACTCTGGGACAAGCATTTAATGCTAAGATACATTACTATTACTATTATTAGTATTATTTGGTTTTCCAAACTTAGGCAGAAGGGTCAGGTCATCTTGGCCTGCAGTAGGCAGGGGCCAGGGTTCTAGATGGCTTACAATGCACAAAATGAGGCATCCCTTACAGGAAAGAATTATTTTTTTGATCCAAACTATCAAGAGTACCAAAGTTGGGGCTGGAGAGATGGGTCAGCAGTTAAGGTCCTTGCTTACAAAGCCTAAGGACCTGAGTTCAATTCCTAAGTACCCAGATGTACAAGGAGGCACATGCATCTGCAGTTAGTTTGCAGTGGCTAGAAGCCCTGCAACACTCTTTTATTTTTTCTTTTTCTGCCTGCCTATCTCTCTCAAATAAATAAATAAAATATATATTTTTAAAGACTACCAAAGTTGAGGAACCCTGCTCTAAAGAGCTAGAATTGCCCCTTTTAAATTTCCGGACATCTCAGATCCTTCCTCTTCCATTTTGTTCAGGTCCATAGAAAACCCTCCTTCATAACCTCACGATAGGTTTCTAGAAGAAAGCAGCAAGATTGGTGTCACTCGGCTACTATCGCACTGTGTAACTGAATCAACTGCTCCGGGCTCCTGGAGGCACTCAGCAACTCCCTCGTTGTATTTCAGAAAGCACCAACATCAAAATGGGCCAGGATGTCTGGAAATCACAACAATAAAATGAGTGGGAAAACACATAGCTCAAAAGGCATCTTTTGTACATCTCAGAAGTGATTGTGTAGCAGCAAACACTTTGTAACACCAGCCCTCAGAACTGTGGATACGCAGACGCAGTGCGTCTGAGCAGTGGCTGTGGCAAAAGGAGAGAATGCTGAACGTGTTTATTTGAATGAGAGCATCATCGCCCGTTCAAATAAACCTGGCATCTTGGGGCGGTACAGGTTTATTTTTACACACGCCTTTTTGGAGGGTCATTTCCCCAAGTTTGAAAGAAAAGAAAAAAAGAAAAACTATTCAAGCATTGGAAGTCTGACTTGAAACGTGTTGGAAAATGGAGAAAAGGGCTTCTTGGGGCCAAAGCCCCTTGGGGTTTTAGCTGGACAGTGATGTACACTTGTGACCTTCCACTCTTGGACTGAGAAGCCACCCTGGAGAGCAGGGAGGGGACCTTCCCTCACCTCGTGGAGCAGTTTGCCCTTGTGTTTTGCTCATTTTGCCCAGGAAACTTGGAATTGGCACCATTGCGTCTTGTGGTTTTTAACTTGAATGAGACACCTGCGCTTCATTGGACCATAGTGACCGAAGCCCTGTGTTACTGGGGGCCCTCCTGAGACCCCAGCCTTTACTCACATGGTTGGTTTTTGTCCAACTATCGTTTTCAACAGTCATGGTAAAATCTACATACCACGGACTTTGTCAGTTGAACCATTTTCAGGCGTATGTCTCACTGCCACTCAGTGTTGGTAGTGTGCGTTGACAAAACCTTCATCCTCTTAGCGCCTCCATCCATCCGACAGTGCCTCTCTCTTCCCGTGCCCACAAGTGCCTGGTGAACTCTCCTCCACTCTCTGCCTCTTAGGAATTTGAGCATTTGGGGGGGTCTTTGCATAAGTGTAATCTTAATACGTTTATCTTTTCATATCTAGTTTATTTGACTTAGCCTGTTTTCAAGGTGCATTCTTACTCTGGGTCCAGGCTGGCTTTGAACTCATGATTCTCCTGCCTCAGCACTCTCCACCCCCACTGGTTAGGATCACAGGCATGTGCCTGAAATGGAAATTTTGAGATTCCCTGCCAATATGCCAATGCACTAATAAATTTAGGGTACCCCAGATTCTTGTCTTACGGATGTTTTTATTTTTTATTTTGGTTTTTCAAGGTAGGGTTTCACTCTGGCCCAAGCTGACCTGAAATTAACTATGTAGTCTCAGGGTGGCCGTGAACTCATGGCAATCCTCCTACCTCTGCCTCCCGAGTGCTGGGATTAAAGGTGTGCACCACTACACTCAGCTTGTTTTAGGGATTTAAAGAATTAAAATCCATGAATCACAGAGTAAGGTTTAGAGAGACAGTATTAGATTAAGAGAAGGAAAGAGGAGAAAGGGCAGAGAGCTCGCCTCTGCCATGTGCAAGGCAGGAGGGGGCAAAGAGCCTGGAGGTGGTGTGCAGGGGTGGAGAGGGGGTGAACTGGGCTGAGCCAAGGGCAGGCTTACCAGAACCTGGAAGTTCAGGAGAGATGAACAGGCAGCAAAGAGAGCTTGTGCCCTGGTAAGCATCTATTTATAACCTTATTGTGATGGGCTTTACCTTTAGGCTCCGGGGAGCCTGAGAAAAAAGTTGAATGGTCTGGACTAGGGGCTGACTCAAGAAGAGCCTAGCCATGATGCCAAGTTTTGGGGCCGAGCTGAACCAACCACAACGTGGGGATCAGATTTAAACCTTCCAGGAATTCTCCTTCCCAGGGAAGGGCTGAGTTGTTTATGGAAAAACAGATCTGGGGAGCTCCTTTGGACGAGAGATAAGAAGCCATCCAGCCAGCCAGCTTCTTCTCTCATCTCTAGCAATGTGGATACTGCCAGACAAGACCAGGGACAGTCCTGCTTTTATTTTCAGGGCCCAGCCACCCTGAAGTGCCTCCTGCCACCGTGTTTTCTTTCCTTTTAAAGGAAAATCATCTGTTGTATGAACATACAGCCTTTATTTACCCTTTTATCTGTTGTGAGAGGGGGTAGGCAGTTAGGGTGACTGGGCCCCTGAAAGTAAAAAAGGCAGGAAAATCTGTATTTGCTACAGATCAAAGGATGATCTGGATTCTTGTCTCTTGCCTGGTTGCCTAGACCTGTTTTCCACAAGCAGCCTGGGCCCCTCTTGGGGAGAGGTCTTTTCACTGTAATTGGTCAAGCTTAGACCCCAGAACTTGGTTAGCCTGTTCCTGAGACAGCCCATAGCCCTAACTAACCAGCTGTCCCTCTGGTTCACCTGAGCCAGAAGACAGCCCACCATTATGAAGTTATAAATACCTTTGCAAGAGGAGGGCATGCTCTCTGGGCTGCCCGACCACTTGGAAACTTCCAGCTGTTGGTGAGTTTTTCCTTGGCAGGCCCAGCCAGGCTGAGCCGAGGGGAGAGCTTCCTAGTTCTTATTCTCCAGACGGGTTCTTTACCCCCTCCAGACCCTCACATGGCTGGAGGTCCTCGAACTTCATTTTCTCTTTTCCTTCCATGGTTTTCCTAGGCCCTCCACATGGGATCTCTAGCCATATAGGCGCCTTCCATGGCTCTGTACTTCCCTCAATAAATGTAATAATCTAATAATTATCATTCTCAGCCTTTTTTTTTAGTCAGTTCTTTGATTAAAAGTAAACATGAAGCCAGGTGTGGTGGTGCATGTCTTTAATCCCAGCACTTGGGCGGCAGAGGTAGGAGGATCGCTGTAAGTTTGAGGCCACCCTGAGACTACATAGTGAATTCCAGGTCAGCCTGGGCTAGAGAGAGACCCTACTTCGAAAAACCAAAAAAAAAAAAAAAAAAAAAAGATAGACATGAACCTAGAGTTCAGGGTTCAGAGGACTTTCCTGAACCCTGAGCACTCTGTTACATGTGGACATTTGGGGTGTTTCTACCTTTTGTCTATTACAAATAATTCCACTATGTATATTGGTGTACAAGCACCTGATGCCCTGCTTTGAAATGTTGGGGAGCATATGCAGGTTTTGAGTCTCCCTGATTAGAAAGGCAAAATCTGAAATGCTCCAAAATCTGAAATATTTTGAGTATTGATGTAAAATTTAAAAGTCTCCAAACAGTTTAAATGGACGGCCTCAGTTATCTCCAGGAGCATGTCCTTCTCCTTTAAGACAGGATCTCAGGCGAGCCTTACTGGATGGTGAACTCCAGGGATCAGCCTGTCTCTGCCTCCCCAGTGCTGGGATTGCAAGTGCCTGTGGCCGTCCTGACGTTCGCATGGGTTCTGTGGTTCTGACTTGAGTCCTGCAAGCATTAGCCAACTTTCCAGCCCCAGTGAAGATTTTCTGATTGAGGATGGGTGCAAACTTAAAAAGACTTTGTAACTATTCTAAAATCAATCCGTCAACCCATCGAGCAAACAAGCATCCAACCCCAACAACACAAACCCTCTTTAATCAGAAACACTTCCCAAGCACTTGGCTAAGAGGTACTCAGCCAGTCCCTAGAAGGGAAGCGCTGAGTCACGTGAGAGAGTTCTATGTTTAACTTCCCAGAACTGCCCAACGCCCCCATCAGCAGTGGCCCCGGCTCCCCGCTTCCCCTCGCCCTTGCACAAGGCTTATTTTCCTTCCTCTTCCTCCTCCTGGTTAACTAATCCCCATCCTGGTGGGTATGAAGTACATAATTCGTGGCTCTGACTTGTCTTTTTCTTAGGAGAATTTTTTTTCCTGAAACTAGAATCTCCACTTAACCAAAGTATTTAATTATAGCATTTTTTATGGCTAGTATTGAGTGTGAATCTCTAGGAGATCTGAGTTCTGGTTTGGGCCTACTGCTTGGACAAGGCTTATTTTTAAGTCTCTTTATCTGTCAAAGGAGAAACTTAGGGAGTGAAGGCTGGAGATCTCTGGCAGCCCCAGTACCCTATTCTTCTGCTAATACAAAGGCTGTTTCTGGAGTGTGAATGAGATTAGACTATCTTTAGTATGCTTTACTCAGAAAGTATTTTTCTGTGATTTCCAAGTATGTGCAGTGGGCTCCCTTTGGCGCTGGTTTTTTTTTTGTTTTTTTGTTTTTTGGCACTGCTTCCCATTCGAATCAAAGGATGGTTTTCTACAACTCCAGTGATATACTGTGTGGTGATGTGTCATCAGCCTGACAAGTTTGATCAGAAGACTGGAGGCCTCAGAACACTGGTCAGGCTTCCAAATGACTCTATATTTTTCTTACTTAGGTTTTAAAATCCAAGTTCTCAGAAGAGTTTGGCCAGAAACAGAATGACTCCTTGGTGGCCCAAAGGGAGCACAGCTTGTCTGGAGCAGGATGAAAGGAGAGAGTTGGACTGGGCCAGTGAGGTTGGAGCGGCCTGAGGTTTTTATGTCTTATTTTTTTATAGAAAGCGGAAAAGAGAACCTGCATGTTCCACACGGGGTGCTGGGGCCTGTTACAAACAACAGCTCATGGGGTGGCTGACAGCTAAAATGTTTTTATTTTTATTTTTTATTTTTAATTCCCTCACTGGAGTTTAAAAAAAAAGAAGTCAAAAGCCAACTTTAGACTTCAGACAAATAGTTTTAATAGTAACTGAAGAGGTTCAGGTTCTCCCTCTCTCCCTCTTTTGGGTTCATTTATCCTTTGCCAATTCCCAGGGCTATCTGCATGGACTTGGAGTAACAGTTCTCGAAGCCTTTCTTTGCGTGCAATTAAAAAACAAAGACCGGGTGCGTGAGCAGTGTTCAGCAGTCAAAATGCCTTGGTGGCAGCTCTGTGTGGGAAAGCCACCCTGGCCTGTGTCCCTGTCGGCATCAGTGGCTCCTGATTCCTGCAGGACATTGGAAGAGAGGGATGAGGAAGAGCTGACTCTTCTCTAGATGTGGCTCCCCGAATTCTTTTGTGTCCCCATCTAAGGCCATGGCTCCTGTCAAGAGGCATCCTTGCTGCCAATCACAAGCTTCTCACGGTGGGGTCCCCAAACCTGCCTGTACCTTTATTTTTTGAAGAGGGGAAGAGCAGGATGTTCCTACGTAGGCCAGGTTGCCTCTGCCTTCAGAGTTCTGGGATTACAGGTGTGCTCTACATGGCCTGGACCTTTGATAAAAGCTTCTGTATTTAGCTGTCTTACACTTGCGCCTGCTTAATGTGTTGCTGTTTTCTGACTGGCCTTTTTTAAAAATTCGATTTGTTTATAAGAGATTAGGGAGAGAGAGAAAGAATGGGTGTGCCAGGGTCTCCAGCCACGGCAAATGAACTCCAGACGTGTGTGGCACCATGCACATCTGGCTTTATATTGCTGGTCCTGGGCAATCAAACTCAGGTCCTTGGTCGTTGCAGGCAAGTGCTTTAACCACTGAGCCATCTCTCCAGCCCCTGACTGGCCTTTGATGACACCAAAATTGCAGTTAGCTACACCTGAGGACAATTAAAAAATATTTTTGATTTATACATCTTTAAAAAAAAATAAAGCTTTTTGGAATACATAGAACATAGTATAAAAGGAAGAATGGACTGAGAAGAGCACAGTAGTATACAAAGTGAAGTTTTCCTTCCACTTCTTTTAAAAAATATTTTATTTATTTATTTGAAAGAGAGGCAGAGAGAGAATGGGCATTCCAGGGCCTTTAGCCACTGCAATTGAACTCCAGATGCACATACCCCCTTGTGTATCTGGCTTACGTGGGTCCTGGAGGATCGAACTGGGGTCCTTAGGCTTTGTAGGCGAACACCTTAACCCCTAAGCCATTTCCCAGCCCTCTTTCCCACTTCTTTCCTGTGAACAACCAGTTCTTTTTCAGAGAGGTGAAAACTCTTTCCCATTGCTGTCCTTTCCCAGAATCGGCACATGTTGGCATGTGTGTAAAGACATCCAGAAGCTGCTGGGACATACTGTTTCCTCTGTTGGGCTCGATTTTGTCCACCTAATCCATATTGGTGTAGATGAGTCTGCCTGGGCCTCTGCGAAGGCTGTAGAACATTCCACCCTGTCATGTACTATAAGTTACTCAACCAGACTAAACGGTCAGACACTTGCATCTTCAAGAGCTTTTGCTATCATCCAAGCTATAACGTATTGTGGAAATCAAGGGATAAATTCATCGACACAATTATGACGCCAATTGCTCATTAAAATTAACACATACTCATCAAATCTCCTTCTAATTTGCATCCCAACAATAGAGAGAGGATCTCTACCAGCATACTGTCTGGTATAGGTTAGTAGACATTTTGACCACTGCTACTCTGAAAGGTTGGAGGGCTTGTTTTCTTTGCTGTGTATGTGTGTTGGTGTGGTATGCATGTTTGTGAGTGGATATATGTATGTGTGCAGGTGTGCACGCATGTGGAGGCCAGAGGTAGGTGTTGGGTGTTTTCCTCAATCACTTTCTTATTTTTTTTTTAATGTTTATTTTAGAGAAAGAGAGAGAATTGGCACACCAGGGCCTCAGCCACTACAGTCAAGCTGCAGACGCTTGCCACCACTAGTGGGCATGTGTGACCTTGAGGTTGCCTCACCTTTGTGCACCTGGCTTCCATGGGATTGGAGAGAGATAAAACATGGGTCCTTAGGCTTTGCAGGCAAGCTCCTTAACCGCTCAGCCATCTCTTGAGCCCTGTCTTTTTTTTTTTTTTTTTTTTTTTTTTGAGGCAGGGTCTCATTCTAGCTCAGGCTGACCTGAATTCACTATGTAGTCTCAGGGTGGCCTCGAACTCATGGTGATCCTACCTCTGCCTCCCAAGTGTTGGGATTAAAGGCATACGCCACCACGCCCAGCTCCTGTCTTATTTTTTAAGACATGCTCTCTTACTGAAACTCAAAGTCACAGGTTTGGCTAGACTAGATAATCATTGAGCCCCAAAGATACTCTGTGTCCACCTCTTCAGCACTGGGGGTACAGGTGTGTGCTACCATGTCAAGCATTTATGTGGGTGCTGAAAATCTGAACTCGGGCCCTCATGCTTGCATTGACTGAGCCATTTCCCACCCCAGGATTAGAGTCTTCATTCATCTTTTGCTTGTGTGTGAGATGATTTTCTAGTGTGTAAACCAGAGCCAGATGTCAGCCAGCATCATGCGTCTGAGGGTGGGCAGTTGTGGTTTTGCAGGGACCGTCGTTGCATCACAAGGTGCTTGAAGCAGCCCTGGGCTTCATTACATTCAAGCAGCATCTCTCTCCTCTGCTTCCAAGTTGGGCCAGCTGAAAACTTCTGTCCCTTCCAGGTGGCTCCCAAGGAAAATGTCCACATTTGAGACGCACAGGTACAGCCATGCCCCCTCTGCCTGGTTCTTTTTTCTCCCAGTTTTTGGTGCTGTGGCTGTACTTGTGATGGTTTTCCTAAATGTTTGTTGTTTCCTTTTTAGACTATGAAGATATATCCTCCTTCTTTTCACTTACATACAATTGATAGGGCAATTTATTTTTGATCAAAGTTCGTTTTTTTTTTTTTAATTTTTGAGAGTTTTTAAAGCCAAGGTCTCATGCAGCCCAGCCTGGCTTCGAACTCACTATGTAGTTGAGGCTGTCCTGGAACTCCTGATCCCCCGTGCCTTGACCTCCAAGTGCTCATGTTACGGGTGTATACCACCATGCCCAGACAGACTGTCAATTAAAGGTGCCTATCTCTTCCCTTGGACAGCTGTTACACCTCTCTAAGTTGTAAACAACAAATTCCCAGTGGAACCTTGCTGAATTTTGATTGACATATTGAGTGAAGAGAAATTTTAAATTTGTAATAGTTAACATTAGTTGCACCTTCCTTGTGTCCAGCATTGTGATCAGGACCCTGCACGGGTTATATCTTTGACTCACAGACTGCCCTGAGTGGTCAGACATTTAATAGATGAGGAAACTCAAGATCAAAGAGGTTAAGTTAGCCAGACATGGTGGTGCACGCCTTTAATCCCAGCACTCGGGAGGCAGAGGTAGGAGGATCACTGTGAGTTCGAGGGCACCCTGAGACTCCATAGTGAATTCCAGGTCAGCCTGGGCTAGAATGAGACCTTACCCAGAAAAATTACAACACAAAGCAACAACAACAGCAACAAAACCAGCGAGGTTAAATAACTTTCCCAACACCACCACAGAGCAAGCAAGCCACACAGCCATGTTTCAAACTGAGACTGGACCAGTCAGTTCATGTTGGGAGACTAGCATGCCAATGGAGCACGCCTGTGTGCCCTGTGGCTCTTGTATTCTTTCTGCCCCTCTTCCACGAGGTTTCCTGAACCTCGGAGGGTGTAGAACTCTCGTGTAGTGCTGAGCTCTGCGTGGCCTCTTGTTTTCTACTTGGGTGAGTTTTGAGTCTCCTCAGAGACAGATCTCGGGCTGGCCGTGACAGCAGCACTTGTATTCTTTCCGTCACCCCCTCTGTACTGTCCCCTGAGCCCTGGCAGCTGTGACAGAAACTTTCTTCTTCTTATCATTTTGATGAGTCTTGGGCCACTAATCAAAGGGCTTATCCACTTAGAAGCTGTTTGATGGGCATAACATCTTTAGCCAAAGGACAATGGAACCTTCCCTATGGGGACAATGACCTTCCAAACCATAGGTTTGCGACTGGGTCCTCTGGACTAACCGTAATGTCCCCCCACTGAGTGGGATCTCTTATCCAATCAGAGTAGTTGATTGCCCCCATAACTTAAGTTCCACTGTTGCACTGTTGGGTCAAAAAACATTCTTTTACTGTCTGTAGTTTTTGTGGATATTTAGGGAATCTGAACTTTGATTCCAATTAGTTGACTGGTTGAAATTCCGCATGACAGACTTTATGCCACTAGAAGCCATTCCACTGGTGACTGAAGAGGCGTGTTTTGTTTTGTTTTGTTTTGTTTTCTCTCTTTCTCTCTCTCTCTGTGGACTCAAAGCATGAGTGGAAAGCACATGCAATCTTGTCCCTCCTGGAGTTTTTTTCTTGGCTTTGGAAATGTAATAGGGAGGCTGACATTTAATTAGAGATACTGACAATGTGTACGCCATCAGTTCGATCTGAGAGCCTTGCCTTGTGTGTGGTCACTTGTTAGTGCCCACAGCCCTGGCACGTGACCGGTGGATGGAGGGAATGCAGCCCCGTGGCGTGGCGCGCTTGTGGTGTATGTGGTGGTGTGGGCAGAGGCCGGGGGCTGTGCCACCCCCAATGCCCATCCACGTGTTTCGCTGAGCTGGAGTCTCTCGCGGGTTCTGGAGCCTGCTGTGTTTCCTGAGCCCGAGCCAACCTCCTGTCCCAGCTCCCCTGGGGAGGGGAAGTGCCAAGTTCAAGCCAGGTCTGGAGTCCACCCAGTGGAGACTTGAGACGCCCCCGGTGTGCCCTTTTCTGTGGCTGCCTCCTGGGAGGGATCTGGGGTGACCACAGACAGAAAGTATGACAAGGCACCTCTCAGTCATGACTACCTTGGTCTTTGATGCAGTACGCTTTTGCCAGAAAATGCAAGGTTTCTTTCCAGTGATTCACATACATTACTCAAAACACTTTGATTTGGCTTCCTGGAATTCAACTAAGGCTTCTTGGCAATGACTTGTAAATTAATTCTCTATCCCTCAGTCTGACCCCTCACCCTGTGGGTGGTAGTACTTTGTAGCTCCTGTGACAGAGACTGATCTTCAGAATGGCAAAGATACCACGTACCTGTTCTTTCCTTCCTTCCCTCCCCTCCTTTCTTCCTTCCTTCCTTCCTTCCTTCCTTCCTTCCTTCCTTCCTTCCTTCCTTCCTCCCTTTTTTAATTTTAAGAAAGAGAAAGAGAATGGGCACGCCAAAGCTTTCAGCTGCTGTGAATGAACTCCAGACGGGTGTACCCCCTTATGTGAATGTGCGACATGGCGCAATTGCATTGCAATGCATCTGGCTTATGTGAGACTTGGCGATTCAAACATGGGTTCTTAGGCTTTGCAGATAAGCGCCTTCACTGCTAAGCCATCCACTCCAGCCCAATAAAAACAGTTTTAAGAAAGGAAGGGCTGGAGAGATGGCTTAGCGGTGAAGGCACTTGCCTGTGTAGTCTAAGGACCCAGGTTCAGTTCCCCAGCACCCAAGTAAAGCCAGATGCACATGGTAGTGCATGTGTCTGAAGTTCATTTGCAGTGACTGGAGGCCCTGGCATGCCCATTCTCTTTCTCGGTCTCTCTGTCTGCCTCTTTATTTCTCTCGCTCGCTCGCTTGCTTTTATTTATTTATCTGCACATCTGTATATGGGTGTGCCAGGCTCTCTTGCCAGATGCCTGTACCACTTTGTGCGTCTGGCTTTACATGGGTACTGGGGGATCAAACCCAGGCCAATAGGCTTTGCAAGCAAGTGCCTTTAACCATTGAACAAGCATCCCTTTTCTTTATTCTACAGTAGTGTGACACATTTTCAATCTAAGACATTATATGATGAAACATGAAACATGTTGCCTATGAGAGTTCAGCGAAGAAAGTGACTATATTGTCTGGTGTCCATAGAGAATGTCATGGAGGTGGGAATGTAGGGGGTGGGGGACCCCTAAGCTTGTTTCTGCAAGTACTGGCCAGGTAAGCGATAGCCATGTTGTGATAGCTATGCATATGTCTCTCCTCTTTGGCCCCGAGCCCTGCAGTCTGTTTGCTACTGTGGCTCCACACATCAGTAAGGTTCTATCACAAAGAATGAAAATTGTGGTTCTTTAAGCCAGATGTGGTTGTGCACGCCTTTAATCCCAGCACTCGAGAGGATGAGGTAGGAGGATCACAGTGAGTTCGAGGTCACTCTGAGACTACATGGTGAATTCCAGGTCAGTCTGGGCTAGAACAAGACTCTACCTTGAAAAACCAAAATACACAAATGAATGTTAAATATGTATGTATATATAAATACATAAATATATAAATACAGGGCCTCCAGTCACTGCCAACAAACTCCAGACAAATGTGCCACCCTGGCTTATGTGAGTCCCGAGGAATCAAACCTGGGTCCTTTAGCTTTGCAGGCAAGCACCTTAACTGCTAAGCCATCAGTCCAGACCAAAACTACATAGTGAATTCCAGGTCAGCCTGAGCTACAGTGAGACCCGACCTCAAAATAAGAACAACAACAAAAAGTTTACCATGGGGCTGGAGAGATCACTTAGTGGTTAAAGCACTTGCCTGTGAAGCCTAAGGACCCATGTTCTACTCTCCAGATCCCATGTTAACCAGATGCATAAAAGTGAGGCAAGCACAAGGTCACATATGCACACTAGGTGGCACAAGCATCTGGAGTTTGGTTGCAGTGACTGAGGCCCTCATGTGCCAAATCTCTCTCTCAAAAAAAAAAAAAGAGCCAGGCGCGGTGGCACACGCCTTTAATCCCAGCACTTGGGAGGCAGAGGTAGGAGGATCGCCGTGAGTTCGAGGCCACCCTGAGACTACATAGTGAATTCCAGGTCAGCCTGGGCTACAGTGAGACCCTACCTCAAAAAAAACCAAAACAACAACAACAACAACAACAACAAAAAGTTTAGCATGGACTCTGTGGACTCGGCATAGTTTTAGGCATTTCTACCATGCTTTCTCTTCAGCCCAAAACATGACATAGGCTTATTACCTCCATCTACTGATTAGAAAACCGAGGCCTATCACATGTGTGTAGAATAACCCACAGAAAGGCCACAACCGTAAAATTAACTGTTGGGGATAATTTCCACTTCTGGAGACACAGAGAGAAAAATTTATGAGGGTCTTGAGGAGACTTATCCCTTTTAATTGTTGGGAGATGAATAGCAAGCCTTGAGTTTAATGGAATCCAAGTGCCTTGGAATGGTTTTGAGTGGGTCATTCATGTGGTTAAGGCAGCCCCGCTTCCAAGGGAATATTTTGATTGATCGTGTCAGCGTCCTTGGGTGGCCCTCCCGACGGCTTGAAGGCCTGTGTGTGTTTGGTTTCCTCCAGCAGCTTCTTAGCTTTTACAGACAAGGTATGACGTGGTCTCTGTCTCTTGTTCCTGTAACAACGATTGCAGAGACCAGCTTGATGGGATAGGAGCTCAGCACAGGTTGGTGACTCACTATAGAACTACGTTTTCTCGCCTCTGCTTGAGACTGACTAGATATGACAGACAAGAGCTCTGGCAACTATGCATTTGCTTCTTGTGGTTAGTGGCAATCATTTCTGCCTCCTGATTCTTTATTGGTCATTGTAGTGGTTAACTTCAGGGCCATAAAGTAGATTTTCTTTGTGTCTCAATTCTATGTGGGACTGACCAGCCCCACACCTTGGTTTGAGAAGCCTTCAGAATTTACATTTAAATGCTGCAAGATTTGTGATAAGTTTCTAGTTTTTATTAGAGACGACAATATCATGTCTGCCCCATAGCCACTGCCCCTTGGACGTTTCCAACTTCCCACTTGTCAGTCCCATGAAGACTGCTCCTTGCTTTTCCTAGCCTCTCAAAAGTCCTTGGGACAATGTGCGCACTTTGGAGATGGCATTGCAGGTATGCCTTGAAGCTCTGCTCTGCATATGTCAGTGACATGCTTTGTGAAGAACATTGAAGGTCTCAGAATTCTGGTTCTATTCTGTCACTTGGTGCAAGGTGACATCACACACAAGATGGCTGGAGGAGTAGGTGATATAATGAACACAATATGTGTGGAGAAGAGGAAATGTCTGAGTTATTAGCACTTTCCCCTTACATGTCTACTGAGAACAAAGAATGGTTTCAGGCTGACGGGTAGGGAATGTGGATACTGGCGCGAAAGCATTTTCAAGTAGATATGGATATGTTATCATTTTCCATTGGTTGTATGGCCTAAGTGTATTGAATACAAGAGGTTAATGTATTTTATTTGATTAACCCAAAAAGTAGAAACCTTTAATAGGTTTATGTTGGCCATATTAAAGAGCCCTCATTTTAGACTAAACATTCATGTGATAGTTTTTACCGACAGCCCATCTTAGAAATGAATAGTTTGGTTCGTGACTAAGGAATCCCTTCTGTAGAGTTTCCATTCGACATTTGCTCTCTCCCCCATGGCTTTAGAATTGCGTCTTTCAGATGGGCAGGGGGTGACTCACTGCAAGCCAGTGTGCTTGCTAACACTCCTAGATCACCTCCCAGGAGCCTCCGAAGCACATGCCAAGGAACTTACTAGAGTGGCAGCCAATCATAATTGCTATGCTTTGTTTGCAAATGTGGAGAAAATATTATTCCATCTTCCTTTGGTACCAAAGTTTGTTTAATTAATTTATATTTGCTCATATATTTGTCTATAGATTTGCCTTATCCGTGAGCATAAAGATAGCAACAAACAATACCCTGAATATCAAACCCAGTTCTTTGTGGTGGTTTGAACGGAAAGCATCCCCCACAGGTTCATGTGCTTGAAGACTCGGTCCACAGTGGGTGGCGCTGATTGGGAATATGGTGGAACTTTTATGAGATGGAACCTTGGTTAAAGGAAGTAGTCACTGAGGAAAGGGTGTTGAGGGCAGGCCACACTTATTATTTTTATTTATTTATTTAAGAGAGAGAAATATTCAGAGAGAGAGAAAAAATACGCATGCCAGGGCTTTCAGCCACTGCAAAGGAACTCCAGATGCATAAGCCACCTTGTACATGTAGCTTACATGGGTCCTGGGGAATCAAACCTGGGTCCTTTGACTTCATAAGCAAGTGCCTTAACTGCTAAGCCATCTGTCCAGCCCTCAGGAGCTCCTGACTGCAGGCAGTGTAATTAGCTCTGCTCCTGCCCCTGTCACTGTTCCTTCCTGCCATGAAACTTCCCCAAGAAACTGTGAGCTGAAAACGAACCCTGTTTCTTTAAGTTACTTCTGATCAGGTATTTGCTCACAGCAACAAGAATATAACTAGTACATTCTTTTTTTCTCATTTTCTTTATGAATTCTGTGGATGTCATGACCATATATCTATATTCTTTTTCCATGGAGCAATGGGCTATGAAGCCCAGGGCTTTCATTTTTAAAAATATTTTATTTATTTATTTATTTATTTAATTTATTTCTGAGAGAAAGAAAAATGGGCGCTCCAGACCCTTTAGCCACTGCAAACGAACTTCAAACACTTGTGCCACCTTGTATATCTGGCTTTATGTAGGTACTGGAGAATCAAACCCGGATCCATAGGCTTCACAGGCAATCGCCTTGATTACTGAGTCATCTCTCCATCCCAGAGCTTTCCATTTTAATCATAAGAATCTTCAACAGTTTTATGCCAATGATTAAAAGCAGAAATTGGATTCTTGCTCTCAAATCAAGCTTCAGCTTGCCTAATCTGGACCATATTGATCACATTATTGCTTGACCAGTCAAATGTTTTATCTTCCATCTGTTTGGCTATCGATCAGCTTGCAAGCAGCTGGAAGATTTAGTCATAGATTCCCTCATACAGATTACAAATAAGATCTAAGATTGTTGACATGGGTAGACTTTCTAGAAGCTTCATATTTAAGGAGGAGATTGCCAATGTTATTTTGTCATTATTGCTTTTTTTACAAAAAAAAAAAAAAAGAATGGACAAATATGAGTGAGCAATAGAATTTTGTAGGAAAGGTTCAGATGAGACCTGCCAACAAGTCAACAGAAACCATTGTTATCAGACCTGCAGAAGTGGCTCTGTGGAGTAGATAAAGAGAACTACAGTGTTGTTCCTCTTAGACCTAAGAAACAGGAAACTTTTAGGGACTAAGTTTATATTTAAATTATGTCAGTATGCTAAAAAGGATTCAAAGAATGCAAAATACGGTTTCACAAGTATCCAAGATAAGAATCTTAGTTGTGTAAAGGCAAACCTAAGGCTCGTTCCCAAGACGAAGAACAATGAAATCTTCCAGAGCAGCTGCTCACAGTGGAGGGAGCACAGGACCGAAGGCTGGGTGCGAGCTGTCCACGTGTTGCTTGGCCAGATGTTGGCCATTTTCTCCCAGTCACTCATGCAGCACCTTCTGACACTAGGCAAGCTGACTCTCTGGGGGCTGCCTCTCTTCCAGATTCCAGCCAGGTCTCTCCATGTTCCATATCGACGGCATATGGTGTCTCCGGCAGTAGGGTCTCACCACTAACCTCTGGTGGGTCATCAAGTGCTCTGACATAAGTCTGTCTTCGTTTGGGAAACCTTATAGGTCTCTCTGATCAACAGCTCAGTGTGGATGTTAACCACTTCCTGGTATTAGGAGTTACAGGCCAGCACCAAGGGAAAAGAAGGAAGAAAAAGATAGTTACTATACAAAAGAAAGAGAGAAGAGAGAGAGAGAGAGAGAGAGAGGGGGGAAGAAAGAAACAGGAGAAGAAAACTGCTTAACGCATCTTTACTTTTTGTTATTGTTTTTTCAAGGGAAAATATTGCCAATTGGTGTCCATTTATAAACCTAGAGTCTCTATCTTAGGTTTTCTGGCCCCTGTAATGAGGTCAGAGAATTGGCACATGTGGTACACTCAAGCCATTGACATTTATTTGACACCTTACTTAGGTTGCTCTGAGCAGCGACTAAATGTCGATGAGAAGACACACATTTTACCTGTGGACAACCGCCATACAATGCCATTTACACAAATGGGGGTAAAAGCAGGTGCATGGAGGCCTTCGGGGAGCTGTAGGCCTCCCTCAAGAGAAGGATACTGTCTTGGGCATGTTCTTGTTGCTTTGACCAAATGCCCGATGAGAAGCAGCTTAAGGAAGGAGAAGCTTATTTTGCTTTATAGTGTGAGGAGACGCAGACCATTATGGTGGGGAAGGCAGGAACCTGAGGAGGCTGCTCACGTTCAGCCCACAGCGAGAAAGCAGAATGACAAACACTGCTGCTCACTTCGGCCCAGGACCCTGGCCATGCAATGCAGATCTAAGACTGGAGGTGAGGTCTCTTGACTCTTGGTATAAGGAATCCTCTGAGCTTTAAGCTTGTATAGAAAAGGCTTTAAGTTTGTACAGAAAAACAATTCTGAAATAAAGCCAAGTTTATTATTTCTAGGAATTATTTATTAGTAGTAATGTTTCAGTGGGATCACCTTTTGATAAAAGTGATGGATTAGAAAACATGAATTATGTACTAGATGGACTTCAATGTATCAGTCCCATGAAAATAAGTACTAGAATTTAAAAGCAAGCTGGTTGTGGTGGTTTGATTCCGATGTTCCCCATAAACTTAGCTATTCTGAATGCTAGTCTCCCCAGCTGATGGCAATTGGAAATTAAAGCCTCCTGGAGGTGGTACATTGTCAGGGGCAGGCTTATGGGTGTTATAGCCAGGTTCCCCTTGCCAGTGTTTGGCACACTCTTCTGTTCCTGTTATCCACCTGATGTTGGCCAGGGAGTCCACCCTCTGCTCATGCCATATTTTCCCCTGCCATCATGGAGCTTTCTAATGAGCCTGTAAATGAAAATAAACCTTTATTTTCCCACAAGCTGCTCCTGGTTGGGTGATTTCTACCAGCAATGCAAACCTGACTGCAACACTAGTGAAAATGCTTCACTCACAAAGGACTGTGAAAATATGTATTTAAAAGTTGATCAGAGGGGGCTTGGAGAGACAGCTTAGTGGTTAAGGCACTTGCCTGCAAAGCCTAAAGACCCAGGTTCAATTCTCCAGGTCTCACAGAAGCCAGAGTGCACATGGTGGCACAAGCATCTGGAGTTTGTTTGCAGTGGTGAGAGGCCCTGGTATGTCCATTTTCTCTCTCTCTCTGTAATACATAAAAGCACATTAATAAAAAGTTGATCAGGGGCTGGGAATGCAGCTCAGTTGGTAGAGCACTTGCCTAGCATGCATGAGGCCGTAGGTTCATTTCCAAGTATCATATAAAGCTAGTCATGGTGGCATGCACCTGTAATCTCAGAAGTCGGGAGATAAAGGCAAGATGATCAGAAGTTCACACTCATCCTCAGCTATGTAGTGAGTTTGTGGCCAGCCTGGGATACATGAGGCTCTCTCTCTCAAAAAAAAAAAAAGTTTCTAGATTTTACACTTAGATGATATTAAGCCTATTTATAACTGTAAATGGTGTGAACTGTGTCATTTGTAGATGTAAATGGTGTGAGCTGCATCCTTTTTGTAGCTGTAAATGGTGTGAGCTGTGTCCTTTTTGTAGATGTAAATGGTATGAGCTGTGTCCTTTTTGCAGATGTAAATGGTATGAGCTGTGTCGTCTCTTTGTGTGCTTTCTCAAGGGCCTTCTTCAGACTAGAAATTTACCTCTCCTGTCTCTGATTGTAGGGGCATCCTTCTATGGGTGCAGGTTTTTTCTTATTGTTTGGATCACATATGCTATAAATAAAGCAACTTCATGTTGAAATCACCTTAGTAAAAATTTTTAGTTTATTTAAATAGGAAATTATTATAGGCTGTAAATATAATTTACATTGTCTATAAGTAAAAATCATTTTATTCTCATTTGAACATTTTAATTAGAAAAAAAAATCTTTATGTAGTTGCCCTAACTTCAGTGTCTAGCCATAAAAGGAGAAGGGGAAAGGACAGGAGGGAAAACTTTCTGGAATTTTTCTTCATATGCCCAACTCGTTTCTCTGATGATACTTGGCTTGTTTAGGAACGTTGCCAGAAGGAATTGGAAATTTCTCTAGTCCTGATTAATGATAGTAGTTTTAATTCACCGTCTTTGTCTCTGATTCTTATCCAGTGCGAAATCTAGACCTCTGATTGTTTTCCTGTGCTGACTGAGTGTTAGAGTGTACACGAGGATGTTTCAAAGTCAGCTTCATTGAAGTCTGAGCTCCATCACAAGAGAGTTAATTAGAAACATATTCTCCAGCCAATATTGGGGATTAGAAGGGATGATCTTCAGGAAGTCAGTTTTGATCCATATTGTCTTGATTTAATGGAATGTTCCAGGTTCAGGAAGTATATATGGAGCCCTGAGGAATGAAGAGGCATATTTTAGTGACCTGAACTTGACATGCCAAGCTGTTTAAGCTAAATGGAAGGAGACGTCTTGGCTCATCTCGTCAGTAACGGGTCACATGGCTTTGGGTATCACATGGCTTGGGATAGCTTTTGCATTTGACTGTGGAAACTTCTGCGGTGTGATTTTAAGCAGGATACAGTAGAAGCTTTAAAATTACCTCCATGTAACTAACTTTCCAAACTAACCAACACTCTCCACCCCACCCCCTTAACAGCACACTGAGCACTGCCCAGGGTCTGCCAACTGCTCTCGGCTAATGGCTGCTCCTGGGTTCCGAGCTGACCCCTCCCACGTCCTAGCTGTGCAAGCCCTTTTATCACTGATCTGAAATTGCATTATTTGATTAGATGATACAGAAAGCCTGTACCAAAAAACAGAACTGCATCTGTGAAAAGTAAGGTGAATAATTTGAATCTGCTCAGTAAAAGTGAATCACTACTATAGTATTGGGTCTGGTTTAATGTTGGGCAAGTCAATGTGAAGGCCTATGCTAATTTAAAAAAAAGGGGGGCTGGAGAGATTGCTTAGTGGTTAAGGCACTTGCCTGCAAAGCCCAAGGACCCATGTTTGACTTTCCAGATCCCACCTTAGCCAGACACACAAAGGTGAAGCAAGTGCAAGGTCACACATGCCCACTAGGTGGCACAAGCATCTGGAGTTTGATTTCAGTGGCTGAGGACCTGGCATGCCAATTCTCTCTCTCTCTCTCTCTCTCTCTCTCTCTCTCTCTCTCTCTCTGTCTCTGTCTCTAAAACAAACAAACAACAAACAAATGTATATAAAAGCTTTCATTTAAAAAAATTGTATAGTATATCCTCAATTTTCTGTCCCAAAAACATTTACTTGGGGCCTACCACACAACACACACTTTGCTGAGCTCTGGGCTGGGTGTGAGAAAAGGCAAAGTCCCAAAGACAAGGTTCTCGCACTCCTGGAGGTCACAGCTCACTTCCGTGTGAGTCGACGGCCATGTGACACTTTGCGAGTACATGGCAGGGGTGGGAGCCACAGCCTTTGCCCTGCGGTCACTGGGAACGGCCTTAGAGAGGACGTGTGCTGTGCTCCTTTCTCCTTGCTGCCACCAACGCCGGGCCAAGGCAACTCGAAGACAGAAAGCCAAGTGGCAGGAGCGTGTTTATGTCGCATCCTCGGTCAGGAAGCAGAGCAATGAAGGCTGGTGCTCAGCTTGCTTTCTTCTTTTATTCATTCTGGGCCCCACCCACATTAGAAGTAGATCTTCCAGCCTCAACCAACCTAATCTAGAAACTCCCTCATAGACTTGGCTGGAGACGGGTTTCTATGGTGATTCTAAACGACAGGAGGTAACGCTGATATGGAAGGCTGGGTGGAGGTAGCAGTGGGATGGTGAGTTGGGACAAAGAGGAGAAAACCTGTCTGGAGCCACACATGTGGCTGGTTAGAAGAGGCGAGAACGAAAGTGACAAGGACACAGCAGCAGGAGACAAGGCAGGATGGTCGGCAGGAACTGGCTCAGGAAGAGCCCTCTTGCCATGATGCCCTGCAGATGTCTTCTGCCAGAGACAACAGAAAATCTGAACCAAACAAGAAATGGATGTTTGACTTTTCAAACAAAGGCTTTTGTATCTCAGAAGGGAAGAGCCTGTCAGAAGCCAGTGGGAAACGTCGTTACTACTCTCGGTGGATGAATCGACCTGCGTAGCACTGCCTAGCTCCTGTGAGCTCAGTCACCAGAAAGCGTGTTGCTACTGGACGAGACAGATAATCTTCAATGAAGGCTCTTTTAAACCCAGTGCAATGTGAGAATGAAACCTGTGATGGACTTAACAAATTTTTAAAGTTTCATTTTTATATAAACAGCCATTCCTTTTTCTCCTGACTTCACTTTTCTCAATGAAAGGCTCCAAGTCTAAGACAAAAAGGTTAAAAAAAAAATTTATTATTAACTGAAATAGAAATTGGGTATCTAAACCATGAAAACCACTCTCAGTTGAGTTTTCAGTTTCACTGTGAGAAGTTTAGGCAATCTATAGCTCAAACCTTTGTCTACATCTAACGACCACTGTGCATAACTTTGAAAACCATCCATATTTGAGGTAGCTCGCCTCCCAGCCTATGCCACTTTTGCTCACTCGTGTTCACGTGGAGATTGTAAGGTCACAGGCACTTGTTCATAATTTAAAAGATGTCAAGAGACTGGTTTCTTGTCTAAAAATTTCCAGTCACATTATCTAGAAAGATCTGAGTCTGACAGTCTCAAGTCTAAGTGTCCCCAACACAGCTATGTGGGCAGTTTCATATCTTTTGGGAAAGAAATTCCCCTAACTGTGGTGATTTTAGCATCATCTCAGCCTCGCCTACCAAAAGCTTGTCAATGACACCCTACTGCATTGAAGAGAAGACTGGAAGAGAGCCTGTCTTTGCAAGAAATGAAATGCAGGGCCGAGGAAAATATGTCCACTGTGGCAATGGCCCAGCAAGGTGGGGGCCTGGGAAAGGAATGATCTAGAGAGGTCGAGAATGAAAAGGAGCTGCAGACAGGCCTTGCAGATTTTTGTTTATAGTAGTGGTTCCCAAACATTGTCCACCCAAAATTTATTCCTTCTGGCATCTAAGTGAATTTTACAGACCCCATTTCATTTTATGATCCGCTGTGTTTCTTCTTTCATGTCCCAGAGGGAATGCTGCTCTGCTCTCCTTAGTTCTAGAAGGTCTCTGTGATTTTTTTTTTAATCCTTCATTACCCCCTTTGCCCATTCCTTACTCCACCCTAAACTGGCCAATTTTTATTTTTCTTTCCTACTATATTATGTCTCCATCTGTCCCTTGAAGATTTCTATTCATTTTATCATGTATCTTCAAAAAAAAAGCAGAAAGGAAGTTTTATTTTAATAACCAGTATTAATATATATTTAGCTAACATTTTGATGCAAGAGTAATTATAATCCATATTTAAACACTGTGTAAAGTCTCCAGATGGGATGAATTAAGTGAGTAAACTAGAAAGTAAGAATTAATGCTAGCATGAAATAGATGACTTCTCAGATATTTAGGAGAAGGATAGCTTTGAAAGGGTTGAAGCCAGTAGAATTTAGAGAAAGGAACTTTTATAAACTTAACTATAAAAAGCAATAAATCAGTCTATATCTAAAGCAGACTATAATGAACATGAGATAGATTGACAAAGATATTTTCATCAGTAGGACAAATAAGATCTTTAAAAATCCAATAAAAGCTATCACAGGGGCTAGAGAGATGGCACAGCCATTAAAGGTTTTTGCTATGAAGTCTGATGGCCTAGTATCCATGTAAAGCCAAACACACAAAGTGATACATATATCTGGAGTTCATTTGCTATGGCAGGAGGCCCTGGCATGCCCATACTTACTTTCATGTTTTCTCTCTTTCTCTCTCTCTCTCTCTCAAATAAATAAAAATATTTTTAAAAGCTGTCATGAAAGTAATTTTTATCTGTTTTATTTATTTATTTATTATTGACAACTTCCATGATTGTAAACAATATTCCATGGTAATTTCCTCCCTACACCCCAACTTTCCTCTTTGAAACTCCACTCTCCATCATATCCCCTCCCCCTATGAAAGTGATTTTAAAAATCAAGAAGGCCAAGTATATGTTGGGGCTGGGGGGAGGAGCTTCTTCTTGAATATCATACATATAATCCCAGTCTTTGGGAGGCAGGAGGATTGAGACTTCAAAGTTCATTTGTACTACATAGTGAGACCAGTCATACACACACACACACACACACACACACGCACACATGCACACAACATAACCTTCTAAGAGATAGGCAAATTAGATGAATAAAAGATAATTATGGAGTCTCAGGGTGGCCTCAAACTCACAGCAGTCCTCCTACCTCTGCCTCCCGAGGGCTGGGATTAAAGGCATGCGCCACCACGCCTGGCAAAAGATAATTTAAACAAGAAACAAAAGCAGTAGACAAGTGTAGAGAAATGTTAAAACTCATTAATAAAGACAAATCAAGTTGGCATTGTGACCATCCAACTGTGGATGAGGCATTTGTAGCCCAGAAGGTGTCATTTCTATCATGAATGAAAATAGGTCCATCAACATGACAAGAAAAAATAGCCTACTCCCCGGAATAAGACAAGCTACCTCTATCACATCTGCCAGGGCCACGGATAAATAAATCAGACATGAGTGCTGCTCTCCCAGCTGGCCTGACAGCCAGCTCCAGGGAGCTAGACATAAACATTGAGGACACTCAAAACTCATCAAAGCAGAAACTCAGAGGCTGCAGAGAGCCCAACACTAAGGTAGACTTATAACACACCCACCAAGGCTCGGATAGCATTGCAGAAGAGCTTGCGTGGGGGGTGGTGGTGAAACAATTATAAAAGCCATATGACAGAAAGGATTACCCTAAGGCATTGCCATCCCCCTCCCCGCCAAAGATTGACCAGTGTATTTATAACCCCACAGTAAATACCAGTGACCCCACTGACAAGCACCCTTAGTGGAATAGGGGTGCAGGAGAGAGAGGGGATACAAGAGTCTAACTCGATGAGACTATGACTGACGTGTGATAAGTACATACAGGAATGCTCATAATTACTCAAAAGAAGAAAATCCATGTTTGACAAACAAAATGTGAATTCTTTGTCAATACGTTGCTATTGATGCTATTCACTGACCTATCCTTTGTTCAAGATTCATATTTGGATTCTTCCGCAATTAAGCAGGCTTGGGCCAGGTTCAGAGAAGGCAGTGGGTGTATGGGATATGGCCTACCGAGCTCTCTGCTGTGTGCATCCTTTCCTTCCCAGGAAGCTGCCTTGGATTCCCCTTCTGTGTTCCCACTGTGTCTTGCCACGTTAGCCATGAAATCAGTGATGATGGTTGGCACTGGCCAAGGGCTTAATGTGTGCAGAGACATGCATACTTTATATATATATATATAAACTCATGAGATCCACGTGACACCTATATGAGCTGGATGTAACTATGGTTTCTCCTGGCATGTTTGCCTACATCATGGGGAACAATCAGTCAGTGTTGAGCATGAGGCTATAATTACTAGGAAGAATAAGGTTACTGATGGAGGGTGTTCCCTGCAGCTTCATTTGGATTGCGAAAAAGGAAATGCAGGAACACTCAACAACAGCGACAGCAACAAAAAAAAAAATAGAGGAATTGAGCTGGAGAAATGGCTCAGCAGTTAAAGGCGTTTGCTGGCAAAAACAGAGAAATTGTGGGGGCTGGAGAGATGGCTTAATGGTTAAGGCATTTGTCTATGAAGCGAAAAGACCCAGGTTTGATTCCCCAGTGCACACGAAAGCCAGATGCACAAGTGGGTTCCTGCATCTGGAGTTCATTTGCAGTAGCTAGAGACCCTGGTGCACCCATTATCTCTCTGTCTCCTCTCTCTCCCTCTCTCTCCAAATAAATAAATTTTCTTTTAAAAACTAGAGGAATTGTGAATCCATAATCTGTCAATTTTAGTGGAATATTATGTAGCTACTGAATATCAGTTATTAAGAGTCTGTAGCGATGCATACTAATCAGTAGAATGAAGCTATGTCGTTACAAAATAACACAAATGTACATTGTGGTGGTTTTATTAATCACTTGAGCATCCCTGGTTTGTGAACATCGGTAGTATAGTAATAACAATCAAACCAGATTATGCCTAAGCCTTTGCCTGTCTGTCTACTTTGACCCTCTATAAGTTATTCATATAACTTATAAGTTATAAGTTATTGGATTCCGTTCACCACTGCATGCTGGTGATTTACAGTCCCACGCAGCATCCATCCAGGCCTCCTGGCTAAATCATCCCAGCCCACAAGTCCACATGGGGCCCCTCCTGCTCCCCCCACACCACCACCACCTCCACCACCACCTTACCTTACGCTCCCTGTAATACCAGAAGGCTGCTTGGTCCCTGTGGCCTCAGCTCCTCAACCTGTCCTGCTATGACCCCTGGATCCCAAAACACTGCTGCCCATGCCCAGGGTCTCCCGAAGGCTCTCAGACAGCAGGAGGTAAGCACCAGCAGGGCAGGGAATCACTTATTCATTTTTGATTGCTAATGTTTGGCAAGTGATAGAGCAACGTGAGGCTCATGTTAGACAGTAAACACTCATTGCGTGGGCAAACACCAGTAGGCTTCTACTGTTCATGTGTCACTTCACTGGGCCTCTCAGAGACCAAGTGTGAGCCTCTTGCTGCCATCGTGATGGTCTCTGCTCACACCCTCCAGAAGAAAATGACCTCCACCACCACCACCACCACCTCCATCACCTCCACCACCACCACCTTCACCACCTCCACCACCACCACCTCCACCACCTCCACCACCACCATCTCCACCACCTCCACCACCACCACCATCACTTCCACCACCCACCACCCACCACCACCTCCACCGCCACCTCCATCACCTCCACCACCTCCATGTCCACCTCCACCACCACCACCTCCACCACCACCACCACCACCACCTCCATCACCACCACCTTCACCACCACCACCACTACCTCCATCACCTCCACCACCACCACCACCACCACCACCACCTCCACCACCACCACCTTCACCACCACCACCTCCATCACCTCCACCACCTCCACCACCACCACCACCACCTCCATCACCTCCACCACCACCACCACCACCACCACCACCACCTCCACCACCTCCACCACCACCACCACCACCACCACCACCACCACCTCCACCACCACCACCTTCACCACCACCACCACCACCACCTCCATCACCTCCACCACCTCCACCACCACCACCACCACCTCCATCACCTCCACCACCACCACCACCACCACCACCACCACCACCTCCACCACCACCACCACCACCACCACCACCACCTTCACCACCACCACCACTACCTCCATCACCTCCACCACCACCACCACCACCTCCATCACCTCCACCACCACCACCACCACCACCACCACCACCTCCACCACCTCCACCACCACCACCACCACCTTCACCACCACCACCACTACCTCCATCACCTCCATCACCTCCACCACCACCACCACCACCTCCACCACCACCTCCATCACCTCCACCACCACCTCCACCTCCACCACCACCACCTCCACCACCACCACCACCACCACCTCCACCACCTCCACCTCCACCTCCACCACCTCCACGACCAAAAATGTTCCTTTCTTGTTTCATTGTTCTGGGCTCTATTCCTATTCTTCCTCTGTGCCTCAGAAAACTCCTCTGTCCTTCTTTTAACAAATAGAATTCCTGAAGTGGACCAACCTGTGTAATTAGACCCTTAGGAATGATCTGAGTTTGCCTGAGCTGCAGCTAGCTAAACCCCCAATCTCAGGTTGGACTCTTGTTACAGGTTTTTTTTTGGGGGGGGGGATTTCAAGGTAGGGTCTCACTCTAGCCCAAGCTGACCCAAAATTCACTCTGTAGTCTCAGAGAGGCCTCAAACTCATAGCGATCCTCCTACCTCTACCTCCCGAGGGCTGGGATTAAAGGCATGCAGCACCATGCCCGGCTCTTGTTACAGGTTTGAAAAGTAAGTGCTTATGGACAGAAGGCTTGGCATAAGCCCACATGGTGAGGTTTGAGGGTCACTAAGACCCCCTCTCTCAATATAAGAGATGTGTAGGAAGCAAGAGTGAATCAGGATTGAGGAAACTTGGTCATCCCATTTCTGTCACTTGCTAGGTGGTGGTAGCCTGAGCGCACATGACCTGGTGCATCTACAGACAGTAGAAGGTGGCTGACTTACACATTTAGCAAATCCCTTTAATAAATAAATCATCCCTTCTGGCAATGTAGGAAATTTGTACACAAAGTTTGACAACTGCTTCTCCAGTGTGTGCATGTTTGTACCTTAGTGAATTTTCTGGTGCTTTCACTGAGTACCATAGACTAAATGATTTATAAAGAAGGGAGGTTTATGGGGCTGGGGAGATTGCTCAGTGGTTAAGGTGCTTGTCTGCGAAGCTTAAAGACCCAGGTTCAATTCCCCACTACCCACATAAAGCCAGATGCACAAGCTGTTGCATGCATCTGGAGTTCGTTGGCAGCAGCTGGAGGCCCTGGTGCGCCTGTTCTCTATCTGCCCCTTTTTCTCTCTATCCCTCTGTCTCAAATAAATAAAATATAAATATAATTTAAAAAAGAAGAGAAGAGAGGTTTATTTGGCTCTTGGTTCTGGAAGTCCAGGAGTAGAGCACAGGCTTCTGTTGGGGGCTTTCTTTGTGGTGTGGACTCTCTGTGGGCCTGAGGCAGCACATGGTCTCACCTGGTGAGGGAGCAAGCTTGTGGGCTCGGGTCTCTCTTGCTCTGAGCTCCTATTGCAGTCATCTGGGCCCACTATCGTGACTTCATCTAAACTCAGTTATTCCTAAGCACCCATTTCCAGAAACCATGAGTTTTGGGGAAAAGAAATATCCAACCATGGTTGCTGAAATTAGATTTTTGTCAGGTAAATAGAGGTATAAGCAAAAGGTGCATTTTTTAAAATCTGGAATCTTCTGGGTATCTTTAGAGAATGGCAGTCTTTTTTATTTTTATTTTTTATTTTGGCTGAGCTTCTATCTGTGAAATATTGTGCTGTCTGGGGAAAACAGATGGAGACATCATGGTCCCATTCCTCCATATTCAAATTACAACAGGAGAGAAGGGAACAAAAGACATAGAAAGGGTAGGTTGCTAGGTAATTTGAATTGATGTTGTCAGAGCTCAGGTATCTCAGAAGTTTCTGTCTTCATCAGCATCCTCTTCTCTCCTCTTTTTTAAGTGTTTCTTTTTTTTTTCCCCTTCTTTTTTTTTTAGCCCATGCTTGGTCTGGACTTTAACAACTACAAGAATTTGTCTGGCTCTGATGTCCAAGGGTTTTATTGCAGTTTTTGGCCCTTAAGTTAGATGTGTTTGTTGAGGTTTTGACTTTGCAAATATTTTAACAATTCTAAATTTAGGTTCATCTCAAATCCCTTTCTGGGGCTCAGGAATAAATAAGTAGCAAACAGATATTAATGAACTTAGTCTCTAGAAAGATCTGCAGACAAAGTATGCCAACCATAATGGTAAAGCAAACTTACAAAAGGTTTGAAGCTCATCTTTAATATTACTGTATATAGGCTAGGCTTAAGTGGCGTTATGCAATGGTATTAAGGAAAATGCCAGACAGCAGTGCCTGAAATGGCAATACATCACTTCAGATGGCTGCAGTGATACTGTGATTAAGGTGAGGTCTGCAGGGATAAGCCACATAATGTCCTGTATGAAATTGGTTTCGCCTTCATTACTGAGTAGCATTATCCTTCCTCCAAACAGTTAGCATTTTCTAAGTCCATGAGTATTTTATTAGCCAGTTTTTGGTAAGTATGAAATGTACATTAGGATCAGCATCTTATTGTGTGCTTAAAAAAATCACAATCAGGGCTGGAGAGATGGCTTAGCGGTTAAGCGCTTGCCTGTGAAGCCTAAGGACCCCGGTTCGAGGCTCGGTTCCCCAGGTCCCACGTTAGCCAGATGCACAAGGGGGCGCACACGTCTGGAGTTAGTTTGCAGAGGCTGAAAGCCCTGGCACACCCATTCTCTCTCTCTCCCTCTATCTGTCTTTCTCTCTGTCTGTCGCTCTCAAATAAATAAATAAATAATTTAAAAAAAAAATCACAATCAGCTGGGCATGGTGGCGCACACCTCTAATCCCTGCACTCAAGAGGCAGAGGTAGGAGGATCGCCGTGAATTCGAGGCCACCCTGAGACTCCATAGTGAATTCCAGGTCAGTTTGGGCTAGAGGGAGACCCTACCTCAAAAAACCAAAAAAAAAAAAAAAAAAAATCACACTCAGGCACACCACTCGTTAGATGAACACAGTAGTCGCCCATTGGATGGTCATCCAGCCCTATTTTAAAACAAATCCTACCTTCGCATTAGTGGGCTTAGATGAAACCTGATGTGACAGGACAGTTAACCAGAATTCAAGGCAGTAGAACCTGTGATTCCCAACAGCCAGCAATCTCATGGTGTAGGCAGGGACACCGCAGTTCTCAAGGTGAGATCCCCTCTCCCCCCCCCCGTATTTTTTCTTTTCCTTGACAGAGAAAGAGGAGGAGAGAGGGAGAGAATGGGTGCGCCAGGGCCTCCAGCCACTGCAAACGAACTCCAGACGCGTGCGCCCCCTTGTGCATCTGGCTAACGTGGGTCCTGGGGAATCAAACCTGGGTCCTTCATCTTTGCAGGCAAACGCCGTAACTGCTAAACCATCCCTCCAGCCCCCTTGCCTTGGTTTTTGAACACTGTTGTCAACAGAGCCCCGAGATTTGCACATTCCTGGGTGTGGTGGCTTGGATGCAGAATGTCCCCTGTAGCCTCATGCGTTTGTGATGGAGCCTCATAATTAATCCCCAGCTGATGGAGCCCAAAGGGGGGGGGGGCAGCCTTGCTGGAAGACCTGACACTGGTGGCAGAACTTGGGGTTTATTTGTCCTGCCCCGCCAGGGGTGAGGGGTTTCCCTTTTGCTGCTTCCTCCCTGCTGAGGCGACATGGTGTGATGCTTCAGCTGCCTGCTGTGCCACGTTTCCCCTGCCGGGATGAAACTTCCCCTTAAAGCTGTAGCTGAAATCAACCCCTTTCTTCCATAAACTGCTTCTGGTGGAGTGTTTTGTCCCAGCAACAACGGGAAGGTAATGGCTACACTCCAATCATGAAGATTATGCAAAGTGTAAGCCTAGGTCAAATTACCTAGCGTGGTGCTGTGCTGCAGCTGATGGTGAGTGGATAGAAAACTGAATGCAGCTGACGTGACGAATGATCCCACTCCAAGCTGGAAGCTCCAGTGTGCGGTGGGATCTCATATCTCCTGAGTACAAACAAAATGAAACACGGGGGCATTGACTCAAGCCCACCAGCAATAAAAATTGCTGGTGTTTGTGGAGTCCTTGGTTGGACCCACATCACTCTTCTGGACTTGCTGCAGTCCATACTCCTTAGTGTAGGAACATTGTCCTTGGTATTTGATGGAGCAGGTGGAGTAAAGTAGTCATCTTGATTGTTATTGTTTGTTTGTTTTTTCTTTTTTAAATATTTTATTTATGTACTTATTTATTTTAGGGAAACAGAAAAAGAGATCATGGATGCACCAGGGCCCCTAGCCACTGCAAATGAACTCCAGACACATGCCCAGTCTGTGCATCCAGCTTATGTGGGCTCTAGGGAATCGAACCTGGGTCCCTAGGCTTCAAAGGCAAACACCTTAACTGCTAAGCCATGTCTCCCATCTTAGTCATCTTAATTTTTAAAGCAAAAACAGGCTGTGCATATACAAGCACACTTCCGTGTTTTGTGAAGATAATAACCTTGGGGTTCTGTGTTTGTGGCTGTGAAGGGACTGTCTGTGAATAATTCTCCTTCTCCAAATGTTTTTACAGCCATTAGATGTCTGATTCCTCCATCATGGTTTATCTTGTTTCAACATACCACCTCTCCACCTCGTTTAAAACCAACTGGTTACTATGAGTATTTGGAATGTCCCTTAGTCTTGGTAAAATACAAAATATTTTTAGCATAGAACAATGAACCTGTGTGTATATTTTCATGTCTGATGTCCAATAAATACATGCTTCCTTTGAAAGAAAGAAAGAAAGGAGGGAAGGAAGGAAGGAAGGAAGGAGGGAAGGAAGGAAGGAAGGAAGGAAGGAAGGAAGGAAGGAAGGAAGGAAGGAAGGAAGGAAGGAAGGAAGAGAGAGAAAGAAAGAGAAAAAACTAGCTGGTGTCAGAGTGTGGTGGCCATATTTTTTTTTATATATATTTTGTTCAATTTTTATTTATTTATTTGAGAGCGACAGATAGAGAGAAAGACAGATACAGGGAGAGAGAGAGAATGGGCATGCCAGGGCTTCTAGCCACTGCAAACGAACTCCAGATGCGTGCGCCCCCTTGTGCATCTGGCTAACGTGGGACCTGGGGAACCGAGCCTCGAACCGGGGTCCTTAGCTTCACAGGCAAGCGCTTAACCACTAAGCCATCTCTCCAGCCCCATATTTTTAATTCTTTTGTTGAAGCATTTCTGTCTCCAAATCTCTTTGGAACCCTGTTTTCCCTTTTGCCTAGGCTGTAGTAAATATTTATTCCTTTTCTCACATGTTAAAAACTCTCCCTTTGGGATGACACATGTCCATTGAACTCTTAAATCTTCCAAAATTTAACTTAACTCTGGCTAAGTGGTCATGTAAAGATAGAAGGTCCAGGATTGCCAGGCCAAATTCCCAGTGCACATTTCATGTACACATAGTAACAAAGGGGCCCTTCAGTTTGTTTATCCTTGTCCCGAGTTTGCCTGCTTCTGCGTATGCTGTGATTTGCTCCGCTCCACTGCTGAGTGGAAACTCACCAGGTAACCATTTCTTCCTCACCCCATCTGCTAACATAGGATGCCTGCGACCTGGGCAAGTAACTGGGAATGCCACCCTTGTCTCTCACCAACACGCTTTGGTCTCCTTTTCCCTTTGTCTCCCATATGCCAGCCACATCAGCCTCCCTTCCGGTTCTGGGCCTTTCTGAGCTGTCTCATGGCAAAAGTTTAGCTTGTCTAATTGCTCTGTAAATCCTGTTCTGCCAACACTTCACGTCACTGGATTCTTCTCCTTTCAGTTTAGCTTCAGTTTCACCATCTTATACGGGTTAAAGCAGATCCCCACTGTCTCCTGTGATCATTTTTCTTACTTGCACATTCGTGTTTATTACTATACTATATCATAGTCAATGAACGGTTAAATAAAACAGATTATATATGTATAGATGTATTTATATATTCCACATTATATAAGTCTCTCTCTATATATGTATGTATATAATATGTATATGTATATGTACATATACATATATATATGAGTTTTATTTAGCTTTAAAGAAGAAGAAAATTACATATCTTAGGGGGTGAAGAGATGGCTCAGTAGTTAAAGGAAATTTCTTGCAAAGCCTGCCAGCCTGGGTTGAATTCCCTAGCAACCCACATGAAGCCAGACAGGCAGTCATTTGCAGTGGTTAAAAATCTCTGGCACACACTTACATATACACATGCAAATAAATAAAAATATTAAAAATTGTGGGCCTTTAATCCCAGCACTCAGGAGGCAGAGGTAGGAGGATCACCGTGAGTTCGAGGCCACCCTGAGACTACATAGTTAATTCCAGGTCAGCCTGGACCAGAGTGAGACCCTACCTCGAAAAACCAAAAACCAAAATTTGTATATTTTATAGGAAAATGGATGGAACTGGAGTTCATCATTTCATTTTATTTGATTATGCTTGATGGCTTTATTACAATAATCTTCTACGTATGTATATGAACAATAGCTGAGCCCTTGTACACTGTGTATCATATTGAAAACATTCTTTTTACTCTGTTTAGTTTAAGATGGAAATGTCTGGACTCCTGTGATCTTTGGACTGAGACTCCAAGTCAGTAAAAGTTAGCACACAATCAAAACTTGCTGGCAGGTGCTTTTCAGGCACAACTGTGAGCCTTATTCCATTAGAATAAAGCCAGCTGCCCACTTTTTTCCTAGCGCATGTGGAGGACTCAGCCTCCTTGCTGCCCTGTCTGACTTGGGAAGAAGGTGGCTGCCATCTTGGCTTTTAGCTCCACTCATTCCCCTTGGGAGGATGAAGAAGAATGAAATCAAAAGGAAGAACATCATTGTTTTGTTCAGATGCTTAGGGTCTGTAGTATGCTACAGGGTGTGTGTGTATATGTGTAAAAGAACCCGGGGCCTTGTGCTTTCCCATTGAGCTGAACCCCCATCCTGGCTCTCATTTATCATGCAGTGTATTTGTCAGCAGAATGCTATACCTAGGTATAGTACTAGTCCACTTTCTGACTTAACAGGGAGAGAAATAAGGTGACCATTTTTGCTTCCTAAAAATATTACTGTTTGTCCAAGGACATCAAGAGGCAGGCCAAAGGCCTCTAGGACAACATGGTTTTGCTAAGTGAGAGATCAGTGGGAATGTTATACCAGCCATTCAAGTTGAAATCACGTGTGTGCCTCCTCCGGGAAGTGGCATGTATGGATTTCCCTGGCCTGCCTTCCCAGCAGTAACTTGAAATAGTCTGTCTGCTGGCGCAGAAATCCCTGGGCAGGCATAGTTGCCAGGATCTGCTGTAGGAGGATCCAGAACATTCTGAGAATGGCTTTGGGGAATACTTGGCTAAAGTGTTTTTATAGTCAACTGAGAGAACAGGAAAGATCTATGTAGAATACACCTTTTTATAGGACAGATTTTTAGAAAACCCAACATGCTGATATTTGCACACAAGCCCTTGGTATTTGTTCATTTAAACTAGGCTCCAGTCAGCAACCTAGAATGTGAAAATTATTCTGTCAGCTCAATTTCTTGAGTACCATGAGTTATTTTTTTATGGAGCACAGAGAATCTGAAACACTTGTATTTAAAATCTCCAGCTTGTTCAAATCTCTTGCTCATTCTGACCTTTTATAGTAGCACCTTGAGATCCTCAGGGTTGTCATGAAATTACACTTTCTGTAGCAGCAGGCTGATGGTCCCCATGCCTCTTGTGCTTGTAATAGTCCCCTGGTGACCCTATGATGCAATATGGTGAGTTATGGTGATGACCAGCCCAATGTCATGCTGACAAGGTTATGGAATTTCTCAGCATTCTCTGTTACACCTTCCAGTTAGATTTTCCAAAATATATGAGCCATGGCCAGACTTACAACCAGCATATGTCCAGTCAACGTGAAAGATAACTTGTTCTTTCTCCTCTTTCTTTATGCTCTGAGACGGGTTCACAGAACACTGGCGGCCCAGGTGATGTACCACATGGTGATTTATATATCACACATGGATGCTTTGAGAGTGGCAGGAACTTTGGAACAGAAAGAAACTATTCATAGCTAAACCCTAAAGCTTGTAGGTTGGTTTTAAATTTGTTTTCTTTGATACAAAAGACTACTTAGGTGTAAAAAGATTGCCTGCCACAGAGGGCTCAGCATGAAGTCATCGAGCTGAGGCAAGGAGCTTTTATATATTGTAATTTAGATTTTAGAAAATACTAGAACAAGGGGATATTTTGTTTTAAATACTTTTAAACATTTACTTGAGAAAGAGAGAGACAGGCAGATAGAGAATGGGTGTGCCAGGGCCTCTAGCCACTGCAAGTGAATTCCAGATGGATGTGCCACCTTGTGCATCTGGTTTACATGGGTGTTGGGGAATCAAACCTGGGTCTTTAGGCTTCACAGGCGAGCAGCTTAACCACTAAGCCATCTCTCCAGCCCAGATATTTTATTTGTCATTCATGAGTTATTAAGAATACTAGCCTTTTAGTGGTTAATATAAGTCAAGCAGAAACCATTTACTTTATGACTGGAGATGTGCAGGATTGGTAGAGTTCACAAATTGCTCCTACATTCATTTTCATGAGTGCAAACTGTGGAGTAATTGCAGGAAAATCATTTGAGGGTGTAGTCTTATTTGGACTTAAAAAGACTAGTTAATGGGTTGGAGAAATGGCTCAGCATTTAAAGGTGCTTGCTTGCAAAGCTTGATGGCCCAGGTTAGATTCCCTATACCCACATAAAGCCAGATGCACAAAGTGATGCGTACATCTAGAGTTCCTTTTTGGTGGCATAAGGTCTTGGTGGGCCCATTCTCCCTCTCTCTCTCTCTCTCTCTCTCTCTCTCTCCCTCCCTCCCTCCCTCCCTCCCAAATCAATCAACAAATAAGAAAAAAAACGACTAATTAAACTCATGTTCAAATTCAAAGACTGTTACTGATACTGAAAATATCTAGTGAAGGTCATTGGTTAATGTTTCTTTGTTTGAAAAAAGGGAGGGAGCTAGGGAGAAAACTGAGTTGTGAGAATGTTTGCCATGTAAGCATAGACATGGGCTTGATCTCCAGAACCCACATGACAAATGCTGAGGCTGCTGTTATATTCCTATAAGTCCAAGGAATGCAGAGAAGAGGAAGGATCTCTGGAGCTCACTGGCCAGTCACTGTCTAGCCCAGCTGGTAGGCTTCAGAACATTGAGAGACTGTCTTTAAAAAGATAGGTAGGGCAGGGCGTGGTGGTGCATGCATTTAATCCCAGCACTTGGGAGCCAGAGGTAGGAGGATCACCATGAGTTCAAGGCCACCCTGAGACTGCATAGTGAATTCCAGGTCAGCCTAAGCTAAAAAGTGAAACCCTGCCTCAAAAAAATAAAACAAAAAAAAGGGGATGGGTAGGACTGAAGAGATGGCTTAGCAGTTGAAGCATTTACCTGCAAAGCCAAGTACCCAGGTTTAATTCCCCAACACCCACATAAGCCAGATGCACAAGGTGGTGCATCCATCTGGAATTTGTTTGCAGTGGCTAAAGGCCCTGGCTCACCCATTCTCTTTATATTTATCTGTCTCTTTCTCTCCCCCTCCCTCTGAAATAAATAATTTTTTAAAAAGATGGATAATATACTGGAGAGATGACTCAGTGGTTAAGGCACTTGCCTGTGAAGCCTGGAGACCCATGTTTGACTCTTCAGGTCCCACATAAGCCAGATGTACAAAGTAATGCAAGTGTGCAAGGTCACACCTGCGCACGAGATGGCGCTCGTGTCTGGAGTTCGATGGCAATGGCTGGAGGCCCTGGCATGCCAGTATGTTCTCTCTCTCTCTCTCTCTCTCTCTCTCAAAAAACAAAAGGAGGGGTAAGGATCCTGAAGAATTGACAAACGACACCCCAGGCTGTACCTGCATACAAGTGCATGCCCACACGTGAACATGCGTACACGCCCACAAAAGACCCGTTGTTGACACAAACTGACTCACACAACGTTCAGAGGTAGTTTTCACCTTGCATTTTAACAGATGAAAAATTAAAAATTCTATGACTTACGTATTTCTGTCAAAACTTCTAAACTTTGTTAAGGCGGGTCGTTGAAACAGTCTCCTTCTCGTTGCTAGGATAAAACCCTCGCGCAGGAGCAGCTGGCGGGGGGAAGGGGGTTGTACCGGCTCATCAGGTTGGGGAACACGTGCACAGCACATTGATGGGGGGTCACGTTTTGTCACATCTGCTGGGCAGAAGCAGCCAGAGTGAGCAAGCCAGCCCTCCGGCAATGGGGCTGGCCACTAGGGTCCCGAAGCCCACGCCTAGTGACCCCGCCCCGCCGTAGCTGCTGGGGCAAGTAGGAGGCGTAACCACACACACTCGAGGCTGTGTGGACATGGCATGAGAGATGCAGGCAGAGAGAGAAATGACAAAAGAACCAATAAAGCTACGATTTATATGGTAGTCTATAACTATTTATTTATTGTATTGTATCATATTATTTATTTCTTCTTATTTATTTATTTTTGGTTTTTCGAGGTAGGGTCTCACTCTGGCTCAGGCTGACCTGGAATTCACTATGCAGTCTCAGGGTGCTTCAAACTTGCAGCGATCCTCCTGCCTCTGCCTCCCAAGTGCTGGGATTAAAGGCATGCGCCACCATGCCTGGAATAGTCTATAATTTAAAATGTTAGAAACATGAAGAACTTAAATGTTTTGTTTTATTTTTTGAGTGAAACCAATAATTGCACGAACATGTTTGTACTCTTCTCATTGTATGAGTGAAACTGTCATGTCCTTCAGGGGACAGACTGTTGGAAGGTAATCGGAAGTTGCAAAATTTCTGATGTAACCACTTTGTAATATCACTTGTAGGATTATCCCTTTTCATTTCCTTACTGTCTTAGCTCAGGCTGACCTGGAATTCACTCTCTTGTCTCAGGGTGGCCTCTAACTCACAGGGATCCTCCTACTTCTGCCTCCCGAGTGCTGGGATTAAAGGCGTGCGCCACCGCGCCCGGCTCATGCTATCTTTTGATGATCTGCTTCTGTACAGCAGCCTGTGACATTTGTCACTTTGGGATGAGGAGGCCACAGAACTACTGCCTGCGTCTCACCCGGGGAATAGATGAGCAAGACCCACTAGCCAGTGGGATTTGACAGCATGACTGGCCCTGGCTTCCGATGCCCAACTGCTGTTTGTGAAGTGATTTATTGACAAAATGGCTAGCAGTGAATTTCATATGTGGTATAGTTGCTCAGTTAATGCCTGTGGGCTCTGAAATTCATGCATTCTGGAAATGAGGGCTGCTTCTATTACAATGATCGATTCTTCTTAGTACATTTAAATCCCGGCCTGGCTGGCCTGACTGTTAGCGGGGATACATTGAGCTAGCTCGTCCAGGGAGCCAAAGGGTGACTTTCAAGTTGAATTCAGAATTTCAGTAGGAGTTTCAACGTCATGTCTCTCTCGGAGCTTGATCATCATCTTCTCTCACCCAGGACCTCGCAGAGCAGGTCGGCCACTGGTCAGAGTGGAAACACGCCCCTCACCCCACCCAGCCTGGGTAGTTTTAACTTGATGTGAAACATAGTCCCAGAAGACGGTTTCTGGGTTGTCACCTGTAACTTTTTTTTCAACTCTTTGCTTCTTCTCTCCTTCCTCCCCTCTTCCCTGGCCCGTCCTTTCCCTCCCATTTCCTCCCCAGGCTCAGCCGGTCTGCTCCAGCATCAGGTCACTTCATGCCCCTCTCAGTGCCTGTCGCCAGCATCCTAACCTGTGTGGGGTTCGACTTGTCTCTCAGTTATCACGGCTCTCCCTTTCCTCATTGGCTTTGTCACTGTCCCCTTGCACTAATCTCCCACTCTATCTGCTGAGCTAGCCTTCTGGAACGTTCTCTCAACCCTGCAAATCCTCTGCTTCGAGCCTCCAGCTAGCTTGCTCATTAGAGGAAACACCCCACACCCCACGTCGGGTCTGTAATGACCACTCAAGCCTCCTCCTTCCAGCTTCTTGTTTGCTCCCTGGCCCTCCCTCAGGAGGTGGGTCTCAGTAAGCTGCGCTGACTGACTCTCTCCCAGGGGAGCTGCCTCCCTGGTTCCACAGAGGGCCTCCCTAGACTGTGCCTGCATTCCCTGTCCCGCCTGGCCTTAAATCCTTGCCCCGGATGATCTGTTGATTTGTATTTTTAGTTACCTGGTATTATTTGATGTCTCTGATTTTTGAAAACACGGTCTTTTTGAAACAGGCTCTCTCATTAGCCCAGAACTTGTCACAAAGACTAGGCTGGCTGGCCAGTGAGGCCCAGGGATCTCCCTGCCTCCTCTTCCCCAGTGTTGTGATTGTAAGTGCATACCACTATGAATAGTTCTTTGTTTTATTTTATTTTTATTTTTTGGTTTTTCGAGGTAGGGTCTCACTCTAGCCCAGGCTGACCTGGAATTCACTATGTCGTCTCAGGGTGGCCTCGAACTCCCACAACGATCCTCCTTCCTCTGCCTCCAGAGTGCTGGGATTAAAGGCTTGCGCCACCACGCCCAGCTCTTTGTTGTTTTTTAATGCGAGTTCTGTGGATCAAACTCAGGTCCTCATGCTTACTGAGTAACCTATTTGAACAGCTCCTCATTTCTTTCATCAGTATTTTTTTCCCCACAACTTAAGAATTTCCTCTTGATTCTTAGCTACATGCCAGGGAGGGGGTGGTAAAATGAAACAAAAATAAGTTATCTGCTTCACAGTGTTTTCATAGAGTAAGGAAGGCAGGGTGTCACAGTCGTTATGTGATAAGATACGTGACATGATGGGTAGCCAATGAGCTTCCACAAGAAGCGCAGAGTGGAGGTAATCGCGAATGCATTAAGGGTGGAGAAGAGTCAAAATAATAAGTAGAAAGGCCGTTAGCTGAAGGGGGCCCAGTGGACAATGGGCAGTATCCACAGAGGACCCTGTGTGGCTAAAGCTCAGGACTTGTGGGAAAGTTGGTCTGAGTGAAGCTCACTGGAGTATCCAGATACAGATAGACAGCAGTGAGTGAGGCGAGATTCAGAAGGGAAGCAGTCGTGGAAGGATCAGGGCTTTGCGACTGGAAAGCAGTGGACATAGCCGTGAATGGTTAGAAGAAAGGACTTCCAGCGCTGGGCGTTCAAGTAGGTGAAGTAAGGGAGAGGCACCAAGGTTCTGTTAGAGACCACCGCATCACTAGCAGTCCTAGATGGTTTCCATTTGAGGGGCCTGTGGACTGTCTCCTGGAGACACTGGGGACTTGACAGATGGAATCACAGCAGAAAGCTTTGGCCAGGAATTTTCAGTGTGGATGACTCCAGCATCTGACAGGGTGAAACCACACGCGTGGGGCTAGTCAAGAAAGTATGAAAACCAAACCAGAAGGCATATCCATATTTAAAGGACAAGGAAGGATGCCATCTGCAGAGGCCATGCGGTGGGAGAGGGGAAGAGGATAACGCAGACTGGGTGAGCAGGGTGCCGAGGGAGACCCAGTTCACCCATTGGGTTTATCCATGTCAAGACCACTTGTGGCCTTAGTAAGAAAGAGCAGGCAAGTTCTTGCCCAACAAACTGCAGTATGTTGAGAAGGGAACAAAAAATTATTTAAGAAGGTGGAAGAGGATCTAAAGAGAGTGAAAACTGGAAGGAAATGGGCTTGAAGGACTTTCATTTTTCAAGAGGGTAGAAATCTTAACGCTTAAAGGCTTCTAGGAATAATTCACTAGTAATGATGGAGTCCACCATAGCTGAGTTTGGCCAGAGTAAAAAGCTCTTAAAATTCTTCTCTCCATATAGTGTCTGATCTCTTTGATTTGTTAAGTAAGCAAACTCCACGGTAATAACCACTCTGTTACCTGTAAGTTGCAGTGGGGTATAACTCTATTGAAAGAGCAAATTCTTATAAACTGTGCTTCGAGCTATCTTAATTTTTGCTCTGGGAAGCACATAGCTCAGGAAAAATATCAATGAGATAGTGCTTTTGTCATTCCTATTTGTTCCTTCATCTATGTTTTGAATTGTATACCTATCATACATCAGACATTTTTAGGTACTGAGGACATGAGGGTTAGTAAGGCAAAACTATCTCTTGTTGATACAGAGGAGACACTGTGAAACAGTCACTAGCCAAAAAATAGGGGAACAGAGCCAGGTGTGGTGGTGCACGCCTTTAATCCCAGCACTTGGGAGGCAGAGATAGGAGGATCGCTGTGAGTTCAAGGCTACCCTGTGACGACATAGTGAATTCCAGGTCAGCCTGGGCTAGAGTGAGACCCTACTTCAAAAAACCAAAAAAAAAAAAAAAAGACAGAAAAAGAGCAGTGATTACAGGTTGACAGCTGGGCTTACATGGCCTGAGAGATGTGGTAACCCTCGGTGGCTTCTTCATGTTTTTTCTAAGTTCTTTCCATTGCTGTGGATATCCACCATGAGTTACTGGACAGTTGAATGGCTTTCAATGAGAAGAAGGTATTGAATAATGAGAACTTTGGCAAAGTGTTGACCTTTTAGTTTACCATTTCTAGTCAGTGGAAATACAATGTCTGTGGGCTCCGGATATGTCTCAGCGGCTAAAATATTTTCTGTGAAAGCACAAGGACCAATATTTGGATCCCCAGGACCCTATAAATTCTGGACATAGTGACACGTGCCGGCAATGCCAGCACTGGGACTCATTAGCCACCTACTGTAGATGAACAGGTAAGCTCTAGGTACAGCAAGAGTCCCTGCCTCAAAGAAACAAAGGTGGCACATAACCAAGGAACGCCCCCAGTACTGACCTCTGACTTTGACATGCACACACCCTTCCTCATGTGCCCCTCTCCCGCATAAACATGTGTAATCACATGCCTGCGTAGTACATACAAAACAACCGAGAAGCGTAATGCCTGTGTGTCTGGGGAGGCATTGGTCGATGGTTAACGTTGGGGGAGTTAATGAACTTTCCACATTTCTCTTTTTTCCCTTTCAGTCATCTGCCACCTTCCATGTATGAATGGTGGCCAGTGTAGCTCAAGAGACAAATGTCAGTGCCCTCCAAATTTCACAGGGAAGCTCTGTCAGATCCCAGTGCACGGTACCAGCGTCCCCAAGTTCTACCAGCATTCCCAGCAGCCAGGCAAGGCACTGGGGACGCATGTGATCCACTCTACGCACACCCTGCCTCTGACCATGACTAGTCAGCACGGAGTCAAAGGTAAGCTTTTCAGCCTCACTTGGCTCACTGACCAGACTACAGACTGGCCAGACCCACGGAGAAGTCTCTGCCGATGGCCACAGCCGGTACTGTCACGGGATGAAGTCTGGATCTGTGGCCTGAGAAAGGGCAGGAGAGACAGGATGTGGGCCTAGCTGTGTGGCTGCAGGACTGTCTAGGCCACAGAGAACTGGCATCCAGAAAATAAGATGCCGACAAGGAGTCCCTCCTTCTCTAGGGACTCTTACCACAGAAAATTGATGGGTGTATATGACACTCTGCTGGCCAAGTCCAGGAAACAGACAGAGCAGCAAGTGAGGGTTCTGGTCCTGATAGGAGTGACACACTCGTGGGGACACAGCACCTTGCCGATGGGGTCTGTCATTGAAGAGTACTTGATTTTAGTCCCAAGTGGTCATTGAGCCTCACTGGACTCATCTGTAGAGGAAGATAAACTAGGTCACTTGGAGCTGAAAAATTCAATGACTAATTCATTCTTTTAAGCCTGGCATCTTTGTAAACACATAATTTTTTAAAAAGGGGGTCAGAGACGAGTCACTGGCTCTTACTCCTTAAAGCCTAGATGTTTGTATCAGAAGATGAGATTTCTGTTTTAAAGGGACAGAAAATCAATCTTGTTACATATACAAAGTATATGTCAGCATTTTCCACATTTGTATGTCCCAAGAAGCACAATGTTGTTCATGGATAAAAGACTTGTACATTGTGAAGCTAGATTTCTACTTGTAATGGCAGAATGTAAGCCTGAAAATTTCTACAATAAATATTTTATGAAAAATACAGAACCACTTAAATTCTGGAGTCATATTATCATCTGATGAGATAGACTTACCTATGACAAAAAGCAGTGTGACTTTCATGGTTTTATGACTCTAATGGTAAGAATATTTTTGTTTCATAAATTAGGTCACTGAGATCTCAGAGTGTCTATAATTTCAGTTTTCGTTGTTTTGGTTTTTCGAGGCAGGGTCTTGCTATAATCCAGTCTGACCTGGAATTCACTATGTAGTCTCAACCTGGCCTTGAACTCATAGGGATCCTCCTACCTCTGCCTCCCCAGTGCTGGATTAAAGGCCTGCACCACCATGCCCAGCCAGTTTTAGTTTTTAAAATACACAAACTGAAGTAAAATTACCATTTTGAAGGCCCTGTTCTAGTCTTGAGAATTCACTGGCTCAGCCATAAAATGACACTTTATTCTATGTGTGGAATACATGCATATGAATGTGTGTGTGTTTATATACAATAACTTTCGTGTTTTATCCTGGCTTGCCTGTTAATTAGTCATGATTAACAAGTTGTCCCCCCCAAATCTGTTTTAGTGAAATTCCCCCCCAACATAGTCAATATCCATGTGAAACACCCACCTGAGGCTTCTGTCCAGATACATCAGGTCTCCAGAATTGACGGCCCAGTGGCTCAGAAGGTCAAGGAAGCTCCGCCTGGCCAATCCCAAGTCTCTTACCAAGGGCTTCCTGCGCCAAAGACCCAGACGGTGCATTCCACGTCCTCCCGCCAGCAAGCTGCGCCTCACGTCTACCCTGTGGCTGCTAAGACACAGCTTGGCCGATGCTTCCAGGAAACCATCGGGTCACAGGTGAGCAACGTCGCCCAGGCCACTGTAACATGCACTCTAGATATGACGTCATCCTATGAGGAAGCCAGTCCCCGGCAACATGACTTTCTGTGGAAGAGCCTGGTGAGATATGACCGGTGGGCTAACATTTATGGATAAAGTTTTATTGAAACACAGCCATACTCATTCATTTACATGTGGTCAATGCCAGCTTTCCTACTGGGATGGTAGAATTAAGTAGTTCCAATGAGATCAAATGGATTGCAGGGCCTAAAACACTCATTCTGTGGTCCTTTACAGAAAAGAAATAACTTGCTGGCTTATAATGTATTGTATAGAATAATTTAAAGTAGTGAACTTCCAAGAAAATTGCTAGAAATTCATGCTTGCTTGTTTTTATTCTATTCTATTTTTTTTTTTTTTTAAGTTGGGGTTATCTGTTTGTAATAGATGTGCTGGGCATGAGAAATGGCATAGGAGATGTAGTCTGCAAAATGTTTGAAAATATTTGTGCATTTTGTACTCATTTACATGTTAGTAGGTACAGTTGGAATTTTGAGCCTCTTATGCAATAATAATTCATGGAATCTTTTACTTCTTATAATAATCTATAGCTAAATGGCAACACATGAATTGTTCAAAGTACATTTTAAATATCATCAGAGTTTACTATAACTTTGGCCCATATTATCAAGTGTGAGAAAGACTTCGAAACTCACCATTACATTGTGCATATTCAGTACAACCTATGAGCTTAAATTTTTTTTTATCCTAACCACTTGGTGATACTGTTTGGGGTTGTACAGTAATGAGATAGGCTTTGGTCTGTAATTCTGTTTGCCTTTTGGTTATAGTTTAGACATTCTAAAACAGAGAGGGTGAGATGCATTCATTGTTATTCCTCTGCTGCGTCCTGAATATTCCAAAAGGTTGTGCTCAGGGGTCGGGAGAAGGGATACTTAGAGGTTGTAGAATCAATTGTTACTGCTTTAGAAACATGCAAAGCATTTTCAGATACTAAGACAATCTAGAGTGATCACCTTTTTTCCAGGAGAAGAAAAAACTGGTTTATGGACTGAATATGGGGCAACATGAGCTATCATATTAGACCGTGGTTAGGGCTAGGGGCCCAGAAATTGATGGAGGAGAACCAACTTCTTTATCTGCATGTTGAAGGCAAGAATACAATGCTCATGAGCTTTGTTAAGGTTAGACAAGATAACTAATGCAACGATAATTATTAGTAATTGATCTCTAGGTACAATAATGAAAATAAAAATGTCACACAGCTACACAAATATTAGCATATAGAATACTGCTACAGTCAAAGTTAATCAAGTTTCCTACATGCTTATGTTTATGTCAGGCAGCTTCAGTAACATGGAAACCTTGGATCTTTCAAAGACAACCTTTATCTGCCTGTGGATATCTGAAATGTCCACTACAGAGCATGTCATGTGATAGTTAGAGAAAAATGTTGCTTAAAACTTTTGAATGCGGGGCTGGAGAGATGGCTTAGCGGTTAAGCGCTTGCCTGTGAAGCCTAAGGACCCCGGTTCGAGGCTCGGTTCCCCAGGTCCTACGTTAGCCAGATGCACAAGGGGGCGCACGCGTCTGGTGTTCGTTTGCAGAGGCTGGAAGCCCTGGCGCGCCCATTCTCTCTCTCTCCCTCTATCTGTCTTTCTCTCTGTGTCTGTCACTCTCAAATAAATAAATAAATTTAAAAAAAAAAAACTTTTGAATGCGGTTGGATGCAAGATTGTTAAGTCACGAGGGTGCTAAGGAAAGAGAAGTTGGCCCATGTTCTAAGGGTGAGAAATATAAGAAGTAGGATTAAAATTAAAGAAATGAAAGTTGTGTGCAGTGGATCGTGTCTTCAATTCCAGCAGTCAGATGGAGGCAGGAGGATTGCTGTGAGTTCAAAGCCAGCCTAGGTGAGACCCTACCTCAGAAGAACAAAAACAGGGGCTGGGTAAGACGATTCCGCAGCTAACGGTGCTTGTTTGTAAGACCTGACATCCTGGGTTCGATTCTCAAGCCGCCCACATAAGCAGGATGGCAAAAAAGAAAAAAAAAAAAGTGGCTCAAGTGTCTTGTGTTGGTCTGCAGTGGCAAGAGACCTTGAAATGTACACACACACAAAGTTTTAGGGGAGAAAAAGAAGAGAGAAAAAAGCAAGTCAAACAAAAATAAAGAAATGAATGTGGAGGATCTTGTGAAGACAGAATCTGATGATAGTCTTGTGAAGTGATAGGTCATGGTGGGTTGGACTCTTCTGAACTCTCTTATTTCACAGGTCAGGTAGAGACTCACTCTGATGACGAGTTAGTTCCCACAGAGGAGGTCTTGAAGGAAGGGAGATGGCTGCATCTGTGAGCACAAACCCATTCTTGATGGATATTCAAAATGGTGTGGGCAGGAGAGATGGCTTAGCGGTTAAAGTGCTTGCCTGCAAAGCCTAAGGGTCCAGGTTTGATTCCCTAAGACCCACATAAGCCAGATGCACAAGGTGGCACATGTGGCTGGAGTTTGTCTACAGTAGCTAGAGGCCCTGGCACACCCATTCTCCCTCCCCCCACCATCTCTGTTTCTCAAATAAATTAAAGATAAAAAAAAAAAAAAAAGAAGGTGTATTCCTGGCCTGGAGAGATGGCTTAGTTGTTAAGGCACTTGCCAGCAAAGCCTAAGGACCCAGGTTCAATTCCCACATAAAGCCAGTGTACAAGATGGCTCATTCTTCTGGAGTTGGTTTGCAGTGGTTGGAGGCCCTGATGTACCTATTCTCTCTCTTTCTCCCTCTCTTTTTCTCTCTGTCTCTCAAAATAAGTAAATAAGCAAATTTAATTTTAAAAAGAATGGCATATTCTTGACTGTCAATCAGAGATGCCAATGCTGTTTTAGTAGTGGAATGATACAGGGTTAGTGGAGAAAATTCAGTATTCAATGATTAGATCTCCTGGTGCTAGTTAAATTCATAATAGAAGACATTTCTGTGGGTTGTATTATGAGGACAATGAGTAAAAGTGATTGTAAATTTCTGAAATGTTTTTCACCTTAGCAGAGAGGGGCAAGATGCAGTAGAAAAATCATTCCAAATTTCTTACTATTATAGAAAGTATTAATCTTTCAGGGTCCAAAAATATTTTCCTATTTTTAAAACAATGAAAAATATTCTTTAATGTGAATTAAACTGGGTCTCACAGAATTCATTTTATTTAAAGAATGGAAATGAATAGGGCATATCAGGCAGTTGAGAGGAATGAGTGCCTTGAATATAGATCAAACTTGAATTGGTTAAGTCGTAATTTCGGTAGACTTAGGCTTCCGTGTTACTTGGAGTAAACTGGTACTCCATATATGTTTGAAAACATTTGTAAATTTATTCAGTCTATGATCAAGTTAGAATTTCATGGTAGGATCTCTTCATAGCACAGTCAGAAGAAGAGCTTTTATGGGTGAGATTCATTCAGACTATCAAAGTTTGTTCAGGCTTTGATCAAGTAAGAGTTACAACTTCTGGGTTGCAGTTACCATCTCTTCTCATGGCAATCTCATGTATTCAAGAGCTTAAAACTTGAACATTTCCACCCTGGGTTTCATCTCTGAGGAGAGACAAGTTTCAGAAAACACCTCTCAAACCTGCTATTGCATCACAGGGACATTAAAGATATGTGCCTTTTAAAAATTATGTAGTGGTGCCCTTTGTTTTTAACTGGTTCCCTTAACAGTGACTTAAACCTAAAACTCATTTGGGATCTAAATTTTTGGTTGTTTCATATACTTTATTAAGTGCCCACTTGGTGAAAAATAAACATTTTTCTTAAAATATATTTTGTTTATTATTTAAGAGAGAGAAAGAGGCAGAGAGATAGACAGAGAGAGAGAGAGAAAGGGGGAGGAGAGAATGGTCACACCAGGGCCTCCATCCACTGCAAATGAACTCCAGATGAATGTGCCACCTTGTGCATCTGGCTTACATAGGTTCTGGAGAATCAAACCAGGATCCTTTGGCTTTGCAGACCAGTGCCTTAACCACTAAGCCATCTCTCCAGCCCCAAAATAAACATTTTACAGTGATCTGATCATGCCAGATGGTAGCCTGTATGTGAAGTGTTCAGAATGATGACATGAGCTTTCAGGGTCCAGCTTCCATGGCTGGCCTGCCCTTGCAATCATGGGCTCTTTGTTAGCTGTGGAAACATGCCCTCTAATTAAATGCAGGCATCTGAAAGAACAGAAAATTTCACATATAAACACCCAAATTAATAATTACAGAAATACCGGAAAACCTAAGTAGATGTAAATGAAAGAGACAGAGTTTGCAATGTAATACGATTAAAGACGTCAAGTGACACATAAACCCACTTTCAGAGATGGCAACTGTGAAGAATGGAAGACATGAATTTAAAGGATCTTATGAAGACCCCGTAAAGCTGCTTTAAAAGTAATAAACAAATTCTAAGGTCTGTAGCATATATTCTACAAAGGAAAAAAAATTGATTTAGATTAAGAAGAAAAGAACAGTACGTGATTTGAAATTCCAAAATCATTGCAAAAACTTTTCTTTCCATTAATTATTCATCATATAAATAATAAGACCTGAGGCAAAATTGAGTTACATTGACACAAGGACTATTTGGGATTCCCTTGGAAGGGCCAGAAGTTGTTCCAGTGCTTCTCTGTGGGCAGGAAAGAAAGGAAACATAATGGACCACTGGAGAAAAAGATTAATAAGAGGTCTGTTTTGGCAGAAATACTCAATAACACCTTTCAGCTCAGGAGCTTTGTGCTAGGACACGCATACACACACCATCATGAAGAGGAAAACAGAAACCCTTAGTTTTTGTTTAAAAAGAAAGTATTGAGAAATTAACAAAAAAGTATAACCTTGAAGTGGAAAGTTTCCTACCTGATTGTCTGAATGTACTTTGAGAACGTCTTAGTACTTTGTCACAGGACTGTAGCGAAGAACTATTTCTCGTCTTCATTTGCATAGATGCGTTATGATTTACTTCCTTTATTGCCGTGGCATCGTAGCTGACAATATAGAAGAAGAGGATTTATTTTTTTTAATTAATTAATTTATTTATTTGAGAGCAACAGACACAGAGAGAAAAACATAGAGGGAGAGAGAGAGAATGGGCGCGCCAGGGCTTCCAGCCTCTGCAAACGAACTCCAGACGCGTGCGCCCCCTTGTGCATCTGGCTAACGTGGAACCTGGGGAACCGAGCCTCAAACCGGGGTCCTTAGGCTTCACAGGCAAGCGCTTAACCACTGAGCCATCTCTCCAGCCCGAGGATTTATTTTGACTCATGTCTTACAAGCACAGCATCTGTCATGGTGGGAAGCGTGGAGTCTGGGACCAGCTTCTTCCAGGCTAACATGAGCTGTGGCAGGGCCACTTCATGTCTCGGGGGATCAGAAATCAGAGAACACGTGGGTCCCTGCCTAGGCTGACCATAACTCACAAGTTCTGTCCTAATGATGGGCATCTCCCAGCCAGGCCCCATGTCTGAAAGGTTCTGCAGCCTCCAAAATAACGACGCCAGATGGACAGCAAGTGTTCAAACATGGGAGCCTATGAGAAACGTTTGACGCTGAAACTGCAAACAGAGACCAACGAGAAATGGGGAACATGATGCCTGCTAATTCCATGTCTCAGGAAAAGGAAGGACGGAGAGAAGGAAAGGAGGGTGGGGTGAAGGGAGTAGGAAAAAAAGGAGGTGAAGACGGAGATAAGTACAGGTCAGATGGGCTATAGACTCTCCAAATCTATCTTTGTGATGACAAATGAATCCATTGCTCAGTTACAAAGAGTTATAGACATTAAGTTTTACTTGGGAGCCTGCTCTTCATTTCCATAAAATGTCTTCTGTCCTAAGTATTTTATTTATTTATTTATGAGAGAGCAAAAGAAAGAAGCAGATAGACAACGGGCGCCCCAGAGCCTCTAGCCACTTTAAACTAACTCCAGACACATGTGCCACTTTGTACATCTGGCTTTATGTGGGTACTGGTGAATCGAACTCAGGACCTTAGGCTTTGCAGGTAAGTGCCTTAACTGTTGATCCATCTCTTTAGCCCCTAACTATATAAGAATTAATGAGATAAAACATAAAGCTAAAATGAAAGCTAGGCTGGAGAGATGGCTCAGCAGTTAAAGGTGCTTGCTTGTAGAGCCTGATGGCCTGGGTTCAGTTCCCCAGTATCCATGTAAAGCCAGATACACAAAGTGGTATATGCATCAGTAGTTGGTTTGCAGTGGAAAGAGGACCTGGCAATTCATTTATTCTCTCTCTTGTGTTTCGTTGTGCGTACTCTGTCTCTGTCTCTCTCTTCCTCTCCATTCTCTTGCTCTCTCTCTTCCCATTCTCTCTTCCTCTCTCTCTCTCTTTGTAAAGAAATAAATGAATATATAAAACAAAAATATGAAAAGTAAAATGAAGACGTAGTTTTGTCCTGAAAGAAAGCATGCTGAAATTATTATGAAGTTTTCACACAAGCTATTTCCCTAAGTGGAGTCCAGAAACTATCTGAATAGATTGGAAGTCTAAAGAAAAAAATAATAAAGCTTAGAAAATATTGTACCAAGGGCTTTAATATCTCTTATGTGGGAAGAACTGAGTCAGCTAATTGAGGCAGCAGAGGTCAAGGTGAGGGACCCTATTTCCCTCTTTGTTGCTTGAGGCCACGTGCCTTTGGGGCCAAGCCTTCTCAGATGATGTGAGCTTGGGCCAGGGTAGTGGCCCTGCGCTTTTGAAGGACAGAAATTTGGGGAAGCAGAGCTGGCGACTCAGCCATCTGCCTTCATGAACAGTGAGCTCTGTCAAGGGATGCTGAGTGCGTTTACTTAAGTCTGGCCTCCTCCAGGTGGAATAAGTCATTAACACCCGCCACTTCCTTTGCCATCTGGGTTTGTCTTCAGCGTCCCTCTCAAGTGTTCCTTCGGCATAATCTAAGAAACGTTTAATTGAGTGTTAGTGACTTTGGCGTCTCCGGTGGCTCTCGCACGGCTGCTGCTCGTTCGTTTCCGTCCTTGCCAGACCTTACCCGTGTCAACACCGGAAGCTATTGCTGCAGGTGTGATCGCACAGCTCGGTGATGGGCGCTAGCATTGTCAAGTGTTGGCCGGTCTTGTTCCAGCTTCCTCTGCCAGACTGACTTTGTCTGGGGGCCTTCTTGCCTGCCCAGAGTCAAGAAAGAGCAGTCAAGGCAGGGACGAGCTCCAAAGAGCCCGTGCCTGCATGCCACCGGAGATCTGCCAGCGGAGGGGGAAACCGTGAGCCGTACTTGGATTGGGAATGCGGGGCTCAGGCGTTGGGGAACAGTTAAGACACACTCTTAGACCTGTGGCCACTGACGTCACAGAGCGCATGTGCTGTAGTCACATTCTTGTTGTTGGGACAAAGCACCCAACCAACCAAAGGCAGCTGATGGCAGGAAAGGTGTATATTTTGGCTTGTAGTCTCAAAGGGGAAACTTCATGACGGCCGGGGAAGGCTTGGCACGAGCAGAGGCTGGACCTCACCTCGGCCACAGCAGCAGCTGGAGAGTGAGCCAAGCCTACACCGGCAAGCAAGCTGGCTAACAATCTTCAAGTCCACCCCCAGCGGCACACCTCCTCCAGCAAGGCTCCACCTCCCAAACTGCCATCAGCTAGGAACCAAGCATTCAGAGCACATGAGTTTGTTGGGGGCCATCTGATTCAAAGCACCACAGAATGGGACCTTTCCTATAGCCTCATGTCCAGTCTTTACCCAGGCAGATGTCTTCAAGTCCATGTTCCCTGACCTGTTCACTCAGGAAACAAGTCTGTGCTTCTTCCCTGGTTTTCCCTGACTCTCTCCTCTCAGATGTTTTTCCATTTCATTAGCAATAAAAATGAGTTTGTCATGACATGGAATATCAAATTTCCATATCTTATGTTTGGGCTCATTAAGATAATATACCTATGGATTCTTAGACTCCTGTTTTTACATAGGAATGGGCATGGACAGGAAGACCCCAGGAATCCCCTTTTGTTACTGGCCAAGCAGCAAGAATCTTGTTGGTGATCTACTTGAAGATGGCAGTTATGTCTTCTTCCTTTCTCTTTCATTTCCCCCTCCTTTGCTGTCTCCTTGAATGTGTAGGATAATTGATATGTAAATGAAATACTCTGTTTCACTAGGGTCTCCTCCTGAGACTATGCTCTTAATATACTTTTGGCATGTCTGGTTTGAAGGAATTGTTTCAAAGCCAAGAAAAATTCTCTTTGCTGGTCATCTTCATCTCACTCAGGTACTATTTTCTTGGTGAATCTTTGAGCTCTGAATGGTCAGATCAGCTCCAGTAGCAAGGAGTTGCCAATAGCGAGAATGTTTAAAACACATCCCAATTGTGGAGAGAATTCTAAAATGTGAACTACAGAGGTCCCTTAATATTTCAAACAAAGAAGGCAGTGTCTTCAGAAGGATGGCCAGTGTGCAGAGGACTTATTTTAGAATGGGCAATCTCCAACAGAGTTAGGAAGCCAATCTTAACATTCTGTGGCTTCGGGGCAAGTCTCTTAGTAAAACCGTGCATTTTTATAAAATTGATAGATGATGGGGAATTCGAGCATTTATGGCCATATTTAACCTTCAGAACAGTGTAAGAGACCAGAAAAGTAGATATTCTTGTCTTCCATCTACTTATGTGAAACTTGAGGGCCAATGAGTTGGGACTAGTTTGTGTTTATTTATCTGGTCCAAGTCCATAGCTCATGTTAGCAAACTCACCACATCTCTGGCTCTCAGCTTTATCATATTTCAAATAAGTGGATTGGTAGAGAAACCTCCTAAGGCATCTCTGAACCCTCCTATGACAGGTTTGACATCTTTCCTCTTTTCGATAATCTTAGACACCATTGGTGTTCATATGTGCACAGGACATAGGACAACTCGATCTCTACAAACATCAGGGACAGTGAATACCTGTCGAGATGTGTCATACCCATCCTGACCTGACAGACTTCTCTCACAGAACCAGGACCATTTCTGGCTCTTCAGATAATATTTCTCCTTCTGCCTTTCATTCTTAACACACTGCAAGCAGAGATGACTTGTTTGTTATGTTTTTAAGATCCTTCTTCTGCGAATTCTTTTTTTCTTAAACTGACAGCATCTTTATTAATAATTTTCAAACCATGGAATCCACAAAAATATGCTTCAAAAGATGAATAAAAAGAAATGATGCAGCTGTAAAATGGAAAATTATTCAAAACTAAAGATAAATGATATAAGTCACAAAAAGGCCAGGCGTGGTGGTGAACGCCTTTAATCCCAGCACTCGGGAGGCAGAGGTAGGAGGATCATCGTGACTTCGAGGCCACCCTGAGAATACAGAGTGAATTTCAGGTCAACTTGAGCTAGAGTGAAATCCTACCTCAAAAAACCAAAAAAAACAAACAAAAAGGACATAAGGGGACCTTAAGTAGATATTTCTAAGTGAAAACAAAAATCCAGTCTGAAAAGATTACAAACATCATCATTCCAAATCCGCAACATTCTAGGAAATATTAAATCATAGAGATAGCAAAAAACTTAGCAGCTCCTTAGTGTTTATGTTTGAGATAAAGAAAAGAGGGACAAGTCAGAACAGAAGCCATATCCAGGGCAGAGAAGTATTTCTGTCTTGTGTTGTAATGATGGGTAGATCAGACATTTGCCAGAAGACATAGAATTGTACAACACTAATATAAAAATAAACAATAGCATATCAGCATTTGTTCACTAATTGTAGCCACAGCAATGAAACAGACTAATCATAAATTTTTGAGGAAAAGGGACAAAATAGGATTCTGAGCTTGGTGCTCATTTTTCTTTGAAGCAAGCCAAACAGACTGGCCGTGTGTGTGTGTGTGTGTGTGTGTGTGTGTGTGTGTGTGTGTGTGTGTGGAGGGCTGGCTTAGCGGTTAAGGCATTTGCCTGCAAAGCCAAAGGACCCAGGTTCAAGTCCCCAGGACCCACGTTAGCCAGATGCACAAGGGGGTGCATGCATCTGGAGTTTGTCTGCAGTAGCTGGAAGCCCTGGCATGCCCATTCTCTCTCTTTCTCCCTGTTTCTCCGTCAAATAAATAATAAAATATTTAAAAAAGAAAAAACATCTGGAGGTATCACCTTACCCAACCTAAAGCTATACTACAAAGCCATAGTAACAAAAGCAACATAGTATTGGCATAAAACCAACATACAGACCAATGGAACAGAACTGAAGACCCAACCCTTAGTTTAAGTAACTATAGCTATTTGATCTTTGACAAAAGTACCAACAACATACACTGGAGAAAAGACCGCATCTTCAACAAATGGTGCCGAAAACTCGGACAACCACATGTCGATAAGTAAAGTAGGCCCACTCCTCTCACCATACACAGAAACCAACTCCAAATGGATGGAAGACATCCTTTAATTCTTAACACACTACAATCAGATCAGACTTTTTGTTTTGTTTTGGTTTGGTTTGGTTTGGTTTTTGTTTTTTAGGTAGGATCTCACTCTAGCCCAGGCTGGCCTCGAACTCTTAACGATGCTCCTACCTGTGCCTCCCCAGTTCTGGGATTAGAGGTGTGTGCCACCATGCCCAGCTCCAGATCAGACTGTTTAATTGGATTATCTCAGAGTGGCGGCTGTGGCATGTCTGCTCTTCTCAACAAAGTTGCGCTGCCTATGAGGGACCCTTGTGGAATTGAGCTCAGTGGTGGGCACAGGTGAGTTGTTAGTTATGTTTATGCCAATTCGGTTGGGCCAGGCTCTAACACAGGAACATAAATGGAGCATTTGCCTTTCGCACACACCGGACGGCTGTCAGAGAAGCGGAGGATTCTGGTTTACACGTTCCTCAGCCACTTCCACTGAGGAAAGTTCTACCATGTTCCTGCTGTTATACTGTTCAGAGTATTTGACCTCAGTGCTCACAGGAGAGGAACTTCTAGAAGTACCCTTCCCTTTCCCATCAGTCACTGTTCAGGTACATAGGCCTGTTTATTGATACAGTGATTGGGGGGGCCCCCCACCCCCAGCCTGCTTGTTCACAGGTAGAAACCCTCAGTATTACTCTCTCTGGAGGTAGAGCCTAAAGAGGAGTTAATAAAGCTAGATGGAGTCACAAGGGTCAGACTCTGGCATGATGGCATTAGTATCCTTAAAGGGTTCCAGAGCATTGGCCCGTGTTCCGCCTCTCTCCCGGCTCATCCCGTGAGCGCACCAAGCAGCTGCTGCCTGTCAGGCAGGAAGGGATGCTACTGGCATCGCTTCCTTGGGCTTCCAGGCTCCTGAACTGTGAGGAATGAATGTCTGTTGTCAAAGCTACTCAGTTTTGGGTACTGTGTTGTGGCAACCTGATGTAAGACAGTTGGGGAGCTGGGCTATATGGGGAAACCAGCGGCTGTTACTCCACAGTAATGGTCCTTGGCACACGTGTAAGGCAGCAGACAACACAAACAGTTCCTTCTCCCAGGGATGAAAATGAACCTGTTACTGTTATTTGTGGGTTTCGATTTTTCTACATGACTTGCATCCAAACCACAGGTAATTAGAAGTTTCGAGTTCTGTGTCCTTGGTTGGGACACAGCAAAACGAAAAGTTTAACCAAACAAGAGGCACGTGGTGGAATTTTGCAAAGTGCTGTGAGGCTTAAAATGTAGTGAATTCCAGGTCAGCCTGGGCCAGGGTGAGACCCTACCTTGAAAAACCAGCAACAACAACAAAAGTTTTTATTCCTTTCATTGTCTCTATGTGGACAAAAAGGAAGCGGGCAAGCTAGGATAGTCACCATAGGAGGTTTCTCACAATGCAGTTATAGAAATAAGCATGAGCATGCTGGGGAAATGGATTAGCAGTTAAAGTGGGTTGCCTGTGAAACCTAAGGACCTAGGTTCGATGCCCCAGGATCCACATAAGTCAGATGCACAAGGTGGCATATGGATCTGGAGTTTGTTTGCAGTGGTTAGAGGCCCTGGTGCATCCATTCTCAATTTCTCTCTCTCTCTCTCTCTCTCTCTCAAATAAGTAAATAAAACATTTAAAAAGAAATAAGCATTAGGAAAACAAACATTATTTTGGAGGTAGTCTGGTTGTTATAGTAATAATTATACCTATATACTCACTTTATTTCCTCTCTTCCATAACTCTTTGTGGTTAAGGTGCATCCCTGACAAAGAATTTAAAGTGAGTTTGACATGCATGATATAGGTATCTGAAAATGCCCTCATGAAATCCATCTTGTATAGTAACTAAAAAACAATTAATAAAATGAAATAAATTTGACCTCACTAAGATTTCTTTGATATATATGTGTTGAGAATTATGTCAGAATAGAGTCATGGTAATAATACTTGATTATTCTTTTAACAACTTAAGAGTTGCAAAAGCACATAGATCACATCACAACCTGGAAGACTTGACCATTAAAATACCCAAGTGACTATGGAGGTAAAGAAAGTAGACAGCCCAGATTTGGTAGTTTTTTTAGGAAAGATGTCAAGTGGAATCTCAGGTTTTACCCTTAGGAATATTTTCCCCTTTGTATGTTAACATTAAAAACATTTTTGCCTTAGTGTAACTTTAAAAATACCATTTCATAAACTAAAGTAGTTGTCTGGAATTCCTTGAAGCTCATGGTTTGGCTTCAGCAGGTTTTAAGCAAATATACTGTCAGAAATTGATGTGGATACATTTCCAGCAGTTAATGCCCTAGTCACAGTAGATAACTTTAAAAAAAATCAATACCCTGAAATATCAGAGGATTATGCATATATCAGATACCCATAATGCCTGACATTATTTTAATTACTCTAATAAAAGAAAGCTGGGTGGACTTAAAAAAAAAAACTTGCCTATAAAGAATGTTCTCCTTATGCCAAAGCAAATTTTTTACAAGTTCTTTTAGAAAATCTGGAAGTATTTAAGCGTTTTCCTCCTCTTTTTATGAGACAATGCCTGTTATTCTGCCGGCGCTGCATGGTACAGGACTGTCCTTTGTGACAATGAACCTGCAGAGTGAGTTATTCAGGCATAATGCTCTGGCTTCACTAGTGGTAGTGTCCAAAGATGTAGAACTTCCCATAGTGTGCACAGGGAGACACATGGCGAGCATTCCAGCTCTGGGACACTGAAGAGCCCCCACGAGGCTGTCCAGCTTCACGTGGAGCCACAATTGAGCCACAGGCTACGTGAATGCCATGTAGCTCCGGAGGGTGGATAGGAGTCACTTTGCCAAAGTGGACCTGATTCTGTCCTGCTCAAAGGCTGACGAGCTGTGAGAGCAGTGTGCACGGATGCATTCCTTCACAGGCAGTCAGAGCTTTCCCCATAAAGGACTTCATTGTTGCTCTTACAAAAAGAAGTGGAAGATTTCCAAAAGTGGGACTCAAAAGCCTTAAGCAGACTCGTAGTAGTGTGGATGGTGATTTTTCCTCGCCAGGACACCTCGAAGTTCAGGGTCGGCACATAAGAGTACTGTGTGCTTCTGGCCGGGCGTTGTGGCGCACGCCTTTAATCCCAGCACTCGGGAGGCAGAGGTAGGAGGATCGCTGTGAGTTCGAGGCCACCCTGAGACTACAGATGAAGTCCAGGTCAGCCTGGGCTAGAGTGACACCCTGCCTCGAAAAACCAAAAACAGAGGAGTACTATACTTCTGGATGTAGGTGGAGGTGAGGATGGCAGAGCTGTGGCATCTGTGACCAGCCATCATATAACTTCACTTGCATCCCCATGAATATTTCAAATAGTCTCTGAGAATATGCCTAGTGGTAATGCCACAGCATTTATGTCACCATTAATTCCCAGTTAAGGCCATGCCTATTTTTAGGTAGGTAGAGATACTGTTCATGTACGCGGGTTGTTAAGAAAGGGCTGGCATGAGGCAGGCTCGTTATTGATTGAGGGGCTCCAGACCGTGCTTGGGAGGTGGCAGTAGGCAAGACATGCCACCGTGGATTCCAGCACGACTCTATGTAGATGGGGAACATCAGGGTTCACTGAGCGTCCCGGGATCACCCCGACGGAGGAGCCTGGCAGCCTCTGCCCTGATCTGGAGCCTTCATGAAACCACTGCACTTGGGAACTTCAATGAATATTAGAGATTCAATTTGTCTTCATAGTCTTACTGACGAAGAGGCTAACGTGCAGAGTTAGTTCACTTAATGTCCCGTGTTGACTTTGCGGCCGAGGACTGACACTCATGGGAGCGGTTCCTGGCCCAGTGTTCGGTCTTCTGTTCCAGCCCGACCATCTCCTCACAGACCAGGGGATTCACAGGAAGGGACTCCAACCCTAGCAGGCAGAAAGGATCCCTGGACCCGTAGTATCTAGGAAGCTGCTTTTTTTTGTGGTTGTTACTTTGGTAGTCAGGCCTTTTGCTTTTGCTGTGTGATCTTGTACCTCTGGGGCTCAGACACAGCACCACAGAAAGAAGGCTTTTTCTGTGTTAGGTTTCGTGTGTGTGTGTGTGTGTGTGTGTGTGTGTGTGTGTGTGATGTCGCGTGTGTGTGCAGGCCCTGCAGGGGAGAACATGTAATGTCATGTCACTTACCTGCGTCTTTCCTAGAGATGGAGCGTATGAGTCCCAGCAATTCTGCAGTCTCCTTTTTCTCACTGACTGGGAGTTGCAGGCACGGGAGGCCAGGCCCTGCTATTTATAAAGGAGTGGGGAACTCAGCTTGGACGCTCGCAGGCCCTCATGCTGGTAGAAAGCACGCCCAGTCTCTGAGCCGTCTCCCCCGCTCCGCAAGAAGTTTGCCGTCTCCAGAGCGGAATCGCGAGCTTGAGCGTGGATATGAGCACGTGGAATCGTTGCAATTTAGGGACACTGTGTCACACTTCTTGAGCACCATCAAAATGAAGACAGATAGTTACAGAATAGGGTTTTTTTTTTTTTCCATCTGATACCCTTAAAAGTAAAATATGAAGTAACCATAATGCAGTATGTTATTCATGGGAAAAAGAAAAGAAATTATAGTCCTTGGCTCTGTAGATTTTGGGTCTGAGTTGAGGCTTCCTCAGCACTCATTCACTAAACCTTTGTTCTTTTCTAGAAGAATTGTTGAGAAAAACTGAATGTTCTTAAGCAAGGTTTTAAGAATATCTTCTCTTTATTTATATCTGTAACTGAAATGCCTATTTTCATACATTTCTCCCCTTTTAGTTGAATCTGGGACACATGGAGGGACTATTAGATTACTTGTTCTTTTTAACTTTTTTCAGATGTTTTTATTGATTGATTTACTAGAGAGAGAATGGGCACGCCAGGGCCTCTAGCCACTGTAAACCAACTCCAAATGCATGCACCACCTTGTACATCTGGCTTTATGTGGGTACTGGGGAATAGAACCTGGGTCCTTAGACTTTGCGGGCGAGTGCCTTAACCACTGACACATCTCTCCAGCTTGGCTTGTTCTTTTTCATTTATTTATTTATTTTTGAAGTAGGGTCTCACTCTAGCTCAGGCTGACCTGGAATTCACTCAGTAGTCTCAGGGTGGCCTCGAACTCACGGGGATCCTCCTAATTCTGCCTCCTGAGTGCTGGGATTAAAGGCGTGCGCCACCACGCCCGGCCACTTCCTTTCTTGTTGTTTCCAGTTCATAAGTGAGTGGCTCCTGCTGCCATGGTGCGGAGCCTCCTCAGAGACCCAGAATCAATGGAGACAGGACTATAGTTTCTTTCCTTTTTCCCCCACATATGACATAATCTGTCCTGATTAGCTCATTTTTTACATTTAAGGGCATCAAATATGGAAAACTACACTCTTTAAAGTATTTATTTATTTGTAAGCAGAGAGGGAGGGGAAAAGAGAAGGAGGGTAAAAATAGGCAAACCAGGGCCTCTTGCAATTACAAGAAAGTTCCAGATGTATGTACCACGTGATGCTTCACATGGGTACTAGGGGATCAAACCTAGGCTTTCAGGCTTTGCAAGCAAAGTGCCTTTAGCCACTGAGCCAGCTCTCCAGTCCCCAAACCACACTTTCTTAAAAGCACTTGATCTCTTCCTCATTCATGTTTTCTCATCAGTATTTCTGTCTTTGTTTGAAAGATGCTCTTTGTTTTCATTTAATCTAAAAGTTTGTTGCCTTGGGACAAGGAACAATGATGCTTCTTTTTCCTTGTCTCCTGGTTGATTTTTATAACCAACTAGAAATTAAATCCCAAATTTGAGGGATTCTTTGTGGTGTAATTCTTTCATATTCTCAGCCTCTCCCCCCTCCCCTGGCATTACCTGCTCTCTCCAAGTTGGGGGTTAGCCTTTGCCTGATGGAACTGTTCCATCCGTCTCTCTGGAGTCTCTCTCCCCAGTAATACCGTTAACTCAGCTCCTTGCTTTAGCTCTTGCCTAAACACAACGCTGCTTGCTTTTGCAAGGATTACAATGAATCAGACTTCTAGTTTTCCCCTGTGTTTTCCCTCAGTGCAAACTCTAAGAGAATTTTTAAATTCCATGTTGCTTTAACATTTTGTTTTATTTGCTCCCTGCCTTTTTCTTTTAAGATGTCCTTTATTCAGGCTTAAAGTATTTATACTTCATTGTAGAATAGTTCTTGATAACAAAATGAGTTATATACATGGGATAAGGATTTTCTAAGAGGACATCTGTATTATCATTTCAAATGCCTTAACTAGTAAGACTAAACAGCAGCTCCGTGACATTGTGGCTAACTCTATGGGGTGGCCTTTTTATAGTCATATATAAACAGTATTCACAAATGCTTGAGAGCCTATCAGATGGTCAGCACTTAAACTCTGCTTATAAGTTTTTTTACTATACAGGACACCAGATGAATAGTCTAGGAATGAAGCCCACACTCTACTCCCTAAACTCTGTGTTCTCGTGCAAGACGTACCTCAAGTCAGCTTGATTGTGATCATTCAGTTCCACGGCCCTTTGACATCTGAATAACTGTCTGTCTGTGTCATTGCTGGTCCAGAGAGATCTTCTGACTACCTCTCCACTGACGAGAGAGCTGGGATCTTGACTTAGGTCTGATGAATTTCACCCATCTTCCTTTCACTGCCGGTCTTCCTTCCCAAAGATCCTGCACAGTTCAGAAAACACTTGGAATGAGGCTGTTGTGGGCACCAACAGTTTTAAAGTACAAATACCAAATCTTATGAAACCTTGCTCTAATATCTACGATAACTTTTCCAGTTACCATGGGTCTCTGTGGCAGCTCCATCATATGCTTTTTAATGGGCAAAAGTGATAAGCTTGGGATGCCAAATGGTGAGTGTTGAGCTGTGAGTCTCATTTTCTGTATCTAGGGCAGTCTAAAGGCAACTCTTATCACAGCTTAACTTTTTGCATATCAAGAAGTGACATGGTTTTACTTCAAGACTGAGGTCAAAATCTCCTCAGGTATATCCTCAGATCATTATTTAAATATATTTTCCCCACTTTGTCACTTTCATACATGAATACAATGTGCTTCGACCTTATTCTCCCCAGTTACCCTTTCTTATGCCCCACTCAGGCCAAGAGTTTTAAAAGTATGTTTCCCTGTTATCTGTTAAATTTTGACAACTAGCTCCAAAATCAAAGGGATTTCCACCTTGCTTGCAAACATTTGGTGTTGTAAAAGTCATAGCAAGAATATATTCAGGGCAATTCTAATGGATCTTGTGTGGCCTGGCCTTGTGCTAGTAAAGATACGGAGATAAGAAGGGTGGTGATATATCTGTGCACCGTATTCCAACAGTCACTGTCAACGCCCCAGAGAAACAGGGCAGGAGCAGCTCTATTTTATCTCTTCTTCTGACGCATTCTTGTAGGTCTGGTGGGCAGACACTCAGATTTGGCAGAATGTCTGGAGATAGGGGAGAGAGAGGAGGAGGAGCAAAAGACAAAAAGGAGGTGGCTACCGCACATCAGGCCACAGCACGCCCTGTTGTAAACATGGGGACAACAGGAGTACTTGAGCTTGGTGCTAATAGGAAGTGGAGTCAGGTCACCCAGCAGTACAGGCTGAGCTCAGAATCAGACCTGGCAGAAGCACAGGTTTGCTTTGTGTCCCAAGCATTCCTGCAAGAGAATGTGTCAGGCTCAGCTCCATCGAAGATGCCAACACCTCCCATTCGCGAGGAGCACTCATGCTGGAAAGACTGTCTGCTTCACAAGTTGAATCCTCCCTTCCTGTGCTTTGTGGCCTGTAGCTCTAATACGTTCACCATACAATAAGCTTCACTTTGCTCAATATTTCTCAATGCTGCCATCAAGTCCACATACAGGCTGGTTTCCTCTGGTTTCTTCATTGGTACTCACAGGACCAGGTCGCTACAGCGTCGTACTCGGTCTGCTTGCCTTGCCTTAACGAGGTGATGCGTTTGCTGAGCCCCAGAGCCAGCATGCAAGGCCAGAGTTTCCCTTCATCTTCTCTGAAGATTGAACTTTCTAAGGAGCTCTAGAACACTGCTTGTTCAACCAGGAATATTTTTGTTTCCGACTCAATACAGTTCAGTGAAGGGCAAAGTTGTAACACTAGATTGCTAACATATAAGATACATCATGAGATGATTGACAGCCTTTCTGTGTAAGTGAGGTGATCAGCTTGCACAGGAGCAAGTCCACGTGTGTGTTTAGCTTATGAACATCACCGAGATCAGGGCGCACCATGCAGCTAGGTTGACTCCATCTGTGAATGTCTCACTGAGACACAGAACCAACCAGTCTTAGAGAAGAGTGTCCCGATGCCAACCTTATCCTCTTCCACATCATTTCCATGCTGTGGTCTTCCTGTGTGAGAGAGACAATTCCTGCCTAACTTCTTTTCCCTTTTGGTACTTACTACACCTGGGTGAGATCTGGTAGTGTCCAGTGTCCTGGAGCAGAAGCCCTGAGGATGGACACCCAGGTCTCTCAGGGGCCACTGCTGTTACTCACTAAAGTCTCTTCAGAACTGAACAGCGGATACAGCTGACAAAAACATGCCTCCCAGCCATGATGCCATCCCTCAGAGTTCACTCCCACACTGTGCAGACGCAGGTCTGAGACAAACTCACAGTGCCGTGGTACCACCTACGCCACCATTTACTCCATCGATCTGGATGGCTTCTGCTGCTCTTGGCTGTAGACCCGCAAAAACAAAGCCATGGGATAAAGCAGCCTGAATCATGTAATGAAAAACCTTGTACTTTTTTGTGTGTGTTTTTGTAGGCCCAGTAGAGGAAAAAAAAAAAAAAAAAAGATTTATTTTTGCCTTACCACATAAAACATTCTAGGAATCCAAGGTGAAAATTAGATTTTAACTGCTACTAACATACTGAGCATATAAAATCAGCAAGTGTTGAGTGTTTTTCTTGATGAACAGAAGAGCGTAGAGAGTCCCGAGCAAGAATGGTGTGCACTGGGTGTGAACTGGTGTTGCAGGCAAGCCGGACGTATAAAATTGGAAATCGACGTCAGGCACACTTTGCGCAGCCACAGCGCGATGGTGGAGACCTGTGTGTTTGTACGTTGCTCCCCGTCTTACACCTGGATCGCCGTCCCTCTTCCTCCTCCTGTCCTTCCTGTTTCGGGCTTAAGCCTTGCATGTTCAGCTCTAGGAGTCCAGCGACTGCCTGGATTTGGATAGGTTACCTTCAAGTTGCAGCTCTCTCTTCCTTCCTGTCCCCTCTCTTCTGAGTGTGTGCATTCCTCCCTCTGGCTGCCTACCTCCTCTTTTTTTTGTCTCTCTGTCTGAAACCGCTAACTTGTGGCCCTGCTTCAGGTCTAGTCTTTGGAGGGAGCCTTCCCACCCAGGAGACGGTGCCCACAGCTATCTCAGACCCGCCTGCAGACGCATTTCCCGTCCGTGTGCTGGGCTCTGCGTCACCAGTCACTGGGGCCATGTTTAGCCGTCCAACCTGGGTGGTTTCATGGGACAGGTACTGTCTCCTCCAGACCAGCGTGCCCCTCTCTGCGATGTGCAGAACTTGGGTGTCATGGATGTGGTGACCTTGACCTTGCTCACTCATTCTGGAGCTCTTGTCTGGAGTGATAACATCCTTTCGGGGTCACCTAAAACATTTGCCTAACTCAAAACGCCTTTAGCACTAACTTCTGTCCCAGGGCAATTCATTTTGTCCTATGGAGTCATTGCGTCTACATTTGGGTACTTTTCAATGGGCAATCAGACAGTCTACTCTGCTCCATTCCTACGGCCCGTGTTCCTTGAGGGTTTCCATGAGACATCTGAAGCAGGAACACTTGTACATAACGTCCTCATAATAACATGTGACAATGCTAACCGAGCACTTGCATGTGTCACGCGTGATGCTCTGCATTATATGGGCATACGTGACCCCATGAGCAAGGGGGCTTGATGTACTGTGTATTATGGGTAAGAAAATTAGTCAAAGTGAGTACATGAAGCCCTAGAGGCAGCGTTCATGCCTGGGCCTCACTAACGTCTCAGTTACTCTGAAAATCACTATTGCAGACTACTTTTGTCAAGCACACAGCATCCAGTCAAAATTACTGGTGGCGCACGCCTTTAATCCCAGCACTCGGGAGGCAGAGGTAGGAGGGTCGCCGTGAGTTCAAGGCCACCCTGAGACCACATAGTCAATCTCAGGTCAGCCTGGGCTAGAGTGAGACCCTACCTTGAAAAAAAAAAAATCATTGAGATCATGAAAGCCTGAGAACACCAACTCTGTGCTACTTGAACTCTCCGTGATCTGAGCTGGGACTTCTCTGGTGTGATTTATTTCTATTTTTATTTATTTATTTGCAAGCAGAGATAGAGAGAAGATAGCCATAGAAAGAATGGACACACCAGGGCAAACAGCCACTGCAAACAAACTCCAGACACATGTGTTCCTTGTGCATCTGGCTTATGTAGGTCCTGGGGAATCGAACCTGGGTGCTTTGGTTTTTCAGGCAAGTACCTTAACTGCTAAGCCATCCCTCCTGCCCTCTGGTGTGATTTTGTTCTATGAGTTGGTCACTCAGTCAGTATGTTGCATGCCCACACACAGCCACGGGAAGGGAGCATGGTTCGTGGAGGTCTGCTAGGTTGTGTTGACCCATCTTAGGGTCACCAGTTGCCTGGACTTGGCCTGTCCTGAGTGGACAGCCAGTGTGCTCCTTGGGTGGCTGCTACTCTGTTGCTTCCAGCCCTCAGCATTTTTTGAGCATTTGCAATGTGCCCTGTGTACTGAAGTACACAGTGGTGAGCTGTATAGAATTCGCTATAAAGTAGGCAAGAGAGGATTCACAGAGGGCTGAGGAGATGGCTCAAGTGGTTAAGGCACTTGGGCTGTAAAACCAAAGGACCCAGGTCCAATTCCCCAGGACCCATGGAAGCCAGATGTACAAGGTGGCACATGCATCTAGAGTGTGCAATAGCTGAAGGCCCTGGTGCACCCATTCTCTCATTCTCTCTCTTTCTCTCTCTCTCTCTCTCTCTCTCTCTCTCTCTCTCTCTCTCTCTCTTTCTCTATGCCTTCCTCTCTCTCTCTCTCTCTCAATTAAATAAATATTAAAAGAGAAAGAGAGAGAGAGAGAGACTCACAAAGGCAGGAAACTGAGGCTCCTCGGAGCTGAGGCTCATGGGATGACTAGATCTGGGGAAAGAAAAGAGGGGACATTCCAAGGGGAGAAGACAAAGCTTTTTGAAAAGACGTGGTGTCAATTTAGAAAACAAAGGATCCTTTGGTGTGTCTGAAGGACAGAGGCGGAGAGGTGGAGGGTGGCAAATACTGCCTGAGGCAGGAGCAGAGGAGACTTCTCATTTCCTGCTAGGGGAGCATGCCTGCACCATTTCAGACAACGCCCTGGGAGGTCTCTAGGCAGGACAGCCATGCGATCAAGTTGTCTTTGAAAAAATGACTCTGAAAACCATTTGGAGGATTTGGTAGTAAGACAAGCCACCCATAGATGTGTGCGTTTGTGTGTAAGACATGCAGTGTCAGCTCAGCCTGCCTGGTTGGGGTGGAGTCAGGCAGGTCTCTGATTGTCCAGTCTTTAGATGGTTTCACAGCATGGGACCCTTCTTCACCCCATGGGGAATAACTTCAGGCTGTTGCCTCAGCCTCAGCCTCATCTGATCTCCTATGGTTGACGGGGAGTCTGATCTGGTCACACGGGGCCTTGTTGTTCAGTGGTTCTGAGCCGGCTGTCTTGCCGTCCTGCCTGCCCGCGCTGGGCTTGCCTAACTCTGCCAACGTCTTCCTAGCTTGGCCAGCCTCCCTGGAGAGCTCCACCAGAGCTGATCTGGCTTAGTTTATACTCATTTCCTTTTCTTTTTTGTCTGTTGTTTTATTTTGTTTTTCAAGGCAGGGTCTCGCTCTAGCCCAGGCTGACCTGGAATTCACTATGCAGTCTCAGGGTGGCCTTGAACTCACAGTGATCCTCCTACCTCTGCCTCTCGAGTGCTGGGCTTAAAAGCATGCGCCTCCACGCCCTGCTTTCAGCCTTTGTGTGTGTGTGTGTGTGTGTGTATGTGTCTGTACATGTTCATGTGTATGAGTGCCAATATGCGCTTTCCACAGCACACACATGTAGGTCAGAGGACAACTTTCAGGCGTGGGTGCTCACTTTGCACCTCATTTCACGTAGGGTCTGTTGTTCACCATTCGCTTGGCCGTGTTAACTGGCCCATGAGCTCTAGCGAATTCTCCTGTGTTGCCTTCCATCTTGCCATAGGAGGGCTGTGATTACAGATGCCCACCACAGCATCTGTCTACTTCACCTGAGTGCTGGGGCCCTGGGCTCAGATCCTCACACTTAACCACAGGCTTTTCATCCCCTGACTTGTCTCAGCCTCACCCATCGTCATTTCTTTTTGGTTTTCCCAGGTAGGGTCTCACTTGTAGCCCAGGAATTCACTATGTAGTCTTGGGGTGGCCTCAAATTCACAGTGATCATCCTGCCTCTGCCTCCTGAGTGCTGGGATTAAAGGTGTGTCCCACTACGCCCGCTACTATTATCTTTAAATTGTTTGTTTGTTTTGTTTTTTGAGGTAGGGTTTCACTGCGGCTCAGGCTGATCTGGAATTCACTGTGTAGTTTCAGGGCGGCCTTGAGCTCATGGCGATCCTCCTACCTCTGCCTCCCAAGTGCTGGGATTAAAGACGTGCGCCACCACGCCTGGCATGATTACTTCTTACAGCACCCTCTTTTGCCCTGTCAATGCACTTTCAGTTTCTGTGACTTCTGTCTGTGCACTTCTGTACATGGGTACAGGATGTGTTTCTGTATATGTCCCAATACACAGGACACATAGCAAATGCTCTAGAAATGCTGATGAGGAAATAAAGACCAAACTAGCTGTTGTCCATCTGGGCAAGCAGTTGCTATGGGAAACCCAGCAGAAGTTAGCAAGCCCGGGAAAATGGTGCCATCCAGAAGCCTCGTGTAGACAGGACTTAGGGCCACTTTTTCCAGTTTTATACATGAGCCGCACCCTTAAAGCTCTGTTCACTGATGATCCCCAAGAGAGGTTTAAACAGATGGTTACAACTAAAATTATAAAAGGTTATATTAAGGATTAGAGACATAGCTTAGTGGTCAGGAGCTTGCCTAGCCTTCACAAAGATCCTGGGTTTGGTCTACAGTAACCCATACACGCAAAAAAATCATATTAATCTTTTAAACAATGATGTTCTCATTAGAGGGAAAAAAAAAAAACACATTGGAAAGTTTAGTTTTATTAAGTGCTCAGGGTCGTGACAGACTCCTATGATGGGGAATGCCAAGGAGCCCTTATTTGGAAATTGTTCATTTTTAGTGTTGTATTGATTCTGCTGTGTTGTTTGCTTTCAAAGTTTTATCACTTGTTTTCATTCTCTCTAATTATGTTGATAACAAGGGAACTGTTTTACAGTGTGGCTGTGAAGCACGGCAGTGCTACAGAGCCAGCAACCCTATACTGGTTAACCTTCCTATTTCACACCTCGTCATTGCAGTGCGGCAAAGCGCTCCCTGGCCTTTCAAAACAAGAGGACTGCTGTGGGACAGTGGGCACCTCCTGGGGCTTTAACAAGTGCCAAAAATGCCCCAAGAAGCCATGTAAGTAATCCTTTTTCATTCCTTTGCTGCTTAATAAGATGCCTCTGGTCTTTGGATGGCTGTCAACGGGGAGGTAACATTAGACCTTCCAAGAACCCGTCGCTGTGTCCTGTCGAGTTCTAGATACACTGTCATAGCATGCGTTTCTTGAAACCTTGCAGGTCTTAAGTTTTTCACGTTGGTTCTGTTTTTTAAAGACAGTCATTGATTCCCTTTTTCAATTGGATCCCTTAAGGAGAAAAAGTCTTTAAAGGGGTGATAAGCAAAAATAAAAAGGGCTCTGGACCCAGGGAAAGCAATAGTAAGAAATCGTAGATGCTCTGAAGACAGCTAGCAACTGTTTCAAGCCCTATAAAAAGTCAGTGCAGCTGATATTTCCTAGGTTAAATTCCTTAAACGAAAAGGTTATGAATAGTCACAATTTAAGGAGGTAGATTTTATTGTAGCATGGGATTTCATCTTTATGGGGAAAAAAGACGAAAATGAGGAAATGATTGGCTGTTCATTTATAAAGAAATTTATCACTGCTGGGGCTAACACGTCCCCCTTTTTATCTCAGTGTAATTTGTATTCTGTGTCAGTCTGCAGCGACGCAACACCTGCACTGCTGACTAATTTATGTGACTGCTTTGCCTTCTGAATGAAGAGCTCACTAATTTTCAAAAACTATAGTGGCATTTTTATGAATTAATTTTCCAAGGTCCATTAAGAAGAATGTCAGTGAATGAAATGAAATCAGCTTTAGGCATTTAGAGAACCTGTGCATTTGAGAGGTAAGTCTAAGTGAGCGAGGATGATCTGGAACAAGTTATCACGGTAGAGTGGTATATAAGGAAGAGAGGTGACCCAACAGTCCCAAAGTTGCAGGCATTAGTTTGAACAGAAAGGTTTCAAAGGTAACCAAGAATATCAGTTCTTTCAAAACCTACTTAAGACTAGCAAATAAAAACCATCCCAGCTAAAGCAGATGAGAAATTCCTTGTAGCATAAAGAATAGAAACACAATTATAAAAACTCTGTCACTTGGGACTGGAAAGATGGCTCAGCAGTTAAGATACTTGTGCCTCAAGAGCCTAACGACCCAGATTTGATTCCCTGGTACTCACGTAAGCCAGATGCATAACGTGACACATGCATCTGGAGTTTACAGTGGCCAGAGGCCCTCATGTGCCTGTTCTCTCTCTCTCTCTCTCTCTTTGCTTGCAAATAAATAAATAAAATGTAAAAATCTACAGCTAGATGGAGCAAAGGTAGCTGAGAAATACCACTCAATTAGAATAGGAAATTCAAGAAAGCAAGTTATCTCCATCTCTGGTAGGTTTTTTTGCCAGATGGTGAATAAAATAATGTCTTAACATCTTGACATCTATTCTGCTCGTTGCCATCTTAAGTGACTCACCCCCTAGAAGCACACTTGGGGTCATGTTCTTCCTGTGTCATGTTAAAAACTTCCCTTCCCTTGGTCGGTACTGCTCTCTAAATCACATTCCTGTTGGAAGACAGCAGACACTCCTTGGCTTTAAATGCTATGGTTTTGTGTTCCACATTTTTTTAACTCAAAATAGTTTGAACTCTAGTTTTCAACTGGTTTTTATTTAATGTTTGAAGTTTTGTTTAGCCACATGCAGAGACTTTTCATTGTTGATCTTTTTTTTGCTATGAAAACTTAATTTCAAATCTGCGAATGATTTCATTAACTAGCCTGTCATCTATTAGAAATGTGCTTAGTGTGAGCAAGTCACTTGTTATTTACACAGTTGTAGAAGAAAATTAACATAGAGTCCTAGGCAGAGTAAGGTTTTAGAGATCATCTGGCCTGGTCTCTGCCTTAAAGTCGATGACTATTGAATATTCTCTTGGCTTTCTTTGAAGACTTCACAGCTGAGATCCCATAGTCCCCATAGCCAGACTTCACCAGTGTCTTTATTGCTCAGGACAAGACCGGCCTTTGGGCCAAGGGCTGGGTGGGTTGACTCTCATCTGCCTATGTCTCCCCTTTAAGCTGCCCATTCCCTGAAGTAAACTTCTGGGGAGAAGCAGAGCCTTTGTGAAAGAAATATTTAATCATTATTTGGAAGAAAATGTGACCCATCATGATTCAGTTAATATAACGAAGATACACTGGCAGCTGCTTAGGACTACAGCCAGTGCCAGATCCGAAGGGTACTGACATGCAAGCCCAGTGTGAAGCAACGGTGGGTCTGCATCGGCGTTTGCGTCTTATAAGTGAATCCGTAGCTCCGCTGCTGCTCTCCATGGCTTGGGTTACCTCATCTAGCAATGTAGGACCATAAGAATTGAAACATGTAGGAAGAAATGATTCTTTTTTCCCCCCTTACAGCTTACCACGGGTATACTCCCATGATGGAATGCCTACAAGGTTATAAGCGGGTTAACAACACCTTTTGCCAAGGTAAGCTTGACTGCGTTCATTGGTGTGGAATTGTTTTCACACATGGTTTAGAAATGAGCTCTTTTGCCTTGTGTTGTGAGCCCAGCGCTTAAAGGCCGCATCTGTTTTATGTAGGACCTAGAGAAGGGAACCTGGGTCTTTAGGCTTCACAGGCAAGCACCTTGACCACTCCGCCATCTCTCCAGCCCTGAGTTCTTTTTTTAATAGGATAGCAGAGCTACACAAACAGGAAGAAGCTCGGGGCTTGCCTGGTCTCATAGACTCTACATGGTGAGTAAGCTTTAGCCCCAGACAGCCCGTCTCCGTCGTGGCTGCGCAGAGCTGAAGCTGTAGTTCAGTTTTACCAATGCCTGGTTTAGTATCCATATCATCATATTCGGATTTACTTTGTGGGAGATCTGATCAATGCCCCTAATTTCCTTTTATATGTCCAGGACAAAGGTATTATTAGTGACTTGGGTGCATGTGTGCATTGGAACAGAGAAACAGCTTCCCAGAGTGGGATCGAGCCAGGAGCCATGTCAACACAAGAGCACATCTTCTGGCTTGTGGTCTGGTGGGCGTCCTGTATCCCTCAGCATCCTGTGTGTGGAGAGAGGAGTTGAAAATCATGGTACAGACTATAGTTTAACTCCCTATTAAAACAGTCTGAGGGGCTGGAGGTAAGGCTCCGCAGCTAAGGCACTTGCCAGCTACCTGGGTTTGATTTCCTAGTACCCACGTAAAGCCAGATGCACAAAGTAGCACGTGCATCTGGAGTTCATTTACAGCGGCTAGAGGCCCTGCAGAATCCATTATCTCATCTTTTCTCCCTCTCCTCTGTTTTTCTCTATTTGCAAAGAAATAAATATATTTTAATTTTTTTAATTGTTATTATTCATTTGAGAAAGAAGCAGATAAAGAGAAAGAAAGAGAATGGGCACACCAGAGCCCTTAGCCTTTGCAAACGAATTCCAGATGCATGGTCCACCTTGGCATCTGGCTTACATAGGTCCTGGGGAATTGAACCTGGGTCCTTTGGCTTTGCAGGCAAGCACCTTAACCACTAAGCAATCCCTCCAGCCCAATAAATAAATTTTTGAAAAATCGTCTGTGTCAAAGGATTTTTTTTTTTTTTTTGAGGTAGGGTCTCACTATAGCTAAGGCTGACCTGGAATTCACTATGTAGTCACAGGGTGGCCTCAAACTCATGGCAATCCTCCTACCTCTGCCTCCTGCATGCTGGGATTAAAGGCCTGCCCTACCACACCCATCTCAAAAGATTATCTTAATCACTGATAATCTTCTCAAGTAAATTGTAGATTTCATCCAGGCATCTACATAGCTTTGCAGGATACTGGTTGACCTAGAGAATTTTGTTCTGAAATATATACACACAGCACTTGGGAGGCCAAGGTAGGAGGATCTCTGTGAGTTCAAGACCAGCCTGAGACTAAATAGTGAATTCCAGGTCAGCCTGGACTAGAGTGAGACCCTACCTTGAAAAACCAAAAATAAAAAAATAAGGTTTTGTCTTTAAGTATTAGAAGCCTTCATCATATGTGACATAATTGGGGAGAATTAACTGCTCAAGGTGAGGGCACCCATCATACTTTTTCTTTTTCAGAAATAATCTGCAAACTATAGTAACATAGAAATAAGGAGTTAATCCACATTATTTTAGAATCAGTAGAATTTAAGAAACAATTGTATTGTTAGATAAATAAAAGAAAAAGATTAAATTAAATAATTGGATGATTAAATGTATAGCTCAAGTTACTAATTTAATAGGCTTAAATACAAATTGAGGTGAAAACACTTTAGCATATCTTTAGGACACACTACTGGCTATCGAAAGCGGGGTACTGGAAATAACAGCTTTGTACTCCGCACCGTCAGGCAGAATTGGGGTGTTCCCTGCTTATTGCCTTTTGGTTAATGAAGTCAGCCATGTTTTTTAAGGTGACTAGAAATGTGTGTTTAACCTGGAGAAGTACAGACCGCAGAGAAGTGCCATGACCACCTTGAAATGTTTGTGACCTTGGCTTTGTATTATGCTAGCCTATCAAACAAGACTTGTCATGAATTGTTTCAACAACCAAAATTGATGAGATGGGTTCTGAAGGGATCAGTTACACCTGCCAGAAATTGTTTGCTGAGGTCTAGCGTCCCCCAGTCCTGTAGGGAAGTGTGTGTGAGCTTCCTGCCCACGGCGAGGACCCACCAGATACCTCGTGCTAGGCCGGGGATGCTGCAGGGCGTTCCTGTCCTGTGGAGTCGTGTGTAGCGCAGAGGATCGTGTGGGTGCCCTCCAGTCCTAAGATGCTGTCGTTTCACTCTGTCCCTGGGACAGAGGCCGAGTATAAGAAGAAGGGAATGACATCTAGACTGCCATTCTGGTTTTGGGTCCTGGAGCACCCTGTGTGCATTGGTGTGTCTGTTTGCTCCACAAGTATCCAGAGCTGTGGGGCCTCCTTCCTAAGCCTTCACTGTTCTGCGCCTGCTCAGATGACCACCACACGTTCTCGCCGGTGTTGGGTGCTGCTGACTTCTATGCATGTTGCTTGTGTTCTTTTTTTATAATTTTTTTTGTTTATTTTTATTTATTTATTTGAAAGTGACAGACAGAGAGAGGAAGAGGCAGAGAGAGAGAAGAGAGAGAATGAGTGTACCAGGGTCTCCAGCCACTGCAAATGAGCTCCAAACACCTGTGCCCCCTTGTGCATCTGGCTAACGTGGGTCCTGGGGAATCGAGCCTCGAACCAGGGTCCTTAGGCTTCACAGGGAAGCGCTTAACCGCTAAGCCATCTCTCCAGCCCCATGTGTTCTTTTGTAGGGTGGCTTCTTGTTTGCTGCTTGTCACCAATGTAGACTGTGGAAGGCAGAAACGTGCCCTGTCACAAAATGCTTTGTGGTGGAGCTGGAGAAATGGCTTAGTGGTTAAGGTGCTTGCCTGGAAAGACTAAGGACCCACATTTGACTCCCCAGATCCCACGTAAGCCAGACACACAAGGTGACACATGCACAAGGTGACACATGTGTACAAGGTGGCACACACATCTGGAATCTGATTGCAGTGGCTGGAGGCACTGGCATGCCAGTTCTCTGTCTCTCTGTCTCTCTCTCTCTCTCTCTCTCTCTTTCTCTTCCATAAAATAAATAAATAAAAGTTTTAAGCAAGCGCTTTATGGTGGTGCTTCTTCAATACCTATTTGGAAGAATTCACTGGATAGAACATTTGAACCAGAAGTTTCTTTTGTAAAAAAAAAAATGTAATTGTGAATTAAATTCTTACCATAGCTATAACATTATTCACATTTTCCATGACCTTTTTATGTTGATTCTGAATTTTTTTTAAATTAGCAAGTGGTTATTTCATCTAAAATTTTAAATTTGTTCCTATGATGTTTTCTCTACTGTTCCCTTGTTTTCTAATGCCGCGAGTTGGGAAAGTAGCTCCCTCCTTTCAATGATGGTGACCTTTGGCGCCATGTCCTGTTCATCCACCAGCCTCACCAGCAGTGTAGCTGTTTTTAAACAAAAAAAAATTATGACATTTTCAAATGCAACTTGTTTTTGTTGCTTCTCATCCTTCCTACTACTCTTTTCACCTTTTTCTCTCCTCCCTACTTTTCTTCTTCCTTCTAGTTACATGCCACAGGTCGAGTCCCCTTTACCCATCCCTCTCCCTCTTCCAGCTCATCTCTGTTTTCATTTTTGGTTACAGTTCTGTGTTTGTAGTTTTACCCACGTCTGTTCCCATAAATACATTCTTGCAGATATTACAAGCTAACAACTATGCACTGGAAAGACCATTTGATTTGGCCTGTCTGAGTTTGACTCATTTTGCTTAACATGATTCTTTCCAGATCCATCCATTTTCCTGCATATTTCATGATTTCATTTTTACAGACTGCTGAATAAAATTCCATTTGTACATGGGCCACATTTTTGTTATCTATTCATCTGTGGCTGGGCATTCTAGGCTACTTTCAGTTTCTAAGCTATTGTTAGAGCAGCAATAAATGTGCATGGGCAAATGTCTTTGCAGTAGTGGGTGGCATCTTTGGGATACATGCCCAGGAGTGATGTGACTGCGCCACAGAGGAGGTCTATTTCTAACCCCTTGAGAACGCTCCGTGCTGATGTCCATAATGGCTGTACAGGTTTGCACTCCCACCAACGGCTGATGAGAGTTGCTCTTTCCCAGCGTCCTCACCAGTATTTGTTCTCTGTTTCCTTGATGCTAACCATTCTGAAGCAGTGTAGCATTTTACCAATTTTTTTTTCAAGAAACCCATTTTTATCTGTGTTGAAAACATTTGTTATCTATCTTATCACTTTGTTTCCTTTTCATTTATTTACTTATTTATGAGGGAGAGAGAGAGAAAGAGGTAGATAGGAAGAGAATGGGCACACCAGGGCCTCTAGCTACTGCAAATGAACTCCAGAAGCATGCACCACCATATGAATCTAGCTTTATGTGGGTTCTAGGGAATTGAACCTGGGTCCTTTGACTTTGCAGGCAAACGCCTTAACCACTAAACCATCCCTCCAGCCCTGCTTTATCTTTTTGTTCAGTTTCCTGCTGCGTGCTGATTTCCTCAGCTGCACGCTTCGTGACTGATGCCAGCCTTCCTTCCTTCCTTTCCCATGGTTTCCCCAGGGGGGTTATGATTGTAACTACAGCACTCAGGTCTCTGTTGTATTCTTAGTATTTTGGTATTCAAAGCATTCAGATATCTTCTTTTTCAGCCCATTATTTATTTAGAAACATAATTTGTGAAATTTTTATTAGCCGTTGAGAGAGAGACCATTAAAATGTTCTGCTGTGATATTTTTTGATTGAGATTTTGCTCTTTCCATATCTGGGGAGTTTGAACATGTGCCTCTTCATTTGCAGCAGGTTTCTGGTAGACAACATATCCCTCGGCCTTAAGTCTTCATGCATTCTGATATTAGTGGTTCAGTATTGGATTGTTTATTGCATTGTTAAAACCTAACCTAAGTATTGCTATAGTAGAACTTAGCTCCACCTGAGATTCTTGTCTCATTGGAATTTTTTGTTTGTTTGTTTGTTCATCCTTCTGTTTCCCTTTCCTTGCCTTCTTTTGGATTATTTGAATTTTCATTTTTAATTTGCCTGTTGGCTTTGACCCTCTTTCTGTATTACTCTTTAAGTGATTACTCTAGGGTAAGACACACCTCCAGCTTTTCACAGCTTGCTTGGAGTTAAGACAAAACCACTTCGTAAAACATAGAGACCTTGCTTCCAAACAGTCCTTCTTCATGGCCTGGGACTCAGCGCACACCAACCCTGAGTGATCACCACCCAGAGGTCCTCAGCTCTGGGCTTATTTAGTTCTGAAATTGTTTCTTTACATTGTGTCTAAAATTGTCACTTACATCCTTATTGTCCTGATAAACTATGACTGCCTCCAAGTTAAGAACCCACTATTACTATTTGTGAACTCAGAGCCCAAAACTCTTAAACAATTTTTTTATTGATTTATGTATTTATTGGAGAGAGAGAAGAAAAAAATGGGCACGCTAGGGCCTCCAGCCACTGCACACAAGCTCCAGACGCGTGCACCACCTTGTGCATCTGGCTTACATGGGTCCTGGGGAATCAAACGGAGGTCCTTTGGCTTTGCAGGCAAGTACCTTAACTGCTAAGCCATCTCTCCAGCCCCCCAAAAGCTAATATTTATATGAAAGAGGAAAGGGTTTATTGGATATTGATGGGGTTCATTATGGATGCATTTCAACTAGTCAAGGACTGATGACTTACAAATAAAACTAAGATATTTTTAGTGATTTATAATAAACTCTAGATCTAAACACATTACCCATAAACTTACAAAGTGATCAACAAATAAGTAATTTTCTTAGTAAATTCAATAGTTTTATTCAATTAAGTGTATTATATGGTAGACATTTCTCCAGCCAAACACGCCGGTTCAGTGGTGTTTGTAGTCCTTGAAGTGTCTTTGTGAAGGAGGCACTATCCTGTCCATTTTGCAAACGGGAAACAGAGCCCTTCAGAGGTTAAGAGAGTTGTGCAGCTCATGGCTGGTAAGGGTGAGACATAGCCTCCCATGCGGATGGACAGAGGCTCTAACTGAAGCTGTCACATGCATTGTCCCACAAAGGGAAAAGGAGGTAACATGTATTGCTCACTTCTTACATGCTTGCTTGTGTATTGTATGCTTCTTTCATTGTTCAGAAGGTCCTGTGAAATCTGGGCATTATTAATTTTAGCTAGAGACCAAGACACAGAAAGAGTGAACAACATTCCCCCAGTCAGCAGATTAATGAATAACAAATCTGCAAAGCAGGCTGTATTCGTTAGCCACCGCGTGTGCAGCAGCCACGGTCACGTCTGTCAAGCTTTCGCCGTTAGAGCTGAAGGCAACGTGGTCTGTTCTGAGAACCAGGAGGAGTCAAAGCAATTAACTGGGTCTTGTGGCGTTAAAATGAGATCATCCACAATACCCCTTAGTCTAGCTGATCCAATGTTCAGATTACAAACACACAGTCATGTTCCATACGCGTGGAGTATGCGTATACCTGAGTGGGCCGTGGTGTCGCGTATCCGCCGTGACAGCGCCTGAGAGGTGGAGGCAGGAGTGTCATGATGAGCTCCATCAGCCTGAGCTAGACAGACCCTGCCAAATAAAGACAATTTTTACAGAGGAAAAGTAAATAGAGGTGAAAATGTACAGGCAATTACTCACTGCTTCCTGTTTTACTTGGTAAAAGAAAAAGAGTGGTGAATTCTTCGAGATACGCCTGAGTGTTCCGTATGCTGCCCTGTTGGGATGGCCCAGTACCCTTTAGCAACTTAGGTTCATGCTGGGCGCATCTGATGGTTCTGCCTTGGTCGATTCCACTGATGGTTGGTTAGTAACACCAAATCCTGGCTTACACTGCTCTCAGGAGGATATCTACAAAGCAGTGTGATACTTTTTGGCAAAGCTTTTGGAGTGAACTATCACAGAAAATTGTATTTCATGGTGCCTTGCGAAGGCATTGCTAAATTACACTACAGAGAAGTTTGACTCATAAAACAACATGATTTCATTCAGCATAATCTATTAAAATTGTTATTGAGAGAGGGGTTTAATTTCACTCCCTTTGTGATATTATTGGTTGGCAAAATGAAAGAGAACTTTCTCGCATTACATAAGTACCCAGAGCCTTGAAGCTTTTTGATTTTGTCCTCCCTAACAGAAATTCAAAAGGAACCCATTAAGCATCTAATTACGCGTGCATTCCACATTGTTCGTACAGTCCTCTCAGCTTACAAAGCTCATTTACAATTAAAGTGATTAATAACTAGGATTACATTATTTCCTTCAACAGAGTGAACTAATGTCCTGAAGCAACTTTTGCTAATGTGCACCCCGTAACAAAGAACCAACTGTGCACAAGTTAATTTGAGGAGCTTTCAAGTAATTTCCCTTAAAGTTGAGGGGTTTTTTTCCCCTCTCCTCTAGTGGTTCAGCAATTATCTTTTCAAAAGAATGATTTATTGCACATATACACATGGAGCTCTAAATCCTGCCTCTTAGCTCTCAACATTATAAAATTGTTATAATTTGTTTCATTTATTATAACAGACATTCAGTTATATGTCCTGGGTGGATCTGTTATTTGATTAGTATGCTAACAATTTTTTGGGGGGGTAGAACTGGAGTTAAATGAAATAGTGCTTTCTGGAAATGGTAGTGAGAATGCTTACTCTCCAACTGCTTTATTTGAAGCACTTGGTTATTTTGGGTTGTTTCCCCTCCCCGTTGCTTTAACATGAGATAAGCGGGCTTGAGTTAGATGTGGAGCAGAGGATCAGCTCAGTCGGTAGAGTGCTTGCCTAGCACTCATGCAACCCTGGGTCTGATCCCCAGCACCACGTGAAACGGGATGTGGTGTCACGTGCTTGTCACCATGGACGTTCAAGGCTATCCTTGGCTACATAGAAAGTTGGAGGACAGATTGAGCTACATGAGATGAGACTGTGTCTCAAGAAAAAAAAAAAAAGTTAAATTTATATCCAAGTTTTAAAATTTTGTCTCTGAAAATACATAGGGATCAGTCTAGTAAAATAACACATACAAATATCTATTGGCATCCAAAGATCTCTTAGCAGCCCCTTGACTTTACAGTTACAAAAATCAGCAGTGTTTTCTACATTATAAGCACATGTCTAGATGCCGTGGATAGTTCTAAAATGTATGACCATAAGATACTTCAACTTTTATGTTGATGGTGTGCACATTAATTTTTCATGGGTAAGCTTGAATACTTTTTCAGTGACTCGCTATTCCACAAACATTACTTGGTGGGCATTCCTGAGCTACAGACTGAAGAGAGTGATGAGCAATTAGAATCACATTGTTCCCTGAATCAGCAGGATATCACTGTCCCAACTAGCTGAATGACACTTCTCTCCCCAGGAGCCTTAGAAAGGAAGCCAGAGGGGCTGTTCACATACCTCTATTCTTTTTGGCATCATTTTCTTACACTGGCTACTCCACGTAATAGTTTACAAAAGGGATATATTGAGGACAGCATCATTCATTACCACAACTTTCACTGAAGGGTTCCTTTTAGGGACAATGCTCTAAAAGAACCTCTTAAACCAAATTTTATTTGGATGTTAGAAAAGAGAGTGTACTTTTTTTTTTTTTTTTTTTGCTGGGAGACTACGGTTAAATGTGACTCACCAGGTGATGACATGAGATATGAAGCAGTTACATGTAAAAACATTTTATGAGAGGCTGGAGAGATGGCTCAGAGGTTGAAGCGCTTGCCTGCAAGGCCAAACGATCCAGTTTCGATTCCCTAGTACCCACATAGAGCCAGATGCACAAAGTAGTGCATGCATCTGGAGTTAATTTGCAGTGGCTAGAAGCCCTGATACACGTACCCACTCTCTGTCTCTCTTCTCCACACCCCTCTGCTTGCATATACTTTAAAAAAAAATTATGAGGGCTAGAGAGATGGCTTAGTAGTTAAGGCGCATGCCTACAAAGCCTAAGGGCTCTGATTCAATTCTCCAGGTCCCACCTAAGCCAGATGCATATGGTGGCACGTGTGTCAGGAGTTCCTTTGCGGTGGCTGGAGGCCCTGGCTCACCCATTCTCACTCTCTCCTCTCTCTCCCCTCTCTCTGTCTCAAATAAATAAAAATAAATTTTTTAAAAATCTTTAAAAAAAAACTCAAAATAAAATATTATGAGATTATAACCCATGTATAGGATAGAGCTCAAATATAAAGGGGCAGCTGTAAGATTATCTAGCTCAGTGCATCATCACAAAGGGAACAAGACTGAGTAGTTATTTCTCAGGCCCCAAAGCAGGATGTTTTCTCTCCCCCAGAATTTGTCCTTTTTCTCTTCCTACTCTTCCTCTGTTTTCCTGAAGTATCCAGTACCCTAACTCGTAAAGCTCTAGATGAGTGTTACCTCTTTAGGAATTTTCAAATCCAGTAGGTTTTTTCCTTCTTCCTTTTTTGAGACATGGTCTCCCTAGTCTGGGTTGGCCTCAAAGTCATTATTATGGAGCCCAGGGCCATCCTGTGCCTCTTGAGAGCTGGTATTATGCGCATGCACCACTACATATGACGTACTACGAGTTCCCGAGTATCCCACAATGGCCTGGACCAGTACAATTTTGTTGTCAGAATTCTGACTGTTGGAGTGATAATGCTCATTGACGGTTTTAATTCAGAACCTCTCATTGCTTCTTTCCCCTCCAGCATGCTCCTCATTGACTTCTCTGTTTGTTGCAGCTTTGCTCCAGAGCTTTAGCTAGTAAGTTCCCTTCAGTTCCATTATCATAAGGGACTTGCGTTTCTTTCTAGAATTAGATGAGAACCATACATAGGAAAGTAATGTGACTCCAAGAGTGAAACTTGGAATGCTCTGGTCTTGCTATGTCTTTGGAAATAATGGTAAAGAACAGGCATGATCTCAGTATAGGGTCACCCACACTTGATATTTTAGTTTTAGCTTTAAAACATTTAATACTGTTTTTGTTTTATCTACCAGTATATCACAAGGTACTACAGGATAATCTGGGAAATTGTAAAGAAGTCAACATGTTGTTACATCATGTTTCAGTGGTCCATGACCCAGAGGGAACAGATGGACATTGTCTGGACTGGAAGATGCTCTTTGACGATTCTGAGAGCACCCTCACAGAACTGCACTTTTTTTAAAGTTTTATTTTTATTTACTTATTAGAGACAGAGAGATGGGTGGTGGAGAGAGAGAATGGGCGCACCAGGGCCTCTAGCCACTGCAAACGAACTCCAGACACTTCCGCCACCATGTGTATATGGCTTATGTGAGACCTGGAGAATCGAACCTGGGTCCTTAGGCTTTGCAGGCAAATGCCTTAACCGCTAAGCCATCTCTCCAGCCTGGAAGTGCTGCTTTTAATTTCAACTCTAAAAGTATTTTCAGTAAGAATTTAAATGGCTGTTTATTTGTGCCTGAACACTGTATTTCAGCTTGTGCAAAACATTTTGAGACTCTTTTTTAGGCATTTAAATTTTTAAAATTTATTTACAAGCAGCAGGGAGAGAGAAAGAGAGAGAGATTTTCAAATCGTTTATCTGTCATGTCCTCCTATGCTTGTAACCCTGGGTTTGGATTCAAAAAGGAAATGTCTGTTTATTTTATTCACATTTCTTCAGGAAAGACAGCGGTGGAGTGAGTGAGTTATTAGCACATTGTGTTTCCCAATAGCTCTTTGACCCTAATCTCTGGAGCTCGAAAATCAATGGGAAAGTTGCTTGTTTTCTGTGAGTAAGGAGGAGAGCCTACGATAGATTCATGCGACTGTGAACATTTCAAGGAGAAATAAAATGCAGTGTCTGTAAAGGCCAGCGGGGCAGGCGTGTGTTATTAGCAGCATTTCCAGCACCGAGGCTGAAATGGGAGCAGATAAAACCACATCTTTGTGACCCATTTAGTTTTCAAGGCCACCGAGAGACAGCAGCATTTCACAAAATGTACATCAAGGGCCCCTAGTTCAGAGGGATGTTAATAGGCTGTGAGTGAAGAAGGGTTCCATAGACAGATGTATAGAAAACGGAGTTAAATAGGACAGAAAAATGAGGGTCCTTGCCAAAGGTCTTCTTGAGTCTTTAATGAGCTATATATAATATAGACTATTTAGTTTCCCTGAACATAGTTGGCCACAAGACCCTCTTCTTTGTCCAAGGCTGCACAGAGCTTGTGTTTTATATACCGTATCATGAGGCTGTAGGAGATTAGGTTGTCAAATAACTTTTATTTATCTCCTAAAATAATTCTGAGAGAATTACACGTTGTCTAAGCTAGCACCTGCATTTTAAGTCAATCAAATGGATGCATCAGACTTACTTATAGTAGATCTGAGCTTTAAACATATCTTCATTGGGAGTCAGGGGCTGAGGAATTGAGTCAGTGAAAAGTCACGAGCAATGTCAGCCGTCTACCCGCGGGGCAGGGTCCAGCCTCACAACAAAACACGTCAGACTCACCTAGCACCTCTCCCTGCATCAGGATAACGCTTCCGGGAATCCTAGAACGAGGCTGGATGTGCGAGAGGCTGCTTTAATTGGTACACAGTAGGCTGTGCTGAGAAAGGGGAACGCTAGAAAGGAAAGATTTGCAGGTGGATTTCTCAGAGGTTACTTGAAAGGGAAGCATTCAAACTGACCCCCTTGAAAGAATCCAGGCCTACCCTATGAATATCTTCACGCTTCTTGGGGGTTCACATACAGTATAGATCTGCCCTTTTAGAAGTTTAAAAAAAAATCCCCTTGTCACCTTGGAGAGCACCCTTCTGTATCTGAAACCTTGAAGTGAGCCTTCTTAAGCAGCTAAATTGTGTGGCTGGGACAAAGCACGTATCGCAAGAGGTATTGGGGGTGGAGCATGGGAGCTTGCTCAGTTGGTAAAACTATTTGCTGTGCCACCCTGAGGACCTGAGTCCAGATCCCCGCTACCCATGGAAAATGTAGGGTATGTTGGTGGGCACCTGCAGTTCCCATACTGGGGAGGTGGATCCCTCACAGTCACTGGGTAGCTTTTCTAGTCATCAGTGAGCTCCAGGTTCAGTGACGGACCCTGCCTCAAAAGAAACCAAATAAATAAAAAATAATTAAGTGGTGTAGAGCAACTGAGGAAGAAACCTAATGTCTACCTCTGCCCCCCATGGATGTGCACACACGTGCTCACACACACACACAAACATGCACACATACACATGCAAAGGGTGTGTTTTATTTCTGTTTTCAAGTGGAAATCCTGCGGCTAATGGAATTCTATGATGGAATTTCTATCCATCAGCCAAGCCGAGCACACACGGCTGAATCTCCAGCAAACCTCGTATTTCCCCTACTACAAAGCTCATGTACTGTTCTCACCTTGTGCCTAAGTCCTGCTAGTGACCAGACATGCCTCATTTCCTGTATAAACTTGCGTCACTGAAAAAGCAGTAAATTATTGCTCACTTTGTTAAACACACATAACTTTCCTGCCGGAGAATAGGTGTATAAAAGTATATATATTTCCCATAAGTGCACTTAGACTATTCATAACATGCCGTGCATTAAATGTCATCCTTTATTTATTCCTCGGCATTTTCAACCATGGCAACTGGTAGGTTGTTTTGCAAGTCAAAGAATATTTAAACTACAAGTAATTCTGAGAATTCTCCACTTCAGCTCCTTTATATTACAGAGAGGAAACTGAGGAAAATCAAGAGAATTGGAGTGAATTGTTCCAGGTAACAAAATTTCCTAACTTGCTTGGACCAAACGCTGAGAGTTAGTGGAATATTTCTCCCATTATATTCTCCATCCCTTAATCCTTTTTAAAAATATGATGTTGAGCAAATTATCTCTGTAAGGGCTGTAATGGCTTAGCAGTTAAGGCACTTGCCTGTGAAGCCTAAGAACCTAGAGTCCATTCCCCGGTGCCCATGTAATCCAAATGCACAAGATGGTGCATGTATTTTGAGTTCTTTTGCAGTAGCTGGAGGCCCTGGTGCGTCCGTTCTCTCTGTCTCTCTACCTGCCTCTCTCTCTTTCTCTATTAAATAAATAAATAAATAAATAAATAAATAAATAAATATTTTTAAAATGATTATCTCCATAAGGTAAGAGTGAGCATTTGGTGTGTTGATAACCACACAGAGTTATTTCCAGGCTCTGGCGGCATGGTTATGGCACACAGACGTTAAAGAGGAGAGGGTACTGATGACCACCTCACTCTCTGGGACTGAAACCCTTAGGCTGTGGTTTATAAGTCTCTTCATAGAGAAGCTCTTGTTAAATGTTTTTCCTGACTTCTGCTTATCTGGTTAATAGAAGGCCAGCCAACACCCTTTTATCCCCACTCAGTGCTGGGCATCAAACATGCTTGGTATTTCCCATGCTTGGCAGTCACTCTGCCACTAAGTTACCCTTAGAAAACCATCCATCTCACTTCTATTGAATCAGGTTGGACCATAAGGTATGACCAACACTGGACCATTTTAGATCTTATTTATTTTTTATTTATTTGAGAGAGAGAATGAGGCAGAAGGAGAGAGAGAAAAAAAAAATGGGTGTGCCAGGGCCTCCAGCCACTGTGAATGAACTCCAGATGCATGCGTCACCTTGTGCATCTGCCTTACGTGGGTCCTGGGGAATCAACCCGAGGTTCTTTGGCTTTGCAGGCAAGCCCCTTAACCGCTAAGCCATCTCTCCAGCCCCGTTTTAGATATCTTTTTTTAAAGAAGAATTTGAGCTTAACATGTGGCTGAGGGATGTGGTAGGCGCCACAGGCAGAATCCCTTGTGCTCTCAGCTGGGGGAGGGGTGTGGGTGTAAATCTCCTTGAGGCTCACTGCGCTCCCACCAGGTCTGCTCACTTCCCAGGAGCCCGTAGTTGAGTGAGCCTCTGCTGCTGCTGCTTCCGTACACCAGCCAGCCTTCGCACAGCAGCAGGGCTGGACGCAGGAAGCAAGGAGGGTCTGGAGGCAGCAAGTGCAGGGTGGCTGTGGAGCAGAACTCCTTCAGCCTCCAGTTCAGCCTTGAGTTTTTAACCTGGTGAGCGCTGTGGGAGGTTGTGGCCACATCATTCATCCAAGGACAGAATTCCATAGTCTCCCCAGACACCGGTGGTTTCAGAGGGAGTGCAATGCATAACCCAATTATTTGTTTTGTAAACTAAGGACTAAGTACCTTAGATTTAATAAGACTACATTAAGGGACCTGCAATTTATGAATCTTCTGTTTGACGACTATCAGTTACTTATGAAGTTAGAAATTTCATAATCAAGTTAGAAAATTTTCTTTGTGAGTGTGGTGCTAGGAGAAGCTTTTCTTAAACAAGGAAAATAGCCTTGGGAATTGAAGGCTGACTTGAATTATAAATTACAATTTGTTGACCGCATTTCATGATTGTTAAACTTTGGCCTAATATCATCTATGCTTAGAGTAATCCTTAAGCTTCTCATATACAGATGCAATATATCCAACTTAGCCAATGTTTTTTCCTTAATCTGTTTGTAGATCTCCAGTTCCTTTCAGATTATTTAGAAATCTCTTAAAGAATTTGACTTCTTCAGAAAGTCTTTTCAATATTTGTTCATGTTTCTTATTAATTTTTAATACTCTAAAAGAAAAATTGTGAAGATAGGCTTTTTGCTTTTTATTTTCTTTTAACACAGAAGATATAGATTATCCACCCTGAGCCTCTCAGGACAAAACGGTGTGGAAGGAAGTAGTAACAAAAACAATAAGAGACACATGTGTGTGGGTGGCATACACACACATACACACACACACACACACACACACACACACACACACACACACGTAATTTTAGGTATAGAAGTTTACTTATGGCTAGTAGCAATTCATGAATAGAATAATTTCTAAAGTTTAATTTGTAAGCTGTTGAGTTAAGTAAAACGAACCCTTTAAGTCTTAGTGGCCAGCTCCTGCCTCCTCCTCATCTTTTTCCTCACACAACCTTGCTACAGAATTATCCCTTTTAAGCTGGGTGTGGTGGCGCACACCTTTAATCCCAGCACTGTGGAGGCTGAGGTAGGAGGATCTCTGTGAGTTCAAGGCTATCTTGAGACTACATCATGAATTCCAGGTCAGCTCTGAGCTAGAGCGAAACCCTACCTCGAGGAGAAAAAAAAAAAAAAAAGGCAGAATTATCCCTTTTGCATTTACAAACTCACATATTTTACCATGTTTGAAATTCTTAGTGAGGACTTTGTTGGCATTTTAGGCAGAACAATTCTTTGTCAAGGGGATTTCATTCACACTTTCAGAATGTTTGGCATTCCTTGTGTCCATCCTCCCTTAGTTCCCCTCTAGGCAAAAAGTTCGCCCTGGTGAATCACAGCTAGTCCTCCCTGAGTGTTGCCAGGGCAACAGCAGTGCTGGCTGTGATGTAATCCCAGCACTTGAGGCTGAGGCAGGAAGACTGTCATGCATTCCAGGCTAGCCTGGGCTACAGAAAGAGACCCTGTCTCAAAACAACAATAAAAGCAGAAGAGAGCATTTTTATTAACCGATGGCATTCCTATAGTGTTTACCTCTTAGAAGAGAAAGATTTTTACTTCTGAAATCGCTAATAAATGTCTTCAAGAGCAACACTGCCACCCCTCCTCGGAGAGGTGTCAATTAACCCGAGTGGGAGAACACTGCACTCACCCCGCTCCTCCCCGGCCCGCGCCTGTCCCCACACAACTCTTCCACCCCAGCGTCCTCCCTGCTACTCCTCCCACAACACGGTCTCCTCCCCAGAGCCTGTCAGGAGCCCTTTCTGGCTTCCTGGCCTTTACAGGTACTCACTCCAACTTAACCACCCAAATCTGACATTTTGAAGTTGGGATCCTCATATGGGAGAAACTAGGCGGCATTTTTCTTTCTGAGCCTGGGTTACTTCACTCCATATATTTTCCAGTTCCATCCATCTTCCTACAAATTTTATAATTGCATTATGAAGCCTCATGTGCCACACTGGATCAAATGTAAACAGCTGATTTTTCTTTTTTTTTGGGGGGGGGGGGTTTCAAGGTAGGGTCTCACTCTGGCCCAGACTGACCTGGAATTCACTATGGAGTCTCAGGGTGGCCTTGAACTCATGGCGATCCTCCTACCTCTGCCTCACGAGTGCTGGGATTAATGGCGTGTGCCACCACGCCCGGCTGATGTTTCATTTTTAATATATCATTTTTCATTACCAACGCACATGATTGTGTCCATCCACCCTTAGTTCCCCTCTAGGCAAAAAGTTCGCCCTGGTGAATCACAGCTAGTCTTTTTTCTTTTTTTCAAATCACATTTATATCTTTTTTAAAATTTATTTGAGAGAGGGAAAGAGGCAGAGAGAGAGAGAGAGAAAGAATGGACACACCAGAGCTTCCAGCCACTGCAAACGAACTCCAGATGCATGCGCCACCCTGGCTTATGTGGGTCCTGGGGAATCAAACCGAGGTCCTTTGGTTTTGCAGGCAAGTGCCTTAACCACTAAGTCATCTCTCCCAGCCCACATTTATATCTTTTCCTCTCTAAAATCATTCTTACTTTCTCTTGGGATGAACATCAGCAGGTGGTCTTCAGCCTCTGCTTCCAAGCATAGTTTGACTCTGTTCCCGTCCCCACGTGACCTTCAACTGTAAAACTGAATTCTTCATCTTCAGAGTTTTTTCCTCCCCAGGAGTCTTTCCACAAAGCCAGCAGTGTTGTTTGCTCTTTTCTCGGATGAGAAGCCTCTCAGACATCTTGGATTCCTCTCTCCTACCTTTTCATGTTGTGTTACTCAGTGTCCTGTGTGTGCATGCACATGCGTGTGGGTACACATGTATGTACATGTGCATGTCAAAGCCAGGGGACAACCTTGAATGTCGCTCCTCAGGTGCCTTCATGCTTGAGGCAGGGTCTCTCACTGGCCTCTAGTTGGGTTAGACTTTGCTGACCCTTAAGCTATAGGGTTCACCTGTCCCCACCTCCCTAGTGCTGGGATTACAAGCCAGCACCAAGATGCCTGGGTTCTGGATTGCACAGCAAGCGCTTTACCATCTGAACCATCTCCTGACCTCACTAGCCATTCTTTTTAAGAGTCTAATGCTCTACCAACTGAGCTAACTGGATAACCCCAGTTGTTGTTTTTTCCAAGGCTGACCTGGAATTCACTCTGTAGTCTCAGGGTGGCCTCAAACTCACAGCAATCCTCCTGCCTCTGCTTCCCAAGCACTGGGATTAAAGGTGTGCACCACCACACTGGCTCCCAGTTGTTCTTTTTAAAAAAGAATTGCTCAGGCTGGAGAGATGGCTTAGTGGTTAAGGCACTTGCCTGCAAAGCCAAAGGACCTAGATTTGATTCCTCAGGACCCACATAAGCCAGATGCACAAGGTAGCACACGCATCTGGAGTTCGTTTGCAGTGGCTGGAAGCCCTGGTGCACTCATTCTCTTTCTCTCTCTCTTTTCCTCTCTCAAATAAATAAATAAAAATATTTTTAAAAGAATTGCTCACTCCTTATCTTCCTGGTTCCTGTTACCCACCTGCCTTGTTACCAACTCCCTTCCCACATTGCTCCTTCCAGGACCAGATTTACACTGTCTTCTCACAGAGCCATGGGCTTCCCTAGAGCCTGCCTTTGATGATGGCCTTTTCCTGCTCAAAAATCTTAGTATAGCTCTCTATTCTCAATAAAATTGAGTCTAAACCTAGCCTGGCTTTTACTTCTGTTTCCACTTACATCCCTTCTTAAACTTCTTTTCCAGCAAATGGTTGACTCACCATTTCCTGAGCCCCTTCCCCTGGCCAGTCTCTGCACTTGCTCCAGTGTCCACCTGCACAAATATTCCTTCCTTCCTGACACATCCACCCAACTCGCCCAGACGTCCACCCCCGTCGCTTCGCTTCCTCCTCACGCTTGCCTCTTACCTCCTTCAGGCTCTTGCAGTCAGTATAGGCCATTTTAGAATCGAATGCCCCCTGGTTACCACCATTCTTCTAGTTGTGATAACTCACATTGCTCTTGCTTTTTGTTTTATTTTCAAGGTAGGGTCTCACTGTAGCTCAGGCTGACCTGGAATTCACTATGTAGTCTCAGGATGGCCTCGAACTCTCGTGATCCTCCTACCTCTGCCTCCCGAGTGCTGGGATGAAAGGTGTGCGCCACCACGCCCGGCTTGCTCTTTAGAGCATTTTTAAGTTGCTTATATATTTTTATGCACAGTATTAGATGATACTGAACATACACTGAAAGGAAAACTTTGTGAAGGCTGGATTTTTGGTCAGCTTTGCTCACTAATAAATCCACAGCACTTCCAGTAGAACCTGGGATGTAGTCGGTACATAAGAAACAGTTATGTAAGTTGAAGATGTTCAGTAAAGATTCAGGGATTTGATTTTACTTCATTGACCCCTGCTATACCCCACCCCCATCACTGTTAGAGTATTGCGGGGGGGGGGGGAAGCTAACAATTGACTGCGGAATCTTCTCTCTGCTCCTTCTGAGAGACTTTCGTTCTTCTGCAGATATAAATGAGTGCCAGCTCCAAGGTGTGTGCCCTAATGGTGAGTGCCTGAATACCATGGGCAGCTTTAGATGCACCTGCAAAATGGGATTTGGACCAGACCCTACTTTTTCAAGTTGTATTCGTAAGTAATAATTACTTTTTATTCCTATTTTTGATCACTTGGATTTTTATGGGGGGTTATTCAAAAGAAGAGAGATATTTAGTGATCAAGTGAATATTGTAAATGTGCAAGGAAACTGCTTTGATTAAAACCACAAGACAAAGGTTATAGTATAGACTGGTATAGTAAACTAAGTCCATGTTATTGGACCTTCGCTAAAATACATTTTAACTGCATTCATAAAAATTTAATAGCTAAAACTCACAATAGAGAATAATCATAACAAGGGAGCAAGCTTTCATAAAAAGACAAGAGTTAATTGAAATAGTCATATCAACTGTGGTACCTGGGAAATAAAAACATGTCCCCCCACCCTTCACAAATACTTCAGCATTCTTCTGACTAAATAAGGCTTTACCTCAGCTTCTGCCTTTAGTTACCCCAAATTCCACATCCCTGCACTCTGGTGTCACAGGTTTGCCTGTGCTTCCTTAGCTGGATAAGTGTGGAATACAGTTCCCAGGGCCCCTCACTTAGGATTTCCTAATTCACTTCAAACTTCAAATACTCTGCCACACTGTCCTCCAAATCCACACAGTGCCTCCACAGGTATACCATTTGGTCTTGCAGATGTCTAGAAGGTTTCCTATTCTACCCACCAAAAGTGAAAATCCTGCATCAAGTTGCAGATTGTAGTATTGGCTCTGAAAATATAGCTTCACCAAGGAGGCTTCCCCTTCCTGAAACCTAACCCTGCAGTGACGAGAGGCCATATGCCAGTGAGAGCTGAATGCACTTGAAATAAAATGTCCCCGCATGTAGAGTTTCTAAAGATTACCTCATTTTAGCATAGCCACACCCAGTATTATGAAAGTAAGTAAACACTGGTTTTTTTTTAATAGCTATATATAGTTAAAGATTAAAACTTGGGGGGCTGGGGAGATGGCTCAGTGGTTCAAGGTGCTTGCTTGCAAAGCTAGATGGCCTGGGTTCAATTTCCCAACCACCCACATAAAGCCAGATGGGCATTCATTTGCAGCAGCCAGAGACCACGGCACACATATACATACACATACACATGCAAAATTTTAAAACAGTGTAAGAACAGGATAGGATAGCTTTAAGAACAAGTCCACATTTGCTTCCATCCTGATAAGTTCTTATTTTCTTTATTTTTACTATGGCATTGGTGCATGCTGAATTGCCTTCCTCCTGTCCCAGTTTTAAACTTGACACTGGACTATGGGAAGGCACTCCTGATGAGGGTCTGGTGTCCCGCTGAGCTGTGCTGTCTCTAATTTTCTTCCTGGTAGTGTGCTGCCCAGAGAAGATACAAGAAAGACAGACATAGTCACATAAAAATGACACACTTGTCATTGCAGGTGGATCTCTGTTGTCTTTTACGATATTTGTCACTAATTACTACTGTTTCCCTTTAAAAACTAGCCAATGCAGATTAGGAAATTCTGCACGTAAGTCTTTTTTATTATTTCCCCCCCTGCATTATGTGGTTGTGAAACCTGCGGGCATTTGCTTTGGGGAGGTGGTGAAATCCAGTTGTAAAGTTTGCACACAAGTATACTTGAAAACCGATGTCAAGCTTTGGAACTTTCAAGCCAACAATCACATGGTTGACAATATCCAGATAATTAGGGATCATTTTGGTTGATTTTGCACCATATAAATAAACATTTTCTAAATAGTTTTCTAATTTAAGCATAAAAGATTGTAAAAAGGTTGAATATAGAATTTGTTGTAAATGTCTTTTTCTCCTAATAATTTGATAGTCTGTTTAAAGTTCTCACATTGAAGGTTGCAGATCAGTTAAATGTGGAGAATTGACCATAGACTGTTATACAAAACTTTGTTTTGTTTTTCGGGGTATGGTCTCACTCTATCCTGGGCTGACCTGGAATTCACTATGTAGTCTCAGGATGGCCTTGAACTCTTGGTGATCCTTCTACCTCTGCCTCCTGAGTGCTGGGATTGAAAGCGTGCGCCACCACACCCAACTTGTTTTAAGAAACTTTGATTAGATCTGATGACTAGCATTAAAGACAGTCATCCAGGTCTTAATGAGATTGCAGAAACCTGCCAGTGAGAATTTTTAAACACTTGCATGCCGTCCGAGCATTTATTTTTCCTGTCACTGACCAAATAATTCTGAATTTATTAAACATCCATCCATTCTTATTTGAAAAATCGCTAATTCAATTTTACAGTTCAGCCACAACAGCTGAAATGATAAGCCTTAAGCGATGTTTGTTGCTAGTTAAATGTTCCAGTTGAGAGTTTGGACTTAAAATCTGGGCTCTTGACCGGCAGAGCCAGCAGACGTATTTCTCTTTCCTCTGAATTTGCCACGTGTGATATCCTGGTGATGTGTAGCCTTCCTTCAAGGGATTCCCATTCGGACAAACCCAGCCTGATTTGTCCTTAAACTCTGTCAAGAAAGTGAGGTGGCGTCTGAAGACCACTGAGAAGGACCCGGGAAGATGGTGTTCACGGGTGAGGGGAAGTTAGACGGGTGGCGCGCTGCGTGGTCATGGGGCACAGTGGGCACTGAGCACGCTCAGGGCTGGGAGATGCACACACGCGGACGGCGGCCACTGAGGACATTTGCTTAAGCAGCTTGAAAGGAGGGCCGATCCAGGCCATGAAAGGCGTAGCTGACTCTGTGAACTCCACGAAGTGCACTTGGCAAAGGCCGAGGAGCCTCTTGGAAGCTCTCCGTGTTCCTGCCCGCGGCGAGGAGAACCCCCGTAGACTTCCTCGACTCCGGCCAAAGGCTGCAGCCACCTCCCTCTCCCCACCCCCGCCTGCTCCCTGCCCTTGACCTCACCAAGACCACAGGAAGAGAGGGCAAGGGTGCTGGCATCTGCTGCCTCTGAGCTATGTGTCTGTGGCAGAGGGTGCCGGGCCAGTGTGCTCAGAACTTCACTAACTTATGGGCAAGGGTGGATGTTTTGGACATAGTACAGCCAATTCAAGAGAGGTAAAATAACCTTTGTGGATCAGGTAGGGAGAATGTCTGCCTTGTGCCCTGTAGTTCTTTTCGGTCAGGAAGTGAAGAGGTTCAGAGTGAGTGCCAGTTGAGGTTCAGGGAAGGCACTCAGAGGAAAGAAATCTGCTCTGGGGCTTTTGCTATCTTATGGGATGCTCCACCCATGGGCTTGAAGCTAGTTGCCAGAAATAGAAGACGCGTTCAAGAACTTCTGCCGCCATTGTCATGGAGCAGGTTGCATTTATGACCATGATTTCTTTTTAATTTCCCCCAGCTTCTTTATGAGATACATACTAATATTTATCTCTTAGAAGAGAGATTTAGAGACATCTTCCGGTCACTCGGCTAATAACTGACAGTTGAGAATGAAAACCAGGATTCTAGTCAGCATTCAGCAAACTGTGGCCTATGTATCAGATTGGCTTGCTGTCTGTTTTTGTGAATAAAGTTTTATTGGGGCACAGCTATCATCCACTGGTATGTTGTCAAAGGCTGCTTTTGTGCTGCAATGGCAGAGTTAGGAAGTTGAAACAGATTATTGGACTCACAACACCTAAAATGTTTTATTATTTGGCCCATTACAGATAAAGTTTGCTGACCCTTAAGCTAGTCAGCACTGTCCACTAGAACTTTCTGTGGCCATGTGAATGTCTTTGCATGTGCACCTGCTGGAAAAATATCATCAGCTGGGGAGATGGCTGAGCAGGGAAAGCGCTTGCCTGCAAAGCCAGCCAGCCCGAGTCTGATTCCCCAGTAAAGCCAGATGCACAAAGCTTCACATGTGTTTAGAGTTTATGTGCAGCAGGCAAGAGGCCCTGGCGTATCTATGTTCTCTCTTTGTCTCTCTCTCCAGTTCCTCTTTGCAAATAAATAAATGAAATTTTTTTTAAAAAAAACCCTCCCAGTAACAGTCCAGGTGTCTGATCCCACATCTGGGTACTATTGCCTCACCATGTTGATACACAAAATTAACCATTTACAACTAGTCAAAAAAGAGTTCCCCTGGTCACATACAATTATTATGCATCAATAAAAATCTGGAAACAAAAAGGAGGAGAAAAGCTGGACATACTGACGCACACCTTGAATCCCAGCACTGGGGAGGCAGAAGTAAGAGGATCATCGTGAGTTTGAGGCCCCCCTGAGACTATATAGTGAATTCCAGGTCAGCCTGGACTAGAGTGAAACCCTACCTTGAAAAAAAAAAAAAAAAGGAGGAGAAAGGCAAGTTGCTTTAAATGCGAAGAGCTATCAAGTGGTAGATCCACAGTTGGAAGGCAAGGCTGTCCCTTGCATCTTAATGTAGTAGATTTTTCTTAATGGCAGCTAACCTGGGACCTCAGTCCTGCTGGAAGGAGGGAAACATAGACCGAAGCAAGGAGAGGAAGTTAGTGACTGGTGAGCAGCAGGTGACAGAGGAAAGGCAAGCGGGAGCTGGGCACAGTAGAGAGGAGCTTTGGTGGGGACGCCAGTCTTGGTCTGGTTCATCAGTTTTTGAGTCAGCCAGGACTTGGTCCTGTAGCACTTACTCCAGGCTCATCTGTGTTAGGAAACACACTTTTTTTTATTTTTTGAGGTAGGGTCTCACTCTAGCCTAGGCTGACCTGGAATTCACTATGTAGTCTCAGTGTGGCAAGGATGGTGCCCTGACTCCGGATGGGTTTACTTGGAAGCACGGTTTCTCACTTGTGCTTGAAGGATCATCTGATGTTTGCTTGAAAAGTTGGTCTGGTTTTTCTCGCATGATGTCAGGCTTTGTCTCTCTCTACTGCAGCGGATCCCCCTGTGATCTCAGAGGAGAAAGGACCCTGTTACCGACTTGTCAGTTCTGGAAGACAGTGTATACACCCTCTGTCTGTTCACCTCACCAAGCAGCTCTGCTGTTGTAGTGTGGGCAAAGCCTGGGGCCCACACTGTGAGAAATGTCCCCTCCCAGGCACAGGTAAGACATGCCCAGTTGTATACGCATAAATGTTCCCAGCCATGGGAGCAGTCCACATGACTTGGGCAGCTTGACTCATTTTTGGTTTTTGACTTAATGTTTACTTTTTAATAGCATAATGTGTTTGTATCATTATCATTGAAAACATAGACATCTAAGGCTTAATATGAAAAAAAATACATGCAAAAATAGTTTCCCATTTGGGGAGAACTTTAATGTTAGACTTCCTTTTGGAAGCTAAGATGCTTCTGGAACCTGGGTCCTAATTTCTAAATATAAAGACCAGAAAGTTCCACAGGGTCATGTACCCTCCTTCTGGTTGATCACCCGTCATTTTACAGTAACTGGACCTCATGCCGGTGGACTCATTAACTCAGTAATTGAAATTGCACTTAATTTATATGATTGGCAATGAAGGGAATTATATTCATGATGGAATTTATGCTATGAAGATTAGTGACTCCCAGTGCTGATCCCACCGAAACCTCAGTGAAATCTCAGGGCAGCCGTGTTAATGAGTTGATTCTGTAGTCCCGGGAGATTAAATTTCTCTAGGAACTTTCCTTCTACTACAAAGAGTCACTGCGTTTTCCACCAAGGTTCAGAGGGATTGAATGGAAAAGACAAAAGACATGACCTATAAACATGGGTACATGATAAAAGTGCCTCTATTCAACTAGCCTGGGGTAGCCATAAAGCAATATACCAAACTGCTTATTTGAGAAGATGCTTCCTATATGGGGAAGCACACATTACGCAATAGGAGGCAGGATATATGCAAAGTTTTCTGTCATCGTCTATCTACCTTTGTGCTCTTTAGAATCAGGAAGAACAATTAAGACACAGGGTCTACATGGTTGATGGCAAATTGATAAACTTGCTAATTTTAGAGTCCTTCAATAGGTCCTCACAGGCTACCCCACCATCTAACACAGCCTATTAAATGAGTAAAATCAAAGGAGGAAAGGTCTTTGCGATTCATAGGTACATTGCAAGTTCAATTTTGATAGCTTTTCCATTCTTCCATGAAGTGTAATCAGCGTGGTGTATACAAATATGACACCTTCCTAAGTACAACAATGAAATTTGAAAATAATGTTAAAGATACGTTTTTTGCACTTAAGTCATTTTTTTTAGTTGTATGGTGATTTTTATTTGAAAAATATCTGGGTAGAAAAGCATGCTTTGTTCTGGAAATAGCCAGTAAGAATTCTATTTCCTGGTAGATTCTGCTGTCTAGTGTGTGATCCTTAGAAAAACAATGTCTTTAGCATGCTTTGCAGGAGTGTTTTAGAGTTCCCTTTTTATTGAGAACTAATTTTAGGCAAGATTATTTAATAGAAGATCTCTTGTTCAGCGAAAGTGAGAAACAACTTATTTTACTTTCAATTTTAAAACTAGAAATGAAAAAATGACCATAAGCTCCCTCGCGTCTGCGTTTGGTAATTCGTCTCCAACACCAACAGAAAGGGATTAAGTGGATTTTTCCTCCGTCGGCCACACACGGCCCTGCCACCCTTGCCTTTCTCCCATACTTACTCGCGGGCATCATGCCCTGGAGGTTAGCAAATCATACATGCTGAATCCACCTTCTTAAAAATAAATACAAGCCACTTGTTCTCCCCGTTTCCTGCTGGCAAAGATAGTGACTACAAGGCTCAGAGTATTTTCTTATCCTCTGGGCACTGAAACATGGCTTTTGCTGGGCTGTCACCCCTGCACTTGTAAATAACTGGCCTTTCCTTCCCGTCTATCATCTCACTCCTGTCTCACTTCATGGATTTCTTCTCACTGTCTTGAGGATCGCTTCAGAAATGCTCCCCTTCTCTCTCCTTCTAACTACCACCCTCACACCAGCAGAGGCTCCCCGCTACGGCTGAGCCTTTTGGGTCTTCAACTAAAAACAAATAGGGAGGATTTCTGCACCTCATTTCTCTGAACATGCTGACCCCTTTCTCTTTGCTTTCTTCTTTCTTTTTTTGTTTGAGAGAGAGAGAGAAACAAATTGGCAGAGAAAGAAAGAGAGAGAGAGTGGGCACGCCTGGACCTTCAGCCACTGCAAAAAAACTCCAGATTCATTTACCCCCTTGTGCATATGTGTGACATTGCAGGCTTGCATCACTGTGCATCTGGCTTATGTGGGACCTGGAGATTTGAACATGAGTAATTAGGTTTTGCAGACAAGTGCCTTAACCTCTAAGCCATCTCTCCAGCCCTGACCCCTTTTTCTTGCTCATCACTGAATGTAGAGACCTGGCACCAAGTTCTTTGTTAATAACTAACAACTTACACAAAAGCAGGAGGAAAAGAAAGAGAAATCCCTAGTTTTTGCTGGTAGGACACGTACACATGAGATACATGTCTTCTGTACATGAAATGGCCTTTAGTATGTTACATATATTTCATATATAATATATGTATATAGGAGTTTAGTTGCTAATATATAAGTATATATAATTTATGCTAAATATATATCATGTAATGTATGCACAAATATATATTCTGGTTCTGATATAGTCTGATTGGGTAGGATAACAGATAAATGTTTAAAGTAAAGGCCAATTATTTTTCTTGTAAATATGCAAGTTTGTCAAAAATTTAAGCAAATTGCTTCTGTTTTACATCTGTTTTTGAAGTTTTTAAATGTACCTATATTAATGATTGACTTATTAAGAGATATTCATCATGATATTTTCCTGTGTCTAAGTTTGCACTGTTAGATTTTTAAAAGGAATATTTTCCCATCCCAAATCTAGCTGCTTTTAAGGAAATCTGTCCTGGTGGAATGGGTTATACGGTTTCTGGCGTTCATAGACGCAGACCGATCCATCACCATATAGGTAAAGGAGCTGTGTTTGTCAAGCCAAAGAACACCCAACCTGTTGCTAAAAGTACTCACCCCCCACCTCTCCCAGCCAAGGAAGAGCCAGTGGAGGCCCTGACCTTCTCACGGGAACACGGGCCAGCAGTGGCGGAGCCCGAAGGTGAGCGTGGACAGGGGTCGTGGGCTCTCGCCATCCTTCTGTGTCTGGATTTGGGGTTAATCTGTTTTTTCACCCATGGAGAACATCATTTCTCAACCTTGACACTATTAACATTTTAAAATGAGTAATTCCTTGATGGGTGGAGAGGGTGTATTGTAGGGTGTTTACCTGTCTCAGTGGCCTTTGACTTCTGGTCACAGCCCTTCCCATCTTGTTACAGCCAAAAAGGTATCGGAGCACTTCAACTGTCTGGGTGCAGTGTGGAAAGTTATCGCTGACTGACAAATCATTCTAATTTGTGTTTCTAACAAGTAGCAATATGTCATGACAACACTAGAACCATTCTTGCTGTCTGGAAGTTACTTTTGCTTCGTGTTTATTATTAGGGAGTGACTTATGTCTTCAGAGAACAGTCCTGATTCATTTCTACATCTAGGAATTCATTTGGTAAATATTAGTTCAGATGGTGGAATCTTAGAAAAGTTAAAGCTTTTTCACTGAGTTTTTGTGAATCGGGATGATGGAAGGAGGCAGGGAAGTAGGAGATGGCCAATGAAGAGATGTGGGAAGACCCCTGGGACAGTACTTTCGTTTACCTTCTGAGAAACCTGAGACCTAGACATGACTCTGCATGTCACAGAGGGTGCATACTGGGCCCCATAACTGCGGTCTCTGTGAAGGAATCTACAGACCACTTGCTTTGATAGTCTCTGGTGCTCAGGAAGAAAGATCTCTATCACTATCTTTCTATATAAACCAGCATTTTCCAATATTTTGAATATCTTAATTACCATTAAAAAAATCTCATTCCAGATAGAAGAAACATACATTTTAGGTTTGTATGAAGTGTGTGTATTTATTCTAATAAAGCCTCTATTGACTTTTCACAGTTGAGTCTCAGGTCAGAACTTAGGGGACCCATTTGTGGCTCTTGTGAGGAGAGAGAATGGCCAGGCTATTGGAGAGCTGGAAGCATGCCACAGCTTCCTTCCTGGGAGGCAGGGGTTTCTCTGGGCTCTGGGCATTTGTTTGTTCGGGCCTATTTCATTCCCTGGACCCCTTCTTCCTTGGGAAAGTAGAGCAGGTAGGACCTCACCTGGTCTTACGGTGTCACAGGCTAGTGTTTGTATCTGTTCATCCTTTGCATAGGTAGAAGAACATTGGCTCAGGTGTATTTCTTCCTCAAGACTTTGTTAATGGGTTTAGCTGGGTAGAATGTCAGTTGACATTCTCTCACTGCAGGAATATTGAAACAGTGGTTTTAGTTAATCTTTTAGCCAAATCACTTCTCAGAGTTAATGCACCTATATAGTTGTTCAGTGCTGACTCGGGAAAGTCCCAGTGAATGTTGATCAAGGTTTGACGACTACTTTGAAGGAATGATGAGTAAAAAGCAAGTCTTTTAAAATACAAATATATCCTTCCATCAGGATAAAATGCATGGCTGGGTAATGTTGGATACATACATTGATGCTAATTTATAATTGTCTCTTATTGACTTGTGAGAGTTTTTTTTTTAATTTAGTTAGTATGCCTTCCTGAAAATGTTCAGAGGGCTTCATTAAAAACAACTACAGCCAGGCGTGGTGGTACTTGCCTTTGATCCCAGCACTCGGGAGGCAGAGGTAGGAGGATCACCATGAGTTCAAGGCCAGCCTGAGACTACATAGTGAATTCCAGGTCATCCTGGGCTAGAGTGAGACCCTACCTCAAAAAAAAAAAAAAAAAAAAAAAAACTGAACTATAGGTTTGCCCGGTGTGGTGGCACACGCCTTTCATTCCAGCACTTGACAGGCAGAGGTAGGAGGATCGCTGTGAGTTTGAGGCCAGCCTGAGACTACATAGTGAACTACAGGCCAGCCTGGGCTAGAGCAAGAACGTACCTTGAAAAAACAAAAAAAAAAGAAAAGAAAAGAAAAACCCACACACATGGCTACATGAAAAATGCATCACCTATTCTCTTGTCTCTTGCTGAAATAAGTGTCATTTTTTTTAAACACTGACACAAGATAGCACTTCAAAAATTATATACTAGGTCAAAGATAAGTATTGATTTTAATGAAAACATTTGTTTTCTAAGACACGGGAAGCTGCAAAAAATAAAAATAAAAAAGCTAAGATTAGGCATGAAACAATGTACCAGAAGTTCTTGACTGCTTTAAACCTTAGGTTATCTTTATTTTGAGGGAGAGCATTTGAAAGACTTGCTCTGAGCGCCTGTAGTGAAGGAATGAACCAGCACAGAAGGTTGTCTGTCACCCATATTAAAATTCTCCCAAATGGCAAATGACTTTAAGTGTACAATTGACTTAATTTGCTTCTTAGTCCTTGTGAGGAGATAGACTGCTATTGATTTTGGAAACTAGAAATATGAGTGAGGTGTTGTTAAATCATACTAATTTCCTTCTTTCTGTTCTTGTAGTGGCAACGGCACTCCCTGAGAAGGTAATTTATTCATTGTTTTCAAGTCTTCTCTCTCTCTCTCTTTTTTACCTTCAATTTATTTTTAAAGGATATATGTGGTTTTAAAGTTTTAAATGCACTAAGATGTATATTCAATATCATTTACTTGAAGGAAATACAGAATTCATTCATCAGAGAAATATTGTTTCAGCACCTACAAGCTCGCTGACATATTCTTCATGCTCGTAGGTCAAAACAACACTTTCTTCTCAGAGAACCAAAGTTCTGGGGAGAAGAAACTGATGGGAACCCCTAGGAACCAGGGACATAAGCAGAATTCAGTCAGTTGATGGACTTCCTGGACTACGTATTAGAAGACTCTGACATGTTTATGCAATTATGTATTCTTTTCTTAATTTTTAAATTTTTTATTTAGAGAGAGTGAGACAGAAAGAATTGGCACACCAGGGCCTCAGCCATTGAAATCAAACTCTAGAATGTTAGTGCCACCTAATGGGCATGTGCAACCTTGTGCTTGCCTCAACTTTGTGCATCTGGCTTACATGGGATCTGGAGAGTAGAACATGGATCCTCAGGCTTCACAGGCAAGCGTCTTAACCACTAAGCCATCTCTCCAGCCTTAAAATAATTTTTTAACTTTTTAAAAAAAAATTTTTGGTTTATTTTTATTTATTTATTTGAGAGCGACAGACAGAGAAAGAGGCAGAGAGAGAGAGAGAGAGAGAGAGAGAGAGAGAGAGAGAGAGAATAGGCACACCAGGGCCTCCAGCCACTGCAAACAAACTCCAGATGCATGCGCCTCCTTGTGCATCTGGCTAACCTGGGTCCTGGGGAATCGAGCCTCAAACCGTGGTCCTTAGGCTTCACAGGCAAGTGCTTAACCACTAAGCTATCTCTCCAGCTCAATTTTTTAACTTATTTATTAGAGACAGAGAGAGAAAAAATGGGTGCATCAGGGCCCCCAGCCATTGCAAACGAATTCCAGATGCATGTGGCTAACATGGGTTCTGGGGAATCTAACCTGGGTCCTTAGGCTTTAAAGGCAAGTGCCTTAACCTCTAAGCCATCTCTTTAGCCCTTTTTTTAAAAAATAATTTTTTTTATCTATTTGAGACAGAGAAAGAGCAATTATGTATTCTTAACCCAATTAAAATTTAACAGGAATGGTTGAATCAACTTAGATTAACTACCAACTGAGTGATATCTCTGGCTGCAAACTATCTACTTTAGAAGAACAAAAGTTGTGATCATGAAGCCAGGGGATAGGATAAAAGTAAAATGGAGGCCAGAAAAGTGAGCTTTCTGGAAGCTCACAGTAGTTAAAGCCACAGAGGGAAGATGCGGGGGCAACAGCGAAGCAAGTAGCTTGACGAGAGCTTGCGAGGAGGCGCCGTGAGCTCTCTGGCCCCACACTGCTGTGCGTGAAGCACAGGCCACTAACTAGACTAATGGGTCTGTTGGCACGCGCCCTGCGCAGCTGTAACAGCAAGCCGGGCGATGGTGATGGGTTGTTGCTTTCTTTACAGCCCGGGGACCAAGAGTGAGTAACCGTGTACGTTAGGAAGCTCCAAGTTTTCCTCTACAACAGCAGTTGCTGTTGCTCGAATAGCTTCTGCTGTCCCGAGAGCGGGTAGGATACACAGTGAGTGGAGGCCATAGTGATGGCCTGGGTTCCAGTGTTTTGACCTAGTGGCATTCTGTGTTAGGACCTTGCTACGGTAGCACACTGTCTACGTACTGCCGGCTGTGCAAGGGCACGGCTGTGCGGCAGAGCCCGGTGAATCCTAGGAAGATGGAGTCCTCGTTTAGGGCTAGTATAGTCCTTTTGAGGAACAAATAAAACTACCCTGGGCCAAGGCCATTGCCTTACAGGTCCGCCTTTGAGCCCCAGGGAAATACAGGAGACCATGTGTATGGGTTAGCACTGTTGGTAAAACAAAGCTTATTACCATGGTAACAGCATGATATTTGTTAAGTCACACAACTAGACAAGTTTCTACCAACAACACATGATGTTTTGTGCCCTTCTAAGGATATAGTAAAATAAAAATACTACTATGTGGGACACTAAAAATAATTCCTACTTTAAATTGTTATCGCTCTGTCTCCACCTCTCTCTCAAATACAACCTCCTAGGAGATCCCTTCATTGAATCAAGAGAAAACCAAGCTCGAGCCCGGGCAACCCCAGCTCTCTCCAGGCATTTCAACTATCCATTTGCACCCGCAGTTTCCAGGTAACCTGTGCTGATCTGTGCCGCTGGGGACGGTACGCTGAAAGAAAACACGCGATGGGAATGTTTCATCTTTGATTATATTAATAAGTCATTAGAATGCAGACTTGAATTAATTAATGAATTTGTGAGCAGAGACAGGGAAGGGGACAGAGAATGGGCACAGCTGGGCCTTCTGCCACTAAACAAACTTCAGATGCATGCACTGCTTTGTGCAGCTGGCTTTCCATGGGTACTGGGGATTCGAACTTGGGGCATCAGGCCCCCTAAATTGAATTCAAATGTTGGGACTCATTATTTCGTATATGGTTATTTTTAAAGATTATTTATTTATTTGAGAGAGAGAGAGAGAGAATGGTTGCATCAGGGCCTCTAGCTACTGCAAACAAATTCCAGATGCATGGACCACCTTGTACATATGGCTTATGTGGGTACTAGGGAATCTAACCAGGGTCTTTAGACCTCACAGGCAAGCGCCTTTACCACTAAGCCATCTCTTGAGCCCAGTGATGCACTTATTTTTTTTGAGGTAGGGTCTCACGCTAGTCCAGGCTGACCTGGAATTCACTCTGTATTCTCAGGGTGGCCTCGAACTCACTCACAGTGATCCTCCTACCTCTGCCTCCCAAGTGCTGGGATTAAATGTGTGTGCCACCATGCCTGGCCTCATTTTTTTTTCTGACTCTGACTTGCTCTCAGTTTCTTGTTAAATACTGAAACCAGAGCTGTGCGTTAATACCTGAGCTTTCAAGATCTAAAACAGTTCTCAAACAGAACTACTATGGTGTGTCATTGGACTCTTGGGCTTGCATTTTGCACTAGGGCATCAATATACATAGTAAGCCTTAATGTTCTTTCTGTCTATCTCCCAATTCCTGGGGCAGTTGTGATTGAAAAGACATCACCTCCTGTGCCTGTCGAGGTCGCTCCAGAAGCTTCTACGTCAAGTGCCAGCCAAGTAATTGCACCTACTCAAGTAACAGGTCAGTGTATTATTTGCCATGTATGGAGCCTATGAGAACATGGGTCTAAACTTCACTTAAAATGTAGTATCCAGCCAGATGTGGTGGCACATGCCTTTAATCCCAGCACATGGGAGGCAGAGGTAGGAGGATGCCTGCAAGTTCAAGGCCACCCTGAGAATACAGAGTGAATTCCAGACCAACCTGGGCCAGCGTGAGACCCTCCCTCAAAAAACAAAAACATAAAAGGAGAAAGTTTGGGGGGCTGGAAAGATGGCTTAGTGGTTAAGGCATTTGCCTGCAAAGCCAAAGGACTCAGGTTCAGTTCCCCAGGGCCCACATAAGCCAGATGCACAAGGTCATCATGCATCTGGGGTTCGTTTACAGTGGCTGTAGGCCCTGGTATGCCCATTCTCTCTCTATCTGCTTCTTCCTTTCTGTTTCTCAAATAAATGAATAAAATATAGATTTTTTATTTTAAATGTAGTATCAAGCTGGTGGCACACGCCTTTAATCCCTGTACATGGGAAACAGAGGTAATAGGATCCCTGTGAGTTCCCAGCCACCCTAAGACTACATAATGAATTCCAGGTCAGCCTGGACTAGAGTGACCCCTACCTTGAAAACCAAAATAAATAAATAAAGTACATGCATACATATATGATTTCAGAATAGAGAATAACAATTTTAGTCATGACTATTTTCAAAATCTCTATCATTTCATTATAGCATTCCAAAAATACTAAAAGCCAGTCATGGTGGTGCATGCCTTTAATCCCAGCACTCAGGGGGCCCAAGGTAGAAGGGTTTCTTTGGGTTCAAGGGCAGCCTGAGACTACATAGTGAATTCCAGGTCAGGCTAGGCTAGAGGGAAACTCTACCTTGTAAAACCAAAAACATAATTTTTTTTAACTAGATAAATGCAGTTGCATTATTTTAATGCAACCACATGAGGAATAGCCAGTGGAAGCTTCTAGGCCTTGACTGGATTACAAAGCTGACTAAGAAAACAAAATGGTCATGCTATATGAGGCTGTCAGAGGGCAGCGTAATTTGAGTGTGGCAGATGTTCACAGCTAACATCTGCTATCATGTTGTGAAGCGCATTTATTTCCTTCCAGGAAAGAAGTGATGCTAGTTGTTTGTTTTTGTTTCTGTTTTTGTTTTGTAGCAGTGTAGATACAGCCACTTCCTCTGGTAAAATAATATTTTGGAAAGAATTCCATCCCAAGGAAAAAAATTATATGCAGTCTCTAAACTGAAGGTGTTGCAATGTCAGATCTGTTCTATAAACATGATGCACATAGATTATTATTTCATACCAAATTTAACTTAAATCAAAACGTAAACATGGCGCTAGGAAGATAGGTCAGTGATTAAATGCACCTGCTGGGAAAGCAGGAGTTCATTTCCCCATCTACCCGCGTAAAGCCAGACTCAAAGGTGACCTACGTGCCCGGTGTTCTATTTCCAGTGGCAAGAGACTCTGGCATGTACATGTTACATGTACATGTCACACACACACACACACAAATAAATAAATAAATAATTTAAAAATAAAAGAAAAACATATAACCATTTCCATTAGTTTGGTGGGAGGCTCAAGCACACAGATTTAAGTAACAGCCTGCTCAGTTCTCTCAAGGAACTTGTATGGATTTTTTTTCCCACTAAAATATAGACGCAATAAATGCTGTTTCTCACTGTTAGTTTTCCGTAGTTGAAGGAAGGGGTAGAATAATTTAATGTTCTAAAATAAATGTGACCAGCTCCTCATTGCTCAGTGATGATATCTCTTTATGATGGTGAGATTGGAAGTAACTTTTAAAAAAAGAGAAAGAGAGAGAGCCAGGCATGGTGGCACACGCCTTTAATCCCAGCACTGGGAGGCAGAGGTAGGAGGATCACTGTGAGTTCAAGACCACCCTGAGACTCCATAGTGAATTCAGGTCAGCCTGGGCTAGAGGGAGACCCTACCTCGAAAAACCAAAAAAAAAAAAAAAAAGAGAGAGAGAGAGAGAGATAAACACACTTTGGCATGTGATTATTATAAAGTGACCTATATACCTATAAGAAATGTGGTTTTTTTCCAGTTTCAACAGTTGACTTGGTGGCTTGCAACATTGTTAGCTTACTGTTGCCAAAGAAATTGTACATCTCAGCATATAAATTCTTGACTTAGCATAGTGTCTTAATAGCTGAAGGGTAGGTTGGGAAATCAAGCCTTGATTTCTCTGGCAGATATTCGCAAAGTGGAAACATCTGTACCAGTTGTTGTAGGCACTTTATGCTCATTGTGGGGCCATTAGGAAGCCAGTGCACGGGTGAAAATTTGATGCTTTGCTCCCACTCTTCCTGAACTTTCTCCATAGCCCTTGTGGATTGCCAGAAATGACTGTCTTCCGTGACTGCCATGTAGAAACCTCTGTACTCATTAGGACCCAAACATTTGTGAAACAATTTGCTCAACTGATTTTTCCAGAACTCAGAACTGATCCCTTCAAAAGTGAGGGTTCCTAAAGCATATTCCTGGAGTCATTACAGTCTCAAAGAGCTATGCCAGTGGAAAATGAACTCTTCTATAACAGTGTGAACTTATCACGCTTGTTCTTTCTAATTCCATTTTTTGAGCATTGATTCAGTTATTTATTTGAATAATTCCAGGATGAAGGAATAACCTAAAGGTCAATGCATTGATTTTTCATAACTTGCCAAAAGTTTTCTTTTTCATTTAATTTTCTAAAATAAGGATATCAAGCTACCCACCATGAGCCTTGTTGGTGGGCTTAGTAGAGCGTTTGGTTTTCCATTGGCTTTTGATAATGGCTCTTTTTCTAAATTCTGAGTGGATTCTGGCAAAAGAAATAGAATAAGGCCTTTGGCCTGGTGAAGGTGTTTCAGGGCACTTATGCTACAAAAGGGTGAGACTGTCCTGGGGCCCAAGAGGGGCAGCTACAGGAATTTTGCAGGGTACAGGAAAAAGTCCAGTGGGGACCTCTCTTCATCTCTCTGCTAAACAAGCTGAGGAAAGATACTTTCTTTCCTAGCCTGTCCCTGAGTCCAGTCCAGTGCTGCCCGTGTGAGGCCTGGACTCTGGGGTGACACGGTCAGATTCTAGAGCTCACAGTCACGGTTTGCTTTAAAATAAGCAAGCTGGGCATGGCGGTGCTCTCCTTTAATCCCAGCACTCGGGAGGCAGAGGTAGGTGGATCACTATGAGTTCGAGGCCACCCTGAGACTCCATAGTGAATCCCAGGTCATCTTGGGCTAGAGTGAGACCCTACCTCAAAAAAATTTTTAAAAATTTAAAAAACAACGCATGTTTCTCCATGAACGACCTGTTCTATGGGAATATGTTCATGTGCCTATGTGTAAGTGGTCTTAGGAAGATGGAAAGCATACTGTCTTTACCCTAAAACGCAGAAATAAAATTCAAAAATACCAGAAATTGTATCACATTTGAGATAATCCTCTGGATTCACCTGTATATGTGTGCTTATGCGCACACATCTGCACGCACATGAACTTGAGTATGGAAAACCTAAGAGGAAAAGAGAGAAAGCTGAGGCAAAGATGTTTTAAGTTTTAAAACGCACGCGCGCGTACACACACACACACACACACACACACACACACACACACAGACACGAGAGCTCAAACCTTGGGCCTTACTAGGCAAGCCCTTTACAATGAGCTCCAATCCCAGCACTTGGCTTTTTAAGATAGGATGTAACATGCAAACCAGACCTTCCTGCTTCCAGCCCCCAAGCGCAGGGGTTCTGGGCGTGCCTCACTCCCACCAGCTAATTGGTTTTTTTACCTTAATTAAGACAATCCCTCATGATGACTGACTTTCAGGTGACCGGTTAATAAAAAGGAGACAGACTATTATGAAGATGAGAGGGTCTCTCTGTAACAGGAGTATGGACTCCCACTGGGCTAGTGAATGAAAGGGATCCCTGAGGATGTAATGTGGAAGGTTCCAGTGTCGAGGCACTGTAAAAATGGAGCAGCCATGAAAAAAATCAGGTGTGTTTTAGGAAAGTCCCTTGCTTTGTAGCGGCATCTCCTGGTACCTTCTAGTAGTATCGGCATCTAATTTCCATGCTATGACTAATGCCCCACCAGCATTAATTGTTTGTCTTTATTTGTTTGTTTGTTTACGAGAGAGAGACAGAAAGAGAAGGGGAAAAGTGTGACTGTGAGAACAGCGTTTCCTGCCACTGTAAATGAACCACTTTGTGTATCTGGCTTTATGTGCGTACTGGGGAATCAAACCTGGACCATCAGGCTCTGCAAGCAAATGCTTTTAACTGCTCAGCCATCTTTGAAGCCTCAGGATTAACTGGTTTTTTCCTGGGGGGAGGTGGGGTTGAGTTAAGGTTTCACTCTTGCCCAGGCTGACCTGAAATTCACTATGTAGTCTCAGGCTGGCCTTGAACTCATGGTGATCTTCCTACCTGGGCCTCTGTGCAGGAATTACAGGCGTGTGCCAGTGTACCCAGCCTAGGATTAACATTTTTGTGTTATATCTGTATATGCATCAGAATTCATTGTTTGGGGCTGGAGTCATGCTTAGCAGTTAAGGTGCTTGCCTGCGAAACCTACGTACCCAGTTTGGATTCTCCACGTTCCACGTAAGCCAGATGCATATGGTGGCGTATGCATCTCGAGTTTGTTTGCAGTGGCTGGAGGCCCTGGCATGCCCATTCTCTCCCTCCACCCTGTCTCAATAAATAAATAAATATAAATCAGAAAAAAATTTAATTCATTGTTTTACATTATTGCTGCTAGTCACATGAGGCTAAGCACTGACATTAATTGTTTATTTGTTTAACCTTTTGAATTATTTTTTTCTAGAATTTGGTCAGATACTGGCTGAAAACAAGTATATTTTCCTGATAGCGTAAAAGACTCATGAGAGGTGTCTATCATTTGCAAGTGCATAATTAGTCAAAGTTCCAGAAAGTGGTTTTGGAGAGTAACCTCGAGCTGGGCTTGGGTTGCTTCCGTCTCAGATGGTCACGCAGCGCCATTTGTCACCTCTTCACGTAGAAGGCAGAGCGAGTTCTGGTGGTGAACCAGCCCCTGTCTTCTCTGTGAACGCCCGGAGCCCTCAGACAAGGCTCTTGCTCTCAGCTGGTCATGCTCAGGGGTGCCACTCCGCTTGTCCTTGGGGGCTCCTTGGTCTTGTCCTTGCCAACAGCTTTTTAGCCTTGTTCACTGTCTAATGGAAATGAAATAACAGCTCAAGGTATTACTGCTGTAAATCTGCTATTCCTTGGTATATATTCTTTAAAAAAAAAAAAATTTTTTTTTTGTCTTTTTGGTTTTTTTGTTTTTCAAGGTACAGTCTCACTCTAGCTCAGGCTGACCTGGAATTTACTATGTAGTCTCAGGATGGCCTTGAACTCATGGCATTTCTACCTCTGCTCTGCCTCCCAAGTGCTGGGATTAAAGGCATGCGTCACCATGCCCGGCTTAAAAAATATTTTTATTTATTTACTTGCAAGCAGAGAGAGAGACAGACAGAAAGAGAATGGCGCACCAGGGCCTCTATCCACTGCAAACAAACTGCAGACACATGTGCCGCTTTGTGCATCTGGCTTGATGTAGATACTGGGGAATCGAACATGGGTTGTCAGATTGTGTAGGCAAGTGCCTTAACCGCTAAGCCATCTGTCCAATCCCCTTGTTATATATTCTTTTTTTGTTTGTTTTGTTTTTTGAGGTAGGGTCTCGCTCTGGCCCAGGCTGACCTGGAATTAACTATGTAGTCTCAGACTGGCCTCAAACTTATGGTGATCCTCCTACCTCTGCCTCCCAAGTGTGCTGGGATTAAAGGTGTGCGCCACCATGCCCGGCCTTATAATATATTCTTAAATGACTTTGATAGGAACAGTAGTACCAGCAATAATAGTGACTTTTATTGAGCACACATGACATGATATTTCTCTTTTTAGTCTTATACTCTGGAGTTGGAACTCAGTATCTCCATTGTACATTGGAGAAAAGTGAGATTCAGAATGGCTTAGAACTTGTCCCATGCTAAGAGAGAAAAGGACAGCAGAATTTGTATTCACTTCTAGCCATCAAAGCCATTGGCTATACTTCCCACACTGTCTTGCATAGAAAAAGGTCTTTGGGAATAGATGTCAGGAGGTGGGGGCCGTTTCTGAGGGAGACATCCTTTGAGTACTTGAGCTCATTTTGATGCCCTCCTGGAATCTCTCCTCCCCCGTGGTCGGTGGGCGTATGTGTGCATGCGCATGTGTGCGTGTGCCTGGCTGGACTGGGGACTTGAGCACTGTTCACTGCGCAGGTTCCACAGAGGTGTCACGAGCCACAATAAACATCAGGAAGAGAGGAAGGGAGGAAGGCATGGGATCACAAGGAAAGTGACTCCATTTTGCCAGTTGAATAAAATGTACTCACATTAAAATTTGCCAATTAAGAGTAAGATAGCCAGGGGTCGTGGTAGACACTTATAATCCCAGCTCTCAGGAGGCAGAGGTAGGAGGATCTCTGTGAGTTCAAGGCCAGCCTGGAGCTACAGAGTGAGTTCCCAATCTGCCTGGGCTAGAATGAGATCTTACCTCAACAAAACCAAGCCCTTCCTCAAAAACTACTAAGATAAAGCTACAAATTTTTGTTTATAAGGATGAGGAATTTTTCTTACAGATGAAGATGAAATTTTGGAGTTTAGGTATTTTTGTTGGAACTCAAAAGTTTGGCTTGCTATTGAGTCGGAAGTTGCCATGCACACCTCATCAGGAAACATCGCTTCATGACTGAGATCCCCTCCTGGGAGACGAGAGGGAATGACAGGGAGGACGTGTTAGAAGTTCTGTTGAGGTCTGGTTTCTTACACCTGTTAACAGGCCAACTTCTGAGTTTCTACTTCAATTCTTCTTAGGGTTGGAGTCATTAGGGACCATTGATAACCTTCAGTGGAACTAACTCATCAGTCATAAAGTGAGGATGTGTATTTTTAGTTAACCTCGGAGATTACCTTTGTTTTCTAAGGGTATACCTGGCAATAATGTGCTGAGCTTGTTAGGAAACACAATGCCATGGTATGAAGCTAACAAAGGTCTTTATTTGTGGAGTTTTGACATTATTTTATTTACTTTTAAAGAGATCAACGAATGCACTGTGAACCCCGACATCTGTGGGGCAGGACACTGCATTAACCTGCCGGTGAGGTACACCTGCGTATGCTATGACGGCCACAGATTCAGTGAGCAGCAGAGGAAGTGCGTTGGTAAGAGACACTGTTGATTGGCCAGACTGTTAAATATAAACCATTTCCGCGCTTATAACATTTTTTTTCCCTTAACCCAATTTGACCATCTTGGGAAAAGGCTAAATACTAAAGAAGCTCAAAAGAAGTTTGCCAAACTCCTTACTTGACCAGTGTAAATGCCTTGCTAAATGTGGGACATTTGCATACATGTGGAATAACTTACAAAAGCTTTGTAGATAAAGTAAACAAAGCATAAACTCCAGCAAATAACTACCTGCAATCAAAGGTGCTCAGAGATAAGCAAAAGCAAATGGATGCTAATATACACTGCAGTAAAGAATTCATGTAAGCCCATAAAATAGATTTCAGAGATTTCTAAATTCAAAATCTCAGTAGGAAATTATTAGCGAGTTCCTAAGTATGTTTCCTTGAGGGGGTGGAGCAAAGGGTCTCAGAAAGAGGTGTAGTTAGAAGGTGTTAACTCTAAATTTAATTTCTCGTTTAAAAAAAATCAAATCAAATCAAATAATAACCTGGCGTGGTATTGCACACCTTTAATTCCAGCACTCAGGAGGTAGAAGTAGGAGGATCATCAGGAGTTCGAGGCCACCCTGAGACGACATAGTGAATTCCAGGTCAGCCTGGACTAGAGTGAGACCTTACCTCAAAAAACCAAAAAAATAAATGAAATTTGCTAAGCTTTAAGACGCTGGGCATACAAAAGCAGCAAGGGCTCACATTCACCTCAGTATGTGAATTTTGGCATGTATGCATCTATGTATGTGAGTAAAAGAGACACACCCACAGATGTCCATGTCCTGTGAAGCCATTGTATGTATTCACCTTTAGAGCCTAAACTATTGAGTAAGTAAAAACAGCAATAGAGATAATGGTGACCTGACGCAGCTGCACCCAAGCGCGCTGAGGAAGAGCCCCTGGCTGCCCTGCTGCAGCGAGCCCCGTGCTTTCGTGACCTCCTCTGCTGAGCAGACAGCTGTCCTGTTGAAACCCTGGTGTTGTGGTTTTGGAGGTCCGGCCTTGAAGCAACCCGTGATAAGCAGTTTCCCCTAGCCTAGTACCACTCCTTCAAGAATCTGAGAAGAAAGGCCATGTCTCCCCTTACTGTTGGGAGGTCTCTGGCACCCAGGGCGAAGCGCACTGGTACTGCACAGAGCAGAGACTGAATTCGCTCTAAGCTGCCGTCCTCTGTCCCGTGTGCTCTGTTAACAGACATTGACGAATGTGCTGAGGGGCCTCACCTCTGCTCCCAGGGGCGCTGTGAAAACACCAAGGGAAGTTTCCTGTGTATCTGCCCAGCAGGATTTATGGCCAGCGAGGAGGGCACTAACTGCATAGGTAATGAATCTTCGTAGCTGGGGGGCTTCATTTCCCAGGACCCCATTGGTTCCATGCTTACACAGATAACCCAGAAGTGGTTTGGTGGTGTTGTTGTTTGTTAAACACCTGTTATGACATAGCAGTCTGTTTGGTACTGAGAACTACAACATGCATTTTTCCATTCCAACACTTTTTCATTCCAGCACTTTTTTTTTTTTGTATGTTTGTTTGTTTTGTTTTTCGAGGTAGGGTCCTCACTCTAGCCCAGGCTGACCTGGAACTCACTATGTAGTCTCAGGGTGGCCTTGAACTCACGGCGATCCTCCTACCTCTGCCTCCCAAATGCTGGAATGAAGGGCATGCACCACCATGCCCGGTCCCTTCCAACACTTTTGAAAGAGGAATGTCAAAGATGTTCAAAGACAAGACACATTCATGCTGCTTTTGGACCCTCCTCCCATGAATCAAAATGATGTGATTTGGGAACAAGTTGAGCGCACCAGAGATGATAGTAGAACATCGGTTGCTTTATTACCACATGGAGTGGAGCGGACGGGAGTGTAGGTGGATCTTGGCAAAGCCTGATGGCATTTTCCGCTTCACCCAGACGTGGATGAGTGCCTGCGGCCCGACGTGTGTGGGGAGGGGCGCTGCATCAACACCGCGGGGGCCTTCCGGTGCGAGTACTGCGGCCGCGGGCACAGGATGAACCGGCGAGGCCGTTGCGAGGGTGAGTGTGCCGGTATGGGCGGGAGAAGATGCCGCGACGTGCTGGCCTGGGTCTACACGGGGTCTTGCCGTCCTCGGCCACCGTGGCTCTGCTCGCGGTCTCTCGGCCGCACTTCCAGGCCCTGTCTCCTCTCCCGTCTCCATGCCCTCGTCACATTCCCTCTCTCGCACCTGCCTGCCCTGGCATGCGCAGCGAGATCACTTCCGGACAATTAGCTGGTTATCTTAGATAAGCCCCGACTTAGTAAAGATGTTCGGCTCATTCATCTGGTCACCTGGAGGAGGTATAACCAGCACCGATTGTTCCTCTTCTACCCTTTCACCATACTGCATGTATTTGTGTTTATTTATGTGTTAATTTGCAAGCAGAGTGAGAAGAAAGAGAAAAGGAGGAGAGGGAATATGGGCCTCTAGCAGCTGCAAGCAAACTCCATATTCATGTGCCACCTTGGGCATTGGCTTTCCGTGGGTCCTAGGGAACTGACCCAGGTAGTTAGGTTTTGCAGGCAAGTGCCTTCACCACTGAGCCATCTTTCCAGTCCCCGTTTCCCTGCCTTAGCTGCCCTTTACATGTGTTCTGGGACTTTCTTTCAGACTCTCCGTTGGACTAACTCAGAGTTGATCCCAAGAGCGTAGATGCATTTTCTTCATCACACAGCCGTGCGGTTGTGCTCATTAGGAGGTGGTTTGGAAAATATGTGTCATGTGGCCAGGGTCATATTTCAGTTGATATTTCTGCTCACATAGGTGTACATGTCATATGAACGCCTTTTGAAACCACCAGAGTACACTTTGGAATTACCTTTCCTAAAGAAATATTGCAAGGCTGGAGAGATGGCTTAGAGATTCAGGTGCTTGCCTGCAAAGCCAAAGGACCCAGGTTCAATTCCCCAAGACCCGCACAAGTCAGATGCACAAGGGGTGCATGCGTCTGGAGTTTGTCCGCAGTGGCTAGAGGCCCTGGTGCTTATTCTCTCACTCTCTCTCTCTTTCTCTCATTCTCTCTCTCTCTCTCTCTCTCTCTCTCTCTCTCTCTCTCCCTGCCTATTTCTCTTTCTCAAATAAATAAATATAAAATTTTTTTTTAAAAAAGAAAACTTGTAGCTTCTGCTGCAGTCCTGGCGTGGACACACGAGGACCAAGACACAGGGGTATCTAGCTAGTGTTTGAGCATTTTGCCTTAGATGTGGTGCTGGGTTCCTGCACCCTCTGCCTGGCTGCCTGAAGATCTGCCTCTGGTCCCCTGTGCTCAGACTCCCAGAGCTGTGGAGAGCCAGTTTGCTGTTAACTGTCCCTTGGCTCTTGGTTCTTCTCATACTCCAGTGACCCAGGCCTGGAATGAGAGCTAATTAGACAGTTTTTGGCAGCCCCACACCTGCCTGTCCTGCTGGCCTCTTGCCTTGGCCTCTTGGGTTCTAATCTAGAGACAAGTGGGAGTGTTTTATGTGACTTGATGTCTGATCAGTTTGGATCAGAGCAGAGCCATGAACCTTCTCGCTATGGCCCAGGGGCTATTGGAAAATGCACAAATATCCACACTGCCGTCTAGGGAACTTTCCCACCGCTGTAGAAAGGCAGTGTGAGCACAGGATGAACTAGGATTGGAACCACCCAGCAGGCAGTGTGAGCACAGGATGAGCTAGGACTGGAACCACCCAGCAGCCCTCTCTAGTGACTGAACCAGATCCGATCTACACAAAGTACAAAGTACGACAAAAAAGAGTGGACAAGCACATTTCAAATTTGTAATTAAATCAATAGCTGTTAGGATATTCAGGAACAACGTAGGGCACTTAACAGAAATGCTGAAAGGATTTCCTGAGCATATGACTTGTCATTATGTGCTCTTGACAAGAAGGGACCTAATGGTGGGGCTGTCCTCTTCACTTCTCCAGGACCTCTGGCTCCCTGCAGATTCACTCCATTGTCCCTAAGGTTTTTCAAACAGTCCTGGTCTCCAAGAAGCAGATGCTAGTTTGTAGACATTATATCATTCCTCCTCACTGGATTGTGCTGACGTATTATAAGGCAGGTAGCCCCTAGTTTATGGATGGTGGGCGGGGCAGGTCAGAGGTAAGAACTGCAGAAAATTCAAGGAGGTTTTCTTGGGCTGCACAGCATTGGACCTGTTGGCTGCATCAGCCCGTCTCCTGAATATTCTCTGATTTAGCCATTGTCTTCCTATTTAAAAAAAGAAACTTTCCCATGCACAGGAGAATGCAATGCTCTTTGGAAAATGAAACTGGCCAACGTCATCGTTTTTTGTAGAACAAGCAGTCCCATAACATTTGAAGCGGGGGAGAAAAGGGAACCACTGTGTCATTGTTTCTTGGCCAGATTTTTTTTTTCAATGATAAAAAAGAAAAGCTACAATAATGACCTGATACTTACCTTATTAATATCATCTTCCTCTTTTTCACTTTAACAATCTTTTCACAAAGGCCTTGTGGTATGTAATGGGGGATAAGTTTTAAGAACATACCAGCATGAAAACATCAAATAGCAATGGTAATTGATTTAGTGAAATGTTTATTTTTCACTTTTACGTTTCAATATGTGACCTGGAAAGTGAGTTTACATGTTAATTATGTTTAGAGACCCTCTAGACCATACTGTTGGAACTGGGACACGTAAATATTTAAAATCTACCTCTGGGAGTAAATGCTACCAAAGTCTGCTCACTCCCTCCTACACCTTCCTTTTCCCCCATTGCATTGCTTTGCCATTCTTTAAGAAATATACCCATGCTGAAGAGTTGGCACAGTGGCTAAAGGCACTTGCTTACAAAGCCTGACACATTGGGTTCAGTTTCCTAATATCCCTGTAAACCCAGGTGCACAAAGAGGAATGCATCTGGAATTCGTTTGCAGTGGCAGGAGGCCCTGGGATGCCCATATCCATTCTATCTGCCCTTTTCTTTCTTCCTTTCTTTCTTCCTTTCTCTCTTTCTTTCTTTCACTCTCTCTCTCTCTTTCTTTCTTCCTGCCTTCCTTCCTTTCTTTCTCTCTCTCTCTCTCAGATAATGAATATGATATTTAAAATTTTTAAATAAATAAAATAAAATATGCCTAAAGATGTCATTGTTGTTCTCACACATCCCCAAGCCCCAATCATATTTAAGGTCATTTTTTCTCCCCAAGAATGATGATTCATAACTTCATTGAGCAGTGAGTAGTAAAAGTGTAATGTGCCTCTACCAGAAAATATTATGCATAGCCACATCAGAATGTTTTCTGGAAAATCCTAGAGGTAAGTGAGGACTTCACGCTCTCCTCATGCTCTTTTTCCCCTTCCAAGGAATTCCTGTCATGTGAAAGGCTTTAAGTGATTCAAAACCAGGATGTCCTCCAGTCCATAAAAACACAGTAAGGATTTCCCCAGAGCACCCAAGTCTGCAGAGAGAACCTCTAGCCAGGTGGCTCTATGGCTTCCTCACACCCACCCCCATTCCTTATATTCCTTTCTGCCAAGCTGCGTTGTGACTGTAGAGATTTGACAATGCACAATGTGGCCTTGGGGGACCCACCATCTACAGGGTAGTGAGGAGTGGTCCTGCCACTTTAATCCGAGCCAAATTCTTCGGTGCAGTGTGTGTGGGTATTTTAATCCAGGCGTACCTAACCACACACTTTTGTCATAGGCTTGCCTAGAGACACACCGGGTTGCCCAGGCACCGTCTTAGTCACTGAAATGTGCAATGATGCTCTTTCGTACTTTCATCATAAGAGTAAGATGTTGCTCGGTAAAATGTTCATGGCTTAGCTCTTTGGTTTTTTCAGATATCGACGAATGTCTGACACCAAGCACTTGCCCCGAGGAGCAGTGTGTGAACTCCCCTGGCTCATACCAGTGCGTGCCCTGCACAGAAGGCTTCCGGGGCTGGAACGGCCAGTGCGTGGGTGAGTGCTGCTGCGTCCCACCAAGGTTCTTGTCTCATCTACATGTGCTGCTTACATACGTGTGCGCACACGCACACCCATGATAAAATGCAGTACGTTCACATCATTCCATGAAAAGTTCCAAGTACTTTTTTTGTTTTGTTTTTTTCAAGGTAGGGTCTCACTCTAGCCCAGGCTGACCTGGAATTCACTGTGTAACCTCAGCGAGGCCTCGAACTCTCAGTGATCCTCCTGCCTCTGCCCCTACAGTGCTGGAATTAAAGGCATGCGCCATCATGCCCGGTCCAAGGGTGTTTTTTATTAAATACTTTTATTTATTTCTTTACAAGCAGAGAGAAATAGAAGAGAAACAAAGAGGATGGGCATGTCAGAGTCTCTAGCCACTGCAAATGGACTCCAGATGCATGCACCACCCTGTACATCTGGCTTTACATGGGTCCTGGGGAATCAAACTCAGGTTGTTGGGTTTTACAGGCAAGCGCCTTAACCACTGAGCCATCTCTCCAGCCCCAGGTACCTTTGCACCAAGGAAATACTGAGTTGTCCTGAGGAACATGAAATTATAGAAGGAGCAAATCATTCTGATTAAAACAAATTATTATCCCTCATATTTGTAAATAACCCAAACCAAATACAACAGTAAGTGCTACAGGGAAGAGAGAGATGGAGAGCAAAGGACCCAAGAGAAGGGTGCACCTGAAGTCCAGGCTGCGCAGGAGGCCAAAGCAGGACCACGGGCTCCCGGGCAGCCTGGGGAGCATGGCGGGAGCTTGGCTCTATGGTGCAAAGGGCTGAGCAGCTGCGCCGGTAGGTCCTTTATCTCGCATTTGGGAAGGGCTAGGTTCAGTCCCCAGTAATAAAAAGAAAGAAAAGGAGGCTGTAGAAGACAGCTTAGCGGTTAAGGCATTTCCCTGCAAAGCCAAAGACCCCAGTTCTATTCCCCAGGACCTCTGTAAGCCAGATGCATTAGAAGGCACACGTATCTGGAGTTTGGTTGCAGTGGCTGGAGGCCCTGGTGTGCCCATTCTCTCTCTCTCTCTCTCTCTCTCTCTCTCTTTCTCTCTCTCTCTCTCTCTCTCATAAATAAATAAATAAATAAATAAATAAATAAATAAATAAAATATATTTTTAAAGAGGAGAAGATGAAAATAGAAGTTAGAGAAAGTACATAAGAAGAAAGAAGCATGGCCCACCAATAAGCACACCCACATGCTTGGAGCAAAGTGGAGGCGCCGTTCTCTAGACACCAAGAAAGATACAGTCATCTATTTGCTGTCACGCTTCCTCCTCCGTGTCTGTTTCTTTGTCTGAAAAAAAAAAAAAACTGAGCTTCTTTTTTCCACTTTATGCCATAACTCTGAATATATGAGTTTCAATGTTTCACTCATTCTCTTTCCCTTTACCCTAATTGCTTAAAAAGTTATATATTTACCCAGAGTTGTATTACACATCGGAATACATTAAGGAGCAAAAGGGAAGATATCACACTTCCTTATGGGCCTTACATGTCTCACAACAGGTGGAAAAGTAAGGTGTCGCTTGTACAACATCTCACAAGTAAGATGTTAACAGAACAAGTGTCAGGAAGGAGGTCTGTGGTTTTCTGAGAGTATGTAACACAATGACAATTGCCCTTACAACATTCTTTGTATCTGTTTCTGCTTTGATTTATTAGTGTGCATGTGTGTGTTTGTGGTGCGTGCCTGGGCAATGCATACATGACGTGTGTATGCAGGTCAGAGGACAACCTCGAGGTGTTTCTCCTCTTTCCACCTTTTGGTTTGGGGTCTTTCTTGCTGCCGCTGCTGCTTGTGAACTTCTGGGTTCGCCTGGCTCCACCTCCCATTGCCATAGGTGCTTTGGGGTTACAGAGGTGTGTCTAGCTGAGTGGGTGCTGAGGAGGATCAAACTTCAGTTGGTGGGCTTACTAGCAAGTGCCTTTCGCCGCTTAAAACATTCCTGAGTAGAGATTGAAGTGGGAAAGGGAGACTGGTTCTGGCTGAGGAGACAGCATATGCCAAGAGGCTTATGGAGAAATGAAGCAAGTCATGTTGCAGGCGGCTGGTGTCGCTGAGGGCAGAGAAGAGGGAAGAAACTATTCAAAAATGAGAGCAGAGCCAGGCATGGTGGCGCACGCCTTTAATCCCAACACTAAGGAGAGAGGTAGGAGGATCGCCATGAGTTCAAGGCCAGCCTGAGACTACATGGTGAACTCCAGGCCAGCTTGGGCTATTGTGAGACCCTACCTTGAAAAAAAGAGAGCAAAGATCATGCAAGGCCCTTTCCATACAGCACAAATACTGGTTTTATTCTTTTTTTATGTTGGCATCCTTTTTTAAAATTATTATTTTTAATTTTTTTTCACAATTTTTATTAACATTTTCCATGATTATAAAAAATATCCCATGGTAATACCCTCCCTCTCTTCCGCACCCCCCCCCCCGCACTTTCCACTTTGAAATTCCATTCTCCATCATATTACCTGCCCATCTCAATCATTGTACTTACATATATGCAATATCAACCTATTAAGTACCCTCCTCCCTTCCTTTCTCTTCTGGTTTTATTCTTATAACTCTGGGAAGGCATCTCAGTGTCATCGAGGGAAGGAGACCTCCAGTGGCTAAGCGTGAGCCTCATCACCAGGCAGCTGTGAAGCTCAGCCATTGTCCCTCACACAGTCGCTCCTGTCCTTGTCCCCAAAGATGTCTACCAATGAAATTATGAGCTGTTGATCTTGGAGGAAAAGATGAACAGATTTCTGTACACAAGCTGTTTATTTGATAAGCAGCTAGCTGTTTATGTCGCTGGTGCTAATGAGAAAGTGGATGTGGTTTTAATTTTCCCGTTTGGCATGGATTTCTAAGTTCTCTTGGCATCTCATTTTCACGTACTGACACAATGAACAGCCCAGGAGCAGCGCCTCGACTAAGGCGGCCTTAGCTAACTGCAGTTTGCAGCAGCATAGACACACCCCGAGTCATGATACTATTCGTTGAACTAGCGCCAGGTTCTTGCACCACCACGTGCACATATTTGTGTGTACAGTTTAATAACCAAGGCACAGCACTTCTTCGCAAAGCAACCTGACTTTTGTTAGCCAGATGAGTTGAATCTCGAGTAGGACCATCAGATCATGTGTTGCTCAGCTCCAACCAAGGTCGCACAGTGAGCTCTCGTTCGGGACGTGAGCTCTCCGGGTTGCCCTGCTGAAGTCACACGTTTCCTGTTGTCAAGAGGGTGCAGTGCACGTCTCTGCCTGCGGGTCTGCAGTCCGCACATCAAAAGTCCACTCTTGCCTGCTGGGGTTTTCACTCCATCCACTGCTCTCCTTAATTTCTCATGCGAGCTTTCACAGCGACAGTGAAAGATTTTTCCATTTTGTTCTTTTTTTCTTAATTTTTGTTCATTTTTATTTGTTTGTTTGAGAGCAACAGAAAGAGAGAGAGGAGAGAGAGAGAATGGGCATGCCAGGGCCTCCAGGCACTGCAAACGAACTCCAGACGCATGTGCCCCTGTGCATCTGGCTAACGTGGGCCCTGGGGAATCGAGCCTTAAACTGGGGTCCTTAGGCTTCACAGGCAAGTGCTTAACTGCTAAGCCATCTCTCCAGCCCCCATCTTAGTTTTTTATGGCAATCGAGCTTCTTCGCGTTGCAAAAAAGCAGATACCACAGCCTTCCCTTAGGAGTAGAGTGTATTTTTTGAGAACTCAGACTCTTGCTTGAAGGTACATTCGGCACTTCTGAAATGAGATGTTTTGGGGGTTATGTGACCTCTCTGACACCTAATTTTTTTTAATCTGTAAAGTGCCAAAGAAAGACAAGTGCTCTCTCTGTAAGATTTATTACCAGGATTAAATAAGGGATATGAAGTGCCTAGTAAGGTGTCTGACAGGACCCAATTAATAATACAACCCTTCTTTCCTAACCACGAACCTCCTTATTACCTGTGTTCTGAAATCTAAAATACACAGCAGTAACTGATACATGTAAATGATATAAAAACTGTCACATTTATCTGTAACTATCCTCTTTTGGTCTCTTTAGGCTTTTATCATATAGTTTGTAACTCTGCCTATGTCATGGGAACTTTCCTATATGAATTTAAGTAGTTCCCCCCCACTTTTTTTTTAGGCAGAGTCTTGCTCTAGCCCAGTCTGACCTGAAATTCATTATGTAGTCTCAGGCTGGTCTCGAACTCACAGCAATCCTCCTACCTCTGCCTCCCAGGTGTTGGGATTAAAGGCATGTGCCACCACACCTGGCTGGTTTTCTTTTGAACTTGGCAGTTTTAGCATCCAGCTGTATGTGGGTATTAGAAAATTGAACCTGGCTGACCTGCTTTTCAAGCAAACACCTTTAACCACTGGGTAATCTCAGGCCACACATTTTATTTTATCTGCTTACCTTCACAAGGCAAAATCTCTTCCCACTGGATTTATGAAGCTAACCATCTTTTAAGTTGTTTATGGTTTATTATTAGTAAGTGTATGATTCACATACCTATTTTATCATTTTATCTTTTGGCAATTTCGTACATGTACATAATATATTCCCCCCTATTATCTAGTCTCCCACTGAACCCTTCTTCTTTCCAACTAGTTCCCCAGTTTCCTTTCTACATTCATGTCTGTGTGTGAGGGTTGTTCATTCACTGGAGCATGGCGACTTACCAGTGCCTACACCACTGGAGACAATGTCTGCTTCTCCGGGAGCAGCCATCAACTGCCCACGGCTCGGCAGAGAGGGTTAGGGCCATGTAGGTTCTTTCTCATCCACGAGGGGATGTTGGGGGGGGCAATCTTTCGTGAGTCTTGGGCAGGTATAGCTGACCCTTTCAAGGTTTGCTTCAATGTTTTGCTTGGTACTTGAGTCTTTGACAGATCCTATGACTTGGAAACACAGGTTTCTGGGCTTTTATCAGAATGCTCCTTCCTAGTCAATCTCTAAGATTAGGGTACACGACTGACTTCCATTTAAGATTTCTGAGTGTGATGGATTTAGGTATTGAAGCATTTAGTGTTCCTGAATCCACTTGGCAGATGGTTGGCCACAGTCTGGATGCAAGACAGGCCCCAGGGCGCCTGAGGCTGCACATGAAGAGCCCATTGCTCCACAAGTGGACTTTTTCATAAATTAAATTTTATTTTGAGAAATCAAGTTTCAGTATTAACCTGTGTAACATTGGTTCCCAGACTTATCTGAAATTGAGGACTCTAGTGTCATAGACATGTTTTTATATAAAATGGTAAATGGGCACATTTTACAAATTTTTACAGAATATGAGAATATGGACGCATCAACCACATTCACTAATCACTATATGCAGAGGGAGTCTCCTCAACAGTCACTAGACTATTTACTGAGCAACTGAGTGTGTATCTGTTGGATGCCAGGAAATGCCTTGAAATTATAGAAATAACTCAAAAAAAAACCTCTATAAAAACCTCTATTTTTTAAACTAATTTTTAAAGTTTACCACACAAAGCAATGAGCCTAACGATGCTATTTTCACCCATGCATGCCAATACTCTTTGTCCCTAGCTGTTGTGACTAGTCCAGTGATAGACGCGGCCATGCAGGTATCTCTTTGATGTGTTCGAGTCCTTTGGTCATACACACAGGAGTACTATCATGTGGTCGTTCTGTTTTAATTCTTTTGAGAAATCTCCGTACTGATATTCATAGTGTATTAAGTTACCTTCTCATTGTTGGGACAAAATATCAGACAACACAATAATTTTAAGGAATCCAGGCATGGAGGTACACGTCTTTAATCCTAGCACTTGGGAGGCAGATGTAGGAGGATCACTTTCAGTTTGAGCCTGAGACCACATAGTAAATTCCAGGTCAGCCTGGGCTAGAGTGAGACCCTACCTTGGAAAACTAACTAAATAAATAAATGAATATTAAGTAGTTTAAGGGGGGAAGGCTGTATTTCAGCTTACACTTCCATCATGGCAGGAAAGGCAAGGCAGCAAGAGCTTGAGGCAGCTGGTCACATGCAGTCCACAGTGAAGAAACGAAGCGTGCTGAAGGCTGGTGTTCAGCCAGCGCTGTCCCTTTATAGTCCAGGGCCCTGCCCATAGCTTGCTGCTGCTCGATTATTGTGGATCTTTCCTCCTCAATTAACCCAGTCAGGATAAGCCCTCATAGGCATGTCCAGAGGCTAACCTTGTCCAGATAATACTTTCACGGGTGATCCTAAGAGCTATCAAGTTGACAATGGGCATAAACCATCATCGGTAATGGCAGCGCCAGTTCACATTGCCACTCGAGTGAATTGGGGGTTCCCCTTTCTTCACATCCTCAGCTGCATTGATTGTCCTTTGTTTTCTGGGTGATAGCCATCGGCTGCAGTGAGATGGACTCTCAAAGCTGTTTGGCTTTGCGTTTCTCCAGATGGCTAAAGATGACAAGCATGTTGTCAAATATATACTGTATATTCGTATTGCTTTTTGAGAACTGCTAATTCATTGACCCATTTATTGATTAGATAATTTGGTTTTCTATGTTTAATTTTGGCACTTTTTTATATATCCTAGATATTAGTCCTTTGTCTAATGTTTAATTGGAAAAAAAATTTCCCCTTTCTGAAGACTGTTTCCCCACCCTGGTGACTGTTCCATTTTCTGTGCAGAGTTTTTAAATTTCTTATGATCACACTTGTCAGTTCCCAGGACTGACAAATCCTGTGCTATTGGAGTTCTGTTCACAAAGTCCTTGTCTGTGCGTATGTTTAAAGTGCTTTGCCTATCTTTTCTTCTAGCAATTTCAGGATAAAGGTCTTTGATCTGAGTTGACTTTTATATAAGGTGAGAGATATGGATCTAGCTTCAGTCTTCTGCATATGAAGATCCAGTTTTCCAGGCACCATTTATTAAAGAGACTGTCTTTTCTTTGTCAAAATTTGAGTGGTCACAGTTGTGTGGATTTACTCATTGGGCCTCTGTTTCATTTTTTATTTACAGGTCTATTTTGTGCTAATATTATGCCATTTTGTTAATATGCCTCAGTAGATTTTGAGATCAAGTATTAAGTTACCTCTAGCATTGCCTTTTATACTTAGGCTATCTGGGGTCTTTTTTGCTTCTTTATGAATTTTAGAGTTATTTTTCTACAGTTCAATAAAGAACGTAATTGGAATTTTGATATGGATTGCATTGAATCTACAGTTAACTTCTAGCTGTTTTTATGTTATTAATTCTACCAATCCATGAACATAGTGTGTGGGGGTGTTTACATTTTTTAGTGTCTTTAATTTCTTCCTTCAGTGCATCAAAGTTCCCATCATAGAGGTCTTCTACCTCCTTAAAAATAAACTATTTGGGGCTGTAGAAATTTCTTAGTGGTTAAGGTGCTTGCCTGTGAAGCCAAAGGACCCAGGTTCAATTCCCTGGAACCCAAGTAAACCAGATGCACAAGGTGGTGCATGCATCTGGAGTTCATTTGTAGTGACTAGAGGCCCTGGTGCACTCATTCTCATTCTCTCTCTCTCTCTCTCTCTCTCTCTCTCTCTCTCTCTGTCTCTCTCTCTGATAGGTAAAATATTTTAATAAAAAACAAAGCACTTTGAAGGTAGGAACCATGCCTGTGTTGGAAGAACAATTCTTATAATAAAACTTCTCATTGTATAGTTTACAAAGTTTCTCAGTTTCACAGCACTCAGCCTTCTAAGACAGATGCAGCAATTGACTCTCAAAGAGTCAGTAAGTCAATGGACTTACTGAAGGTCACAGGCCAAAAGTGGCCAGATGAAGGCAGAGCTGCTGGTCTTTTGCCTCTAATGCCAGTGCTTGCTTTTTTACAAAATCCCATGTACCTCTAGTAGACACATGTATAAATTACAAACCAAAACTATATAATGAAGATAGTAAAATTTTTCATGGCAAGGACAAGTCCATGTGGGCTGGAATTTATCCCTCACATGAGGTGGTACCCTGACTCAGAGATGCTGGAGCTAGAGATGGCAGGTCAGCCATTGGTCACTGCAGTGTTGTTGGGCTTTTTTGCTTGTTTGTTTGTTTTTTGTTGTTTTTTTTTTTTTCTGGAAAGCTGAGGTAGGAAGCCAGTGATTTGGTGGAGTTGGAAGACTGATGTTCTGAGATCATCCTTGGCTATTTGTGTAGCACATACAGACCCTTGGCTCTTGCCCAGTTCTAAAAAGCAGTGATGATTCCTTGTGAACACTCTAACAGGTTTTTGTCAGCACCCCTTGCTACTGCATATTTTAACTTCATCAGAACTGACAGAGGGGCCGCAGGCTTGGGATTTACTGTACCTGAAGTGCAGCAGAGCCTGCTTCAGCCTCACTGCACTGCTGTGAGCAGCATCTGTCTTTAATGTTGCCATGCTCGCTTTTCGATCAAATCATCCTCTGTATAAAAGACTGTGTGTGTGTGTGTGTGTGTGTGTGTGTGTGTGTGTGTGTGTTTGTGTAAGAGGAGCCAGTGTGGCTATGACACATTTGTGGGGGCGATTATCCTGTGTTTGCTTGGGACTGTAGCACTGGGACAGGGCGCTTTCTTTCTAGTTCAAAAAGAACCCTTTCCCTGAGTGGGTGGCTAAGGAATTAGTTGAGGCCGCATGGCTTCAGAGAAGCGATTGCTTCACGTCGCTGATAAGATGTATTATCTCTGAAAGTACAGGAAATCATGCATGTAAATTATTGCTCTGGGACAAATTCTGCCCAGCCACAAAAAGCTGGCAGGTGATGTATATGAGAAGACACCCCAAGGAGAATGTGACTGGGTGGAGTCAGCTGCTGTGGCCCCTCTGCATCTGGTGGGTCGTCACCAGGCTCTAGGTAGTTGTTTATAGTGGGGGTCATATTAGGAAGAGAAACTTGAAAAAGATTTCTTACCTAGATCGGGCATGGTAGGGCATGCCTTTAATCCTAGCCCTTGCGAAGGCAGAGGTAGGAGGATCACTGTTTGAGGTTTAGACCAACCTGGGACTCCAGAGAGTTCCAGGTCAATCTAGGCTATAGTTAGACTCTGCCTCAGGAAAGAAAGAAAAGGAAAAAATATTTCTGATCCAGATGAATTACATCCCAAGGCAAGGAGAGAGCTATAAAGGTGGGATTGCCGGTCTGCTGGGAGACATATTTGTGAAATGGTGGAGAATGAAACGTGACCAATGAGCAAGAGGGAGGCAAATGTTGTCATTTCCCCTAAAATGGAAAGAAGGTTTCATTGAGGAATCATTGACCACTGGTCTGCATGTAATCTTAAAAAGAACTGGAGAATGCCACGATTCAAACAATGATGTAAATCTTTTTTTTTATATGTATGCATATGCCTATTTGAGTGTATGTGTGTGCAGGTGTGTGCATGTGGGGACCGGAGGATAACCTCAGGTGTCTTTCCTCAACTGCACTACCTGTACTGAGACAGGGTCCCTCAGTGACAGAGTTTGCCACTTAGGCTACACTGGTTGTCCAGCAAGTTCCGGGGAGTCATGTGTCCTTCTGCCTTCCAAACCCCAAAGAAATCTGCCACAATCCAAGCCTTTTTTAAATATATGTACATGTGAGTATGTGATATGTTCGTATGTGTGGTGTATGTGCGACCCCGTGTGCACACATATGAAGGCCAGAGGAGCATATTGAGTGTCTTCCTGTAACACTCACCAGCTTGTTTCCTTGAGATGGAATTTCTGGAACTGTAGTTTTCATGACCCCCATCAGTTATGTCTCTGATTCATACAGAGCTCGGGCTACAGGCATGCAAAGCCAGCTGTTTACACGGGTGTTGGGGAGTGGAACTCACATGGGTTCAGGCCATCTCAGTCCCTAAGGCCTGTGCAGCAAGTGCTCTTAGCCACTGGCTATCTCCAGTCCCAGTGCACAGCTTCTTGTGCCTGAGCTACGGGGGTTGAAGTCATGTCCTCATGACTGCATGACAAGCACTTTCATTGCTGTGCTTTCACTCCAGCACAGTGACATGTTTCACAGGAGGCGATGATTTAAGAACCAGCTGGGGTTCAGTACACAAACCACCAGGGCTGTCAAGCCCATTCGGTGAGTTGCCTAGTATAGACTGCTGGCCCTGCACATCTATTTTTCAACGAGGTGTCTCTTAGTCCCCTACTCACTGTAGAGGAGAAGGAGCTGTTTGGAGTGGGTGATAGGACAGTAAGATGGATGCATTCTGGCAACGTTCTCCTGCGGGATGCTCAATTCAGCGACTGGAAGATACCAGGCTGTTACCTCCCAACAGCTCATTAGTAAATTATTTGGAATTTTGAACATATTTTCCTGTAAACCCAGTGGTTTTTCATTGTATGTTTCCTGCCTGAAATAAAACACGAAGTCCTTTGAACCTGAGTTAGCTGAACTGGAAGAATCTAGGTAATAAGAATGTTCTGTAAGTCCACATCCAAGGTGCATGTTAAGCTCTGAAAGTGGAAAAGCAAAGATATCATCATCCCCTCTATGGAGAGGAATGGGGTGGCCAGGCTGGGAGGCAGACGGTGGGATGGGTGAGGAGTATCTTGCCTCCTATGGTGTTGGTGGGAGACCTTCCCAAGGGGTAGGAATAAGAAGTGTGGGGTCTTCTGCTTCGGTCATCACTAAGGCCCCACAGGTTTTTATTCTTGACTAAATATAAGAACTCTGGAAAACACTGATTTTTTTTAATATTTTTAATTTTTTTATTTGAGAGAGAGAATTAGTGCACCAGGGGCTCGGCTACTGCCATTGAACTCCAGACACTTTCGCCACCTGGTGGGCATGGGCAACCTTGTGCTTGCCTCACCTTTGTTGCGTCTGGCTTATGTGGGACCTGGAGAGCTGAACATAGGTCCTTAGGCTTCACAGGCAAGCGCCTTAACCACTAAGCCATCTCTCCAGCCTCACTGAATGTTTTTAAAGTGTATAAGCAATACCATTGATCAGATGTATATTTGAGACATGATTCTGCCTGCAAACTAGATAATGGGTTAAAGATGAAGCTAATCTGAAAATTACAGCAGTAACCTAGGTGAGAGGTTGTCCAGTGCAGCTGCTTTTTAGGCTCCCTCTGCTCTGAGGAAATCCCTGTGTGTCATTTTGCTGTGTGGTTTTTCCCTCCAGAGCATAACCTGCATTCACGCTATGAACTCACCCAACCCGACTGTTCTGTCTACACATCAGTGATTGGTTTGGTGGGATTCTAGGTTCATGTGATTTTGTCTCTAATAAGTAAAGAAAAGAATAAACACGTCCGACTACCCAGATACTTCACAGCATTCTGCTCCACCATTAATCAAGCTAGAAGCCTTGAAAAGTACAAGTTGTGTTAGAATCCCGTGGATGGTAATCTGCGACGTCGGCTCATTTATTTTTAAATAAAATATGGCCTTGGAAATTGATTTTACTGTTACAGCGGGTAGGCCCATAAATCGCTTTTTCTGGTGCATGCATAATTAAAGAGAGAAATCCATACATTTCTGAACTTGCTAACATTGTTGAAACCAAACCAAATGCTAGACATGACATTTTCCCGCTGCTGTCTGGAATCTGCATGCCCCGGGTCTAGGCGTCTTCTGCTCCATTATTTACTCTGGCTCCAGCCCTTGGCATCTTCTTTCAAGTTGTTTGCTTGCAGTGTTTACAGAAGTGGATTCCCACAAGCAAAGCAAGTGTGGGTAATGAGGCCGCCTGCACGTGTTCTTTCTGTCGTCAGGAGCTAGGATCGGTTTACCGTGATTGGTGTTACTTTTCAAAAGTAAGCTGGAGCACCTGACCAGTGCTGACTCCTGCCTCTTCTCAGTACCCACGTGGAACCCACGATGTGTAGGGCATACACAGATGCCCAGTTACCATATTTTCATCTTATTATTTCTGCATCCCATGCTAAGTACACGGTTTGCATAAAATGCAATGCAGATGAGTGTGAGCTGAACTCTGGATTGCCACATGAAGACTGAATCTATGTGTACATGTGAGTGTATGCCGTCAGAGGACAGACAGTCCCATTGCTTTCGTGGTGAGCATTGACAAATGAAACCCACCCATTCAAGGTCTTCTTGCTTCTTAGTATTGGCTTTGTGATTAAGACATTTCAATTACGTCATATGGGGATAAGAGAATAAATTGTGACAGGTGTGCATGTGTGCAGTTTTAGCACTTGTGAAGATTGCCATCTTCGTTTTTAGTTATCAACGCTACCCTAGTGTCTGTCCCTGAAACGTCTGGTGACTTATATAAGGGCATTCAGATGGGGCACAGTATTCCAGACTATTCTTTAAATAGTAGTATTCTAGGCGCTGGAGATATGGTTTAGCAGTAAGATGCTTGCCTGCAAAGCCTAATGACCTGTGGTCAGTTCCCCAGTCTCCACATAAAACCAGAGGCACAAACATGTACATCTGTCTGGAGTTCAGGGCCAGAGGCCCTGGCGTGCCCATTTTCTATCTGTCTCTCATCTCTCTATCTCTCTATCTCTGCTTGCAAATAAATTTTTTTTAAAAATGAGGGGGGTTCCGAGGTAGGGTCTCACTGTAGCTTAGGCTAACCTGGAATTCACTGTGTAGTCTCAGGGTGGCCTTGAACTCTCAGCGATCCTCCTACCTCTGCCTCCCAGAGGGCTGGGATTAAAGGTGTGTGCCACCACGCCCGGCGCAAATAAATAAATTTTAAAAATAATTAAATAGAAGTATTCCAGTAGGAACTTCATGAATATTTGTTGAATGACTTCACTTCAGGTTAGGTGATTTTTTTTCCAATATTAATACTGTCAGCAAATGGTAAAAAGAATAACCAAATGGGATTATGACCAGTTTTCAGTATGTTCATATTAACATTCCCAATAAAATTATTGTTTAATGATAAAAATATACACAAACTCATGCATTCTTTTATTTTCACCACCAGACTTAACTTTGTCTATGTCAAACATAACAGCCATGATGTCTAGATTAAAAAGGATGGTCTTTGGAGTCAAATCTCAGCATTGCCCTTTTCTAACCATGTGGCTTTGGCCAATTTACTGAACTTCTCTTGTTTCAGTTCCTGCCTCCCTAAAATGTTGTGCCATGTAAATCTGGCTAGAATTAAATGTGGTGCCACAGGCAGTCCAGTCACACACTGTCGCTCTTGCTACTGTACCCACTTCTGCTGCCTGTGAGCCTGTGCCCCCCACCTGCCCAGCAAGCATGTCAGACACCAGCCTAGATAGCTTTTCACCGTTCAGATTCGCTGTCCTAGCGATGCAGAGTGTCCCGCAGGATCGTTATCCCTGCCTGTTACAGTTAGCTCTGTTCTCTTTGGACCATGGGTGACAGCCTTTGCTGTGAATTCTAAGGGCCCTCCCAGCCTCCCAAGCCCTTCAGCTTCCAAAACGGACCCCATTCGTTGAGTCTTTGGAAATTTCACTTCACAGGGCGTGTTGCTCTAAAGTGACCCTCCCCTCCCCCTCGCCCAAGCCCTCCATCCTTCTTGCACACGCCCGCATAAACCATTTGGCTCATCTGTGACCCCTTGCAGAGAGTGACCTGAGGCACGTCCAAGCTCCCGGCCCAGCTGCCTGGCCTCGCCTCCGCAGGGCCAACTTGAAAGTTCAAGAATCTGCTTGTCTTGTTCATGTCTGTGATTTCCATCTCTAACCAAAGTTAACTTTGTTCATGTTTTCTTTTCCTCTCTTCTTGTTTCTTTCCATTACACAACATTTCGCAAGATGTGGATGAGTGCCTGGAGCCAAACGTCTGCAGAAATGGCTCGTGTTCCAACCTCGAAGGCTCCTACATGTGTTCCTGTGACAAGGGCTATAGCCCGACGCCGGACCACAGACACTGTCAAGGTAAACACGGTGATCCCAGTGCCCGCTGCGCCGGAGCCTCAGTGAGCACTAGCTCAGAGCCACCGCCCTTCAGTAGGGACCAGGCCGCCTGCATCTGCTTTGACCAAGCTGCCCACGGCATGTTTAGTTGGTGTCTTGGAAAAGGGATCTTTAGTGTGGCTAAGTCCAGAGCAGATATACATACAGAAAGGAACAACATATATTTTAGGGAATGTCTCTACAGGGATAATGTTCAAAGTAGATTCGCGTTGAGTAAATGACCTTGTACCGCTGTCTTGCTTGGCCATTGCCCAAAGAATTGAGCTGGCTCTCTGCTGAGTCTCTCTGAAGCTCTGGGAGTCTTGTCACCATCAGTTGACACTGCTGTGCTCAGCTGCAAGAGCTACTGCGCGCGCATGCTCTTGGCAGGGCGCTGCATTTGTCAGAATAGGTGGAGCGTGTGCAGTAGCCAGACCATCCAGTTGACCAAAGGGCACAGTTACCTTAACCAGGTGATGGGGTCGGGGTCCTCGCTGATGGTGAGAATACCTGTGCAGTGGATGTGTGTAAAGACTGGAGCACTTCACATCTGCGTTGATCTTCCCCAAAACCCGTAACCAAGGTCTGATCGCGACAGTGTCCTGAGACGAACGCACATGGAGGTCATCCTAGAGGAGCCTGGCATTCGCTCCTTGACACAGGTCAGGAAAAGCTTCCTGGGGAAACTTAGCAACTAAATGTAATGTAGGGCCCTGGATTGGCTCCAGAAAGAGGATGTGGTTGAAACAAAAGCTTGTGACCTTTAATTAAAGTTCAGGGTTTAGCTTTAAATAGTGAAGGTGCATGAGGCCATGTGCATGCATGGTTACCATGTGTGAAGCCCTCCCATGCCCAGGACTGTTTAAAAGAGGAAAGTCAGAAGCCGGGCATGGTGGCGCATGCCATTAATCCCACACTCGGGAGGCAGAGGTAGTAGGATCGCCGTGAGTTTGAGGCCACCCTGAGACGACATTCCAGGTTAGCCTGAGCTAGAGTGAGTCCCTGCCTTGAAAAACTAAAAAAAAAAAAAAAAAAAAAAAAAGAGGAAAGTCAGGCTGGAGAGAGCTCTGTCAGGAAAGTGATGACCTTGCATGCATGAGATCCTGAGTTCAATTCCCAGATTCCACAACAAAATTTCTGGCATGGTGATACACACTTTTAATTCTAGTGCTGGGGAGGGAGACACAGGAGAATTCCTGACCAGTGAGTCGAGCCTACTCAGTGAGCTCCAGGACAGTGAGAAACCCAGCCTCAAAAAAAAAAAAAGTGGATGGTGCGTGAGAGGAATGATGCCAAGAAGGTTGTCCTCAGGCCTCCACATGCATGTACACACATATATACATGCATGTACAGACACACACGCACACACACAACAGTCCCTGTATCAGGTCAGACCATGAGTTGAGATTCAGCTTAGGTTGCTAAGCCTCCCTTCGCTCCTCTGCAGAAGGGAGCAGCCACGGTACCTGATAGGGTTTCTGGGGGCTGGCGCACAGTGATCCAGGGCTGGAGGCAGAGACGGGGGCAGGGCAGGACCCAGAGGCTTCAGGGGTGCTTGTGAAATTAGCATAGACAGCGCTTTGCTGAGCCAAGCAGTGTGTGTTGTCCTGCTTCAGTGCTTATGGGAGAGCATCACAGTTTTGTTGCTGTTTGAACTTTGTCTTAAAATGTCAAATACAAGGGGAGAGAAACTTAGCAAGCAGGGAAAACAGCTCAGCCCAGAGCTGAGAGGTGGAAGAGGGCTTTTGACTCCTCTTGGCACTCAGCCCTGGCCTGTGCCAAGATGCCCGGTCTGGCGTGGGAGAGGATGTGGCAGGACCCTTGTCTTTTTGCTTTGGGGACCGTGTGTGACCGTGTGCACACTCATTGTTTTCCTTACTCTGCCAGCCGTGCCTCACACTTCTACAGTGAGAGCATTTGTTTTTCTGGTGTGTGTTTCTGCTATGATGTATGCACATGTGTGTCTTGCAGATGTACACGCCCTGCGCACATGTATGCAGGGGCCAGAGAAGAACATCACACACCTGCCTATTTTTATTCATCTGCCTATTTCCTTGACATGGAGTCTCTCACACAACCCAGAGCTGCTATTTTCATGTGTTTTTTGTTGTTGTTATTGTTGTTTCTTTCTTTAATGTATTTGTTTATTAGAGATAGAGAGAATGGGCATTCCAGGGCCTCTAGCCACTGCAAAGAATTCCAGATGCATGCCCCACCTTGTGCATCTGGCTTACATAGGTACTGGGGAATCAAACCTGGGTCCTTAGGCTTTGCAGGCAAGTGCCTTAATCACTAAACCACCTCTTCAGCCCTGTGTTTGTTTGTTTATTTGCTTGTTTTGGGTTTTGTTTTGCTTTGTTTTGTTTAAAGTCTCACTCTAGCTCTGGCTGACCTGGAATTAACTCTGTATTCCAGGGTGGCCTCGAACTCATGGCAATCCTCCTACCTCTGCCTCCCGAGTGGTGGGATTACAGGCGTGTGCCACCACGCCCAGCTTGGCCCTGTTTTTGTTGCTGGTGGTGGTGGTTGTTTGTTTGTGTTTTTTTTTTTGGTTTTTCAAGGTAGGGTCTCACTCTAGTCCAGACTGACCTGGAATTCACTATGCAGTCTCAGGGTGGCCTCAAACTCACGGCGATCCTCCTATCTCTGCCTCCCGAGTGCTGGGATGAAAGGCGTGCAGCCTGGCTCTGTTTTCTTTTTTTTTTTTTTAAGTCAGAGTCTCACTCTAGCCCAGGCTGCCCTGGAACTCACTCTGTAGCCCCAGGGTAGCCTCAGCCTCACAGTGATCCTCCTACCTCCGCCTTCCAGATGCTGGCACTAAGGACATGGCCCCACGCCTGCCGCGTCCTCCTGTTCTTCTTCTTCTTCTTCAGTCAGCGAGCGCTCGTGATGCTCTAGCTCCCGCCTGCTGACGGGGCTGGGGCCGGAGGCACGCATGCCATGAGCAGCTGCCTGCGTGGTGCCCGAGCTTCAACGTCGGGCAGTCTCGCACACTCATGCTTGCCCAGCAAGTGCTCTTAACCACTGAGCCATCTCCTCAGCCCTAACATCTTTTTCTTCATTGTTTTAGAATTGTTTTCCAAACCGCAACAACTCATGGTTGTCAGACTTATTCCAGATCATAAGCCTGTCCCTTTCCCAAGAGCTGAGCAACTCAAGCAATCTTACCTTGTTGATAGTCCTTAGCATCGACTTCGTCTTCACCTTCTCAAATATTCTGATGACTTGTTTGAGATCATAAGTACACCATCTGATGTACTGTTCCCTTGCTTCTTTCTCGTAACATTTGTTCAGTACATTTTTAGAATTGCAGTCCCCATAGGTAGTCTATATTTTAACTCTGGACTATACTTGTCACAGTAAGATATGTAGAATTTCCTTAAAGAGATGCCTTTCATGAGGGATAATGTTTTCTCTTCATCTCTTGGCACAAAAGGCAGAAGACTTTTGTCCTGCATGCCTGTTTTATTAGAGAGCTTTGTCTCGGGAATTCTGTCCCTTATTGGAAAAGAAAACTGAATTTATCTTGAGAATTAAGCTGCCTTTGCTCCCCCCTCGGTCCCTTTAAAGACCCAAAGAGCACCTTGTTCAAGATAACGACGCTGCCTCAAGTGATTCCAAGTGCTTGTGTCATGACTTACAATGAATTACTTCGGCTCGTCTTCCCGTCATAAACAAGTAACTTATGCACAGCGTCTGGCACATGCTAACAGAACTTGGAATGGAGGTCCTGTCCTTGCAGCAGACATCTTCCTGTGGGAATACTTAATTTGTTGTCTTCTCTGAGAAAGTCGGAAAGAGGCCAAAGCACTAAAAATGTTGTCAGACATTGTATGAGCTCCAGCAAGAGCTGTAGTTGGTCTTAAGTTCATGAACTGAGGCTTGGAGTATTTGACAGAATGTGGAGAAAGGAACTTGAATGGTGGCTGATCCTTGCTACTGACCACTCCTGAAGCTAGCTAGCGGACTGAGCGTATTGGCAAGCTGTGCATTAAAGTCTCAAGGTGAAATCTGGCTCAATTCTATCTTTCTCTGCGGCTAGCCAGGAGTTATTTAAAAACAAAAGGAGGCAAGGATGTTGTCAGTGAGGTAGAAGAAAAGGTATTAGTGCACTAAAGAGGCACCTTGCAAGTGAGATGAAAAGCAAGCTCTTGACCTCTCATTACATTCCTAACTTTTGCAAGCAACCTTATGAAAGATGAAATAATTTGACACCTTGTGCTTCCTAGGGGAAAAAAAAAAGCAAAAACTAATACCATATTTGAGGTTAATAAATGCAATTTTGCCCAGCAAAAAGGCAAATGTCAATTATACTTGAAGGAAAGGACTACATAGTAAATGAGCTTCCCTGGAAAAAACTTTTCAATGCATTTGGTTTTTGTTTTTATGTTTTTCAAGGTAGGGTCTCAATCTAGCCCCAAGCTGATCTGAAACTCACTCCATAGTCCCACTCTGCCCTCAAACAGGGATCCTCCTAGCTCTCTTGAGATTAAAGGCGTGTGCCATCATGCCTGGCTAGATGCATTTTTAGAAGAAAATAACAGTTGTACACTGATCATTGGAACACAGTTTCTTTGAAACACACTATGCTCATTATATACTTTGCTTCATTGAGTTAGGGCTTTCTCCTCTCCTGAGTGTAAGGCTAGTCTGCTTTTCATCTGTTCCCTCTCTGTTGTAGCCAACTCCACATTGCTGGGATGGATATCCAACCGGACACAGTTTACAGGAGGAAGAGGTGTATTTCAGGTTAAAGTCCAGGGGACACATCAATGGTGGAAGAGGCTGGCTCCAGTAGATCCAAGCACAGAAACATAAAACCACAAGAGCTTAGCTGGGCGTGGTGGCGCACACCTTTAATCCCAGCATTTGGAAGGCAGAGGTAGGAGGATGTGAACTGTGAGTTCGAGGCCACCCTGAGACAATGTACTGAAATCCAGGTCAGCCTGGGCTAGAGTGAGACCCTATTTCTAAAAACCAAAAACAAAAAAAAAATAAAATAAAATCCACCAGAACTCCAACTGCTCTCTCCATACCTTCAGTCTGGAAACAGATCCTGTCCCAAACACACCTGAGGGCAGGACTCCAGTATCCACCACCAGCAACACCTCCCCCAGCCATTCAGCTAGAGACTCAGGTTACAAGCTGAATTTTAATAAAACACTTGAGTCTACAGAACCATACATTTACACTATCACATGCAAACCACTACACTTTCCCAATCCTTACCAAAAAAAAAAAAAGGTTCAGGTGGTGGAGAACACTATTTCGATATCACAGTGTTTCAGTAATCATGGACTTGAATAAAGTGATTAGCTGTTCCGCAGAACATGCGAAGGCTGGATCTCTATAGACAAGGCAAGACAAGAATCCTTGAATGGGGACAGATCACCAACATCATAGCCAAGCAGAACAACTTGGAGAACTAATCCTGTTTCTGCCACAAGTGTTCACAGTATGGATGATGCAACGCTTCGTTCCATTTACGTGACAGGCCCAAGAACACTTATTTCTTTCTAGTTTCATTTGTGTATGTGCATGTGCACACAGAGGACTACAGTAGTTTCTTTCCTGTTGCTGGAACAAAAAGCCTGACCAGAAGAGGCTTTATTTGTGTTTCACAGTTGTGTGGGGAAAGCATGGCAGGAGCAGATAGCCAGCGACGCGTTATCACATTGGCAGGGAGGAGGCGGAAAGTGAGCTGGCTAGCACCGGCACATGGGGCTAGACTATAAAATCCCAAGGTCCACCCCCAGGGACACACCTCCTCCAGCAAGGTTCCACCAGCTGGGGTTTAATCACATGCACATGAGGCTGTGGGGGACATTTGACATTCAGATTGCCACAAGGGCAGAGGAGAACCTCAAGGATCATTCCTTGGGAAACCCATCCATCTTTTTATTTTATTTTATTTTGAGACAGAGTCCTTCACTGACCTAGAACTAAATAGGCTAGACTAGCTTGCCAGTGAGTCCCAGAGGTCTGCCTTCTTATGCCTCCTCAGCACTGGCATTAAAAACATATGCCTTTTTTTTTTTTTATGTAGGGTCTCACTCTAGCTAAGGCTAACCTGAAATTCACTATGTAGTCTCAGGGTGGCTTTGAACTCACAGCAATCCTCCTGTTTCTGCCTCCTGAGTGCTGGGATTAAAGGTGTGCGCCACCACACCTGGCTCCTTTTTTTTTTTTTTTAACATGGGTTGTGGGAGCTGAACTGAGGTCCTCATGCTTATTAGGCAAGCGCTTTGCCACTTGCGATATCACCCAAACTCAAGAACACTTATTTCTTAATCTTGTTTCTTTCTAGTGTTGTATTTTTCTCACTGAGTAGCTTCGTCTTTAGTTAGAACATTTTTGTATGTTTGAGATAAGATCTCGCTGTAGCCCAGGCTGAGCTGGAATTCACTATATAGTCTCAGGATGGCCTCAAACTTATGGCCATCCTCCTACCTCTCCCTGTAAGTGCTGGGATTAAAGGTGTGTGCCACCATACCTGGCTTTGTTGAGGCTTTTTAAAAATATTCTTTTGATTTGTGAGCAAAATGAGAGAGGAAAGAGAGAATGGGCACCCCAAGACTTCTTGCCACTGTATATGAACTCCAGATGCATAAACCACTTTGTTCCTCTGGCTTTATTTGGGTACTGGGAAATCAAGCCTAGGTCCTTTGGCTTTGCAGGCAAATGCCTTAACCGCAGAGGCAGCTCTCCAGCTCAATGCTTTCTTGTTAGAATATATAAAAAGGAGTGTCACTGTGACATTTTTCATATATACATGTCATTATACTTTGCTCTTTTTCATTCCCCATTCCTTTTTTCCCCTGTTACTGGTTTCTTTCCTCCCTCCAAATAGCTCCCTTTTCTACTTTCTTAGCATCTGTATTCCATGAGCCTCCTTTGTGATCCCCTCGGCACTCCCTTTAGAATGCTTCCTCCCTCTCACGGTATCTTTTCTACTTTGTGACCTATACACACACTCTGCATACAAGAGAAAATATGGGATTTTTGTTCTGTTTGCAATGGGGCTGACTCACAACCTCCTGCCTTAGCCTCGCCAACGCTGGTATTACAGGTGTGTGCCACCATGCGTAGCCCAGTCAAGGCACCACTTTCTCCTTTGGGCTTCCCTTGGCGATTGCTTCGGTACCATTTCTCTTGGCTTTCCTTGTTACCTTGACAAGGACCTCAGTGTTGCATAATGCAATTCTTTGACCTTGTAGTCGACCGCTTCTAAACAAAATGGGCATTTCCATCTCCTTCTATAACTGCCTGGATCTTTATTTTTTAAAACTTTTTGTTAGTTTTATTTCTGCCTTTCATGCAACTCAGGGTCTGTCTTCTGTTTTCAAATCTAAAATCTTTCATATTGTATTTCCTCTGTCTCCAACATATTAGGAAAGCTGAGGAGCTTACTGTTCTAAGTAGCGTTTTTTGTTTGTTTTGTTTACTTTTTGCTTCTAAGTTGACTTTTTATCTGTAATAAGTCCTCATCTGCAGTTCACTGTGATTGATACACATAATTGGGCTGGCACCTCCTGAAGTAGGTAGTGCCTCATGGAAGAAATACCCTTATCTTTATGATGACCCCAGAATACATTGCAGGAAGTGTCATGTTCATTTGTGTCCATTTATGTGAACAGACATTGATGAATGTCAGCAAGGAAACCTGTGCATGCATGGACAGTGCCAGAACTCTGAGGGCTCCTTCTGGTGCACCTGTGGACAGGGATACCAGCTGTCAGCAGCAAAAGACCAGTGTGAAGGTAGGTTATGGCAGCATGAATGGCTGAGAGGAAGGCACGCATCTGGGTGATTGTACATTCCATAAAGTGAGCTGTGGTGTGCCTATAGGCTGCACTTTCCTGACCCTTGCTGTGGATATCATATCGCCTTTGTGCTTCTGAGCCAAGTGTTACCATCAAGACTATCGAAGAAATCCAAAAAGTTTGAATGAGCTTCACAAGTTAAATCAAAGCATTTGTTACCCCTTGAGTAAGTCATGGGATTAAGGTGTACTGGTTGGCAAAATTTTTAAGTTTATCCAAAATTTTCCGTATGGGAAGCTACACATAGTGGAAGGTTCTTATGTGACTGTAAAGTAGAAATTTCTAGAACCTCCTTATAAAAGTCATTCCTCTGTGCTATCTTACCCTCAGATATTGACGAATGCCAGCACCACCACCTCTGCTCTCACGGGCAGTGCCGGAACACAGAGGGATCTTTCCAGTGCCTGTGCAACCAGGGCTACAGAGCATCCGCGCTGGGAGACCACTGTGAGGGTGAGCCACCTGTGACCTCAGAATCACGAAATGCCAGGTTCTCAGGCATGCTGGCATCATCACCACTGCAACACAATTCCCCAGTGTCATAACAATAACACAGGGGAGGAAAGAACAGGCAGATTTTCTTTGTACCAGTAATAGGTACAGAGTTGACCTGGGTGCATAGTTAACCTAGGGATATAATACTGAATTTTAAACTCCTAATTTGTGTAAAACTGTCTCCCAAGTGCCCCAAGCAAGCAAATGTAACTTAATTTTTCAGATAAGTAGGAGGTTTTTAAGAGCTAAATTTTTCTGTATAAAATGTTTCTAAGAGGTGTCCCACATTTGGACAGGTGCCCATAGCTCAGAACCCATCTGAGAGGCTCAGAGCTGCTGAGCCAGCTCCGTACACAGAGAGAGTATATCTTCTCCTGGCCTGCTTCTGCTCTCGCTGTCTCTCTCCCCCCTGAGCTCATTGCTTGTGAACATTCTGTGAGCCCAGTGTCCACATTTTCCAGCTCACCTGCCGCTTCAATGCATCAGTTGTTCCATCAGCAGCATCAGCACAGCACAGGCAGGGCTCCCTGAGCAATGCCAGAGTTGTGAAGTAAAGAGTGATAGTGGTTTTCACATTGCTGCAGCCAAAGAGCCTGAGAAGAAGCATCTTAAAGGAGGAAGGATGTGTTTTGGCTCACTAGTTAAGGGTATGGAAGGCACAGCAGTGGGAGCGGGGGCACTGCTCAAGGCTATTTGGCAGCAGGAATATGAGGCCGCTTGTTCATATGTTCATGGACCAGTAAGTAAAGACAAGACAGGAAGTGGGGTTGAGCTTTAAAACTCAAAGCCTGACCCTTGGCAACCCACTTCTTCTAGCTAGACTCTACCTTGTAAAGGTTCCACAACCTCCCAAAACCGCACCACCAGCTGGAGACAAAATACTCAAACACACAAACCCCTGTGGCCTGATTGCCACTTTTGAGAGATATCTTTTAAGGGCCACACATTCTTTACACTCCCAACTCAGTTGACTGGAAAAGAGCCAGTCAAATCATGAATTTTAATATTTTTAACCATACAGTTTGGTACATGTATTCCCAAACTGCTTGAGTTCCCTGCCCATACTGTTGTTAAGAGTATAAAGTGACTCTGTTTTTCTGGAGGGCAATTTTGGCAGAGTTGCAAATGCATATTGTCTGAACCAGTAAGTTAACTTCTAGGATTTTGCTCTGTGATGAGAAAGTTCCTCAAAGGTTAAATAACACCAGTGAACAAACTTTAATCAATATCCCCATTGGGAAATAGGCAAGAGGTTAAGAAAGTGATAAATCATATTGTATCTGAAAAATTGTGTTTGGTTAGGGGAAATCTATTATATGGCTGGGGGTTAATAATTCAACATAGTGACATTCAAAGGAAGGAGGGTCAGTTGGGTTGTGAAGAGCCTGTTGTGGAAGGATGGTAAGTAGATTTAGAAGTAGCAAAGCCTGGGCCAGGGAGATGGCTCAGTGTGTAATACTTTCCAGAAGCATCAATGCCTAAGTCTTCCTGAGTATGATTCCCCAGGACCCATGTAAACAGATGGGCATGGCCTCACATATCTGTAATCTCAACCCTGCAGGGGGGGAGGGGCACAGACTGATGAACTGCCGGAGCTCATGAAAACTGCAGCTCCACACTGAGAAAGAGACTCCATCTCAAAGAAGTATGTGAATGAGCAATAGAGGAAGGAGCCCTGGTGTTCTCCTCTGACCTCTGCATGCTTGCAAGTGCCACTGCTTGTACGTGTGCATATACCACATCCGTAGAAACACACACATACCATCCCATATGCACACAAGAGGAGGAGGAGACAGCATGGGAAGCCTAAACTGACCATTAAGGTCGCCTCTGCTTTATTCTTGGCCAATTTTGGTCACCAGGCCATGCCTGAGCCTCGGTGATAGTCCTCAGAGGGCAGACTCCTCTACTCTGCCCATTTTTGTAAGTAGCCATCTCATGAGAAGCCAGGGATTTATATTCTGAAAGTGTCCACTGCATGAAAAGCCAAACAACCTTTTAGTCAAGTTGTTCCACATCATTAATATATATGCTTGTAAGGTACAATCATGTTCCATAAGAAAGCTGCTTTTGGAATATGTAATGAGGCCCATTTTTCTGAATGCCAAGATTAATTTCCCTAGCGTTTGGAGTTATAAATAGGACTGGAGTCCATCCAGCTAACCCAGAGATCCCTTTGAAATTACATTAGCACATTAGCTTGCTAATTCCCACCTAGTCCTGTTTCCACCCCTCCTTAGCAGTATTTTGCCATAATTAGCTGAGCTATGACTGTTCACATGTCTCACAGCTCTGGGAGGAAAAGCCATGATTCTTGTTGGCTCTTGTTATTTACACGTGTAATTTTTCCCCTAATAATTCTGGCAAAGACCTCATTTTTCATCCAGTGTTATCCTGCAATCCCTGTGGCCTCCTCCAAGAGTCAGAATCCAAGTGTGTGCTCAGTACTGTTCAGAGGGAGATGATGGTGGCTTCTAGTCCCAGTTCTTAGGGACCTCAGGTACTTGAGCCTTCAGAGGCTCTGCCTCTGATATGCTGCCCTCCAGGCATGATCATTAATCCCATGTCTCCTGGAACCCTTCCTTAGGCCCTCTCTGAAGTGGCTCCCTGCAGCTCCCTTGCAACATCTCAGTATACAACATGCTGTTTACTTTGTCTTCTTAAGGCTGTTCAGTCTTGGTCATTTCTATGGGGACAAAATCAAATCCAGTGAGAAGTCACAGTATTTCTTTTCAAGTCAGAATTCTTCATTTATGTGATCATTCAAGACATATTGATCTGGTGCTAAATTTGTGGAAGCCACTGTCCTAAGCATGCATAAAAGAACAAAGACTGGGCTGGAGAGATGGCCTAGCAGTTAAGGCACTTGCCCACAAAGCCAAAGGACCCAGGTTCAATTCCCCAGGACCCACATAAGCCAGATGCACAAGGTAGCCCATGTATCTGTTGTTTATTTGCAGTGGCTGAAGGCCCTGGTGTGCCCATTCTCTTTCTCCCTCTCATTCTTCCTCTTTCTCTCAAATAAATAAAATAAATAATTTTAATAAAATTTTTAAAAGTTACTGTGTATGGTGGCACACTCCTTTATCCCAGTACTCAGGAGGTTGAGGTAGAAGGATCACTGTGAGTTTGAGGCCAGCCTGAGACATGTCAGCCTGGACTAGAGCGAGGCCCTACCTCAAAAAAAAAAAAAAAAAAAAAAATTTGTTCTCAAGGTGCTTACATCCATTGTAGTGAAGAAGATAGCATGAACATGATAGGTGAGGAAAAGATAAAGTTTTTCAGGGCTGGAAAGATAGCCAAGTAAGGAAAGAATTTGCCATGCAAGTATGAGGATTGACTTTAAAGCCACAACTCCCATGTAAAGGTCATGTGTGGTGGGGCATACTAGAATCCCAGCATCCAGACCGCCGGACAGGCGATCTCTTGGGTAAGTTGGTGAGCCCTAGGTTCCGTGAGAGCTCCTGTCTCAATAAATAAGGCAAAGAGTGAGTGAGGAGGACATGCAACACGCATACGAACCCACACACATGCGCACATGGAACTTGCACACACAAACAAGGTGTAGAGTTTGGTAAGTGGCATTAAGTTTAGGGAAAAGTGAGATATTTGGTGAGTGCTGATGGCAGGTAATGATTTTAAACCAGGCAAGTAGAAGCTTCCTTTTGTCAATGACAGGTGAGCATTTATGGAAGAACAGTACATTTAAAGAAAGAGCAGGCACAGGGGTCTCAAGGAGCAGGCTTTGTGGAGGAAGAGTTCTAGCTGACATGTTTGATTTTCATGGGCTATGAGTCATGGACACATAGAAGCTTAAAGCCATGAGACCGGGTGGGGTTATTCAAAGAGCTCCTGGCCCCCCCCCCCAAAAAAACATAGAGGTGGGTAGGAATCAGCCAAGGGATCTGAGGAAGAAGTAACAAGAAGGAAGAAAGCTAGAACCCAAGGGAAGACAAAGTGTCAAGGAAAAGATTGAGTTTTGAACCGTGTTGAGCATTACTGCTACGTAAACACCACAAATGGACCATGAAATTTAATGCACTTGAGGTTGTTAATAACCTTAACACAATTGGTAGAAAGTGATCAGGATCCATTGTCACTTTTTTATTTTTATTTTTAAAATGTTTTTTTTATTTACTTATTTGAGAGAGAAAGAGGCAGACAGAGAGAGAGAATGGGGGTGCCAGGGCCTCCAGCCACTGCAAAAGAACTTCAGATACATACCTCACTTTGTGCATCTGGCTTTATGTGTATAATAGGGAATTGAACTGGGGCCCTCAGGCTTTGCAAGCAAGAACCTTTAACCACTGAGCCACCTCTCCACCCCTCTCTTTGTGGAAAGACTATTTTACTCTGTAACTCGAGCTGGCTTGAAACTCATTACACAGCTCAGGCTGTCCTTGAACTTGTGGTCCTTCTAACTTAGCTTCTGTCTAGAGTGCTGGGATAACAGGTGTGTACCACAATGCCTAATATTCATATTCTGTCTCTCTCAATATAGTTATAGGTCTTATAAAAATAAAATAAAAAATTATATTAAACTTGACTTTCATAACACAGAATTTTAAAATATACATGCTAGCTTGGGAGATGGCTCAGCAGTTAAAAGTATTTGCTTGTAAAGCTTGACTATCCTGGTTCAATTTCCCAATACCCACATGAAGCTAGACACATAAAACTTGGCATAAGTGACTGTAGTTTGTTTGCAGTAGCAAGAAGCTCTGGTGATCCCATTCTCTCTCTCGCTCAAAAATAAAAATATTAAAAATAAGGAAAATGCACACTAACTTATGTGCACTTACAGTAATGCTACTTTTCTCTCAGATTTGGGGAAATGAATGAAAATGAAATTATTTTAAATTCTTGTTGATGAGCTGACATGATTCCTTTATGTTGAAGTAAACAGCTCGGTTATATGGTGTCTCTTTGTTGCTGACATTTATGTTTTCAGGATTTGCCTTGATTTTTCAAGTGTGTGTGTGTGTGTTTGTGTGTGTGTGCACATGCCCGTATGCGCGCATGTTCATGTTTATACCTATGCACACATGTGCGTGGATATGGGTATGGACGTATGCATGCATGTGGAGGTCAGGTGTTGTTCCTCAGAATTTCATCCACCTTTCGTTTTGAGACAGGATCTGTCAGTATCCTGGAGCTCTCAAAGTAGTTGACATGGCTGGCCAGGGATCTGCCTCTCTCTGCCTCCCCATTGCTGGAATTGCAGTGTGTATCTCCACACTGGCTCTTTTATGTGGGTTTGAACATCTATGTCAAGTCCTGTGCCTGCAAGGCCAGCACTTTACCCTCTGTGCTATATCTCGACCTCTTGCCTTGGTTAGTTTTGAATTGATATTTAAAAAAAAAAAATTGAGCCAATGATCAAACAAGCTCCTCCTTAGTATGGGGTATCCATTTCCTAAGGAGCAGAGGAAGAGTACCCTAAAATCTGCTTGCCCGCTGTGTACTCATCTGAACAATTGGGCAGCTCTGAGGATTAATATGGAACAGTTTGATACGATATACCCTGCCAGTGCTTATCTCATACATGGCCATTTTAGAAGGCATGGTGTGTGTGATTTTTTTTCAACTGAACATTAATCTGCTTTAAGATTCAGCTATTCCATTCCCAGAAATGACTCAAGGAAAGTGAAAGCATCAGTTCACACAAAGGCAACCCATGAATGTTTACAGAGTCTTTCCTTGTAGAAGCCAAAATGGTAATAGCCCAATGTTCATCAGGAGGTGAAGGGTAAGGAAATTATAGTGTATTCATACAATGAACTATTACTCTAGAACTAAGCACATTTATTGCATATTAATTATACTCAGCGAGTGTACAAAGACACAAAAGTAAAGCAATAACTCACTTGAGATTTGTTCTTTTTTTTTTCTTTTTTTGTTTTTTTGGTTTTTTTGTTTTTTTGTTTTTCGAGTTAGGGTCTCAATCTAGCTCAGGCTGACCTGGAATTCACCATGGAGTCTCAGAGTGGCCTCGAACTCATGGAAATCCTCCTACCTCTGCCTCCTGAGTGCTGGATTAAAGGTGCATGCGACACCACACCTGGCAAGATTTGGTCTTTTTTGTCAAGACATTGTCCCTCTGAGTGAACGCTTACCACAATTCGTCTTGATTTTGGTAGAATGAGATAAGGCATCCTCTTGTCCTGTTATACAGCAGCCAGCTTGCTGGATGATTAGGTTTGATGAGGAAAACTTAATTCAATATCTTCATGCTTGAACCCGACAGCAGGAATTGGAAAGGAGACCACAACAGTCTCTGTATTCACTTCTTCCTGGAAATTCTCATTATTTTAGCAACCATCATCATTACTTGCAAGAAATGCCATAAGCTGCCAAATTCTAAGGAAACAAAGGAAGTTTTGTTCCATTTCTTAGCTTTCTTGAATGCTAATTATTGAAATCCTACACAGACGCACCAGAAGAGGGGCTTATGGAGTATGTTAGGAATAATAATGTCTGACTCGGAATCACTGAGGTGATAAACAGCCCCCGAGAAAGATCCCCGGATGTGAGCAGTCACTAATTACCTCACATGCTCACAGTTAAAATCCATAGTTGTATAAAACACTTGGGAGTAACTACCCCCACTTGAAGAATAGTTGCTAGAACCACTGAGAGACCTCAACTAGGGTTCAGAGCCTGCTGGTTCCTCCTCTTCCCTCTTCATCATTCTACCTCGCCATAAGATTCCAAGTGAACCTTCTGCTACCAGGAGCCCTTGGGGATCTTTATATCTTTTCTCTAAATTCATACCCCTAAACTTAGTAACACTCTTTTGTCAAATAGTATATTCTATGACAGTTCTTACATTAAATTGTTTGGGACCTATAAAGTAATTTAATGTTTTATGTGGTTATTTGTATTAATGTAATAGTATTTGATTTTTAAATATTTCTCTTTGTAGGTGGGGAACTCATAGGTAATTTTAAACTTTTCTTACAATGCATACTACAGGTTCTCAAACAAATAAGTCAAGTATATTCAGTATGCTTAAGATAGAATTAGCACTGTGCATATTAAAAGGATTTGGGGGCTGGACAGATAACTCAATGGTTAAGTTGCTTGCCTGCAAAGCCTAACAACCCATGTTCAGTTTCCCATGACCCCCATAAAGCCAGATGCACAAAGTGACGCATGCATCTGGAGTTCATTTGCAAGAGCTAGAGGCCCTGGCATGCTCATTCTCTGTCTCTTTCTTCTCTCTCTCTGTTTGCAAATAATTTGTTTGTAAACAAAGGACTTTTCAGCTAGGTGTGTTGGTGCACACCTTTAATCCCAGCACTTCGGAGGTAGGAGAATCACTGTGAGTTTGAGGACAGCCTAGGACTACAGAGTAAATTCCAGATCAGCCTAAGCTAGAGTAAGACCCTACCTTGAAACAACAGCAACAAAAAATTTATAATAACATCCTCCATTTAACACAATGTGTAATAAAAAAATCTTTATGTGATCTTTGTGTGTATGCACTAAGAAAAATGTCTAGTTTTCCTGATACGGTTTACTTCGGTCTTGTGACTGTTTTGCACTGGCTCATAGATATCAACGAGTGTTTGGAGGACAGCAGTGTCTGCCAGGGAGGGGACTGCGTCAACACAGCAGGGTCCTACGACTGTACTTGTCCAGACGGATTCCAGCTTAATGACAACAAAGGATGCCAAGGTACTCCCCTTTCTGCTTTTGTAACTTTTTTTTAATGAGAAAAGAGAAACATAGAAGAGAGAAAACTGCCACACCAGAGCCTCCAGCCGCTGCAGTCGAACTCCAGACGTGTGTGCCACCTTGTGCAAATGTGCGACCTTGCGCGTTTCCATCGCCTCTGTGCGTCTGGCTTACGCGGGACCTGGAGAGTCGAACGTGGTTCCTTAGCTTCGCAGGCCAACGCCTTAACCACTAAGCCAACCCTCCAGCCCCTCCCCTCTTTCTTGCTGCTATTATTGACAGTTGTCCAGTTCTGCAGTGCTGCCCATGATAGCCTGTGGCTTCCCGCTTGCTTTATTTATAAATAACCAATGCCGCTTTGTGTTAAAGAGTCCTTCGTGGATCTGCTAACCTTGCCCATGCCAGAACCACATCCCCAATTTGCATGTGCGGCGGTACTCTCTCCTTCCTAGGAATAAATACCTGACCAGAGCAAGTTAAGGGAGGAAACAGTGACCCACTTCCTCCAGCAGAGCCTCCCCAATGCCTGAATGGTCTATAACCTTCCTGAGCAGGACCACCATGCTGGGGACCAAGTATTCAAACGTGGAAGCCGTTGAGGGGCACATTTGTCATTCACACCACAGCAGCCTGGCTCCAAGATCATCTGTGCTGTGTTTTTCCTCCCGTGGTCCAACACTGAAACTTGATCATAAGCTATCTTTCTAACTTTTTTTTTTCTGTCCTTTATGGACATAAATCATTTTGTCCCCCAGGTAATATTTGCTCTGTTTCTGATCCCTCTTTTTATCCAATCATCTTCCTAAAAGGCCTGACCAATAATTTGGTTAAAATTATGAAGGGCAGTATTTAAAATTTTTCAAAGCACCAAAAACGTTCATTCTCCCCACCAGAGCACAGTGGGTTACAGGCACTAACAAGAACATAACAAGGCAGCATGGGCACTAATGGGCATGCCATCACAGTAACTTAGATTGAGAACCTACTGTGTGTTGGGTACTGTTGGCTCATCTTTCAATTCTTTCAGAAACTGAAGAGATATCTTTCCTTATGGTCTTTAGGAAGGGGTGGAGCTGAGAAAGAAAACAGTGAAGTTAATGATTGCTCCTCAGGGTAACGCATCAAGTTATTTACCTATTTATTTAAGACAGAGAGAGAAGGGGCGTGCCAGGGCCTCTAGCTACTGCAAACAAACTCCAGAGCATGCACCACCTTGTGCGTATGGTTTAAGTGGGTACTGGTAAATTGGACCGAGGTCCTTAGGCTTCACAGGCAAGTGTTTTAACCACCAAGCCATCTCTCCAGCCCACATTGAGTCATTTTGACTCTGAGGCTGAAAAAATCAGACTGGGTACATCCCATGTCCCAGTTTTCTCACTGCACCTGACTGCCCTCACCAGTTATCCCAAATGTCCTGGTTCTACTAAAGCCCCTTGCGCTCAGGAAGTTTCCCAGGGGCAGAGCACTCACCTAAGACCTTACATTCACTCCTCATCACTGCAAGCATGAAGGAATACATTAGCAAATTCCAGACACATGCCTTTTTCCACCAAAGGTGCATACTTCATGTATTTATTTTACATCTATTTCTTTCTTTTAAAAAATATTTTATTTATTTATTTACAAGCCAAGTGATACAGACAGACACAGAGAGAGAGAGAGAGAGAGGGAGAGAGAGAATGAAAACATCAGCTTTAACCACTGTAAATAAACTCCTGATGCATGTGCTGTTTTGTGCATCTGGCTTACATGAGTACTAGGGAATTAAATTCGGGTTGTTAGGTTCTGAAGGCAAGCGCCTTACCCACTGAGCTATCTCTCCAGCCCCTGCATCTGTTTATTTCTGATGCATGAGTGGATGTTAATTTTTTCTTAATGTCCTTCTACCACTTTGGAGCTACATAATATATTTCTTTTCTTTATTTTTTTTCTTTTTTGCATATCATATTTCAAAGTGCTGATAAATAAAAGATGGGTGAAGGTATTCTTCATACATTACTACTGAACTTACAAGACCTTTTAAATTCTGGATTACAATAAATTATATCTCCCCTTCATATCTCAGTAATCCATATCCTTGTGATCATGGAGTCTCTCTTCTAAGACATGGAACTGGAATGGCATTGTCCTCCATACATGCATCACTGTCCACGCCCTCCCGTGGGCCATGGAGTTATGGAAAACATGGGCCTGTGCCTTACGAGCCTTTAGAATTAATGCCCTCACGGGTCCTAAGATTTAAATATACCCATTTGATATCAAGTATTTCTTTACTGCCACAAGGAGTACGCACAGTTAAATTTTTAAGTTTTTGTAGTACAAACATTAAATGTGCTTGGATTTGTTGCAGTAGAGAAGGAACACTAGAGTTGTACATTTCTGTCAAAATATTTCCATTTGGGGATCTTAAACAAAATTAATCTCGATTTATATAAAAATGCCAAGAGATGAAAAATATCTCAAAAAGGCTAAGAAATCTGAATCCTGGTTTTTATTATAGACTTCTGGCTGAAAAGTGATATTTTCTTTTCTAATTTCTTTTGGCTAAATAGAGGCAAGATCAAGTCTTAGTATAAATGGACCAAGATTTCATATTGAAATTTTTGTCCTTTCACATCTAAAGTTAAATCACCCAGCACTCAGTCACCTGGCCCACTGATTGTTCCACGCTCTCTCAGTGTGTAGAACTTGTGTCTGTGGTTTGACACCAACTCTCAACTATGTGACTGCTCAAAACACATGGGGCCTTTCTCCCTCATATGGGGATCCTAGCTACAGATGACTGGGCTTCTGTGTGAGAATGAAAATACTTAGTAGCAGAGGCCAGTAAGTTGAAAAGGAGACATAAAGGGTGGAGAAAGGAAGGGAGGAGGATACTTAATAGGTTGATATTGTATATATGTAATTACAATGATTGTAATGGGGAGGTAATATGATGGAGAATGGAATTTCAAACGGGAAAGTGTGGGGGGTGGGGAGGGAGGGAATTACCATGGGATATATTTTATAATCATGGAAAATGTTAATAAAAATTAAAAAAAAAAAAAAACACATGGGGCTTCATGACTATTGTGCACAAGTAAATTGAGTTTCTTCTCTTTTCAAGAATGCATTCATGTCTCCGTTTGAAAGTTTTGATTGCAATTACATAACAGGCCTCTCTCTCACAGACCTTTTGTGCTGCTTAAGGAATAATGTATATGAAAACAATGGGTAATGTATATGAGTTTACTGCAGCTCCCACTTTCTTCCGTGGGAGCCTGAGTTTACAGTAGCAGACATATTTCCCTCGATCGCGGGCGGCAGCTACGCGCTCTTCCACTGCCTGGAGTCAGCAGCCTCCCCGTCTCTAGTCCCATGGTCATGTCAGCGCTCTGCAGGTAGGTGGAGATTGCAGAGCTGACTTGAGTAAAGTGTAATAGACAGCAGCGTTGATAACGCCGGGACGTGGCTGCACAGTGTGCGATATGCATAAACTTTGGCAGCCTTTCCGGTAGCTCTGAAGATGGCTCACATGCAGCCAGGCTTTTCTAGCTCGAAGGGTGTTCAAGATTTTCTTTTCCCCACAGAGCTCTTCGGTGATGTGCAGACAGTATGGAAATTCCATGTTAACCGTCTCGTGAGGAATGTGGCAGGATACACTTGAGATTCAGAACACACTTCAGTTTCACGTTTTGACTTATGCATGCCAAATTGTGAATTTCTGTGGAATTTCAGATCCATGAAAGAAACCCAACTTAAATATAGTCTGGCTTTCAGCTTGGAGTGACTTGCGGCATGGCAAAGAAATGCCTCAATAAGTCCAGTCCAAATTGAATGCATATGTTTTGCTGGTTCCACATACCCGTGTTGTTCTTTCTTTAGCAGTTTCCTGGAAAAAAGTCTGGGAATGCATCTTCAGTTCCTGTCATCAAACTTTTTTTGACAGTTGTTTGTTAATCAATGACTTCTTCTGGAGCACAATTTTTGTGTTCAGTTTTCCCCCTTGTGCAAAGTAGCAAAGCAGATAGCTTTTCAGGGCCACACCGAGCCGCAGGATAAGGCAACAAGGAAGTCTTAGGAAGCCACTGGGGCTTCACTTGATGAATAGTATATGGTCTTTTGTGCACATGTGTGCATGCATGTATTTGCGTGTGTGTGGTGCACATGTGTGTATGTGCATGTGGAGGCCAGAGGACAACCTCTAATATCATTATCTAGGAACACTGTCCACTTTGTGGGTTTGTTTGTTTGTTTGTTTGTTTTGAGGCAGGTCTCTCATCGTCCTGTGGCTCACCAATTAGGCTGGCCTGACTGGCCAGTGAGCTCTAGGGATCCACCTGTCTTTGGCTGCCCAACTCTGGGATTACAAGTATGTGCCACCATGCCTGGCTTGTCTGTGTTTAGTATGTAGTATGTGTGGTTGTGTGTATATGGTCTGTGCACATGTGCGTGCAGATACGTATACTCGATTTATACATGTCCCGAGGCCCGAGGAGAGCAATGTGTCCCCTCTTCTGTTGCTCTTCCACCTCAATTCACTGAGACAGAACCTGTCACTGGACCTGGAGCTCACCATTTTCTCTGTCACAGTGGAAGTCCCAGTGATGTGCCCGTCTCCACCCTCCCTTGGTGCTGGAGCTGAATGCGTGCATGGCCATGTCTGGCTTTTTAAAACCATGGGTGCTGGGGAGCTGACTCAGGTCTTCATGCTTGCAAGGTAGCACTTTACCAACTGGGCCATCTGTCCTGCCCCTGTGTATGATCTTGAGGTCCAGTGGAGCTTTGGGGTACCCCCTTGCCCAGATGGAGGTAACTCTAGACAGTAGGTTGAAGAAGAATTGAACTGAAGGATGAGAAGGTCAGAATTCAGATTCCCAAACTAACGGAATGTCAGCAGGTGAAGAACAAACAGAAAGAGAGAGGGCAGGAAAAGAAAGACAGAATGAGTGTGCCAGGACTTTCAGCCACTGCAAAGGAACTCCAGGTGCACGCATTACTTTGTGCAACTGGCTCTAGGTGGGTACTGGGGAATTGAACCCAGCTCATTAGGCTCTGTAGGCAAGCGCCTTGACCACTGAGCAATCTGTCCAGCCCAGCTGCCTGAGATTTTGTTGCACAAAGAGAAAAGCAGGGCAAGCAGAAGAGCCCCTGAGAAATTTTGGACACAAAGAAAGGGGTGACTTTTTGAGGAAGAGAACTGTGAGGTTGGTGGCTCAGCATGTTCTAGAAATTTCTATAAAGGACTCATAATCTATACCTTTTGGTACTTCTATTAAGTCTTACTGCTACATATGTACCCCCCTTATTCCACTGTGAGATTCATATGGCCATGGTCTGTCCTATTCATTAATAAAACATTTTAGATGAGTTCAGAATGGACTTCTGAAGACAGTGTTAAGAACCTTCTAGTAAACAGCAGAAGAGACCCTAGGAAACTTCAGGTTCTCTCAGTACGATGCTTGTCTTGAGCGGTGCTTGGGGACATGTGGTTGTTTCATGAGCTCAGTTCCCTTAGCCAATCTCTGTTCAGTTAGTAGAGTGAAAACGGAATGAAGAGAGTTTGGGATGAACATATGCCCATATGACACTACTGATGTACAAAGCTGGGGATTAGGAATTCAGGGTTCACACATGAGGGACATAGCTGAGCAAGGCGGCTAGGAGAACACAGGGCGGGGGCCATCACGGGCATCAGTGCCATCGTGACAGGCGTCAGTGCCACCGTGAACAGGCGAGCTGTCCTCCGGTCACGACTGCAAGTTATCCAAGGCGCTGGTAGCCAACATAAGTTGAACTGAGTCAAAAGAACATTTTGCTTATGCTAAGCCCTCTGTGGTTAGCAGTGTTGAATGCCCAGTGTTGAATGTCGTGACCCTGAGAAACGCAAGTACGCTGAGAACAAGCAGGGCATAAAAGCTCTGGAACATTCTCCTGCGTCACCCGTCTGTGGCTATTCCTTATAGCTGCTAATTATGTGTTAAGCTCTACAGTAAACACTTGACCATCATTCACTACTATCATCGTACCAAGCCACACCAGTTGTAACTACTCTGCCTTTCCTTACCTTGTATTTTATTTCTGGTACCTAAGTTTCATGAAATACAGGTTTCAGTCTGTTTGTCATATATTCAGGCAGATGTAGGAGGATTGCTGTGGGCTTGAGGCCACCCTGTGACTATATAGTGAATTCCAGGTCAGCCTGGGCTAGAGTGAGACCCTACCTCAAAAATCCAAACCATAAATAGTTAATTAAATAAAGTAAGTGACATTTAAGAGCTAAATACTATACAGGGACATGTCCAGCCTTGGACTTAAGGAGTCTGCATCCTAGGTATGGGGAGACAAGGCTGTAACAGTTTGTTCAGTGGCGATGAGAGATAGAGTACACAGCATTCTCACTAATTCCGAATATTTCAAACCTTTACAGTGTCTAAGACAAGGGTTGCTTTCAGTTGAACCTTTAAAATTTCTATTTTTGTAGGTTGAGATGGTTGAATATTGACTGTGTCATGTGACTCACCCAAAATCATTTCTCTTTCCTAACAATTCAACTTGTCCTGTGGTCTCTTATATGGACAAAGGCTATGGCTGTGCCACAAAATAAAAGCCTAGCTCTTTCGGAATAGATTAGCCTCATGCTACGACTGTTATCATATGAAAATAGGCCAGATTCGATTTGCCAGTGTTTGAAACTCTCTTTCATGTCGCAGACGTTAATGAATGTGAACACCCCGCACACTGTGGTCCCCATGGCAAGTGTCTGAACACGCCCGGCTCTTTCCACTGTGTCTGCGAACAGGGCTTCTCCATCTCCGCAGATGGCCGGACATGTGAAGGTAAGCTCAGCCATAAGAAATCATGTCACTACTGTGTGATTAAAGCAGATCTTTTTATAGAACAGGCAAAAAGAGGCGTTCATAATTCAAGGCTCAAAGCTTATAATGTGTCAAAATGACTGAGGCGGAGAAGCACAGCTCAGGAGCCCAACTGGGATGTACCCATCGGATAACCCGAGGTTAGGGTGGCGCAGATAGGCGCAGATGGTTCCAGTACTGGTACCGTGTTAATAAGTGAAGTGAGAGGCTCCACTAGGCCCAGCTAATGCATACATGTGTAAATCCTTTCTGTAACAGCCAGCGTGGGGTATAGTAAACTGCTACATAAAATAAGCCGATTCTTTAGCTTAATAATGATAATATAATGCTGCCATGCTCTGCCAGTGTTTTTAATAAATGAAAAATGGGGATCTGAGAAATAAAGAATAAAAAAACAAACAAAATGTGCAGGGCCAAGAACTTCAGGTCCATGTGGGAAACGTGGAGACACACTGAGACACCCCTCTTCTTAAGGCTTGCGACCAGGCCTGTTTTGATAATTTCATGTAGACTATTACTAGTTGTTCTGTTTATTAAAAACAATAATGCAACCTCTTGGTTGATTGTGCTGTGTCATTGCAAATATTCCTCTATTCTCCTTGCCTTAAGGCTAATGCATTGTCACCTGCCAAGATTTATGATCCCATAGGAATGCTAGGGACATTGTAAGACATTGGTCCAACACTGCTTCCTACTTGTTGGGGACAACACTGGTTTTAAAATTCCTGTTCTTGATGACTTATTATAGTTTGATAACTTGAAGAATAATTTATTTGAGCCTCTTTGGTGTACGTGTAGAGTGTGTGTGGCGTGTGATGTGATGTGTGTGGAATATGCACACGTACGTGCAGATGCATGTGCCCTGTGCTTATTGGCAGTGGTCAGAGGAGAATGTTGGGTATCTTCCTCAGTCTGAAGCTGCCATTTTCAGACAGTGAGCCCAAGTGCTTCTCCGGCCTCCACTCCCTACAGGACTGGGGTTGAATAAATGGGTGTACACCCAGCTTTTTATATGGGTGCTGGGGAATCAAACTCAGGTGATCTCAAACCCTTTCAGGCCCTCCTGCTTGTACAGCAAGTGCTCTTAGTGGGGAGGCATCTCCCCAGCCCCCTGAATGAACCTTTGTAAAAAAGTCAGCTGAGAAGATGCCCATGAACACATGTCGATTGAATCTTTTTGAAAATTCAGGTTATTAGAACCTCACCATATTTCAAAGAAGTACATCGCAAAAGTTTTATTTGAGGCGTCAGATAGTACCCAGATTCTTCACTCTAAAAAACGCTGCAGCAGGAAGCGTCTGCCGTCCTGGCTGGCACTGGCGGAGCCGTGCCGAGGACCAGAGACCAAGTTCAGCTGAAACCAATTACTGCACTGGGAAGCGTAAACTGATGTTATAAAAAGCAGGAGATCGTTGGAGTTGATCTCCTGCTGAGCAGACAAAACATGGAGGCCAGATTTGGCTGCAATGGAAGAAAGATAATGCAGGGTGGAGTTTGCGCAAACGGGTGGAAGGGCTTGGAAGGGATCCGAAATAGGGAAGTGGAGGAAGGCATCACAATAATGTGAGTGACAGGAGATTTATAAGGAGATCTTGCTTCAGTGGCTCGTGTTTTACATTAAGTTTATACTTGGAGCTCAGAGACTATAGCCTCCAGAAGAGAGGCTGCATAGGCGCACACATTCATCCAGACAGCGTACTTTCCCAGCGGACGAGGGCGCTGCCTCACCGGAGTGGACAGATAGTGGGTTGTGGAATCGAATACTCCAGAGAGCCACCACCTCACTTCTTTGCTGAGCTCTAAGTCACGGGGGGGTAAGGTGGCCCTTCACTGAGAAACCGTCCACGTTACAAGAGCCCATGGCTATGCCGGGCAAAACTACATGTGGAAAAATAAACCAGGGCTGGAGAGATGGTTTAGCAGTTACAACACTTGCCTATGAAGCCCAAGGACCCAGGCTCGACTCCCCAGAACCCATGTAAGCCAGATGTACAAGGTGGCACATGTGTCTGGAATTCATTTGCAGTGGCTAGAGGCCCTGGTGCACCCATTCTAATCTTTTTTTTTGGAGGGGGGAAGAAAAGAAAAATGAATCACCTCAGGCAGTCACTAATCAAAGCTATTGTTCCAGACAAATACCAAGTGTACACACATTCACATTTATCATGCCTTCAGTTTTCCTCGATTCTGTCTCTTTCTGAACACCAATTTCTGCAAATCGAGAGTTACATAATCGCTCTAATTCAGTTGCAGCTCTAATTTTGTTGGTCATTTACTTGGCGAAGTCTTAACTTTAAAATGTGTTTTTAGAAAAACTTCTAATGCTTGGTAAATTGCTGTGTTCGTTGAGAGCACTCACTTTGATATGTGGCCCATATTTCTATATGCCAAAAAGTAGACAATTTTACAAGTCATAAATAGGTAATTTAGAATATTATGCTGATATTTGGTAAGATAACTAGAAAGCTCCCTGATTATTGGGCATGTTATTTTCTTTCTTCAATAAGTTTGGTACAGCTTTCATTTTTAGGGCTTAATCCAATATAGTAAATTGGTCCAAATTTTCTTTTGTTGGACTTAGTCTGCAACATGGCAATAGTGTTGTGTCCTCATTCAACCCCTGGCTGTGGTGTAGGGCAGAGCTAGCTCATGTGACCAGGATCTGGCAATGGAGCCGATGTGCATAGTGTTTGAATTAGCATTGCGAAGAGCCTGGCACCCTTGGCTCAGGCCCATCCACCAGTTTCCTTCTGAACCTCTGGTGAAAACCGCTAAAGCCATTGGCAATGTTGGGACTGACACACAGGTTCCAACCAGTGGGGTGGGGGATGCTGAAAGAAGGGAGCCCTTCCCTGATCCCCCATCACTTGGACAATTGTTGGCATCTGGCTGCAGTGACTGAACCACAGTGAGGCAGCAATGTCTGTCATTTTGAGTGACCTGAAGCAGCATGTCCATTGTAGAAATAAGAGGCCATCCCCTCCCCTCACCTGTGCAAGGACCCTGGGAGGAGAGGGAGCAGTGCCTGGTCCTCCTGAATGAGTTAAAGACGGGGGGGGGGGGGGGGCTGGAGAGATTGCTTAGTACTTAGGGCACTTGCCTACAAAGCCTAAGGACCCATGTTCAACTCTCCGGATCTCACATAAACCACACGCACAAGGCGGTGAGAGCACGCAGGGTAGCGTGTGTGCACGTCTGGAGCTCAGTTGCAGTGGCTGGAGGCCCCGGCGTGCCAACTCTCCCTCCCTCTCTCCCTCTCTCTCTCTCTCTCTCTCTCTCTCTCTCTCTCTCTCGCATGCACACGCTCTTTGTCTCTCTCAAAAAAAAATTTTAATAAAAGAAAGCAGGGAGTGGTGGCACACGCCTTTAATCCCAGCACTTGGGAGGCAGAGGTAGGAGGATTGCTGAGAGTTCGAGGCCAACCTGAGACTACCCAGTCAGTCTGAGCTAGAGTGAGACCTTTCCTCGAAAAACCAACAAAAAAAATTTATTTTAAGAAACCATGTGGAAAGTAAGAGGGGTGAACAAGTAGTTATTTCTTCATTCACTGAAGTATTTTTTGAATGCCTATCAGGTGCCCAGGCGTTGTTCTGAAGATAGAAGGCACAGAGTTCTTGTCCACATGAAGTCTACAATGCAGGAGGAAAATGAATAGATGCACATTCCACATAGAAAGCATTATGTGTTCATGTTTAAATTGTATGACATAGTTGTATACTATAGACAATCTAATTATCATAAGTGTAATAGGAATCCCAGAATTGGATGCCAGAACAGGAACCTTGTGATTGGCATCCGTCTTTATCCATGCCTACTGTGTCTAGGTCATAGCTCATCTTCTTTGGCCACTTTCTTTTTATCCACTAGCCAGGGGTCTTGTGTGTAAAAACAAAGGGAAGTGTACTTTTCGTTTTTTTTCACTTGGTTCCCATTTGCTTTATCTGGTTGTTTAAAAAAAAAAAATCAAAGATCAGGCATGATCCCAGCACTCAAAAGGCAGGGGTAGGGCTGGAGAGATGGCTTAGCGGTTAAGCGCTTGCCTGTGAAGCCTACAGACCCCGGTTCGAGGTTCCCCAGGTCCCACGTTAGCCAGATGCACAAGGGGGCGCACGCGTCTGGAGTTCGTTTGCAGAGGCTGGAAGCCCTGGCGCGCCCATTCTCTCTCTCTCCCTCTATCTGTCTTTCTCTCTGTGTCTGTCGCTCTCAAATAAATAAATAAAAAATTAAAAAAAAAAAAAGGCAGGGGTAGGTGGATTGTCATGAGTTCGAGGCCACCCTGACACTACATAGTGAATTCCAGGTCAGCCTAGGATAGAGAGCAAGACCCAACCTCAAAAAAAAAAGATTTCCATTTTCTTGGAGGTAATAAACTGATAGACAAGTAAATGGTATAAGATGTGAGAAAAAGATAAACCCTAAAATAAAGGAAAAAGGAAAGTTCTGCTTCTATAAGTGGATTTGTGAAAAAACTATAAATTTTTTGAGAAAAAAAAAATGAATCCACATTACATGTCTCTCATTTTCAAATTTGTCTTCCGCTTCTGAATAAGTAAATAGAGTGGAGGTGGCCAGTGGAAGGCCTTCTCCCTGTTGCCTGTTCTGGCAGAAGAATAAACACTGAGGTCATACAATTCCAGGAGTGAGTCCTGATGTCGGCTGTGAGCTCTGGCTGAGGACGGTGTCTCGGAGCAGGTTCACCGATGGTAACAAATGCCACTCTGGTTGGGAGTGGGAGACGTGGAGCAGAAGTGAGGGGAGCAAGGAAGTGTATAGAAATAAGGTAATTTTACTGGGAACCGAAAACTGCTCTTAAAAACAAAGTCTATTCTTAAAATCAGATAGTGCTGGCATCACTATTTTTCCACTAGAAAGGAAAGATCCAAACCTGTTTGTTTTTTCTCATCTCGGTTCTATATCATGCTCTTGCATTTTTTTCCCCGTATGATGACGATGCTGTTGTTTCTCGTGATTCCTCCCTGGGCTGAGCCCAGGCTGAGCGCCTCTGCCACTCTCCGCTCAGATGGTGACTGGGCATCTGAGAGGGAACTTCCTGGACCCTCGCCGGGAACTCGGGCTTCTACAGCATCTCAGCCAAAGTACTCACAGAATTAATTCCTGTTAAAAAGTTTTGAAGACTCCTCTTTGGTCCTAACTATAAGCCACTCCCTGCTAATCTTGCAAAGGGGAAGAGGGAGAGAGCTGGAGAGATGGCTCAGTAGTGAAGGTGCTTGTCTGCAAAGCCGAAGGAACCGAGTTCGATTACTCAGTACCCATGCCAGATGCACAAGGTGGCGCACGTGTCTGGAGTTTGTTTGCCGTGGCTAGAGATCCTGGTGTGCCCATCCTCTATCTGCCTCTTTGTTTCTCTCACTCTCTCAAATAAAGAAAGAAGAAACAATAGTTCATTTTTAAAAAATGGGGGAAGGCTGGGTGTGGAGGCGCACTCGGAAGGCAGAGGTAGGAGAATCACCATGAGTTCGAGGCCACCCTGAGACTACATAGTGAGTTCTGGGTCAGCCTGAGCTAGAGTGACACCCTACCTCCAAAAAAAAAAAAAAATGAAAAGGGGTTTAGGGGGTAAGGGTCACAGAAGTGTCTGGTGAAAGTGGCTGGCTCTGGGCAGCATGATGAACATCATGATAACTTAACAACTGAAGCAAGATTGCCCCTGACTTTTGGCCTCATTTTCCCTTTATTGGGAACCAGAAAACAAAAGAAAGGCAACTCCACCCAGAGAAATAAGGAACGGGAAGGAAGTGTTCTGTGTATCGGACTTTTAAGTCCATGTCCTGCGTGTAAAACAAAAGTGTTTACTCCATCGTGAAGAGTGTGCAGAGGCAGCTGGAGGCTTTGTGGACTGAAGGTAGAACTGTGTGCCCATCGCCGAATAGACAGCATTTCTGAAAGTGTTTTAGCCAAGGCGGATGAGGAAGAACCCTAACCCAATAATACATTACATGTGGCTGCTTGGCTCAAGTGGGCGTTTTTTAGATTTTTAGTAATTTTAAGATCTGAAACAGAAATGACTATTAAAGGAATATGACATGAGTGATTTTACCTTTCCAAAAAAAAAGTGGGGGACAGGGCATTACTTAACAAAAGGATGTACTGTCTTCTGCATATAAAAAAGGAAAAAGAAAAAGACAGAAAAAAGGATCAGGTAGCAACGCAGGTAAAGGAAGGGGCTCCCAGCGCTGAGGGCTACTGCTGACGCTCCGTGGGTCCTCCTGCAGGAGTGAGTGAAAATGGAGGGCCTAAATCATTCGGGGGAGAGCTGAGGAAATTTTGCTGGAATCAGCTGCTTTGGGAGCTGGAATACAGATTTTCCATGTGTTATTATCTTCTTTATATCAACACTTGCATTAAAAAAAAAATCATCTCCTGAGAAAAAGTAAATACTTTCCTTGCAGCCCCACCACCACCACCACAAAAAATAAGAATAAAAATAACAGACCTTAGCCAGGCATGGTGGTGCACACCTTTAATCCCAGCACTCGGGAGGCAGAGGTAGGAGGATCGCTGTGAGTTCAAGGCCACCCTGAGACTACATAGTGAATTCCAGGTCAGCCTGGGCTACAGTGAGACCCTACCATGAGAAACCAAAAAATAATAATAGTAGCAACGATAATAATAACAGACCTCGAGATTGCCACAGAATGAAGTTTATGAATCAGAAACTGGCTGTGCGCACATGATGCTGATGCCAGCTCACCCCGACACTGGCCCCCCCACCTGCGTTGACCGTTCTGATGTCATCAACAACCAGAGTCCTTGGGTTTGGATGTTACAGATCCTGCTTCCCCTGACAGTTTTAGAAAGCAGTTCTTACTGGACGTCTAAGGGATGAGCCGGTGATTACCTTGGGCTGTCAGGAAGAGTGGGTGAAGGATGGGCCACGTATCTGGTTCCCCGACTTTACCAACACAGTGGCAGTCCTGGTAGCAGCTGCCAGGCACGGAGCCCTCGCTGAGCCAGGCGCTGTGCTGAATGTTTGGTACCTGCCTCCTCACACAGTCTCCGCAACACACCTCCACGTGGGTGAAGTCTTACTCCGACTGCTTCTGGGGCAGCAAAGCAAGAAATTTCTTACGCAAAATAAGTGATCATCACCTCTCACCTCCCGCACGTCTTCAGCGTTCTCCAGGAGGCCTTTTCCGACCAACTTTCCCGTCATTCTCTCACTCCTTAATGAATGAATTACTGACTTCCTGGTTTAGTGTTGTGCTTTTTAATTTTTTCGGTACCACCCTGGTCCCCTTCTGAATTTTGTGGTTTTCATTCATTGTTACTGCCATTGCAAGACTCCAAGGCCAGAGAGACAGTGACCGCTTTCTGTATTGCTCAGCCATTGGAAATAATTCAGACACAGTAAATGTTTGGTGAATAAATGGTGGATAAAAAGCTGTCCTTCACCCAACATTAGGAAACACTAGTAACAAGATCACTCCCAACCAAGAATGTTGTCTACTTTGCAAAGTCTTTTATTTTTTAAAGACGTCATTGCCTTTAATCTTCTTTATCTGTGTATTTATTTGAGAGACAGAGAGGAAGAGAAAGAGAATGGGCGCACCAGGATCTCTGGCCACTGCAAACAAACTCCAGATGCATGGCCCACCTTGTGCGTCTGGCTTTATGTGGGTCCTGGGGAATCAGACGACTTGACTACTAAGCCATCTCTCCAGCCCTGAAGACTTAATTCTTTTTAAAAAAACAAAAACTAGAAAAGTTTATTTTATGTGTTCCATAGCTCAGAGCTTGAGTATTTCCCAGGAAGGTCAGAGGACTTAAGGTCATTCAGGGATTCTGACACCCAGCTGGTAGGAATGAAGTCAGTCTTCCGAATGTCCAGTTCTGCTGACAGCTAGTCAAGCCCTGAGTTCTCACTTAGAGACTGTCTGAATCTCATCCATCCTCCGCAATTCAAGTGTGAAGACTTAATTCTTAAAGTTTACCCCCAAAGAGCTTCGGGGCACAGCAGTGCTTAGGAAGTGCAATAGCAGCATTTAAGTATGGGAACTTGAACTGTTAAGCTATGTGGGCTTGGTAGGTTCCTAGAGCTGGAGAAGTGAGGATGGCATCACTGCCTCCATGAGCTTGGTGAGTGTTGGCACCCATCAGCCTAGAACAGAGCCTGGCCCATAGAACTTGCTCAGTGAATTTCTTATGGTTGCACTTGTAGTACTTACTGGGGTTTTTTGTTTTTTGTTTGTTTGTTTGTTTGTTTGGCTTTTCAAGGTAGGGTTTCAATCTGACCCAGGCTGACCTGGAATTCACTATGTAGTCTCAGGGTGGCCTTGAACTCTCGGCAATCCTCCTGCCTCTGCCTCCCTCGTACAGGGATTAAAGGCACACACCACCACGCCTGGCAACTTTTACTACTTACTACACCGGTGCCTGAATTGTCTTGCATTCTTCGTATGTGGGCATTTAGAAAGGGAACTTTTGAGCCGTATTTATTTTTATATTTTCAATACTTACCAAATAGGGGGTCACACAGATAAGCATTGGTGAGTGGGATTATGTGGTAGTTCCAAGTCCAGGTTTGGTCGTGATGAATGACTGCACACTGCTTTTTGTAAATTCAGAATTAAAGTCGCTCAGAGTATACCATAGTAAGGCATGTCTATGCACTTGGCTTTCAAGCTTTACCATGTGTTTCCCATGATTTTCCCATGTAACTGACTCTGTCCATTCACCCACGAGGTATTTGAAGTCTGAAACTGGTTTCTGTCTCAATTACTGGTAAGCTGCTGGCCGACGTTGACACTTGTTTGCATTCAAGCATCGGCACGACTTTTCTAGAGGTATCTTGCCTATTTTCTGTGGTTTCATAAGTGATCTTTCTTGGCTTCCTATCTGAATTTAGAAAGAGAAAAATTAGAATGTTGGAAAAAAGGGAAATTTTTTTGGCTTGTTTCATGTTGACTCTGGGGCCTATGTGTCAGAAAGATGAATCTGGGGTTTGATATGCTTGGCCTGTGCTGAGAGCTTTCTCTCGGCCCTTGCTGGCTGCACCCCAGCAAGAGAAGAATATAGGGAAGAGAAAACGCATAGTGTGGATCCAAATTAGAGTAAGATATTTATTTTCTCAAAACCCGGGATATAAAATGTAAAACTTAAATTAGTACAGAGACTCTCTAAATGGGTATGGATAAATATGTGAAGACAAAGTGATACTGCATTTTAAAAAATGTATAATATAAAAACACATCAATATGATGGAGAATGGAATTTCAAATGGGAAAGTGTGGGGGTGGGGAGGGAGGGAATTACCATGGGATATATTTTATAATCATGGAAAATGTTAATAAAAATTTTAAAAAAACACATCAATATTTTATGGATATTATCTTTTGTGAGTAATTTTAATAGAAGAAACATGCAATTGAGGCTCTGGATTGTTTTCATTAGTCTCTAAAGAACTTTTTATGAATGGCATGGCTTTAATTTATAATGTACCAGGGGCTAGAGAGATGACTTACTGGTTAAAGGACTTGCTTACAAAGTGTGGCAGCCTAAGTTCAATCTCCCAGCCACCCATGTAAAGCCAGACTAGCATTTGTTTGTAGTTGCAAGACACTTTGGCATGGCCCTGCATGAGAGTGCACACGCATGTACAGTCACGCACATATGAAAAAAATTCATAATAGGCCCAAACATTTCACTCTGTAATTACTCTTTATAAAATAATTATAATTCTTTACTGTACATGACAGGAGTTTTTTAAATTTTTCTTCATTTATTTGTAAGGAGAGAAAGAGAGAGAAGTGATGTGCCAGATCCTCCTGGCACTGAAAATGAACTCCAGATATATGAGCCACTTTGTGCGTCTGGCTTTACATGGGTCCTGGGTCCTGGGGAATCGAACCTGGGCCATCCTACATTGCAAGCAAGCGCCTTTAACTGCTGAGCCACCCAGCCCTAAGCCGTCTTAGTTTTGTTCCCTTTAAGCATTTAGAGATAATTCTTCTCTTCTATAGTAAATTTAAGTCCTTCTCACATATTTTTCCTTCTCATATGCTTTCTAGTTTTTATGTGCAATTATCTCAGCCCTTGGTGGAAGAAACAAGAAGAAAATGGATTGTTTTTTAACATTCATAAATACAATAATTGTTGCTGTCTCAAACTCCAGACGCATGTACCACTTTATGCATCTGGCTCTACATGGGTCCTGGCAAAATCAAACCTGGGCCATTAGGCTTTGCAAGAAAACACTTTTAGCTGATAAATCATCTACCCAGTCCTTTGTTTTATTTTGTTTTTAATTCTACTTGGACAAGTTAATTTCAAATTTTTACTCTGGTGTCCCAGATGCTCAGTTTTGAACTCCGATGTGTCTTACCAAGGTGTTGTTGAAGCTAAGCACACATCTGGTTTGTCAGAGGCTCCCTGGGCTGCATCAGCCCTGCCCTGTGTCTCTGCATAGGAAGATATTTGCCAAACACAGAGTGTGTATTTCCAAAGCTCTTTAGTGACACAAATGACCTTTCCAGATCCCGAACCCGAGCTTGGTACGCTCCCGAGTGAGGAAAGCCATTTGGGTTAGACCACCTCCCCCTTGTCCTTGGTCACTCACAGAGTGAGTCTGTCAGTTCAATTGGAAATGGAAGACCATCATGTGCCATGATGCACCCATTCTCTCTCTGTGTCTCTCTCTGCTTGTAAATAAATAAATAAAATACTAAACTAAAAAATAGAAAGCCTATTAGAGGGCTGAAGTGGTGGCTCAGCTGTTAAAGGCACTTACTTGCAAAGCCTGCAAGCCTGGATTTGATTCTCCAGTATCCACATAAAGCCAGATGAATAAAGTGGCATATGTTGGGAATTTGTTTGCAGAGGCAGGAGGCTCTGGAGTACCAATTCATATTCTCTCGCTCTCACTCTTGCTCTGCACACACACACACACACACACACACACACACACACACACACATCCTTCTCTCTGTCTCTCAAATAAATATTTTTAAAAGACTATTGGAAATGAGAACTAGGGGTAATTTAAGAACTTAAAATTAAAATTAAAAATAACGTGCTCAGTCGAGCAACCGTGCAGGCCTGAGTTGGGATCCCCAAAACACACATAATCCCTATCTGTAACTTCACGGGGGAGACGGAGACAGGAGAATCCCCAGAAGCTCAAGTGTCAGCCTGACAAATGCAACAGCCAGTGACGACAAGAGCACCCTCCTCAGACAAGGTGGGAGGCGGGGGCTAGCACGGTAAAGCTGAGCTGTGGCTTCCTGTGTGCGCCCACACTCACACACATAAACACACACACACCAAAAAAGGGGGGAACTCTTCAGCACGTTAAAAAACAATAATAAATCACGGTGCTGGAGAGACTGCTTAGTGGTTAAGGTGCATACCTGCAAAGCCTAAGGACCCACGTAAACCAGATGCACAAGGTGGTGCATGTGTCTGGAGTTTGATGCAGTGGCTTAGAGGCTCTGGTGTGCCCATTCTTTCTCTCTCTGTCTTTCTCTATCTCTGTCTTCTCTATCTTGCATGCATGCTCTCAAATAAATAACTTTTTAAAGAATTGAAAAAATAAATAACAAAGTGAAAAAACTCATTAATCATATTTTTTTCCTCTATAAACAAGCATTTACTAACAAGGTTTACTTTTTTTGTTTTGTGTTATTTTTTCAGGGTAGGATCTAGCTCTAGCTCAGGCTGACCTAGAATTTCCTATGTAGTCTCAGGGTGGCCTCAAACTCTGCCTTCAAAGGGCTGGGATTAAAGACGTGCACCACCACACCCGGCTACAATGTTTACTTTTAAATGTATAAAAAAGTCTATGGAATTGGGGAAGGGGCGGAACTGGGAGCCACTCTCACAGACAGAGTAAGTGAGCTCCCTGGTGTGGGGGGCGGGCAGAGCTGATCCTACCCAGCCTCAGCATGAGTACTTACCAGTTATGCATGACAAACTTCTAAACATTGTGCATTAAGTAAACATTAAAATTCTTCATATTTGAGCTGGAGAGATGGCTCAATAGTTAAAGCACTTGTCTTCAAAACCAAAGTACTTGAGCTCAGTTCCCCAGTATCCACATAAGCTAAATACACAAAGTGGTGCAGGTGTCTGGAGTTCATTTGAAGTGGCTAGAGGCTCTGATGCACCCATTTTCTCTCTCTCTTTCTCTCTCTCTCTCTCTCTTACATATACACACACACACAAATACATATAAGTAAAATATTTTTTTTTTAAATTTCACATTCTGGGCTGGAAGGATGGCTCAGCAGTTAAAAGCACTTGCTTGCAAAGCCTGTTGGCCCAGGTTCAATTCCCCAGTACCCATGTAAAGCCAGATACCAAAGTGGCCCATGCATTTGGAATTCCATATCTCTCTCAAGTAAATACAAATATTTTTTTAAGCTTTGACTTTTGGGCTGGAGAGATGACTTAGTGGTTAAGGCACTTACCTACAAAGCCAAAGGGCCCAGGTTTGACTTCCCAGGACTCACATAAGCTGGATGCACATGGTGGCACATGTGTTTGGAGTTCGTTTGCAGTGGCTGGAGGCCCTGGCATACCCATTTCTCTCCCTCTCTCTCTCCCTCTCTCAAGAAAATTAATTTAATTAAATTAAAAAACCAAAGGGAGGCTGGCGGGGTCACTTAGTGGTTAGGATATTTGTCTGCCAAGCCAAAGGACCCAGGTTCGATTCCCCAGGACCCACATTATCCAGATGCACAAGGGGGACACACTTGTCTAGAGTTCATTTGCAGTGGCTGGAGGCCCTGGTGCGCCCATTCTCTCTCTCCTCTTCCCTCTTTCTCTGTCAAATAAATAAATAAAAATAAAACCAAAGGGATGGAGGCTGGTGGGAAAGCCCTTGCCTAGTATGCCCAAAGCCCTGGGTTCTCTCTCCAGCGCCACAAAGAATAAATGAAAGCCTTGACTGGCTTTTGGGGGAATTATTTCTGTTATCTAATTCTATAGAACATTAAATCCCTTCAAAATATAGTGCTATGAAGAACAACTCTGGAGTAACTTAAGATGATTCTAAGTTACGAATTTTAATGCTATTCAGTCCTTGGTTTGGGGGTTTTTGGGGGTTTGTTTTTGTTTTGGGGTTTTTTTTTGGTTTTTCGAGGTAGGGTTTCACTCTAGCTCAGGGTCTCCAGACCAGGTTCGATTCCCCAGGACCCACGTAAGCCAGTTGCACAAGGTGGCACATGTGTCTGGAGTTCCTTTGCAGTGGCTGAAGGCCCTGGTGCGCCCGTTCTCTCGCTCTGTCTGCCTCTCTCCCTCTCTCTCTCTCTCTCTCTCTCTCTCTCTCTCTCTCTCTCTCTCTCCCTCATAGCAGGCGTGATGGTGCATGCCTTTAATCCTAGAACGCAGGAGGCTGAGGCAGGAGGATGGCCATGAATTTGAGGCTAGCCTGGACTACCAAAGAAAGATAGAAATACCAGATGTTTGGTCCTCATGGACTTGTCCAATAGAAGGGGAAGAGGAAGAAAGCAAAAGATGTGGGTGGAAAGAAGCCAGTGGACAAAGCCAATAACGTGAGCACCCACTCGTGGGTGAGCTTGCGGGAGTGTGGCACAGGCCCTTCTGTTCTTCCCCAGGCTTGGACAGCAAAGACACTCGTGTTCCTTCTCCCGTCACCAACAGAAGTCCTGACATTGCCACCTTCAAGGAGGAAAGATTGAGGGTAGCTCACTGTTTCTCAGGGTCCCTGGTCATTTGGCCCCATGTACTTGGTCAAAACACTGCCAACGCTGGAGCATGGGACGGGGAGGATTCTCACTTCCTGGGGGGGGGCAAGACCCAGAGTGGTAGAAGAAGGGGCAAGGAGGGCTGCAGGGCTGGCTTAGCAGTTAGGGCGCTTGCCTGCAAAGCCAAGGGACCCAGGTTTGATTCCCCAGGACCCACGTAAGCCAGATGCACAAGGGGCCACATGCGTCTGGAGTTTGTTCCCAGTGGCTGGAGGCCCTGGTGTGCCCATTCTCTCCCTCTCTCTCTGTGTCTCAAAATAAGTAAATAAATCTTTTTTTAAAAAAATCTAAAGACAGGGCATTTCAAGGTAGTGTGGTAAATGTAGTTTTTTCATTCATCAGCATTATTTTTTAGAATTTTCAGCCTCTGTCACTTCTTACTGCTTATCTTAGCTTGCCAGCTTTTCAAACAGATCTGTGAGGACACCGGGCTAGTCCAGTCTGCCAGGCATGAGACCCTTAAAACAGATCTGTGGCCATCATGATCCCCCTCACTTTTTTTCCTGCCCTTCTCTATGGTTCTGCTACTGGCTTGTTAGTCCGACTGCTCAAGAAGATGGGTTTGCTGTGTGCTGTCTCACCTCCACTTCCCAGAGCTAAGTGATCCTCCGTGACACATATGGACCATGTTCCCCAGACCCGCTGGTACGGCCAGACCTCAGTGGGCCTCTTAGAAAAGGCTCTACAATATCCTATTGTCTAGGTGAGCTTCAAATTCAGTCTTTAATTTCCTAGTGGTCAAATGTAATGTTCTTTCTTTAGGCTCGTCTTCTGCTCAGTGCTGGCTCTCCTGCCATGCTGTGAGGGAGACCTTCCTTTCTCTCAGGCCAGCAGCCATGCCAAGTTAAAACTCCTTCAGGCAGCTGCTTTGCTGGTTGAACATCTTTCAATCCCACTGCTTGGCTGGGACTGACCGTCAGCTGGTGGGTCTCGGTTCTGCTCAGTAAGAAGTGGGAGTGGGGTCCGTATTTCTCTTGAATAGGACCCCTCTAACCCTTCTAATGGAAGGCCTTCTCTTGCAGATGTTTTCTCAAGATTCTGGCACCAGTGTTTAACCAATTGCAGCTGGTCAGGAAGCTCTCAGCTAATGTAGTGAGTCATTTCCTTTCAATGAAAAGATCTAAGGGCACCCAAGCTGGGTGTCAACCTGAGTCTTTCTGAGGCTGGTACAACATTGGAGCCTGGTGTGCATTCTTCCAGGGGTCTCCCAACTGAATGCCTCAGGGGCCTACAGCACTTTGGCACTTAGGTTTCTAGTATAAGAATGCTTCATGTTTTAAGGACAAAGATCCTGAGGTCTCATTGAAGGACAGGCAGGTCCCTGACTAAACTGTAAGCCAGTAAGTAGTCGATGGTACATTTTGACTCCCAACTTCACAGTGAACATACTCCGGTCTACTAGCTAGGCTCCCAATGCAGTTCTATCCACATGGGAGCAACCTCTTCATGCATGGGGTGTGCCTGAATGGGGAGACCAGAGGATGACCCCATGTGTTGATTCTCAGGAATTCTGCCCATCTCCTTTGAGAACGGGCATCACATTGGCTTGAAGCTTGCCAAGAAGGGGTAGGTTGGCTGACTAGCGAATCCAGGGACCTTCCTATCCTCACCTCCCAAGCTGGAATTGCAGGCATGCACCGCCATGCCCAGAACTTGACATGAATGCTGGCTATGGAACGCGGGTCTTCAAGCCCAGGGGAAGCACTGCGCGGCCTGAGCCATCTCCCTCGCCCACACGCCACGGTTCAGAAGCAGCCCTCACGATGAAAGGCAGGCTACCTGTCAGAACCACCAACGAGGATTTAGAAGACTGATTCTTTTGTCTTTTTTTCTTTTGGTTTTTCGAGGTAGGGTATCACTCTAGCCCAGGCTGACCTGGAATTCACTATGGAGTCTCTGGGTGGCCTCGAACTCATGGTGATCCTCCTACCTCTGCCTCCCAAGTGCTGGGATTAAAGGTGTGCGCCACCACGCCCGGCTAGAAGACTGATTCTTGAAAGGACCATTCCTTTGTCAGTGATAACACTAAGTGCTTGTGTCACCTTGATGAAATATACTTCCTCTCTCTGGGCCTCAATTTCCTGGTTCTTAAAGAAGCTGAACTGATAAACCTTTGAGTCAGGATGGACAGTGTGACTCAAGGGAGACTGTTCTGGGAACAGGAAGGATGTTTCTTCCCTGTCAACTGTCACAGAGGAAATTTGCTTCTAAAATACAGAGTATGAGAAATGGCACTCCCATCTCCATCACATCCTCTCCACAGTGTCCTGGCCATGGGAGGGTGGCTCCCTGGTGCCTTTTCCTCTGCTAGGTGGAAATGTCGTCTAGGAAGAAGGAACTCTACAGAGGATAGATTTCAGGAGCAGGAAAACAAAACACTTCTCATAATTGAAATAAAATGAAGAATTGGTCTAGAAACTTCCCCTTTCTCATGATACACGTAGTCTTTTCTGAATAAATGCAGGAAACCAAATGGAACCACTGTTGTTTGCAAGAGTTGTCAACAGTTTTAATTTATTGCTCAGGAATCAGGTTTTGTCAGACTCATCCACTTTTAGAAAATCTGTGTCTTTTCCATTCTTCCAGTTTACTCAATTTACCAAAGTAAGAGGGTTAAGACCAAGTATCTGGTCTTAATTTTTATTAAAGAATTAGAGTATTTCATTGGAGTTCTGTTCTAATTTGTATTTTTTAAAAAACTTTTGATCCATTAAGAAAGTATATTAACTAGGGCTTGAAATATGGCTCAGTGGCCAAAGGCATTTGCTTTTAAAGCCTGATGGCCCAGGTTCAGTTCTCCAGTACCCATGGAAAGCCAGATACACAAGTGGTGCATGTATCTGAAGTATTTTTGCAGTAGCAGGAGGCCCTAATGGGCCTATATTTCTGTCTCTCTCAAATAAAGATTTTTTTAATTAAAAATAAAAAAGTATATTAACTTAAAAAAAAAAAAACATACAGACAAGCAAAATGGATCTGCAAAGCAGATTAGTCACTGAGAATCCCAAAGTGTCACTGCTGCCACTGTCAGAACGAGCTGCCAGCAGCTCCAGCCACCCAGAACCGAGTCCTATTCCTCTTTCTAACATTTAGAGGAATCTTTCTTTTTTTTTCTTGGCAGAGATCACTGAATGACCCACTAGCCTTGCTATGAGTAATTGTTTCTTGACTTCATTTCTATGAAACATCAATATTTGTACCTGCATTTTCCAATAAAATATGAAGAGCAGAGTTGTATGAGAAATCAGCAGTTCTTATGGTCATACGCCTAACTTGTCTGCGTTGACAACTGAGCGGTCAGTAGAAATCACTCCTACAGATGACTAACCTCTTGGGTAATGTTACCAGTGCCAATATCAAGCACAACCTTTAGCGGATACCTGAGCAGAACTGCTGTGGTCATTTGAACATTAAGGCATTAAGCAAAAGGAAAGAAAAGAGAAAAGAAAGATGTGATATTTGGATGATTCAAGGCTTAGGTTCATGTTCCAAATTCAACTTCAGCAAAAACAGGGTGGTGGTAACTCATCCTGACTAACAGTGGAAAGATGTCCTCGAGAACTCGCATCATCAAAGAAAATTCTAATGAAACCACTTTTATGGAGGTCCTTAGAGAATTGAGACAAAGGGCTTAGTGGTCGAACACTCGCCTGCCCTGCTCAGAAGTGAAATAAATGCTGTCCCGTTAAGCTGTGACCTCACCTCTTTGTTGAAAACAAGAAACTGCAGGGTTACATGATATCATTTTTATAAAATATTAATTGCTGAATAACTAGTCTCCAATAGGCATTTCACAGTCTTTTTTTTTTCTATTCATTCAAATCCAAAGTATTGCTCATCTAAACTTTCCCGGTGAATCATGGTTACAGTAAGTCTGAGTCTACAGGCTGCCTAGTAATTTATAATCAGTTTAAGGCTCTTTGACCTTCAGGCCAATTACTCAGTCCCTGTGCTGGTGAACAGTAATAAGAAACCACCATCCATCATAACGGCTTAGGATTCATAAGAAGGAGATCTTAAACAATCTGAACTAAGGGCAACGCCCTATACCCACATCAGGTCAGATGCACAAAGTAGCACATGCTTCTAAAGTCTGGTGTCTCCCTGTATCCCTCTCTCTCTCTCTCTCTCTCTCTCTCTCTCTCTCACACACACACACACACACACACACACACATAAAATATTTTAAATAAGTTTTTTTTTTTTAAGTATATGGGAGGAAGCCGTTCATGGTGGCGCACTCCTTTAATCCCAGCACTCAAGAGGCAGAGGTAGGAGGATCGCCATGGGTTCGAGGCCACCCTGAGACTCCATAGTGAATTCCAGGTCAGCCTGGGCTAGAGTGAGACCCTACCTGAAAAAAAAAAAAAAAAAGTATATGGGAGGATATCCATGACCTCACAGTGCCTGACACTACCTACACAAGACCATCCTAATAGGAGGAAAAGATCATGACATCAAAATAAAAGAGAGACTGATTGAGATGGGAAGAATGGAGTTTCAAAGGGGAAAGTGAGGGGAGGGAGGATATCACCATGGGATATTTCTTCATAATCATGGAAGTTGTTAATAAAAAAAAAAATTTGGGAAGGAAAGAACTAAAAATAAAATAGAACAGTGTGCAGGAGGGTATGGGTAGGTCGCATGCAGATATGGTGCTGTGTTGTGTGTGTGAGGACGGCTGCACGGGGAGGTGATGCTAGTGAGTAAAACAGTCCTTCTGAGACATGCTGCAGTGATAAAGATGCAGTAGGTGAAGACACAATTTGTTTGACAGAGAAAGAGAGGGAGTGAAGGGGCGCGCCAGGGCCTCAAGCCACTGCAAATGAACTCCAGACGCATGCACTCCCTTGTGCATCTGGCTAACGTGGGTCCTGGGGAATCGAACCTGTGTCCTTTGGCAAGTGCCTTAACCACTAAGCCATCCTTCCAGCCCAAGACATTAGCACTTTTTTTTATTTTTGGTTTTTAGAGGTAGGGTCTTACTCTGGTCCAGGCTGACCTGGAATTCACTATGCAGTCTCAGGGTGGCCTCGAACTCACGACGATCCTCCTACCTCTGCCTCCCGAGTGCTGGGATGAAAGGCGTGCGCCACCACGCCCGGCAGTGTTAGCGCTTTTGAAGGCAGTGGCGGGAGGCTGCAGGAGAGGAGTAACCAAAGCGTCTGGAGAAAGATGCACACGTGGGACCAGGGGAACAAGAGACCAGGTAAGATGGGAGGAGACCTAACCTCATGAGCAGAAAGGACAGCTTTCTTGGAGCTAAGAAAATTAAGAAAACTTTGATGTCATAACTCACATTTTACAGTTCAAAAAAATGAGTCCATTTGTAATTCATGCTTGGTAACATCAGTGTTGGAAAATTAGGAAGCAAAATGAGACAGCTGCTGGAAGGTAGTTATATTCTTTTTCTCCCAGAAAATATCTTACAACTCAGTTTTAGGAGTCTTAAAAGAGGGGCTGGAGAAATGGCTCAGTGGTTAAGGTGCTTGCCTGTAAAGCCTATCAATCTGGGTTTGATTCCTCAGTGCCCGTGTAAAACCAAATGCACAAAGTGGCACATGCATCTGAAGTTCATTTGCAGTGGCTGAAAGCCCTGGTGCACCATTCTCTTTTTCTCTAATAAATAAGCAAAAAAATATTATTTCAAAAGCTAAACCACCTCATCCAAATGTAAGTCTTTATAAAGAAGAGAATCTTGCTGGGCGTGGTAGCACACACCTTTAAACCCAGCACTCAGGAGGCAGAGGTAGGAGGATCACCATGAGTTCAAGGCCACCCTGAAACTACATAGTGATTTCCAGGTCAGCCTGGACTAGAGTAAGCCCCTACCTTGAAAAAAAAAATCTTAAAAGAGATTTCAATTTAATCACTATTAACACCTCCAAAACTAGATTTGGACATGTGAAATTTAACTTATCATTTTCTTTATCATTATCTGAATTTTGATGACATTATTTAAACATAAAATGTGGGCCTGAGAGCCAGGCGTGGTAGTGCATGCCGCTCAGCACTCAGGAGGCAGAGGTAGGTCATGAGTTCAAGGCCACCCTGAGACTCCATAGTAAATTCCAGGTCAGCCTGAACTAGAGTGAGACTCTACCTAAAAAAAAAAAAAAAAAAAAAAAAAAAGCCCATCTGGGGAGATGGCTCCGCAGTTAAAGGCACTTGCTACCAAAGCCTGCCAGCCCAGGTTCAGCTCCCTGTAGCCAGATGCACAAAGTGGTGCATGTGTCTACAGTGTGTGTGCAGTAGAGGAGATCCTGGTGCACCCACACACATACATATGCACACGCGCATTCTCTCTCTCCCTCTCATTAATAGAAATATTTTTAAAAGCATAAAAGCAGGGCTGGAGAGATGACTTAGTGGTTAAGGAGCATGCCTGCGAAGCCTGAGGACCCAGGTTCGATCCTCCAGGTCCCACGTCAGCCAGATACACATGGTGGCCCATGCATCTGCAGTTTGTGTGCAGTGGCCAGAGGCCCTGATGTGCCCATTCTTTCTCTCTCTCTCTCTCTCTCTCTCTCTCTCTCTCTCTCTCTCTCTCCCTCTCTCTCTCTCTCTCTCTCTCTCTCAAATAAATAAATAAAAATAAATCTTGAAAGAAAACGAAAAAGCATAAAAGTAGAATGTTCTTCATATATGCTTTCTTAGTTGTTTCTCCAAAAAGCCTGTGTTTGGGGATTATTGAGTTTAGAAGCAGAGAGCTTGGCAGCTGGCTGTGTGTGACTCGAGAATGGGGAGGGAGGGAAGGAGAAGACCAGCAGTGGAGGGTAAAGGACTCCACAGAAAAGCCTGTTATACTTACAATTAGTACATTTTATGAGCACATGTTTATTAATGGGGAGAAAAGCGCAGGACCACTGTCTGCCGTCAGGTTTACAGCGCACAGAATGAACTCTCGTCAGCTCATCATTTGAGTAGCGTTAACATTTTGGATCCTAAGTGGCTGTAATGTGATAAAACCCAGTTTTTTCCTCAGAAGTAACTAGGATGGGTTGTCTGCTCACCGAATTCCCCCTATTTTCTCTCGACCTATGGGAATGCTATGTAGATGTGGTCAGGGTTTTTCCCGGGATTTAGTAAGCCATTGCTTCCTCCCTCCCTCCCACAACTCTGCAATCAGAACCACTCTTCGAATCCTCTGCAACCCAAAAGGTGGCATGCAAAAACTACCTTGAGATCCCACCATCACCGTAGTCAGAACCCAAGGGGCGGAGGCAATGGGGAAGGAAGGCTCGTGAGCTGCCAGCGAGAAGGTCGGTGCAGCCTCCGCAGAGCTCAGGGTAGAGACTTCTAGGGAAACTAGAACGAGCAGCACCACATGGTCCTGCTGCTCCACCAGGAGGATTCCTGAAGGAATCTGAAACTGCACACCACTGAGGCACCAGCGGTCCATGTTCACTGCAGTGCTATTCACAATGTCCAGGTTATGGACATGCGCATACATGTAAACACACACACACACACACACACACACACACGTTTTATTCAACCACAATGAAGAAAGAAGATACGTCATTTGCAAGAAAATGTACAGAACCAGCGATAATCATTTTAACCAAAGTAGGCAAGGCTAAGGAGAAATCATCACTTTTTCTCTCATTTGTGGAATCTGGATGTAACAAGCATACAGACATGAAAGTAAAAGGAGGACTGTTTGGAAGAAGGAAACCATCAAGAATAGGGGCGGGACACACAGAGCAAAACACATGCTATACATATATGAAACTGTCATAAGGAAACCTGTTAATTTTTACAACGAATATGTGCTAGTTAAAATGGTTTTTTAGCCTGGCATGGTGGTGCATGCCTTTAATCCCAGCACTCAGGAGGCAGAGGTAGGAGGATCACAGTGAGTTCAAGGCCACCCTGAGACTACATAGTGAATTCCAGGTCAGCCTGGGCTAGAGTGAGACTCTACCTCAAAAAAAAACAAAAATAAAAATAAAAAAGTTTTTTAAGGGCTTGGAAGATGGTTCCATGGTTAAAGGCCCTTATTTGTAAAGCCTGCTAGCGTAGGTTCAGTTTCACAGTAACCATGTAAAGCCAGATGCACAAAATGGCTCACGCATCTGGAGTCATTTGCAGCCACAAGAGGCCTGGCATACTCATTCACCATCTCTCTCTTCCTCCATTTCTTCTTGAACATAAATTAAAATATTTTCAAAAACAGCTCTCTCTTAAAAGTTGACAATATTTTCATATATTTCCTCTGTAGAAAAATAATTGTCTTGGGAGGTTAAGGTTTGAAAACATTTAGGCAATACTAACCATGGCTAATTGCAGTAGCCTTTTCAGTTTGAAAACATTTCCTGAGGGAAAGTTATGTTCTTCCATAGAACCTAATATTTTGGCAACTAAACCATTTTCATCAAAACATTTTATTAATATGTAAAATGTTTTAACAGTCATTTCTGTGTACGCATGATCATCTCATCCTAACCAGGGTGTACCGGTGCTTCTACGGATCTGTTCATATCTCGTGTTCGTCAGCCTCGGTTTGTCTTCTGTCTGATATTAAATGTCTTTTTTACAGATATTGATGAATGTGTGAACAACACTGTGTGTGACAGGCACGGGTTTTGTGACAATACAGCTGGCTCCTTCCGCTGCCTCTGTTATCAGGGCTTTCAGGCCCCACAGGATGGGCAAGAGTGTGTGGGTGAGTGTTTAGAATTTTCTCTTCCCAACATGTTTCACATGCCTCTTTCAAAAGTAAATCTAAGTTATCAACAATAGGAGATTCTAAACAGGAAGCTTGGGCCAAATTTCATCACTATTTGATTCTATCATAGGACTTGAGATCGTGCGAATCCTATGTCCTGTGGCTTCTGAGATAGAGGCGTTATAACTACACTTAAAGATACTTGTAAAAGACATCTGTTCAAACTCCTCGAGCCCTGTCATCCCTCTTACTCAGGAAATGGGGTCTGCTGTGTGGGATAGCTTTTCTTACTTGAAATGCACCTCCTCAGGCATGGCCATTAAGGAAAGTGCTGGAAAGATCTTCCATTTCCGAGAACACCACCAGCAAGACAATGTTTTGGATTGTGCAACTATATTTCCTCAGTCTGTCCTGGGATTGACAGGACTGGAAAGAGACTTGCGTGTCATCAGATGTCCTAGAGGCAGTCCAACACATGCATGCTTGCAGAGGAGGAGATATTTTGTATCTTATTTTCTGATCAGCTGTGATTTCTACAAGCCAAATTCATGACGAAACACTTTTGCAGTCAGAGCAGTCGTTTTCAAAATGAACGTTATCCAATCTAAAACTTCACAGATAACAAGGCTTTTTCCTCATTCTTATTAATAGAGAAAAAGAGCTGTGTTTGCCACAGGGTAGGTGGCCCTTGAGGTCAAGACAATAATGTGCTATTAGGAAATTAGCATCAGTTCATTTGCCACCCAAACTAGGACAATCAAACTGTGAGGAGGTTTGGTTATACAACTTGACTAGCCATGGCTTTTCTGGGATTAATTATGGAAATTCAGATAATTCCCAATCACAAAAAAATATCCACAGAGCAATAGTATAGTTTTCAGCACAAATATCAGCTAATGAAAACCATGTGCAACAAACTTTTCAAGACATACAAGAAGACACCTCACTTTAATAAAACAGCTACAACCATGCTACTCTGTAGAGCCGGCTCCTTCCAATTTATTCCCCTCCCAGCAAGTCACGACTGAGCAAACTCAGCTGATGTGTGGCACAGGCCTGGGCTCCCTGCTGCTCTGAAGACCGAGTTCAAGCTCAAGGCCTGCCTGGGTACAGAGTGAGGTTAGGGCTGCCGCGATGGCTAAGTGGTTAAGGTGTTTGCCTGAAAGCCAAAGGACCCAGATTTCACTCCCCAGGACCCACTTAAAGCAGAGGCACAAGGGGTTGCATATGTCTGGGATTCATTTGCAGTGGCTACAGGCCCTAACATGCCCATTACCTGTCTCTTTCTCTCTCCTCTAACTGAATTCAAGGCCAGCCTAGGCAACTCAGTAAGACTCATTCAAAAGAAAGTTTTGTTTTGTTTTTTAATTAAAAAAAAAAAAGACTTAAGGACATAGCTCACTGGTACAGCATGTGCAAGGCCCTGTGTCCTATCTCCAGTGCCACCAAAAATAATAACAAACAAATTATGAACATTTGTTTATATTTTGACTTAGTAGGTCCTAGGATTTGGTCCTACTTACCTTCTTAGCTTGACCACTTCAGCTGCTGAGGCCCCAGCAGCATTCTACTGCTTGTGGGGGTTGCGTTCCCATGGCTGTCTATCTGTCTGTCTGTCTGTCTGTCTGTCTGTCTCACTGTGTTGACTTGGCTGTCATTTGCTTCTTCCACGGGGCTGATCCTCCCAACGTCTCCCTCCATGAGTCTGGAATCATCTCACGCATTTAAGGCTCACGTTAGATACACCTCCTGGACACTCCCCACTGCTCTCACTCGCAAGCTGAGCCAAGACCCTCCTCCTGCTTCCAAAGTCCCTTCAAGTCCTGTCACAGAACCTGTAACCTTTGAGGGGACACCTTCCTCATGTGTGCTGCCCGCAGCCCTCTTCCCCAAGGCCACAAGGGCTGTGTGGCCCTTTCTCTTCTGAGTGGGGTATAACGTTTGGTCACAGTTAAGTGTCCAACAGATACTGTTTAATTGTTATTAACTCTTGACATATCCGCTGCTGATTCCACATTGTCCCCAGGTCCCTGCTTAATGTTCATGCTAATAAGCCAGATATGTGTGCCCAACCCCGGTTGATTTGTTTAGCATGGCACATAAATCCTCACTCTTACAGGAGGGATGTTGGTTGTCATTTTGATGAACTCAATAAATGTCATTTTTTTTTTTTTTTACCATTATTACCTCAGAGGTATTAACTGAGAACCTATCACGAGTACTTCTGACTCGGGATTGTGTAGCTTTCCGAGACGAGTCAGCCACAAGGCCAGTTTGGTAGTCCTCCCTCCGCTACTTGGGCCCCTCCCTCCCCTGCCTTACGATCGCTCCATCCTTCAGGTCTTGACTCAGATGTTATTCTCCCAACCCACACTGCACAGAGGACCACTGTTCATGCACAGAGCTCCGTGCTTCTCATGCCTGGCGCTCACTAAAGCCTGGAGGACTCTTGTCCTAACCTCCAACTTGACTCTAAGCTGCATGAAGGCAGGAATTGCGCCTGCCAGGACCATCATGTGACCACATAGAAACCGCAGGGGCCTAACCCATCTCAATAAACTAGAACCATCCGTCTCTTAAGTGTGGCGGGAGAGCGCCCAGAAGCCATGCAAATGCTGAGTTGTAAGGAGAAAGCTTCATTCGATAGCTCCCGAAAGCTAATCAGTGTGAACTGGCAAATTTAGAAAGTCAACTTTTCTGGTCTAAATTATAACTGTCTACATTGATTAAATATTTCAATTCTGTTACAATTTGGTGCTACAATATCTTTTTATAAACAAAACCCACTTTATTGAGTTTATATCTGTTTATATACAAACCAAAAGGAAAAGTTAGGCAATTAACCAAAAATTCAAGTTCCATAAACCTTCTGTCCAAGAAACTAGATGGATATAGCAGGTAAAAACAGGATTCTGTCGGCTGTGGTGGCCCGGGCCTTTAATTCCACTCGGGAGGCAGAGGTAGGAGGATCGCTATGAGTTCAAAGCCAACTGAGACCATATAGTGAATTCCAGGTCAGCCTGGGCTAGAGCAAGACACTACCTCAAAAGAAAAAAGAAAGAAAAAAAAAAACAGGATTCTTTTACTCCTGAATGAGTTGGATAACGGCTCACATCTTTTTAAGCTTTAGAAACTTACCTCAGAGTGTACTTGTGAAAGCTGATGTTTGTCATAAGATCTGTGAGCATTTCAGATGCTAAACAAGTAGTTGGCTGAACAAGAAAGCTGTTAATAAGACTGTGTAAGGAGTAGAGAAGGGCTTTAAAAATTAGGCAAAGTCAAATCAATCATTAGTCTTTCTTTAGGACTATGCACTTAAACAATGATAATCAATCCTGCCCATCATTAGAATTCTTTGATTCTGTTTTAATTGCACATATTTGCAAAGGAAAACATTTAGCAAAGCAGAAATTATACTGTGGCCATCAACAGAATTTGAAAAGGTATGGTGAAATCAGTGATTAGTTGCTGGGGTCACAGGAACGGTGAGTGTACCCCGATGAATATTCATAGCAGTCTTGGCCTTGAAACCCAAAATCTGTTGTTCATTCATGGACACTTAGACTGTAATGTATTTTCAGACACTTAAGTAGGTGTTTGAAGTTCTTAAATGAATTTAGGTTCTGTAATGGCTATGTTTTTAATTTTTCCTGAAATGAAGAGCTGGGAGTGGAATATCAGGGCCATTTATGACTCGGTACGCCGAGAAGAGAGGAAGACACTGCTGGACAGCTAAAGGGTACATGCACCCAGTGCTTCCAGAAAATTCCCAGCCTATTCTTTTTCTCCAGAACTGGAACTTAGAACCTTCTTGGCCTTGGGTTTCCCCCCTATCCTTTCATCTAGAGCAGATCGCAGAGCACAGTGTTAGGAGCCTTTTCCCTGGAAGCGCAGGAAGGGGCTGGTGGCTGACTGGGGACCGCTGGGCTTCCAGCGGACAGTGCTGGCCTTGGCACAGCTGGTGAGAGAAGGAGCTGTCGGGAGCGAGGCGCGCCGCTCACTTGATCTGCGCTCTTTCCCAGACGTGAACGAGTGTGAGCTGCTCAGTGGCGTGTGTGGGGAGGCCTTCTGTGAGAACGTGGAAGGGTCGTTCCTGTGCGTGTGTGCCGACGAAAACCAGGAGTACAGTCCCATGACCGGGCAGTGCCGCTCCCGAACCTCTGGAGGTAAGTCCCGGGTGCTGTGCAGGGGCGGGAGGGTGCCTGTCCGGCTGGAATCGACCCAAGCATGGATAACCACTCGGGAGGAGAGGCAGGAAATGTCTTGGCCAGCACTGTGCCTCTGGGAACATCCATGGTCTTCCTGTGCCTGACTTATCAGTGGGTGATGACTGGATCAGTGGTCCTCACGGTGCTTTCCAGCCAGATACACCGTAGGCTCCCTCCCCATTCCAGCATGGTCTCTCACCACAATAGGGTCTTGCCTTGTAGCTCTGGAAGGTAACCCAGGGCATTGGTATTGTTCTGGGAACCTCATAGGTCTCCCTGACCAACAGCTCATGGGGTGGGGCAGGGGCGGCCATCCAATTCTGACCCTGGATTTACCAGCTGGAGCTCATGGCTTTAGGGTTAAACTTACTCCATCTTCCAGCAGGTACTTCTGTCTGTGCCATCCCTGCCACCTTATTGAATGTTGTATCTATTTTTTAAGACTTTTTTTTTATTTATGTTATTTGCAAGAGGAAGAGGGATAGATGGGAGAGAGAGAATGGGCACTCCAGGGCCTTCAGCCACTGCGAATACCCTCCAGACACATGCTCCACCTTGTGCATCTGGCTTATGTGGGTCCTGGGGAATCAAACCTGGGTCCTTTGACCTTGCAGGCTAGCACCTTAGAGGGTTGTATCCTGTAGAATGCAAACAGACTGTTCCTATGGTACTGATTCATGCGGTCATGAGTTTTGTGTGATTCTCCTCCACTGCCCTCACTCCCCCCCCCACCCACCTCCAAGTAGTGAGAACATTGGGGATTGTCAATAATTTAGAGTCCTATTAGCTAGGGTTTAATATGGTATAAATATTAGATGCCATATTCTTAGCCCTTGGAGACATGTATCCTGAAACTTCTTTTAAATTAGAAGCAACATATAGACCTCTCAGGGTCCACAAAGACTTCCACTTCAAATTCTCGAGATGTTTTTTTCAGGATTTGCCCTAGAGAGTTGTCCCGTTGGCATTTGTTTAAAGTTGATTTGGGCTGTGTTGTCATTTCATAAATTGAAATGGAGGACTGACAGTCTTCCAGATCAATTAACCAGCTAACACTATTAGTCTGTGCCATGTGGCCGTAACTCAGCTGTTTTCTTAAGAAAAGCAAATAACTAAATGTTCCCTGGAGAGCCAAATAAAATGACACATAGACGACTGTTTCACTTTTTTACTAAATTCTGGCTAATTTTTTTTTTTTTTTTTTTTTGGTTTTTCGAGGTAGGGTCTCATTCTGGTCCAGGCTGACCTGAAATGAACTCTGTAGTCTCAGGGTGGCCTCGAACTCACAATGATCCTCCTACCTCTGCCTCCCAAGTGTGGGGATTAAGGGTGTGTGCCACCACGCCCAGCTGTGGTCAACTTTGTCTATCCTGCTACAATAGATTTTATGACTCCTTCTAGGAGGCACTTGTGCCATGTAAAATAACTATTTTATGTCAGAGGAATAAAGTAGAAATATAGTTCCATCTATGCATTTTTATGATTACTAAATATGAAAAGGGAAGGGATACAGAGTTAAATGGACAGTAATTCAAACATATTGTCTGAGGGGGAGATGGAAGGGTATTATTATTATTATCATCATCATCACCACTGTGATGCTTATACCATAAAGAAAAGACTTTTGGCCGGGTATGGTGGCACACACCTTTAATCCCAGCAGTTGGGAGGCAGAGGAAGGAGGATCCCCATGAGTTCGAGGTCACCCTGAGACTACATAGTGAATTCCAGGTCAGCCTGGGCTAGAGTGAGACCGTACCTCTAAAAACCAAAAAAAGAAAGAAAAGAAAAGGCTTTTGGTCATAGTATCTGCAACAGGGAAAAAAAAAAGACGAAACATAAAAATGAAAGCCGGGTTGGCCTTAACTAACTGCTTCTTCCTTCTTTGTCCTTGGTACTTTACAGTCCACCCTGCCCACAGTGTTATTTTGAATGAGTTAATTAGCACATCACAATAGTATAGAGTCATCAAACAGTCTCTATCAAGTCATGGTAATGATAAGTGCATAGGATCCAATGTTAAGTGAAAATTAACATATTCTAATAATCACACTCTACGTAGAGAGGGAAATTTTAAGTTTTTTTCTTCTTTATTTCCCAAACTTTCTGTAATATTTTAAGTGGGAAGCCCATGGTTCTGCTCTGCTCGCCTCTTTCTAACAGTGTGAGCTTGGTCATCTCAGTATCTATGAGTGTGGGGTTATCACGGGTAAAATAGGGAGAAAGTTCTACTTACTGAGGTCTGAATTCTATATGAAGTCCCATAGGCAAAGTCATTTGTTAATGGCAAAGTCGAGTGTGAAGTACTACAGTAAACCATATCCCAGACATGACAGGGTAGTCTGTTTGTGTGATCTCTTCTGAAACAGTGGGCCTTTTAACTGTAATTACTTTTACAAGAATATTTTACTGGCATCAAGAAATGGTTTGTTTAGAGGAAATCGCTTTCATTAGGGTCTGGGATCCTGAAGTTTGCTAATTCCTTTTTTTAATTAGGGATTAATAATGACATCAATGGATCATCAGTCCATTACAATCATTGTTACTGAGCTGGACTAGCCCAGTGTAAACCCACCACATTACTTCTTTTGTAAAATATTTTTATTTATTTGCAAGCAGAGGGAGTGGGGAGAGAGCACATGCATACCAGGGTCTCTTGCCTCCACAGACAAATTCCAGACGCTGCTTTGCACATCTGCCTTTACTAGATGCTGGGGGATTGAACCCAGGCTGTCAGGCTTTGCAAGCAGGTGCCTTTAATCATTGAACCATCCCTCAGTCCCACGTCCCTTCCTAAAGCTACAACACCTCCTTTACATGCATTGCTTCTCATCTTCACCTTGAAAGTTTTACTATAGCCAAGTTTCTAACAAGCACTTTCCTTTTCCTTCCTTAGCTGACTCCATTTATAATTGGCTAACTTGCTTTCTGGAAGGTTCTTCCTGTCAGAATTTACCAGTACTACCTCCTTCTGATTTCCCACAGAATATAATTTTGAATGCCTTGTTTCTCAAACCCTGTTTGCCAAGAAATATAGTTTCTCCTTTCTCTAAATATAAGTAATCTTTAAATTGCTATTTTTGCAAAAAAAATTGTATAATTTTCTTACTTCTGTTAAGTACTATATATATACCCAATTCTTTTATTGCTGTATGTCAGTCACATAACTCGACCAATTACTAGGTAGATTTGTTAGTTTGTACGGCTCCTGCCAACTTTGACCTCTCTAGTACCGTACAACAGTTCTTTAGAAAGCTGGCTAGGTGGAGGCTAACTGTATCATAAGTGAGCCGTGGTGGCGTACCACTCACGAGGTGGAATCAGGAGGATCGGGAGCTCAGGTCAGCCTGGGATACGTAGCAAGACACTGTCTGGAAACAAAACACAAACGGTAAGACTGTGTCATGACAGTTCTCATCTGCAGCATTGCTCAGTATTGTCTTGACAGGTGGGGGCCAGCCAGATACTCAGCAAGAGATAGTTCTCTGACCACATCAGAGCCATACCTGGACAGTTATTTGAAAAGAGCCTGAAACTGGAAATCATAAAAAGATGAAAATTAAATAGTCACAAGACACAAAAATGAAGGGCCACCCAGTCTTTGAGGAGAGGCCCCTCAGGAGTTCTGCATGGCTTGTCTGCATGAGCCCTGTGGTAGTATGAATGGACATCCCCCAATAGATTCCGGAGTCTATTAAAGCTTGTAAATTAGATTTCCAGCTGCCTGAGTGGAGGAGGTGTTACCGGGGCAAATCCTAGGGGTCCAGCCCTAATGTGTTTCGGGGTGGGTTTGGATTTCCAGCCTAAGGTATGCAGAGAGCAGTCAGAGCTCTGCCTGGGGTTCCTGGAGTGTGCTTGCTTGTGGCGCTGGTGGTATTTCTCTCTGGTTTGCATGCTGGTGAATGAAATCTTGTCAGTACCGTCCCCTGCACTAGCCTGGAGCGTTTGAGAGTAAGCACAGTCTGGGTCGATGTACTACTAAACCTGCAGGAATGTGAAGGAATATGCACACCTTTGTCTAGAGTCAGGCCACACACAGTGCTGAGAGATGACAGAGGAGCACTCAGCACTGAAACATCTCTATCACACCTTCCAAGGCTCAGGGTCCATTGCGGAAGAGGTGGCGGAAAGAATGTAAGAGCCAAAGGAAGGGTAGAACTCCTTACAACGTGCTCCCCCAGACACAAAATGGCCTGATCTCCATGACCTCGCAGTGCCTGACACTACCTACACAAGACCGTCATAATAGGAGGAAAAGATCATGACATCAAAATAAAAGCGAGACTGATTGAGAGGGGGAGGGGATATGATGGAGAGTGGAGTTGCAAAGGGGAAAGTGTGGGGGGTATCACCATGGTTTATTCTCTATAATTACAGGAGTTGTCAAAAAAAAGTCAGGGTCAGCTGTACGCATTCTCCCTGCTGTGGCTCCGTCCAGAATGCTTTTAAGAGTGTAAGAGAACATCACTTAACCCAATGAGCTGGCTAAACCAATAAAGAGAATTGATACTATATGCCAGCCAAGGACTCCCTACACCACACATACATAATACTCCGTACCTAATTGAAGCCAGGATTCAGATTTCTTTCGTTACAGACATGATACACTATCAGCTCACGTGTCATGTCTTTTGAAACGTAGTTAAGAAAGGAACAACACACATGCAGCTCAGGCTACAACATCTGTGTCCATGTGTGCAGCTTCCTCAGGACAGTCTTACTCCGTTAATGAGCAAAATCGCCTGGTAAGGCCAAACCGAGGACAGACTGGGAAGCCCGGGCTAGGTTGTCAGAAAGGCAGATTCCAGTCAGCATCCCAAAGAGCTTTGTCATAACGACCCCAAGCTGACCAACAGCCGTCTGTGTCGTGAAGTGGTGGGCACCCCCAAGAACGGTGGGACTAGCCAGTGAGAGCAGGAGACCCATGTCCAGATGGTTTTATGGTACTTTACAAAAAAAAACCAAAAACATGGGGCTGGAGAGATGGCACAGCAGTTAAGGCCTTTGCCTGTGAAACCTAACGAGCCAGGTACAATTCCCCAGTACCCATGTAAGCCAGATGCACAAAGTAGCACATGCATCTGGAGTTCACTTGCAGAGACTCGAGGCCCTACCATGCCCATTCTCTATCTGCCTCTTTCTGTCTGTCTGTCTCTCTCTGTCTTTCTATATTTCTCAAATAAATAAATAAATAAAGTGCTTTAAAAAAAAACATGGGCTGGAGAGATGGCTTAGTGGTTAAGGTGCTTGCCTTCGAAGCCTAAAAATTCATGGTCGAATCTCCAGATAGTGATGGCAAGCGCGCAGTGTACAGGCGCACACAAGGGGGCGCACACATCTAGGGTTCTTTCACAGTGGCTGAAAGGCCCCGACAAGCCCATTCTCTCTCTCAAAATAAATAATAAAAAATAAAGGGGTTGGAGAGATGGTTTACAGTTAAGGTGCTCACTTGCAAAGCCTAAGTACCAAGATTCAATTCCCCAGACGCACGCATCTGGAGTTCATTTTCAGTGGCTGGAGGCCCTGGCATTCCTTCTATATTCTATCCGCCTCTCTCTGTCCCTCAAATAAATAAATTTAAAAAAAAAAAAAAAAAACACCTCTGAACTCTAATGTTCTGGGATTTTTATTTCTCAATGACTCATTGGCTCCTACACAATTGTTTTTAGTTCTAATGTTTTTCACTTCCTGTACCTTAAACCATTAATTCACATTGCTATACATTGCCTAAAAGCATATGAATTAGAAACAACTTTTTTTAAAAGTCCATGCTAGGCTACTCATCACATTTAAGAGGTTAGGGATATGAAATATAGTCAGGTAGTTTTATTTTCTTTGTGCCTGTGATAATCTGCTCAATAAAACGTCATGTCTCTGGGCCCTCTGAAGGAGGCAGGAAATAGTCTCAGCAACTACAGCCTTCAGACCTGACCCACAAAATGTTCTTCTCATCTTTGATTGGTGAACCGAGGAGATTCTGTGGCGGGGACAGAATCTTAAAGCAGAACGTCTAGCAAAAAGACGGCAGTGGGAGAGACGCATGAGGGATGTACGCGGCTCAAGAAATACGCATGAACTAAATCAGAAAGTACACTCATACTGACTGGAGTAGGCTTCGTGTATTATAGAGTCGTTTTTTGACTTTACACAACAATTTATCGTAGGGTTTCTTTAAATACCAGTTTTCTCTAACTCATTTGAGACTATTCTCACCTCATGTGGCAGACCCTAGACATATATCTTTAGAAGCCTCCTTACTAGTTTTCTAGTCCTATTCCTTTATTTGTATGTAGAGAGACTGGGGCCCATATTGAAGCGCTTCTCTTTTGTGCAAGGGTGGGTGTGTTGGTGTGTGTGCGGGCAGAGGCCAGAGAACAACAGATGCCACCCTCTGGAACACCATCTGCTCTCTTTGGAACAGTGGCCTTGCATTGGCCTGGAGTTTACCAAGGATGATAGGGCCGCCTTGTCACCACCTCCCCAGAGCTGGGGATTCGAGACGACCGCCACCCTCCACTCGTTATCTGAGTGTTGGGGGTTGAACCGAGGTCTTTTGCTCATGAAGCAGACACATTCCTGGCTGAGCGTCCTCCATACCCCGCTCCTAGACCAAAGGTCTCAATGTCATTACTGGGGTCAGGTAGCCAACACATGGAAGAACTAATACCAGAGTCCAATTTGGGGGATTTGCCCCTTAATGTTTCTACTTCTCACAGCTGAGGGTCCCGAGACACCAAACTCTTCTGAACTTTGATGTGTTTTTCAGTTTTCACCATTATGAAAATGCTATGTGTTCATTGTATAAAAACAGAATATTCCAAAGGTATCATCTGTTTCTGTGCTGACCTCCCGCCCCTCTGTAGGGGCACGTGCAGGCCCCATGTCCCCTGGGGAGCCCCTCTCCCTTGCCCCCGCCCCCACGCACTGACATCAATCGCTCTGACGCCTTCTGTGCGTGAGCCTGGGTCATCCGCGAGCTTCGTACACTAAAGTCACTTGTCTCGCCACTTGTAAGGCAACTGACACAGGGCTCTCTTTCTATTTCTCTTCTTGTGAGTCATTTTTTTTTTAAATATTTATTCATTTGCAAGCAGAGAGAAGAGAGACAGGCAGAGAGAATGGGCACACCAGGGCCTCCAACTGCTGCATACAAACTCCAGATTCGTGTACCGATCTATGCATCTGGCTTTACATGGATACTGGGGAATCAAACCCAAGTCATTAGGCTTTGCAGGCAAGCACCTTAACCACTGGGAAATCTCTCCAGCCCCCCTCATGAGTCATTTCAGGACATCACTCTTCCCTGTTGCCTCCCACTTTGAACTGGTCTTGCGTTTCACTCCCTGGCTCTTGACTACCCTTTCCACAACAATGTCTCTGGGAGTTTCATGCTTAACACTCTAGTTGTCTCTGGGTCCTTCTGCTGGAACATTCTGAGTTAAGTATGATTTACCTACTTTGGTTTTTTTTTTTTTTTTTGTAATTTTTTATGACAGAGAGAGGGAACTGGCACACCAGGGTCTCCAGCCATTGCAGTCGAATTCCAGATGCGTGTGCCACTTTGTGCACATGTGTGACCTTGCGAGCTTATGTCACCTTGTGCCTCTGGCTTACATGGGACCTGGAGAGTCAAACATGGGTCCTCAGGCTTCATAGGCAAGTGCCTTAACCACTAAGCCATCTCTCCAGCCCATGACTTACATTGTTTTTCCTGCTTAGTATCTTCTGCCACTGTGCCCTCCCTCCTTTCAGGGTGCCTTATAAGCATCTCTGGCTAACAGTTGTACACAAATTAATAGTAACTCCTACCAATGAGTTTACGCATTAAGTGCCAGGCATCCTACAGGAAATACTGAGGACATGCCTTAATTTTTCTATCTATCCAGCAAGGAATCCATTCAAGCCATCATAACAGCCTTCCAGTCCTAGTCCAGGGTGTCCTTTGAGGTGGCCCCTGCTCCCTTGACTGTGTCCCTCAGCGTCACTCACCTGGACCATGGCACTAGAGCCCTTACTTCTCTGTGTCTCTGTCATCAACTCTTGCCCCATCCATTGCCAGAGTTTATGTTTTCAATATAGGCGTGATCGCTTTTAATCTTTGTTGTTGTTTCTGAGGTAGTTTCACTCTACCCCAGGCCTGCCTGGACCTCACAGAAATTCTACCTCAGCCTCCCGAGTGCTGGGATTAAAGGCATGCACTACCTCGCCTGGCAATAATGTGACCAGTCATATAGATCTTCCTAGTCTCTTCCAAGGTCCCCATCAAAAAAGGGGGGGCTGGAGAGATGGCTTAGCAGTTAAGGCAATTGCCTTCTAAGCCTAAGAACACAAGTTTGAATCTCCAGGTCCCACATAGCCAGACATACAGTGATATAAGCATGTAATGTTGCACATCCGCCACAAGGGGGCGTGTGCATCTGGAGTTCATTCACAGCAGCTGAGAGGCCCTGGCATGCCCATTCTCATTCTCTCTCTGCCTCCCTCTCTCTCTCTCTCTCTGTCTCTCTCTCTCTCTCTCTCTCTCTCTCTCTCTCAAAAATAAAATAATAAAGAAAGCCCAACGAAAGAAGTATTCATTTGGATGAGTATCACATACTTTTGCAGTAGAAGGTCTGACTCCTTACCGGCTTGACCTCTTTGAAGGCAGAACTGATATGATGACAGATGCCTGTGACCACAGCTCGGGATCGCAGGGAGGCTATGGCTGGGGGGGGGGTCTACAAGGTCAAGGCCAGCTGGATCTGTGTACAAGACACTCGATCTCAAAAGAAAGAAAAGAAAAAACAAGCAAATAGGAACTCTGTAAATGTGTTGTCTTCATTTTTTTTTTACACTTTATTTTACTAATAAGCAGAGAGACAGAGAGAGAGAAAATGGGTGCACCAGGGCCTCTAGCCACTGCAAATGACCTCCAGATGCGTGCGTGCGCTTGGCTTTACGAAGGTGCTAAGGACTCTAACTCGGGTCATTGGGGTTTGCAAGCAAGCACTTTAACTGCTGAGCCATCTCTCCAGCCCCATTTTGGTGTTTTAAAGTGACTTGCTCCTGAGCATCATTTTCTAAACTTCATATTTCTCTTTCCACCTTTGGCTACCTGAGTTATTGCCTTCTTTTTTTTCCCACCTTCCTTTTTCTTGGCATTGCTTCATATCTCTGTTGACACTGCCTTCAGGAATTCCCCATGACTGCCTCCCGAATCATTCTTTTAAAAAAAGAAAAATAAAGAAAGAAGGAAAAAGGGAAAAGAATAGCACAGTTCTCCTCATTTAGCAAAGTTTTTAAGTGAGAAAATTAGGAAAGAGGTGTGAGAATTTCTAAGTTTCGCCTTACTGTCTTACATGTGACTGTAGAACTCCCTTTCTTGTGAAAGCATGAGGTGTTGTGAAACATTCATTAATGTCTTCTGCAGTTTTTAAGACCAAGAGGAGAAGAATGCTGCCGAGGTGGATCTGGGGAAAGAAGCTCCATCACCTCATGGGCGGCACTGTATAAGCAGACCTCTTGCCAGGACCACGGGCAGATGTGCCACTGGGCGTTCTTGACTCACAGCTACCCGCCATGTTTTACTGTTTAGTTTTGGTAAACCTGACTGTGCCTGAAGGCTATGGAGATCAGCTCACAGAGCCTCCCGAATTCTGAGGGAGCTTAAGCAGTGTGGGGATGAAATACGCCCAGAGATCCTATGCACATATTGAAGGTAAAAGGTGATGGGTTGAAAAGATGGCTCAGTGGTTAAGGCGCTTGCCTGCAAAGCCTAAGGACCCATATTCGACTCTCCAGGTCCCACATAAGCCAGATGCACAAAGGTGAGGCAAGCACAAGGTTGCACATGCCCACTCAGTAGCACAAGCGTCTGGAGTTTGATTGCAGTGGCTGGAGGCCCTGGTGCACCAATTTTCTCTCTCTCTCGTAAAAAATGCAAACATAAAATGAGTAAATAAAAAATGAAAGTGGAAGATGGACATGAAGGCCCATGTCCACTTTAATCAAAAGGAAGAAAATAAGCTCGGTATTTTCCCACCCCAACAGCAGTTCCTCAGGTCAGGCATATTTGGGAAAAACGGAAAAAGAAGGAAAAGAAGAAAACGGTCATATACATGGACACCCCATCCTCCTCGGTCAGACAAGCCACAGGAGGAGCTGCCGGGCAGGGGGCTGTAGTGTCACCAACCATCCAAAGTCCCCCTTACTTGTGCAGAGCAAAGGGACAGGAATGATGTGATCGTCCGTGCACCAGGACCTTCTGGAAAGCTCTCCTCATGTGCATCAAAGAGAATATAGGGAAAGGCAGAGCAGAACAAGCGTGCTGCTTGAGATGCTGAATTGCTGCACCCAGTTTTCTCCTCCAGGAAGCAGGGATTCTGTTACCTGCCATCCGTTTGGTGCAGCCACTCTGGTTCAGCTGAAGAAGCCTCAGTAAGAGTCCCTTCAAACACTGGACAGATGGCTTAGTGATTAAGGCATTTGCCTATGAAGCCTAAGGGCCCAGGTTCGACTCCCCAGAACGCACATAAGCCAGATACACAACGTGGTGCATGCATCTGGAGTTCATTTGCAGTGGCTAGAGGCCCTCGCGTGCCCATTCTCTCTCTCTCTCTCTCTCTCTCTCTCTCTCTCTCTCTCTCTGCCTTTCTCTCTCTCTGTTGCTCTCAAATAAACAAAAAAACAAATAAACTTTCTTATAAAAAAAGAAAATAAAAGCAAAACTTATAAAAACCTATGTCAAACTCGAATAATACAGTTCTATTATTGATTATTTCTCTTACAAAATAATCTGTGCATTTCCTTCCAACGACAAGACAAAAAGATAATTTTATGCCTTTGTTTCTATGGTGTAAGTATAAAAGGCATAGAAAACAAAATGTCGACTATATTGGTAGGTATGTCTATAAATTATGTATATAGATGTGTATATGTTTGCAATTTGGCATGCTTTGATTTAGAGGGAGCCCTGTGTTTTTAATTAGCTCTGAGCATAGCAGTCTACATTTAGATCCTACTGCATGGTACAACATTTTGTAATGAATACCAAACCCGCTTCTTATAACGTTGTGCATAGGGAAAAATTATTGATCCTCCTTTCTGCACATACTATAAAGTAAAAGGTCATTTGTAAAACTGTGTTGTTTTCTTGCTTTATACTTTTGGATACACTCATTCATAGCTACACTTTTAGGCCAGCTGAATAAAATAGTTGGGAGAAATGTGAATAGTAATGTATTGGCAGTTTGTGCACATGACTAGGGAAAAGTTTGTGAGTTTTTTCTATAATGTTGGCGTGATAGTTAATGATAATTTAAAATAGCCACTCTTGGGCTGGAGAGATGGCTTAGTGGTTAAGCGCTTGCCCGTGAAACCTGAGGACCCTGGTTTGAGGCTCGATTCCCCAGGACCCACGTTAGCCAGATGCCCAAAGGGGGCTCACGCATCTGGAGTTTGTTTGCAGTGGCTGGAGGCCCTGGTGCACCCATTTTCTCTCTCTATCTATCTATCTATCTCTATCTCTCTCAATCTCTGTCTCTCTCTCTTTCACTCTGTCTCTTTCTCTCTCTGTTGCTCTCAAATAAATAAATAAAAATAGCCACTCTTAGCTTTCCCAAATAATCCTGTGTGTGAGGCTTGGAGCCCGTGTGACGGACACGCGTTCCGTCAGAGCAGGCGAAGTAAATTTCTGTCCTTTGCACACTTGCAGGAGGTGATTTCATCCACTTCATACCTGAGAAAGTGAGTTGAAGCCACTTTGTAAGCTGCTGTGTGGACGCAAATGTATCCCTTTCCTCGTGGACCCCTGTTCTGGGGCTGGACTCAGCCATTAGTTGTTGACACTCAGAGGCCAAGCCAAACCCTGTCAGAGAATAATGGGGGGCCGATGGCGGCTCAAGTCAAGTGTGTGGGGGAGCCCTGATGGAGAGTAGAATGTATTCCTAAGGTTTGCTGCCTTGCTTGTGTTTGCATGTCATAAGACAGAGCAAGCATGCAAGCAGGAGCTTTTGTGATTGAATCTTATGAACTTCTGTTTTAGAAATGCCTTTATTATTTAATATATTAGTGAAGTTCCCACAGTCAGCTTGGCCCTTGCCAAAATAAATCTATAGGAAACCATGGGAGAAATAACTCATTAAATTTCCCTCATATAATAACCTGCCAACTTCAGGAGTTTAAATCAGTGTGGGTATTAGTCTCATCCTCCCCATGGCTGAGCACTTGCCCTTGGTCTCTGTAGTTTCTTAGGGACTCAGAGTCTAGAAACAGGAGAGTTCTAATAAAGACATTTTGTTAAAATTAGACCAAGAGAGCTGCAGAGATGGCTTAGTGGTTAAGGTGCTTGCCTGAAAAGCCTAACAACCTGGGTTCAATTCCCCATTACCCACACAAAGCGAGATGCAAGATGTGGCACATGCATCTGGAGTTTGTTTGGAATGGGTGGCTAAAGGCTCTGGCATGCCCATTCTCTCTATATCTGCCTCTTTCTTTCTCTCTCAAATAAATAAAAATGTTTGGACTAAGCATCTATTATAATAGTCATCATCTTGTTTGAGATAGCAAAAAAATAAAAACTACTACTGGTGGATAGGCAGACATTCTGAATTCATAGCCTTTGGCAGGAAAGGAATTAGACTGCTTTCTAAGCCTTGTTACAAAATATGCATGTCTAAGGCAATGAAAATCTGACAGAATTCAATCATTTATGTCTTCAGAAAGTAGACAGATTCTGTTTTCATCATTTTATTCTTCTATGTCACCTTATTCCTGTTTCATCAGAGACTAGGTGAGTTAGAGGACATTTCCCTAAAGGACCCACAGGAGCAGGAACTAGAACGTAGGCTTAGGGTTCTTCACTGAGGCTGAAATGGAGCTCACTGTCTGTTCTAAGTCGTGTCTGGGCAACAATTGGAGGACTTGTGTGACGAAGGGTTATTTTATGGTATCAAACTAACATTATTTTCTGACCTATCTCCTGTGTGCTGTGTACTGCCCAGAAAAGAGCAGGGCCTGGTTGATCCAAGTAGCATGCAAGGGTTAAGTATTAAGGACAGCCCCAAATCTCTGATCCAGCATTGGGGAAAATTTTCAATAATTTAAGTAGGTGTTATAGCTCTGTAAAGAATGCCCCTATATTGGCAAGAAAGCAGATATGGAAACTTCTCACAGACAAATTTATAAGAATAAAGTAATTGGTTAAAGTAAAAGGAAATGGTTTGGACAGGTTTATACTTTTGTGCTATTAGAAATCCACCAAAATTCATGATTCAAAGCTTTTATATTTTTTGTATTGTGAAGCAGGACCATCTGACCCTGGGGAGGGAGGTGGTGTTCTGTAAAGACGGAGGGCACAAGCCGTGGCTCTTTGGCCTATTGTGTTTTGGACCCTGTTGACCTGTCAACACTCTCCCTGCTTTGTCCCCACGGTTTAGAGACAGAGGTAGATCAACCCAGAGAAGAAAGGAAAGAATGCTACTACAACCTCAATGACGCCAGTCTCTGCGACAACGTGCTGGCCGCCAACGTCACCAAGCGAGAGTGCTGCTGCACGTCGGGCGCAGGCTGGGGCGACAACTGCGAGGTCTTCCCCTGCCCTGTCCCGGGAGCCGGTAAGAGCGCGTCTGTGCGTCTTCACACTGTCTAGTCATGGGCGTCTGTGCGTCTTCACACTGTCTAGTCACGGGCGTCTGTGCGTCTTCACACTGTCTAGTCATGGGCGTCTGTGCGTCTTCACACTGTCTAGTCACGGGCGTCTGTGCGTCTTCACACTGTCTAGTCACAGCGTCTGTGTGTCTTCACACTGTCTAGTCACGGGCGTCTGTGCGTCTTCACACTGGCTAGTCACGGCGTCTGTGCATCTTCACACTGTCTAGTCATGGGCGTCTGTGGGTCTTCACACTGTCTAGTCACAGGGCGTCTGTGGGTGTTCACACTGTCTAGTCACAGGGCGTCTGTGGGTCTTCACACTGTCTAGTCACGGGCGATTTCTTCACACTGTCTAGTCATGGGCGTCTGTGGGTCTTCACACTGTCTAGTCACAGGGCGTCTGTGGGTGTTCACACTGTCTAGTCACAGGGCGTCTGTGGGTCTTCACACTGTCTAGTCACGGGCGTCTGTGCGTCTTCACATTGTTTAGTCACGGGCGTCTGTGGGTCTTCACACTGTCTAGTCACGGGCGTCTGTGGGTCTTCACACTGTCTAGTCATGGCCATCTGTGCTTCTTCACTGTCTAGTCACGGGCGTCTGTGCTTTTTCACACTGTCTAGTCATGGGGCATCTGTGGGTCTTCACTGTCTAGTCACGGGCGTCTGTGCTTTTTCACACTGTCTAGTCATGGGGCATCTGTGGGTCTTCACACTGTCTAGTCATGGGGCGTCTGTGCTTCTTCACACTGTCTAGTCACGGGGCATCTGTGGGTCTTCACACTGTCTAGTCATGGGGCGTCTGTGCTTCTTCACACTGTCTAGTCACGGGAGTCTGTGCTTCTTCACACTGTCTAGTCACGGGGCATCTGTGGGTCTTCACACTGTCTAGTCATGGGGCGTCTGTGCTTCTTCACACTGTCTAGTCACGGGAGTCTGTGCTTCTTCACACTGTCTAGTCACGGGGCATCTGTGGGTCTTCACTGTCTAGTCACGGGCGTCTGTGCTTTTTCACACTGTCTAGTCATGGGGCATCTGTGCTTCTTCACACTGTCTAGTCACGGGGCATCTGTGCTTCTTCACACTGTCTAGACATGGCATCTGTGCATCTTCACACTGTCTAGTCACGGGGCGTCTGTGGGTCTTCACACTGTCTAGTCTCAGGGCATCTGTGCTTCTTCACACTGTCTAGTCACGGGGCATCTGTGCTTCTTCACACTGTCTAGTCATGGGGCATCTGTGCTTCTTCACACTGTCTAGTCACGGGGCATCTGTGGGTCTTCACACTGTCTAGTCACGGGGCATCTGTGCTTCTTCACACTGTCTAGTCACGGGGCGTCTGTGGGTCTTCACACTGTCTAGTCACGGGCGTCTGTGCTTCTTCACACTGTCTAGTCATGGGCATCTGTGGGTCTTCACACTGTCTAGTCATGGGCGTCTGTGGGTCTTCACACTGTCTAGTCACGGGGCATCTGTGCTTCTTCACACTGTCTAGTCACGGGAGTCTGTGCTTCTTCACACTGTCTAGTCACGGGGCATCTGTGGGTCTTCACACTGTCTAGTCACGGGGCATCTGTGCTTCTTCACACTGTCTAGTCACGGGGCGTCTGTGCTTCTTCACACTGTCTAGTCATGGGCGTCTGTGGGTCTTCACACTGTCTAGTCATGGGGCATCTGTGGGTCTTCACACTGTCTAGTCACAGGGCATCTGTGCTTCTTCACACTGTCTAGTCACGGGAGTCTGTGCTTCTTCACACTGTCTAGTTACGGGGCATCTGTGGGTCTTCACACTGTCTAGTCATGGGCGTCTGTGGGTCTTCACACTGTCTAGTCACGGGGCATCTGTGGGTCTTCACACTGTCTAGTCACGGGCGTCTGTGCTTCTTCACACTGTCTAGTCACGGGGCATCTGTGCTTCTTCACCCTGTCTAGTCACGGGCGTCTCTGGGTCTTCACACTGTCTAGTCACGGGCGTCTGTGCGTCTTCACACTGTTTAGTCACGGCATCTGTGCGTCTTCACACTGTCTAGTCACAGCGTCTGTGCTTCTTCACACTGTCTAGTCACGGGCATCTGTGGGTCTTCACACTGTCTAGTCACGGGGCATCTGTGCTTCTTCACACTGTCTAGTCACGGCGTCTGTGCTTCTTCACACTGTCTAGTCACAGCGTCTGTGTGTCTTCACACTGTCTAGTCACGGGCATCTGTGCGTCTTCACACTGGCTAGTCACGGCGTCTGTGCATCTTCACACTGTCTAGTCATGGGCGTCTGTGGGTCTTCACACTGTCTAGTCACGGGGCATCTGTGGGTCTTCACACTGTCTAGTCACGGGCGTCTGTGCTTCTTCACACTGTCTAGTCACGGGGCATCTGTGGGTCTTCACACTGTCTAGTCACGGGCATCTGTGCTTCTTCACACTGTCTAGTCACGGGAGTCTGTGCTTCTTCACACTGTCTAGTCATGGGGCGTCTGTGGTTCTTCACACTGTCTAGTCACGGGAGTCTGTGCTTCTTCACACTGTCTAGTCACGGGGCGTCTGTGCTTCTTCACACTGTCTAGTCATGGGGCGTCTGTGGTTCTTCACACTGTCTAGTCACGGGGCGTCTGTGCTTCTTCACACTGTCTAGTCACGGGGCGTCTGTGCTTCTTCACACTGTCTAGTCACGGGAGTCTGTGCTTCTTCACACTGTCTAGTCACGGGGCATCTGTGGGTCTTCACACTGTCTAGTCACGGGCATCTGTGCTTCTTCACACTGTCTAGTCACGGGAGTCTGTGCTTCTTCACACTGTCTAGTCATGGGCGTCTGTGCTTCTTCACACTGTCTAGTCACGGGGCATCTGTGCTTCTTCACACTGTCTAGTCATGGGCGTCTGTGGGTCTTCACACTGTCTAGTCACGGGGCATCTGTGCGTCTTCACACTGTTTAGTCACGGCATCTGTGGGTCTTCACACTGTCTAGTCACGGGCGTCTGTGCTTCTTCACACTGTCTAGTCACGGGGCATCTGTGGGTCTTCACACTGTCTAGTCACGGGCATCTGTGCTTCTTCACACTGTCTAGTCACGGGAGTCTGTGCTTCTTCACACTCTCTAGTCATGGGCGTCTGTGCTTCTTCACACTGTCTAGTCACGGGGCATCTGTGCTTCTTCACACTGTCTAGTCACGGGCGTCTGTGGGTCTTCACACTGTCTAGTCATGGGCGTCTGTGCTTCTTCACACTGTCTAGTCATGGGGCGTCTGTGGTTCTTCACACTGTCTAGTCATGGGGCATCTGTGCTTCTTCACACTGTCTAGTCACGGGCGTCTGTGGGTCTTCACACTGTCTAGTCATGGGCGTCTGTGCTTCTTCACACTGTCTAGTCACGGGCATCTGTGCTTCTTCACACTGTCTAGTCACGGGCGTCTGTGCTTCTTCACACTGTCTAGTCATGGGCGTCTGTGCTTCTTCACACTGTCTAGTCACGGGGCGTCTGTGGGTCTTCACACTGTCTAGTCATGGGGCGTCTGTGGGTCTTCACACTGTCTAGTCATGGGGCGTCTGTGGGTCTTCACACTGTCTAGTCATGGGCGTCTGTGCTTCTTCACACTGTCTAGTCACGGGTGTCTGTGCTTCTTCACACTGTCTAATCATGGTGCGTCTATGGGTCTTCACACTGTCTAGTCATGGGCGTCTGTGCTTCTTCACACTGTCTAGTCACTGGTGTCTGTGCTTCTTCACACTGTCTAGTCACTGGTGTCTGTGCTTCTTCATACTGTCTAATTACGGGGCGTCTGTGGGTCTTCACACTGTCTAGTCACGGGTGTCTTTGGTTCTTCACGCTGTCTAGTCACGGCGTCTGTGCTTCTTCACACTGTCTAGTCACGGGTCATCGGTGGTCATGAGAATGACCCTCCTGTCACGATCCCGAGGCCCGGTAGTGCCTGGCGCTCATCACCATAGACACTGGGTGGGTGATCGCCTGAGTTCTCTCCGTCACAGTGGTCTGCTGTCATCAGTTTCTATGGACATGGTGAAAGAGAGAGAATTCAGTTTTGTTCCCTGTCAGTTGAAATCTATTTTTAAAAATATTTTATTTATTTATTTTCTTGCATTTGTTGGAGTGAGAGAGAGACAGAAAGAGGCAGATAGAGAGAGAGAATGGGCACTCCAGGGCCTCTTAGCCACTGCAAATGAGCTCCAGATGCATGCTCCACCCTGTGCATCTGGCTTACATAGGTACTAGGGAATTGAACCTGAGTCCTTAGGTTTCACAGGCAGGCGCCTTAACTACTAAGCCATCTCTCCAGCCCTAGAGTCCATTTTATGTCAATGTCACAGAGTCATCCATAACCTGAGCTTGGATATTTAAGCCAAAATTTTGCCATATGGGTTCTTACTGGACCTTTAAGATATTAGACGCCACAGCAGTGCAACAGTCAGGCTCACAATATGAAGTAAAACATGGGTGAAGTGGGAGGATTTTAAGAACTGGTAAGTAGCCCGTGAAGTCACTAAGTGCATTGGATCCACGACTTTGGGATCATGCTGAACTTGCAGCTTAGGCTGCCTTATGGTTTCTGAATCTGAGAAGGCAGAGCTGCACTCAAGTCATATATTCAGGGAAAATGTTAATTGTTCATTTTTCTTTTTTGTTTTCATTTTTCTTTTTCAACTTATTTCTCTTCTTGGTTTTTGTCTCTTCTCAAATCAGCTGAGTTCACGGAAATGTGCCCTAGAGGGAAAGGATTCGTCCCTGATGGAGATTCCTCTTACGACACTGGTGGCGAGCATTATAAAGGTCAGAGACAAGTGCAAAAGAATTCGCAACATGTGTCAGACGTTCAGGTGGAAGCCTGGCTTGGGCCACACTGTAAGGCCTGTTGGGTTATGGAAACTGGTTACCAAGCCCTTAATTCCAGCCCTGGAGAAAGATTTCTGTTGACTCTGGGCAGAAAGCTATGTGACCTTGGGAGGTCACTAAACTTCCTGAGTTTCCATCTGTTCATCTTTGAACTGGAAAATTTCAAAAGTTATGAGCATTAAATGAAATAATACATGTAAAACTATTTACCATGCAATTCTGAGGTTAGTAGGTAGTTAAATGTATTATATTTACTATGCAATTCTGAAGTCAGAAGATAGTTAAATGTATTCTGTAATCCTCCAGCTATGTTAGAAATAATGTCAATTTTGACCATATACATCTGACTATCATGTCTGTCTTTATGGCCATCAGTAAAGCTAAGGTTTTTGCCTTATTAGAATGTCCCCTACTGTTCCTATACCTTCTACTAATGGCCACAAATTCACAATCAGGGATGGAAAAACAAGAAATCATAAGTAGTTGTTTTGTGTACTTAATGCTGCTATTGTATAATTCTAAAACAAATGTGCAGCCTCTTAATTTTGAGAAATATTTACATGTACAAACATTACATCAACTCTTGACATTGCATGATGGAGATGGTATTATGATATTTTAAATACCAAGTGACTTTTTTCCATCATAGTTTAATATTGAAAACTGCAAAGTGCCTAGGGACTATAAAAGCATTTTATTACCCATCCATTTTTGGAAACCTAGTGCTTGAATAGTATGGAATAATGCAGTAGCTGGAGGAGAAATTCCATTTGTATTTTTAAAATACATCTATGATTTATACCAATTGAATGGCAAGAAGATTTGGTTCTCGATATGTGTTGAATGGTTTTCAAGTTCATAATATCACATAATATATTTTTACAGGAATGTAGTTAAATTTCACTTCATGTCATGAGCAGAACCCGGTTTTGCTGTAAAGTTGTCCTCTTTTACATAGAAGTAAATCCCTCTTTAGCCAACGGTGCTGTGAGTGACGGAAGAAGATTGTATTCAGACCCGCACCACCATATGTTCTATGCCTGGCTCTGCCATTTTCCATCTGTGGAAATTTGAGCGAGCCATCCGTGCAGTTGCCAGTTTTTAAAATGAGGACTACATGACATTAGCTGTGAAATGCTTGAACGGATGCTGATACAAGCAGTAGATCATTTCTTGAGTATCTGCTCATGCCAAAGTGTGCACTGAGTCCTGAACACAGATTATCCCATTTAATCTTTTGAATCCTATTAAATTGGTGTACCCTATTATGTCCAATTCATCACTGAGTAAACTGTCCTGGCCAAGAACAAAGTCAGTGGGGAAGTGGGTCTGCCAACCTCCCTCACGGTTTGTGCTCCCACTAGCTTATCTGTACCCCCAAGAATGATCTTTATCAGTGCCATCAAACTTGCCTTGGCAGCTTTCTACAGCTTAGCTAATGAGTGGGCCAGAATGTGCCACTGACAGAAAGGCCCACCTCATAAAGAGTGTCGCTATGGGGCTGGAGGGATTGCTTAGTGGTTAAGGCATTTGCCTGCAAAGCCAAAGGACCCAGGTTCAATTCCCCAGGACCCACATTAGCCAGATGCATGAGGGGGTGCACACGTCTGGAGTTCGTTTGCAGTGGCTGGAGCCCCTGCCACGCCCATTCTCTCCCTCTCTCTCTCCCTCCCTCCCTCCCGTGCTCGCTCTCTCTCTCTCTCTCTCTCTCTCTCTCTCTCTCTCTCTCTTCCTCCCTCTCCCTCTTTCTCTGTCAAATAGAGACATACAAATAAAATATTTTTTAAAAGAGTGTAGCTATGGAATCCACAGAGTATGTCATCAAGTATGAAGTAGCATTTCAGAGAACATTTTCCTTTTTTTGTTTGTTTGTTTGTTTTTCAAAGTAGGGTCTCACTCTAGCTCAGGCTGACCTGGAATTCACTATGTAGTCTCAGGGTGGCCTCGAACTCATGGTGATCTTTCTACCTCTGCCTCCCAACTGCTAAGATTAAAGGAGTGTGCCACCATGCCTGGCTGAACATTTTCCTTTTTAATTTTTATTTATTTATTTGAGAAAGAAAAAGGCAAATAGAGAATGGGTGCACCAGAGCCTCTAGCCACTGCAAATGAACTCCAGACACATGTGCCACCTTGTGCATCTGGCTTTATGTGGGTGCTGGGGAATCGAAAATTGGTCCTTTGGCAATTTGCTGGCAATTCCTTAACCACTAGGCCATCTCTCCAGCCCTGAAATCCCTATTTTCAAATATACCTTCCCTGAGAATATTTGTGTCTTTGCTCCCCAAACAAACCACATCTGATCATGTTTCCTCATCTGGTAAATAGGCCTAATTTATCATTTTCCAGACTGCTGTGCTTGTGGGGTTCTTTTAAAGAGAAATAATAATGCAGAACCTGGAACCCGGTATTGGTTAGATTCTTGGTTTTTAACGCGAAAAATCAAGACCAGCCCTTCGCTGTATGTCTCTACTCTTCTCCCGTAGATGCTGATGAATGCGCACTGTTTGGACAAGAAATCTGCAAAAACGGCTACTGTCTGAACACTCAGCCTGGTTACGAGTGCTACTGTAAGCAGGGGACGTACTACGACCCGGTCAGGCTGCAGTGTTTTGGTAAGCTTTCCGAGGGCCCAGTGCCGTGGGCCACGAGGATATGCAGATGGAAGAAATAAGTGATGCTGTGTAGTAAAAACAGTGTGTTTGAATCTAAGTCACGTCTTTTAAAGCTGTATAAATGTTTTATGAATTCTTTTTCTCGAGCAAGATTTAAGAAGTAAAAAAAAAAAAAAAAAACTTTCATCCACCTTTTTGAATGAGTTTCAAACAGAGAGTGAAAACTCAATGTGGAATTATAATTCAGGTCACTGGTATAACAGCTCTTTTGGTCTGTGGAACCTTCTGTTTCATCATTCATACCATGCAAGTGAAAGTCATTTTTAAATACTGACACAGGCCTTAGTGCTTAAGCACAAAACCATATACGCTAGGCAGGAAAATGTAGCAAAAGGAAATAATTTTTTAAAGTATCATAAAAGAAGCATTTGATCTTAACTTTCTAAATGTATCCTGTTCTTGGATGTTTTCTTTTCATATTTAAGATCAGCGGTAGCAGCAGCATTGTTTTTCCAACCAGTACAGCTTGCATTTTGAAAGTTACAGTGGTTCTCTCCTGGACGACAATGTGTGTAGTTAATTAAAATGTGGCAGTTCCCGGAATGTGGACTACGTTTAGTAATGTGCTCCCTTCAGTAAGTGCATGAAGCGCGGGGGATTGCTGACTTTCTTCAGTAATATTTTCTTCTTTTAAGATATGGATGAATGTCAAGACCCCAACAGTTGTATTGATGGCCAGTGTGTTAATACTGAGGGCTCCTATAACTGCTTCTGCTCACACCCAATGGTCCTGGATGCCTCAGAGAAGAGATGTGTGCGACCCACTGAATCAAATGGTAGGTTTGGAGGTAAAATGCAAACTTACATCTAGATAACTACTCTCGAGTTTTCCTTTTGATTAAAGTATGAACTACTGCAAAATAGGGAAGGTCTTTGCTTGGGTGTGTTGAAGTAAGTAAAATGAGATACTAAGAGAACTAGAAACATGCATGTGATTAATATGTTGGAGATCTAATGCTCCGGTCACATGTAACAGCCTGGACATATCACTGAGTGGACAGTAGGATGCGGTGTCTAAGCACATGACAGGGTCTGAGGAGTCATCACAAGGCAGCGGAGGACTATGCGAGTGCAGAGAAGGGTCACTGGGCGCGTTTGTTTGGAGTGCAGGACACAGGTGAGGCTAGACAGAGCTTAAGGAGGAGTTCGTGAGGAGAGCCCTGGAATCCACTGGTAAAAGTCCATGTTGATCTCTGATGAGCCGACGTGCTGTGGAGGGCTGATATCATAATCAATTGTCACACCAGGAGATAGTTTCAAATGATGCCAATTGAAAAGGAGAAGGGTTACAATGTAGGACTTTAGGATGAAGTGTCATTAGTCCAGGGCTTGGGCAGATGGAATGAGGGAGGAAGCATGGGTCCAAAACATGCTGCATGGAAATGACGGGTAAGGCTTGACAGGAGTGTGGGGAAAAGACAGGGAATAGACGGGTGAGAAGCTCACCAAGGAAGGAAGGGCAAGAGAGTGGGGCAGAGCGCGTACGGCCGTGGAGGAAAGCTTTCCGCGGGGACATCGGAGGCAGACTGGGTTTCAGCGGATGGAACGACACTCAGCTGGAGATGACAGAGATCTGATCCATGAAAAGACCAGGCTGGATTCCGATTTTTGCGTGAAAGTCGTTCTTCGGAACGGAAACCTGGAGACTCTCAGGGTTCCACCAGCGTTGACCCAGCACTGGGAACAGCCGTGCAATTGTCACAGACCTGTGTCTTCCCTTTTAGAGCAACTTGAAGAAACAGACGTGTACCAAGATCTGTGCTGGGAGCACCTGAGCGAGGAGTACGTGTGCAGCCGTCCTCTGGTGGGCAAGCAGACCACGTACACCGAGTGCTGCTGCCTGTACGGCGAGGCCTGGGGCATGCAGTGCGCCCTCTGCCCCATGAAGGACTCGGGTGAGCCTGGACGACCCTGCACCCCAAGTCCCGTTCTTTCCACCTGTTTGCGGCCTGGCATATCTCTAATGTGTCCCTATTCCTTGTGTCTTAGTTCATCCAGGGGTGAGTGTGGGGGGCAGGGGGAGATAGGGTTGTCTGAACACCTGCCCCCCAGTCTGCACCCAAGTCAGACCACATCATTAACGTTTTAAGCCGCATTTCACTTCCCCAAAGAATGATAAGTGACCCTGAGAAATACAAGTTGGCCATCGGAGGCACTCGTGTTTAGAATTTATATTTCCCCTATGGTCCTCATTCCTGACATCTTTATAAAGCAAAGAAGCACCAAAGAGTGTAGAATGGCGATGATAGGTCAAAGTTCAAATTTTGATGTCACCCTCCACATGAAAGCGTCCCTAATCCCAACAGTGAAATGCTCCAAAAAAAATAAAGATACAAGCCAGGCGTGGTGGTGCACGCCTTTAATCCCAGCACTCTGGAGGCTGAGGTAGGAGGATTGCCATGAGTTCAAGGCCACCCTGAGACTCCATAGTGAATTCCAGGTCAGCCTTGGCTAGAGTGAGACCCTACCTCGAAAAAAAAAAAAAATGCAGAGTTTACAGTATTTTGGATTTTGGAATTAGAGATGCTCAATTGGTTAAGTCTGCAAATCACCTCAGATCTGAAAAACTCCCAAACCCAGAACACTTACGGTCCCAACCATTTCCAATAAAGGACGTTCAAAGGGCGCGTAATAAATGATTTGGGCAAATCTTCCTTTCAGATTTTGGTTACGGTCCCCAGACGGAGCATCTCCCAGTGCCGGGCTTACGGCTGTCTGGTGACTGTGGGTTGGGTGCTGGCGGCTTCTCTCGCACCGACATTGACTCCATTTCATTTTAAAGAAAGCACCCGAAAGAATTTCATATGTCATTTGCTAAACTGACTTGTTAAAGCTAGAAGCAAAAGAAGCAGCAGCATGTGGGTGTAAAGTGAAGGAGTTTATACATATATTCTCAGAATGGTCAAGAGGGGAGGAATTGCTTGATGAGAGGAAGTGCATTAATTTTTAGTTAATTTGATTAGATTATGTCTCTCAAGCTATTTCATAAATTTATCTTTCCAGCATGGAAATAACTTGAAAACCAATGTAGCATGAAAAGGGAAAGGCTGTGAGATGCCAGAGAAAGACAAAGAGTAAGAGGATTAAAACCCAACACCTGAAGTAACAGACGCAGTGATAGTCCAGAATTGGAAAGAGACTCAGTTCCAGGGCTGCACAGCTGCTCTGGAAGTTTCCCACTCTGCCCAAAGTGGCTATGTGTTAGGGGAACAGATCTTTGCCCCTGTCTTAAGGGGTTGTGGTGAGGGAAGAGCAAGATACCACTTCTATATTGCTACTTATTGTTTTGGGCCCTAGAGGTGGATGCCACAGGGCGGTGCAAGTCAGCGGTGATGCTGAAGCTCAGAGGGGCTGGGTTTCTCATGATGCTTTAATTCCCCAATCTGTTCTAAAACCTACATAGTACTATTGTCTCACTTTTTCTTCAGAATTAACACTCCTTCTAAAGAGTTTAAATAATCAGGACTGGGGGTGGGGGTAGCTTCATTGGTAAAGGGCTTGCTTTGCAAACATGAGGACCTGAGCTGGGTCCCCATTATCCATGTGAAAATGCAGGTGTGTAAGTCAAGTACCTGTAATCCTGACACCAGGGAGACAGAGACGGGAAGATCCCTGGCTAACCGCACCGGTGAGGCTCCAGGACAGTGAGAAATGCCGTCTCAGGCTGGAGAGATGGCTCGCGTTTCAAGACACTTGTTTGCAAGGTGTCCAGGTTCACTTCCCTAGGACCCATGTAAAGCCACATGCACAAAGTGGCCATATGGGACCTAAAGATTTGAACATGAGTTCTTAGGCTTCGCAAGCAAGCACCTTAACCACTAAGCCATCTCTCCAAGCCTTTGTTTTTAAAAATAGTTTTACTATAATAATTATTATTATTCTTAGGGGAGAGAGAGAAAGAGAGAAAGAGGAGGGGGGAAGAAAACACACCAAGGCCTCATTCCACTGCAAACGAACTTCAGACCCTACCTTGAAAACCAAAAAAATAAAAAATAAATGCTGTTACATCCTGGATACCTTGGCAGTTGAGAAGCTATTGTCTCTTTGTTAGTCCCAACACTAGACTAACCCCAGCCTGTCAGACACTGAGCTTCCTGGCTTCCCTAGGAGGGCAGCCCTGCTTTGGGGATTCTGGGGAACAATCTGTAACTGATGGAAACACTGTTGGAGGAATTTGCTGAATAAGGCACAGTGCCTGTCATCGGCTTTGAGCATGAAAGTGCAGTGTAAAGTAAAGCTCTGGCCCCAGGGCGGGCCATCACACTTCGGGTCCAATAGGTCAGGGGCATTCAGTCTTGCTAAAGCAGCAACTGCATCTCTGAATGCTGGCAGGTGGAGAAAGTCGGAGAGGCTTGTTAAACGGCGCTGTGTGAAGTTAGATGGCATCTCGCATGTTGCTAACCCCACTCTGGGAAATGAGTGGAGGGTGAGGGATCTTGGCACACTAACCTCACCTGAGGACAAACAGCGTCATTGTACGATTTTCTACACTGCTGAGGTCGCTGGGGACCTCACTTCAGCCCTCCACTAGTCACAGGAGCCAAGAGACAGAAGGGCCCAGTGAGGAGCAAGGTCCAAGTTTTTTGTGCTAGCACTGGAGGCGTGACAGGGGTGTGGCGGACATGGACCAACAGCCTCCTTTTTCTAGAACTCCAGAAACCTCTCTGGCCCTGTTTCCATCTGCGCCACCTCTTCCTCCCTTCTCCTCCCTTCTCCTATCGCAGTGCCCTCCTGTCTACTCTTCAGATGTTGGAGCCTGGTTGGGGAGGACTCTCAAATTTGATTTAACATCATGTTATGTGAGACTTTGAAGACCAAGCCATTGGAAAACCCAACTCAAGCCAAACAAACCATTGAATCACAAATGGGGGAGGGAGGACCTTGTTTGATCTTGCTGGGAAACTTTCATGCCATACCACAAGGAAATCATAGTTATCAGCACTTTGAGATCTTTGGATATGGAGTTGATGAGAAATTTCCTAGAGCCTGATTTTTTAAGGATCTGGGCTCTAATGGAAAGTAACAATACTTGGCATTAGAGATAGCTAGCACCAGGCACTGCTCAAAGTGTTTTCCCTGTATCCAAGTGTTGAATCCTCTCAGTACTATTAATTGTCGCCTCTCTTTCTGGAAGAGGAGTCATGTCCGAGGCACAAAAGTGACCTCCTGTTCTCACAAACTGCTCCATGGCAGAGAGAGATCCTGGCATCCTTCTTCTGGAATCTGTCTTCAAATTACTTCAGCTGTGCGTGGTGGTGCACACCTTTAATCCCAGCAGTAAGGAGGCAGAGGTAGCAGGATTACTGTGAGTTCTAGGTCAGCCTGGGACTACAGAGTGAATTCCAGGCTAACCTGGGCTAGAGTGAGACCCTACCTCAAAAAATCAAAACAAAACAAAGAAACAGTTTCAACGTTGCCCAAGTTTCTTTCTCTTCAAGGCCTCAGAGCATGCCTTAAATAAATAGTAGATCTTAAAACACAAAAGGAACAGAATGAATGAAGGATTAAAGCTGAGCTTTTTTAGTGCTCTTATGTTTTGTGCTAAGCAGTGAGCACAGCAAACAGAGTGAGCGCATGACCAAGCCCATCTCCCAGGCACTTTAACAGGCAAGATAGGTAATATATGGTAATATATATCCAATTGCCTAACAAATCAAAGCAAGTCAATAATTTTTTGTTGATAAAAGTATAATCGCATATTTTATTGGAAACATACCCATGAATAAGATATATCGACCACTATCTCAATGAAATGAAAATCTTGGGCTGAAGAGATGGCCCAGCAGTTAAGGTGCCTGCCTGCAAAGCCTAACAACCTGGGTTCAATTCCCTAGTACCTGTGTAAAGCAGGTGCCCCAAAGTGGCGCATGCATCTGGAGCTTGTTCACAGTGATGGGTGGCCCTGGCATGCCTATTCTCTCTCTCTCTCTCTCTCTCTCTCTCTCTCCCTCTCTCTCCTCTCTCCTCTCTCTCTCTCTCTCTCTCTCTCTCTCTCTCTCTCTCTCTCTCTCTGTGTGTGTGTGTTCTCCCCACACTTGTAAATAAATAAAATAATTTTTTTAATCTTTGGTATGAAATGAAAAAATAGACACATTGAAACTAGAATATATAGTACCTAGGTATCCCAATGTCTACAGTTATATATTTTAAATAATTACATTTTTGTATGCATGTGCAAGTGCACATGTGTATACACATGCATGTGGAGTCACAGGACAACCCTGGCTTGTCCCTCTCAGGTGCCATCCACTTATTGTTTTTGAGACAGAGTCTCTCACTAACCTGGAGCCCACAAATGGGCTAGACTGACTGTCCACTGACCCCGGCGATCCTCCTGTCTCCACCCCCCTCCCCAGTGCCAGGATTACAAGTATGTGCCCTGGCACCCGGCTTTTTTACATGGGTTCTGAGGATCGAATTTGGGACCTCATGCTTGGGATGTAGTCACTTTATTCAATAAGCCATGTCCCCAGCCTAAGAGCCTAAGAATTACAGTTCTGAAAAGCCAATTGTTAAGATTGATACATAGCTTAACATAGAAATTTGACAGGATTTTAAAACCATTCGGTTCAGGTTTTGTGGTAGGACTGCTGTGTTGGGAGAGTGCCATCTACTGGTAGGATGATGTACTACAACAGCTCTGTCCACTTTGAGCTCGTGTTCAAACAGATTTGTTCCAGTGGAAACAGAGGTGGCACCAGAGAAATTGTAAAATAACACATTTTAATATGACAGTAATACTGATTGAAATATAGAGGCCCTTTCCCTCTGTATTGCAAGGGTGCTTGAAAATGCCCAGTACAGAAGTGCTTGAGCGGCAGGAAGACGGTTATGGCATGATAAGGAAAAACCGGAATCAATTATGTCAGTTGTGAATTCTTTGGTAAGTTTTGGTGGATGTGTGTAGTGGAAAATGCTATGAAAAGCTTTTTTAAAAAAAAATTTTTTGGGGGGTGGGGTTTGAGGTAGGGTTTCACTCTAGTCCAGGCTGACTTGGGATTCACTATGTAGTCTCAGTGTGGCCTTGAACTCACAGCCTCCCGAGTGCTGGGATTAAAGGCGTGCACCACCACGCCAGGCTAACTTCTTCATATTCTTAATTCTAAGAAGAATGATGACTGCTTACTGTATAAATTTTGTGCATTTTATGATTTATAAGGGGAGATAAATTATCTGAGAGCAAAATTAAATTATTTATAACTTACATGATTTCATTTTTAATTATTTATACATTCCTTCCCCCATTTTATTATGTACTAAAATCCTACTTTGCAGGGGCAGGGGAAAAAAGCTTGGGACAAATGTACAGCTCATCTTTAGTGGCATGTAAAAATAAACTTCAGAATTAGAGCGTTTCACTCTTCAGTATAAAAGTGAGAGCTTCTGGGCGTGGTGGTGCACACCTTTAATACCAGCACTTGGCAGGCAGAGGTAGGAGGATCACCGTGAGTTTGAGGCCACCCTGAGATTACATAATGAGTTCCAGGTCAGCCTGGGCTGGAGCGAGACCCTATCTCGAAAAACCAAAAAAAAAAAAACAAAAAAAAAACAAAAGTGGGGGTTAGAGGTAGCTGAGTGGATGAAGCATCTGCTGTGCATGCGTGAGTACCTGAGTTCAGAACCGAGAGCCCACGTGAACCGTAGTGCAAGTGCCCGTAATGCCAGGGCACCTGTGGTAGAAGCGAAGACGGGGGTCACCTGGAAGCTTGAAGCCAGTGCACCTGGCAAACGCAGCACGGTATATCAGGAGAGACCCCGCCTCAAAGGGAGCAGAAGGCAGACTGACACCGAAAGCTGTCCTCTGACCTCCACGCATGAGCCGCGGCACACACGCTCCCTCCTCCCTCACATGAGCGCAACACACGGGCACGCACACCTGCGCAGCAATGAAACGAAAACTATAAAGCCCTTTTCAAAAGCCATAAACATCTGCGACATATTGGCTATGGCCAAAATTTTAATATATCTTAATAGCTGTGTTGCACAAGTTTGTCAAAACTAAGTTTTACAAAACTAAGAGAATTTGGAATCTGCTTTTAAAACAGTTGAGCAGATTTCCTAACACGTTTCTTCCACATCCAAGCATGGCTCTCACACGTTCCCCACGATCTCAGTGCAAGACGTTTCATAAGAGCCTTGGAGGTGTGAAGGAAGACGGGGATTTGACTCACGGACCACAGTTGAAAAATATACAGTAACTGGGCGATAGTTGCAAAAAGCCTTTCAGCAGTCACGGTTTGAAGGCTTTTCCAAGAAATATGTTTCCAAAGAATGCTAATAACTTTGGAACACTGTGCATGTGAAACACAGCAAGGGGGCCCGCCTTCCATTGAGGCAGTCCAAGGTCGTGGTCTGCCTTTGGCTGTGGCCCCTGCACTGGCCCGCTTCCTTGCCTGACTCCAAACCTGAGAGCTCTCTGTGAGGTCGGGATAACCAGCACGGTCTTCATCTGAAGGCACTTGTCCTTTTGATCAGAGTCTGAGCATTATCCTTCAAGGATGAGCAACTGTGGCTCAATCACAATGAAAACCGAAAAGCTAGAATGTTATCCCAGCCCTCGTGGACGGGATGGCTACCATGCCTTAAGATAGAGTGCAGACAACTCGGTGTGCACGTTGAACGCATCCTAAGAGGCCAGTGCTTTGGGACTGAATTTTGGTTATCCATGAAAATAGGGTGACATTAGATGCCTTTTGGAATGGCTGGCATGCAATTTATAGTGAGAATATTTTATTTACTTAGAAAACTTCCTCTTATCCTTCCCAAAGAATAAAAATAGTGTGTTTTTCCCCCTTCTATAAAGGGGTGGTTGTGAAGTAATACTCAGTAGCGCATTTTGTACATAACGCCCCTGAAGCAATGGCTGCAGTACCGACGCCTGCCTCAGGGGTCGCTGCTGTGCTACGTGGGGTGCTGTGCTACGCTGGGGATGCTGCCTCGGGGAAATGCACCAGGAGGGTTGGAGATGATTATCAAATCCTATTCCGGGAAATCAGTGGAGCTCATGCTGGCTCTGCGTGGCTCCCTCGCTATGCTGTCTCTTTGAAGGGAGGCAAGAATCAAAAGCGATGCCAGATGTGAGGGCACTTAGGAGCTGGGCAGTACCAGGAGCCTGCACACTTGCATCTTTCGCGATCTGCAGGCGGAACTACCCGCGTACCGGGGCTGTGTGAGGGAGGCTGTGCGCGTGGAAAAGACTGTGCAGTGTTGTTTTGAATAAATACTTGATTTATTCGGTCTATAAATGTCCAAACATCGACTTTAAGAGATTAAGCTGAGCATATACATTTTGTCACCCTAAATCCACTTTCTATAGAATACATTGATTTATACTTTTTGCTTGTTTATGTCTCAAAGAAGACATTGAAATGACTTCTTTATATCATCTCTAGCAAGTTGATAAACACTTTGGTCTTCATTCATAAATTTTGTGCGCTTGACTTTCTCTCAAGCACTTTAGCTGGAAGGATAGCACGCAATCCTAGAAAACATCTTTTTTCTTAAATATTTAAGACACTCTTATGAGCATAGTCAAATAAATACAAATTCGATTCCCCAGTGAAGTTAAATACTGTTTATCTACCTAGTAAAATTATCATTCAACTTATTATCCTAATTTTATAAGTAATTATACTCCAAACAGAAATCACATTACTTATCTATCAGATTCTCTAGTCTGTGATTCTCTTAAGCATGAAAGACACCCACAATACCAAGAGGTAGGAAAGGCCTCATTCTAAAAACAAAGTCTTCACATCTAAACTTCACACCGTTGTTTCGGGAGCAGAATTACCATCGTGGGGCAGCAGAGGTGACTGGCTGGAGAAATGCAAGTCTGATTTCATGAGTTCCCGGCAAATTACGTTGAGGACTGTTGGGGAGCATGTTCTCAGGATGCATCTCCCCAGCCGCACGAGGAGCGCAGTGTGCTCGGTCTGCTCCCAGGTCAACTGGAGCACACAAGGTTCTCGTGTAAACTAATTTCTATCATCCACCTTTTCCATTGAGTGACTCTTTTTTTAATATTTTATGTTTATTTATTTGATAGAGAGAGAAAGAGAGAGGAGAAAGAGATAGACAATGGGCTCACCAGGGCCTCCAGCCACTGCAAACGAACTTCAGATGCGTGCTCCACCTTGTGCATCTGGCTTATGTGGGTCCTGGGGAATCAAACCTGGGTCCTTTGACTTTGCAGGCAAACGCCTTAACCGCTAAGCCATCCCTTCAGCCCAGATGGAAATTTTTTAAAGTTTACTTTAGAAGAAAAGCATGGGCCTAAAAGTCATCTGGCTACGATGACAACGTAGTCACTGATGAACATGCGAGGAGAACCCTAAGCATGGTTCGCTCCGAGGAAGGACAGTCCTGACAAGCCCTGACAGAACAAGAAATGCGCCCCACATGCTGCTGGACGGCCCAGGGTGGAACTCTGGAAGCATGCCCAGCAAGCTGTGTTTGGGTACAGGACAGTCATCCAGACACCAGCGAGGGGGCGCAGATGGCAGCTTGAATTCTGCATTGAAAATTGAGCCAGATGTGGTGGCGCACGCCTTTTATCCCAGCACTCCACTCAGGAGGCAGAGGTAGGAGAATCACCATGAGTTCAAGGGCATCCTGAGACTCCATAGTGAATTCCAGGTCAGCCTGGGCTAGAGTGAGATCCTACCTCAAAAAAACGAAAAACAAATGTTGATGATAACCTCACTGGTGTTTTGTTAGGGTCTAATTTAGTGAGCCAAAGTAGAGAAATTAAACATGCATCTGAAATAATGATCAAACCCCAGCACTACTGCTTTTAATTAACAAGCAATCTATTTTTTTTTTAATATTTTTAGTTAGTTAGTTGCAGGTAGAGAGACATAGGCAGAGAGAGAATGGTTGTGCCAGGGCCTCCAGCCGCTGCAAACAGACTCCCAAGTGCGTGTGCCACCTTGTGCATCTGGCCTTACATGGGTTCTGGGGAATCGAATCCTGGTTGTTAGGCTTTGCAGACAAGCATCGTAACTACCGAGCCATGTCTCCAGCCCGTAACTTATCTCAAAAGTAATAGTCTTGGGCTGAGGAGATGGTTCAGTGGATAAAGTACTCCCACCAAGCTGGAGTGGTACCCAAGTTCAATCCTCAGACCCCACATAAGATGTCAGAAGTTTTGGAGGGCTTCTGTAATCCCAGCACGCCGACACTGATGGAAACAAAGGAGGCAGAGACGGGACATGTCAGGAAAGCAGTGGTGAGCGCAGCAAGGAACAGCAGAGGGAGCTTCCAGTGAGAAACCCTGCCCCAAAGGAGGTGGACAGGCAAGGACTGACCCAAAGGTCGTCCTCTGACCTGTAAACGCGTGCCATCACACATGGGGAACAACACTCACACACCAGCATGTGCATGCACACAAGTAAGTAAGAAAAAAACACCATTTGAGAGATAGCTTAGCGGTTAAGGCGTTTGCCTGCACAGCGAAAGGACCCAGGTTCAACTCTCCAGAACCCATGTAAGCCAGATGCACAAGGGGCACATGTGTCTGGAGTTCGTCTTCAGTGGCTGGAGGCCCTGGCACACCCGTTCTCTCTGTCTGTCTAGCTCTCTCTCTGACTCTCAAATAAACTTTTAAAAAATCTTAGGGGCTAGAGAGATGGCTTAGCAGTTAAGCGCTTGCCTGTGAAGTCTAAGGATCCCGGTTCGAGGCTCGATTTCCCAGGACCCATGTTAGCCAGATGCACAAGGGGGCGCATGCGTCTGGAGTTTGTTTGCAGTGGCTGGAAGCCCTGGCACGCCCATTCTCTCTCTCTGTCTCTCTCCCTCTTTCTCTGTCTGTCGCTCTCAAATAAATAAAAATAAACAAAATTTTTTTTTTTAAATCTTAGCAACTTCAACTCTCAGCTTGGAAAACAGGATTCTGTCCTCACTTTTTTAGAAGTCCCCTCTCAGTATCATCTTATACTAAGAGATTAGGCTTCAGGGAATTTTGCTGTCACGTTTTATTTATTTTATTGGTTGGCGCACGTGTGTGTGTGGTATGTGATGTGATGTGTATACACATATGTGTGCAAATATACGTGCCCTGTGTGGAGGCTGGAGAAGAACTTTGGGGTACTCCTCGCTCTTCTGCCTGTCTCCTTGAGATGGGATCTCACTCAGCCCTGAGCTGCCGCTTTCACCCACCCCCTCACCGGCCAGTGAGCCCCAGCAATTCTGCTTCCCACAGGACTGCAGTTACATGCCTGGAACTCCACACCTATCTATGGGGGTGCTGGAGAATTAAACTCAGGTGATCTGGGGCTCTCTCAGGCTCTCATGCTTGCATGGCCAGTGTTCTTTAACTGCTGAGCCATCTCCCCAGCCCCTGCCACATATTTTAAATACAAGTTCTGACTTTTCCTCCTCAATAACAGGGCTGGTTGGAGTATGCTATGTATTAAGTATCAAGAAAACTCTGATGAGCGTCACCAAGAGAGAGAGCCCATCGCACAGAGCTGCTACAAGCCCCTTTCTGTGGAAGGTTTCGAACGCAGACGAGGTTGTACATACATTGACCTCTTCTCGCCCTTTCCTAAGACAGCTGTGGTCAGGACAAAACTGCTGACCTCGGGCCAGAGCAGGCAAGCTGGAAGATGATGGTTGGAGAATTTTTATTTATTTTCCCTTCCTGTAGCAGACAGATGTGCCCCTTTATGACTAGGTTTTAAGGCCTTTAGAAAGTGGTTAGAAGACTGGAGAGATAGCCTAGCATTTAAGGCTTGTCTGCAAAGCTTAAGGACCCAGGTTCGACTCCCCGGAACCCACTTAAGCCAGACACACAAGGTGGTACATGCGCACGAAGTGGAAAACACATATGGAATTCAGTTGCAGTGGCTGGAGGCCCTGTGCCAATTTTCCCTCTCTCTCTCTCTCTCTCTCTCTCTCTCTCTCATAACAAAAAAGAAAGTGGCTAGAAAACTGGGCGTGATGGCACACTCCTTTAACCCCAGCACTCGGGAGGCAGAGGTAGGAGGATCACTGCAAGTTCAAGGCCACTCTGACACTACGTAATGAATTCCAGGTCAATGTGGGCTAGAGCAAGACCTTACCTCAAGAAAGGAAGAGGGGAGGGAAGAAAGGAAGACAGGGTTAGAAGGCAACTAGGTTTGGAGGTGTTCCTCGTTGGTCGAGCCTTTGCCTGGCATGCTTGAGATCTTGTCTTGTTTCCTCATTTTACCAGTTAAAACTGGAAATAACAGACCAACTCCAGAAAATAAACGAACACATTTTCCTTCTATTCTTTGATTCTCTTGCCTTTATTTCTAATTAAAGTAAAATTCACATACATAAAACTGAGCATCCTAAAGTGAACGTTCCAGTGGCATTGAGTCCATGGAATACAACTTACCCTTATTCTTAATTATGTGTTCTGATTCTGTTTTGAAGTAATTCCTACTTGGATAATAAAGAAAAGAAACACAAATAATACTTCCCTCATGGTTGACTTCTTAGATTGTCACTCCCAAGAGTGGGAAAGGTAAAATGAAGTGGCTCACATCTACCTATAGTTGAAAAAATTCAAAGTCAGGGCTGGAGTGATAGCTTAGTGGTTAAGGCGTTTGCCTGCAAAGCCAAAGGTTCGATTCCCCAGAGCCCACATAAGGTAGATGCACAAGGTGGCACATGCGTCTGGAGTTCATTTGCAGTGGCTAGAGACCCTGGTGTGCCCATTCTCTCCCTCCCTCTCTCTCTCTCTTTCTCACTCTGCCTCCTTCTCTCTCAAATAAATAAAGTATATTAAAAAAATTCAAAGTCAATTTAGAAAATGAATGCATCAAACACTCCTGTGCCCTTTGAGATTGTTTGAATGTAAGATTAATGATGTATTTCCTAAGTCCCAGGTACTGAGGGGAAACTTTTCATGAAGTTCTTAATAAGAAACTTGTGGGTGAGTCATTTTCTGAGGTTTTTCCTGTGCAGCATAGTCAATGCTATTATAAGAATAGAAATTTCTGCATCCAAGTTTGAGAACACAAAGAAGACCTCCCAACTTTTGGCATTTGTAGCCAGCAGCTCTTGTCTGCCGAGCTCAGCGGCCATTTGATGGAAAGCACTGGAAGGGACTTCAGTGGAAGGGTGACGTTAGGTGAAGGCTGGGGGTGGGGATTTGACTGGGGGCAGGGCCCTCCCTGGGTTTCCTGAGAGCATTAATGTTCAAGGAGCCCCACAGAACAGAAACCTTCCAAGACTTTAGACTTCATTACTTCCCTGTCCTCGACAAGTACAACTTAATTGAACATTAAGCAATTTGATCTCTTTCACCTAATAAATTGAGCAAACTCAATAAACATAAATCCTCCTAATGATAGAGCCGACCCCGGCGGCGCTGAGCTCATCAGCGCACATGGTTATGACTCTCCCGGGAGCCGGAGTCACAGATGCGCGTCGCCGAACGCTGCCTCACCTGCTGCGTCACGCATTTGGTCATCCCGGGGGTGTCAGAAGGGCGGCTGTGGACTAGAAGGAACATGGCTTGTTCGCCAAACAGACCGCTGTAGTTCAGATCCCACACCTGATCTTTGGCCGAGTTATGCTGGAAACCTTAGCTTTCATTTTCTTAGGAGAAACAAAAAGCTAACTCTTGCTGGGGTGGCTCTGAGACGTAGGTAAAATTGTCTGCAAAAGCACAGCAGCGCCAGGCTCTTCCCAACTTTGTGTCACATGCCTGTCGTTTCCTTTTGCTAATTGTTCTGGCCAGGGGTGTGTAGTCTCCAGGGTCCACGCCCCTTTAGTGTTTCTGTGATGCTTCCTTGTCGATTTGTGGTCTGAGTGCGTGTGTGTTTGGACAGGGTTGGTTGTAGCTCAAGGTGTTGAATGAGGCAGAACTCCAGATCCTCCTGCCTCCGCTGTTTCTCTTCTCAACCTTTTTTCTTCTACTTCATTCGGTGCTTAGAGTGAAATGTCACCATTTCTCCTCCCTTTCCTTTTTCCCCATCCTGTTTATACCAGTCTCAGCCCCTCGGTGGGGTAGATGAACGAGGTGGAGGTGACCTATCTTATTGCATAGACAAGCTAGCATGGTCTTGCTCTGCACACACTGGAACCCCAGGCAGCAGGGCCAGGCTGAGGAGTGAGAAGGTTGATGCCAGTCTGGTGTGTGTCTGTCTTTCTGTCTGTCTTCTGTTACAGTCCTGCACATTAGAATTTCAGAAAAACAAGGTGACGGCCTATTTTGCAAAGACTCTGGGGAAAAAAAAAAACGCACATTGTGTGAAGGCAGGTGCTCCATCCACAGTGTATTGTCGATGCCAACCAAGGCTTCTCTGTCACCTGTCTTCACCAGTACTCGATAGAATCTATAAATTGGGGCTGGAGAGATGGTTCGGTGGCTAAAGTGCTTGTTTGCAAAGCCGGATGGCCGGGGTTCAATTACCTGGTACTCATATAAAGCTCGACGCACAAAGGGGACCATGCATCTCAAGTGTTTGAAGTGGCAAGAGGCTTTGGCACTCATTCTCCCCCACCCCCCACTCTCTTTCTCGTTATCTCTCTTCTCCTTCTCTGCTTGCAAATAAAATTTCTTTTAAAAGTTAGGAAAGAAAAGAAAAAAGTATAGCATAGCTAAATTCATTTAAGCAAAGGATCTCGTGATAAGCGGTAAATACTTGAGTCCTTCTAGGTCCTGGCTCCTACGCCTAGTTGTGTGTGGGCTTCCTAAACACCATCGCTGACTAACAATCCACATTTAAACCTGTAGGAAAAACACCTGATGGAGACGCTGGAGTAAAATTAGGTCCACTTTTCTTCCTGCCGAGGAACTGGCGCTGGTTTCCCTTCTACGTGCAGTTCACATGGTGTTCAGCCGAATATTGAGCCCCCGCAAGGGAAAGCGAAAATACAGCCTCTGCTTTATTTCTAAGAGCAGCTGAATTTAGTGTGCCTCAGACAAAACTAAAACTTTACCTCCCCACTTCTTCACACGCCAGAGTGGCACTGTGATCTGCGACTGTCCAGCCCAGGCCTGCAGAAGTGTCTGTCATCAAGAGTGGAGATTTCCTGCCAGGATATAGTAATGTGCCTCCCATCGCTGCTGACAGCGGGGGTCCCAGACCCACTGGCTCCCCGGGGGTAATTTAATTTTTTTTTTCCAATTTAAAGTGGAAATCAAAGCAGCTCCATCTGTCATGTGAATCTGCCATGCCACAAAGTGCGTGTGATCAGTGGCTTGGATCTTGTTCACACGCTTCGCAGTGGTGGCCCTTGCTTCTCCATGTGTCCTCGCCATCGCTTTGATCGAGAGCGAAGCATTTGTGCCCTTGAGGAGGTGGCGGGTGCCCTGCATTGTGGCGGGGGTGGGAACCTGAGGTGTGACTATTTCCATTTTCTATTCATTTCACATTTGTGTTTAGCAAGATCCCAGTGGGACACATATTATTGCAGGGGGCGGTGGTCTCAGAAATGGTATTGACTTACAAAAGATCCTCCTAGGAGAAGCCCTGCTAAACGAACCTCTACCTGTGAATCTAGTCCCAGGCGATGGGGTGAGTAATCACTGTTGATGGCCATGAGAAGAGAGTGCCTGGGAAACAAGAGGCACTTTAAAGACAGGACTACACTGACCCAGTCCTCCTGTGGAGCTGGAGGCAGCCAGCTTTCGCTGGGGTGCTCCTGAAAAGCTGTGGAAGTAGTAGATCTGATCTACTATTCTTTTTTTCTAGCATTATTTATTGGAGGGAGAAAGAGAGCGAGAGAGAATGGGCGCTCCAAGGCCTCCAGCCACCTGCAAACGAACTCCAGACACATGCACCACCTTGTCCATCTGGTCCTGGGGAATCAAACCTGGGTCCTCTGGCTTTGCAAGCAAGTGCCCTAATCACTAAGCCATTTTTCTCCAGCCCCTGGTCTGCTGTTCTTGGTACTGTGCCTACAGCCCACCTGTAGCAGACAGCTTCAGGTTCGCTGAGATGAACTTCCAGACCAGACACAGTTACGGAGGAAGGGATATTTATTGAAGCTTACAGACCCAGGGGAAGTTCCATAAATGGCAGAAGAAGCTGGCCTGCCTTCACAGGACCAAGCAGAGAGAGAGAAGCACAAGCCAAAAAAACAAAAGCCACAGCAGATTTCAGGAACTCCTGCTAGGCACACTTTGCATATCTTTAGATTGAAATCTGAAACCCACCACCACACCTTAAGGTCCACCCAGTGACACTGCCTCCAGCCAGGTGCCTGCAGATGCAAACTAAAAACAATAAAGAATAAAGAATATATTGGGGGCCATCTATTCAAACTACCACACCATCCCACTTCACTGATGTCTCCTGAGCTAGACTCCAGCAGTCAGCCATCCTCAGGCATCACTAAGGTCAAGCATCTCCCATGTTAGAATGGGTGTTCTATAGCATGGAGTGTTTAGTGGCCATAACATGCTAGAAATTCTATCTGTGCCCCAAATTCTGAAAAGGACATCTTGCCCAGTCGTCATTCGAATGTTCTGGGATATCTTTATTTATTTATTTAAGAGAGAGACAGAGAGTGAGAATGAACACACCAGGGTCTCTAACCACTGCAAATGGACTCCACACGCATCAGATGTGCCACCATGTGCGTCTGATGGCTAACATGGGATCTGGGGAATCAAACCTGGGTCCTTAAGCTTCACAGACAAGTGTCTTATCACTACACCATCTCTCCAGCCCTTTGCAAGTCTCAGATGTTTCTTTCTGCTGCCCCTTTGCCAGCCTGAGTCACACTGGAACCTTCTTTAGGAGCCATTGAGTAGCCTCTGGTCACAATTTAGCTTCCTTTGACTATGCCCATGGGTAGGCTCTTTAAATTCCCTCTGCCTCCCAAGGGCTAGGATTAAAGTCACACACCACCATGCCCAGCTAAACTTAATCCATAGTGTCTGTTTCCTGTAACGTAATCTTGCATACCTACGTAGCTGTAGGGTTCAAGTGCACCCTCTATAAGCAAGGTGTCTCCAGATATGGCTGGTCCTACCTCTTTCTTTCGTTCTGACAGAAGCGTAGAGCACTGAGCCACCTCATTGCCCTGGTGAAGAATATAGGATTGGGGCTGGAGAGATGGCTTAGCGGTTAAGCGCTTGCCTGTGAAGCCTAAGGACCCCGGTTCAAGGCTCGATTCCCCAGGACCCACGTTAACCAGATGCACAAGGAGGCACATGCATCTGGAGTTCATTTGCAGTGGCTAGAAGCCCTGGCATGCCCATTCTCTCTCTCTTCCACTCTCTCTCTCTCTCTCGTAAATAAATAAAGATTTATATATATATATATGTATGTGTATATATATATGGGATTGAAGGTCAGACAGCACTGGCCAGGCCCCTTCTGTGTCATTTGTTGTCCCTGGGACCTCAAGTCTTAGCAAGGCTTCCCTGACAAATGACAGATGTCTAAGATCTCTGAGTTGAATTTAACAAACTAAGAACTGATTCATTTTTTGCAGGGGGGATATATATACATGATTTATGTATGTATGGAAATATATGCTTGAGCCCGTGTGTGGAAGAGGCATAGCCCACCTTTTTAAAAATATACTTTTATTTATTTATTTATTTATTTATTTAAGAGAGAGAGAGGAGAGAAAGAGGCAGATAGAGAATGGGATCTCAGGGCCTCCAGCCACTGCAAATGAACTCCATACGCATGTGCCCCCTTGTGCATCTGGCTTACATGGGTCCTGGTAAACTGAACTTGAGTCCTTTGGCTTTGCAGGCAAACACCTTAAACGATAAGCCATCTCTCCATCCCCAACCCACCTTTTGTTTTTCTTTAGTGTATCATTTTTTATTGACAACTTCTATGCTTACAGACAATAAACTATGATAATTCCCCACCTCCCCCACTTTCCCCTTTACAACTCCACTCTCCATCATATCCCCTCCCTCTCTCCATTAGTCTCTCTTTTATTTTGATGTCATCATCTTTTCTACCTACTATGAGGGTCTTGTGAAGGTAGTGTCAGGCACTTAGAGGTCTTGGATATTGAGGCCAAATTCTCTCCAGACAGTTGTGTATAAGGAGTGGTGCCCTTTCTTTGGCTCTTACATTCTTTCCACCACCTCTTCCACAGTGGACCCTGAGCCTTGGAGGGTGTGATAGAGATGTGTCAGTGCTGGACACTCCTCTGTCACTTCTTCTTAGCACCATTGTGCCTTTTGGGTCATCCCAGTGGTCATTGCCATCTGAAAAGAGAAGCTTCTCTAACAAGAAGTGAGAGTAGCATTAATATATGAATATCAACATTAAGTGTAGTGTTTACAGGGCAGTGTGGTGAGCATAATATATACATTTATCCAGACAAGAGTGGGCTTTACAACCGTAACTCTCATGATTCCCCGCCCCCCGCCCCCCCCCCCCCCCCGCTGCCATAGGCTTTTGTGTTTGGGGTTTTTTGAGTTAAGGTCTCACTGTGTTCCAAGGTGACCTGGAATTCACTATGGAGTCTCAGGGTGGCCTCGAACTCATGGCAATCCACCTACCTCTGCCTCCCAAGTGCTGAAATTAAAGATGTACACCACTACACCTGGCTTGTGATAGGCTTTTGATTAGGTTTTTCAATACCAGGCAAGTATTCCCTCCCATAGAGTGGGCCTCCAGTCCAGTTAGAGAGCATTTGATTTCCCCCAGAGCAGACATGCCACTATTGCACTCATTTGGTCAATTGGGCTGTCTGGCCAAACTTGAGGTTTCCAGTGCCCACTGTTTTCACTGCTGATGACTTCTGTCTCCCATAGGGCTGCATGCAGTGCAGCTTTTCCCAGCTTTCAGTCGGCTGGTCTATAGAGAGGTTTTCAGGTCAGCACCAGCAGGATTTCTCAGTGACTTTGCCGCCCAGACATGTGGAGCCTTCATCAATAGGGTCTTACCATCTGTTTGTGGTGGGAAGCCAAGGGCCTTGGCAATGGCCCATAATGTTTTAGAGGCAACAGAGACCTTCCTGGCCAACAACTCAGTGGAAGGTATCCCATCCCTGGCACTGAAAATGTTCTAGTAGCAATCTATCAGCCTACCTTTTTTTTTAATTTGCAAGCAGAGATAGATAGAGAAAAGAGAGACAGATAGACAGAATGGGCATGCCCAGGCCTCCAGCCACTGCAAACAAATTCTAGACACATGTGCCCCTTGTGCATCTGGCTTACATGGGTCCTGGGGAATTGAACCTGGGCCCTTTGGCTTCACAGGCAAATGTCTTAACCACTAAGCAATCTCTCCAGCCCCCAGCCTAGCTTTTTTGACATAGGGTTTCTCACAGTCCTGAGGTTTGCCAAATGCTCTAGACTGGCTGACCAGCAAGGCCCAGAGGTCTACCTATGTCTGCCTCCCCAACACTGTGAGGACAAGCGTGTGCCGCCCTTCCTGGCTTCATTTACGAGTTCTGGGGCTCAAACTCAGGTTCCCACACCTGCAAAGGAATAACTTTGCTGACTGGCCTGTCTCTCCAGCCCTGACTCATGGGGGTGTGTGGGTGTGTGGGTGTGTGTACATACATATGTATGTCCGTATTTGCACGTGGAGGCCAGCAGAAATTTCAGGTGGTATTCCTTGGGCGCTGTACATTTTTCCGAGACAGGGTCTCTCAGGAACTAGCCAAAGGCTACAGTTGCTGGCCAGTGAGCCCCAAGGGTCCACCTGTCTCCACCTGCCAGTGCTGGAAATATATTAAGCATGTGTCATCACACCTGGCCTTTTGTTTGTTTGCTTGTTTATTCAAAGTAGGGCTTCCATCTAGCCCAGGCTGACCTGGAATTCACTCTGTAGTCTCAGGATGGCCTCAAACTCACAGCGATCCTCCTACCTCTGCCTCCCAAGTGCTAGGATTAAAGATGTGTGCCACCATGATCGGCTACACTTGGATTTTTTTTATGGGTTCAAAAGCTTGAACTAGGATCCTCATGCTTATAAAGCAAGCAGTTGACTGTTTTCCCAAACTGCTGATTCACTTTTTTATTCGTGTGTGTGTGTGTGTGTGTGTGTGTGTGTGTGTGTGTGTGTGGTGCCCGTGGGCCATAGTGCACCTCTGTAGGTTGGTGGACAGCCCTACGTGCTGGTCCTAACCTTGCACCTTCCTCGGCGGCAGGGTCTCTCACTTGTAGCTGTGGCGTCCCCTTCTCGATAGGCGTGCTGGGATTGGGGCGCTCACACTGTGCCCCTGCTTCCCAGGGATCTGACCTCAGGCATCGGGCGTACACAGCAGGGGCACTGCCCACTGACCCACCCGCCCAGCCCTCTGATTCATTTTAATATCCAGTCTCAGTCATACTGTGGCTTGCATATAAAACATGAAGCAAATCTCCCTTTTAGATTTACAACAAACATATATAAAAAGTAGGAGAAAAAGATGACCTCAGCTCTTAAAACTTGTAAACATCTGAACAATATTGCTCTCAAAGGGAAATCCTTAATGCTTTTTTCCCCAAGCATCAAGCCAAACTGACAAGCATTTGTGCCCTGTTTGAAGTTGTATTTTCTTTTTTAAGAGTTAAGAGTCTTTTTTCCAGGTTCTATTTCCTTAATGAGATTAATATTTCTCGCGGAATGTTTAGTTTTATGTGCTAATGAGAAAGCTCTGGGAATGTCTGGGGTCTGGATGTTCTCCCTGGAGTGCCTGTTCACAAGGAGACCTCTAAGAAGGGGCGGGGGGGGGCACCCTGCTCACTGGCCCGAGGCCATTCATGGCCTCGTCCTCTGTGCTGCTCTTAGAGCATGTATGTGCATGTGCACACACACCGTCTATTGCCTTAGTGCTGTCTTGTTGTGTACAAGAGGAAGTTCCGAGTAAGTGGCGCTTCGCCTTATGTGACGGCCCTGAGCTTGTCCGTCCATTCCTGGGTCCTGTGACCTCTCGGGACTTGGAATTTTCATCAGGTGTAGCTCTGTCCCTGGCCAGCGCATCTTCTGGTGAGATGGGCATGTGGCAGGGCCACAGACAGTGCATTTTCTGTCCTTTACCCGTTTGGCACACGAAGCCATCCTTTCTGCCACTCTGCTCCCTGGACTTTCCGAACAACTGTTCTGAAGTATGGAAATGAGAACCTGGGACCATGGTTTATATTTAACAAGGGCAGACAGAGACCCAGCAGCCCAGACACTGCGGGGGGGGGGGGCTGTGGAGGTTGGGAGTCAGCTCTGGGCTGACCCCGCTTGTTACGGGAATGCAGGGGAGGACGGCTGAGGTGTGAGAAAGGACCAGAAGTAGTGCAAAGTCAAAGCTAGAGAAAGAACATGCTTAAAGGGAGCACTCGACACCGTCACCAGTCACCAGTGGTGACTTAACTTCTCTGCGCTTCTGCTTCCGCGTCAGTAAAAGGCAGGTGCTGATGGAGTCGCTCCACGGTGTGGCAAGTGTTTTCATGCCTATATAATGCTTAGAACCAAACCTCACCTAGAGCAAGGGGTATGCAACCATGAACTGCTATCATTGCTATAGCTGGTCTTCTTGTTAGGACCACCCTCTACTGCCATCAGGACTGTGATCAAAGGAACTTGCTTGCAAAGGCTTGCAGTCTGGATTCGATTCCCCACGACTCACACGAAGCCAGATGCACAAAGTGGCGCATGCATCTGGAGTTTGTTTACAGTGGCAAGAGGCCCCAGTATGCCCATTCTCTCTTGTTAAAAAAAAAAAGTATATATCTATAATATATGTATAAAATATGTTGGTAGTTATAACATCTACTCAGTTCCAGCAAGGGAGCTGACATCGCCCTTGATTGCTGTGGTATCATGTTTGAACACCAGTGGCTCTTTGATCCCGTTCCCAGTGAATGAAAAAAACTATCCATTAAAATGGCAACTTGATAACATCTGGTGAGTTTCAATAAAGCTGTTCATCCAAGAGGCCTGGTGCATTATGAGAAGGCTCGTTTGCTGTTCTGGGCTGTATTCATCTGTTTTTGCCTTGGTTGAAAGCCTTAATTACACTTTGCAGCATCCAGCGTGTGGGGAGGTGTGGGGCTCCCATAGAAAGAAGGGGTTCCCGGGAGTGGCAGTGCCGCATCCCCGTCTTCTCTGAGCAGCGCTGGGCTCCCTCACCCCCTCACCGCTGCCTGTCCCTTCCCTCGTAGATGACTACGCCCAGCTGTGCAACATCCCCGTGACGGGGCGCCGGCAGCCGTATGGACGGGACGCCTTGGTGGACTTCAGTGAACAGTACGCTCCAGAGGCGGATCCCTACTTCATTCAGGACCGTAAGCAAAACTGTGCAGTCACAAAGAAGTCGAGCCGTGGGTACAGATTACACACTGTCCTCAAAATGGGATCCCCTGGGGACATGCCCAGAATGTGACTCTGTGGGTCTCAATCCAGACTGGCCCATCAGAGCATGTGGGAGAGAGCCAGCAGGTTGGTTCTACAATCCCCTTGGTCATCCTGCCCCGGCTGGGAACCATTGAGCTCCCAGACTGGTACCGTAGGGGGAGGGGCACTGATGCGTTTACTCTCCTCTAGTGACGACAATGATCTTGTTGTGGTCATTGCCGTCACACAATCGTTTCTTTTTACATGACGCTGTGGCCGGGTTCCAGACTTTCCTTGAGAGCCTGGCTGTATGTAGACAGCCTTTCTTCCCACAGGGAAGTGACCAATGGTCACTGTACCTAGTTGATCGTTACAAGTGTTTCTTGAGAGTGGGAGATTTCAAAAGTCCTTTCTTGGTCCAAAATGAATTTCTTGAATATGCTTGTGAAGGGTTTTATTAAGTAAGAAGTGATGTACGCCAGTTTTCACAGAGGAGGCGGGGCTGTGTATATGAAAATAATCCCCCCCCCCCGCCCCAGCAGAAAAGAAACTGTCCTGCAGGGTGTGGACACAGAGTCTTGTGTAAGGAAGCCACACACACACACACACACACACACACAACCAAGCTTGGTGTTTCAATGTGGGGACATCTGAGCTTTCAAGCAGAAAGGAGTGAGGTTTGAAAACTGAGTAGTTCACAATGCTAGACAGACAGATGGCTCTCTTCAAGGACAGGAATGGAGGAGGGCCCGTTTGGGAGCTGTTCTCTGACAAAGGCTGCTCCTCACGAGGGTACATTCTCAGACAAGGCGTCCCTACGGAGATGCTATTGAACTGCAGATTGCTGTGAGAGCCTTTTCTTCCTTGGGGCCCTATCACCAGAGGTAACCACACCCAGAGCTTGGTGTTGGATCTGGGGCTGTCTCCCTTCAGAAGGTGTACGGGAAAGAAGAGCCCAGTAAGCCCAAGTGAACAAGAGAAAAGGTGTCCAAGTTCTATCTATTTCCACATGCGTGGGGACTTCACAAGAGTGAAATTCAAAGAAATGGCCCAAACATGACGCTGTTGTGCGTTTTAGACAATGAACAGCAAAGTTGGTGAAGAAAGGATAACACACATGGCTACCTGGACCAGGATAGCCAGTTCCGAGTGTGTTCCAGAAAGCTGGGTGATACGGAGTGTGACTCAGGTTCACGGCCCCTGTGACAAGTGTCTGTGAGCCAGGCTATTGTCCAGCTTTGGTCTGTGAAGGACTTCTTTCGTTATGATTTGCTGTGACTTCAGCTTGAAATAATCAATATACCCATTTGACACCCTTAGCTCCTTCTGAGGAGATCGTGCTTTGGTCATCCTGCTGAGCTAAGAACTCTTGCAAACATTCTCTCAGCTAGACAGTAGCACACACCTCGGTGAGCCCTCCCGGGGGTGACCACCGTCTTGATTCCTAACACAATGGCTTAGTGCTTACTTTGCATCCCGAGATGGACTTGGGTGCACTCTGCGTGCCTCGCTGTAAAGGTGACAGGTCAGTGACCTCCTTTAAAGAGCAAGAAATACCAGGCAAGTCTGTAGGTAACTGACACACCCCATGACTTGTGTAACTGTTAGTTTATGGTTCAGAGTCCAGGAATTTGCATGTTAAAGTGTCCTGGTTTGTGTACTGTTTTGTTTTGATTTTTTTTTCCAAATGCTAATGTTGCTCTAAAGCTCTTTTTGAATTCATGACAAATGGTGAGAAACACGTTGGTGTCTGCCACGTTAGGTTTCTGCTGAGCAGCACAGGAAGTTGGCATACAGTTAGACCTCCAGCTTCGACTCCACAATGGTCTTTAAATATCTTTCAAGTCAGAGAGGAATGTCTTCCCCAACCCACCGGTTTTCTGATGAGTGGCAAGGGCTCCTGTTGCGAGAGGACTCTAAGGGCGGGTCTCAGCACCTTCATGGTTCACCACGTGGGAGAGTGCCTTCCGTCTGAGTGGCAGGCAGTGCAGACAGCTCCCCGTTTCCCAGAAGGCTACACAATAACAAGGTTGGGCTCTGGAGGCCACAGGGGCTCTGCTGTGGCCGCTCGACTCTGCATGGCACCACAAAGGCAGCTGTAGGTGGTGTTGGCGCCGGTCATTGAACCAGGGCTGTGGTCCTTTCGCCAAGCTTGGAATCCTGAAGCGCTAGTTTGGGAAATCTCTCTGATGCATATGGGAGTTCCAGGTTTTTGTTTTGTTTTTGTCTTTGTTTTTAAAGGTACGGACTCCCTCCAGCCCAGACTGGCCTCAAACTCAGTGATTCTACTGTGAGATATAAAATTTCAAAAGATTTCCACAGTTTAAGACTATTTTAATCACCTGATACTTTTCAAATTGACTTCATGTATTTGTTTTCAGATTCTTGATGGCCTATGATTTTTTTTTTTCCTTTTAAAGTTTTGACAAGGAGCCAACATGAGTATATGTATTTTTAAAAGCATTTTCAATCTGTTCACATGTAAACTTAGCCATGGTATTTTGCTGCCCCCTGCAGGTCTATTGGAGAATTATTTCAAAGGTGAGATAGTGCAGAAGGTCCTGGCTGTATTTTAATTTTTTAAGCCAATTTGTGGAGAGGAGAGGACATGTGACGATGTGTGTCATCATGGATCTATATTTGCAACTTTCTGTTCCTGAAAGACAGCTAGACACCATCATGCCTGGTCACATTGTTTTGTTTTCATGTCACTTTGAACCCATTTGGTGAGATAGTTCAGAAACTACAAAATGAACCAAACAAGAGTTTCTTGGTTTTCTAAACCAAAGTATGGTATACTTTCTTGTTTACCAGGATGTTTGGGGGTCTCTTTCACTGCCTCTATCCCTAGGAGGTCCGCCTGGCTTTTTTCTGGTCTTGCAAACTCCAGTTAAGAAAAATATGCCCTCAAACCCTAGCAAATGCCCACAAGCCAGAAATTCCTCTGGTTCCACCCCAAGAGGTTTATTAACAATTGCCTGAGAACTTAGAAAGTGTGGCTGAGTTAATCTATAGGATATTTAATGTTGTGTAGGTACACCCAGTATTAAATTCTAAATATCAGGATTCTAAGTATCAGAAATAAGTCCATAGGGAGAAGGGAGATGGCTTGGTGGTTAAAGCAAAGCCTGCTGACCCAGGAGGTTTGATTCCCCAGTGCCCACATAAGGCCAGGTGCATCTGGAATTTATTTGCAGTGGCAAGAGACCCTGGGTCACAAATAAACTATAACATGGGTAATAGTGGAGGAGAGTGAACAGGTCTCACTGGACCCCTGTCCTTTCCTTTCCAGGGTATTTAAATAGCTTTGAGGAGCTGCAGGCTGAAGAGTGTGGCATCCTCAATGGGTGTGAAAACGGCCGTTGTGTGAGGGTCCAAGAAGGTTACACCTGCGATTGCTTTGATGGTTATCACCTGGACATGGCCAAGATGACCTGTGTTGGTAAGAACAACGGTGTCTTAGGAGAGATTCTTTCCCTGGAATCCCTGGGAGGGTGGGGGGAGACCAAAACGGTTTTGGAAAAACACAATTGTATTTAATGCCATAGGACTATACAGTTAAAATAGTCAATTTTATGCTCTGTTTTTAGCCACATTTAAGAATCCATATAATATTGCCCACCCCACCCCCCGAAGCACTCTACCTCACCTTCAGTCCCCAGATGGTGGTAAATATGAAAGTCAGGTCAGAATGTCCCAAGTAATTACTTTGGTTGTTTGAGGTAGGGTATCACTGTAGACCAGGCTGGCCTCAAACTCACAGCAGTCCTACCTCTGCCTCCCAAGTGCTGGGATTTTTTTTTTTATTTAGATTTTTTTGTCTCACTGAGTAGCAGCAATAACTGCTTTCTCTGAATATGTGACACATGTATAAAAAATGCACACTGGGATAGAACTCGTTGTCTGTCACGTTGGCTTCTGGCTTTAGCATAGACACATCCATGGTTCAGTGTCGTCTCCCAGGTCCTGTTTGCCCCTTTACTACAAGACTCATTTTTCTTCTCCCTCTGTAACGGTTCTTTTGCCCAGTTTGGTTTTAAACTGTGGTGGGGTTGGAAAAGAAGTCTTTTAGGACTGTAACCTGGGCTATGGCTCAGCAGTAAGCCTGTCTGCAGGGTGGATCCCCAGAACCCGGAGTAGCACATGTGTCTGGAGTTTGTTTGCAGTGGCAAGAGGACCTGGCTTGCCCATTCTCGGTATTTTTTCTTTTTGGTTTTACAGGGTAGGGTTTTGCTCTAGCCCAGGCTGGCCTTGAATTCAGTGATTCTCCTACCTCTGTCTCCCAAGTACTGGGATTAAAGGTATATGCCACCATACCTGGCTCTAGTAAATAAATTTTTAAAATGTAACTAGGGCCGGGCATGGTGGTGCACACCTTTAATCCCAGCACTCGGGAGGCAGAGTTAGGAGGATTGCTGAGAGTTCAAGGCCATCCTGAGACTACATAGTGAATTCCAGGTCAGCCTGGGCAGAGTGAGACCCTACCTCAAAAAAAAAAAAAAAAAATTGGAACTAGGGCTGGAGAAATGGCTTAGCCTGCAAAGCCTAAGGACCAAGGAGTGATCTCTCGTAAGGAGGTTGCACATGTCCGCTAGGTGGCTGAGGCCCTGGTGTGCCAGTTCTCTCTCCAAAGACCCTTGAGAGGCAGTTCTTCTATAATTTGGCTATATAAAATGTCGGACAAAGTAATTCCAGTGTGCTGATGGAAGGCAGACTCCCAGAAGCCCACAGGCCAGCAGCAGATTCTATGTCAGGCAAGGTAGAAGCAGGACCGACACCCAGGCCTGTCCTCTGACCTCCACTCACACGTAAAGAAATCCTGATACCTTACGATCATCACAAATTGAATGGAAAGGGATGGGCAACGGCTCCTGAATTGGATGCCTCTGGTGAGGGAAGTTCTGCTTCATTGAAAACCGACCTGTGTGACTTGGCTTCTTGCAGATGTCAATGAATGTGACGAGTTGAATAACCGGATGTCCCTCTGCAAGAATGCCAAGTGCATTAACACTGAAGGCTCCTACAAATGCCTGTGCCTGCCAGGCTACGTTCCTTCTGACAAGCCCAACTACTGCACGCCCTTGAACACGGCTCTGAAGTTAGAAAAAGACAGTGACCTAGAGTGAAGGGCAATCGACATAACCTAAGTCCATATACTCTGCACCGTGTAAAGGAAAAGGGAGAATGTATTATACTTGAGACGCTGCACCTAACCCAGAACGTTGGAAATAGCACGGGGTTGCATTAACTTCCAAAGACAATGAGAGGATTCCGCCTGAGCCTGATAAGTGTGACAGACCAAATGGACATTTCTCTGAAAAAAAAAATCCGTATATATAGTCTGTTCATATGTAAAATTCAGTGGAAAAGAGGCAGACCAGTGCTCTTATTTTAAACAGAAGGTTGTATTATGATGGTTTTGTTTGGTTTTGTTTTTGTTATTTTTACTATTGCTTAAGTTTGGCATTTCAGTAATGGTGGAAATGTTTTATATAATTTTCAGTTTTTTTGTTCCTTGGCTACTGTTTTCCCTCAGATTTAATCTCAAGGGCACAGGTCTTTGGTAGACGATTGCTAAGCTGTAGTAAGTGTTATGACATGGGGTTCACTCCTCTTTTGACATGGGGCTCGCTCCTCTTTTGGTCTGGAGCAATTTTACAGCTGGCATTGTCCTGTGGGACAGGCAGGGCTTGTCAAAACTTTTATACAGATTCGGAGAAAAGAAAGCTTTCTATTTTGTGTATTGTTTGATTTCGTGTCCACTCTTAGCCAAGCTGCTAACAAGTGTCATTTAAGTCCTTTTCTGAAAATTGAACTTCTGAGTATTGTAATATGTAAAGTCAACCCAGAAAAAAAATTTAAACTTGATCACCCAAATATTTACCATTATATGTTAAAACAAAATAAATCACCATTTTGTAGAAAATAAAACCCTACATGAGTGTGGCTATCCGAGTTGTGTCTCACCCAGCACCCTCTTCGACCTCTTGCATATTAACCAACGGTCCTCCATGACTGTCGTCTTATAAGTCAGTCATGAGTCACCACTTCCACCCATAACAATGGCTAACCGTACTTGGACAGCAGAGCTCTAAGGAAATGCAAGTTGAGATCAATGGGTGAACTGTAATCCACCACCACAGACTTCCTGAGGTGAAGAGGAAATTAGGACAGAAAGGAGAGAGACCTCAAAAGAAGAAATCCACCCGGCAACCATGTTGACCTTGACCTTTAGCCTCCAGAACTGATAGAAAATAAACTCTTTGTCCTGGCAACCCCAGAGAACTAAACACGAGCGATAGCGTCCCTGCCTTCTCACCAATTGTCGCTTCGCAGAGTTTTACACCTCAAACAGGAATTAAGAACACCTTTTTCACTTAATAAGAACCTCCAGACCTGTGAGTAAAAACATGCTGTTTGGGGCTGGAGAAATGGTTTAGTGGCTAAGCACTTGCCTGTGAAGCCTAGGGACCCCAGTTCGAGGCTCGATTCTCCAGGTCCCACGTAAGCCAGATGCACAGGGTGGCGCATGTATCTGGAGTTCATTTGCAGTGGCTGGAGGCCCTGGTGCGTCCATTCGCTCTCTATCTGCCTCTTTGTCTCTCTCTCTCTATCTGCCTCTTTCTCTCTCTGTGTCTGTCACTCTCGAATAAATAAAAATTTTAAAACATGCTGTTTTGTGCCATGAAGTTTGCAACACCATACAGAGCATTGCAGAAGCTTACTGCCTTGCTGGTGTTGATGTTAGGACAAATGTATGACCCATTTCCAGCCCAAGAAAAGATGCTTGAGCATCCCACATCCTGACATGACCCTTAGATCGCATATTAGTGATACTTTTTTGGAGGAATTGGGGGATCTTGAAATGTGAAATATTGTTTGCATTTTCATATGGAAAAAAAAAAAAGTGCAAGCCAAAGAATACCACCAGAGAAGTCAGAGGTTGAAAAGCCCTGGCTGGCTGTCACCTAAGCTTGCCTACGTCTGGCCATAGTCCACTCTTGGGCAGATGGTCACTTAAGTCGTAGTGACTAAGTGCCACAGTTAATGCTGCCACTCTACCCAGCCCTCACCCTTGACCAGTGTGCGAGTGCCATAGAGGGTGACACAGTATCTACCAGTCCCCTTCCCCGGGGGGCTCCTGAGACCACTGGCGGAGCAGAGGCCAGGCGCTCAGGCTCGGAACCACCGCTGCGGCTGCCGGAGCGAGAGTCCCTTTCCGGCGGCAGGACTCGCGAAGAAGCCCCCCACTGCCTGCTACAGACCCCCGCTCCCACGGGACGCGGGTGCGCGGTGAGCACCCCACAGCCGCTGCCGTCCACGCCACACCAGCCTGAGTGGCAGCATCATTAGTCACAACTAGACTAGCTATAAGGAGACCATAATGCCCAGCTGAAATAGAGCCAGCGCATGACAAACGGACATGGCAGGACATCTTCAGGGGAAGGCAGCTTCCCGGGAAGGCGCCCCGTAGATAGGAGTGGGAGAGAGCCCTGACCACGGAACATGCAGCCGTCAATGAAGAAGTTCAACGAGCACGAAAACAAGGCTGTATGCTGAGTCGAGCCACGCATCCCAAAGAAGTTGATAAGGATGAAATGTCCAATCAATGAGGAATTTTTTTTGGTTATATTTATTTATTTATTTGAGAGTGACAGAAAGAGAAAGAGGCAGAGAGAGAGAGAGGATGGGCACACCACGGCCTCCAGCCACTGCAAACGAACTCCAGATGCATGTGCCACCTAGTGCATCTGGCTTACCTCGAACCGAAGTCCTTAGGCTTCACAGGCAAGCGCTTAACTGCTAAGCCATCTCTCCAGCCCAATGAGGAATTTTTAAATGATTATTTTAAACGCTCAATGTGATCCTGGAGAATACATATAAACAAATGAGGTTAGATAAATAAAGGATATTAATGAGAAATTCAATTGGGATAGCTTTGGTGGGGGGAAATCCAGAAATAATAGAAAGGAAGAGGTCAAAGCTGGGTATGAGAGTCTATGCCTGTACCACAGCACTGGGAAGGCCCAGGCAGGAGGATCATGAGTTCAGGGCCATCTTGGGATATGTAATGAGACCCTGTCTTCTGGAGGGATGACTTAGAGGTTAAGGCGTTTGCCTGCAAAGCCAAAGGACCCAGGTTCGATTCCCCAGGACCCACATTAGCCAGATGCACAAGGGGGTGTTTATGTCTAGAGTTCGTTTGCAGTGGCTGGAGGCCCTGGCACACCCAATCTCTCTCCCTCCCTCTCCTTCTCTCTCTCTCCCTCTCTCCGTCAAATAAATAAATAAAAATAAAATATTTTTTAAAAGAAGACTGGGGGTGGGGGGAAGACTGCTCAATAAGTCAAATAAAAATGCAGTTGAGCCGGGAGTGTTGGCGCATGCCTTTAATCCCAGCACTCAGGAGGCAGAGGTAGGAGGATCACCGTGAGTTTGAGGCCACCCTGAGACTACATAGTGAATTCCAGGTCAACCTGAACTAGAGTGAAACTCAACCTCAAAAAAAAAAAAAAACATGCAGTTGAAGCCAGACATGGTGGCACACAACTTTAATCCCAGCACTTGGACAGCAGAGGTAGGAGGGTCACTCTGAGTTTGAGACCAAGCTGGGCTAAAGACCTTACTTCAAAAAGAAAAAAAAAAAAAGTTGGGTTGGAGAGATGGCTTAGCTGTTAAGGCACTTGTTTGCAAAGCCAAAGGACCTTGGTTCAATTCCCCAGGATCCACATAAGCCAGATGCACAAGGGGGCACATGCGTCTGGAGTTTGTTTGCAGTGGCTGGAGGCCCTGGCGCACCCATTCTGTCTCTCCCTCTCTCTGCCTCTTTCTCTCTCTCTCTCAAATAAATAAATAAAAATAAAGGTTTTTTTTTTTTTTTAATAAAGGTGAGGCAAGAACAAGGTTGCACATGCCCACGGGGTGGCACAAGTGCCTGGAGTTCTATTGCAGTGGCTGAGCCCTGGTACATCAGTTTTCTCTCTAAAAAAAATTAAAACTAGAAGTAGCTTCCCCACCGGGGCCTGTGACCTCTGGGCCTGTGGAAGTTATCCATGGCTTACAGTACCTAACTGTGGAGCGAGGCTTAGATACAATCAAAAAGTAATTGGCTGCGTCCATAACAGTTATGTCACTATTGTGCCAACTGGGCCACCTTGCCTAGTGGGTTCGTGAAGGGCTGTTGGTGACAGTTCTTCCCAAGCACCCTCTGCAGTGCGTCCTGGCACTTCAAAAGCTAGCCATCAGGGAAGGAGATCCCGGCTCAGACCTCAGCTGGATTTCGTCATGCCTTGTGACGCGTGTGCGGTGCCTCCTGCAACCGGATCTGGCCATCTACTTCTGACCTGTGACAAGGAGCAGCGGCAGCAGCTGGGAAGTGGGCACTGCAAGCAGCTGGGAGGTGGGCACTGCAAGCAGCTGGGAGGTGGGCACTGCAAGCAGCTGGGAGGTGGGCACTGCAAGCAGCTGGGAGGTGGGCACTGCAAGCAGCAGCTCGCAGGGAAGTCATCTGCCTCCAGCGCTGGGGTGCCCAGCCAACCTGCGTTTCTGAGAGCTCCTTTCTCTGCCCTCACCCGGTGCCTTCGTGTGCAGCCCTTTAGCTGCTGCTCTAAAAACCAGCTCTTTCAGTCAACCCGTGTCCTGTAGGCAGGTGGAATTACCATGGGAACTGGTTCTCCAAAGCCCAGTTCTTCACAGGCATGTTTGTGAAATTCACTGCTGTTGGGCTGGAGAGATGGTTTGGTGGTCAAGGCGCTTGTCTACAAAGCCTTATGACCTGGGTTGGATTCCCCAATGACTACACAAAGTCAGCTGTGCAAAGCGGCACATGCATCTGGAGTGTATTGGCAGTGGCTGGAAGCCCTGGCATGCCCATTCTGTCTCTCTTCTCTCTCTCTCTCTCTCTTTCTCTCTCTCTCTCTGCTTGAAAATAAATATTTTAAAAATTCACTGTCAAACTGGAGAGATGGCTCAGTAGTTAAGGCACTTGCTTGCAAAGTCAAAGTACCCAGGTTCAATTCCCCTAGGACCCATGGAAGCCAGATGCACAAGGTGGCACATGCATCTGGAGTTCGTTTGCAGTGGCGGGAGGCCCTGGCATGCCCATTCTCTCTATCTCCCTCTCTCCCTGCCCATGTCTCTCAAACAAATAAAGAAAAATAAAAATATTTCTCAAAAAAACTTCACTGTCAATTCCAAAGGCACCCATGCATAACACTGAGTTAGGCAAGAACTGTGACGGCAACTCCCCGGGTTGCTTTTTGGCATGAAAATGCTTACAAGAGGCTTGTGGCATTGTGTACACGGGTGAGGGCACATTGATGCCCCTCACTGACAGACTTGGGCACCCTGGTGGTCTACCTGCCAACAGGACAGAATGACGTATTGCTTGTCCCATCACAGCACCCATCTGCTGAAGCCATAATCACAAGCAGGCCTCCCCAGGAGGGTTCATAGGAATGAGGGCGGTGGTTCTTTTCCATCCTGTGTTGGTTGCATTGGGGCCAGACTTTTAAGAACCCAGGATGCAACCTGCAGTGGTACATGTAGACAGAAGGCCCGCGTCCGGGTGAGGATATATGCCTCCTGATCTCCCAGACAACCGGTGAGCTGTGGGCGGCCACATGGACAGCGGCAAGAGGCTCTGCTTCCTGACAAGCTCTCCCATGCGCTTCCTGCGGCGCCTTGTCCTCACAGCAGGTGTCCAAGCACCTGTCAGGTCTCCTTCTCCCTCCGGACCAGATCCAGGGTTCAGAAGTGAGGCTTCTGGGCTGGAGAGATGCCTTAGCGGTTAAGGTGCCTGCCTGCAGATCCAAAGGACCAAGGCTCGATTCCCCAGGACCCATGTAAGCCAGATGCACAAGGGGCACACCCGTCTGGAGTTCGTTTGCAGTGGCTGGAGGCCCTTGTGTAACCTTTCTCTCTCTCTCTCTCTCTTTTTCTCTCTCTCCCTCCCTCCTTTCTTTTTCTCTCAAATAAATAGGTAAATAAAATTTTAAAAATAAAAAAAAAAATGAGGCTTCTGAATATACTCTGACTGCCAGCACAGGTTGTCCCAAAGCAAGTCGCATGAGTCACTACGACCCCTCCCGCTCGTGACCTACCCCACTGGCTGGCCTGTCCCTTTCCTTCCTTCAGCCATGGGATACCAGTGTTCCGTGGTGTGGCAGCCTCCACCCATTCTCATTTGGTGCCCCATTTGTGCCATCCTTGTACCGGGCACCAGGACACTGACCCTTGCAGCACTTAGTCTGGCTTAGCTGTTGGCTTCATTACTGGAGGGGGGCAGGGCTCCGTGGCTTGAAAAGACGTTTGTCCCAGCGCAGCCTGCAGCAGCAAGCCATGGTGCTGGGAAGACACACGCCACCTTTGCAGAGCCTGATTCCAAACCAGCCCATGAGGAGGCTTAGCCCAAAAGCCTTCAGCCCACCCTTCATGGGATAAGCGGTTTTCGCTGTGAGGTGGCGCTGGTGACGAATTCCACCAGTTTCCGTATTTTATGTACACATAGAAGTTGCTGTTCTCTTTCAGTCTAGAGCATGACAGGGACAAAACCTCTATGGGAACTGTGAGGATGAACTATGGGGGGGGGGGAACTATAGGAATATTTCCTATGGACCTTACAAATAGCTCTCCTGATATTATTGCTGTGAGAGGCTAAATTCCTTACTTGTAACTCGCCCTAAAGTTAAACGTAAAACTGTGTAGTCCACCCATTTAAAGGAACGTGACTAGGTTTCCTCGGCCTTGGCGTGCCTTTGGCCTGAACAGCACGCATGGCCTCTTGCACCTTACTGTCTTCTGCTCCTCTCTTGTGATTCTGAGTTACATGTCACTAAAGCCACATATCAGCCCTGAGGTCCCTGCTGGCTTACATTCTTTCTTTCTTTCTTTTGTTTGTTTCATTTGTTTTTGAGGTAGGGTCTCACTCTAGCCCAGGCTGACCTAGAATTCACTACGTAGTCTCAGGGTGGCCTCGATCAAACTCATGGCCATCCTCCTACCTCAGCCTTACAGGTTCTGGGGCTAAAGGTGTGTGTCATCTTACCTGGCAACTTTTCTTAACTCTGCTGTAAAAACAGTCCTACCAGGTCTGGTGAACTGGGCATCAAACACTGCCCCTCACACGCCCGTTTCCCTCAGTGATGCCTGGCTCCCCTCTACTGTTTTCCAGTCCCTGAGATTCATGGGGACCTCAGCCATAAATAACCAAGTGTTCCAACTGGTAATGGAGGGACTTATCTCTTCACTGTCTCGTAAGTGTGCAGCCTGGGTCTCCAGGAGGGACAGACGGTCTCCACTCCCTCAGTGCTCAAACCGATCCCACCGGCCTCTGCACCCCACAGCTTCCTAAGACAGGCTCTGAGAGGTCTTCCACTCCTTGTGGCAAAGTCTTCTTTAGTTCAAGACACTTGGAGGCAGATATTCCATGATGATCAAAATTTCCTACCCGGGGCCATTATTAAGGCCCCCATTTGCATGCTGACTCATGGGTTTTTCCCTTCCTCTGTATTAAAGCTTGGGCCTAAGGGGAGACGCCAGCACCCCACCTTACTGTCTTCCTAGTCACCGTCCAGTCCTTTCCATGGGCTCCAAGGCACCTTAACCGCTAAGCCATCCCTCTAGCCCTAATTCAGCTTTTTAAAAAAAGAAAAGCAGGGCTGCAGAGCATTGCCTAATGGTTAAGACGCAGGCCTGCAAAGCCAAAGGACCCTGGTTCAATTCCCCAGGACCCATGTAAGCCAGATGCACAAGGTGGCGCACACATCTGGAGTTCGTTTGCAGTTGCTGGAAGCCCTGGAGCGCCCATTCTCTCTCCCCCACCTCAAACAGATAAATAATTTTTTTAATGTTTAAAAAAGAGAGAGAGAAAAGCATATAAAAGCATGTGGGTACCCGATCCCAGCAGCTAACACAACTTTCAAGTGCCTGAAGAACAGAGGAAAAATGCAGATGAGGCCCAGAGCAAAGACCCCAGCCAGCTCCCTCCCTGCCTGCCTGTCTACCCCGGGTACCAGTATGCCCAGGCTTCTAGTGGGTTGTATATAGGCACTGTGCCCCAGTGCCACTCTGCAAAGACCTTCTACCCATCTTTCTCTGCAGGCCCCTAGGAGTGTGGCGTCAGCTCGCTTCTCCTGGAGTGCGTCGATCCTTGGACATCCCTCTAGACTCACTTCACTCTCCTACATCTCTGCAACACCAACCCAGAAGGTTTTCTAAAGGTCAACCTAGCCGGCAGGATAGTCCTGATTCTGGCTCTAGGCCTCACCGACCACGTCTCTCAGGCAGACTTCCTTCCTCCGCCTTGCAGTCATCCCCTTGTTCCCCGGGCACGTGGTAAGAAACGCTAGGCCTGTCCCTGTACCTGCAAGCAGTTCTTCAGACCTGTCCTCATTCTACTGAAGACGTCCCTCTGCTGGAAATTTCTCTAGACCAACTCAGCTTGGTCGAGTTCTGTTGAACAAAACAACTTGTGAGTCGAGCAGCTAGCAGAACCAGAGCAGATTCTGAGAACCAACCAGAAAGACAGCACCTACAGGAAACAGGGGCCAGGCGCGGAAAACAGTTTAATTGGCTGCACCTGAAATCGTCAGAAAGTCGATTGGCTGCACCTGAAATCATCAGGAAGTCGACTAACTGCACCCGAAATTGACAGAAAGTCAACTGGCTGCACCTGAAATCGACAGAAAGTCAACTGGCTGCACCTGAAATCATCAGAAAGTCGATTGGCTGCACCTGAAATAGTTAATTGTCCACAGCCGCAGCCCTGGGCTGGCTCCAGGGCCACTGTAACCAGCCGGTGCTGGGCTGGGCTGTTCTTCCAGGCCTAGAACAAGTCCTGGGTCCAAGTCAGTGGCCTTCTACAAGGGCCTCTATCGCGTGTCGCTGCTGCACTTGAAGTTAGGGCACTGACTGGCAGAATGGCACCCAGAACTTTGCATGGAGATGTGATGGGGCCGACGCTGCTCTCTGATGCTGATAGGTCCCCAGCCTTCTGCACTACGGCCCTTTCCGCCCGTACTGTCTGTGGAACTGACGGTGGCCTTTCCTGAAGATGCCAAACAATGCAATGTCAACGCCCCTAGGACCCGCTGTCACCACCCGTCCTTGTCTCGAGACCTATAATCAGGCTCCATGTTCAGCAATCCCCTAGAGGGACAGTGTGGCCCAGGAGAGGTGCACAACACCCCTAAAAAAACTTCTGAGTTTTCCAGTTTATAGAAGCAGAGGTATTGGGGTGGATGTTAAGGGTGTGACACATGATGAAAAGAAAGTAAAACTAAACCAGGCTAAGGTTTTTCCCTTTTTTCCTTTTTAATTTTTTTTTTTATTTGAGACGGAGAGAGGGAAAAAGACAGAAAGAATGGGCACACCAGGGCCTCTAGTCACTGCAAACAAACTCCAGACTCATCTGCTCCCTTGTGTATCTGGCTTATGTAGGAACCTGGAGAATTGAACCTGGGTCCTTAGGTTTCGCAGACAAGCACCTTAACTGCTAAGCCATCTCTTCAGCCCTTTTATTGTTTTTTTTGTTTTGTTTTGTTTTTTGAGGTAGGGTTTCACTCTAGCCCAGGCTGACCTGGAACTCAGTATGGAGTCTCAGGGTGGCCTCGAACTCTCAACCAACCATCTACCTCTGCCTCCCAAGTGTTGGGATTAAAGGCATGCACCACCACACCTGACTTCTTTCTTCTTCTTTCTTCTTTCTTCTCTTTCTTCTTCCTTCTTCTTCTAATATGTGTGTATGTGTCTGTCTCCATTTCCCCGTGGGCTCTCCTCATTGGGGTCAGTAGTGTTTAATGTGGGGTAATTAGGGCCTCTGTCAGTCACTGGGTATGGGCTGTGCCTCTGGATATTACTACCCACCTTGTGGCTTTTATGCGCTTCCTGCCTCCTCTTCTACAACATCCCCTGAGAATTGGTGGGTGTGCTAGCGGATTGTTTCTCCATAGCCTCTGCATCTCTGTTGTGATGTGTTGCAGTCCCCACAGTCTCTGTTGCTATTTCCCTGGAGGCAGTTGTCAGGCTAGCCTTTGGAGCGACATTTGTTCGCCTGCTTCCTCTGCATATTCTTCTGGACACCGGTGAATGTGGCAGAGCTGGCGTATCTTGCCATGAGCACTTTGTTGATGGGTTGTGGATCTCCCCAGTATTCTCTGCCATCTCCTTGCTCCCCTAAGTTCTCCTGGGTTCCCCAGGGTAAACTTGATATGGAGTCACTGAGCAAAGGTGCTGAGTTCCAGAAGGCACCATGGTACTGGGAAGAAGTGACAGGAGTGCTCAGCACTGAAACATCTCTACCACATCTTACAAGCCTCAGGGTCCATTGCGGAAGAGGTAGCGGAAAGAATGTAAGAGCCAAAGGAAGGGTAGGACTCCTTACAATGTGCTCCCCCCAGACACAAAATGGCCTGGATATCCATGACCTCACAGTACCTGACCCTACCTACACAAGACGATCACAATAGGAGGAAAAGATCATAACATCAAAATAAGAGACTGATTGAGAGGGGGAGGGGATATGATGGAGAGTGGAGTTTCAAAGGAGAAAGTGGGGGGAGGGAGGGCATTACCATGAGATATTGTTTACAATCATGGAAGTTGTTAATAAAAAAAAAGAGAGGGAAAAAAAGATGCTCAGTTCAATGCAGATTGCACAGTTAATAAAAGGTGATCAGTTTATTTGATTGGTTGCCTAAAGTAGGGGTCAAAAGACAGACCCACAAGCCCTGCACTCCATCTTGGCCTTCCTCCTCTTCAGAGGTGCCAGGAGAATCTGATAAACCTGCCATCTGCATTGTTGGCACCAAATTCTAGGACCATTCCAGGCCTCCAGTGATGTCTCCCAGCCAGGCGTCTCATGAGGAACCAAAGCATGGAATTGTCAAAGAGGAGCATGTGGTGTGAACTGAAGGTGTCTGTTTCCACTGTTGATCTTCAGCACAACCTTCACCCCAGTAAGCTCAGTGGAAGCCCCGGCAATGCACACCCACACCTTGCTTTCCTGGTCTAGGCAGTGTTTTCCATCACAGGTAGGTAAGGACGGGGATCAGTGCATCCCTCGTCCACCTACAAGGACTCAGTGATCTGGTGGGGATGAGTCTCCCCAGAAGAAAATGTGCCCACAGTCACTACCACTCGCCACAGATGCGCTTGACACTTTTCACTGTGGTATTATTTCTATGCCCTTATTTCTGTTTTTTATTTATTTATTAGAGAGAGAGAGAGGGCATGGGCACACCAGGGCATCCTGCCACTGCAAACAAACTCCAGATGCATGTGCCACCATATGCATCTGGCTTACGTGGGTTCTGGGGAGTCGAACCTAGGTCCTTAGGCTTTTCAGGCCAAAGCCTTAATCCTAAACCATTTCTCCAGCCCAGTGCCCATATAGCGCTTAAGATACAGAGTTATATCCTTATCGGAGAAGTTGGAGAGGCAACTATGATTATCACTGTAACTGGCTGGGAACGCTGCTAGAGCATCCCAGCAGCCGTTACCTTCGCATTGCTGGGGCAAAATACCTGGCCAGAAGCAGTTTAAGGGAGGAAATGGTTTACAGCTGGCTGACAAAGTTTCAAGGGGAAGCGATGCAAGAGCGGACAGCTGGGCTCATCGCAACAACAGCGGGGAGGAAGGAGAGGGAGCTGGCCAGCGCTGGCAGGCAGGGCAACAAACGCCCAGCCCTGCCCCCAGCGCCACCTCTCCTCCAGCAAGGCTCCACTTCCCAACGGCTCCACCAGCTGAGAGTTAAGACTGAGGCTTAATTACAAACGCACAAGGCTACGGGGACGTTTTACATCAGCCACCACAGTGACTGTGTACATAAGACAGGTGACATGTGGCGGGGAATTACTGTTGGCCGGATGAAGGGGAGAGTGGCTTGAGCTCTCTGTCACTGTCATCCGTAACATAAACCCTTACAAACTGGGAGGAAGAAAGGAAGGGCCTCCTATAAATGAGTTGGATGTGCCTAATACCCCTTAGCTTATTGTTAACGAAGGAATTCAGAGGCTCAGGGAAATTATAATATGCTGGGGAACTGGGGAAATAACTATGGGATGAGTCTGGGAACCCTCTGGAGCCGCCATGAGCCAGGCCAGCTGTGTCCTTGGCTAATACTATGAGCTTTGTCAGAGGGACACCAGCCCGCGGGAGAGCGTGGCCATTGCTCCTCCGTATGCCAGACCTTGTGGCAGAAGCTTCAGCTGTTCGAGTGGGCAGATAACTTAAACTCAAGATGTTCTATCCGGCCTGTCAAAACAAACTTGCCTAGCTCTGAGTACATAAAAATCCGATGTTCTATTTAATGTCTCCTTTGTTACTACTGGAGAAAACTTCCATCAGGGCTGGGTCTGTCATACTCATCCTCAGGCCCAACCTACCCGGCATGTGCATCAGCCAGCTTCAAAACATACTGCTTATCTCCTGCTGGGAGCCTCAGACCTCAGAGGACTCCAGGTCATCACTGGACAAATGGAAAACACACTAGCCAACAATACCTAAATTTTTTTTCGAGGTAGGGTCTCACTCTAGCTCAGGCTGACCTGTAATTCACTATGGAGTCTCAGGCTGGCCTCAAACTGTTGTGATCCTCCTACCTCTGCCTCCCGAGTGCTAGGATGAAAGGCGTGCGCCACCATGCTCAGCTTCTAAATATATATTTTCTTAACTGACAATTTTATACGTGTATATAGTGCTTTTTATCACATTCATTCACACCCCTTATCTTCTCTTGTATCCCTACCACTCCCATTGAAAACCTTATTTTCTGTCCTCTCTTCTCTCCTGCCTCATAAGGCTTCCAGAAATCCCAAATCCTCTGCCCATCCCCCTGCCATGGCACAAACGCTTGCCTTCCTCTTCTCCCTGGTGGGCAGAACCTTCCTTCATGCCAGGCTATCTGCACTGCTCTTCCTTCACAGTGCAAGCTCCACCTTCCCCTCCCACCATGGCTGAGCCCTCATCCCACTAAGAAGATTCATATTGCTAGATATTTAAAGAAATATTTTATTTATTTATTTATTTAAGAGGCAGAGAGAGAATGGGCACACCAGGACCTCCAGCCACTGCAAACGAACTCCAGATGCATGTGCCACCTTGTGCATCTGGCTTACGTGGGTCCTGGAGAATCAAACTGGGATCCTTTGGCTTTGCAGGCAAACGCCTTAACCACTAAGCCATGTCTCCAACCTTACTGCTGGACATTTTAACTCCTGCCTCCTTCAAGGGCTAATATACTTTGTTTCTTCCAGAATTCAACAGATTAAATTTCAAATGGTTATGCAACAAAGTGATTAGCCCGTCTCTCCTGGGCTGGAACCTGAGACATCCTACCATATACTGGATCAAAACTTTCATGGGATCACCTAACCAATGATGCCCATCTTCAACCTAGTTACCAACACAGATAGCAAGGACCCACAGGTAGTATCTGTGTCCCTCAGCCTGAAGATGCCAAAGAAAGAGAATTCCTCCCCTCCTCCCTTATATTTTATTTTATTTCAGAGAGAGAGAATGTGCGTGCCAGGGCTTTCAGCCACTGTAAACAAACTCCAAGCCCATGTGCCACTTTGTGTACCTGGCTTATGTGGGTCCTGGGAAATCAAACCTGGGCCCTTTGGCTTCACAGACAAGTGCCCTAACCACTAAGCCATCTCTCCAGCCCCTCCTTGTAAAATTATAAGAGTCCATATTCCTTGAAGGGGGAACAATACAGGGTAGGTGGGAGTTAGCTATGAGTTAGTCAAGGAAGTGGAAGCTGTATCTTGGTAGCTGTCACCTGGTGGCCAGAATGCCTGTCAGTGGTTAAATGTCCAGGAGGCTGCACTTAGGGTCTTCTAACTATATCAGAAACTCAAGTTCCAGGGCATTTTCTCACACCTGCATCATTAAAAAAAAAAAAAAAACTAAACTCAGCTTCATTACAATACAATTTGCATTGTGGCTCTGATCCCTCCCCCTCGGGTTTTTCTAGATCAATAAAAGAAAGATTCTAAAAGGGTGATCCAGCCCACCATGAAATATTAGTGAGAAAGAGTCTTTTCACCCTATGACTATGCCACTCACCTCATAAACATATGCCTAAGAACTTCTTTAAAATCAGGCTGGAGAGATGGCTCAGTGGATAAGGCATTCACAGTTCAAGCTGGAGTATCCAAGTTTGAATCCCAGACCCTGCGTACAAAAGCCAGAGTCCAGGACTGGGGAGAGAGTTTAGCAGATAAAGGCACTTGCTTGCAACCCTGCCCACCCAAGTCTGATCTTCCTCACAGCCACATAAAATCAGACCCAAAGTGGCTTACGCACCCATGATCTCAACGTGCCTCCTGCGGAGAGGCGTAGCCAGGAGATGCAGAAGTTTCCAAGCAGCTGCAGCAGACCTGTCTCAAAAGAAGGTGGAAGGAGAGGAACACCCCAGGTTGTCCACTGACCTCCAGGCACATACTGCGGCACCCCCACACACATCACACACATACACACATGGTACAAGTAAAAATAGAAAAAAATCAAAATGAATTTTTGAACCAGGGCTGGAGAGATGGCTTAACGGTTAAGGCGTTTGCCTGCAAAGCCAAAGGACCCAGGTTTGCTTCCCCAGGACCCATGTAAGCCAGATGCACGAGGGGGCGCATGTATCTGGAGTTCATTTGCAGTGGCTGGAGGCCCTGACATGCCCATTCTGTTTCTCTCTCTGCCTTTTTTTTTTCCTCTCAAAATAATAAATATTAACAAAAAAATTAAGCCAAAAGCTGTATCAGGCTTCTATAATCCAGCACACTGACACTGATGGTAAACTGGGAAGTGGAGACAGAATTTCCTGGAAGCTCGTGGCAGAAACTGACCCAAAAGTGGCCCTTTGACCTCTACCCATGTACTGTGCACGCACACTTACATTCACACCATAAGACTTTTCAAAGCCCACAGCCCACAAGACTGCTGCCCCCTTCAGGACACCTTGCTCTCAGCTCTCTTAGTGTGCACACTTTACTGAACAAACTTGTGCTTAAACTGTGTCTTTCACGTGAACCCATTCCTTTGAAAAGACCAGAAGCAGCAGCCAGGAAACAGGCAGTGGACTATGGCACATGACCCTGGTATACTCTAATAGTGCAACACTGTGCATAAGAAAGCACCCCAGGGCTGGAGAGACGGCTTAGCGGTTAAGGCACTTGCCTACAAAGCCAAAGGACCCAGGTTCTATTCCCCAGGGCCCACATTAGCCAGCTGCACAAGGGGGCACATGTGTCTGGAGTTAGTTTGCAATGGCTGGAGGCCCTGGTGCACCCATTCTCTCTCTCTCTTCCTCTGCTTCTTTCCCTCTCTCAAATAAACAAATTTATTTTAAAGTATATATATTTATTTATTTATATTTATATATACACATACATGAAAACACCCCAGGGCTGGAGAGACGGCTTGGCAGTTAAGGCACTTGTCTACGAAGCCTACAGACCCATGTTCGACTCTCCATGTCCCACATAAGCACAAGGTGATGCAAACACACAAGGAGGCACCCGTGTCTGAAGTTTGAGTGCGGTGGCTGGAGGCCCTGGCAAGCGCAGTTCTCCCTCTCTCATTAAAAAAAAAAAAAATAGCAACAGAAAATAAAAAAGAAAAGAAAGCACCCCATACTGCCCACAGCTCAGACAGATGTGCAGGCAGACAGGAATACACAGTGTGGTTCCTCTGGCAGACCTGAGGGCACTGCAGGGGGACATGAGGCCAGCATGTGTTTCAAAAGGTGTGGGTCCATGTTGCGGATGTACCTGTGAGTCCATCTGTTCACTGGACACTTGTACTTTCAGCAGGTACTCCGTGACAGAACTTTACCAAACATCAAGACAAGACAGAAACAAAGTTACACGTGGTGCTGAGCAAAGATTACCCAGCAACAGGCAGCACACAAGCCCACGCACGGGAGGAAAAGTGTATGCTCAGAAACAGGACACAGCACACTCGCTCATTACAAAATATTTATTGGGCATGTTCTGTTCACACACAATTCATCTAGAAGACACCGACACGCTATTTTACCCACACAGAGCCCATGGCATGCATTGGTGCCCCGGTTCCGACACTGAGACCCAGTTGCTCAGCGACTCCCGCGCCCTGCGGGTGGGGGCGCCTGGCACGGACACCGGCGTGGACAGCACCGCCACACACACACAGCTGGCGTGGGGGTCCGGGACCCCAGAGCCGCACCGGGCTGGGAACACAGCCACGACCCCCGGGGACCCGCAGGTACCACGGACAGAACAGCTGCAGGCACAGCATACTCGAGAGGGACAACGCCGCTTCAAGGGGCTGGAGCCACCTGCCAGGGGGCAAGGGATCAGCACGGAATGGATGCGTGTGTGGCCTTCTGAGCAGGTGCATGGGGGGGGGGGCAAGTGTGCCTTCATCCCCCAAGACACACACCATGCCTCCCAGGCAGAGCTCAACCGTCATCTCCAGATTGGAAAGACTTTCTCTCCAACCTGCAAAAGATACAAGGAAAAAAAAAAGTCAGTCGAATAATATGCCATTTTTCTGCTTGATTAACATGCAGAATTTCCTAATAAGTTAACATAGGATGGAAGGGTATTTAAGTGCAGACACTTAACTGACAAACATTTAAACCTAGAACATAAAATCTACACAAAATAAAGAACTGGGTTTTTTTTTTCTCCCCCACATTAATTCTAATTAATCCACTTTCCAGTTATTTCTGAGACCTGAGGCCGACGCCCTCCAGCTCCAGGCACGCCACACTTGGGAAGGCGAGCAGTCCTGCCCACCTGCGGCTCACACCCCACGTCCATCCCCTCCACAGCTGCGTAGGGCCCCGGGGCTCAGCTCGGCCTGTGCTCTGCCCGCCTGGTTAGAAGTGGCCCCAGGCAGGGGCAGGTCTGTCGTTTGTCAGCTGTCACTAAGAAGGATGAGGCTAACCTTCCTGAACCTTGTACTCCCTAGTTCATAAGAGGAGAAACAGCTGATTCCAGCAACCGGTTCCTGTGTGAGAAAGGCTGGATCTTGAACCCCGGCAGAGGGAGCAGAGGTTTGTCGTGGTCATCAATGACCACCCACAGCTGTCTCCCCGAAGTCCAGCACCAGCAAGACAATGACTTCGCAAATAGATATCTTACTCTTTGAGATGTGGGGTCTTGTCTGGAAGTGACAGCCCAGCTCAGAGCAACAGACATGTGCCTTCTCCACACTGGGTTTCTTTGCAACACAACAGAGCCTGTGAGCACATCTCCTGTGTGGACTGGGACCGGGTCGTCCATCATAAACAAGGTCTGCTTCCAGTGTGTGGTGCTGAAAGACAGGGCACAGCCACCCGCCAGCCTGAGCGGCAGCCCGCTAGATAGGGCACAGCCACCCGCCAGCCTGAGCGGCACCCCGCTGGGTGCTCAGGAGATCCAGCTCTTCCACGCCCTGCACGGGAGCCTGTGCTCCAGAGCCTGGGAGTGTGGAGCTTAATTTCAGGTTAATCAAGGCCAGAGACACCATCCCCTATGATCTGAAGTCTTTATGGAATGAGGAGGCAGGCACCCTGCTCCCGATGCAGCAGAAGGGGCGTTCTATAGGACAATAGTTCACATGGGCAATCCACTGGACAGGAGCACAGGATCAAACAACTACACAGGTCACGACCCCTGGCCTAGAGGACAGGTGTCCACTCCGTCACTGTGTCTCTCCCAAGTCTGCCAAGGCCTGGCTGAGTCACCATGGCTAGGCAGCGACATGCAGGATCAAGCCAAGCCAAGCAACCAATCAGCTTAACAGCAAGGTAGACAGTCACGGCTCTGGGCTCCTCGCCCTATGCCTGCACACCGTCCCCAGCTCCCTGGGCCTAACGCAAGTCCACATGCCACCAACAGCCAGCGTCCAGGCCTAGCCTTTGGCCGTACTCCCCAAACATCCCTGTTTTCCCTCTCCTTCCTGATCTCAGCCACAAGGGTGTGAGCAGGGCTATGCCCACCTTGTCTCCCACAGGAGAGGAGGTGACTAGGTGGCACCAGGCCAAGCAAAAGATCTGCCCTAGTGCAGAGGCCAAGGGGCCGAGTGCAGTCAGGGCAGCATTCCAGGCACTGTGACGGTTCACAGCTCACCAGTAGAGGATGCCCCAAGCAAACACAGGAGGAAGACACTCCACCCAACAGAGCAGGCAGAGGGTAGAGGCAAGGAAACCAGCCTGCTCCATGTCTCTTCCCCAACCCCTCTGTATCCTGCCACCTCCCCGAGGCCCCTCTGGGATCACTCACGGGTGCAGCGGGCCTGTGCTGAGCACCTGCTGCGGCTGGCCCTCGTCCAGGCTCTGGAAGTGCACACTGAACCAGGCTGTGAAGCCATGCAGGGTGCCAGCCTTTTGGATGTCGAATCGCAGCTCGCCACGCATGGTCTGCACTCAAGCACAGGAGAGAGTGTCGAGGCCACAGATAAGCCCCATCCCAACTCCAACCCTGACCTTAACCTCAACCCCCGCCCAACTTGGCAAGCCACCCTGGACCATGCAGATCGCCTCAAATGGTTTGGGTTCCAATGACCACATCCATCCCAAACACAAGCTGCCCACATATAGCTGATGGGGCCTGACCCTAATCATGAGAAAGAAGTCAGGAATTTCACATTGTTGGTTATTAACACCTGAAGGAGTTTATAATTCAATTACTGTATCACAATAGATGGAATATAACAGGAGGTTCTCCTTGAGTTCCAACGCCACCCTGAGAGTGCATAGTAAATTCCAGGTCAGCCTGGGCTAGAACAAAACCCTACCTCGAAAAACCAAAAAGACATAAACAAAAAAAGACCCCAAGAACAGTAACTATAAATCTAAGGTAATTGTTAGCTCTTAAGAGATTAAGTATAAGGAAAATGAAATAATATAAGACAAAATCCAAACAACATGAAAAGGAAAGCTGGGAAAAGGTAATCGCTAGTTGAGAAGAACTCAGCTGTTCGCCAGTCAGCCACCGCGGCACACCGCCATCCGCGCATGCCAGCTGTGCCCAGCGTCGCACGTCGCAGTAGCTGAAGGTCTGCAAGCCGTCCTCACCTCCAGGTCTGAGATCTGCACAGTTCTCATGTCCAGCTGCAATATGGTGCATGGCTCAGAAAGGCAGTCTTCCGGCTTCAAGATGTGGTTGTACTTGGGCTTGGAAAAGAACTCCTTGATTGCTAAAGACCTGGGAAGAGCAGAGCAAGGGCTCGGGTACTGCCAGGAAGTCGGTGCCAAGCACTCTGGTGGCAGAAGAGCTCTCCTTTACAGCAGGGCCCACCCTGAAGGAACACGCCCTGCCGCCCAGGCCCTCTGCCCTCCAGCCTCACTGAACCTCGCCTGCCCAGTCCCCAGAGCCTGCCCAGCGCTGGGCTCTTCCCTTACGTGCAGGAATCTGGGCACGTGGAAGGCAGCCGTGACCATGACTGTCATGATTTCCACCTAGCGTGGCCGCTAGCTTTTCAATCTGTTGACCTCAAAACGCTTCCTGGAGGTCTCCTGCCACACAGCAACTACAAGAGACACTCAAGCAGCCAGTTACCTACAAAAGGCACCACACTGGCAGGACTGGAGCCGCCACCGTGCCTCAGCTCAGGAGAAACAACCTGTGCTGCAGCGGAGGAAGCTCGGCTAGAGGCAGAGCGGGCCCTGGGGACACTGTACAGACCTGGGTGCCGAGGCCTAGCCTCAGGTCCTTCCCACTGGGTTCCTCGTACAGCCTCCTCTCCACTCGGTCCAAGTCCCACTTGGTACACCTGCACTGCTTGGAATGCTATCTGTAATGTTTGTCAACTGGCGCACAGCATTAACTTCTGAACTAGCTAGTAATGTTTTCATAAAGATGATAATGTATGTACACATTTTAAGTTTACTTCTAATGATAAAGATATGAATACATTAAAAAAAAACTAGGAAGTGGGCCAGTATAAAGGAAAAATTTTAACTTTCCATACGCTTCCTTAGTATTCTGCTCTTCCCATATACTTGCTGACATTTAAAACATGAGCCATTCTGTATGAATGGCTTTTGTGGTCAAGTTTACTATTTAATTCTAGCATTACAAATCCATGTTTGTTTGTTATTTGCGGTTGTGTTTTGTTTGGTTTTGGTTTGGTTTGGTTTTTGGTTTTTGGTTTTCCAAAGTAGTGTCTCACTCTAGCCCAGGCCGACCTGGAATTCACTCTGTATTCTCAGGATGGCCTTGAACTCATGGCAATCCTCCTACCTCTGCCTCCCAAGTGCTGGGATTAAAGGCACCACGCCCAGCTTCTCATTTTGTTTTTAAGACAGAGTTTCATATAGCCTACCCTGGTATCCAATTCACTACGTAGCTGAGGACAACCTTGAACATATCTTGCTGCGCCACCTCCTGCGTGTTGGGATGCCAGGCATGTACCACCGCATGGGGTCTTATGTGGTCCTGGAGATCACAGACGTACAGACAGCTGCCACCCCACAAGCACAGGTGACTATGTTAGCTCATCTGATGGGCAAACAGCACTTAACTTAGTGATTTCTTCCTGGCTTCTTCAAGTGAAGTAGCTATGACCCCGTGAGGACATTCTCTCATTCTATATCATCTTTTCACCAACTTCTAGCACACAGACTCCCGTCGGGTCTCATCCACTCCAGGGCAGGGCTGCAGAGATTGCTCCATGGTCAAGGGCACCGGCCTGCGGGCCTGCTGAGCCTCCTCAGCGCACACATGAAACTGGGCTCAGAGCGGGGCACGTGTCCGCGATGCCGACGTGGCTCTGAGAGCAGGAGGCCGAGCCAGGGGAACAGGGGCGCTCATGAGCAGCAGCAGCAAGGCTCAGCTCGGGAGCGCGGAGGAGGCTGGGGGGCTGGCTCAGCGGCCAACACGCCTGCCTGCGGAGCTGGACGACCCAGGCTGGGCTCCCCGGGACCCACGTAAAGCCAGATGCACTGGCACCTGTGTCTGGAGTTTGTTCACAGTGGCAGGAGGCCCTGGTGTGCCCATGCTCACTTTCTGTCTGTCTGTCTGTCGCTCTCTCAAATCAATGAATAAATAACATGACAAAGAAACAAGGTGAGGAGTGATGAGGAGACACCTAACACTGACTGCCGACCTCCACACACACGCTCACCCCTGCACACGAAAAGAAAGAATCCATCTTGCAAGTTCCGACCCAGTTTGTTTGCTTGTTTGTTTAGGAATTGCCGGCAAAGAAGTGAAAGATGAGAGCCCGGCCAGCGCTGTGTTCCCTCCAACCATCCAGGCAAGAGGCCTCGTACCAGAAAGATCTTGTCATGGCTGGGAGGATTTTTGGTTTTTGTTTTCTTTCTTACTTTTTCATTATATATATTTTTTTTTTGATTTTTTTTTTTTTTTTTTTTTGAGTTTTTTCGAGGTAGGGTCTCGCTCTAGCCCAGGCTGACCTGGAGTTCACTATGGAGTCTCAGGGTGGCCTCGAACTCACGGCGATCCTCCTACCTCTGCCTCCCGAGTGCTGGGATTAAAGGCATGTGCCACCACGCCTGGCTTCATTATATATATTTATTATACTTAGACATCTCAGCCAGTAAAGTGCTTGCTTCACAAGCATAAGGACACAAGTTTGGACCCCCAACACCCATATAACAACCAGGCACAGTGGCACACGACACTAGAACCCCAGTTCTGAGAAGGCAGAAACAGGAGGATCCCTGCGCTTGCTGGCCAACTGGTCTAGCCTAATTGGTGAGCTCCAGGTTCAGCACAAGAAAATAGGATGAGGCTGGAGAGATGGCTTAGCAATTAAGGCACTTGCCTGTAAAGCCAAAGGACCCAGGTTCAATTCCCTGGGACCTATGTAAGCCAGATACACAAGGTGGCACACACGTCTGAATTACGTTTGCAGTGGGTGGAGGCCCTGACGCACCCATTATTTTCTTTCTCTCTCTCTCTCAAATAAATAATAATTTTTTTAAAAATTGTAGCTTTCGGGCTGGAGAGATGGCTTAGCAGTTAAGCACTTGCCTGTGAAGCCTAAGGACCCTGGTTCAAGGCTCAATTCCCCAGGGCCACTCTCCTCCCTCCCTCCCTCCCCCCCCACACACACTCTCTCTCTCTGTCTCTCTCTCTCTCTCTCACTCTCTCTCTCTCTCTGCCTCTTTCTCTCTCTGTCTGTTGCTCTCAAATAAATAAAAATAAACAACAAAAAAATTTTTTTTTAAATTGTAGCTTTCTTTAGCCAGGCATAATGGTACATGCCTTTAATACCAACATTCAGGAGGCTGAGGTAGGAGAATCACCATAAGTTCAAGGTCAGCCTGAGCTACAGGAATGTAGGCTACCTTGAAAAAAGAACCTGTAACTCTCTAAGGGCAGTTAGTGTGAGCTTCCGTGGTACAGCCACCGGTAAGGTTCACACATGCATTCTTAGGCTCTGCAGACAAGTACCTTAACTGCTAAACCATCTCTCCAGCCCCGACCTCCTTTTTTAATACTTTTTTATTTGCAAACACAGAGAGCAAATGGTGCACCAGGGCCTCTAGCCACTGCAACCAAACTACAGGTGCATGTGCCACTTTGTGCACTTGCCTTTATGTGGGTACTGGGGAATTGAACCAGGCCCAGGTCTTTAGGCTTTGCAGGCAAGTGCCTTAACCACTTAGCCATCTCTCCATCCCAAGGACCTCACTTTTAAACATTACCTTTTCTTTATATCTGGAAGAGATTGTAAGATATGCCAATTGTCTTTAAAGCAGCCTGCGGCTCTAAGGCATTGGGAGTTCAGCCCAGGACCTCATTCCTGGGGTGGGGGCTCTCGCTCTTCCCCAAGCTCCTCCCGTACCTCCTATCTCCGCAGAGGGAAGGAGTGGCTGCAACAGGTTCCCTGCGTGATCACCATCAGGACAGGGGGACAGGGAAGGCAGAAAAGACAGACACAGGGAAACTGCAGCAATGATTCCAAGGTCATTCTTGGTCACTGGGTGTGGAAGGGACAACTTTCAATTAAAAAAAAAAAAAAAAAAAACTGTCTCCACAGAGTGGAGATTAACAAGGCTCTCTCTGAAAAAGACTCGTGGAAGCAGCAAGGTGGTACCAAGGCCCTACCCCCGGGCTGTTCACCCAGCTCCTTCCCTCCTCCCGGAGCCTGCCTGGGCAGCAATCACACGGTGCGGTGGTCACGCACACCTACTTGAGCGCACTGAGGTTAAACTCGTAGGCATTGTCCCAGAAGAGCACCTTGCTGTGGTAGTCCTTGTCAGCACTGCAGGGCACCAGGTGCAGCGCGGCGGTGGTCGGCCAGATGATGCCGTCCTCCTTCAGCCAGGCGTCCCGGGCATACAGGATGGACTCGATCATGAACTCAAACTGTGATGGAAAGGACACAGCAGCACATCACCACGGCTCTGTCACCACAGTCAGGGTGCAGCACTCTTCAGGTCGTCTGGAAACTTCAGTTTGACCCCTGACTACCTCAGTCGGGCCAGGGAACTACGTGTGAGAAATGGTGCTTTTCTTCCTATGCCTATATGGGTATGTCACATGTGAGTCATGGTCTAGGTTTACGTCACATCACCTCCCGTCAAACTGAGGTTCAAGAGTGGCTAACAGCCAGCAGAAGTCCTTGCACTAGCACATCCTGGCACCTGGGAGTCATGCCGTTGGATTATTAATGTATTTGGGAGAGAGGGAAAAAAGAGAAGAGAGAATGGGCACACCAGGGCCTCTAGCCACTGCAAATGAACTCCAGATGCACGCACTACCTTGCGCATCTGGCTTACATGGGTACTAGGGAATTGAACCTGAGTCCTTAGGCCTTGCAGGCAAGTGCCTTAACCACTAAGCCATTTTTTTCCAGCCCACCACTGGATTTTAAAATGCCCCCAAGTGTTCTATGGCTCTATCTGACAGAACAAACGAGTTGGGTCAGGTATTCCCAAACTTTCACATCCCTGTGGTCAAACGATGACCACGGTCCTTCTGCGGGTCTGAAGTCAGAATAGGTGCTCACTTCCTCCCACCACGTGCCCTCTGGAGGCATAGGCAGAGGCCCGTCACTACAACTACTACTCGTGGACCCAGCACAGGGAGGCCAGGCTTCCCTTGGTACCAGAAGTCACTTCGAACTGAGGACGGAGGCCCCACCAGGTCAAGGACTCAGGGCTCTAAGTGGAAGGCAACAGAAGGGCTTGGTTTTCCTCAAGTCATTTAAGCAAGTTTCACAACAAAATTAAGCATATGCAGTATGGAAACCTTAGAAAAATACAGAAAAACAAAAATAAAAACAAAACCCAAGAAAACCAGCAGTAAGTAGGTAAGTGTGCCATCACTCTGTGGTCTGTTTTCAAGGGCTATTCTCCACGCACTCACAAGCACACACACACAGAGCGTGTACGCGTAACGTTAGACTTTGTCTTCCTTTAGCAGACAGTAGAACTGCCCTTTCTTGGGATACAGCCTACATGATCTTGGCCACCCAAGGGATCAACAGGCAGCAGCCCAACACCCCAAACTTCCACTGGTGACTGCGCCCCCCATCGTGGCCTCCCGAAAGCGCACAGGTGTCAGGCTTTTCAAGCATGTCAGCTGAATGGAATCACACCGTGAGTGCCTTTCAGCACAGACATTACTAATCAGAGGCGTCAAGCTCCCAACAGTTTCATCTCCGGACAACGTAATTCCAACAGGGCTCAAGGCCTCATGTCCTCTGCTAGCATTCTGTGTGTCTGCCCTAAGTGAGAGAGGCAGCACTTGACAGCCACTTATTATCAAGGGGATCTTGCCAAGGGCTTGAGTCACACTTCGTTTCCCTCACCCAGAGGCTTCCTGGACTTTTACACAGTAACTAAATTTCAGGCTGGCATGTTACAGAAAATGTCTCATATCCTACTATGCCAAGCCCACAGGACAGAGTGAGCAGATGATGTGTACGTGCTGACATCCAGGCTGGTGATATGATGACAGGGACAGGCAGAATGCTTAAAAGTGTGAGCTGAGCAGTCTACCTCCACCCACGAGGCCCAGGGAGCATCATGGCCGCTATGAGCGTCTCACAGATGCAGTTTTCGAGCAGAAGTGACACAGGCTGACAGTAAGTGCAGATGAAACAGGTGCAAACCCTACGGACTAAAGAAACAGCGTCTGGGCCTGGAGATCTGGCTCACTGGTTAAAGGTGCTGCTTGTCTGAAATGCCTGATGGACCAGATTCAATGCCCCAGCACCCACATAAAGCTAGACACACAAAGACAGTGCATGCACCTGGAGTCTCTTTGCAGTGGCAAGAAGCCCTAGGGCAACCAATCTCTCTCTTCTCTCTCCCCCCCCCCCAAATAGTAATATATATAAATGGGGTTTTTTGTTTGTTTGTTTGTTTTTTCCAGGTAGACTCTCACTCTAGCTGAAGCTGACCTGGAATTCACTATGTAGTATCAAGGTGGCCTCAAACTCTTGGCAATCCTCCTACCTCTGCCTCCCAAGTGCTGGGATTAAAGGCATGAGCCACCACATCTGGCTTAAAATATTTTTTAAATTAAGAAACAGCTTCCTCTTAATCCTGGGACTTCCTGTGTTCCCAGGAGAGTTACAGGTGACATAAAGGGGAAGTTATATTAACTCTGACTTAAGTTTCACAAAAAGTTTTTTTGTTGTTTCGAGGTACGGTCTCACTCTAGCTCAGGCTGACCTGGAATTCTATGTAGTCTCAGGGTGGTCTTGAACTCACTGTGATCCTCCCACCTCTGCCTCCAGAGAGCTAAGATTAAAGGCGTGCGCCACCACACCTGGCTTCATAAAGCTATTTTTCTGTTCAGTTAAAGTTGAATCAATGTTCATTCATTAAATGTCTCACTTCAGGAAAAAAAAAAAATCAAAACTAATCAAGATTTTTTTTTAACTCCCGAAATGGGCTCAGGGATCAAGAGCACTGGCATCCCACCGCCAACCACAGGCATTACCAGCAGGCAGGTCCCCATCCACTCGGACACCAGGACGTCCACCTTCTCGGGCAGAACCACATCCTCCACCTTCTGCTGGAACACGGTGATGGTGTCGGCAAAGCCGTTCTGCATGACCAGCTGGCCTGTGTGCTGCGCCATCTCACTGGCCTCCACAGCATACACCTGCAGCGGCAAGAGCAGCCGTTGACCTGACCCGACCCGACCCGGAGGTCTGGGGCTCGTATTACGAAGAATCTTCTTATTCTGCACTAGGAGCAAGTGTAGGTACGGGATGGTTCGTCTCCAACCCGCTCAACAGCAGTGAGAAGCACCACGTCAGCTGAGCGACCAGAACGTCTGCGTGTGCGTCGGTGAGCAGGTGGGAAGACCCACCATCCCTGGGCACAATTTAGTCCGGGGCTGAAGAAGAAAGCTCGGCCCTAGCATGGTTCTCTCTCCCCTTCCTACAACCAATTGCTTCAGGCTCCTGCAGCCACGCTGTTCTAGAACAATTTTCTCCAAACTGAAACAGGTCATCCTAGAGGGAGGCTCTTTTAAGAAGTTCCAAATTGAAGCCAGGCGTGGTGGTGCACGCCTTTAAGCCCAGCACTCAGGAGGCAGAGGTAGGTGGATCACCATGAGTTCAAGGCCACCCTGAGCCTACATAGTGAATTCCAGGTCAGCCTGGGCTAGAGTGAGACCCTACCTCGAAAAACAAGAGAAGAAACGCCACTCTTGACCGTACCGCCTTCCCGAGCCTTCTGCACAGGATGTGGCCCCAGTGCAGGTGGCCGGCGCCTCGGCCCTGCCAGGCCGTGCCCACACGTCCCACGACTCAACAAGCACGCCGCAGGTGCCCAGCCTGGCCAAGAGCAGCTGGCATAAAGACAACCTGGTTCTCAAGTGGGGGAGTTCTGGGTGCTGGTCTTAGCCTGGCAGGGACTGGGCAGTGGCCACTGCCCGTAAGCTGCCACTTCATCCACCCCAATCGGGCCACCTTGAGGCCACAGCACAGCTCATCACAGACGTGCTGGGAGGAGCCAGAGGCCGGTGCTGGGACACATCAGCCACATGGGGCCTGGCACAGACATGTGGACCTCGAGTGACTGGAAGTGACATGTCACAAACATCCCACCAAAAGCCCGTCACTTCTGCCCTGCCCACTCCGCTTGTGCTGCTCACTTCCAGTGAAGCGCATCACAGCCTCCCACAGTGGGAACAGCTGCCCGCTTCCTGCCACAGCCTCACTCAGCAGGACACACTAGGGCCAAAGAAGTCCTGAGCGCGAGTCATGCCGCGGCCTCCATCAAAACCAGGCACACTCATGGCCCGCGGCCTGGGCAGACACAGCAGGCCGTTCAAGCTGGACTCACCGCCTTGGGCCGCGCATGATGTGCGCAGAAGAGGCTGATGATGCCAGTGCCACAGCCCACGTCCAGGATGACTTTGTCCTTCAGGGACTCCTTGTTCTGCAGGATGACACTGTGGTACTTCGTAGTCCGAGGCTGGTCTGCCAACATTTCCAAGTGAAGTTTCTAGAAAATAACACATTGGAAATCACTCCAAAAGCCATCTAGACCTGCACGGAGGTCTGTCTGAGGAAAAGAACCAGGAAGCCGTCTAGGGAATGGGCACACCAGGGCCTCCAGCCACTGCAAACAAATTCCAGACACATGTGCCACCTTGTGCATCTGGCTTACGTGGGACCTACGGAATCGAACATGGGTCCCTAGGCTTCACAGGCAAGTGCCTTAATCGCTAAGCCCAGTAAAACTATTTAAAAGGGGGGGTCTGGAGAGATGGCTTAGTGGGTAAGTGCTTGCTTATGAAGCCTAAGGACCCTGGTTCAAGGCTTGACTCCCCAGTACCCACATAAGCCAGATACACAAGGTGGCTCATGCATCTGGAGTTCGTTTGCAGTGGCTGGAGAACCTGGTGAGCCCATTCTGTCTGTCTGCCTCGTTCTTTGTCTCTCTGGAATAAATAAAAATAAACAAAAAAGCCAGGCATGGTGGTGCACGCCTTTCGGGAGGCAGAGGTAGGAGGATCGCCGTGAGTTTGAGGCCACCCTGAGACTACAGAGTGAATTCCAGGTCAGCCTGGGCCAGAGTGAGACCCTACCTCAAAAAACCAAACAAACAAAAAAAGACAGACTGGGCTACACAAAGGGAGGAAGAAGGCACCTTGCTAACACCAATCAGGGAACTGCAGCAGCTGCATCAATACTGGACAATAAACTGTAGAGCAAAGAATGTTCGAGGGATGATGAGGTCAGTTCACAACCACACAGGAGCCAACTCATCAAAAGGAAATTAAATTCTTAATACACCTGTGGCTAATAGCAGAGCTTCAAAACACACAGCAGGCCAGGTGTGGTGGCACACACCTTTAATCCCAGCACTCAGGAAGCAGAAGCAGGAGGATCACCATGAGTTCGAGGCCACCCTAAGACTACACAGTGAATTCCAGGTCAGCCTGGGTGAGAGCGAGACCCTACCTTGAAAAAAAAATAATAAAGCCGGGCGTAGGAGTGCACACCTTTAATTAATCCCAGTACTTGGGAGGCAGAGGCAGGAGGATCACCGTGAGTTCAAGGCTAGCCTGAGACTACATAGTGAATTCCAGGTCAGCTTGAGCTAGAGCAAGACCCTGCCTAGAGAAAAAAAAAAAAAAAAACACAGCAGCACTGGCAGAAACACAGGATGCCCAGAGCGCCCAGTGCCCTCCTTTCAGTGGCTGACTGAGGCAGACCGGACGCTAGGAAGCTGTGAAAATCTTTACCTACAACATGAACGATGAACCAAAGGGACCCAGGAATAACCCTAACGAGAGAAAGCACGCTCCCTGCACAGCGAGACCTAAACTGCGCAGCACACGGCCGCAGGGGGATGGCTCAGTGATGCACAGGTGAAAGCACCTGAGTTCGGGCGCCTGGAGCCCCGCGAAGCCAGAGGGTGTCCAATCCCAACACACCTAGGGCGAGGCAGGCGGGTGGGCCTGAGGAGCGGCACAACCAGAAACCCTGCCTCGAGCAGGGCGAAAGGACTTCACTCAAAGTTGTCCTGTGACCGCCACGTGCCCGACTCAGCTCACGCCCCCGCCCCCACACACACACAGATCACACACACACACACACACACACACACACACACACACCCTCAGCAACACAAACCAGGGCCTGCACACAGGGGCGAGGAAGCAGCCTGTAATACCAGAGATGGCACTCCCTTCCTCCACACACCAACCTTCACAGCACCAGCCAAATGCCAGCTAACCTGTCACGCAGAAGAGCACGAAACGGTGACAGGAGAACTTCCAAGCTGCACAGGCCCACATCTACCAGGACGATGACAGACGCGGGGCTGGAGGGGAGCCAGCTCTCAGGCCTCACAAAGAACGAACAGACCAACACGTGGAAGGGAGACTGCAGAAACAGACCCCAGGGGTGCCACGTCACAACTACACCCGGAACAACGGTTTTACGTGGGGGGAAACTGAGGCAGGTTACTGCCTTCTCCACCACACGTAAATCCCACGTCACTTAAGTGCTTCTAGTGGCAGCAGCGCCCCCTCCGCCAGTGAAGGAGAGCTCAGCTGGGAGCCACGGAGGGCGCAGGCCCGACAGGCCAGGGATCCGACTGGTTTTCATTACGTCCCTTTCTTCAGCGGCCTGAAGGCTTTAATAATGTGCACACATCAGTAGTTTTTAATTACTCCTGGGGCAGCAGTGCCCTGTTCTTGGTTTCACCACTTAAATGCTCACTGAGTTACATACATTTTCCTATTTCCATTTTAAGGTAAAACATCCCGCATTTGGGGTGCGTGTGTGTGTGTGTGCGCGCGCGCGCTGTGTGAATGTGTGCCTGCAGTTAGATGAGCTGACCACGGCTAGCCAATGACCCTCCTGCCTCCTCTCCATGCAGAATGGGGTACAAGCATGGGCAGCCACACCTGGACTGTTGCATGTGGGTGCTGAGGACGGAATTCAGGTCTTCGTGTTTGCACAACAAGCACTCTTACCCACTGAACATCTCTCCAATCCTCTTTTTTTTGTTTGTTTGTTTTTTGGTTTTCCAAGGTAGGGTCTCACTCTAGCTCAGGCTGACCTGGGATCAGTCTCAAGGTGGCCTCAACTCCTGGCGATCCTCCTACCCCTGCCTCCCGAGTGCCGGGATTAAAGGCGTGTGCCACCACGCCCGGCCTTACTACTCTTTTTAACACTGAGAGAACTTCAAAATCCCTTGCTCAAATAGGATCTCTAAACAAAAGTCAGCAACTGAGAACTCACAGGTCAAATAAAGACCATCAAATTATAAGAACTATCATATATTTAAACTTTTTTCTTTTTTTTTAATTTTTTTTAAATTTATTTATTTGAGAGCGACAGACACAGAGAGAAAGACAGATAGAGGGAGAGAGAGAGAATGGGCGCGCCAGGGCTTCCAGCCTCTGCAAACGAACTCCAGACGCGTGCGCCCCCTTGTGCATCTGGCTAACGTGGGACATGGGGAACCGAGCCTTGAACCGGGGTCCTTAGGCTTCACAGGCAAGCGCTTAACCGCTAAGCCATCTCTCCAGCCCTAAACTTTTTTCTTTTTAGCAGAAAAAAATTTTTGTCAGACATGGCGGCACACACCTTTAATCCCAGCACTGCGGAGACAGAGGTAGGAGGATGGCCATGAGTTCAAGGCCACCCTGAGAATGTATAGTGTATTTCATATCAGCCTGGGCTACAGAGAAACTCTACCTCGAAAAAAAATAAAACAGTAAAGATTCTGTATCATATGAAGTTCACACGCAGTTCCGATTTCCAGGTCCACCCAGGAAGCTTCCCTGCAACATGACCGTGCTCACATCACATGTCCCACGTGGCTGCCTTCGCCCCACGGTGGCAAGAGAGCAGCGTGACCACACCCGGGACTGCTCTGTGGACCCCAGGTCCGCACCCCGGCTCTGACCGCGGGGAGACAGTACCAGAGTCCCGTAACTGCCGAAGTACTCCTCATCCTGCCACGCGTCCTCCGGGCCGTGCTCCTGCAGCTGCCGCCCCACGTGGTTCGCAGGGACGTACCCGCGGCAGCCGCCGCGCTCTCCCCACCACCACTCCGCTGTGGCTTGTCTCAGGATGAGAATTTTTTCTCCTCTCAAGAAACTGAGCTGGAAAACAGACATCAAAACGGACAGAGATCAGAACTCGAGAGAGAACCCAGGGACCTAGTGATCTCACCAGTAACCGGGTGACCAAATCCCACAGTGGTGACCACACTGCAGAGACCTCAGTGGTTACACCAAACAACAACTTAAAAACAGAGATAGTGGAGCTTAAAAATTTTATGGGGTGCCAACCAGAAAGAAGGGGACAGCTTAACTGAAAACATTTTTTACAAGAAAGAGCAGGGGCTGGAGAGGTGCCTTAGCAGTTAAGGCATTTGCCTATGAAGCCTAAGGACCCAGGTTCGATTCCCCTGGACCCACATAAACCAGATGAACAAGGTGGTGCATGCATCTGAGTGCATTTGCAGTGGCTAGAGGCCCTGGAATGCCCATTTTCTCTCTCTCTCTCTCTCCTCTCTCAAATAAACAAACAATAAAGACAACCTTTTTTACAAAAACAAAGAGTAAACATTTTCAAATGGCTTAGGGCAGAATTTCTCAGCAGCCCTCCTCCGTGGCAGCTGTGTACACCTGATTCAGCTACAGGGCGCCACACATGCTCCTGCCACTGTCTGCGAATATGATGGTTTGGCAGCCTCACTGGCCTGACAGGAAGGGTTCTGCAGCAAGGTCTCCAAGCTGACCAGGGCAGGTAACTTCTATCCACTCTGCATACCACTGGGGCAGTCTGTTGGACTAGGAAGCATACACAAAACTTACTGGCCCTAAACACGCAAACGCTTCTTTACTTTTGCCATGAAACACACTGAGAGGGGACAGCTACCTGGGTCTCGTCAGTAGCAGCATAGTCTGCAATGGCCACAAACTCCTCCGGCTGCAGCTGGGCCCCCTCCTGCAGGAGCTGCATCTCACAGCCATCGTCCACGGCATCTTCCTCCTGTCCAGCACCAAGGACACACAAGTACAGTACTGTGAGCTATTGTCTGCCTGCCTACCAGATAACTAGGATTTCAAATAAGGACTCATGGGCTGTAGACATGGCTTAGAGATAAGGCACTTGTCTCTGAAGCTTAAAGACCCAGGTTCGATTCCCCCAGAACCCACATAAGCCAAATGCACATGGTGGCACATGTGTCTGAAGTTCACTTGTAGTGGCTAGAGGCCTTGGCATGCCCATTCTCTCCCGGCCCCTCTCTCTCATAAATTAAAAAAAAAAAAGAGAGTCATGTGACCAAGGATCTATTATGCAGATCACATGGGCCATCCGTACACCTCAGAAAAATGAAGTGCATCCTGACAAGAAAATGCCAAAAAGAGTGGCAGGGAAGGGAGTCCTCAGGACCTTTGGTGCCACCAACTATCCTTGTCAGAGTGACGACCAGCTCGTGAGGGAGACAACGCTGCACTGGGTAGTGGGCTCCAGAGACCTCTTTAGACCAGAGAGCCAGGGGCGCAGCAGCCCAGGCACAGTAAGGGCCTGAGAAATGTGCCAGAGACTGGCGTAAGTCTCACCAGATCAGCAGTGTGATCAACCCAGCCTGGGGAGCGCGCTGAGGCGACCTGGGCAGGGGGAGGGAGGCACTGACAAAATGTTTTCACCGCTGCAAAATGTGTGCCTGATGTGTGCCAGACCGATTTGTGTGTGTCCTAATTTTTAAGTTGCTCAAAGGAAAAATAGGGCATCCATGAAAATATTTTGTGGGTGGTTATGGTTAATAAGTTAATGAAACAAGCCGACTATAAATAAAACTCCTATATGTAAAAATCCAGTGGCGGCAGGAGAGATGGATCAGCAGTTAGCTTGCTTCCCTGCAAAGCCTGAGGATGCAAGTTTGACTCCCCAGGACCACATAATGCCAGACACAAAGTGGCCCATGCGTCTGCAGTTCACGGGCAGCGGTTAGAGGCCCTAGTGTGACCACTGTCTCATCCTCATTCTCTGCTCTCTGTCTACTTGCAAATAAAATGTTTAAAAAGCCAGGTGTGGTGGCACACACCTTTAACCCAGCACTCTGGAGGCAGAGGTAGGAGGATCACCGTGAGTTCAAGGCCACCCTGAGACTATATAGTGAATTCCAAGTCAGCCTGGGTGGAGCAAGACCCTACCTTGAAAAAAAAAAAAAAAAAAAAAACCCAGTGGGTAGAAAATCATTAGGATGAAAAAAGAAAATGCTGAAATTGACATCACAGACATGAAATACTTGTTTTAAAAGATTTTTATTAAAATGTTCATTTGGATAATTGCACATAATGAAAATTTAAGGTTGACTTTTTTTTTTAACTATGTATATGTAAGGACCAAGGCAGAAAACTACACTCAAACTCGGGCCGCCTCTAACATGCCAGCCATCTTGCTGGAGCCATGCCTAGGACTTAGCACGGGGAGGGAAGCAGGAGGGCTGTGGAGCTGGGGACGTTGCAGAGTTCTCAGAGCTAGTCACAGCGCTGTCACTCAGCGTGACCCCCTAGAGCTTCCCCCACTGCCCTGCCCCACATCTTTAAAGCCAAGTGTGCCCCTGCTGGCCACCACGCTGGACAAGGAGAAACGCATCCCGTATGTTGGCTGATGCCTGCCTCTACACGTGGGTTCTCACGTACCAGAACTGAGACCACCTGTGGTGCACCTCCAGGACAGTCACCCGTTGTCGCCATGGTTCACTGAGGCTCTGCCTCATAACTGCTGCTTTTATGGACTCATTTTCCCCTTTGCTTTGTGCTTTAAAGAAAGACAAAGTGCTCGTTACATGGCTTGATAACTAAATTCACTTTCATCTCTAAGGACCTCACAAAGGTCCTCTACCAAAGAAGGAAAACGTGTAGGCAGTCAGAAATGGAGTTTATTAAGCATCTCTCTGGACATCTGAAATTCATGTGTCGTTTCTTCAATAGTCCACTGTGCCTGTCTTATTCCTCTGAAGCCTGCTGCTGATTATAAGCCAATGTCAATTCCTTTTTTTTAATATTTTGTTTTTATTTATTGAGAGAGATGGATACAGATATAGGCAGGTAGAGACAGAGAGAGAATGGGCACGCCAGGGCCTCCAGCCATGCGAAGGCACTCCAGATGCATGCTCCCCCTTGTGTATCTGGCTTACATGGGTCCTGGGGAATCGAACCTGGGTCCTTGGGCTTTGCAGGCAAGTGCCTTAATCGCTAAGCCATCTCTACAGGCCTTTTTCTTTCTTTTCTTAATATTTTATTTTTTCTTTTTAATTGGATTGTGAACACATTAGAATTCCCTGCCCAATTCCCACTGTCAGAACCTGATCTCTGCATGCCTTGACCCCCTTCCTGCTGCGGCTGGATTCTTATTCCAGGGTCAAGGTAACCAGACAGGCTCCAAGAGGTGTCCACAATTACACAGCAATTCTGCACCTGTGTGCTTCCAGCGCTAGGCCTGGCTCCTCTTTGTGATCATGAGGATCCCATGTTCAGTAGAAGGCCTGCGAAATGGTTGAACTGTGGCGCCTTGGGGTGTTGGGGGGAGGGGAAACTGGGGTCAGTGAACTGGCAGGGAGGTTGATGTGGCATGGGGGGCGTGGCTCGGGAACTGGCACCGGGTGGGCGTGGTCTCGGAGAGCGTGGCTTCGGGTGTCTGGGAGGTGGGCGGGGTGCGAGCAAGGCAGAGGCGAGATTCCAGTCCGCAGCCTCGAGGCACCTAGCCCAGAGGGTACTCGCCATAAGCACTTAGCTCAGGGGGTACTCACTGCCCAGAAAGGGGCGGAGGCCTCGGCTGGATAACGACCCTCGGCCTGGGAGAGGACCTTCCATCAAGACTGTCCAGTCTTGCGGTCAAGCCCGCCAAGGGACCTACCTCGGCCGCGCTTCTCCGCCGAGTCCTCGCTACAAGCGCCCAGGCACCAGCCGCGCCGCCGCGCCCTCCACCCGCGCAGGCGCAGAGCGCCCCGCCCCGCCCCGCCCTCCACCCGCGCAGGCGCAGAGCGCCCCGCCCCGCCGCGGCTCGCCCCGCCCAGGCCGGCGACCCGCGCACGCGCCCTCGAGTCGCCCGCCCCGAGCCCGAGAAGCGGAACCCGTGCGCAAGCGCGGTGTGCAGCGGCCCGCGCAGGCGTACTGGCTCTGGGGAGGAGTCGTCCGTGAGAGGCGCCGAGTAGGACTGTTGGGGTTTGGTGTCATCGCCCCCCCTTCTGCAAATGGGCTTAGCACTGAAAGCAAAGTACGGGCCTGAAGAGGTGGCTTAGCGGTTAAGACGTTTGCTTAAGAAGCCAAGGGACCGAGGCTCGAGTCCTGGGCATCCACGTAAGCCAGATGCACAAGGTGGCACATGCGTCCAAAACTCTTTTTCAATGGCTGGAGGCCCTGGTCGCCCATTCCCTCTTTCTGTTTCTTCCCCTCTCTTTCTCTTTCTCTCTCTCTAATAAATAAATAATATTAAAAATAAATAAACGGTAATAAATATATTAATAATAAATGAATATTAATAATAAGTAACATAATAAATAATAAAATAACATTTAAAAGAGACGAACATAGGAGGATTGCTGTGAGTTCGAGGACACCCTGAGACTACATAGTGAATTCCAGGTCAGCTTGAGCTAGAGTGAGACCCTACCTTGAAAAAAAAAAAAAAGTCAAAAAATCTCGGTCTCGAGTGAGTACATTTATTAGGGCCGTAGCCAGCAAAAATAGAAGAAGAAATGGCAGGTAGCAGGTAACGAACACGCCTCGCGCAAATGCCCAGAGGAAAGGAAAAGAGATCATCGCGGCAGCCAGGGAGCGAGACCCAGCAGAAGTGACCGGAGTACTCCCCGGAGCGGTGGGCCGGAGGGAACCACATCAGATCGCGGCACCCGCAACCAGAAGTGACTGAGAAGTCCCATGGAACAGCCCTCGCCTCTGTTCAAGTCTTAAATGTTTGGGCGGGCCACGCCCTGCCATCTGAAAAATGGTTTTTATCTTTCAGAAGTTCTCGAGTACGCAGTGTTTTTTCTTTTCCATACCTGGGCTGTAAACATATTTGTGCGTGTCTGACATTGGAGGAATAGGGCTCAGCTGTTACACATGACCGTTTGCTAATGTATGTACAGACGGTCAGACAGCCCAGTGTCGGTCTGGAACTCAGAGCTTCTGCTTCATAGGGCCACCTACAGGATCTCTGGCCAGCCATTTCTCCTGCCGCCTGAGAGCGACCCCCCATGAATCCAGCATACTTGTTGAGGTCCACCGCATTAGGGTCCTGGGCTCTGGTGAAGCCTCACTGGCACAGGAGAGCCATTGATGCCAGATGGGCTAGAGCAATGGTTAAACTTCCAGGAACAATTCTGTTACGCCCAAGAAAGTTTGATGTAACCCAGGATAAATAGGTACATAAAATAGGCATACAAATCAGAAATGTATTTTAAAACAAGTCTTTGTTTTACTTATAATTTTGCCATTCATTAGAGATGAAAGTAATATTTTCAGTGATTTGGATGTATTGGTCTAACAAAGTAGAATCCAAAGATATACAAATATGATACATACTGAGGAATGATGGTTAAAAATAAAAACACTGTCTTTGTTCTCCATAACTAAACCATCATGAGCAGAAGTTCTGAATAGCCTTCCAGGCTGATTGATTAGAACTTGGGACTGTGGCGAGATGGAGTGTTCCAGGTTGATAGCCAAATTATCTGAGCTTATCTTAGCCCCTTAAACGTCATTTATTGCCCACCTCCCTTGTGATCTAACATCATGTGACTATGGACTAAATCCTTCTGGAATGTACAGACCCCTCAGTTTGCACCAAGCTAAGGATGTCAGCAGATGGCACCTGAGGCCTATGGTGGAGGCTTCCTCACTTTGCTGTAACCTGCTGTTGCAGTCAGGTTCACATAACTGGCAGAAATCACCCAACCAAGAGCAGCTTGAGGGGGAGAGGGGACGTTTCTTTTGGCTTATAGACTCAAGGGGAAGCTCCACGATGGCAAGGAAAATGACAGCATGAGCAGAGAGTAGACGTCACCCCCTGGCCAACATAAAGTGGACAATAGCAACAGGAGAGTGTGCCAATCACTGGCAAGAGAAAACTGGCTATAACACCCATAAACCTGCCCCTAACAATACACCGCCTCCAGGAGGTGTTAGTTCCCAAATCTTCAGCTAGAAACCTAGCATTCAGAACACCTAAGTTTATGGGGGACACCTAAATCAAACCACCACATTCTACCTCTGGCCCCCATAAATTGATAACCATCTATGATGTAAAATACAATATATTCAGTTCAACTTTAAAAGTCCCTATAATTTTTATCAATCCCAATAATGTTCAAACATCTCCATAATCCAAGGTCTTTTAACTGAGCCATAATACCAAAAAAATCACACACACACCCTAGAAAAAAGCCATAATGGCACAGAATAAACATTCACACTGCAAAAGATGGCATTGGACACAGCAAAGAAATATTCAGCCAATACAAGATTTAAAACAACCAAGGCAAACATCAAACTTTGTAGCTTCAAGTCCAACAACTAGTCAGTGACAAATCTCCAAGTCCAATAATTCTAACCAGAAACAATTTTCTGGAGTTCCAATTCCACCCCTCTAGCTAGGCTAATCACAGTCCTAGAAAACTTCATCCACGGTCGGCAGCTTTCCTTAGCAGCCATCTCATGGTCCCAACATCTCCACCGGGTCTCCACTGCAATCCACGGTTCATCCTCAGGCTCCATTGGGTCTCCATGCAGGCATCCAGCAAATCTACTTCACACTGCTCATGCTGTTTCCAAAACACAAGACCACATTGCAAACTCAATGACCCTCTCTTTCCTGCATTTCTTATACTCCAAAATACCAGGTAGGGTGCCAATTTGCTAATCTAGGGGGGAATAAAGCAGACTTTGAAGAACAGGACACTCCTTCAGCACTCAGGCCCCTTCAAAAGAGTCTACATTCTTCCTGTTGCCCCAGTGCAGATCAGCTGGCCCAATCTTAAAGGTTGTAATCTCTCATACAATTGCAGCTGAACAGGCAACAGTTCCAGCCTAAAGAATTCTTTCTGTGCCATATCCCTCGGCTCACACCAGTCCATTTCTATGCAATGCAACCCTGCACAACTTCTCAGGACACAGCCATAACAGCAAGCTTCTCACACAAACTGCTTTTAGCTCAATCCAGACAAAGCTCTCTTTCAACATCACACGCCAAACCTCACAGTCCCTAGCTCTTACTGCATTCAGGTCTTTCAGCTCTGACCAGAATAATCCATCAAGCTGTACTTACAGCACTGCAAGATATCTCTTACGCCAAGGTTTTAAATCCTTCACATTCCTCTTGAAAACTAGCTCCAAGGGCTAGAGAGATGGCTTAGTGGCTAAGGCACTTGCCTGCAAAGCCAAAGGAGCCAGGTTTGATGCCCCAGGACCCATGTAAGCCAGATACATAAGGGGGTACATGTATCTGGAGTTCATTTGCAGTGGCTAGAGGCCCTGGTGCACTCATTCTCTCTCTCTCTCTGCCTATTTTTTCTCTCTCTCAAATAACTAACAAAAAATAAAATATTTTTTTAAAAAAGAAGAAGAAAAAAATCAGCTCCAAAAGGCCAAAGCCACACAGTCAGGTGTCTAGCAGCAACCCCACTCCTGGTACCACTGTTACTGTTGCAGTCAGGTTCACACTCTGGCAGAAATCACCTGACCAAGAGCAGTTTGTGAGAAAAAAAAAAGTTTACTTTGGCTTACAGACTCAAGGGGAAGCTCCATGATGACAGGGAAATCAACAACATGAGCAGAGGGTGGACATCACCCCCTGGCCAACATAATGTGAACAATAGCAACAGGAGAGTGTGCCAACCACTGGCAAGGGAAAACTGGCTATAACACCCATAACAGCCCGTTCCCAACAATACACTGCCTCTAGGAGGCACCTACCTACCTTGTTGTTTCCACTGAAGTATTTTTAAAGTGCTTGGTGTATGATTCTCTTCTTGCTCTGTTATTATAAAAGCTTCATGAAACTTAACCACTTTGGAACATGGTATTTGAGGTAATAGCTGTATGTTCCTGGTCTGTAGTCATTCCCATTTGGCTCCAGAACAAACTTGTCTTTGAGATTAAAACTGTGTTCCTGGGCTGGAGAGATGGCGTAGCGGTTAAGCGCTTGCCTGTGAAGCCTAAGGACCCCGGTTCGAGGCTCGGTTCCCCAGGTCCCACGTTAGCCAGATGCACAAGGGGGCGCACACGTCTGGAGTTCGTTTGCAGAGACTGGAAGCCCTGGTGCGCCCATTCTCTCTCTCTCTCTCTACCTGTCTTTCTCTCTGTGTCTGTCGCTCTCAAATAAATAAATAAAATTAAAAAAAAAACAACTGTGTTCCTGCATCAACACCCTTATGCCTCCAGAAAAGCAGAAAACTTTGTATGCACAGTAAAATCATTGAAGTTCATAACATGCAGTCTTGAATCTGAGCCAAGGTGCTTCAGGCAACACTCACGGGTGCGGTGTGGCATGACAGCACACGCAGCAACTGTACATGTCGTGTGTTCAGAACCAAGGCTGTGATGACGTCACACAATGCAACAGACAAAATCAGAAATACCTTGGATTCATTACACGTTTGATCTTTAACTTAAACCTTGGTTATTGTGCCTTCATAAACCTTTTACTGTTGCCAAATTGTCCAGACCCAACCCTCCATTCAGTTACAGGATAGCATCATGTACCACAGTTTAAAAGACTTCAAACCAGAGCACTGTGGGGTAGCAATGAAAATCCCCAAAAGGAGGCCACCGGCTGGTTCTAGGGAGAAGGGGGCCTAAGCTCTAAATACACATAGTCACATCATAGTAAAACCGAAAATCACAAAAATAGCTCAAAGCGAAAGACATGTTAGCTTTAAAAGATTAGCAATAAGACTTAGGGCTTACTTAGCATCAGAAATTGTTGGAACCAAGAGATAATGAAATGCCATCTATAAAGTGCTGAAAAGAAAAATCTGCTAAACCCAACAGAAGGATCCATTACAAAGTAAATCAACATACTTCACTTTTAAACAAGCTTGCAAGGACCTGGCCTGAGCTGGCCCATCCTGAAAAAGCACCACAGAACCACCCGGGCTGAAGGAAGAGTCCCAACAGTGCAGGGAAGAGAGGAAAGCTGAAGTGTAAGTGAGCAGTTTACCCTTGTTGGCAATGATTTATGACTTGTTAGGCTTATGGTCTGAAGAGGTGAGCCACAGTCCTAAATTCCTACAGAGAATAATGGGAACGAGGAATTAGACCGAACATGTGCCGCCTCTCTCCTGGAAAGAGTAAAAGTACTGGGCTGGAGGGCTGGCTTAGTGGTTAAGGGATCACCTGCAAACCCAAAGGACCCAGGTTTGATTCCTCAGGACCCACGTAAGCCAGCTGCATGAAGTGGCGTGTGTGTCTGGAATTCGTTTCTAGTGGCCGGAGGCTCTGGCATGCCCATTCTCTCTGCCCATGTATCTTTCTCTCTCAAATGAATAAATAAAAACTAAAAAACTTAATTAAAAAAAAAAAAACAGGTCTGGAGGGATGGCTTAGCAGAAAAGGTGATCGCCTGAAAAGCCAAAGGATCCAGGTTCGACTCCCCAGGACCCATGTAAGCCAGATGCACAAGGTGGCGGCATGCCCATTCTCTCTCATAAATAATTTTTTTAATTTAAAAAAAAAGTAGCTTCAGAAGTGTGTATCTCTCAAGAGATACAGGGGCACAAGCAAAAAAGGAGAGAATAGGGGAGCAAAGTATTGATAGAAAAGGTGGTGGCATACACCTTTAATCCCAGCACTGGGGAGGCAGAGGAAGATCTCCGTGAGTTCAAGGCCACCCTGAGACTACATAATGAATTCCAGGTCAGCCTCAGCTAGAGTGAGACCCTACCTAAAATAAATAAATAAATAAAGTGAGTTTGAGGCCAACCTGGGCTAGAGTGAGACCCTACCTAAATAAAATAAAATAAAATTATGGGATTTTTATAGATTTAAGTAGACAAGAAGGCAAAGGGAGGGAGAGAGAGGATAGGTGTGCCAGGACCTCCAGCCACTGCAAACGCATGCACAATCTTGTGCATCTGGCTTACATGGGTCCTGGGGAATTGAACCCAGGTCCTTAGGCTTTGTTGGCAAGTTTTATTTCTATTTGATTTTATTTTGGACAGTTCAGACATGTATATAATGTATACTGATCATATTCACCTCCTTTATCCTCTCGTCCTCCTTCCATTCCTGCAAAATCCCTTCTTCCCAACTAATTCCCTTCCTACTTTCAGGAGGTTATTTTGTGGCCCACTCAGTTAAGTGAGAGTTGCTTACATGAGAATGAGTGGATAGTAAGTTCATACTGGAGTGTGAACAACTTACCATTGGCCACACCACTGAGGAACGTGACTCCTCCTCCCTCAGCAACCATCAGCTGTCAATAGCTCCTTGGGAAGGAGTGAGGCTTTGTGCACCACTCACCTATTCATGGTGGGGTGTTAATGGCCTTGTCATGTCTTGTTCAGATAACCACAGCTGCTGTGAGTGCGTGTGTGTAACGCCGTGCCACGTCCTGAAGACAGCGTCCCACAGCACTCCGCCCCGTCCTCCAGCTTCTGCAGCCTTTCCAGCCCCTCTTCTTTTGTGTTTCCTGAGCCATAGAGGGGAGGGTATCGATGTCTCATTTAGGGCTGCCTTAGCCTCAGCACTGGCCACTTCTTAGAGCCATTTGTTATGAGCAGAACCACATGAACTTAAAAAAAAAAAAAAAGTTATTTGAGAGAGAGAGGAAGAAGTAGAGAGAGAGAATGAGCTCACCAGGGCCTCTAGCCACTGCAAACAAACTCCAAACACCTGTGCCACCTTGTGCATCTGCCTTATGTGGGTCCTGGGTCATCGAACCTGCGCCCTCAGGCTTCACAGGCAAGTGTTTTAACTGCTAAGCCATCTCTCCAGCCACACAGGAACTTTTTTCTTTTTCTTTCTTTCTTTTTCTTTTTTTTTTTGGGGGGGGGCGGGTTTTGAGGTAGGGTTTCACTTTGGTCCAGGCTTACCTGGAATTAACTATGTAGTCTCAGGGTGACCTCGAATTCACAGTGATCCTTCTACCTCTGCCTCCCGAGTGCTGGGATTAAAGGTGTGCGCCACCACATGAACTTTTTAAGTGAGGGATTTATTACTGATTTTGATTTATAAAGGTCCTGACAAAAGTTCAATGATTCATATTTGCCTGTGTCTTCCTACTAGATTCTTCTTAGAAATGCTCTCAAAAAAAAGTAAAGATTGGGTATCAAACACAGGTCTGCTGTTTACTGCATTTTTTGCTGCTACATGAGAACACCACAGTTTGGGTAACTCATAAACAACAGACGCTTATTGTAACGGTTCTGGAGGCTGGAAAAGCCAAGATCGGGACAGCATGCGGCAGCCTTCCTGCTGAGCCACCACGACAGGAGAGAAAGTCAGAGAGCTGAACTGACTTTCATAACAAACTCACTCTGGTAACACAAACCCAGCAGTGGTAAGGACATTCAGGGAGCAGAGCGCTCAAGGGCCACCCTGTCCTCTCTACCATGGGACACACACCTTTCTTTCGCTTTTATTCATACCTTTTTGTGTGAAGTATGTGTGGTGTGTGTGCATGGGTGTACACATATGTGCAGATGTGCATATCCAGTGAACATATATGACAGAGGAAATCTAGTTCCCCCCATTCACTCTTGTGCTTTTTTTTACATTTTATTTTTATTTATTTATTAGAGCGAGCGAGAGAGAGAGGGAGAGAATGTCCTCACCAGGGCCTCCAGCCACTGCAAGTGCACTCCAGATACATGTGCCACCTTGTGCATATGGCTTACGTGGGATCTGGAGAATCGAACCTGGATCCTTAGGCTTCACAGGCAAGCAAACGCCTTAACCTCTAAGCCATCTCTCCAGCCCCTGTGCTTTATTTTCCTGAACCGGACCTCTTACTGAACCTGGATCTCATGCTGAGTTTTTAAAAATTATTTATTTAGGGCTGGAGAGATGGCTCAGTAGTTAAGGCACATGCCTACAAAGCCTAATGACCTGAGTTCAATTCCCCAGTTCCCACATAAAGCCAGATGCATAAAGTGGCGCATGAATCTAGAGTTTGTTTGCGGTGGCTAGAGGTCCTGGAATACCCACTCATATTCATTTCCTCCCTCACACACTCTCTCTTTCTCCAAATAAATTTATTTGTGTGTGTGGAGTGCCTGCCAGAGCCTCTTGCTACAGCAAATAACGTCAGAGGCTGTGCCATTGTTTTGCATCCTGCTGATGTGGATGGCTAGGAAATTGAGCCCTGGCTAGTAGACTTTGCAAGCAAGTGCCTTTAGCCACTGAGCCCTCTTTCCAGCCCCCATCATGCTGTTTTTCAGCTAGGCCAGCTGACCAGTGAGCCCTGGGGAGCCTCCTGTCTCTGCTCCCCGGGTATTGGAGTTGCGGGCATGCATGTCCGTACCCAGCTTTTTTATATGGGCACTGGGGATCAAACTCAGGTCTTCAAGCATAAGCAGAAAGTGTTCTTACCACTGATCCATCTTCCCAGCACTCTGTTCATATCTTTTTTAATTTTTTAATATTTTATTTTTATTTATTTATTTTTTTCGAGGTAGGGTCTCACTCTAGCCCAGGCTGACCTGGAATTCACTATGTAGTCTCACGGTGGCCTCGAACTCTCAGCTATCCTCCTAACTCTGCCTCCCGAGTGCTGGAATTAAAGGTGTGTGCCACCACGCCCAGCTTATACATTCAATTTAAAAAAAATCACCAAAATATTACAGAGAAAAACTTTTCTCTACTGAAGGTTGAACCCAGGGCCATGCACATGCTAGGAATGGTTTGTCGCTGAGCCGCGCTCCAGCCCTTTCTAGGTTTGTTTGTTTTTCGAGGTAAGGTCTCACTCTAGCCCAGGCTGACCTGGAATTCACTATGGAGTCTCAGGGTGGCCTCGAACTATTTAGTGAATTTCCGGTCAGCCTGGGCTAGAGTGAGACCCTACCTCAAAAATAATAAATAAAAATAAATAAAAGAGAGACTAATGGAGAGAGGGAGGGGATATGATGGAGAGTAGAATTGTGAAGGGGAAAGTGAGGGAGTGGAGGAAATTACCATGGTTTATTGTCTGTAAGTATAGAAGTTGCCAATAAAAAAAAAACAAATTTAAAGCCAGGCGTGGTGGCACATGCTTTTAATCCCAGCACTTGGGAGGCAGAGGGAAGAGGATTGCCATGAGTTCAAGGCCACCTGAGACTACATAGTGAATTCCAGGTCATCCTGCGCTAGAGTGAGACCCTACCTCAGAACCCCACCCCATCCCCGCCAAAAAAAAAAAAAAAAAAAAAAGAGCAGGGTTCGGGAGGCCACATTGCACTGCAGTTGGAACTCGAATTCCAGAGGAAGGCTTGGGCTCAGGTCTTTGGACATGTACCAGGGACAGAAGCTAGGAATCTACTGTTCTCTGAGCATCAGCCACCCCCCCCCCCCAACTACCTAATAACAATGAAGAAAGCCTTTTTCTTAGGCAGGCCAAGTCTCAGAATGCCTGCTGAGTCTTTCTCTGGACAGAAATGTTTCCTTTGAATAAGTTATCCTGTGGGTGCTTTGTAGCCCTGAGAACAGCCCCTGAACCAGACCAGTGGCTCAGGACCTCCACGAACAGGGATATGTATATCAGAATGTCAAAAGAATATCAGACTGTCCAGCTCACCCTGGAGCTCCGCACTCCCGACCAGCGCCACCAAGATCCCAGTGTACCCAGGCCTTTCTGCTAAGCGCAAGGAATCTGCAGGAGACCTCTGCCCAGGGGCACACAATGTTGTCATGCCAGGTATGGGACACTGGGGCACAGAAGCCACCATGCCAGGGGTGTAGATCACTCACTAGTTCCATAAAATCCTTCCCTAAATCCAATATAAAAGCCAGGCATGGTGGCGCACGCCTTTAATCTCAGCACTCTGGAGGCAGAGGTAGGAGGTCACGCTGAGACTACACTGTAGCCTGGGCTACAGTGAGACCCTTACCTTGAAAAAACAAACAAAAAACTTCCTTCTCTGAAGGACAGCTGAGGTCTTGCTCCAAGGTGGGAGCTGTGGTCTGACTTGTATACCCACTCCTCATTGCACTGCCCCTTGTGGCAGAAGACCCCCTCCTGCCCCCACACACACCATGACCCTGCGCACAGACTGGCACGCCGGGAGCTGAGTGTGGCTTTTGTTACTAGGGCAGCAGGTGGCCTTGCCCTGGAAGAGATTCTCCAGGCATCCCTGGGTGCTGAGATTTTTGTTTTAAAAGCTCTGGTCACCAGAACACTGCCTTTGTCTGCCTTGTGGCCCAGAGGAGCCCCAGGAAATAGGTATGCAACCCAGGGCCAGGGCCACAGTCTCCCCAGAGCCAAAGGCTGAATTCAAAAGCTTCTTTGCTCAAGAAATCTTGCAGTTTCAACAGATTAAGCATACATTAGTTAAATAAATGATATAAAAAAGATTATGTCAAGCTGGGCGTGGTGGCGCACGCCTTTAATCCCAGTATTTGGGAGGCAAAGGTAGGAGAATCGTCATGTGTTCAAGGCCACCCTGAGACTACATAGTGAACTCCAGGCCAGCCTGGGTTAGAGTGAGGCCCTAACTTGAAAAAGCAAAACCAAAAGATAAAACAAGAAAAGCATAAAAGGCTTGGCTGTCAGGCAGAACTAACAGGGCTGTCAGACTCCATGGCCGTATCTTTCATAGCTTCTCTTTCACTTGGCGCATATTATTTATATATCTAAAATGAGCTAATTTATTCCTACTTCCTGGGCATCCTTGTGGAAGACAGGGCAATTCCACAGAGGCTAGTTTGTTGTCATTGTTGCCTGTTTGGTGGTTTTGAAGGAGGGTTGCACTGTAGCCCAGGATTGTCGGGAGCTCACTCTATAGCCCAGGCTGGCCCTGACCTCACGGCGCTCCTCCTACCTGTCTCTAGAGAACCAGGATGAAAGATGTGCCATTTTCAGTGTGAATGCTTCCCAATTTGTGCATACAAGGCTTTCAGCCACAGGAGCAGGAGGGTCCCCAGCACTGTACCCTGCCTCTCTTAAGTGTTGACCTTGCTATAGAGCATCTTAATTCTTGCCAGAAGGTGTGAATTTTTTTTTTTTTAAATGAGGTTTCTATGTTGTTTAGGTTGGTCAGAAACTTTGAGGCTCAGCTTGCCAAGCAGCTGGGACTTGAGTTTATGCCACTGTACCTGACTCTTGAATTTCAGTTTAACAAATGCTGTAAAGTTGCACTTAAAGTGGAGGAGCACATTCTGCTCTGTTAGTCCGTGTTGAGAGTTTTAAAGTGTCATGTTTATAATTTAGTTGTGTTTGTTGCTGGCTTGTAAAGCAATAAAAACTGGTTTTGGTTTTGTAAAAAAACAAAATATGTGCCATTTTTACGATGAAGGTACAGACTCTTCAGCTTGTGTTGTTCTGGGTGTCAGTTGTTTATTTGGCCCAGTCTAGCTGTGTGCTTGTCGGGTTCTAAAGGAAGAGCCAAAGCCACGACCATGCATGCATGAAGGAAAATTGCTCTTCGGGAAAGGCCACTGATTTCTGCACGAGACCACATAAATTCGTGGAATTTGGTTTGGTGCGAAAATAATAAAATGTGATACCTATTGAAATACTGATATTCTATCGTTTTGTGCCAAATCGGGGTCTCCTGGCCTCAACACTTGAAGTGGACCAGTGAGTTCGGCTGCTCCGAAAGGCACCTCGCCTCTTATGTGTGGGTCTTTGCTAGTCCCGCCTGCAAGGAGAGTGCCTGGTGCCGCCTGTGCGGGTTCTCCCGGTAGACCAAAACGGGAACTTTCCCAATATTAATGACAACCATCTGAGTACACTTGACGTGTCATGCTACACGTCTGTGTCACTGCACATATGCACACGTAGATTGAAAAAAAATACTGAGAATGGGCACGTCAGGTCCTCCTGCCACTGCAAATGAACCCCAAACACATGTGCCACTTTGTGCATTTAGCTTTATGTGTGTGCAATGGCACGGGGGCTATTGGGCTTTGCAAGCACGTGCCTTTAACCACTGAGCCATCGCTCTATCCCGGCATTCTTTTTGAAAATATTTTTATTTGCCAGGTGTGGGATTCACACTTTTAATCCCAGCACTTGGGGAAGCAATGTAAGAGGATCACTATGAATTTAAGGCCAGCCTGAGACTGCATAGTGAATTACAAGTCAGCCTGGGCTAGAGCTAGACTCTATCGTGAAACACATATATGGGTGTGTGTATGTATATACATATATATATAGAGAGAGAGGCGGGGGGAGCGCCAGAGAGCCAGGCGTGGTGGCGCACGTCTTTAATCCCAGCACTTGGGAGGCAAACAAGGGAGAATTGCTGAGAGTTTGAGGCCACCCTGAGACTACAGAGTGAATTCCAGGTCAGCCTGAGCTAGAGCGAGACCCTACCTTGAAACCCTCCCCCCAAAAAAAGTAAAAATAAAAAATAAAAGAGGGAGAGAGGGCTGGAGAGATGGCTTAGCCGTTAAGCGCTTGCCTGTGAAGCCTAAGGACCCCGGTTCGAGGCTCGTTTCCCCAGGTCCCACGTTAGCCAGATGCACAAGGGGGTGCACGCGTCTGGAGTTCGTTTGTAGTGGCTGGAGGCCCTGGCGCGCCCATTCTCTCTTTCTCTCTGCCTCTTTCTCTCCCTCTCTCTCTGTCACTTTCAAATAAACAAATAAATAAATGAACAAAAAAAAAATAACAAAGAAAAGAGTGGGAGAGAGAGAGAGAATGTGTGTGCACGCACACCAGGACCGCTTGCCCCAAGCTGCAGATGTATGCATATGTCTGCATCACTTTGTGCATCTGGCTTTACATGAGTACTAGGGAACTGAACCTGGGCTGAACAGACTTGGCAAGCCAGTCTCTTCAACTGCTGAGCCACCTCCCAGGCTGCACGTGAGGGCGCTCCACTCCTCTAACAACCCGAGGCAGGAGGAGCTCTGAGCCCAGCTCTGAAGCTAAAGGGAGTAGTTAGACAGCAGCTCACAGGCCTGGCAACAGAGCCCTGCTGGGGAGGAGGGCAGCTGCTCATCACCGCACTCACTGCTGCTCTGTACACAGGAGCTTTTGTCTTCCCCTCGCTTCCTGCAGAACACAGGTCCCCATTCTCTGCATGCTTGCCAGCTGCTGTAACCAGCCTCGTGAGCAGCTTGGTGGCCAGTCCTTTGTGTGAGAAAACAACACCGCTTTTCCCCCTGAAACAAGGCAAGCTGGGGCGACCTCTTCCTCTTGCTAATTGGAGCCAAGGGTTTGCTAAGTGCTGGGGCAGGGACAAGAGAGAGGAGCCTCTGTGGCATGGCAGACATGGCAGCAGAAGCTCCAAATAGCCACAGAGCTGCCTGATGACTCACAGGTCCCCTGCCTGCCACGTGGCTGCAAAGTCCTGGCCCAGGAGGCAAAACATTTCCCCCATCATGATCGTGCTGGGCCCCTGCTGTCTGGACTGTTGAGAGCTGCCTCTCTGGGTCAGCAGGGCCTGGCTCCTTAGTCAGAAGCCACATGGCTTCCTTTGCCATCCAGGGGTGTCGTAGACAAGACACGGTAGGTTCTTAACCTCCCTCCCTAGCTCCTAAGCATTCCCAGGTGCCACCAACTACAGCTCAGTTCTCCACAAGCCATGACCACTAGCTATGGCTGCAGACAGCAATGCCCTCCGGTCACTTCAGCCTCGTGTGTTGGAATCTTCCTTCTTAATCTCCACCTCTTGGCCAACACCTACTGTGAGTCTAGTTGGGACATCAACTCCTAGTTGGCACTCTACCTCCGGGGACACTTTATTTAGATGATAGTACACGTTTCCTTTAAAAATGAACTGTTTAGGGCTGGAGAGATGGCTCTGTAGTTAAGGCACTTGCCTGCAAAGCCTAAGGACCAGGGTTTGATTCCCCAGTATCCACGTGTAAAGCCAGGTGCACAAAGTGGTGTGTGTATCTGGAGTTCGTTTGCAGTGGCTAGAGGTCCTGGCGTGCCCATTCTCACTCTCATAAATAAAAATGGACTTTCAAAATATTTTTTAAAATTTATTTGAGAGAGAGAAAGAGGCAAAGAAAGAGAGAGAGGGAGAGATAGAGGGAGAATGGGCATGCCAGTGCCTCCAGCCACTGCAAACGAACTCCAGATGCATGCGCCCCCTTGTGCATCTGGCTTATGTGGGTCCTGGAGAATTGAACCAGGATCTTTTGGCTTTGCAGGTAAGCACCTTAACCACTAAGCCATCTCTCCAGCCCAAAATGGACTTTTTAATAGAAGAGAGACTAATTGAAAAGAAGAAGGAATTTAGTGCATGGAGGATTTGGGAAGAGGAAAAGGGGGGATTGTTGGGAGCGGATTATGATTATGATTATTTATATTTATGGAAGTTGCCCATAAAAGTTTTTTTAAAAGGCACACACCTTTAATCCCAGCACTCAGGAGGCAGAGGTAGGAGGATCACTGTGAATTTGAGGCCAATGAGACTACATAGTGAATTCTAGGATAGCCAGAGCTAGAGCAAGACCCTACCTCAAGAACCAAGAAAACAAACAAACAAACAAAAACCATAGCTCCTTCAGTCTCACTGGAGAAGAGAGACTCCAGGACATACTATTGACCCAAACCCTCTCTAGGCAGGTAGACCCCACAGAAATGGAGACGCCCAGCCCCTCTGAGCAGAAGCTCCCTGGGTGAGAGCGAGGGTTCCTGCACAGGGAAACCCAAACTGTCACTGGCAAGGTGCAGGGGGCTCAGTGTGGGGAAGCCTGAGATGAAAAAGCTACAGGGGAACCCAGGCATGGGACCCCATACTTTTGTGAATTTTACCTCCAGGAGGTAAAGGTTAGAGAAAACCCCTGTGTGCTTCAGCACAGAGAGAAGGAAAGGAGTCATTCTGAAATACACCAGACCATCCGTCCTTAAAAGCCTTGTCCTCGGGAGAAACTTTACCACAGCCTTGCCAACTGGGTTATGCCCACGCTTGACCTACCCGGTGAAGGGACATGCCAATCCAACCGAGCTCCAGCCTTTCCGGTGGGCCAAGGGACATAATTTTAGCCCCTCCGCACAGCCAGTGCATCCCGCCTGCGTAGGGAGACAGGTGCCTGCGAAGTTCACAGTCTGGGGCACAGGCTCAGCAGAAGGCCCAGGCCAAATGCCAAGCTCTTGTCCTCCTTGCAACTCACCGCCAGTGCCACTGTGGTTTGGACGTGGTCTGCCCTGTGATGAATCGCGTTCCTCCATGTGGCAGTGTGAAAGATGGTACCCTTCAATTGGTGGGGCCTAGGAGGGGGTAATTAGATCATGGGCTATCGGCCGCTAAAGGGATTGATGCTGACCTTGGAAGAGCAAGTTCTTACAAAGGCCCCCGAAACCGTCCGATTTCCTGCCTCCCCAGTGCTGTCTGCCTCTGGACAAGCTATCCAGTCTGTGGTGCCGCCGGGGCCCTTGTCAGGGCAGAGCGCAGGGCACAGCCCGATCCTGGGCTTCCGGCTCCCAAAGCAACAAGCTCTTTTCTTTACAAAGAAGCCTGGGTTGTTTCGCTGCAGCAATAGCGACAGCAATAGCAACAAAAAGACCTACCATCTAGAGACCTGTTTTCAGTTCTTTCCCCCAGTACATTACATCCAACTTTCAACAAAAAACTAAAATAATACTAAAAAAAAAAAAGAAGAAGAAGAAGAAAGAATGAAATGTGAGGAGCCTAAACAAGCAGAATAAGATACGGCAGGAAAGTTGGAATGAGCACACCAACACTTTTAAAAAGCTATCATTAATACATTAAGGGATTTTTAAAAAATTCTTTTCTTTTCTCTCTCTCTCTCTCTCTCTCTTTTTCTTGGTTTATTGAAGCAGGGTCTCGCCTAACCCAGGCTGACCTGGAATTCGCTCTGTAGTCTCAGGTCCACTCCATGGCAATCCTCCAAGCTTGGCCTCTCAAGTGCTGGCATTAAAGAAAGGCATGTGCCACCATGCCCACTCTTAAAAAGTTTTATTTATTTGCAAGCAGACAGAGAAAGGGAGAAGAGAGAGAAGGGATGGGCACACCAGAGCCTCCAGCTGCTGCAAACAAACTCCAGATGCACGTGTCACGGTGCACTTGGCTCTGTGTTTCTGTGATGTCCATTCACCTCAGTGGTCAAGCAGCCCTCGGCGACGCGGCGTCTCAGGGTGAAGAGCAACAGCACCGAGCAGCTGGTTTCTATGAGGGACACGTTAGCCATCAAGGAGGATTCACCAGAACCCTGGGGTCTGTGATTCTCCTACCGGCGCTTGTCAGAGGTTAACATGCGTTGCCACTGCTGTCTCCTGATGTGCCATGGCTCTGAGGATGCCACAGATCCAGCAGGACCCTAAAGAAGACTTGGTTAAGTAGTTTGCACACTAGCCTCAGCTTTCTTTGACCCTCATGGCTGAAGCAGTGCATTTGAAGATGGCATGTGTTGTATCTGAAATCCCCAAAGCCCACCTGAGGGTTTTTTTGTTTGTTTGTTTTGTTTTGTTTTTGGTTTCCCAAGGTAGGGTCTCGCTCTAGCCCAGGCTGACCTGGAATTCACTCTGTAGTCTCAGGGGGCCCTCGAGCTCACGGCGATCCTCCTACCTCTGCCTCCTGTCCTGTGTGCTGGGACTAAAGGTGTGTGCCCCCACACCCGGTTGGGCTTCTTCATTTTGCAGTAGGTGATAGGAAAGGCATTTCACCTGGGGTGAACCCCCAAAACTTCACCGAGGTAGAAGGCTCTGAATTTCCATGGGACTTCTCCTCCCCCCTCTGGCTGCGTGTGTCTCACTGTGGCATCTTAAGTGCTTGCCACCTGCTGCTCATCTGGTCTAAGCAGCGTCAGCAGCGGTCAGCGGCTCTGTCCACTGCCAGGGTGGTGGGTTTCTGGAGACAACTTTCTTACATAGGACAGAACTGACCTAGCACTGAGACAGCACACAACGCCATGCAAATTGGCCCTGCGGGATGAAAGCAAGTTGTTTCTGGGGATCTTTGTGACTAGATCTGAGGAGGAAGGACTAGGTCGAACAACAGCTGCACAGCATGAGCAGGTGTTCTCTAACCTTACTGGCACAGAGCGCCAAAGTTGCCAAGCCGCCAGCAGTCTATGTATACAGTACACATGCTCGACAATCCCTGGGCCCTTGCACAGGAGGACAGTCGAATGGGTGTGCAACGGTATTACAGTCATGCTCACTTCAACCTTTCAATTGCAGCATGTGCCTTTGGCATAGTCCTGCTTTAAACAAGAAGGGAGGTGAGCAGAATGTTCGTTTCAGTCAACAGTCAGTAATAATGACAATGATAGTTAATAATGATACGAAGAATCCTTGTACCAGCAGGGCCCAGTGAAAACCTGGTCAGTTGCCGGGTGAGGTGGCGCCCGCCTTTAGTCCCAGCAACTGGAAGGCAGAGGTAGAAGGATCGCTGTGAGTTCAAGGCCAGCCTGAGACTACAGAGTGAATTCCAGGTCAGCCTGGGCTAGAGTGAGACCCTAATTTGGGGAAAAGAAGAAAAAGTTCATTTGCAGTGGCAAGAGGCTGACGCGCCCATGCTCACCCTCTGTCTCTGTCTCTCTCAAATAACAGAATTATTTTTTGAAAGATTTGAGGTGCAAAGCAGCACTGGCACAGGCTGTCTCTCAGAGGACCTGGCTTTCCCTTCATGCAAGTCACTCTGGGTTTTCCCAGACTGAGGCCTGGAAACCCAGAGAGGCTGTGGCCTGAGCTGTCGCCACAGCTTAGTGACCCAGTCCCCGGCACTGTGGCTCTTTCCACGGACCCAGGCAAGCTTGAGTCTGATCCCTCACCAGACAGAAGCAAAGCAGCCCGGCTGGCTGGGAAGAGAGAAGAGCTTACCACCAGGGGCCAAGAAGCAAAGACGGAGAGTGAGGAGAGACTAGAGATTTATACAAGTGCCAAGTCCACTTATGGCCTAAGCATCCAATGAGGAGGCTCGTTTAGACTCAGGTGCATAAGGGAGAGGCCTGATTGATTGGCTCGTGGACTCAACAGGCTGACTCAGGAGGGGCCATCCCTCCTTGGTGTGCTAAGGTTGCTGCTTGCAGCCATCTTGGAGGAGACTGAATCAGGCATGGGTTCTAGTCCTTCCAGGGGAGGCAAGGTGACATCCACGTTCCCTTTGGGCCTCTGTCCTTGGCTGACTGCCTATAAAAAAGCTACACCTTGCTCCTGTTTCTCCTTCAATAGGTGCCTAGACTTTGCATTCTGGGCTTGTTTTGGGCCTTGGCAAAAGGGGCACACCATCTTCCCTTGGGTAAAAAGAACATTTGGGGGCTGGAGAGATGGCTTAGCGGTTTAAGGCATTTACTGGCAAAGCCAAAGGATCCTAGTTCGATTCTCTGGGACCCAGGTAAGCTAGATGCACAAGGGGGCACATACATGCATCTGGAGTTCGTTTGCAGTGGCCAGAGGCCCTGGTGCACCCATTCTCTCTCTCTCTCTCTCTGCCTCTTTCTTTCTCAAAACAAATTAATGAATTAATTAAAAAAAAGAATATTTGCACAGAAGATTTCTAAAGCACGTCAGACAGCCTGTGACCTCTCACTGGGAGAGGCCTGAGGCACAGCTGTCCTAGCCCTCACTTTTCCTGATAGTGCTTTCCCTAAACCCAGCAAGTACCCAGGTCACTGCATGTCCGTCCCTCCAGACGATGGGCCCAGGTCTTCTCTGAGGCTAACCACTGTCCAGCACTAAGGTCCACAGTGTGTCCCACCTGCAGGTGGGGCCAGACCCAAGAAGCGGGCTGGTGGGTGAGAAGCTCAGAGAGCGTCCCCGTTGGAAGGCCGCCATGGCCTCTCAGTCCCCTGCATTCAGCACTTAGAAGCTTCCAGTTCTTGGCTGCATGTCTGCTTTGTTTGAGTCCATCAGTCCAAGTCCCTCTCCGTTCTCCACCCCCAGCGTCGCCTTAGAGAAACATCAGTACTCATGTGATACATTTTTAAAATGGCACAAAAAGCTGACTACACACTTCCTGCCTGACAGGCCCCTTTTTCTTTCCTTGCCCGTCTGCAGGCTGGCTGCCCAGCGCCTCCCCACCCCTGGCCCTGTTGGCCTCAGCCTGCAGTGGGCTGGCTGCCCCAGGGCCACACCCCTGCCCTCTCTGGCGCACAAATAAGAGACTACTTTGTCCCCACTCCTGCCACTCGGAACACTGCAACCAGAGAGGAGACCAGCAGTGGGTGACCAGGAGGTGAGAGCCACTGACTGAGGACCAGGACAGCCTGCCTGTTTCTTTTTCCTTGGGAGGTGGAGGGGTTAGGATGAGGACCTGGGCTGTAAACGGCTTTCGGGGACCATTGGCAGCGTTTCGGAACTGCCGGTGACAACCTGTGTTGTAAGCCTCACGTTACTATGTCTTTGGGCTGCTTTGGCACTGGGACTATGACAGCCGCTCACTGGGCCTGGGTTTAAGATGTCTGTGGCGTCAGGGAACCCTCAGGGACAGTGACTCCGAAGGAGTCGTGTCTTCAGAGGCGCGCTAAATGTCGCGTCTTCTCTAACCACAAGCGCAGCCTTATTTCCTGGTGCCGGGTCACTTCCCAGTCTTCCCCACGGTCCTGGAGCACCACTGCCTGCTTTTCCAGTTTCCCTGTGTGAAACGCCATCACCCTATAGCCCAGACACAACTCAGAACTTACAAGACAGAAAAGAAAAAAAAAAAAGACATGATAGTTGAAGAGGTCTTTTCAAATAATTCCAACTTGGGACAAAGAAATGGGGACTAAGAGTGGGGTTTGATTTTCCCGTTCCTCCTTTCCACGGAGGCCCAGCCCCTTCGTGAGGGCCTCTCGCATGACAGACGTGTCTTTTCAAACAGCTGAAGTCCCGATTTTTCTGTAAGTCTGATTAAAAAAAAAAGACTACTGACTGGTGCAGAACAACAGAATGAACTGAGAAGGAAGCCTGGGCATTTGTTTCTATTTAATCTATAGACCAACTGTTTCCTAATTTGAAGGGAAGATTTAATAGGAAAGAAAATTTTACTTTGTAATGTAAGTGCAAAAAAAAAATACATATTATAGTCTTGGGGCACCTTTTTTGACCTTTTATTGTCAGAGGTCCCATTAGTCATAATTCACAAAAAAATTATTGAACCTTGTCCTCCCTCAGCGATCAGAACTTTAAAAAGGATCAGAATCATGCAGTTTCTTAAGATTTTTGTTTTGTTTCTTTTTTTTTTAATTTTTTTTCAAATTATTTATTTATTTATTTGAGAGCTACAGACACAGAGAGAAAGACAGATAGAGGGAGAGAGAGAGAATGGGCGCGCCAGGGCTTCCAGCCTCTGCAAACGAACTCCAGACGCGTGCGCCCCCTTGTGCATCTGGCTAATGTGGGACGTGGGGAACCGAGCCTCGAACCAGGGTCCTTAGGCTTCACAGGCAAGCGCTTAACCGCTAAGGCATCTCTCCAGCCCTGTTTTGTTTCTTTAAAAACAAAATCAGGCCAGGCATGGTGGCACATACCTTTAATCCTAGCACTTGGAAGGCAGAGGTAGGAGGATCGCCATGTGTTCAAGGCCACCCTGAGACTACATGGTGAATTCCAGGTCAGCCTGGGCTAGACCCTACCTCAGGAAAAAAAAAAAAAAAGTCAGTAATTGAGTTGGGTGTGGCTGAGTACTTGGTTGCTGGAAGCAGGAGGACATAACTTTAGGGGATCCTAGACAGGAAGAGACCCTCTCTTTTTAAAAAAGGCACGCGGTTCTGTTACTACCACATTACAGTGTATTAAATGAACTGGTTTTGTCTCAAGATCAAAACTTGGAAACTCAAATGCAACGAATAACAAAATGTTATAATTTTAGTCCATCTGGACTGTTCTACTAATATGAGGTATGCCAGATTTTTCAGGACATGAATCAAGTGCCCTGGTCATTAGCAAGAAGACTTCGGTAAAGGATAGGCCACGAGAAAACCTTCAATCCCTGTTTCACCAAAACCAAAACCTCAAGTCCTGTTTCCTTTGGGGGAGCATGAATAGATAAAGTCACAAACATCTTAGCCCCGATTATTGTAAGATGTGATAGATTCAACCTGGGAATGAATTTCATTCTTCATTATGACAGTGCAGGATCTTACTTAATGACTAGAATTCAAGCGCCGAAGCTGCCCAGTTTCTCTGCCTGTGCTCCTTTGTCTGCGAAGGGAGCCACAAGCTGCCTTTGTCCCCAGACTGAGTGGACAGAGATATTCCCTGGGGTGATGAGCACAGCATGAGGCCCTGGCTGGGGGAAAGAGGACGGTCCTTTTCCGTACTGGCCCTCACCCTGCAGCACTTGGCTGTGGCTTGGCCTCTTGCAGTGCTATCCCTGGGGCAGGACATCAGCCAAATCTGATGACTTTAAAGTACAGGTTTCCTTCTGAAAGGTCAAATTTCAGTGTTATTTTTCAAAAAATTGTGGCAATTTTACCTTACCTTAAAATAGTATGTTTGTTTGCATGAGAGGGTGGGGGAGCACACCAGGGCCCTTGCCACTGCAAAAAAATAAAAATTAAAAAAATTAAAAATCCAGACACATGAGCCACTTTGTGCATCTGGCTCTACTGGGTGCTGGGGAATCAAACCCAGACTGGCAGGTTTTGCAAGCACATGCCATCTCTCCGGTCCTTGTTTCCTCTTTTTTTGGGGGGAGGGGGGTTTCGAGGTAGGGGCTCACACTAGCCTAGACTGACCTAGAATTCACTGTGTAATTTCACGGGGGCCTAGAACTCATGGTGATCCTCCTACCTCTGCCTCCCAAATGCTGGTGTTAAAGGAGCACGTCACCTCACTCGGCTTCTTGAAATGGATTTTACTACTTTTAAGCTCATTCATATTTTTATTTACACGGGCTAAATTTATATATTCACTCTGAAAGCCCCTGCATTGTTCCTTAGAATCTTTTGGAAGTGCCTACACTTTTCTTCCTGAACGTTGACATTACCTGTACAAAGATACCGCCAGCCACATTTCCTAGTCGCTCATTGGCACTGGCTTTTGCACGCTTGCTTGCTGTGACCATCTTAGGGCTCTTCTAAGGCCGGTCAGCTGCCGCGTCATCCTGGCGCAGGCCGAGCCCGCGGTGGCCACAGGCAAGCAGCAGGAACGAGTCCCTGAGCGTGTCCTTGTCAGTTTCCACTCGACTCCACCCAACCAGAAGCCAGCAGCTTCGGAAACATATTCCTGTGGCCCGCTGTGACACAGAAGGAAGGGGGGTGGGCCTAGGGGCCAGAGAGGGGGCTGGTGGTCAGTGGGTGCTCTCCCAGGATGCCCCTCCTAGCCAGGCTAGAAGCTCTGAGCCTGAAGGGAGAAGCAAGGCACTCTATCCCCCTTGGGGGCCAAGGCCTACGCATTGGGCACAGTAACTTCTTCAGACATCTTTTTTCTGTGTCCCCTAGGATGTCTGAGCTGGAGAAGGCAATGGTGGCCCTCATTGATATCTTTCATCAGTATTCGGGAAAGGAGGGAGACAAGCACAAACTGAAGAAATCGGAGCTTAAGGACCTCATCAACAGTGAGCTCTCCCACTTCCTGGAAGTGAGTCTTACAAAGCCATCTTTAAAAACATATATTTTATTTATTTATTTGACAGAGAAAGAGGGAGAGAGAGTGGGGAGAGAGAATGGGCGCGCCAAGGCATCCAGCCACTGTAAACAAACTCCAGACGCATATGTCCCCTTGTGCATTTGACAAAGCCATCTTTTTAATTATGTTTATTTATCTTAGGTTTTTTAATGTAAGGTCTCATTCTAGCCCATGATGACCTGGTACTATGTAGTCCCAGGCGCTCCTCCTACCTCTGCCTCCCCAGTACTAGGATTAAAGGCGTGCACCACCACACTCAGCTCCGGAAGTGGTTCCAGCTCTGTCCCCAGACTTCCCAGGCTGTTTCTGGAACCTTCTTTGAACAGCTGAGCCCTTGTGGGGGAAGCTTAGCTAGGCCACTGTTTCCATTTCCCTGTCTTCTGTCCCTGAGAATCCAAGTACCCACAGGTAGTGCGAGCAGAACGAGTGGTAAAACGCCCAGGACTTCTCATGGACTACGTGACACAAGACAACCCAGCTGGGCGGTGGCACACATCGCAACCCCAGAACTTTGGAAGTAGAGGCAGGAGGCATAGTCTATACAGTGAAATGTTCTCTCTCTCTCTCTCTCTCTTTCTCTCTCAACAAACAAGGAAAGAAAATACAGGGCTGGAGAATGATTCTGTGGGTAAGGTGCTTGCCCTGTGCTCACACAAAAATGCTACATGCAGTCCTGTACGCCTACACTCCCGCACTGCGGAGGCACAGAAGGGACTCCCCAAGGCTCGGTGGTCAGCCAGTTTACTCTAGCTGAACCAGTGAGCTCCAGGTTCAGCAGGAGACTCAAAAGTGGAGAGCATCAGCTGTGGCAGCGCACGCCTTTAATCCCAGCACTTGGGAGGCAGAGGTAGGAGGATTGCCGTGTGAGTTCGAGGCCACCCTGAGACTCTATAGTGAATTCCAGGTCAGCCTGGACCAGAGTGAGACCCTACCTCAAAACACACACACACATAGCAATCAAGTAAAATGCCTGACATTGACCTCTGATCTCCTCATGTACCACACACCCACACACCCAGACACATTTGAACACACATACATACCTCACACGCATACACATGCATGAAAAAAAAAAGTTCTTGGGAAAAGGATAATGTATTAACTACCATTCTTTTTTTTTTTTTTTTCCCAAGGCAGTCTCAGTCTGGTCCAGGCTGACCTGGAATTAACTATGTAGTCTCAGGGTGGCCTTGAACTCATGGCGATCCTCCTACCTCTGCCTCCCTAGTACTGGGATTAAAGGCATGCGCTACCACACCCGGCTTTTAACTACCACTCTTGTTGCTGGGACAAAATACCTGACAGAAATCAGTTTGAGGAAGGAAGGGTTTATTTCAACTTACAGTTTAAGGTTATAGTCTATCATGGTGGGGAAGGTGTGGTGACGGAAGCTTAAGGCAGCTGGTCACATCGTGTTCACAATCAGGAAGCGGAGAGTGACGGCCGCTGGAGCTCTCCTTCACACATTCCAAGACCCACGCCCACGGAATGGTGCCAACCACAGTGTAGGTGTCTTTCCACTTCAGCTAACCTAACCAGATAATCCCTCTCACTCCTGCCCCGGTGCTAGGTGATTCTTGATCCTGTGAAGCTGACAATCGACATAAACCCATCACAAATAGTTGTTGACTCTGTCCCAATGTGGAGTATTTATCATAGGTAAGAGAGATGCCAGATGTTCAGTCAACACTTACTGAGCACTCAGTAATTCAATACACTGACAAACACGGGTCTAACACACAATGACCTCTGCCCTCACAGCACTCCACATGGCACATCAGTGAGAGAATATGTGACTGAGGGCATGACAGAAGTCTGTCACCTCCCACAGAATCCAGATCAGGAACTAACTTCCTTTCCTCCCTCTTTTTTTTTTTTTAATATTTATTTATTTATTTATTTGACAGAGAAAGGGGGCAGAGAGAAAAGGTGCACCAGGGCCTCCAGCCACTGAAAATGAACTCCAGACATGTGCGCTACCTTGTGCATCCTGGGAAATCGAACCTGGGTCCTTTGGCTTTGCAGGCAAATGCTTTTTAACCACTAAGCCATCCCTCCAGCCCCCTTCCCTCCCTCCTTTGCTCCCTTCTCCTCTCCCTCTCCTCCTTTCACACTAAGTCTCTCACTGCCCTGTAGCTTACTAGGTTGGCAGGACTGGCTGGCCAGTGAGCCTGGAGGACCTACCCATCTGTCTCCCCAGCACCAATGGTTCAAAGCATGCCCCCTCACCTGGCTTTTCTACAAAGGTTCTGGGGCTCAAACCAAGCTCCTCATGCTTGAGAGGCTACCAACTGAGCTAGCTCCTCAGGCCTAGGAACTACCTTTAGCACGAGGAAGGACTCCCCATGAGCCTTCTTTCTCCAGAGAGTTCCTGCTCTGACTTGTGGCAGAAGCTCATCCAGACACCTATGGCCTCACTTCCCTCCTCATTGTCTCCTCTGCTCTAGGACCAGCCAACCACTGTCTCTGTTGCCCATCAGCTGAGTCCTGTCATGGGCATGACCTGTAATGCACTGCTACCTGACCATCCTTTGGTGTCCCAAGCTGAGGCTGGGGCACTGCACACTTTCATCCAGATAAAAGGCACTAGTGAGAGACATACACACGAGACAAGTATCCTGTCATGAGGCATCTCCTGGGTCATAGAGAAAACCACCACATATGGGAGAAATGTCCAGAAGACCAATCAGGGCACCAGTGTCTGACCAAGTCCATACTGAGGACAGCACTGGGGCAAGGCCTCATCACATGTAACGGAAAGCCCTCTCCAAGCTAGCTGGACCCATGCTAGAGGCCTGGCTAGGAGTCGTCTGTCCCCAGATCAGCCAAGCTCTCTATGGCTGTGGAGGTAGCAGATCTACAGGCCTGTTCTGGAGTTATGTTCCCCAGTATTATCTCGGTGAACCACCATACACATGAATGGATTCAGCTGCTCCCAGAAGCCTTGAGTCTTTAATAAAAAATTCCAGGGCCATAAACCTTTAATCCCAGCACTTGGGAGGCAAAGGTAGGATTGCTGTGAGTTCGAGACCACCCTGAGACTACAGAGTGAATTCCAGGTCAGCCTGGGCTACAGTGAGACCCTGCCTTGAAAAACAAAAAAATAAAAATAAAGAAAATAAAAAAATAAATCCCAGAGCCAGGGATGTGAAGCCTCCAGTGAGTTGTTAGTCACGGCAATGGCAGAAAACTCCAAAGCAATACCGGCAATTTGCTCTTGATTGCCCACCAAAACTAGGTGGTTGCCAGGCATGGTGAAACACTACCCTTTCATCTCAGCAGGCAGGAGGCAAAGACAGGAGGATCACGATGAGTTCAAGGCCAGCCTGGTACTACAGAGTGAATTCTGGGTCATTAGAGTGAGACCCCATCTCAGGGGAAGGGAGGACCTAGATAGTAAGTCCTTATTACTAAAGACACACATGTCAACTATGAGATACAGAGAAATAAAGGTGGCACTGAGCCGAAAGCTTCCTCCCTGCTGGCTAGCGCTCATCGTGTTGAAAGGTGCCCTCTATGCCGCTGGAGGAGGATGTTGTCAGCAGTCTTACCCAGCCTCGGATCTTGTGTGCTCCACAACTGACCAGCCAGGCAAGATGTGGCCACTGGGGCAATAGTGGCACGACAGTTATGGGAGTAACATGGGGGTTCATGCCTGGCACTGAGGCCTGGTCAGAAGCCTGTGGGTAGGGAGGTCATGGGCAGAGGGAACCTGCTGCCGTTATTATGCTAAATAGACAGGTCTGAACTTCTCCAGAGATTAACGTGCTGCTCTTAGCCTTGATCACAGAAGTTTCTTTTGGAATTTGTTTGTTTGTTTTGAGGAAAGGTCTCACTTTAGCCAGGCGGACCTGGAACTCACTCCAGTATAAGGCTGAGCCTGTTAACATTCCATCATGGATGGGGTAGGAGTTCAGAAGACCCCATTCTTCCCAGAGTAGCTTTGGGCAGTTAGTTAATGGTTGCTGAGGGAGGGGGAGTCATGTTATTCAGTGGTGTAGCCACTGGTAAGCTGACCTCCCACCAGCTCATGCCAAAAAAAAAAGCCAGTTTACTAAGTAGATTACAAAAAACAAACATTAAGTAGAAAGAAGACTACTTGGGGGCTGGAGAGATGGCTTAGCGGTTAAGCACTTGCCTGTGAAGCCTAAGAACCCCAGTTCAAGGCTCGATTCCCCAGAACCCATGTTAGCCAGATGCACAAGGGGTTCATTTGCAGTGGCTGGAGGCCCTGGAGTGACCATTCTCTCTCTCTCTCTGTCTCTTTGTCTGTTGCTCTCAAATAAATAAATAAAAATAAACAAAAAAATTTTTTTTGAAAAGAAGACTACTTGGAAAGAAGGATTTAGTGGGAATTGGGATGAGAGGGTAATGGAGGTAGATATGACCAAACTGCATTGTGTACATACTTGTATGAAATTATCAAAAGTAGGGCTGGAGAGATGGCTTAGCGGTTAAGCACTTGCCTGTGAAGCCTAAGGCCCCCAGTTCGAGGCTTGATTCCCCACGACCCCCATTAGCCAGATGTACAAGGGGGCACACGCGTCTGGAGTTTGTTTGCAGTGCCTGGAGGCCCTGGCGTGCCCATTCTCTCTCTGTCTGCTTCTTTCTCTCTTTCTCTCTCTGTTGCTCTCAAATAAATAAAATAAATAAAATTACTTAAAAAAAAAAACAAAACCCAGCCAGGTGTGGTGGCGCACACCTTTAATCCCAGCACTCGGGAGGCAGAGGTAGGAGGATCACTGTGAGTTTGAGGCCACCCTGAAACTACATAGTGAATTCCAGGTCAGCCTGAGGTAGAGTGAAACCCCACCTTGAAAAACTAAAATAAAATAAAATAAAACCCTTTAGGGCTGAAAGAGTTTCTAAGTGGTTAGGAGCCTGATGGCCCAGGTTAGATTTCCTAGTACTCATATAAAGCCAGATGCACAAAGTGGCACATGTGTCTGGAAAAGCAGGAGGCCCTAGCATTCCCATTCTCTATTTCTTCCTCCCCTCCCCTCCCTTCCACTGCCCTAGGCTTCTCTCAAATAAATAAAAATATTTTTTTAAAAATGGATAGAGATATGGCTTAGTGGTTAAGATGCTTGCCTGCAAAGACAAAGGACCTCAGTTCAATTCCCCAGGACCCACATTAAGCCAGATGCACAGGGTGGCATATGCATTTGGAGTTCATTTGCAGAGGTTGAAGGCCCTGGCGCACGCATTCTCTCTCTCTCTCTCTCTCCATTCTCTCTCTTTTTTTCTAAAATTTTTTATTTATTTATTTATTTTTTATTATTATTTTTTTTTAATATTTATTTATTTATTTGACAGCGACAGACACAGAGAGAAAGACAGATAGAGGGAGAGAGAGAATGGGCGCGCCAGGGCTTCCAGCCTCTGCAAACGAACTCCAGACGCGTGCACCCCCTTGTGCATCTGGCTAATGTGGGACCTGGGGAACCGAGCCTCGAACCGGGGTCCTTAGGCTTCACAGGCAAGCGCTTAACCGCTAAGCCATCTCTCCAGCCCTCCATTCTCTCTTAAATAAATATAAATAAAATATTTTTTAAAATAAAAGTAAAAACCTGCCAGGTATGGTGGTTCACACCTTTAATAATTGCAACACTCAGGAGGCTGAGGTAGGAGAATCACTGTTAGTTTGAGGCCAGCCTCAGACACTACACAAAAAATTAAACAAATGAACAACAAACTTTGCTATAAGGTATGCTCCCTGCCTTGCAAGATTTTTGTTTGTTTTTTCAAGGTAGGGTCTCGCTTTAGCCCAGGCTGACCTGAAATTCTCTATGTAGTCTCTCAGGATGTGGCCTTGAACTTAGCGATCCTTCTACCTCTGCCTCCTGAGTGCTGGGGTTAAAGGCGTGAGCCACCAAATCTGGCTTGAAAATCTTTTTCTTTTTTTCTTTTATAGGCTTCACAAATTTCTTCCAGCCCTTTAGTGTAATAGCAGCCTGTGGTTTCTCACATCTAAACTATTTCCTTGTTTAAAGTAATTAACGGGGGATGGGGGGGTGATGGAGAGATGGCTAAGAAGTTAGGCTTAGCAGTTAAGGCGCTTGCCTGTGAAGCCTAAGAACCCAGGTTTGATTCTCCAGTACCCATGTAAGCCAGATGCACAAAGTGGCACAAGTGTTTGGAGGTCGTTTGCAGTGACTACGGGGTCCTGGTGTGCCCATCCTCTCTCTTAAATAAATAAAGGAAGGAGGAGGAGAGGCACTTGACCTCTCCCAACCCCACTTCCATATGGCTAAACATCCCCTGCCCACAGGAGATGCTGGCATTTTTTTAAAATTCCTCTTTATTTTCATTTACTTATTTGACAGAGAAAGAGGGAGGGAGGGACGGGGGGGGGGGGAGAGAATGGGCACGCCAGGGCCTCCGGCCACTGCAAATGAACTCCAGACGCGTGAGCCCCCTGGTGCATCTGGCTAACATGGGTCCTGGGGAATCAAACCCGGGTCCTTTGGCTTTGCCAGGCAAACGCCTTAATCGCTAAGCCATCCCTCCAGCCCATGGCTGCCATTTTTGATATCATACCTTGGGTTCATTTTTGGCTCACATTATTAGTCAGGTACTTTCAGCAACACAACAATGGCTCTATATCCTGTTTAGAACTGACTTGAGCAACCTCTCCTCTCTCCCAGGAAATCAAAGAGCAGGAGGTTGTGGACAAAGTCATGGAAACATTGGATGAAGACGGAGATGGAGAGTGTGACTTCCAAGAGTTTATGGCTTTTGTTGCCATGGTGACCACGGCCTGCCATGAGTTCTTTGAACATGAGTGAGACCAGGAGCCACTCTTGGAGGAGCCAAGCTGTTCCTGTGGCTGACATGAAGGTCACAAGCAGCCTTAATAGGATCTAAGCTTTCCAGCCACATGTAGTTAATTAGAAATCTTGATTTGCTTTGTGTATGGCAACTTGAAAACCCTTCCCAAGGGCAATCTTAAACTAACCAGCACATCCCTATTTCTGTTATGGTGGGCATTTCTGTGAACTGACCAGGAGCCGTGGGAATACTCACTTGGGAAGGTCAGTGTGAGCCGTAGAGCATGTGCTGCCCTGATCACCACGGTCCCAGCCTCACCCAGAGGAGACAGCGGAAGCGTCTAACACATCTGGCCCATGTCACCTGAACAGCTGCTCTTCCTCACCAAAAAACCACCAAGGCAGCTAGTCTGACCACATCCCTGGCCCCAAAGAGCACAGCCACACTTAAATCTCTTTTCTCATGGTGGTCTGTGATGGCTCAGTAAATAGTTAATGGTAACAGTTCTAAATGGAGAGATGTCTCACAAACCAAGTACTGACGTCTTAACTGAAACCTGAACACCAGAATTCTATTCAGTAGATTTCTCCTCCTAGGATGGTGCTGGGCAGGCCCTGTGGGACATGTGCATAGGACCCAGGCCCAGACCTCAAGGCCTGTTTTCCCAGCTAGTCGCACTGCAAGTGATGTTCTCTCTCAGGCCGCCTCCGCTGTCTATAAAGCAAATGGCCATGAGGTCGAGGTCTATGGGATGAGCTGCGAAGAAGGCCCGTCACGGGTCTCTCTGCTGTTGGATGTCATGGATGACCTGTTTGTGCAGATAGCTGGCTCACGACTGGGTGAAGTTGAGAATCAAGAAACATGGGAAGCTACATCTGATGCTTTTCTAGATCTGCATATTCAAATAAACCAAGTTTCAAATAAGGACATATTGATAAGGATTAAAAGTCACTTTTAGGGCTGGAGAGATGGCTTAGTGGTTAAGGCGTTTGCTTGTGAAGCCATAGGACTCAGGTTGGATTCCCCAGAACCCACGTAAGCCAGATGCACTGGAGCACATGGCTAGAATTCATTTGCAGTGGCTAGAGGCCCTGGCACACCCATGCTCTCTTTCTCTCAAATAAGAAATAAAAGTCACTTCTAGTTCAGTGTGGTGACACACACCTTTAATCCCAGCACTCGGAGGCAGAGGTAGGATGGCTGTGAGTTCGAGGTCAGCCTGAGACTACATAGTGGATTCCAGGTTAGCCTGGGCTAAAGCAAAACCCTACCTCAAAAAAGAAAAAAAAAAAAGTCACTTCTAGGAAAATTCTAATTAATGTTATCCTATTTACTATTTTTATTTGTAAGGGAGATTTGGAAATTCATAAGCCAACTGAATAGTGCATATGCACTAAACAACAGTGTTGTAGCAATTCTCGACAGCCACTGGACAAGAAATACAAACACTAGACCAGGAAAGGAGTAAAATTCCCCAAAGTGGGACTGCCTGGTCCTCACCTCCTCCTCAGCTAGATGGGAGGCGGAGGGGCTACAGAAGGCCCTGGCATGTTTAAAGGATGCACAGTCACAGACTCATCCTGACTGGGGGACAACATTAGCTCTTGCAGGCAATTCCCAGCCTGGCTGAGCCATAGATTAGCTTTGTTTTTGCTGTGACAAAATGCCAGGTCTAACTTAAAAGGAAGCTTTATTTGGCTCGTCGTTTGGGTGGATCATGGGAGGGAGGACGTGAGGAGCGGCTCGCTTGCTGTCAGGCAGGAAGTAGAGCGGGGAGGGGAAGGGAGACCACTCCCGAGCCATGCTCCAGCCAGGGCTCGCCTCCGGGGACTGAGCTCCTTCTCTGAGCCTATGGAGGACGCTAGGGGAGGCCCTGGAGGCTGGAAGCAGAGCTGGCACTGAGCTGCAGGAGGCACATGGCAGACACTCCGGGCCACCAGGGACAGGCAGAGGATCAAGAACTGCCCCCAGGAACTCCTGAGGTCCTCTTCCTTCCAACTAGACAATGCAATGCTCATGGCTGCCACACTTCCCCACATGGTCAGGAGCACCTTCCTGTCCCAGCCTCCTACAACCCTCCAGAAGGCAGCCAGCCGTGAGGACTGCTTCCATCTCAGAAACATTCCAGGGGAATACTGCCCACGTGGTTAGAATGGGACCTGGTTTTGACGCATCAAACTCCCTGCACACCATCCGCTCACGGGGGACACCCGAAAGCATGACCACCAGCGAAGCCCAAGCCAGCCCTGTTGAGCTGTACTCTCCGGCTTGGCCCTCTCTAGGGAGACGCCCTACAGTGGACAGGTCCCTGCAGTGGTCCTGAGGTCCTCTCCCAACAGCCTAGGAAGGAAACCAAGTCCTTAAGCTAGTGAGGCCTTTACACAACCTGTTCCCAGGAAGAACACGAAGCCAGGCCCAAAGGTGCAGGGGAACCACGTGACCACCAAGCAGGAGTGGCTCTGTTGCCTTTTCCCAGGGCAGTTACAGTAGAGTTTCCCACAGGGGAGACACACACCCTGCCAGAATGTTCAGGAAGCTCTCAGGGTACAAGGCATATGCACGGGAGGGTCAGAGGCAGCAACAGCAATGGAGCCCTTGAGAAACGGTAGCAGAAGAGTGGGTCCGCACCTACCCAAGACCACCATAAGAGGAGGAAAAGACCATCACATCAAAATAAGAGAGACTGACTGAAAGGGGGAGGGGATATGACAGATGACAGAGAATGCAATTTCAAAGGGGAAAGTAGGGGGAGGGAGGGCATTACCATGGGATATTTTTTATAATCATGGAAGTTGTTAATAAAATAAAAAAAAAAGAAAAGTGGGTCTGACACAGGATAAAAAGACAAAAGTTATGGAAAAATAAGAAAGAAAAGTGGCCCTTCCTCCCAGAGTCTGGTCTGCCTTCCTGATGATGAGGTCAGGAAATTTCCGATAGTATTAATAAAGTCCAAATTGCCCAGAGACAGTATGTTTTCATAAAGACCTCTTAATAAAAGATGTCAAAGACAATGTGCTTACTGGGGGCCAAAATAATCTAACTTGAGTTTTCAGTGTTCCCTTCTCATCTAAATCTAAACATGCCCCTCATAAGTCCATGTTACATCTTTATTTAAAAAAGAACATTCTAGGGCTGGGTGTGGTGGCGCACACATTTGATCCCAGCACTTGTGAGGCAGAGGTAGGAGGATTGCCATGAGTTTAAGGCCACCCTGAGACTACATAGTGAATTCCAGGTCACCCTGGGCTAGAGTAAGACCCTACCTTGAAAAACAAAAACAAACAAGAAAAATTCTAATTGTAGAAGTGACAGAAAGAATGTAAGAGCCAAAGGAAGGGATGGACTGCTTACAATGCAATCTTTCAGACACAAAATGGCCTAGATAGCCATGATCTCGCAGTGCCTGACACTACCTACACAAGACACTCATAATAGCAGAAAAAGACGATGACATCAAAATAAAAGAGAGACTGATTGAGAGAGGGAGGGGATGTGATGGAGAATGGATTTGGGAAGGGGAAAGTGAAGGAGGAAGGGGAATTAACGTGGTTTATTGTCTTTAATTATAGAAGTTGTCAATAAAAGTTTGTTTAATAAAAAAGAACATTCTAGCCGGGCGTGGTGGCACACGCCTTTAATCCCAGCACTCAGGAGGCAGACGTAGTAGGATCGCCGTGAGTTCGAGGCCACCCTGACATTTCATAGTGAATTCCAGGTCAGCCTGGGCTACAGTGAGACCCTACCTCGAAAGACCAAAAAATAAAAAAATTTTAAAAAAAGAACATTTTAAGCTGGGCATAGTGGTGCATTATCAATGAAAGTTTTATTTTTTGACAAAAAGAACATTCTAAGCTGGGTGTGGTGGTATACTCGGGAGGCAGAGGTAGGAGTATCACTGTGAGTTCAAGGCCAGCCTGGGATTAGAGTGAGTTCCAGGTAAGCCTGGGGTACCACCTTGTTATAAGCCAGACTCTGAACAGTTAAACAAAAAGGTTTCTTGGCAAACTTTAGAGATTATAACTTGACAGCCACCAAAATTATAGATATAACCGTTACAAAGACACCTAATTGTCTCTCCATTGAGAAGTCCATACCTGGGCTTGGATATGTCTGGGTTCTTCCTGAGCATCTATTTTTTAAATATTTTATTTTAATTTATTTGACAGAGAAAGGGGGGAGAGAGAATGGGTGCACCAGGGCCTCCAGCCACTGCAAACGAACTCCAGATGCGTGCACCCCCTTGTGCATCTGGCTAATGTGGGTCCTGGGTAATCAAACCTGAGTTCTTTGGCTTTGCAGGCAAATGCCTTAACTGCCAAGCTATCCCTCCAGCCCTTCCCCGAGCATCTATTAACCCTGTATGCAAGATCTATGTTTAAGAATGTCTTTTTAAAATATTTATTTGGAAGAGAGAGATTATATGTACGTATGCACGTACACATATCCACATGGAGAGAGGAAAAGAATGGGCATACAAGGGCTGCTACAAACAAACTCCAGATGCATGTGTCACATGAGTGTTAGGGAACTGAACCATGGCCATCAGCTTTGCAAGCAAGCACCTTTAATTTCTGAGCCATCTCCCCAGCCCTAGAAATGTCTTTAATATTCTCCAACTCTGCCTCACATTGGCTCATTCTGAAATTCTTTCCTGTGGTGAATCCATGAATCCTGGTTTTGCCTTGATGGAGAGTGCTAAGGAGAAAGTGAGCTCTGGGCTCCTGAGGCAGGCAGAGTGTAGTGGGGCTCTCTGGGACTGGCTCAGGAAAACCCAACCCAGTCTGAGATCTGTGGCTCCAGCCAGCTGCTGTGAACATGGTTGTACAGATGTCTCCAACACATTGCTTTAATTCTTTGGGATACATGCTGAGGTAATTGCTGTTGTGTGGAGATTTTCTTTTACCTTTTTCTGCTGCATACTGGCAGAACCATTTTATATTCTCACCAACAGTGCACAGAGCTCCCATTCCCGCTTTAGAACACGAGAGGCGCCCTCCTAAAGGAGAGCGGGACCCTCAGCTCTGCTGCCTCCCTCCTCTGAGCTATGAGCTGCATGGTTCCCCCCCTAAAGTGCTTCTGAAACAACATGCTGTCTCACCAGGAGCCAAATCGGCACCAACTGGTCAGCCTAAAACTGTGAGCGAGGAATCTGCACCTGGCTCTTTATCAAAAACACTCAGGGCAGGGCACGGTGGTGGGAGGCAGAGGTACGGATTGTCATGAATTTGAGGCCACCTTGAGACTACACAGTGAATTCCAAGTCAGTCTGGGCTAGAGTGAGACCCTACCTTGAACCTCCCCCGCCTAAAAAAACCTCACTGAGGAAGGAGGTATCATCTGTGACTCGAGGGGGCTTGAAGACCTCTAGGACAGATAATGAGCTCTGGCCCAGCTCATGTGGGCTGCAGCAAACGTTGGGGTCCACTGATGGGAAGCTTACGGAGAAGCAACGGGAGGCGCTGGGCTGTTGACGCGTCAGCCTGCCACGACAGCCTCAGTCCGTGGCTCCTGCCAGGCTGCGCAGGGATGCCTCCCACTGTGCTCTTCAGACTCTAGGATGAAGTTACTTTTCAGAAGTCTTGAGTCCCTTTTATCCGTTTAATACTTGGGCAAACACGTCTTAAAATTGTGATATTCTGTGCTTATTCTAATTAGTTTACATCTACTTAATCAGCACCCTTTTGAAAGAAGTGCTTGGTGGCCAAGTTGATTTTTAGCAATCCCTGTGAAAGAACTTTTCTTCCCAATGTAGAACTGAGGTCTTCTTTGGGAAGAGTCCCAAATTGTAGTAGACACCAGTGGCTGTGGCTTAGGAGCCATTCAAGATGTTCCAAGACAGAATAGATGAAGGCATTGCTGTGGTAACCAGTGTCCCTGGACCCCACCTATATTTCTCCTTTGCTTTTTTATTTTATTTGGGAGAGACAGGCAGATAGAGAATAGGTACACCAGGGCTTCTAGCTGCTGCAAACAAACTCCAGATGTATGTGTGACCTTGTACATCTGGCTTTCCATAGGTCCCGGGAAATCAAACTTAGGTCCTTTGGCTTTGCAGACAAGTGCCTTAACCACTAAGCAATCTTGTCAGCCCTCTCTTCTCCTTTGCTTTTTACTGGGGGGGGGGGGGGGCTTTCGAGGCACGGTCTCACTCTAGCCTAGACTGACCTGGAATTCACTATGTAGTCTCAGGGTCAGGGTGGCGTTGAACTCATGGCAATCCTCCTACCTCTGTCTCCCAAGTGCTGGGAGTAGAGGCGTGTGCCACCACACCCGGAGAGATCTATCTTTAAATTTGTGTACACGATGGAAGCTTGTGGAGGTCAGAGGACAACATGGAGTTGACACAGGATCTCCTGCTGCTGCAAATTTCAGGTTCTCCTGGCTCCTCCTCCCCATTCTTTTTTTTTTTTTAATTGGTTGCCTTTTGTTAAAAAAAAAAATTACTGGGCTGGAGAGATGGCTTAGCATTTAAGGTGTTTGCTTGTAAACAAGGACCCAGGTTTGATTCCCCAGTACCCACATAAGCCAGATGTACAAGGGGGCACAAGCATCTGGAGTTCATTTGCAGTGGCTAAAGGCCCTGGTGCGCCCATTCTCTTTCTCTATCTGCCTCTTCCTCGCTGCCAAATACATAAAATATTTTTTAAATGTATGTATGTCTTTGTGTGCGAAGAGAGAAAGAACGAATGGATACACAGGGCTTCTTGCCACTGCCAGCTCCTCTACACGCATGTGCCATGTTGTGCATCTGGCTTTATGTGGGTACGGGGGAACCGAACCAGTGCTATCAGGCTCGGCAAGCTAGTTCCTTTAACCACTGAGCTATCTCTTTGCCCTTTTGTTTTTTCTTTTGTTGAGGCAGAGTCTCACTGTATTCCAGGCTGATCCAAAATTCAAGACAATCCCACTTCAGCCTCTCAAGGACTATAGGTGTCCATTTACGGGCACACCTGATGCTCCTTTCTGTCTCCACCTTCTAATGAGAAATCAGCTGATAAACTCATTGAAGATTCTCCCCCCACCCCACGAGGTAGGGTCTCACTCTAGCCCAGGCTGATTGGAATTCACTATGTCGTCGCAGGGTGGCCTCAAACTCACAGTGATCTGCCTACCTCTGCCTCCCGAGTGCTGGGATTAAAGGAGTGCACCACCAAGCCCAGCAAAAAAAATTTTTTTTTTTTTTTTGAGGTAGGGTTTCACTCTAGCTAAGGCTGACCTAGAATTCATTATGAAGTTTCAAGGTGGCCTCGAACACATGGTGATCTCCTACCTCTGCCTCCTGAGTGCTAGGTTTAAAGGCATGCACCACCACACCCAGCTAAAGGCAAACTATTTTACCAGAAGCAAAAATGTAAAAACAGGGGCTGGAGAGATGGTTTAGTGATAAAGGCATTTGCCTGCTAAGCCTAAGGACCCAAGTTTGATTCCCCAGTACCCATGTAAGCCAGATGCACAAAGTGGCATATGCCTTTGGAGTTTGTAGTGGCTGTCGGCTGGCACACCCATCTCTCTTTCTCCCTCTCTGCTACTTTCCCTCCCTCTCTAATAAAAGTAATCTTAAAAATCTTTTTTAAAAAGGAGAACCTTAAAAATGTGTTTTGAAATTTGCATATGGTTGGTTACTTTGTCTTATTTTAAAAATATGGAACGCCCCGCGAATTTGCGTGTCACCCTTACATAGGGGCCATGCTAACCTTGTCTGCATCATGCCAATGTCAGTACATGTGCTGCTGAAGCAAGTACTATGGTTACTTTTAGATTTCTATTTTTTTTTAAATTATTTATTTATTTATTTGAGAGCGACAGACACAGAGAGAAAGACAGATAGAGGGAGAGAGAGAGAATGGGCGCGCCAGGGCTTCCAGCCTCTGCAAATGAACTCCAGACGCGTGCGCCCCCTTGTGCATCTGGCTAACGTGGGACCTGGGGAACCGAGCCTCGAACCGGGGTCCTTAGGCTTCACAGGCAAGCGCTTAACCGCTAAGCCATCTCTCCAGCCCGAAGTAGATCATTCTTGTAAGACACACACAAGTTTCTGACAATGTTCTGACAATGACAAAAGTTTCACCAGCAGCTCTTTCTGCTTCCCTTGAGAACGTTCTGGAGTCCTGCTGGCTAGCTCCGTAGAAGAACAAAGAAAAGGTGGGAGAGCTGTGCTCTGCCTTTGCTGTCCTAGAGGTTCACACCAGCCACTCGTTAAGACACTTCTGAAACAAATCAATTATATTCACATCTGGATTAAGCACAACCAATAACAGTTTATAAAAGAAAGAAAAGAAAGGGAGGCGAGGGGAGGGGAGGGGAAGGGAAAAGGCAGTGAGGAGGAGAGGGGGAAGAGGAGGGGAGAGAGGAGAGGAGAGAAGGGAGGGGAAGGGAGGGGAGGGGAGGGGAGGGGAGGGATAAAAAAGCTGGGCGTGGTGGTACACGCCTTTAATTTCAGCACTGGGAGACAGAGGTAGGAGGATCACTGTGAGTTCAATGCTACCCTGAGACTACATAGTGAATTCCAGGTCAGCCTGAGCTAGGGTGAGACCCTAACTAAAATAAATAAATAAACAAATAAAGTGAGGGGCTGAAGAAATGGCTCCACAATTAAACATGTTTGCTTGAAAAGCCTGATGGCCTGAATTCAATTTCCTAGTATCCACGTGAAGCCAGATGCACAAAGTGGCACATGTGTTTTGAGTTTCTTTGCAGTGGCAGGAGGTCCTAGTGCATCTACTCTCCCTCCCTCCCTCCCTCTCTCTGCTTGCAAATAAATAAAGATAACTTTAAAAACCAAGATAGGGCTGGAGAGATGGCTTAGCGGTTAAGTGCTTGCCTGTGAAGCCTAAGGACCCCGGTTCGAGGCTCAATTCCCCAGGACCCATGTTAGCCAGATGCATAAGGGGGCGCACATGTCTGGAGTTCGTTTGCAGTGGCTGGAGGCTCTGGTTCACCCATTCTCTCTCTATCTGCCTCTTTCTCTCTCTGTCTGTCGCTCTCAAATAAAAAAATAAACAAAATTAAAATAAAATAAAAAAATAAAATAAAAATCAAGATAAAGTAAGCAGAATCCTGATAAAAATGACCCATATAGGGCTGTAGATATGACTTAGCAGTAGTTGCCTGCAAAGCCATGGACCCAGGTTCGATTTCCCCAAGACCCATGTAAGCCAGATGCACATAGTAGCATGTGCATCTGGATTTTATTTGCAATGTTTGAAGGCCCTGGCATGGCCATTCTCTATCTACCTCTTTTCCTTCCTTCCTTCCTTTCTCCTTTCCTTCCTCTCAGATAAATAAAATATTAACAAAATTTTAGTTAAAAAAATGGCTGTGCATGGTGGTGCACACCTTTAATCCTACCACTCGGGAGGTTGAGGTAGGAGGATTACTGTGAGTTTGAGGCCACCCTGAGAATTCACAGTGAATTCCAGGTCAGCCCGGGCTAGAGTGAGACCCTACCTCGAAACAACAATAACAACAACAAAATAAATAAGTAAATAATTTTAAAATGACCCATATGGCACTTCTGGAGGCCAACAGGTGGATATCCAGGCATCACACCTCTCACAAATTCTGACCCACTCCCACTACCTGCGGGAAGTGAGCCCAGGTACAAATGTGGAGGTGAGAGCAGTATTGGGGGTGGCTCACAAAACACAGAGGTGAATGTAGAAGGGAAAGAGATAATCTTGTAATAGATTTATGACAAGAGGCCATGCAGTCCTCTGTAGACAAAGGAACACTTCCTAGCAGTACTTGAAGACCTGTGAGTTGGACCTGCATGTTACTTGAAAGATCTAATTAAGCTAAATTTTGGTGCACAGCAGTTGTACATGATTTCATGTTTATGTAGCAAAATTTATTGAAATATGCTAGTATTGACACATACATGTAAAGATTGTTGTGGAAATTGTCTATTTTCCTAGTGTGTCTCATTTGTTTATAGAGTATAATGTTTTTTCAAAAAATTGTTCTATCTGAATAAGGTTAAATGAATACTGTAATTGAAAATATATTTTAAATTTTGTCATGAGTTTAAAAAAAAAACTATTGTGAATTGTACCATTCCTGATTACACAGAACTTTGTGGGTGGTTTTAAATAAATTTTATACTTCTATTTTGCAAAAAAAGAAAAAAAAAAAAGCAGAGGTGAGGCGGGATGGGGTGGCTCACTAAATGCATAGGTGAGGCAGGATGGGGTGGCTCACTAAATGTGGAGGTGAGGCAGGATGGGGTGGCTCACTGAATGCGGAGGTGAGGCAGGATGGGGTGGCTCACTGAATGCGGAGGTGAGGCAGGATGGGGTGGCTCACTAAATGTGGAGGTGAGGCAGGATGGGGTGGCTCACTGAATGCGGAGGTGAGGCAGGATGGGGTGGCTCACAATGTGGAGGTGAGGCAGGATGGGGTGGCTCACTAAATGCGGAGGTGAGGCAGGATGGGGTGGCTCACTAAATGCGGAGGTGAGGCAGGATGTCATCACTAAGACATATAAAGAATGTATGTGACTGATTTAAGCCTCTGCAATTTATTAAGTATAAAAGCAAGTTGTAGGTATGTGACCCTAATTTTGTTAAAAAAAAAAAATTTAAAAAGCTAAATATAAATCCCTGAGACTCATGTCACTATTAATGCTGCTATGGCCCAGTGGTAGGAATGCAGGTGATTTAAATATTTCTTCCTTACACTTTAATGTGTCTTCTTTTACATCCTGAAAGAAATAATGCATAATAAAATACAACCTATTTGTAGTCATTTTTAAAACCTTTCATACATTTCAAAATACAGAATTACAAAGTCAATAGCTTTTATTAACATGATATAAAAATTAGTGTGATATACAGGATTCCCAGAGAGTAAAACATTTTAATGCGCTACTTAAAATCTTAACTGACCAGACACCTTGTTTTACTGCCACAGAGCTTTTAATACAAAGAGTTTACAATTTTTGTTTGCTACAAAACTACAACATTGAGACTAGGGTTAGGTACTCCTGTTCCCTTCTCAGCACTCACCAGTCCAATGTTAACCCCTGGATGTCAAGTAATAAGTTACATGGATCCTGTACATAATTACAGCAGGGTTATTAGAATTCCAGTATGTTACAACATACTATACCACCCACAGCCAGGAGCAAGCAGGGTTACTGTGCACAATGAGATGTGAGAGATGGCCCAGTTGGCCAGATTCTTTGTGGAGAAGAGCTTGTTAGGCACAGATCCAGGCTAACTTCAGAAAAATCTGTTTCTGTGAAGCAGGCATGAATCATAAACTTCTCCACTCTCAAAGCCCCCAAATCCCAACCTCCTATCATACTCTTTAATTAGATAATATAAAAATATTGCATTCGTGCTTGATTTCAACTTAGAATTATTTAAAGGATTTTACATTCTATACTCTTCCATGACTTAGGTTCAGAATGCTATTATCACTCAGATTAGCCAAGTTTGGATAAATTAACTAAAAACGGTTAGACCAAATTTTACTGGCACACAACTTAAATGCAAAAGCCAGTTTAGGCTGCAGCTGTGTCTACCCTGGGGACGTAGGCTCCTACAGCCTCCTGACTGTATGGGAGAAGGCCCAGATGGCACATGGGTGAGAAGACGTAGGCTGATACCCAAGCTTCCAGACCTGTAGACTTGGGATAAAAATAAGTTAGTACACATTATGGGAAGAATTAATGTACTAAGATGTTGTAAAAACGGGCGGTTTAAGCAGAGTAAAGTTACAAACCAGTAGAGCTATTTTGAAGTAAATGCTGGTTCTGAACTAAGATCTAACTGGACAGCGCAAGTGAAGCCCTCCAAGCACGAGTAACAGCGTTTGCAGACAACCAGGCAACCCGCTCCCATAGCCACACTGGAGAGGAAGCACGGTGTGCTGCAGGGCTCCGGTCCGTGAGCAGGAAGGGCACGATCGCCCTTCCTTCAGTTTTGCCAGGCAGGCGTGGCTGTGCTCTGGGCCTGTGGCCTCAAAAGTTAGCTCCAGCATAGACTCTACACCAAAACTTATTATTTCAAGTGGGAATAAATAATTCAATTATTTATTCATGACTTATATTTTTAACCTAAAAAAGTGCAAGCTCGCAGTACAGCAGAGCAACCATGGCGCCAGGGACTCCTGCAGTGTGACACCAGGTCTTTCCTTCCCGTCCCAGTCACTCACGTTTTGATGAACTTGGCAGACTCAAAATATTTTTTTAGCTGAGTTAAGAAGTGCATTTAACACGAGAGTCGTGGTACTGTTGAGGATCTGAACAGCCCAGCAGGACGTGAGCTGCTGCGGGCTGGGAGCTCTTCTCCAGCGGTGTGCACGCACCGCTCCTCCCGCACCCCGCTGGCTCACCCCGCTCTGCCTGGCGCTCACATGTTGTAGGCCACGTAGACGGGGTCCAGCTGGTCGGCCAGGAAGCCGTCCCGCAGGTGCATGCGCTGCTTCTCGCCTCGGGAGTTGATGGGGATGACTCCAGGGTCCACGATGACCACCACGCCCACCACAAGGTAGTGCTCCTCCAGCACCACGTTGGTCACCAGTGCTACCAGGTCCAGGGCGTCCTGCTCCAGACCATCCAGCTCCACCACCACCACCAGCAGGTTGGTCCAGGTAAACACAGCACTGTAGGAGGACAGGCAGTCACACAGAGGGACAACGCTGGGGCAAGCAGGTGTTTGGGAAAGGGCACACAGAGAGAGCACTGGCTCTTTACCACACAGCTATTTACTATCAGCTGTGACTTAAGGTCAGGCTAAACGTTTTACAAGAATACCCACTCCAAAGCCAGGTGTGGCCACATGTGTCTGCAACTCTGCTCCGTAGGGAAACAGCCCCAAGAACTGCTGAAGCTCGCGAAAAATGGCAAGTCCTGGGATCACTGAGCTGGTCTAGCTCAAATAAGCAGAGGCAGAAGAGCACATTCCATTTTGGTCACCCTGTAGGTGAGTGCATGAGGCACTGTAAAAGCATACACATCACATTCACTGTATGCACACGTGTGCAAAAACAAAGCAAAACAAAAAACAGCTGGATTTAGTGCGCACGCCTTTAATCCCAGCACTCAGGAGGCAGAGGTAGGAGGATCACCATGCGTTTGAGACTACCCTGAGACTAAATAGTGAATACCAAGCCAGCCTGGCCTAGGGTGAGACCCTACCTCAAAAAACAAACAAAGAATCAGGAATATCCAGTACTTGCTGTCCCCATGCAAGTTTCCTAGAGAGTGAAGACACTGTGACTCACAATTTAAATCATATTTAACCTAGAAGCACTGAAGAGAAAACAGGGGCAATGTAATCTTTGACTGTGCCTGTACATTTGGAACAATATTGTTTAAAACTGATTAGGAAGGGAAAAACCCAAATATTAACAAAGTCAGAGAGGCATACTGCAATGCTATTTTACATAAACACTCCCAGCAGAACATGTACAAATCCCAGGACATTCTGGGAGGGGAGAACAGGGCTTGCCTACCATAAGAATCCAGCTCCCTGAGTGAGAGGACTGTGGTGACGGGGCAGCCCTGGTGCACGGCGCTCGTGCCTGAGGAAGGAGGTGGACAGCACAGGGCCCTCCCGCCATCGGCTCTTACCACTCCGCGATGCTCCTGTGTGCGCGGATCACAGAGGTCTCTATGTCGATGGGGTGGTACCGCATGCCCCTCAGCTCTAGTGTTTCATCCAGAGACCCGACAACATACAGGGCATCATGCCGCTCTGTGAACATACGTGTGCACACTCAGGAGGCAGGGCACAGTGGTTCTGCCCACCCTCTGCATGTGAACCCCACCAGATTTCTGGTACTTGCACCTCAAGCTAAGAGGGCTGAAGAACGTGCTATCAGCTCAGTGTTACTTCTGTAGGAGCAACAGATGCAGCCAAGTCAGAACATGTGAATACATTACTCTTTGCTTTTTGGTTTTTCAAGGCAGGGTCTCAATCTAGCCCAGGCTGACCTGGAATTCATTATGTAGTCTCAGAGTGGCCTCAAACTCATGGCACTCCTCCTACCTCTGCCTCCAGGTGCTGGGATCAAAGATGTGGGCAACCACACAGGCTAAATACATATTTTAAAGTCATTTTATCTATGACAGCAGGATAACAGTCACAGGACACAAAAGCTCTAGCCTGAGAGAGTAGGCCAGGGCTTTGGGCAAGATGCAGGCACCACACATGGCTACAGGACCATGCAGAACATACCATGCTGGCAAAAATCACAGCTGCTGAGAAAGCTGTGCCATCCGGGGAGCAGCCTTGCAGCCGTATCACGAACAGCCGCCATCACCTCACTGCGCCCTCAGAAGTCAAGGGTACAAGACAGAGGGGCGGCAGTGACACTCAGGAAGCGCGCTGTTGGGAGTCTGCTCTACACCCCACACTGATGAATACAACCACAGCTAAGTGGCAAGCAGCCCAGGTGGCCTGGGTGTGCGAGGCATGCTCACAAGCGAGGCAAGAGGGGACCCTGTGGTGCTGAGACAGGTCTTTCCCTGAGGGACCCTCACCTCCACTGGCATCAGTGAGCTCTGTTCTGCGAAGGAAGCCAAGGTAACCAGTCCTTGCCCAAATGGTCTGGGTGTCTCCAAAGCTCAACCGGGCACTGAAGTGGTCAGCGTGAAGTGCCTCTTCCCCATACACCGTGTAGTATCCAGTAGCATTGTGGGGGCTGCTCACCCAAATCTGGAGATGCAGAGGAAAAGCACATGGGCACAATGCAAAGCACCAGGGCCACTTCTCTGCTGAGGGCCCAGTGGCCCAGGATGATCTCAAGATAACACTGAAGAGTAATAGGTGGCATTTCTAGTGTCTTCCTATGTAAACTAACTATAGTTACAGACACAGGAAGCAAACATTACTTTTTTTGTTATGTAGCCAGGCTAGCCTCTAACTCAAAATCCTCCTGCCTCAGCATCCCAACTACCAGAATTACAAGCATACACCAGCATGCCCAGTACAAACATACCCTCTTCCTAAATGCCCTTCTTTGTTCTAGGAGTGATATCTGTTGTGCTCTGTCTTGCATGGATGGATTTCCACATTCTATACATCAAATGACATTGACAGTAAGAGAAAACAGAGGCCAGTCTGATTTCCACAGTAGGAACAGGCTAAAGGAGAGTAGAAAAGCCATTCACTCATGCCCAAACAATGTAGATGGCATATCCCAGTGTCCACAGTGCACTGTGTGTACCATGGTCATGTGCATCCAAGCATGAGAACTGATGTGCACTCATGTACAGACCACAGGCTAGAGGTATAAACCTACAGAGCATCAGAGAGCCTCCTAAATTCAAGGTCCATCCTGAAGCCAGTCAGCTCCCCACACTTACAATATGGCAACATCCAAAAGAGCAGGGGAAGGGGACAGTCTAGGTACTCTACTCAGCTCAGCTTGCCATCTCTTGACTCCCCTTGCCTTTACCTGCCCAGGGCTTGCGAGTGAGGGGCCCAGCCTGTACACTGCTTCTGTCAGGCTCTACGTGCTGTGACTATCTCCTGTGTGACCCTGAGTCCTGGACCAAAGTCCCGTGTGACTATGAGCCTGGGGTTGGTCTCTAGCTCTCAATGGTCTGTCTCAGTTGGTAAGAAATCAGCTGTGAAGGAGGGCCTCACAGGCTCTGCAGGGCAGGAGTTCTTTTGCCTGTGCTGCTGATGGCTCTCTGGGTTTCTTTCACCTCTCAGTGCCCTCCTAACTTGAGGTTCCCTTTGTTGGCAGGGTGACCCGGGGAGGACCTCTTGTCCTGTGTATTACAAAACCCTGCAGGAGAAAGGTTTGGGAACACAACTGATTGTGGGAAAGAGATCATTTCTGGGATTCCCAAACCTGAGTCAAGAAGGGAGGAGAATAAAGCCAGGGGTCTGGAGGGCTCTCACACCTACAGGACCCACATACGCACCTCGCCCAGGTGTGAGTCTCCAAGGGGCCCTTTGGTCTCAGTGTGTGCGATGATGACCTTCACCCCAGGCAGGATCTGGAAGGAAGAGAGCTTTTAAAGGCCTTCTGATTCCAAGGCACTGATCCCTACTCCCCTCACCACACATACCAGAAGCTGGGGAAGCTGGTCAGCAGGACTGACTGCAGATCAGGAAGTTATGAGCCACTCCAAATATGACTTTGAATTTTAACAGAAGCAAGTTGTGAATCTGAATAAAGTGGTGTAGTTTCTGAGAATGGGCCCTGCTTTGTCGGAGGGTGTTCTGGGTGAGCAACCTACTTACCCAGGACTTTCACTCGGCCTGAAGATCCTCTACCCATACATGTGGCTGTTAAGTCCTGCAGAAGGCCAAATCTACCTCCTCCTAGCCTGAACCCTCAGCAGGCACCTGTGACCGTGGGAGCTCCTGCAGGTGTGTCTACCTACTGTGCACAGGGCTCTCAGACAGGCTAGGTCCTATCATATTCCCTGCAGAGGGCCCCTCCCAGTTCCAGTGGTTCCTCCCAAGACTTGAACAAGCTTAGCCACCTGCTGTGTGTTCAGTTCCCTCATGTTTCTAACAGGGGATGAGAACATGGATCTCAGGAAGAGGAGGGATCAAGGAGCATGGGAAGTCATGAGCCCAAAGTGGATGCCAAACCCTTCACTGTTCTGTCCTTCTGGGTTCTTCTGTCCCCTAGGACACTGATGGAGCCCACACTCTCAACCTACGTGGCCCATCTGAACCATGAAGCCACAGCTCTCCTTCCAGAACACACATGGCCCATCAGACTGCTACAAAGGGGGTGTGTAAAATAACTACAGTGAAGCCATATATGGCAGGATGGAACAGGTATGAAGAGGACTCTTGAAGGTGGTAATAACAAGAAGACATGCCAAGTTGGTATCTCTGGGGGCCTTCCTGCCTTCCCAAAGGTAGTTGTGGCCATGGCATAGCAAGTGGAGTTGGGATGGGCAGCTCTATGTCCTGCCTCTGGAACTGCAAAGTGCATGTAGAAGTGCCCCCCATTCCTCTGCTGTGCAAAGGTTGCTGGGAAGCTGCCAATACTGGGCAGAGAGCACCTACCCTCTTCACCAGCCTGTCTTTCTCACTAGTCACAGTTCCTTTGGCCCCTCTCTGGTTCTGGCTCTGGGATCCCGTCCTCCTAGACCTGCTCTGCCAACTCTGGGGACATCCTCACACAGGCTCAGCCCCCTCTCAAGCCCTTGGCGACCTCTAGGGGCCTCACCAGGCCAGGACTGGCTTTGATGGCAAATCCTCTCGCTATGAACTGGTGGGGCCTCTTTCCTACTGTCACCCTGAGCAGAATACAAGTACTTCCTAACCTCAGTCCAGGGCCAGGAAAGCCTAGTGCCTCTGAAAGCACAAGGGTCCTCGCTCCACAGCCTGTTCCCTCCTGTCTGCTCAGTGGCTGTTCCTTTTCTGCTTCTGCACTTGGGTCTCTGTCTATGACTTTCAGCTCCAAGTATTCGAGCACTTAATCTCACATTTCTGGGCCTCTGTGGCAGCCCAGCTCCACGTGCCAGGGGACAGATCTTGTTCACAGGGAACACGCAGCCCAGCACCACCCATTCTGAAGAGTGAAGCATCCACCAGCATCTACTACCTTTCCAGACTCCATTAATGGCAGACTATGTGGAGAACCTCGCTCTACCAAACGGACCCTAAAAATTGACAAAGAGAAAAATTCAGCATAAAATTTACTACACAGTAATTTCTAAAAAAGGCAAATCATAAAGTGATTAGACGTCACTCTAGAGGTGCTGTGGGGCACACCAACGACACTGCAAGGCAACACTAACAGTTTCCACATGAGGATCAGTGTCCTTGGCTCCCCACCTGCCCTGGTGCTCACAGCAGAGCTTGCTTCATGTTCTTTTGGGCTCTCCTCAACCTATACATCCGCTGGCAACCAGTAAGTTGTACCTACTCTTTTAATTTTTTGTTTTGAGAGCTATAGACAGAGAGAGAAAGAGGGAGGGAGGGAGAGAGAGAGAGAGAGAGAGAATGGGTGTGCCACTGCAAACGAACTCCAGGCTCATGCGCCCCCTTGTGCATCTGGCTAACGTGGGTCCTGGGGAACCGAGCCTCGAACCGGAGTCCTTAGGCGTCACAAGCAAGCACTCAGCTGCTAAGCCACCTCTGCAGCTCTACTCTTACACTTTATTTTTATTTATATTTGAGAAAGAAGGAAAGAGAGAGAGAGAGAGAGAGGAGAGAGGCAGGTACAGAGAGAATGGGTGTGCCAGGGCCTTCAGCCGCTACAAACAAAGTTCAGAAGCACACACCACCTTGTGCATCTATCCTACGTGGGTCCTGAGGAATCAAACCTGGGTCTTTAGCTTTGCACACTAGCACCTTGACTGCGCTAAGCCATTCCTTCAGCCCTGCTTTACATCAAGCTAAAGCATGACCATGTCTGAGGATCTAGAAGTGAAGTCCAAGAGGACAGCAGAGAGGAACTCTGCACAGGTAAGTGACAGACAAGCAGAGACATATCCTGCCCAGCATATGTGATGGTGTGAAAACTAAGACAAATGCTGAGGTAGCACCAAGTAAAAATGCCCTTTCCAAGTAGTTAGTTTTCCTGTTTTCTACCCAGCCCCATAAAAGGCAAACAGCAACTGTGTGGTCACTATCCCCTTTCAAACTGTGTGAAAGACAAAAGCATGTTTACCACATCTCTGAGGACATAAGAAAACAGAGACAGAGCTGAAGAGATGGCTTAGCAGTTAAGGTGCTTGTCTGCGGACCTAAGGACCTAGGTTCAATTCCCCAGTAGCCACATAAGCCAGATGCACAAGGTGGCTCAAGCATCTGGAGTTTGTTTTCAGTGGCTAGGGGCCCTGGTACACCCATTCTCTCTCTCTTCCACTTTCTCTCTCTTCTCCACCTTCTCTCTCTCAAATAAATAAATATTTTTTTAAAAAAAGAAAAAGGAGCCAGGCGTGGTGGCACACGTCTTTAATCCCAGCACTCGGGAGGCAGAGGTAGGAGGATTGCTGTGAGTTCGAGGCCACCCTGAGACTCCATAGTAAATTCCAGGTCAGCCTGGGCTAGAGTGAGACCCTACCTCGAGGAAAAAAAAGAAAAAGGAAACAGACTGAGGACCAAGCTCCTCACCAGCATATGCCTGGGTGAGCTCCCATGGCTCTCTGGATAGAGGGAGCCATGCCTTGGCCAGCCATCACTATCTAGAGGTGCCCAGTCAGGGCAAACCCAGCCTGTGGCACTTTACCACAGGGAATGGATGAGGCCACGCAGACAGGAAAGAGCTTACCTGTCGTGGCGCAGGGCTCTCATGTCCACGTAGACGGTTGTTGGGTCTGGGCCGGCAGTGCCCTAGAAAAGGAGCGACAGAGGAGCCTGCAGCCCCTGCAGTTTCACACATGTGACTTGTGGAAGCTTCCCCGCACCCCTCCCCACCCCAAGGTTATCTGGGCACCTAGAAAGGCAGCTCTGCATCTTGCACCCAGTCTGCCCGGGGGCTCAGGTCCCAGGGGCGGAGCTGATGCTGTCCACACAAACACCCATGGCTTCATGACACTGAGTCAAATATTCGGTAATACTGAATGGAAAATTAAGCCCTGGAATTTTCATGTCAATCCAAACAGCTTCCTATCCCCACTAGCTTTTCACTGTGACGGAACCACTACTGCAGACTGGAGGCATCTGCACTCAGCAGCAGGGCAGGGCCTGGATTCTCATTAATTCTGCTGGGGACTGAGCAGAGCAGAGTGTTACTCTGGTGAGCCAGAAAACAACTCATCCTGCATACATTTGACATTGATCCTGAGTAAAGGCTAGTACTGCCATTTTATTAGATAAATAACATCAAATTAAATGAGCACCTTGGTCAACATCATTCCCTGAAGATCTCAGACAACATCACCTCTGTCTGCCCTGGAATTAAAACCTTCAGCAGTGAGAGTGGAAGAGAAAGCATTGGAGTTTCTTTCACATGTGGTTACAAAATAAAGTAGCTTTTGTAATCCTCACTATGAACTAAGGCAAAAAAAACAAAAACAAAAACAAGTGTATTCTGGAATTCACAAGAAGGTCACATAAATTCATGGGGGTGGGGGGACAGGACACAGAGGCACCATCAAGGTCAAGGGTAAGGTAAAGGTCATACCTGCTCAGCTAGCTTTCCCAGCCTGTTTGGCTGACAGAGGCCAAGGCGGCCAGCAGAGGGAGACAAGGAGGAAACAGCACAGGAAACACAAACAGAAGGCCACAGGCCACATGAGAAACACAGTGAGAGAGCAAAACACATTAAAGAGCAAACACAGATTCATCATTAGTTCTGCCATCACACAAGGCACCCACATGCTTACAAACAGAACTGAGGCCCTCCCATGTCCTAAAGGGAACAGCAGAGCCACTATCCACAGGGGGGCGTTAAGCCAGGCCTCCCTAGTCTCTTTGGCTACATAAGGCTCTGAGGCTCAGACTGGGCTAGAGGCTTTACATGGTTGAGAGGTCATCAGCAAAATGTAGGAAAGCAGGGTGATGCTGTTTTGACAGGTGTGGCCTATGGAGCCTAGAGCCATCCTCATATGCAACCACAGGACAGGGCACATGCTGAACAAACGCTTTGGAAACCCAGAAAAAGTACTGGGTGGTGAGCAAGTCATTATCTGATAAGTTTGGTTCTCAGATGTGCTTAGAAAGAAGTGAAAGAAAGACGAGTTCAAAATGTTATTAGTTGCACTTTATCAGAGCACAGTGGCACATGCCTTTAATTCCAGCACTCAAAAGGCAGAGATAGGAGGACTGTCATGAATCTGAAGCCAACTTGGGCTACAGAGTGAGTTATGAGTCAGCTTTGGCTACAGTGAGACCCTGCCTCAAAAAAAAAAAAAAAAAAAAAAAAAAAAAACACCAGAACAAGCCGGGGTGTGGTAGCACAAGCCTTTAATCCCAGCGCTTGGTAGGCAGAGGTAGGAGGATCACTGTGAGTTCGAGGCCAGCCTGAGACTACAAAGTGAATTCCAGGTCAGCCTGGACTAGAGGGAGAGCCTACCTCAAAAAACACAAACAAAAGAAAAGAAAACAAACAAAACAAAAAACCCACAATGAAACAAAACCAAAAAAAATCAGCTACATATTATGTTCAACTTAGAAATGTTCACAAAAATGACAGTCACTGTTCAAAAACAATTTGTTCCCCTCATCCCAATATTCTTTTTCAACAAAGAACCTATAATTGTCAAAGCTGCATAACTATAGAGAAATAAAACATCCAAACTCCAGGCAGAGAAACACGCACAGAGCCGCACACTAGAGCAGGTCTGTGAACACGTCACGTCTCCGGCGCAGTCACCTTACCTGGAGGCAGATGGCCACATTGACCCTGCACCCAAAGGTGGTGCTCACGGCACGAGCAGGGAGGCCCAGGTCCTTGAACAGCTTGGAAAAGGACTGTGTCAATGCAATCCGGGGCCGCTCCTCAGCCACCACCATGCACGTGCGCACACAGGACAGGTTCACTCCCTTCATCTATACAGGAGGAAGGAAGTCACCCACAGTACAGTCTGAGGAACATGAGCTTCTAAGGAACTTTCTGGTGGGACCCACATGGGCTGTGGCTGTGTATTTGAGCACACAAAAGCAAGCTGAACATAAATCTGTTTCCTCCACTTTGGTCTCAGTCTGGGGAATTCTAAACATATAAGTATGGTGGGTACCCCGGCAGTCTATGGCCCACCCACTGTCCTGCCCCTCACATGCCCTCCTCAACACTGGATGTATGGCTGGGAAAGGGACCTAGGCAGAAGCATGTGGGCTTGGAAAAGCCATAGTTGCCAAGGATCCTAGCCTGGCACTCACCCTGAGGGCACTTGTCTGTGCACCCAAGCCCTTGGTGCACATCTCCATCACTGAGTAGGAGCAGAAGGTGACACGGGCCTTGTACTGGCTGACAGCTGACAGCCACAGGGACACATTGCTCTCTAGCTCCAACGGGGGCACGAGCACTGACTGATGTCCTGAGTAGATGCTGTGGGGAGAACAGGGAAGGACAGCTGGGAAGAAGCCAGTATATCAGATGCCAGAACACCCATTTCTTCTTCAAGAATACCTTTTCTCCAGCCAGGATGGGCACAAGTCTGCTCTAAATTCCAGTGGGAGTCTCATAGAAACACCCTGTGGGACATGGGCCTGGCTTCTACCCAACCTCAGAAGCATCAGGAATACTGTATAGAGATGTCCTATTTATAGAGGTAGACTACCATGCTTGAGCATTACAAAGAATGGACAGTGTTTATATTTAATGAGAATTTTTTTTATTCTTTCATGCAGTTGCAGGCCCTTAGTCTAACCACCTTTTCACCAAAGAAACCCATTCACATTTTTTAGCTTTCTAGATACTCCAAAAGCAAAGACCTTGTGTTCTGAAGAACCATACAAACTGCACAGGCCCAGGGTATGGCGGGGCACCTCCCTCACCTGCACAGACACCACAGCGCAAAGCCAAGGCCACAGTAGGGGTCCAGGCAGATGGCAATCTGCCGCGAGGGGTACAGCTCACACTGCAGCTTTATGGAGCGGCACAAGGCACTTGTGGCTGCGTGTGACATCTGCAGGAGTGAAGAAAAGGCCTGTTCAGGGCTGTGAAGGAAGAGAGGGTTAGCGGCTATGTCTGCTGTGCACCACGGCTGGCTGGACATGCAGCTCCATCACCAAGTTACTTCTTGAAAACACAGCTGGCTCACATCCCCATGGCACCTAAATAATGCCCACCAAAGTGGCACATGGGAATTTTTGAAACAAGATTCCAAGATAGCAAAACATTCTAAATGTGCTCTTAACTCCCATTATGTAAATTAACTCAGCAATGTCACCTCAGTCTGGGGGCAGATATTACCATACACAGCAAAATATGCATTACTCTCAGGCAATCTAATTTAGGGGTTCATCAGTATTTATTATTTTAGGAATCAATGCTATTGCTTTGTTCTTTGGGCAACAAGCATCTGCACAAAGCCACACTTGACATCCTTTCTGCCCACCTCTTTCCTGCCCACCTCCTTCAGGCCTGAGTGCACCTGAAGCCACCAGGAACTCGTGAGGGCCTACCTTGACTCCGGCTAATATCCCTGTAGTCGACACACTGAAGTCCAGGTACGCAAGCACATCTGGGGAGGGCGGTCTGAAAATGCTAGCTACCTTCTTTTTTGGAATGTCATCTGTTAAACAGGAGATACCAGTGACTTTAGTGTCCCCACATGCTGCACAAGTAAATGCTTCAGCCTCCCTAGGCAAGATGTGAGGCATGGCTTGTACTTGGGGAGACCAGAGGAGAGTGGGTGCCACAGAAGTTGGGCGGGCTGCCGTGTGCTCTGCATGCATGGAGGAAAGATCAATTTTCTAGGAGAGATCTCTGGCACAGGTCTACCAAGCCTGCCCTGAGCTTGCAGAGACGGGATCCTGGGGTGAGAAGGGAAGAGGTGGGGAGGGCCAGGCCATAAGGACTGTACACGTCACTTTACTTCTAAATGAGAAAGGCCAAAGTGCTCAGAGGAAGGTCACCAAGCTTGTGGCAGAGCTGTGACAGCCCCGCAAGCTCCTGGGCACTGTGTGCTGCTTCATGTCTTCCAAGCCTGTGAAGCAGATACACTGTGCTCTACGACACACCTGGTCACATTCTCAGCCAAGGGCAGGACTGAACCCTTAAGTCTACGAGACTCTGGTCAGTAGTTGGCCAGAGCCTGACCTTTGGCCCATGCCAGCTATCCCAGTGCTAGTTCTCTATGCCTGCCATGGGACCAGGCGGGTGGCCGGATGACATAGTCCCTGGCTTCCACTGGAAGTCAGAGTGCAGGGCGCAGTGCAGAAGGAGGCTCCTACTACTTGCCGGCCGGCACTCAGGCCCTGGCAGTGGTGGCTGTCTCTATCTGGACAGCAGAGCTGCTCCAGGCTCTAGGCTGAGACAGGCTCACCAGGCTGACGTGACCACCAAGACACAGGGCTTGCGACCCTGCGCTGGTGCGAAGGCATCTTGTGGGAAACTACAGCTTTCACCAGCAATGGCAACAGGGACACGAGAAGTACACAGCAAAGCTATGTCTCCAAGGGATCAGCCCAGGCCTGCAGACAACTGCCAACCCACCGTGTGTGCAGGCGGCAGTGGGGAACAAGGTCCACGTGGGCATAGGAACACTAACAGTGCGCCCGGAGTGAAAGACTCTCACGCTCTTGGACAGGAACCCAGGCTGTGCAGCAGCCGTGGCACCTCGTGTCACTGCGCCGATCTATGAGGCAAATGCAAGCTAGCAGCCTTCTTGCCAGTCACCTCACCTGAGCCATGTATCCTAACTCTAATTGTTACATGACAACTATGCAACCCTACGAAAAAAAAGTAAACAAATGAACGAGCAAAAGGCCCGATGGCAAAGAGCTGCCATCTTGGCAGCGACAGCTGCTGAGGACACGCACCTGTGTCGAGGATGGTCGGCCAGGCTCTGACATCAACAGCAGCTGCTGCCTCCTTGCACTTGAGCAGCCGTGTGATGGCCTGGGTGCTGAGGACACATGCCGACTTGCTGACCTATACCACGGGGTACAAGGGCCTGAGTGAGCTATGAGCCTAGTCACCCACCTGCATACCACCCTGTGTACCACCACGCATGAAGAGGGGCCCATGGCTTCCCACCCAAGAGGACCTGGCTTGCCAGTAGGGCTAGCGCACCTCCACAATCATCTTCACGGTAGGTAGAGTGGTACCAAGATTCTGCGGGTGTGGGGGCCGCACGGTGACAGGCACACAGCCACAGTACAGGCAGCCATAGAATGCAGCAATGAGATCAACCCCTGGGGAGACAGGGCAGGTAGTCAGGAGTGGGCTCAGACCTGGTGAGGACAGTCTAGAACATCTGTCCATAGAGAGAGAAGGGACAACCAAGCATGGTTTCCTTGTGATACAGCTGTGACTGACTCCAAACTGATACGGTATTTACCAGTCCCTGCACTGACAGCATGTACAGAAAGGACTGTATGGAGCTGAGGATACACAGGAGCCCCATGTGGTGCTGCAGGGAGACCTTTTCCTTGTGTAGCAGAAGTCTCTTGATGTATGAAGTCCAGGTGCTGGAAAGGAGTGGACAGATCTGGATACACAGAACTCTGAGCTGTCTCCAATGGAAGTCCCTGGCTGCCACACCAGGAGCCATAACTTCAGATTAATGCCAAACACAAAAGCTCTAACAGTCTATTCCAAAATGTGCTCAAGTACATTAAGAAAATATAAGCGGGCTGGAGAGTTAAGAGACACTTGCCTGTGAAGCCTAAGAATCCTGGTTCCCCAGTACCCATATAAGCCAGAATGCACAAGGTGGCACATATATGACATGCTCATTCTCATTCTCTCTCTCTCAAATAAAATTTTTAAAAAGATTTAAAAATAGAAAATATAAGATATAAAAGCACAGCAGAAATCAGAATTTTAAAGGTAGGAATGAAAAAACAATTTTTTAAAACTCTCAGTTTTTAAAACTTTATCTTATTTGTACATGTCAGGGTCTCTTGTTGCTCACTGCAAATCAACACCAAATGTTTGTGTTGAGGAATCAAACCCAGGCTGCAGGCTTTGCAAACAAGAACCATCTTATCTCCCCAGTCACAAAAATTTAAAATATTTATTTATTTGAGAGGGGGAAGGGTGGGAAGGAGGGAGGGAAGGAGAGAGGGAAGGCGTGTGCACCAGGGCCTCTTGCCACTACAAACAACTCCAGATAAGTGTACAGCTTTGTGCATCTGGCTTTATAGGAGGGAACCAAACCTGGGCCTTCAGGCTTTGCAAGCAAGTGCATTTAACCACTGAGCAATTTTCAGCCCCCAAAATAGAAATTTTAAAAGCTCATTTCAAAACAAAGATGCACCAGCCAATGTGGCTCATGCCTATAATGTGGCTGAGGTAGGAGGACTGTGGTGAGTTCAAGACCAGCCTGGGGCTACAGAATGAGCTCCAGGTCAGCCTGAGCTAGAATAAGGACCAGCCTCAAAAACTAAAAAAAAGGAGCCGGGTGTGGTGGTGCACGCCTTTAATCCCAGCACCCGGGAGGCAGAGGCAAGAGGATCGCCATGAGTTCAAGGCCACCCTGAGACTCCATAGTGAATTCCAGGTCAGCCTGGGCTAGAGTGAGACCTTACCTCGAAAAATTTAAAAAAACAACAAAAAACCTGAGAATCTCTGGGGTTTGCTGTTTCGGCCAGTCTAACCAAAAAAAAAAAAAAAAAGGCAGTTCTGGGTTCAGCAAGACTCCATCTCAAGGAAACACATGGATGAGCAACATAGGACCCCTGATATTCTCCTCTGATCTCCACACACACACTGATAAAAGACACACACACACACACACAGAGAGAGAGAGAGAGAGAGAGAGAGAGAGAGAGAGAGGGAGGGAGGGAGGGAGGGAGGGAGGGAGGGAGGGAGGGAGGGAGGGAGGGAGGGAGGGAGGGGAAGTATACCAAGGAAAGCAAGGGAGGACAGTGCAGTGGGAGAATGGTGATTCAAGAAACTTAGTTAAACAAAACAAAAAAGACATGAAACCTCACATTCAAAAAGACCCTGGACATGAGACTATTAAACCAGAAAAACCAACATGAAGACTACAGCATACTATACACTTTGGAGAACGAATAAAACTATGCATTTTTCTAGGCAAACACAGTAACACCCAAGAGAAAGAAATTAAACCATCATCAGATCAGTAGACAGCATGGTGTTTGTTATGCCAGAAAAATTGGGAGTAATGTGCTGGGCATGGTGGCACACACCTTTAATCCCAGCACTCAGAGGTAGAGGTAGGAGAATCACTTGAGGCCACCCTGGGAATACAGAGTGAATTCCAGGCTAGCCTGGGCTAGAGCGAGACCCTACCTCAAAAAAACAAAAAACTGGAGTAATGTCTCAAGATACTTGAGCCAAGGGTTTTCTGTGCAGAGTAAGTGACTTTCCAACAAGTACAAAGTTGGAGTAGTGCTCCTACAAAGCACCCTAGGGAATCCACCTAGGCAAGAGCTTCAGAAGATTGCCAAGGCAGAGACAGATGGGCACAGGGAACACATGTGTACCTAGTGTAGAGTCAACCCACAGAAACCCTGTGAAAGGGAGCAGCAGCCATCCTCACGAGGAGGCAGAGTACTTCCTGGGCTCAATCTCTAGTGCCACAGAAAAGGGAGGTGTGACAGAACACATGCCAAAAACTTCAACTTGTTCTTGAAAAATGAGGAGCAACTGAAGTACTGCCATCAATTTTTTGAGCACGCTGCATGTGATGTGGGATCCAAGCAGGCGATCTCTCCTGAAGAATCAGGGACTTGGGGATGAGGACATCTTATTAAAGAGGTTGCCTCAAATCCTACAAGTCCGGAGCTTGAATTGGAGGGGACAGTAAGAACCTGGAGTTCTGCACCTCTATAAAACAAAAGCATACTTAAAGGGATCAGGCAATGGCCCAGCGGTTTAAGGTGTTTGCCTGCAAAGCTTGCCAGCCTGGGTTCAATTCCTCAGACACCCAAGTAAAGCAGATGGGAATTTGTTTGCAGCAGCAAAAGACCCGGAGGCATCCATATATACATACAAACATGCAACAAATGAATTTTTTAAAAAGTACTTCAAAATCTAGCTCTGTTCATAGAAGCCAGCAAGCAGGGCCACCCCCCTACCAGTCCCTGTTCCCAGACCTCATGGCTGGAAGGATAACAGACTCTACCCAGGACAAGAAGCACAGGATGGGCTTGTGCATCTGCCACCTGATGGTAAGGAAGCCGAAGCTGCCAGGCCATCGGGGAAGAGGCTCTACCCACAGGGCCCATGGAAGCATCTGAGGCAGAGGCAGCACGTGTTGCGGAAGGGGTTGAGCTCACTTTCAAATGGTCAGAAGGGGGTCTCAAGGCATGCACTTACCTGGAGGATAGACCAAAGCCACGTGGTCCCCAGCATCCAGTCTCCCCTTCTCCATCAGAGCAGCAGCCACTCTCTCGGCCCTTTTGTGCAGCTGAATACAGGTAGCGGTGCTGGTGACTGTGCCCTGAGAAGGCAATCGCAGTGGTCAGTGTGCCGACATGTGCAGGTAGAAGAGCATCTGTCCTGGGACCTGTGTGCTGCCTCTGCATTTGAGGCTTCTGTGATCAGGAACTGGATGACGGCACTCCCAAGGAACGCTGAGACAGGCCAAACACTTGGTGCCTCTGATGGCCCAATCTGACCCTGGCAAGGCGGTACTTCAGTCATCCCCAACAGAGTCAGAGACTTCAGTGAGAAAAAACCTTTTGCCTTTTCTGACACTGACAGAAATATTAGTTATAACAACACAAAATTACCAAGAATATTGTAATACTAGGGCTCTTGTTATTTAATACCTTGCCATATTTTAGTTTCTCTTTTTTGACCATCATCATTGTACCTGAAGCCACCTAGAAACTAGTTCTCTCCCTTTTTCTCCAATGCAACTGTTACCCTGCATATAATACCAATAAATAAATTAATAAATAACAGTAAAACAAGCTCCCTTTACCACTAACAACTTTTGCAACCTGCTTATTGGAGGTTCCTGTACAGTGTCTGTTCAGTCACTGCAGCAGTTCATTCCATCCTGTGTTTTGGTTTTTGTTGCTGTTTGTTTTCCCGAGGTAGGGTCTCTCTCTAGGCCAGGCCAACCTGGAATTTACTATGTAGTCTCAGGGTGGCCTTGAACTCACAGTGATTCTCCCACCTCTGCCTGGATTAAAGGCATGCGCCACCACGCCCGGCTCCCTCCTGTACCTTTTTTTTTTTTTTTAATTTTTATTTATTTAAGAGCAACAGAGAGAGAGAGAAAGAGTGAGACAGAGAGAGAGAATGGGTGCGCCAGGGCTTCCAGCCACTGCAAATGAACTCCAGATGCATGCGCTCCCTTGTGCATCTGGCTAACGTGGGTCCTGGGTAATCAAGCCTCGAACTGGGATTCTTAGGCTTCACAGGCAAGCGCTTAACCACTAAGCCATCTCTCCAGCCCCTTCCTGTACTTTCTAAGAGCACCTGCAGTGTGACTAAGCTGATGCACAGACTCTGAGGCTGCCACCCTGCTGTGAGCCACTCTGACCTTGGACAGACAGGCCACATAGCTTTCTCAGTGGTAGTTAAGAAAATTAAAAGCGCCACTCAACTTAGTTATCGCAGCACTCCAGGATGGACCTTCAGGGCGTTGCAGGCCCGGGAAGTGAAGGGCCTCAGTACAGGACCCGAGGACTGACAAAGCCATGGGGGGTTCAAACGGCATGGGCCAAAGGGCAGCATGTCCTCCAGGACCCACTGACAATCCACCTCTGGACAAAGAAAGCTAAGAAATCTGAGCAAAGGCTACAGGCGGGCTTAGAGAGGGCCAGGTAGGGTGTTCTGAGCCCAGGGTTCCACAGTGCTGAACCATTTCCCCATGGGCAGGCGGGGCCAGTGTCCCTGCTCACCCCATCCTGCGGCCTCCTTATCTCTCATGAGCACTCCATCAGCCACCGAGAACTCAACGACCCAAAGTTGAGCCATCGCACACACTTGTAGTCACCCCAGGTCCCACAGGTTCTGCTTCTAAGCTGCCATGCTTGCCCAGGTTTATGCTCCCTGCTCTCTGAACCGCTAGGCTGCATGCCACTCCCACTCGAACCCTGCTCCAACTCCCAAATTCATCCTCTTATAATCTGGATACAGTATTCCTAACAATGGGCCACACCATGACCCCCGCTTCTCAATGTGGACCAGGCGCACTTCTGTGCACTCGGGAAATAAGGCAGAGCACACCCTCCATGGGACCCACACACGTCCTGCCTCACTTCCGAGACCATCTCACCGGCCTGCCCACCTCAAGCTTGCAGAGCATCATTAACAAGGAGCACTACTGGTAGCTTCTGCCTCCACCTGGCTCTGCTGTCTTCTCTCTAGTCCACTGATCTGAAGGTTCTGCCACAAGCTAATTCCACTGCTAATCAGCTACTAATCACCGGATATCTACAGGACTTAAGAATTCAACTTTCAGATGGATATTTCTTGACATACACCAGAAAATGGGACCATCAGCCTCTCTCCTAAGGTAGTTTCTAGCACAGACTTGTAAGTGTCCTGAGAGTGGAGGTATTTTCTGACTTTTAAAAAATATTTTTATATTTGTATTTGTTTACTTGCAGACAGAGAAGAGGATGAGAATATGAATGAATGAGAATGGGTGCACCAGGGCCTAGGGCCACTGCAAATGAACTCTAAACACATATGACACTTTTTCTTTACATGAGTGCTGGGAAATCAAACCCAGGTTGTCAGGCTTTGAAAGCAAGTGCCATTAACTGCTGAACCATTCCCTTAGCCCCCAATTCCTAACTTTAAAAACAAGATTTTTTTGTTTGTTTGTTTGTTTTTCAAGGTAGGGTCTTGCTCTAGCCCAGGCTGACCAGGAATTCACTATGTAGTGCCTGGCTGGCCTCCGACTCCTTGTGATCCTCTTACCTCTGCTTCCTGAGTGTTGGAATTAAAGGTGTGCACCACCACTTCCAGCAGAAGATATTTTTATTTATTTACTTGTGTGTGGTATATGTGCGTGTGTATGGGCATGCCAGGGCTTCTTGCTCCCAGACGCTTACACAACTTTTTGCATCTGGCTATTATGTGGGTGGGGGACCAACAGGCTTTTCACGCAAGCACTTTTAACCGCTGAGCCATCTTCCAAGCTGTTTTCTATCTTTTAAACACAATGGACATTGGTAAATTCTTAATGACCTGAGTATAAGCCTGTAATCTCAGTACCTGAGAGACTGAGGTTGATAGGACAGTGAGTTCAAAGCCAGCTTGGGCTACACAGCAAGCCCTTGTCTGGGAAGGTGGGAGGGAGGGAAAGGAGGAAAGAAAGGAAGGAAGGGAGGGAGGGAGGGAGGGAGGGAGGGAGGAAGGAAAAGGAAAGGAAAGGAAGGAAGTTTCAGAATGAGTGAGCAGCACTTGCATTTCCTAACTTCATGATGAATGCACCATAATGGGAAATTTAAGAGTTCTTACAGCCTGGGGCTGGAGGGATGGCTTAGCCGTTAAGGTGTTTGCCAGCAAAGCCAAAGGACCCAGGTTTGATTCCCCAGGACCCATGTTAGCCAGATGCACAAGGGGGCGCATGCATCTGGAGTTCATTTGCAGTGGCTGAAGGCCCTGGTGCGTCCATTCTCTCTCTGCTTGCAAATAAATAAATATAGAGTTCTTACAACCCATGTGACACAGCTGTCAGGGAATCAATCACTCAGGGTGACCTCACTTTCATTCCGTGTTCTGCAATGCGACAGTTAGCGCATCTCCTGTGCATCTTAGACACTGCTAGTAGTCAAACACATGAGAGGTAAACTTCCCAATCACAGAAGCAGCAGGCTGGGCAGCAAACAGTGCTTGTCATTTCAAAGCTGGAAACAAATGTATAAAGTCTAAATGCCTAGATTTTACCACACAAGCATTTCCTTTCAGCTCATGAGCCAAAATATTCACATGCACATAGTTTTTTATTTAAAAGAAAAATGGAGCCAGAACGATTTTCCTGTTAAATGCAAGATCAAAAGGCAGTATACTGTATGAATTGCTCACCTTGGCGTTCAGGAGCAGGAAGAGGGGGTGGTCTGGAGTGGTGTGAGCCCGCCACTGCAGCACATCTGCCAAGAACAGGAACTACACGGAGAAGGGCCAGCTCAGCACCTGCCCAGTACCCTGGAGCTCAAGGCGCTGCTCCCAGGTGCCAGACACGGCCTTCCCTAGAGCTCAAGGCCACCCTCTCCCAGGAGCTGCCCACTACCTTCCGCGCCTGGTCGCTGTCCTCCAGGTGGGCCAGCTCTCTCCCGGAGGCCTGTGCAATTCTTTTCCCAGCAACAAGGTTCCCAACAATCATTGAGGCTGGACCAACCTCTAGAAATAGATTCCAAGTGAGAAGTTGGTAACTTCTAATTCAGAATTATTGCATGACTCTACTTGTTATTTTGAAATATACTTGAATTAGCTATTTTAACTCTTCTCTTAGAAATGTAAATATTCAGAAAACAGGCCACAATGTTTATGCTGGGTGACAGAGGATCTCTCCTGAATATAAACTATGCCATTCTGAAACATTTATAGCATGTATCTTGGGACATTAGCCAAATTCTTAATATAATGTTTTACTCTATTTTTATGTATAGATCAGAAATTAAGTCTTGGTGAAATATATTGTATTTAGTGATATTTTATGTGTTTAACAATCAGCAAAAGAAAAGTTAGCTTGTCCTCAAAGTTTATCTATCCAAAGCAATGACAAACTGAACATGGTAAACCAGCTTTATCCCAGGTTTCTGCGTATAATCAAAAACAGAACAGTCACTGACCACTGAGAAATTCCCATTGTCCCACCAATCCCGTAGCCAGCAGAAATTCCTTAGGTCCCAGAACCCACACCTGCTCATGGGCATCATTTCTACTCCTAAGGAGCCGCCCTAGAACTTACACTGAAAACTGCTTTCTAACAGGCAGCTGAGACCCACTAGACGGGTGAACTGGCAATGTCCCCTTTGGTGGCTCAGTTCCGTAAGGCAGGAGTAAGTCTCGCTCTAACCCTTAACCCCAGCCCCACTGAGGTGGGCTCTCACCACTGCAGAGTAAAATGGAGCTATACTCCTAGCACAATTGTAGCCATCACCAACTTTAAGGCCAGAGTCCTGTGAGGTACCACTTACCTGGCTGCTTCTGACGAGGTTTGGGAAGGTTGGTAACACAGGTGTGAGGGCACATCAGCACGTTGCATGGGTGCAGCATCCCTTCCAGGAAGCGCTGCTTGGTTTCAGAAATGTGAATGCCTCCAAGGGGAGCCTTGGGCAAGGTGTTGGCAGGAACCAGGGCCAGACAGTACACACCCACCTGGTGGATGCTATCGATGGCCTAGAAGGCAAGGACGCTCGTGAGCACAGGCTTCTGGCCCAGGGCAGGAGTTGAAGGGGACACACAAAGGACAGAAAACGAAAGTACAGATGTCCAGGAGGGCAAGAGACGTCCGAAATACCTTGTTAAATAGACAAGACAGCAAGGAGAAAGGCACACGTGCAGTCTCCATGCACACCTACTCAGGTGTCTAACTGCTTTCTACAACAGTGCGAAGCTCAGTGCCACAGCAGCTGGACGGGTCTAAGACCCATGTGGACCCCAACTGAGAACAATGCTGACCCCGACAGCAACCTCTGCAAGTGAACGTAAAGTGAAGCAAAGGACTTGCTCAGAATCCAGCACCAGGAGCTCAGCTGGATGTAGTTTCAAACAGCCTTGGTAGTCCCAAGGGGTGGGGGGTGCTCAAGGGGAAATACAAATTCATGTGAGCTCTCCATGCTTTCCTGGGGCAAGGGGCGGGGGGGGCAGCATGGACACCATGCCTGAGAGACACAGGATGCAGAGGTCCAAGTCAGTAAATGACTCTGCCAGGCTGTCGGCAGCAGCCCTGTGAAATCTCTGTGGTCTTGATTTTGAGGTAAAACTCTTAGCATTAATTCAGGATGTAAATGATCTTAGAAACAAGCTGACAGACATTATTTTCCACTCTGTCCTCTAAAAGGGCTCAGGAGAGTGACTAAGATGGTAGATAAAGTGTACATAGAGTGGCCTCCAGTATCTGACCCTGGGCTGCACAGGACCAGTGCCCCATGCCTCTGCTGTGGCCTCACAGACCTCTAGGCATGTCAAGAGCTCCCCCACTGATCTATGAAAGAGAATAATCATAGCTACAACATATTGAAACACATTTAAACCCATGAGTTCATAATGAAACAAACAAGCCAAACTCCAGTGTTGCTTTCAGAGGATTCATTACTTTGAAATCCACCTTCCATCTTCCTAGTCCTGAGAGAGCCACCCCCCCACCCCCAGCTGCTCCAGCTAATGAAGGTCACAGTGTTAGCACTGCAAAGTTACAAGCTCATGAGAACAGGGCACAGGAGTGCCAAGTAGAGTGGCCCTTAGGATCTCTGAGCCACTTTCCAGGTGGTTTTTCCAGAAAGCTGGTTGAGTACAAGCAGCCTGTGAGGTCCACTGAGCAGAAGCCACAGGAACGGAGGTGCATGACATGATATGACAGCACAGTCACAAGATCAGGATGGGAAGTTACCACGTGAACAACCTACTTTCTTCAAAACAGCCACAAAAACCACAGGCTAAAAGGCCTTAAGACTTGTCCTCACCAATCACAATTTATGACCTTGCTTTGATCCTGAGTCTAATAAACTAAATAATCATTAGACAGCTGTGGAACTCCAAACATGCTTGCATATTTAATTATGTCAGTAAATCAGCGTTGATTTTTTTTTGTTTGTTTGGTTGATTTTTCTGACGTAGGGTCTCACTCTAGCCCAGGCTGACCTGGAATTCACTCTGTGGTCTCCGGGTGGCCTCGAACTCACAGCGATCCTCCTACCTCTGCCTCCTGAGTGCTGGGATTAAAGGCGTGTGCCGCCGTGCCCAGCTAAATCGTTGTTGATTTTTAAGAAGTAGTAATGGTATTTCTGGAGGAGCAGATGGAACATAAGCCGGGTGACAGGAACATCCTACTGCCTTGCTCTGGGGACGTATTTGAAAGTGGAGAGAAACACTGAAGTGAGGGCTCTGACCGCTATGGAGCACGGACAACTCTGACACAAACAAGCACCACGTGCTCTGGGGAGAGCGGCCATTTCCGGATGCTCACCTGCAGCACACGGCTCATCCACTGGAAGCTGTCCTCCTCTGAGGCATCAGGCCGCTGTTCAGCTACCAAGACGATCCGGTCATCGTGCAGCACAGTCACAGAGAATACGGCAATCCTGAGGGAGGACAAAGGCCAACGTGAGAACACACCACACGGTGAGAGAATACCAGCGCCTGCCCAGGGCTCCTTCTCTCAAAATTCAGTCTAGCAAATAGGCTGCTTGTTACAAACACATAAAGTGACCTTTCATTCTAGTCTTGAGTGTGGCTGAAATGAGTCTCAGTTCACAAAATGAGAGGACTACAACGCTATGCCACACATTTTTTTAAAAAAGTTCTCTAATTCTAATGTTAATGCATGCACTACGTTTCTTAGTGCATAGCTCTTTGAAGTTCTACTTTTCAACCAGTAGATGAAATCTTTCACTGAGCTAACCTCTTCATGTTATGACCGATGTGTTTGGGCTTGTTCCTACATCCTTGCTTTCCAAGTCAAGTCTGCTTTGTGTGTGTTGCTTTTTCCTTCCTCTGGGCTGAGTTAGAGCCATCTTAATCTCTCACAAAGCCAAGAAGGTGGTCTCCTCGCCGCCCCTCAGGCTACTATGCCTAGCACTCTGACTCCAGGCCATCAGGGATATGCGGTCTCCATTTCTCCTTGACTAGTGTGCCACACACTCTGCTCACAGAGTGCACACCCAGCCACGTATGAATGACTAGTGTGCCACACACTCTGCTCACAGAGTGCACACCCAGCCACGTATGAATGTATCCAACAGGCCTTTCTCAGTGTTGTTTTCCTTTCTGTCATTCCCTGTAGCACTTCCTCGCTTTACTTCTAGTACCTTGTCCAAAACCATTTTCAGCATGGTTTTGTGTATGTGTGTGTGTGTGACAAAAATTTCTGAAATCTGCATGCTTTAGCTTAACTGTACAATTAAGTAACAATTTAGATGAATAATAAATCCAGATTAGAACTTAAAACATCACTACTCTTTCATCTTCTCACATCAGTTCCACTGCAAGAAAGTTGCCACACTGTGCTCAGCATCCTCATAGCTTACACCATGAGAACAGCTAACTTGGGCTGGAGAGATGGCTTAGTGGTTACAGTGTTTGCCTGAGAACCCAAAGGACCCAGGTGCGATTCCCCAGGACCCACGTAACCCAGATGCACAAAGTGGCACATGCATCTAGAGTTCGTGTGCATTGGCTGAAGGCCCTGGCACACTCATTCTCTCTCTCTATCTCTCTGTGTTTGCACATAAATAAGAAAAATTTACTTAAAAAAAGAGCTAGCGGGCTGGAGAGATGGCTTAGCGGTTAAGCGCTTGCCTGTGAAGCCTAAGGACCCCGGTTCAAGGTTCGGTTCCCCAGGTCCCACGTTAGCCAGATGCACAAGGGGGCGCACGTGTCTGGAGTTCGTTTGCAGGGGCTGGAAGCCCTGGCGCGCCCATTCTCTCCCTCTTCCTCTGTCTTTCTCTCTGTCTGTCGCTCTCAAATAAATAAATAAAAAATGACCAAGAAAATATTAAAAAAAAAAAAAAAAAAAGAGCTAGCTCTCCAGTCCAGAGTGTTCCCACAGCCCCCTTTCACCATGCTCACTCTCCTCCTGAGCTGCCACCAGGATGCCTGGCCTCTCTCCTGTCTCTCTTCATAATTCCTTTAAACTTGCTCCTGGAGTACTTCCTTAATCTGATTTTCCACATTACCGTGATATTCAATTCATCTCCGCTACTGTGCTCTAATCTAACTGGTATCTTGTCAGGGTTTCTTGGCCTTGTCTCATGTTGCTAACTTCCTGGCCACTCCTTTCCCAATGGCACACATGTAAGGTTGGCTATGGTTTCATTTTGAGGGCTTATTTGCCTTAGCTCTTCTCCGAGGAGACAAGCAAGCCACCTAATTTATCAATTGTGCAGACACAACTGCTTCAGACCAGATTTTTATCCTAGGAGCAATGAAAGGTGCTATTTCTTCCTAAACCTTACTGGATACTAGAATTCGTCTTGGGTGATTAATAAGAGAGTGGCACTGTTCTGTTTTTGTTTGTTTGTTTTTGTTTTTCGAGGTCGGGTCTCACTCTGACCCAGGCTGACCTGGAATTCACTCTGTAGTCTCAGGGTAGCCTCGAATTCACAGCGATCCTCCTACCTCTGCCTCCCGAGTGCTGGTATTAAAGGCGTGCGCCACCACACCTGGCGCACTGTTCTGTTTTAATCTGCATTTCGGAGGCTAGGAAGAGGTGGGCCCACTGCTCCACCCATCTCTTCCTGCAGCTGGTGTCTCCTCTTGTGGCCCAGTTGCACTTGGTCTTTCTTACGGAACCAAACAAACTGGACAATGAGAACACTAGCTGTGTCGTCACTGCTGCACTACTTTTCTGTCTCTGTGAGGCTTTTCTGATATGTAGAAGCTTTGGGTTTTGCAAGTTTAGGTTTATTGTCCTTTCCTTCTAGTGTAGACTTCCCAAGCTTTACCTCCAAGAGGGATCTGAAACCCAGGTCACAGGGACCTACAACGCATCACCTGCCTCTGTAGACAAACTTCATGGGCTCCACAGCCAGGGCGGTGGCCACGACGTCATCCGCATTGTGTCTGCGGACTCCCACGACCATCAGCCCATCCAGCTTGCCCACGACGAAGACCAGGTTATCCTGAGGAAAGGGTGTAGTCAAGCCTCACAAGGAGGAGCTGACAGTACAAGGGATCTAGTACCTCAGACAGAGTTTAAAAAAAATAAAGCCATGTGTACCCTCTAGAACAGGTCAAGTGGAAGAGATTATGTGGGTGGAGGGTGACTGCTGGGGGACTGGAGGATGTCTGTGCAAGAAGGCCTCAAAGGGAATAAAGTTGTGGGCATATATGCAAAGGATTCTGGGACTTTTGTGGCCTGTGAGCCAACGGTGCTATAGTAAACAGTGGCAGCATGCAGATGAGGACCAAGCAGGAGAGCTTACATAATCGGGGGCAGCAGAGACAAGAGCCCATTTGCAATGAGGTGTCCCTTGTCCCTACTCAATACTCCCTAGCTGCTGTGCAATACAACAGGTCATACTCACAGGTCCAATGAAGCCCAGCAGGCCTGTCCTGGTAAAAGGCCTGTCAGAGACAGGGGCTCCTCCTGCAGTGACCGGGACTGTCTGCCAGAGCAAGGAAGGGGATGTCAGACTGCAGACAGCTCACTGACCCAGAAAACCAGTGGGCAGGCAAGAGAGCTAAGCAGCACACACTGCCTGCAGCCCAGGGTTTGGAATCCCATGGAGAAGAGGTTTCCAGGTCACCTAGCACACCACAGCCTGTTTTCTCAGTTTGGCTGCCTACTGAGCATGACCTAAGTGTCCCTATGTCTTTATCGCAGTGCTTGTGATGCCTATCCTCGTCCGACTTTCTATGAGTGACAAGCTTCTCAATATGCACTGAGGCTTCATCCGGGGCTCCTGCGGACCAGGCTCCTGAGGGCTGCAGAGCACACGAATCAGCTCTGCAGTGGTGGGGGGCTGCAGGGCCACAGGCTGGCTCCCAGAGGTTCCTTGCAGGCTTCCATTCTGCCCTGCACCCTTGGGCCTATTGTTGTGTATTTCAAGATAAAGATAAGGAAATGGATACAAACCTCAAATACATTCTTCGTGATTCCAAGCAGTCCATAGTATGCTGTTCCAGTTGCACTGGAATTGACACAGATTTCTCCAACTTCATCAGTTTTACAAAGATAAGGGGTGCCTTCTACCTTCACAACACATGCACTAGCTAAACAGAGAAAACAATTCAAAGTCATAAATGAATATATTTAAATAGATCATTCACAAAGATTTAGTTGTTTTTCTATTTGAAGTTATAGGAATAAGACATTACACATGTAACAAGTTCTTTTAAGGAGATTTGTGGCAAGGATACTATTCAATAAATCTTTACATTTTATACAATACTGGTTATAACCAATGTGAGGGCTAGGGAAGTACAACTCAGTGGTGACGCACTTTGCTGAAATTCATGAGGCCCTGAGTCTATTGACAGACAGACAGACAGACAGACAGACACACACACACACACACACACACACACACACACACACACACACACACGGGAAGTGATTAAAAAGAACACCAGGGGCTGGAGAGATGGCTTAGTGATTAAGGCACTTGCCTGCAAAGCCCGAGAACTCACGTTTGGATCACCAGGTCCTACGTAGCCAGATGCGTGGTGATGCAAGAGCACAATGTTGCACATGTGCACAGGCATCTGGAGTTTGTTCACAGCAGCTAAAAGCCCTGGCACACCCATCCTCTCTCTCTCCGCCTCTTTCTCTCTCTCAAAATAAATAGTAATGGATGGAAAGATGGCTTAGTGCTTAAGACTCTTGAATGCAAAACCTAAGGAGCCAGGTTTGATTCCCACGTAAGCCAGATGCACAAGGTGGCGCATGCAACTGGAGTTGGTTTGCAGTAGCTGGAGGCCCTGGCATGCCCATTCTCTCTCCATCTGCCTCTTTATCTGTCTCTTTATCAAATCAAATCAAATAATTTTTTAAAAGTACACCCAGACTTGGGAGGTGGCTCGTTGACAAAGCACTTTCCATGCAAGAGGGAGGACCTGAGTTTGGGTCGTGTAACTGCTGGTGTGGTGGCATCTATAATCCCAGCACTTGGGAGGTGGAAGAAGTTTGAGCAAGCTGGCCAGCTAGACTAGCTGAGAAGACAAGCTCCGGGTTCAGTGAGAGACCTTATTTTAAAGAAAAAGCTAGACAGTGGCAGAGGAAGACTTCACTACAAATCTCTGGCCTCTACCCATGTGTCGCCTCCCTCACACACACAAACATGTACTCACACACATAAGCATGTACAAACACATAAAGCACACCGGGGCTGGGTAAGTGCGCCCCTCCCAAGCAGGAAGACCTGAATTCAGATCCCCAGCACCCAGGGGCTGAGCACAAGCCGCCCTCAGTGCAGACTGAAGATGGGCAGCTGCCTCAAGCTCCTGCTGCCCTGCTGCTCTGCCAGCATGGACTGTAAGGTGAAATGGAAGCCCTCGCCCCATACACTGATGTACATCAGGTGTTTCCTTTTGGCAATCAGATGGTAACTGTTATAGGTGTGCACAGAGATAGGTTAAAAAGTCATGAAAAGGCATAAATCACCACACATACACTTCGTGCTTGGTAAGGCCAACATGGTGCAAGGCAGCAGAACTGCTGACACAAAATGCCATGAAGTCTGACCAAGTCAGTAGGAACTGCTAACTAGAGAACAGCTACAGGCCATGTACAAGCCCAAAACAGACAAAATGCCAGGACCGCATGCTCAGAGACACACTCCTACAGAGTACATGCATACAGACTTTTGAAAAGCATGTGGTCAGACACACACTTGGGGAGTATGTGCAGACACATGTCTCAGTAGTATGTGCACAGAACCATCCCTCAGAAGCACATTCACACACACGTCTGGGGCTCACAGGCACAGATGTGCCTCAAGAGTGCATGCATGCATACATACATGCCTATCAATACCCAGGCAGCATGTGCACAGACACACACATGGGAAGCACATGTATTACAGCAATGAACGAAAATGAGTGTAACTCTTCTACCCTTTTTTGTCATTGTTGAGACAGTCTTAGTAGCTCATACTGGCTGGCTTCAAACTTAAATGCTGGCTAGGGTTACCGATATGATATGCCCAGTGTTTGGTTATTTTTGACAGTACTTCACCGACGCATTCAAGCATTCTACATAACTGGTGTTTCTTTTGTGGGTAGAATTATGGGAAGAAATATAATTCACATGCATAAAAAGGTGGAGCTAGAAACTGCAGTTGAAGCTACCAGGCTCATTCCAGTCAGAGCTGTACCCACACACAGGCAGCACACCCAGTGCCTCTGGAGTCCCCGGTACAGCACAAGGGCTGTATGCAGTAAAGCCACCTGTGTAGAAGACTTGAGGCCAAGGTATAAGGTGAGATGACTAGCTAGGAGATAGTCCTCTATCTCTACACGTCACCAAGACAGACAGGACCCTATCTGTGACCGTCAGGAGGGCGGTAGTGGAGGAAGAGGAGCAGAGCAGCTGTGTGTAGCTGCAATGAAAAGTGGCCTCAGAGCAGCATCCGGCTGCCAGATGTCCTGGAAGGCTCTGAGCCAGGTTCTGCCCTAACCTCCTCAGTGACGCTGTGCACCTGTAAGGAGGTCACTCTGCTGTCCTTTCTCACTGCTCTGTCTCAGGATGGCAAGAAAGCCCCTAATGCCTATGGTGACCTTTGAGCTCAAGTGGGCATCTTGTAGCCCACGGGGATTTCTGGGAAGCTTTCTCCTTAGGCTTCTACCACCAAAGGTGTCACAGGTGCTTGCTACAACCTACTCAAGTGACCTAATCACCCAGCATTACAGCCTCTGCTCCTCCTCCTGAGGAAGCCCTGTACAGACTAACCAGGGTTACACGCCTGCACAGGTGTGAGGCTGCAGAAAAACAGTGCATTTCTGGAGTCTTGTGCCTTTTCTGTTGTGTCAATCAGTGGAGGATGCAGATGTACTCTGGTTGCTTCTTACCTCCAGGCATCACCTGACCCACATCCTGAACGGTGAGGACTGACAGCTTCTCCTCAGTGTCGACTCTAATCACTCCATAGCTCAAACCACTCATCGACAGGACAGCCTTTCTTGGAGGAGGTCCTCCCAAATCTGGTGGCCTAGAGAACAAGAGTGCCAGCAAGCTGACTAACAAGGGCTGTCGGAGGGTTTGTCTTGCCTGCAGGACAGTTCCTCACCGAAGCACCTGTCATGCACGCGGACCATGAGGACAGCGTGGTCTAAAGCTCCCAAGACCACAGCTCCAAACCATGTTACCTTCTACAATGTGGCCTCAACCCCAACCCCCCATCGGAAGTAAGGACCGTAACTGCAGGGGAGTATCACTGTGTAAATTTCAAGTCAGGTCATCAAAGGTGACCCAACTTCTATCTGGAGACCCTCAGTGGAGCCTTGGGCAGCCAGGCAGACAAAGTTGCAAGAGTAAGACTGTCAGGTACTGCCTTCTGTATCAGAGGGCTCCGTAAGCCCTAAGTTCTAGCCCACTCAGAGCTTATGTAAAGGCTTTTTTTAAATGCTAAATAATTAAAAATTCAGATTTACAGCCGGGCATGGTGGCATATATCTTTAATCCCAGCACTCAGGAGGTTGAGGTAGGAGGATCGCTGTGAGTTCAAGGCCACCCTGAGACTACAGAGTGAATTCCAGGTCAGCCTGGGCTACAGCGAGACTCTACCTTGAAAAACAATTTTTTCAATTAAAAAAAAATTCAAAGTTACTTAATACTTGCATTATTTGCAAACACATGCTACCTGTAAGTTAAGGATGTAACACATAATGACCACAACTAATGCAATTCTGTAACAGCGAGGACAAAAAGCTAAGAGAGATGATATAGCTTAAACATGTGGCCTGAAGTACTATAAGCTAATGTTCAGGAACAGGGCCAGCAAGAATAACCCAGTCATGACCACGGAGGAAAAGTGTACCCAGAGGCATAATGGTGGTCTGGGAGCAACATGTGTGTGCAGGAGACACAGGAGGGAGCTCAAGGCTGAGGTACAAGGACACATAGGGCAACCTCAAGCCCTCCCACCCAGACCACCCTCTAAGTTGCAACAGGCAACACAAAACAAACAGCCATAAGAGCAGCTGGAGCCGTTGGAAACTATGAGGGCTGGGTGCTTCTGCAGACAGGCTGAAGGTCTCCTTCAGCAAACCCTGAGAGCCAGCAGGCCCTCCTTTAACGTGGAGAACAGTTCCTTAGTTATTATGCTTTCTTATGACCAAGGATGAGACAGCAAAACCTTCATCTGGGACGAAGCATGAGGAAAATAATATGTGGCGACTCTTCCAGAACCCACATAAAACTGGGAAACTCCCAACACAGATCAAGACTGGTGAGGGTTAGGGGCTTGCAGGCTTCCCAATGCTTCCCAAAGAGACCTGGATTCCTGACAGTGAACAGGCCTTGCTCCAGGAGGACTCCCCAGGCTTACAACCAGATCAAACCTTGGGGCCACAGGTAACTCAGTTGTATGTGAAAGACTTGACTGAATGCTCACAGGAGAATAGCCAGCAACCTAGTTACCTTCGGATGGCGACTGTTAGTGCTTCAGGAGAACTGGCACAGGGACAGATGACCTCTGGCCTCAGACCTCTCGACTGGAACACATTGAGGAAGGCATCACAGGAGGATACTGACCCTGCATGAGGCAATGGGCGCGGGTGAGAAGTAGCTGGAGGACAGTGGGGAGGGCTACAGGCCTCTAGGGCCCTGCCCCGGCCCGACGGTCAGGCTCAGTCCTGCCGCCCGCAAGCCCTTCCTGCCAAGCTCAGGCTGCAGCACTATGGCAAAGGGGTTTCCACAGAGCACACCAATTTCCAAATAACCAACAAGCAAGAGGTTAGAAGTTCTCACAGGAGGTCTGTCTTTAGTCCTGTGTTTGTTATTGAGGCTCTTCCCTCTATGCTCCCAGTTCTGAGTAGGCACAACGCCTGCCAAGTGACACAGAAATGTCTGTAGCCCAGCAGGACCAGGCCTGGTGCCGGATGGCCCACACTGTACAAGAGCAGCTCCTGGTAGAAGCCTCAAGGCTGTGAGGTCTGCACCCTTCCCCAGGCTGCCCTGCTCCTCCCTAGAGTCCCTACTATGGACAGGCCCCCTCAGCCAGAGTAGTGGGCATTAAAGACCTGCCTACTCAGGGCTTGAGTCAGCACAACCTTAAGACCACCAGGACCCAGGGATGCATCATAAACCTCTTCTCTCAAGAAGGGTACATGGAAGGGATGGAGCCATTTACAGGGACCCTCAGACCTTATGTTCTTTGGGGAGCTGCTGTCTCCTAACAAAAGCCAATCGGGTTCTCAGTGCTACCAGGGCCGAACAGAGCTTCATCCAGGACTAGGAGATGAGCTGCAAGTTGCAGCCTGAGGAGAGAGAAAGCAGCGTGGCACCTCAGGGAACATGGGTGGAGTGAGGCAATAAGAAGGGGCTATCTGAATAACAGAGGAAATGCTACAGGGGATGATGTGCAGGAATGAGGGTGCCAAGAGTGTGGGAAGGAGATGTCTTGAAGTGAGGAATACCACAGGACAGAGGCAAGCCCTTCTTGGCTCAACTATGTACCAGTATGAAAAAGGCTCTGGAGGTCAGGCGTGGTGGCACACACGTTTAATCCCAGCACACAGAAGGAAGAGATAGGAGGACTGCTGTGAGTTCAGAGTCACCCTAAGACTACATAATGAATTCTAGGTCAGCCTGGACTAGAGCGAGACCCTACCTCAAAACACCAAGATAAAAGGGGGTGCTCTGGAGGCACTGTGTGCCTGGCCTACTCTTCTGGGAAATGGGGTACACAGCAGCACAGTGACGATGATAAAGTTGCACTGCAGAAGCTCCCCTAGAGGGTACCTGAGCCAGGCCCTGGATAGTCCTGGCCAAGGACGCTCCCACAGTAATCACATGAGCAGTAATACCCAGGCTGTTATGCACAGGATGGTGCTGGTGCTAAGGCAGCAGCCACGGGGCTCCTCCCAAAAGACTGGGGCTGGGGTTGGCCGTGACACCTGGAGAAAGAACGGTCTCACTCCCATGCAGAAAGTTGGGGCTAGGAGCCAGAGGAGAGGCATAAAGGGCAGGAGGTTCAAAAGTAGGCCCACAGAGAATCAGAGGCGCAACAGTAGCACAATTTGATGATCACTTAAGAAAATGAGTCTCAGAAGCTGGAGAAATGGCTCTTGGCTAAAGGTTCTTGCTTGCAAAGCCTGCTCACCCAGGTTTGATTGCCTATTATTCAAGTAAAGCCAGATAACAAAGTTACAAATGAGGGCTGGAGAGATGGTTTAGTGGTTAAGTGCTTGCCTGTGAAGCCTAAGGACCCCAGTTCGAGGCTCGGTTCCCCAGGACCCATGTTAGCCAGATGCACAAGGGGGCGCACGTGTCTGGAGTTCATTTTCAGTGGCTGGAAGCCCTGGCGCGCCCATTCTCTCTCTCTCTCTCTCTCTCTCTCTCTCTCTCTCTCTCTCTCTCTCTGCCTCTTTCTCTGTTTGCCTATTGCTCTCAAATAAATAAATGAACAACAACAAAAAAAAAAAGTTACAAATGAGTCTGAAGTTCATTCGCAAGCAGGAGGAGGTGCTGGCACACCTGCAATCTCAAATAAATAAGTAAATAGTTCAGCGGGTGGGGAGCTTGCCTAAAAAGCCTAACAGCCCTGGTTTGATTCCCCAGTGCCCATGTAAAGCCAGATGCACAGTGGGGCACACATCTGGAGTTTGTCTGCAGGGGCTGGAGGCCCTGGTGCCCATTCTTTCCTGCTCACTTACTCTTCTCTCTGCTTGCAAATAAATTTAAAAAAACATTTTTTTTTCTAAAAAATTACTTTCTTAAAGGTAGGTTTTGTTAACTGTGTTTAAACTACTAATAGTCAGCTGTGGTGGTGCACGCCTTTAATCCCAGCACACAGGAAGCAGAGGTAGGAGGATCGTCATGAGTTTGAGGCCACCCTAAGACTACAATAGTGAATTCCAGGTCAGCCTGGGCTAGAGTGAGACCCTACCAGGAAAAACAAAACAAAAACTACTAATCAAATGTTGTGCCTGGGCTGGAGAGATGGCTTAGCAGTTAAAAAGCCAAAGGACCTAGGTTCAATTGCCCAGGACCCACGTAAGCCAGATATACAAGGTGGGGCATGTGTCTAGAGTTTGTTTGCAGTGGCTGGAGGCCCTGGGTGCATCTATTCTTTCTGTCTCTCTCCCTCTCAAATGAATAAATATTAAATATTTAAAAGTATGTTGTGCCTTAGCCATCAATGAGTTACTAACAAGAGGTTGCATTTCACAGAACATTACAGGGACATTTAAGTTTCATTTACTATTGGCAGTGAAGATGCCTTAATTTTGTTCAATTAATTCTACTTCAAGTCAAGGTTCGTGGGAGCAAGCAGCACAGAACCCCCCTGGATCAGTGCACTTACATGGGTTAGCACCATCGGCCACAATCAACATGCGCAGAGAGCTAAGACTGATGTCTCTCTGACCTCGCTGCGCCAGAAGAGACCAATGCATGTCACGGGACTTCACCAGTGCGGCCCGAGCTGCAGAGAGAAGACAGCACAGGTATTCCTGCATCACAAGAGCTGGCACTCTCACACTCCTATGGACTGTGCACTCGAACACACATGGAGATGTACACACGTAGGGCACAGGATCCATGCCTGAGTCACATGTGTATCTTTACTGCTCTCTCATATGGTGCCTAAACTACCCCAAGCCACAGCTAAACACTGCCTTGAGAAAAACAAACAACAACAAAAAAAAAACAATTACAAAGGCTGGGGAGATGGGTCCATGGTTGAAGGCACTTGCTTGCAAAGCCTGATGGCCCAGGTTCCCCAGTACCCACATAAAGCCAGATGCACAAAGTGGTGCATGCGTCTGGAGCTCATCTGACCTACTGTACTTATACTCTCTCCCTTCCCACCCCTCTGCCTGGCTGCCTCCCCACCCCCATATAGATAAATAAATAAAAACATTTTTTAAAAAGTCAATGTTAAAAGTCTGGAGAGAGAGCTGACCACAGCTCAGCCTCATGTTGGCCTGCCTGTAATCCCAGCAGTCAGGAGGTGAGAACAGGATCTCCACGGCCATCTGGCTAGCTAATAAACTGAATTAGCAAGCTCTAGGTTCAAAGTGAGAGATCATCCTGCCTCAGTAAATAAAGTAGAGAGCAATCAAGAAAGACAACAAGCTGGGCATGATGGCACACGCCTTTAATCCCGGCACTAGAGTGGCAGAGGTAGGAGGATCGCCATGAGTTCAAGGCCACCCTGAGACTGCATAGTGAATTCCAGGTCAGCTCGGGCTAGAGTGAGACCCTACCTTGAAAAACCAAAAAAAAAAAAAAAAAAGAAAGACAATAAACATCAACCTCTGGTTTCCACGTGCATGTGTATACACATGTGTGTGCACCCGCATACACATGTCAACTCAAATACATACATACCACACACAGATACACATGCAAAAACTTTGAGATGTGATTTCAATGTAATACAATCAGATCCATTTTCATTCTTTTTTAAATTAAGAGAGTTTCTCTTGTTTTCATGTACTGCCTGTTCTGTCTTGTGCTACATGCTGTCCCCAGTCCAGGTGCCGGGCCTGGTTTTGCAATGCCCTGCACCACCCTGTCACGTGGCCTACAGGGCACTGGCAGCTTCCAGGTTGTATGGTGGAAGGAATATGGAATTTGAATAGACTGACTCAGCCCTCACTATGGCCTTGTGCTGCTGAGTGTGAAAGGGCCCAATGAATCACACCCTCTCCAAGCAGGCTCTGTCTTTCTCCATAACACAGGATGCAGAGACAGCTGTCACTGGATGCTGCTCTGGAGACGTGACTGCAGAGTGCAGCCACCGGTACAAGAAAGACCGAGCAACACAGGTGGCTCTAGGCTGGAAGTCCTATGGGCTGCTGAGCTGCACTGGACAGGAGCAAAGGGAGGTTGGAACTGTGTGGGTGCCAATGAGCAGGGGTCTCCTGTTTGGTCATGGGGGACAGCTCAACATTGGAAGGAGAGGAGAGCAGGGCCCTGATCCTCCAGAGAAGAGCTGCCACTCCTCTTCAAGGAGCTTCCCAAGCCTTGCACAGGTTGCCTTGGTTAGGCTCAGGACAGCCCACAGGCACCACCCCAGCAGGGGCTTCTCAGCCCACACCTGCAGTTCTGTATGTTGTCTCCACTGTTTCTCAGTCACTACAGATCATCAGCTCAGAGTGAGTTCAGTAAAGAAAGGTGAGTGAGGCAAGTGATGGTCTTCTGCTACCTTTATAGGAATACACCTTCTGAATCCAGGAGAGCGGGTTGACCTTCATCAGTGCATAGGGGATGCTGACCACGTGCATCCTATTCATGACACTCTGCAAAAGAGAAATGGGCCAGCTCAGGAACAAGCAGCATTAAGCTAGAAAAAGCAAAACTAAACAAATATGAATATTTCACAGGCTTGGCTGGGTTCTTGCTTTAGAACCAGTTATTAGCAAACAACACTCACTGTTAAGACTCCATGCCACAGACCGGCATCCCTTTTGAAGTCCAGTACATTTGTTAATGTTTCAGCTGAAAGCAGACAAAGAAGGTTAAACCAATGGCAGCTCTTTGTTAGTCCTGTCAACTTTCTAGAGAAATCTGGAGATGAGTATACAACCAACATGTAAGTTTTAGAAAACAGACACAATACTTCCAAATTCCACTCAACAGTTAACTCTAAGTTTGGCTGTCTATTCAAACGCCTAGAAACATACAATCCTGGACTAGAACACTAGAACAGAGAACTATGCTGATCACCAGTCTGCAAGCAGAGAATGCCACATGCGCACAAACTACAGACATGTCACCATTATGAGTGGACACCCTTTAGAATCGAGAGGATGGACACTTGCTTTTTAGCTTCCTACTGAGACTTACCCAGTGCTTATACCCACAGGCCATGGCCCTTCATCTTCCTTTACAGTGCAATAGCTCCTGCACCTTCCAGAAAGCTGTTCCTCTTCCTCACCCACTTTCTGGTCCAGGGCCAACTGATGCCCTGTGAGGAGTCATGCAGGACTCTGCTAAGAACTCCTGAGTACTCTGGCTTCCACCTCACACAGGGCAGAGAATGGTGCCTACAGCTGTGGGCAGACATGGCTCCTTTCTCAAGCCACAGCCACCCAGGTATGCCCAAGTCAGAGTTCAAATTCAAAAGAAAGTTTTGTCGGGTGTGGTGGCGCATGCCTTTAATCCCAGCACTTGGGAGGCAGAGGTAGGAGAATCACCATGAGTTCAAGGCCACCCTGAGACTACATAGTGAGTTCCAAGTCAGCCTGGGTTAGGGCGAGACCCTACCTCAGGGAGAAGAGAGGGGAGTTTGATGTGCATGCCAGAAATGATGCAGCACTATGAACAAAAATGTCCCTGTCCACCAGGCATAGTGATACATGCCTTTAATCCCAGAACTTGGGAGGCTGAGGTAGGAGGATCACGTGAGTTCCAGGCCACCCTGAGACTACACAGTGAATTCCAGGTTATCCTGGGCTAGAGTGAGACCCTACCTCAAATTAAAAAAAAAAAAAAAAAAAAGTCCCTGTTCTTATTAGCTAAAGAACCAAAGTATAGTTGACACGAATCAGAGCAGCACTGAAGAGCCACAGAGCCAGTAATCATGACGGTCCTTGAAGACACCTGAAACTCCTCCCCCACTAGCTAGTCTGCAGCTGTGTCCAGAAGCTAATCTTGGGATTAGATATCCACATTGGACATCTTTAAACATAGCATTTAATTTTACTTTCCAGTTTTGCTCAATTCTAGTAAGAAAACTATCATCAGTCTATTTTTACAATTATTAAAATAATGTGTTTCAGTTTTCCACAATGATGCATAATTATCCTCTATCAAGATAAAACAACACTAATTTAAAATATTAACAGGAAGCCAGGCATGGTGGCACATGCCTTTAATCCCAGCACTTAGGAGTCAAAGGTAGGAGGATCGCCGTGAGTTCAAGGCCACCTAGGGAATACAGAGTGAGTTCCTGGTCAGCCTGGGCTAGAGCGAGACCCTACCTCAAAAACCAAAAAATAAAAATAAAACAAAATACTAACAGTAAATTGGAGCTTCTTCCACTTTACCAGGACAATCTGTGACGTAAAGAGCCCATTTTAACCACGTATATGCAGACTGCTTAAGCCATAGCTATATTTACAGAAAAGGTTGCTCCAAAACTATTTTCTACTTTAGAATATAAAATGTACTGCCTTCAGTCTATCAGGATGGACTAGCCCACTATGCATAAATGAGCTGCTAGTGCATAAGTCTTGAGCTCCATAGAATCAGTGTATATGTGACCAGAAGGACATCCAGGCTCTGCTAAGAGACACCTAACACTACTCTCCAGCCCCACACAAGCACAGACCTTGAGCATGCCACTAGAAAGCTACATCTTCTGCTCGTGTACTGAAGGGCAAAGGCATCACCTAGGGCAGATGTGTCAAACACAGCAATACCTTCCAGAGTGAGACCAGATGTGGCAGACACCTATGCAGGTGGGAAGAGCTACTGCCCTGCACACAAGACCTTACCTTCTGTGTACCCACATGCCTGAGTCAGAGCACGACAGTGTGCCAGCAGGGATGCATGAGATACTGTGATTCCCACAGTGCTGCCTTCTTTACTGGTTTTATACTGTAAATTTTCAAGGGGGAGGGGGAAACAAAAAATAGTTTAAGTGCTGTTGCCAAAGCCAGAGCAGATAAATGGAAGCTAACAGAATCTTGAAAAGCAGCTAGAGCCATCTCTCCCTCATTAAGCATCCAAAGCCCTTTACACCCTGGCCCTCAGGGGACTGCAAATGGGCGCCAGAAGGCAATAGTGCACAGAGCAACATCGTAACTGCTTGTGTTGGTGGGGGCAGGCAGGGGAGTTAACCTGAGTTTTCATTTCAGAGTAAAACCTGGAATGACCCAAGTAAGAAGCTACATGATACTTTATATTTCCTGAGGCAGAGATAAACTGAGAATAATTTAAGCCTACAATTAAAGGGGGAGGGCTGGAGAGATGGCTTAGTGGTTAAGGTATTTGCCTGTGAAGTCAAAGGACCCAGGTTCAATTCTGCAGGACCCACGTAATCCAGATGCACAAGGTGGCAAATGCATCTGGTGTTCGTTCACAGTGGCTAAAGGCCCTTGAAATGCCATTCATTCATTCTTTCTCTCTTTGTCTCCCCCCTTCTCTGTCTCTGAATAAAAATAAATAATATATATTTTTTTAAAGGCAGTTATCTCTTATGAAAACTAACAAACCCATGAGGGCTAATGTATGTGTATGCCAAGACAAGGAGTCTTTACCTCTATGTAGGCAGTCCCGGGCCCTGTGTCCTGGGCCAGAGGGTGCCAGTCTTTGGGGGGCTTAGCTAGATGCTTCCCATCAATCACCAGCCAGGCCAGTGGGGGCCAACCTGTAACAGTAGTTGGGGTGTAAGTGTTAGTAACGATCATAAGGATGTACTCCACACACCTGGAATCTGCATCCAAAGTGCCACTCCTGGTCTCCAAAGAGCTCTGGGACTCAAGTTGAAGTCTCGTTTCCTTTTACTTATTAGTATGAACAAATAAACCTGACCAATGACTATCACACAGGGCAGAAGAGATGCCAACACTGAATTAGACAAAAGCCAAGGTTCACCAAGGCCTTCCTTCTGCTAAAGACCTGCCAGCTTCTGTAGTGCCAGGTTCTGGAGCAGCAAGCCTAGAGGGCACAGTCAAGTGAGGGATATTGCCCATGCCCCAGAAGCCTCACCTTTGAAAGTTGCCACCTCTCCTGTCTGTGCCTTGGGCAGACCCTTCTGACAAGCATCAGTGGTCAGGGCCAGAGTCACTCCACAACTACCCAGCAGAAATCCAACCTGTTGGCTGCCTGCGTCCTGCAGAAAACAGAGCAACAGCAGTGGAGGTGAGGTGCTCATGAGTGCTACAGAGCTGATAACGTCTCCAGGCCATGGTGGAGAACAGAGCTTTTGTTCACCCTTCCAAACAGTCCAGTTCTACCACTGGTGTATTGTTATATTTTCATGAAACATTTCATGAAAATAAAACAAGTATTTTTAAATTCAAAAGGGCTTGGGGTTCCTTTTTACAGTGAAATATAAAGTTCTAGAAATATGCTAATTTCTCAAAGCCTTACAAAGGGCATTGAAAAGAGTTTTAAATTACCACTAAACATAACACTGAATTTTTACAGAGTCATGCTTAAAACTCACAAATAACTCTGGGCACCTGCACCAACCATTCAATAACTTCCACACAGAAACACTTTCCTCACATCATTTTTCAGCCTTTTGGCCAAGATAAGGTGTAGAAAACTTTCCCTTCATTCTTTTTGTGTTTGTTTTGTGAGGTAGGGTCTCACTCTAGCCCAGGCTGACCTGGAATTCACTATGTGGTCTTGGGCTGACCTCAAACTCACAGTGATCCACCCACCTCTATCTCCTGAGTGCTGGGATTAAAGGCATAAACCACCCCACTGGCCATTTGGGTATTCTTTGTGCATGTTCCTGAGCAAATTTCTGTTATTTTAGTCACTAAAGCTTAATAAGTCTCTAGCTTTTCTCTGCTGAGGAATCACTATATTCAAATGCATGATTATCACATGTGATCTGTGGAGATAACATGGCTTCACTTGCAAATTTTACTTTTGGAATTCCTGAAAATTTGTTTTTCATAGTGATCATGTTAACTGCATAAACATAGAAATCAGGATAACAGAAAACTCTCCTTTTATAAAACATATGCCTAATATACTTATTTCTGTAATAATGTGTGGTGGTTTGATTCAGGTGTTCCCCCTAAACTTAGGTATTCTGAATGCTAGTCTCCCTAGCTGATGGCAATCGTAAATTAATGCCTCCTGGAGGCAGAGTATTGTTGGGGATGGGCTTATGGGTGTTATAGCCAGTTTCCCCTTGCCAGTGTTTGGCACACTCTCCTGTTCCTGTTGTCTACCTTATGTGGGCCATGGGGTGGTAGCCACCCTCTGCTCATGCCATAGTTTTCCCTGCCATCATGGAGCGTCCCCTCAAGCCTGTAAGCCAAAGTAAATCCTGTTTGTTTTTTTTCCCACAAGCTGCTCTTGGTTGATTTCTACCAGCAGTGTGAACCTGACTGCAACAGATGTTTTCAACATATCTACTGACATTCGTAACTACGATAGTACAGCTACTACAGCAAGCAAGTGCACACATTGACAATGCATCCGTGACAAAACTACCTGCCACATAAGGGCACAGAAAGTGTGAGAACTTCCACACTGTTCATTCAAAACTGAAATCATCAGTAATCATCAAGCGCAGGCAAATCTTGCTGAATCACAAGCTCTGTTTACTAGAGTACAAAATTTCCATTGTTATTGTTGTTAGAAAATCCAGACAGGTGACAGGAGAGCTTCACCACACTGGAGAGCAGCTGCGTCCGCTGCTCGTTGACACGAGAGGCAAGGGAGCATCTGCAGGCAAACACCATGTGCTCTGAGGTCCTTGGACTGCCTGCTTAGCGCTGCTTTCGTGCACCCATTTGCTACACCAAACGGTAAAGGGAAAGGGACAGGCCACTGTGCTGCGCAGCAGGTCAGAAGAGAACTACAGGACACGGAGTAGAGTCTGGCCCACGCTGGCTACCTTTCTTGTTAATGGCACTTCTATGGGGACAGGAACCAGCTCAGCCAGGAGACACCCATAAAATGCAACCATGAACATCACAGGGTCACTATTTGGAAACACGAGCGCCACCTACAAGATAAAGAAAAAGTATGAAACTGCAGAAATGGTTGAGTCTTTTAGCATTTAGAATCTCTGCTGATTAGATGAACTTCATATAATTTACATTTTTCTTAATTTCAAATTTAGTTTACAAAATATAACCATGGAATTTAATCTTGATCCTTAAATTTCCTTATTCATGATACTTTGAATAAATAGCTACAGGTGAAAGTCTAGTGCACATGTAGGCTAACAAATGCAGATGAGGGGCCAGATCCAGTTCCTGTCCACATTGTCACAGATTCAATGAGCCACTTTACCTTCATGAAACGTTAATTATAGGGACAAATTATACTTAAAAAAAAACAAAAAAAAACACAGCTAGCCAGGCATGGTGGCACACACCTTTAATCCCAGAAGGTGGGAGGCAGAGATAGGAAGATCACTGTAAGTTCAAGGTCAGCCTGAGACTACATAATGAATTCCAGGTCAGCCAGGGCTAGAACAAGACCCTACCTTGAAAATTAAAAAATTTAAAAAGTTTTTAAAAAACCACAGCTTCCAAAGCAAACAAGCCTATAATCAAAGTTTTAACTACACAGATCTTCACTTGTGATTTCACTGTCTCTCAGGAAAGTGGGGCCGAGGCCAACTCAGCACAGACTCACAGTCCCTCCCTGTTCCCATCTGGAACTCTGCTGCCACTGTGTTAAACTGTCAGTTCTACTTTGTCTTACATTTTAGTTTATATAGAAAATTAAGAATATAGAGTTAAAAATGACAAGAGTACTAAAGAAAACCAGTAAAGTAGCCCATGTCCCACCCTTTCTTTTGTTACTGACTCTCATATTTTCAATACTATATTTACATCTTTTTTTTTAGTATTTTGGCATGTTTTATTTCCTGTAATTGTGTAATCAATCCAACTGCCATTTTTAATTTATTTTACTGTGTGTGTGCACGCAAGTGTGCATGCACTTCTATTTGTGTGTCTGTGTAGGAGAGAACAGAACCTCCAGTGTCGTTTTTCAGGTACCGTCTTTTTTTTTTTGAGACAGGGTCTCTCACTACCTGGAGTTCACTAAGTAGGTTACATTGGCTGGCCAATGAGCCCTGTTTCCACCTCCTCTGCCATCACAACCAGCATTTTTAAAATTTAATTTTAATTCTTTATTCTTGTTTATTTTTATTTTTATTTATTTGAGGGCGACAGACATAGAGAAAAAAGAGGCAGATAGAGAGAGAATGGGCATGCCAGGGCCTCCAGCCACTGCAAACGAACTCCAGACGCATATACCCCCTTATGCATCTAGCTAATGTGGGTTCCGGGGAATTGAGCCTCAAACTGGGGTCTTTAGGCTTCACAGGCAAGCACTTAACTGCTAAGCCATCTCTCCAGCCCTCACATCCAGCATTTTTACACGGGTTCTGGGAATAAAACTCAAGTCTTTATTCCTACACGGCAAGCAGTTTACTGACTGAACTATCTCCCTACATCTAACCATTCAAAACAAAACAAAACATAAAAAGCATATAGCTGGGTGTCGTGGCACACACCTTTAATCCCAGCCCTCAGGAGGCAGAAAGAGGATCACTGAGAGTTAGAGGCCACCCTGAAACTACATAGTGAATTCCAGGTCAGCCGGGGCTTAGAGTGAGACCCTACCTTGAAAAAGCAAAACAAACCAAAAACAAGCATATATATTAAAATTAGTAGCTATTATTGTCAATCTAAAAAAATTAGTATTTATGAAATAAAAGTTATAAGCCCAAAATATTGTAAGAACTGGCTGTTAATCATAAGTATTAAGTCAGGTAAGTGTCATAACCATTGATCCATCTCTCTAGCTCCAAATATTAGATCAGAATAGTACTTAAGTGAGGTCTTTAAAAAAGCAAAACAGTGGCTCGCCCTAACCCTCCTTCTAAGACAAAATTTAAGTGATGTCTAGCTTCATTCTGCACCTCAGGAACAAGTTTATTGAAAAGAGAAGGTTGTGCCTTCAAAAGTTGTTTTTAATAATACTGCCTCAGAAATGTAACTTATAATTCTAAGACTAGAAAAGGCATTTTTAGAGAATCTGTGACAAAGAGATTTATTCATTCACTTTATAAAGTGTATTACCATAGGAGCCTGCCACCAATCTCTAATAATTAACTCAGTCAGTGTGATCTTGATCTTTTTATTATTTAACTTCACCATATGGATTCTCTGGCAAGTGAAGAAAGTACCTAAAAGTCTTTGTCACTGCGAGAATGTTTTCAAAAATAAATATGGGGCAGGAGAGATAGCTTAGTGGCTAAGGCACTTGCCTTCCGAAGCTTAAAAGACCCACGTTTGAGTCTCCAGATCTCACATTAGCCAGACACACATGCCCAGTAAGTGGCATAAAGCATCTAGAGTTTGATTGCAGTGGTTTTGGCCCTGGCGCACTAATTCTCTGTCTGTCTGTCTGTCTGTCTGTCTGTCTGTCTCTCTCTCTCTCTCTCTCTCTCTCTCTCCCTCTCTCTAAAAATAAAAATAAAATAAGTAGGAAGGAGATGAGTGGGAGAAGTGTTAGTCAAAATTAAAGATGTTATGAATAAGCCATAGGAAAACCTACTTCTTTACTAGCTCTAAAATGTGTTGTTTTTTTTAAAAAAAAAAAAAAAAAAGAGGGGGCTGGAGAGATGGCTTAGCGGTTAAGCGCTTGCCTGTGAAGCCTAAGGACCCCAGTTCAAGGCTCGGTTCCCCAGGTCCCACGTTAGCCAGATGCACAAGGGGGCGTACATGTCTGGAGTTCGTTTGCAGTGGCTGGAAGCCCTGGCTCGCCCATTCTCTCTCTCTCCCTCTATCTGTCTTTCTCTCTGTCTGTCACTCTCAAATAAAATAAAATAAAAAAAAAGAACAAAAAATATTTAAAAAAAAAAAAAAAAGAGGGCCGGGCGTGGTGGCGCATGCCTTTAATCCCAGCACTCAGGAGGCAGAGGTAGGAGGATCTCTGTAAGTTCAAGGCCACCCTGAGGCTCCATAGTGAATTCCAGGTCAGCCTGGGCTAAAGTGAGACCCTACCTCGTAACCCCCCCCAAAAAAAGAGGGCTAGTGAGATAGCTTAATGGTTAGGGCAGTTGCCTGCAAAGTCAAAGGACCTAGGTTCAATTCCCCAGGACCCACATAAGCCAGATGCACAAGGCAGTACATGCATCTGGAATTCATTTGCAGCAGCTGGAGGCCCTGGCATATTCTTTCTCTCTCTCAAATAAGTAACTAAAAATTTTAAGAAGTTTGGGCAGAAGTACACTGTGGAGATAGATAATGCTGTGGCCAGAAGCCACAGGTAGTTATAAGAAAATTTCAGTACCAAGGGTGGGATACCTTCCAGCAGGTTGTTGGTAAAGGCCCCTGATGTCCACAAAACATTACTGGCCATCACCAAGGCTTTGGTTGCCCACTAGAACAAAATGCCAAGACCCTTAACTGAGGACTTTAAGAAGGCAAAGCAATGGCTCACCCTAACCCTCCTTCTAAGACAACAGGTAAGCTCTACTTTCATTCTGTACCTCAGGTTTACAACCAAGTTTCTAACAAGTTTGTTGAAAAGAGAAATGTACACAGAGCCTGTAGTCAGCAGTACTTAACTGAGGTATTTAAGAAGGGAAAACCTCCTCTAAGAAGGCTAAGACTTGACTGCTGAAGACACTACATGCTAGGGCTGCAGTACACTGAGAAATCAAGCTGGAGTTGAGCTTGAAGCCTCCTCCTTCCTGACTAGCTGTCAGGATGCTGGAAAGAGCTATGCAGCCTGTTGGGAGAAAAGTCATCCATGGTCTTAACCAGCAGTGGACCCTGCAAGCTTTACAGCTGTCCTGTTAGGCCAAATGTACCATGGTTGCATGTATGTTATTGGGGGAAACCAACTGGTGTCTGGATCTGAGGCCCACTCAATGGGAGGAAACTCACTCCCGGTGCTGAAAACCTAACCAAAAGCCTATGGCTGGGGAGGTTATAAGCCCTAGGAAGGAACTACTTGTTGCCTGGCTAAATGCATATATTATGCCCACCAAACTGATCTCAAAATATTTATGTAAGCTGGGCGTGGTGGCGCACACCTTTAACCCCAGCACTCGGGAGGCAGAGGTAGGAGGATCGCCTGTGAGTTCGAGGGCCCCTCGAGACTACATAGTGAATTCCAGGTCAGGCTGGGCTAGAGTGAGACCCTACCCCCAAAAATAAAAAATAAAATACACACACACACACACACACACACACACACACACACACGTATACATCTTTATGTCCATATATTAATTCTACTCTCACTTTTGGTTAGAGAAGCTTCTCTTTTCAGGTGATGGTTACCACTGGGGAGACTCAAAACCCATGAGAAAAGATAGTAGTGTTTAGCATTCAGACATGTCTGTCACAACCTCTAAGGCTCAGGGACCATTGCAGAAGAGGTACTGGAAAGAATTTAGGAGATAAAAGAGGAGGAGGCATGCTTTTCAATGTGGTTTTCTACGCAAAGTGTCTGTGGCATGCATGATGTCCAGTGGCTGACACTACCTACACAAAACCTATACAATAGGAGAGGGATATGATGACATCAAAAGCAGGAATATTTAGAAGAAGGGGTTCAATGGAGGGGGATATGGGAAGTGAGACAAAGGAGAATGGTAGGAAGGGATTATGATCATGGTATATTGTCTATTTGTATGGAGACTGTCAATGAAAGGTAATAAGCTAATGATTCTTATATTCACTTAAAAATCACAAATCAAGGATTCTTAAGACTCATTCTAAAGTACAACATAAAATTTCATCTATAAGCACAACAAAGCATAGAGCACAGTTCTCACAATGTTCACGTTACTTAGCAAGTACACGTAGCCTTTATTTGCAACCACACCTACTTGCGCTGCTTCCTCTACATGTACCCGCTCATTTGTTCTGAAAAAATGTTCAGCCACATGTGTCAAATTCCTGTGGGTATCATGTCCCAAATAACTAGACAGGGAACCTCTGAGTTTTACTTGCTGCTGTCCATCCCACCCCCATCCCAGGGCCTCGGTCCTCCTGGTGCCATCTGGGATGTTCCTTGGCTTCTGCAAGACCATCCTAGGCCCTTCACTTGGTGCTCCTGGCTGGACTTCACACACTCATCTGATTGAAGCACAAGCCCTTACCAACAAAGAGTTTGTAGTAACTTGTTTTAAGCCTGCATATCTGAAAACAGCTCTGTAGTCTTCAAACTTGTTGAGCGTCTGGAAATAGGCGTGTGGGCTAAAACCTCTCTGGATGGCTGAAGCCATCCTTCAACAACTTCACTGCGGAGCAGTCCCAAAGCTGATGGCTACGGGTTCCATGTACATGCTCTACCTGCTGCCCAGAAAGCTCTGAGATTCTTCTCTGGGCATCTGGCATCACAGAGGTCTCCTGCTCTGTCTGAAGGGCTTGTGCATCCATTGCAAGACAGGCGTGCTCAGGTGCAGGGTTAGTGCTGGACATTCAAGGGGCTCTGCTGTCGGCTCTGCTGTCTCCATCTAGATTCCCAGTATCAGTCAGTGGCCCTTCTTGGATAAGTCTACAGTTTCGCTCCCTCTCTCTTTCCCCCTCTTCCTCCCTTTTTTTTTTTTTTTTTTTTTGGTTTTCCTAAATAGGGTGTCACTATTTAGGTGGCCCAGGCCAGCCTGGAGTTCATGATCTTTCTGCTTCCTTGGACCTAGGAAACAGGCATGTACCACTCTTAGCTTACTTTCCGTCTCTTAGTTTTTCTAACTAACATCCTTTTCCTGCTTTATGAAATGTCTTCATCTCAGATCTCTAGGCACACTAATATTTAGAAACTTCTTTTCTACATCTAGTTTCCCATCTTCCTTCTCGCCAACTTCTTTCCTTTGAATTGTTTTCATATTGAAGCTTTCTGTGAGATGCTCATGTCGAAGGAATAAGGAGCTGAAAGAGTTTCTTGGAACTCTCAGTCAGCCCTTCACTGCTAGAGAAGCTGTCACCACAGGACTTCACCAGTAAGCTGCCACCAGCAGACCTCAGTGGTGAGTAGCTGGTTGTACCATCTTCTAATCTGGGGTCCTCAGGTCTGTTCAGTTCAGACCCCTGAAGCAGTTCAATCTAGCAGAACCTTCTCCAATGAGGGGTGTGTCTCACCCCTCAGCTATGCACACACACTCTGCTGGCCACCTGCAGCCGTCTGCTGAGCCTTTGGCATAATGCCCACCCACAAGCCCCAGCTGCCTGGACTTCCCACAGAAAACACGCTCCAGCCTGGCCTCAAACTCACGTATTGCCTCTGCTTTCCAGTAAAGTATGCTACCATACCTGGTCTATTTTTGTTTATTTGTTTGTTTGTTTTGTTAAGGTAGGGTCTCACTCTAGCCCAGGCTGACATGGAATTCACCATGTTGTCTCAAGGTGGCCTCAAACTCATGGTGATCCTCCTAACTCTGCCTCCCGAGTGCTGAGATTAAAGGCGTGCGCCAACATGCCCGGCCCTACATTTTTAATTCTATTTAATTTCACTTAATTTAAACAGTCTCACAGGTTATTGCCTACCAACCACATAGGACAACATAGGATAAGCGTTTAGCTTCTATATACCACATGTATCAACTGAAGGATACCATCAAGCTGGAACAGAGTTGGAAGCTTCCTCTCTAGTAGCTAGCTGTCATAGTGCTGGAAAGTGCTAGTCAAACTGCAGGGGGAAAAAGTCATCAATAATGTTAAGCAGCAGTCAACTCTGTAAGCTACACAACCAGCCAGCCAAGCTAGAAGTGCCCACAGGTGCAATAATGGAGTAAATGCTATCTGATAGGACAGAGTTCACACATAGTCCTAAAAGCTTCGTTAAAAGATGACAGTTGGGCTAGGCGTGGTGAGGATAGCTGTGAATTTGAGGCCATTTGAGACTACATAATGAATTCCAGGTCAACCTGGGCTAGAGAAAAAATAAAGATGACACTTGGGAAGATCATAGGCCCTAAAGGCAAGCAACTACTGTTGTGTGGTTAAATGATGTGCTGGGTTCATCATAATACCCTCTAAATATTTACATTTATGTCCATAGATTAGTACTGTTCTCACTTTTCCATCAGAGAAGCTTATTTCTGTAGACAGCAGTAACTTCTAGGGAGACTTGACACTCATCAAAGTGCTGAGAAATTTGGTGCTGGGCACTGAGTTAATTTGTTTGCCATGCCCACCAAGGCTCAGGGACTATTGTGAAGAGGTGGCAGAAAGAAAGAGCCAGAGAAGATGGGGAGGAATGCCATCTTCTAGACACAAAGTTGCAATTGCATTCATGACCTCACAGCAGCTCTTATTAACTGAAAAACATTGGGTCCATCAACATACCATCATGATGGGGGAAGACAAAAAACAAAAAAAGAGGGAAAGAGAGAAAGGCATCAAACTAGAAGAAATAGAAAAGAAGAAAGGACATGGGGGAAGGGAAGACAAAAAATAATGGGAGGGATTTATGATCAAAATGTATCATGTACATGTGTGAAAAGTTTTAATAAAGAGAGAGAGAGAGAAGAGAATAGTTCCTAGTTTCCTTTGCTTTCTATTTGGTCAGAGAGACAACAGTTTGCTTGGACCACTGGGATCAGAAAAGAGAAAAATATAAAGCATGCATGTAAATTCATAAAATCTAAGCTTTGGGGGCTGGAGAGATGGCTTAGTGGTTAAGCGCTTGCCTGTGAAGCCTAAGGACCCCGGTTCAAGGCTCGGTTCCCCAGGTCCCACGTTAGCCAGATGCACAAGAGGGTGCACGCGTCTGGAGTTCGTTTGCAGAGGCTGGAAGCCCTGGCGCGCCCATTCTCTCTCTCTCCCTCTATCTGTCTTTCTCTCTGTGTCTGTCGCTCTCAAATAAATGAATAAAAAATTTAAAAAAAAAATCTAAGCTTTGGAAATTTAACATCAATACACATGAAGTCAAATAGGAAATAAGGTAGATAATTAAGGATGGGTAATGAGAAGGAAAAGAGGAAAGATCACTATTATATATCACAAATTGTTCCATATACAGTATTTTTCATGGCTAACTTTAAATCTCTTGTATTAATGCCAATAATTCTAACCAATTGATGGAACACTGATTTCAACAAAACAGATTTTTTTTAAAGTTTCTGTTTTTGCTCACTCCAATACAGTTATATTCTAGTTACTTACTCTGTCTCCAGGCTTAAGTAGTGGTTCATTCTTACTAGTCAGTTTATTAAGTAGAGTATAAGCTAGTTTTAAACTCCGACTCCAAAGTTTGCCTAAAATAAAATAAAAATACTAAGCAATGTAAATTTTAAGAAACTAATAGTTAACAATTTAATGTAGCAAGCATGTATCCCATAACACATTAATGGAAATTCAGAATTTTCAACTATTAACTATTTAATTTAGCACAATGCTGCAGTGAACACCATAGCTTTTTCTCAAACACAAAATTTAGTTTTAACACATAACAAGACAAGATTTTATTACAATATTAAAATAAAGAAAAACCAGCAGCAAAATCACATTCTGTGTATATTTGCACATGTGTACAGTGGATTTCAAGGAATATGATCAGACTTCATGCTGCTTTTTCCAACTAACACTGCATTGTGGATGCATTCTCGTTACTGTAAAGACCCTTCAATTTCATCATCTGAGTGGCACATATTCATGAGGCAGGTGGTACCCTCCTCTCCATGGTTTATTTGGGAGAGCCCTAGCTGCTGAAGTGGAGCCTCTACCTCACAGCACGCCAAGTGCCCAAGTCCACACTAAACCTCCTGGAAGTGGTCACCATGCTCAGGTCTTGGCCCTGGTGAATTTTCAACAACAAAAGACATCACTTAGGTGGCCAGGAGACGAGAAAGGAGAAGTGAACAAGGACTAGAAGTGTCTGGGGCAGCAGAGCGGCAACAGAACAAAGGGTAGAATTACGAGTCAACTCCCAACAGCACATGACAGCCTCCACTTCATCTACACACTACATCAAAGACGGAACAAAAACGCCACAGTCTGTCCCCTCAAATAACCTGTAGCACAACCACATGCAATTCAGCGTTCATGCCCTCTGAATTATGCTCAATGTTATTGTAAATAAATTTAACTGTGTGCCAAAGTGTAACATAAGAAAACTGTGGGGACTGACAAATCAATGAGAAAAAAATCAGGGCTGGGGAAATGGCTTAGCACTTAAGGCATTTGCCTGTGAAGCCAAAGGACACAGGTTCTATTCTCCAAGACCCACATAAGCCAGATGCACAAGGGGCACATGTATCTGGAGTTTGTTTGTAGTAGCTAGAGGCCCTGGCGTGCCCATTCTCTTTCTCTCTCCCTCCCTCCCTCCCTCCCTCTTTCTCCCCCCCCCCACTCCCCCTCTCTCTCTCTCTCTCTGTCTGCCTGCAAATAAAATAAAATAAAAAACACAAAGTTAAACTCCAACAGTTTTAGCCTGCTTTAAAAGGTCAATTCAGCCCTTCTGCACTGCTGGTGGGAATGCAATCTGGTCCAGCCATTGTGGAAAACAGTGTGGAGGTTCCTAAAGCAGCTAGAGATTGATCTACCATATGACCCAGCTATAGCACTCCTAGGCATATATCCAAAGGACTCATCTCATTTCCTTAGAAGTACATGCTCAACCATGTTTATTGCTGCTCAATTTATAATAGCTGGGAAATGGAACCAGCCTAGATGTCCCTCAACAGATGAGTGGATAATGAAGATGTGGTACATTTATACAATGGAGTTCTACTCAGCGGTAAAGAAAAATGAAGTTATGAAATTTGCAGAAAAATGGATGGACCTGGAAAGTATTATACTAAGTCAGGTAACCCAGGCCCAGAAAGCCAAGCGCCACATGTTCTCCCTCATATGGGGATCCTAGCTACAGATGACTGGGCTTCTGTGTGAGAATGAAAATACTTAGTAGCAGAGGCCAGTAAGTTGAAAAGGAGACATAAAGGGTGGAGAAAGGAAGGGAAGAGGATACTTAATAGGTTGATATTGTATATATGTAATTACAATGATTGTAATGGGGAGGTAATATGATTGAGAATGGAATTTCAAACGGGAAAGTGTGGGGGTGGGGAGGGAGGGAATTACCATGGGATATATTTTATAATCATGGAAAATGTTAATAAAAATTAAAAAAAAAAAAAAAAAAAAAAAAAAAGGTCAATTCAGGCCTTTAATCCCAGCACTTGGGAGGCAGAGGTAGGAGGATCGCCATGAGTTCAAGGCCACCCTGATACTACAGAGTTAATTCCAGGTCAGCCTGGACCAGAGTGAGACCCTACCTCAAAAAGACCAAAAAAAAATAAAAATAAAAAATAATAATAAAAGGTCAATTCAGGGTGTTAAAACTGAATACACGTTTCCCCAAATGAACCCAGCTATTTTTCAAAAGTAATTCAATGTGGCCCAGTCAGTTTTCCCCAGGAATACAAACAGTTACAAAAACAAAAACAAAAAACAACTTAATTTGCCAAATTAATAGAACAAAATAAACCAGGTGTGGTGGCACACACCTTTAATTTAACACTTGGGAGGTCAAAGTAGGAAGAGCATGCCATGAGTTCAAGGCTAGCCTGAGACTACATAGTAAGTTCCAGGCCAGCCTGGGCTACAGCGAGAGACTCTACCTCAAAAAGCAAGACAAAAGCAAACAAACAAAAAACCAAAATAAAAAAATAAGACAATAATCTCAATAATTATAATAAAATTAATAACCATACAAAATTTTAAAGTGACTTTAAGATTTTTTTTAAGCCTTTAAGACTGAAAAGCAACAAAGTTGCTTATTGTAATGAAAAGTATCTTTAACAACCAAGTAGGAAGCATCATGGTTAATGCTTGATACGAGCGCTCTTTCTGAGTAGGAGCACCTCAGGCACACCTGCCTTCAACATTTCACTGAACACCTCAACTAGTACATCAAGGGTATGGAAGAAGCAAAGATGGAGATAAAACTGTTATTTGCAGATGGTATGATTGTGTATATTATACATCCTTTATAACCAAACTTGCAAGGCTGACAGATATATTCAGATACATACAACATCATTTGATTTTTATATACTATAGTATTATAAGAAATTTAAGGCATGATTTAAATATCTGACTGTCACAAGAAACATGCCAAAGTTTCTCCATACAAAATTATGAAACAGTATTGATACAAAAGTCTCAATAATGTAAAAGTGTCAATTCCTCTCAAACATTCAAAGCTATGCCCGTTAAAATCTCAACATGGATCATGACATCAAAATAAAAGAGAGACTGGTTGAGAGGGGGAGGGAATATGATGGAGTGGAGTTTCAAAGGAGAAAGTGGGGGAAGGGAGGGAATTACTATGGGCTATTGTGTACAATTATGGAACTTGTCAATAAAAAAAGAAAGAAAGAAAAAGAAACCTCAACATGGGTCTAGAGAGATGACTTAGTGGTTAAGGCACTTGCCAAAGCCAAAGAATCCAGGTTTGACTCCCCAGGACCAATGTAAGCCAGATGCACAAGTGGATGCATGCATCTGGAGTTTGTCTGCAGCAGCTGGAGACCCTGGAACGCCCATATTCTCATTCTCCCTCTCTCTCTCAAAATAAATAAAAATAAGACTAAACCAGGTATGGTGGTGCACGCCTTTAATCCCAGCACTCAGGAGGCAGAGGTAGGAGGATCACCATGAGTTCAAGGCCACCCTGAGACTACATAGTGAATTCCAGGTCAGCTTGGGCTAATGTGAAACCCTACCCCAATAAAACAAAAGAAAAAAGAAAAAAAAAAGACATAAAAAAATCTCAACAGGTACATTGGGCCACTCCTGAAAAACATAAAGTGAGAACCATTGAGATACATTCATAGATGATAGAGGAGAGGACTCTTTAGTATGCCAAAGCTTGTTATAAAGCTTGGCATTGGCCAGATGTGGTGGTACACGCCTTTAATCCTAGAACTCAGGAGGCAGAGGTAGGAGGATCACCATGAGTTCAAGGCCACCCCGAGACTACTTAATGAATTCCAGGTCACTGAAACCCTACCTAGAAACAAACAAACAAACAAAAATACCTTGGCATTGAGGCTGGAGAGATGGCTTAGCAGTTAGACGCTTGCCTGTGAAGCCTAAGGACCCCAGGTCAAGGCTCGATTGCCCAGGACCCACATTAGCCAGATGCACAAGGGGGCACAGGCATCTGGAGTTTGTTTGCAGCAGCTGGAGGCCCTGGAGTACCCATTCTCTCTCTGTCTCTTTCTCCCTTTGTCTGTTGCTCTCAAATAAATAAATAAACAAAATTTTAAAAATATATATAATAATTTAATAATTTTTTAGGCAGGGCATGGTGGCACACGTCTTTAATCCCAGCACTTGGGAGGCAGAGGTAGGAGGATCACCATGAGTTCGAGGCCACCCTGAGACTACATAGTGAACTCCAGGTCAACCTGGGCCAGAGTGAAACCCTACCCTGAAAAACCAAAAATAATAATAATGATAATGATAATAATAATAATAATTTTTTAAAAAGCCAGGCGTGGTGCAACACAACTTTAATCCCAGCATTTGGGAGGTAGAGATAAGTGGATCGCTGTGAATTTGAGGCAACCCTGAGACTAAATGGTGAATTCCAGGTCAGTCTGGCCTAGAAAGTAAGTCCCTAACCCCAGGGTAAAAAGAAAAAGAGTGTGACCAATCAGAGGTGCCAGGCACACCCATCAGTGTGGACCACACAATGGTGCAATGGTGGGCCTAGAATGGACTGCTACAGACAGTGGCAAACAAGAACAGGAGAGCTAATGATTATCCTTGAAACGCTGACTCTGTCAAAGAAGCCGCTTTCTGCAGATGGCAGCCACAACTGGGGAAACTCAAAACACATGAAGGGATTGAGAAGTGAGTTGAGTGCTCAGCACTAAAAGAGACATCCTATCTTACCCTCCAAGGCTCAAGGAACACTGTGGAAGAGATGATGGGAGGAATGTAATATACAAATGATGAATGCTTTGGAGTGATTTTTAGACACAAACTGACCTCACAACAACAGTCATTACCTACTACACAAGTCCTGCACAATAGGTTGGAGAGATGGCTCAGCAGTTAAAGGCACTTGCTTGCAAAGCCTAATGGCCTGGGTTCAATTCCCCAGCACCCACATAAAGCCAGATGCACAAAGTGATGCATGTATCTGGAGTACATTTGCAGTAGCGGGAGACCCTGGTATACCATTCTCTCTCCTCCCTCCCTCCCTCTCTCTGTCTCTCTGCTTGTGAATATAAATTAAAAAAATTTTGAAAAAGACCTGTACAATGCTGGGCTGCCATCATGAATGACAGAAGAGGGGGGACATAACATCAAAATAAAACAGGGACTGATAGGAAAGAGGAAGAGGGTCAGAAGTGGGGAAGGGAACAAAAAGAAAGAAAGAAAAGAAAAAAGCATGACACCTTGGGTAAAGAGAGCTTTATAATGGACAAAGCTTCCCTTCTTTGCTTCCTACCAGGAAGCGCAGAAGGAAATGGTCCATGGTTTGACATAATCCTGAGAGCACAAGAATGGAATGTTCTTGTTTTATACAGCAGCGGGTTGATTAGAGGGGCTGAGTTGAAAGCTTTAAGGCTACAATAAGTGACATAGGCCATTAAGGATATGCAGGATGCTACTAAGTCTACTAAGAAAATGGTATCTGTGCTTGATTGGTGAAGTCTTTTGGGAGCATGGAAATGGAAGGCAGGCAGGCAGAGAGGAGGGTGGCACTCAACCCACACTGCACATACGCACCTAGCGCATACTGTAGATGGATGGGTGACCTGAATGTGAATAGCAAACCAACAGTGTCCCAGGCTATAGGATAACTTCACGATCACAACACAAAAATCATGGACTATCAAGAATGGTGCCTCAGGCCTATAATCCTAGCACTCAGAAGGCTGAGGCAGGAGAGTTACAAGTTTGAGGCCCATTTGACCCACATAACAAGACTTTCTGAAGAAAAAAAAAAAACAAATCACGAACCATAAAATAAGATGATACAGGGGCTGGAAAGATGGCTCAGCAGTTAAGACACCCCTTCAAAGTCTAACAACCCAGGTTCAATCCCCCAGTACCCACATAAAGCCAGAGACACAGTGGTACATGCATGTGGAGTTTGTTTGCAGTGGCTGGCCTGGTGCACCCATTCTCTCTGTCTCTTTTATCTCTCTCTGCTTGCAAATGAAGGAAGGAAGGGAGGGAGGGAGGGAAGGCAAACTGGTCATGGTGGCACACACCTTTAATCCCAGCACTAGGGAGGCAGAGGTAGGAGGATTGCTACAAATTCATGGCCACCCTGAGACTACATAGGGAATTCCAGGTCAGCCTGGGCTAGAGTGAGACCCTAACTCAAAAAACCAAGCACACAAACAGAAAACAAAGATGATATAGGATTTTACTTCTATGCAGGACAGGAGACATTTGCAGCATGCCACCAGTAAAGAACTAGCAATCTGAACAGGAAAAAAATATCCTACATATAATTTTATGCATGAAGGGGAAAAACACAGCCTACCTGATCATCAGAAAAAGGTGCACTAAAACCACAACTTAGCTAACATCACTAAGCTTGAGGAAACAAGTGTGGCAGTGTAAGGGAACAAGCAGGACTTGCTTGCTGTTGGTGAGAAATAGAAAAGCGTGTGTGTCTAGCAGGCGTGAGAGGAAGCCTCACCTCAGACCTAGCACTGCTACTCCCAAGAACTTATTCTAAGAAGGCGGATCACAGGCAAGGCACACCAGCATCCATCCTTCCTCCCTCCCTTCCTTTCTTTGTTTTTCGAGGTACAGTAGTCTCACTCTAGCCCAGGCTGACCTGGAATTCACTATGTAGTCTCAGGATAGTCTCGAACTCATGGCAATCCTCCTTCCTCTGCCTCCCGAGCACTGGGATTAAAGGCATGCACCACTATGCCCAGCTAACCAGCATTTTTTTTTTTTTTTTGGTGGGGGGGAGTTGAGGTAGGGTCTCACTCTAGTTCAGGCTGACCTGGAATTCACTATGTAGCCTCAGGGTGGCTTCGAACTCATGGCAATTCTCCTGCCTTTGCCTCCCAAGTGCTGGGATTAAAGGCATGCGCCACCCCACCTGGCTTCACCAGCACCAGACAGAATTGAAACAACCCAAATGTCCAACAGCATGTGATAAGCAAATTCTAATGTACTCTTTCCTCAACAGAAAGGAGAGAACTACAATGCACACAAAAGGAAGCCTGAATCAGAAACACAGCACTTCTGGGTAGAAGCTATGATCGCTGGTACCTAAAATGAGTTTAAGGCCGTAGAGAACGCTGAAAGGAACAACCAACCGCAGGCAGCGAAGACTACAGGTACTAAGATTCCAGAGAGGGGAAGCGAACTGAGGTAGATGAGAGTGGGGGCAGCCACTGTGCTGTGGTGTCTCATCCTGACTCCAACTGAGTATGAGATCTCAGGTTATAAGCAAGGTACCAGGGGCTTGGAAAACTCCACAAGTAGAAGAAACTAGAGGCCTCACTAGCATGGCTACCCTTTCAGATTATGTGCTGAACTCCCAAACCATTTATAATAAGAATAAATCTAAAGAAAGCTGCTCAGAAATTTTGTATTTAAAATATAAAAACATTGCCAAGAATAATTAAAGTCTTTAAAGGGGGAACTATTCTAAGCCATGGACTGAAAGTATCGTAATTGTATTATCAGCTCTCTTCAAAATCAACCAGATTCAATAAAATGCCAACTAATATTCCAGCAGAAATGTTTATACAAAATGATAAATTAGTTCTGAAATTTACTTTTGATGAAATGAAAGCTATCAATGTAATGGCTAAGAACAACAATGACAATCACAGGGCTAGGGGCCCCAATGCCAAAGCCTCAAAGACAGTAGACAGATAACACACTGGGTGACAATAGCTAAATGGAGCCAAAAAGAACCCAGAATGCCCACATACTTCACAATGGAGCACCATAATTCCTGGGTGGATGGGGAACATGCCTTTTCAATTAGCAGCCTAGAGTCAATTAAGTATTCTTCAGGAAGGAAGGTAGTTAATTTTCACATGGCATGCAGAATTAAATTATAGCTAGAGGGCTGGAGAGATGGCTTAGCAGTTAAGACATTTGCCTGCAAAGCCAAAGGACCCTGGTTCTATTCTCCAGGACCCATGTAAGCCAGATGCACATGCGTTTGGAGTTTTTTACAGTGGCTGAAGGCCCTGGAGTGCCCATTCTCTCTCACTCCGCCTCTTTCTCTGCATCAAATAAATAAACAAATAAAATACTTAAAAAATTATAGCTAGAAGCCAGGTATGGTGGCACATGCCTTTAATCCCAGCACTTGGGAGGCAGAGGTAGGTGGATCGCCATGAGTTCCAAGCCGGCCTGAAACTACATAGTGAATTCCAGGTCAGCCTGGATTAGAGTGAGACCCTACCTCAAAAAAAAAACAAAAAAAGAAGGCAATTATAGCTGGAACATAACATCTACATAACAATAAGATAAGGTTGGCTTTAGAAGGACATGGGAGTAGATCCTGGCAATCATAGGCTGGGAAAAGGCTTAGATTACATTGAGAGCTCTCATTCATTAAAAGTTATAATTAAGGGGCTGGAGAGATGGTGTAGCAGTTAAGGCCTTGCCTACAAAGCCAAAGGACCCAGTTTCGATTCCTCAGTACCTATGTAAGCCAGATGCACAAGGTGGCACATGCATCTGGAGTTTGTTTGCAGCAGCTGAAAGTCCTGGAGCACCTATTCTCTCTCTACCTGTCTCTATCCCTCTGTCAAATAAATAAAGTAAATAAAATTTAAAAACATAATTTAAAATGTCAAAAGGTAATTTAAGCTAGACTGTGGTGGTGCACACCTGTAACTCCAACACCAGGAGGCAGAGGCAGATTTTTGAGTCCAAAACCAGCCTGGGCTAACACAGGGAGACTTTGTTGCAGTAGCAGCAATGACCAAAAGGCAATCTGAATAGAATAGGAAGAAAATACTTATAAATCATGTATCTGACTAAAGGCATGAATCTGGACATAAAGCAGTTAAAAAAAAGTTGACACAGGAATAGAAATGAGCCAGAAGATATCCATCCAAACAGCATCATTAGAAACCAGACAAATGCAAATCAGAATCTAGCTGGACACTTTAAATCACCTACAAAACTGACTAAACATAGGACATCATGCTGGCGAGGATGTGGACTACTCTAGGCAGACAACTGTTGCAAACCTTCGGAGCACAATCTGGTGGCATGTTCTGAAGCTGAAAATATGCTAACCAAGAGGGCCAAAGACCAATGTTTACAACAGCTCCAGAAGCAACAATCCCAAACCAAAGTGGAAGTAACCCAAATGTCCATGTACTGGGGACTACATAAGTATGTTTTCGTATATGCCTCAAGCAAAGTAATACCCAACAATAAGAATAAATTTCTTCACACCGCACTGCCCATGAGTCTAACATGTGAGAGAAATGACTACAGACATAAAGAACACTCTCTGTATAATCTGTTCTCATTGAAATTTTAAACCTGGCAAGTCAGCAGCCTGAGTAGTTGGGCCCGTGGTCTCAATTTGTGTGGAGGACATAATTGCTGAGAGGGGCCATGCCAGCTTGGGCCTAGGGAATGCTTCTGCTCCCAGGGCTGTGTTCATTCTGCAAAGTGCATCAAGCTATGTGTGTACGCATGACTTGTTATATAAGAACACAGTAAGGAACCAAAAGATAGATCCATAAAAATATAAAGCTCAAAACAATATAAAGTTAAACTGGGTTGTTCAGAATGCATACACATTAGAAATATTCAAAGGCAGCCAGTGAGTGACCCCCGTGGTGGGAGAAAGTAGTGCCTAGAACAAGGCAGCGTGGTGCTTGTCTGACAGCAAGGTATGCTTCGCTGCTTCACGAGCTACTGTCTGTGTGTGGTCGTGTGAGACACTATACAGGTGAGCAGGAAGCATGGCACTGCTCGCTGATACTTGCCATAGGTGAGGGTGAAGGTGGCTTTTCCCGCCGTGTCCAAGGCAGTCAGACAGGGTGCTTTGGGCTGCGTTGTGCCCCAGCGCTGCAGTGCAGTCAGCAGAGTCGGAGGCCCACGCGCCCCTGCTGACAGAGGCTCTCCTCTCAGCACTGCCATCTGACCTCCCTCCGGCTTTGGCTGGTTTGGATCTGGTTGTTGAACTACAGAAAGAACAAAATTTTAAAACCCAACATTTCAGAGTGCTGCCTCCACACATTCTGTTTTTAAGCAGTCATACTAAGATTTGCTCTGCAATCACAATCATAAAAGCTTACAATAATCTGTCCAGATTTCCTTATCATCTTACAACCACAGGCCAGCTAACCACAGGACTAAGGGAGATTTAGTCACGGGCAATGATGGTTTTGAAAAAAAAACCACTATTCTAGTAAGCACAGCCTTACACAGGAAAAGGTGACTGCAGAATGGCATTTTCACTTTTTTTTTTTTTTTGGCTTTTAAATTTCATTTATTTATTAATTTGAAAGAGAGAAGGGGGGGAGAGACAGAGAGAGAGAATAGTGCATGTGCCACCTTTTGCATCTGGCTTACATGGGTACTGGGGAATCAAAGCTGGGTCCTTAGGCTTTGTAGGCAAGCACCTTAACTACTAAGCTATCTCTCCAGTCCAAAACTGAGACTTTTAAAGAGAAATTAGGGTAAAGCTGTGAGCACATGGACTTAAGAGAAAGTGAGGGTTTTTTTTTGTTTTGTTTTGTTTTGTTTTTGTTTTTTTTTTTTTTTTTTTGACAGAGAGAGAAAAAGAGGCAGAGAGAGAGAATGGGCACACCAGGGCCTCTAGCCACTGCAAATGAACTCCAGACATATGTGCCACCTTGTGTATCTGGTTCATGTGGGTCCTGGGGAATTGAACCTGGGTCCTTTGGTTTTGCAGTCAAGTACCTTAACTGCTAAGCCATCCATACAGCCCAAAAGTGAGACCTTTTAAAGAGAGATTAAAGCTGCTGGTATATGGAAAGTGAAATATAGGAGCTTGTGTAGGAAAGGAGACCAGAGGAAAATCATGTATGTAATCAAAGAGATTAGTTACCCCAAACTATAAAGCAGAGACAAGCAGAAAAGCCATCTAAACCAAGAAACAGTTTTATGTACTCCCTCCCACTGAGTGGGGGAGCTGGACTCACGTGTATCCTTGTGGCCTTAGCCAAAGAGAGGAAGGCAGTCCAGGCAGAGAAACAGAGCCAAGCTGCATGGAGCAAGCAGAGTTTGCTATAGGAAGAAGACAGGAGCCTTTATAGGCAAGGGGAAGACCCCACTGTTTGGGAGACTTAGAGAGTGGCTCCCTGGGCCAGCCCTTGCAGGGCTATCTATAGAGGTGGCACTTCCACTTTCCCACCTTGGGGCTGTACTGTACTGACATTTCCCATCTCCAGAGTACGTGCACTTCGGCAGGTTTGGAGCTCAGAAAGCAGGTTCTAGTGCTTGGCTCATGCAGGACCAAAGTGGGCAGAATCACCATTGTGTCAAGCATTGAAGCCACTAGCATTATTTGAAAGGAAAATACTAACACCTATTTTCAGGGATGTGTAAACAAACTTTGCCTCAGTGTTAAACAAGATTGTTCTCCAAGGACAGAGGTGTCGCTCAGTGGTAGATCATTTGCCAAATGTGTGTGAGGGCCTATTTTTGACCCCAACACTGAGAAAAAAGAAAAGAGGTTTGTTCTCCAATAGCTCTGATGAGAAAGAGAAAGAAAGACTGCTCTCTGGACATGACAGCTTACACCTGTAGGTAATCCCAGCACTGGGAAGGCTGAGGCAGAGAATTTTAAGTCTAAGGCCAGCCAGGGCAATATAATAAGATTCTGTCCCCTGCCGCCACCCTACCCCCACAAAAAGAAAAAAGAAGAAAAGAAAAAGACAGAAAGACTACTGTAAGAAACATTCAGGGACCAGAGAGATGGCTCAGCAGTTAAAGGTACTTGCTTGTAAAGGCTGTTGTCCTGAGCTCAATCCTCCAATACCCACATAAAACCAGATGCACAAGAGGCATCTGGAGTTTATTTGCAACAGTAAGGGGACCTGGTAGGCTTATATTCTTTCTCTCTGTGTGTCTATCAAATATCAAAAAAAAAAAAAAATGTTTTTAAATTTTTTAAAGAAGCATCCCAGCAGGAGTGAACAGCTTAGCGGTTGAGGTGCTTGCCTGCAAAGCCAAAGGATCCAGGTTCAAATCCCTAGGACCTATGTAAATGAGATGCACAAGGTGGCACATGAGTCTGCAGCTCATTTGTAACAGCTGGAGGCCCTGGAGTGCCATTCTCTTTCTCTCTCCCAATCTCTCTGTCTGTCTGTCTGTCTCAAATAAATAAATAAAGACATTTTAAAATTTAGAAAAAGAAACATTTAATCTCAGCACTCAGGAGGCTGAGGTAGGAGGATCACTGTGAGTTCGAGGCCAACTAGCGAGTAAATTCCAGGTCAGAACCTACCTCGAAAAAAACTAAAAACACACTAAATATATATTCATTCACAACTGAAAGGCAAAACTTCCAAAAAGGAGCCAAAGTTTTTTGGGCTTTTTAAATATTTTTAATTTTTAAATATTTTGTTTATTTGAAAGAGGCAGAGAGAGAGGAAAAAAAAAAAATGGGCATGCCAGGGCTTCCAGCCTCTACAAACAAATTCCAGATGCATGCATCACCTTGTGCATCTGGCTTACATGGGTCCTGAGGAATTGAACTTAGGTCTCTGTACTTTGTAGGTGTGGTAGTTTGATTCAGGTGTCCCCCATAAACTTAGGTGTTCTGAATGCTAGCTCCCCAGCTGATGGATATTTGGGAATTAATGCCTCCTGGAGGGAGTGTATTGTTGGGGGCGGGCTTATGGGCTTTATAGCCAGTTTCCGCATGCCAGTGTTTGGCACACCCTCCTGTTGCTGTGGTCCACCTTATGTTGGCCAGGGGGTGATGTCCACCCTCTGCTCATGCCATCGTTTTCCCCTGCCATCATGGAGCTTCCCCTCGAGCCTGTAAGCCAAAATAAATCTCTTTTTCCCAGAAGCTGCTCTTGGTTGAGTGATTTCTAACAGCAATGCGAACCGGACTGCAACAGTAGGTAAGTGCCTTAACTGCTAAGCCATCTCTCCAGCCCAAAAGGAGCCAAATGTAAGCTAAAAATTGAATATGTTAAAGCCATGCAAATATAAGTAGTTCTGACTTAAAAGTTTAAATAACCTAGCTGGCAAGGCAGCGTTAAAAAAAATAATAAATAGAATGGAATTTCAAAGGGGAAAGTGGGGCGGGGGGAGGGAATTACCATGGGATATTTTTTTATAATCATGGAAAATGCTAATAAAAATTTAAAAAATTTAAAAAAGAAAGCCAAGCACCACATGTTCTCTCTCATATGTGGATCCTAGCTACAGATGACTGGCTTCTGCATGAGAATGAAAATACTTAGTAGCAGAGGCCAGTAAGGTAAAAAGGAGACATAAAGGGTAGAGAAAGGAAGGGAGGAGGATACTTAATAGGTTGATATTGTATATATGTAATTACAATGATTGTAATGGGGAGGTAATATGATGGAGAATGGAATTTCAATTGGGAAAGTGTGGGGGTGGGAAGGGAGGGAATTACCATGGGATATATTTTATAATCATGGAAAATATTAATAAAAATTAAAAAAAAGAAGTTGAAAAAAATAGAAGTCTTTTGATATGCTTTGAATAAATTTTCACAAGGGAAAAAAATTAAAATAATAATAATAATAAATAAATAAAAATATTTTTAAAGACGATTTTTTAAAATAACCTAAGTCAAATGAAGGCTAAGAAGCCTTTTTATGAATCCTGGATTCAGAGAGAAATGTTAAGTCACTTGAATCTGAGCCATGAATATCTGATCACATAGAGGATGAAGTCACAGGGTTCCACACTTACCAGTGACAGGGTAACTAGTGTTTTGCCGTGTTATAATATAACAGTAATAACTCACAAACTTTGTGTGTACCACATTTACCAAAACAAGCCAGAGAGCCCTACCTTCCAGTAATTCTTCAAAGTCATCCACGAAGAATTCCTTCAGAGGAGGACGCTTTGGCCTCTTCAGAGTGTTCAGAAGCTGCTGGATCTTGGAGGATACTCTGCTGTTGACAGGAACACCTGTCATGGGGAGAGCAGACGTGGACTAAAGCTGGGCTGCACATCCACAAGAGAACGCGCTGAGTGCAAGGACTGAGGGCAAAATACGAAGTACATCAGAGCTTATGAATACAGCCAGCTGCTGGCCCATCAGTCATTTTATAATGTATTAATTCATTTGACAATCATTTATGGAACACCTTGTAAGAAATAAGATCTTGGGGCTGGAGAGATGGCTTAGCGGTTAAAGCACTTGCCTGCAAAGCCTAAGGACCTAGGTTCAATTCCCCATGTAAGCCAGATGAACAAGGCAGCACATGTGTTTGGAGTTCATCTGCAGTGGCCAGAGGCCCTAGTGTGCTCATTCTGTTTCTTTCTCTCTCTCACACACACAAATTAATTAAAAATTTTTTTAAAAAGTAAGTAAGATGTGTTCTAAGCTAGTAGTTTATAAAGTAGTCCAGAAACCCGAGGGTGCCTTTTCAGGGTGTGTGAGGTCAAAAACATTCCACAGTTGTATTAGGGTTATCTGCCTTTCTTGCTCTCCTACAGAGCCCGCATGTGTGCGACAGCACCACAGATACATATAAACCAGATGTGAGGACCAGTTGCCTCTGTCAGCCAGTCACAAGACATGGCACACAAGTCCAACATTTTTATCGAGTGTCTGCTGCTGTGGAAATCTTTTGTTTATACATGTGTATGATTTGGTCAATATGTAAATGAGTTTATTCTAATTTTAAATGAATTAACAATTCTAAAATCCTCAGTTTTCATTTCTTTTTAAAAATATCTTTATTTACTTATTTGCAAGCACAGAGAAATAGAAGAAAGACAGACAGTATGGGTGTGCCAGGGCCTCCAGCCATTGCAAATGAACTCCAGATGTGTGTGCTATTGTGCATCTGGCTTTACACAGGTACTAGAGAATCAAACTCAGGTTGTTAGACTTTGTAGACAAGTGTCTTAGCCACTAAGCTATCTCCCCAGCCCCTCAGTTTAAATTTCTATATAGTAAATACTATGTAAGTTGGAAACTGTGTAGTATCCTTGGCAGATGGAACATCAGCCAAAGAAACAGGCTCATCATCCTTTGTTGAGTGAAAGCAAGCAACAATATGCACAATGCAAAGAAACAAGCGTGCTGCAGGGGCGATGAAGGGCAGTGCAGAGGAGGACTGCCGCAGCTCCTGAGGCCCTGTCACTGTCTTTCAGCAACAGGATACACACAGACGCGCTCGGGACCTCGCACTCCAGATGCACAATGCACACAAATCAGCATACCGAGACAGAAACCTTCTGCCCAGCAGTCAAGAATCTGGCTTCCCTAGCTGGGTATGGTGGCGCACGCCCTTAATCCCAGTATTCTAGGGAGGCAGAGACCAGCCTGGGATTACAGAGTGAGTTCCCCTTGTCAATGTCTGAATGCCCTTTCCTCCAGTGAGAACTCTGTCTCATAGCAAAGTTCACCTTGTTCCATACCATCCTGTGTATCATCTCAGACCCCTTCATCATGTCACTATAAAAAATAAATTAAAAAAAAAAACTTATCAAGCTAGGGAGATGGCTCAGTGAATACGAGCACTTGCCCCAAAGTATGAAGATGTGACTGGTGGTATTTGATTCCCCAGTGCTGGTGTAAACAGAGGGACGTAAGTATTTTTATCCCTTTGCTTTAATACTTTTGAATACCATTATAAAACTTTTTTATAATTTCCATTTTAGACTGTTTATTAGTGTATAGAGAAGCAACTAATTTTTGTGTTGCTTTGTATCTTGCTATTTCACTGAATTCATTTATTCTAATAGTGTGTATGTGTGTAAGCTTTAGAGTTTTCCACATACAGGATCATATCATCTGCAAACAGAAATAGGTTTACTGGGTTGAAGAGATGGCTTAGTGGTTAAGGAACTTGCCTGTGAAGCCTAAGGACCCATGTTCCATTCTCCAGATCCCTTGTAAGCCAGACACACAAAGGTGAGGCAAGTGCAAGGTGGCACAAGCCCACTAGATGGCGTAAGCACCTGGAGTTGGACTTCAGTGGCTGAGGCCCTGGTGCACCAATTCTCTCTCTCTCTCTCTCTCTCCCTAAAATAAAATTTAAAATAAGGAAAGATGTATTTTTTATTTCTTCCTTGAGTTTGGATGTCTTTCATTCTTCTCTCTTACCTAAGCGCTTTGGCTAAAGCTTCTGCTACTATGTTAAGTAGAAGTGTGGCATGCACAGTCTTCCCTGCTGTTTCTCATCTCTCTTCCTATCTGTGTGTGTGTGTGTGTGTGTGTGTGTGTGTGTGTGTGTGCATGTATGTATGCTGATTCCTATGTGTGGGTGCACATATGTGTGCAGGCCAGAAGTCACTGTTGGCTGTCTTCCTCAATCACTCTTTTACCTTTTTTTGCAAAAGGATCTCTTGCTGAATCCCTGACTCCTAGCTTACGAGCGAGTATTGTCTCTCCCCACGTCTCCCTCCCCAGGGATTAGAGACATATACCAACAGTCAGAATTTCACATGGGTACTTTGGATGCAACTCAGATGCCAAGTACTTGACCCATTGAGCCATCTCCCCAGCCTTCTTATTGTATCTTGACCCATTTAACTAAAGTGTTGATAATTTTATCCATTTTTCAAAGAGCTTGCTTTCATATTAATTATATTGTCTTTTCTCTGTTAATTTTTACCCTAATATGCATTATTTCCTTCTTCTTTTTTTGATCTTTTTTTTTTTTTTTAGTTTTTTTTTTAAATTATTTTTTGGTTTATTTTTACTTATTTATTTGAGAGCGACAGACAGACAAAGAGGCAGAGAGAGAGAGAATGGGTGCGCCAGGGCCTCCAGCCACTGCAGACGAATTCCAGACACGTGCGCCCCCTTGTGCATCTGGCTAACGTGGGTCCTGGGGAATCGAGCCTTGAACCGGGGTCCTTAGGCTTCACAGGCAAGCACTTAACCGCTAAACCATCCCTCCAGCCCGAGTTGTGTTGTTTTTTTTTTTTTTTTTTGAAGTAGGGTCTCTGGCCCAGGCTGACCTGGAATTCACTATGGAGTCTCAGGGTGGCCTCAAACTCATGGCGATCCTCCTACCTCTACCTCCTGAGTGCTGGGATTAAAGGCGTGCACCACCACACCCAGCTTCTATTTCCTTCTTCTGATGGATTTACTTTGCTCTACTTTTTCCACTCTTTGTGTGTGTGTGTGTGTGTGTGTGTGTGTGTGTGTGTGTATTTTTTATTGACAACTTCTATACTTACAAACAACAAACCATGGTATTTCCCTCCCCTCCCCCACTTTTTTGGGTTTTTTGAGGTAGGGTCTCACTCTAGCCCAGGCTGACCTGTTATTCACTATATAGTATCAGGGTGGCCTCAAACTCATGGTGATCCTCCTTCCTCTGCCTCCCAAGTGCTGGGATTAAAGGCATGCACCACCACACCTGGCTTTTTACTTTTTCCACTTTAAGACAACTCTTAGATCAATGGGTTTAGACCTTTCTTGCTTCCTGATATTAGTATTGGGAACACTAAATAGCCTCCTAAGATCATTTTCTGAGTCTGCACCAACCTCAGAAGCTGCTGAGGACCCAGAGCAGATGTTCCAGCTGTGCTGTCTTCCATGCTGATGTTAGGGACAGGAGCTTCCCAAAGCTGTGCATTCCCTTCTACACCACAGTCACTCCTTGTGCATCCAATCTGAATTTGAGGTTTCCCCTCCCCACTCACCTTATTTCCTGTCTGAGCAATTCCATAAATGCTGCTTTCGATGGTAACATTAACTACACACTGGTTTCGTTTATTTGCACAATGAATTGTAATTGATACAACTGATGACAGGCACTGCTCACCATCTGCAGTTTCCAGGATGCTTCCACTGTGCCCTCGAGGAATACCTCTCACAGAAGCCACCTGTGGACGTTCATAGTGGAGGTGCTCTGCCAGCCCAGTGGTGACATCGGGAGGGGCAGAATGCAAATCTGCTTATGAAAAACATACCCAAGTGATAGTGCCATTAATTCCAATAAGCATTAAGTTACTGTAGCAACTCTATCAGTCTATAGCTTCACTGTGTAAGCTCTAAGCAAGGGGGTATGATAGCCTGATTAGTTTTGTCTTCCTGGACAAAGACATACAGGACCTTATAAACACCCAGATATGGTAAGCAGAGATGTGTGCATAAGAGGGACTCAATTCTCAGAAAACTCTGGATCCAGAATCACAGTACTACACAGACACAGGTTTACAGAAAACTTGCTCATCAAAACAGCCTAACAAATTTTGTTTGGCTGGTTAAGATAGGAATTCATTATGTAATCCAGCTGGCTTCAAACATGTGATTCACCTTTCTCATCAGGGACTCATGCCTTGCAGACCCCTATTTTCCCCCTGATATTTTATGTACCACATTTTCCACCTTCATATTTTATTATAATTACCTACTTCATAATTCCACTTGGTAAAGCACTTGTGCTTTTGTTTTGTCCTTTTACCTGATCAATTTGTATTTGCATTCATCTTGCCCAAAATTGGGTCCACAGCTGTTCTGTGGATTTTTTTTTTTTTAATTTTGGGTTGGAAAGTCTCCCTCAAAGAAACAGATATTAATCCAGCTAGACATGGTGGTGCACACCTTTAATTCCAACACCCTAGAGGCAGAGGTAGGAGAATTTCTATGAGGTCGGGGCCAGCCTGAGACTAGATAGTGAATTCCAGGCCAGCCTGGGCTAAAGTGAGACTCTACCTTGAAAACAACAAAACCAAAAAAAAAAAGGAAATTAATCCAAAAATCAAATGTTATCAGATCACTTTGGGTTTTACCGTGAAAAATCAACCAGATGTCTATAAACTATTCCTAATCCCGCCGCCAGTGTGCTAGATGTCATGTACACAGGGGAGTCTGTGCTCAGTGTACACCAGTTCCAACTGGTGTGCATGTGTGTCAGTGACAGGCCCAAGTGTAGTGATAATTCCTATGGTGAGTTACAGTCATCATTCTGAACAAATAAACTCACAACACCATGAACGTTAAATACAAAAATGAATTTTGAGACAGTACTTATAATCTGTCCTTAAATGTATCATTAACTCATTTAACTTCAAATTGATCATGTTCTTACTTTTTATTTTTTTGGTTTTTTCAAGTTAGGGTCTTAGTTAGCCAGGTTGACCTGGCTCTTACTCTAGCTCCAGGTGATTGTTGTCTTTTTTAAAAAATTACTTTGAAGCTGGGCGTGGTGGCGCACACCTTTAATCCCAGCACTCGAGAGGCAGAGGTAGGAGGATTGCCATGAGTTCAAGGCCACCCTGAGACTACAGAGTTAATTCCAGGTCAGCCTGGACCACAGTGAGACAGTCGAAAAACCAAAAAAAAAAAATTATTTTGCCTGAGCTAGAGTGAGGCTCCACCTCGAAAATAAGCAAAACAAACAAACAAAAAAAAAAAAGTAAAAAAAAATTATTTGTGAGGAGAGAGAGAGAATGAGAATGAATGGGCATGTCAGGGCCTCTTTCCACAGCAAACAGACTTTAAATGCATGTACCACTTTATGCATCCGGTTTTACATGGGCACTGGGGAACTGACCCTGAGTCAGCAGACTTTTCAAGCAAGTGCCTTTAATCCCTGAGCCATCTCCCCAGGCCCAATTGTTATCTTTTAATAGTGTAGGCACCTTGCTTGTTTAAAATGAGGTTGTACCATGTTACAGACTAGCATTGCACTTACCACCTCCTGCCTCAGTCTCCCCAAGTAGTTAGGTTGTTAGGTACTCACTATTATACCAGCTCTTTGCAGACATTAAAAAATTACCTTATTTACTTATCAGAAACAAAATATGGCTACACCAAGGCCTCTTCATGTTGCAAAGGAACTCTCGATGCATGTGCCACATTGTGCACACCTGGCTTTATATGGGTACTGGGGAATTGAACCCAGACTGGCAGGGATTGCAACCAAGTGCCTTTAACTGCTGAGCCATCTCCCTAGCCCCTTGCAGACATTTTAACTGGCATTGGGGACAGTTTTTCTTCTTCTTTCTTTAATTATTTATTTGTGAGCAGAGAAAAAAGAGAGAGAGAATGGGCATGCCAGAGCCTCCTACTGTTGCAAATAGACTCCAGATGCACGCACCTTTTTGTGCACATTGTTTTACATGGGTACTTGGGGATTGAACTCAGGTCCTTCGACTTTTGCAGGTAAAAGCCTTAACTACTGAGCCATCTCTCCAGCCCTGTACCTTTATTCTTTGAGTTGAGTTCAAGGCCACCCTGAGACTACATAGTGAATTCCAGATCAGGCTGGGTTAGAGCCAAGACCTTACCTTGGGGGGGGGGGGGAGGTATACATGGAAAGGTATAGATAGTATACATAGTGATTTATATACTACAAAGTAGTTTCTTTAATAGCTACAAAACAAAATAGGGCTGAAGAGATTGTTTGGCAGTTAAGGAACTTGCATGCAAAGCCAAGGAACCCAGGCTCAATTCCCCAGGACCCATGTAAGCCAGATGGACAAGGTGTCACATGCATCTGGAGTTTGTGTGCAGCAGCCTAAGGCCCTGGCATGTCCATTTTCTCTAATAACTAAAATAAATTTTAAAAATAAAAAAGAGCTACAAAATCTAAACTTCAATAAAAATGAGCTATTATAACTAAAAATACTGCTTTTAGGGCTAGAGAGATGGCTTCGCAGTTAAGCGCTTGCCTGTGAAGCCTAAGGACCCTGGTTCAAGGCTCGTTTCCCCAGGACCCACGTTAGCCAGATGCACAAGGGGGCGCACGCATCTGGAGTTCATTTGCAGTGGTTGGAGGCCCTGGCGCGCCCATTCCCTCTCTATCTGTCTTTCTCTCTCTCTCTCTCTGTCACTTTCAAATAAAATTTTTTAAAAAATTAACATAAAATATTTTTAAAACATACTGCTTTTAAATACAGTTGTTTAGGGCTGGAGATGGCTTAGCAGTTAAGGCGCTTGCCTGGGAAGCCTAAGAACCCAGGTTCAATTCCTTAGGATCCATGTAAGCCAGATGCACAAGGTTGCACATGCATCTGGAATTCATTTACAGCATCTGGAGGCCCTGGCACGTCCATTCTCTTTCACCCATCAATAAATAAAATATTTCTAAATGTGTTTATAATTATGTCAAATTGTTTAATATATTTGATTTCCTTCACTTTAATTCAAAACTGAAACTAAGAGTTTGCCTCACTGTTGCTTTGTCTTTTTACTTCAAACAGCCTTCGTCCATGGTTCTAGCTGAAGCGCTACCTAGAGTCAGAGCCACAGCACAGGAAGAGTCAGTGACCAGGCCGGGAACAGGAAGAAGCTGAGCACCCCTTGCAGGAGCTGCTCAGAATGGTCACATTTCAGAAGCCAGAGTGCTGTGCACCTTGGAACATTTGTAAACTTGACTGGGTGAGCATACTTTTTTTGTTGTTTTGTTTTGTTTTTCAAGGCAGGGTCTTGCTCTAGTTCAGGCTGACTGGGAATTCACTATGCAGTCTCAGGGTAGCCTTGAACTCACGGCTTCCTACCTCTGCCGAATTAAAGGTGCGTGCCACCACGCCCGATTGGTTGAGCATTCTTAACGAAAAATCTGAAACGCCTCAAAGGAGGACTCTATTTTTCAGATTATGGAAAGCAAACCTGTATTTTTGTGATTCAGAAATCAATCATCTACATTGGGCAAGCACCCAGCATATGAAAACTGTCTCTGCAGTAAACATTACCAAATTGAGATTTTTTTTTTTAAGAAAAAAAGTAGAATTAACCACAAAATGTCTACACTAGGTCCAGCAAGTGATAAAGAAGGAAAGAAAAACCCTCGCAACACAGCTTCAGGATACAAGACAGATCACCCACCGATGTAGGTAGCAAACCTCCACTGTGTATCATTCTCAGAGAATAAACATCCCTAATTCCAACATGTACCACAACTACGGGAGCCCTGAGGGCTGTGTGGTCAAATGCCATGAGCTGTGACTAGCTTGTCATGCTAAAGGTGCCTCTATCTCTAACCCACCAAGAATCAAACACTAGAAAGACTCCAGTGCTGTGACTCTCCTATGCTGTCTCACCTGGGAGTTTGGGAAAGCAGAAACATGGTAACTGACATTCAACACACAGTGGTGTTTCTCTCACATGGGCATTAACTGTGTATTTCTATGAAATTAAAGCTCTGCATGGTTGGGTACTGTGGTAGTTTGAATAGATGGCCCCCAATATATTCAGTTTTTTATTTGTTTATAGTTTGCGTGTGTAGCCACCTGGCTGGAGGCAGTGTCACTGGGTGGATCTTAAGGTGTGGTGGTGGGTTTCAGATTTCAATCTAAAGATATGCAAAGTATACCTAGTTGGAGCTCCTGAAGTGTGCTGTGCTGTCTGGCTTTTGACCTTTAGGCTTATACTTCTCTCTCTCTCTGCTTGGACATGTGAAGGCAGGCCAGCTTTTTCTGCCATTATGGAACTTCCCCTGGATCTGTAAGCTTCAATAAATCCCTTCCTCCAGAGGAGGATACTTAATAGGTTGATATTGTATATATGTGAGTACAATGATTGTAATGGGGAGGTAATATGATGGAGAATGGAATTTCAAAGGGGAGAGTGTGGGGGTGGGGAGGGAGGGAATTACCATGGGATATTTTTTTAGAATCATAGAAAATGTTAATAAAAATTAAAAAAAAAAAATAATAAATAAATAAATAAATCCCTTCTTCCATAACTGTGTCTGGTCTGGAAGTTTATCTCAGTGAACCTGAAGCTGTCTGATACAGGTACAGTGGTACATTCCTGCATCTCAGTACATGGGGGGCTGAGGAAGGGGGTTGTCACATATGGGCTACATAATGAGCCTCAAGCTAGTGTGGGCTATAGAGCAAGACTATCTCAAACAAAAACAAGCCTCTGATGAATATGAAAGTGAAGCAACGGACAACAGCTGGTTTCCTTGGATCCCTTTTCACCAGCCACACACAAGACCATCCAGATCCCTTGTCACCAGCCATACATAAGACAGCAAGCAAGTCACAGACACCATGGAGGCAGCTGTTTTCTAAGGGTGGCTCTGGACAGAGAACTATTTAGTGACTAAACCATTCTGTGAAACTTAATCTGGATGACAACTAGCCAAATGTGACCCCATTTCATCAGGTTGAGTATAACAAGCTGAAAACCAGCCAATGTCTCAGGGAGACCAGACACCACGTGACACCTGGCAACATGGCCTCAGTCATTTTATGGTAGCCCTCTATCCCAGGCACTCCTGACCCTTCCCAGCCTGAGGGGCCACAGCAGCTGTTACTGACCTATGTGGGCGTGGGCCGCCAGGCCTGCGAGCGCAGTGGTAGTGGCACTGGGAGCAGCGGCGGGTCTCCCTCCCGGGTGAGATGAGGTGGAGGATGCAGAGGATGAAGTGGACGAGCCCTGAATGACCCGGTCGAGCCAGGGCTCGACGCTGGTATGGTTCTGGAACGAAGTGGAGGTGAGTCGCCCAGGTCGCCGTAAAGAGCCCTCATCTTCTGAGGCAGATGACGTGTCTGTGGTTAAAATAATGATGACAAGCATGATGTAGGGATGGGTCAGGAGAGGGACAGAGCTCCCTGCACATCAGCCCTACCGCATGTGGCAAGTAGGTCACTATCAAATTAAAAGGGCATGCATGCAAGGACACCTACTCTGGGGAAGTGATTCCATGAGCTCCAATGTCCCCCGAGAGGCTTTGGCCAGGAGGTACTACATACTAGGGGCAAAGAAACCTCCCACCCTATAAACAAAGGAGATCCCAACTGTGATATGCTGTGTCTGACACTCAATGCTATATGACTACGCAGTCCAACACCACATCCACACATGAACATCCGGCAGGCAGGCAGGCAGGCAGCCATGCACCGTCCACACCTCACATCATGCTGAGCACTACAGCACTGTGGTGGCCATGGACGACTGCAACTGTGTCTACACCCATGCTCTCAGGGAAATCAAGTGAAGTACCTCTGGGAAGGAGCTCTTCCTCAATAGAATTGCTTTAATCCATAAAATTAATAGCGACTTGAGATTACATCAAGTCAGCATGACTGCATTTTACTGTGTTTTACAATTATTCAAGAAGTCTTTACTATTAAATAGTCTCTACGTTGTTATTTAGCAGAAACAAAAATTTGATATCCATTTCATATATTTTTTTCTTTTTTTTTAACTTCTTTCTTTCTTTTTTTTTTTTTTTTTTTTTTTGTTTGTTTTTTGTTTTTTGAGGTAGGGTCTCACTCTAGCTCAAGCTGACCTGGAAATCACTCTGTAGTCTCAGGGTGGCCTCGAACTCACGGCAATCCTCCTGCATTTGCCTCCTGCTTGAGTGCTGGGATTAAAGGCACGCACCACCACGACCAGCTTCATACATTTTTTCAACAATAAGCTTATTCTTAATAGCAAAGATGCATTTTCAAAACTATTAAGTCATCTTGTGAATTTTTAGTGTTTAGTTTTCCACTAGTAATTACAAACACATCAAGCCAAAAATGAATGTCGGCATTTCTGTTACTTGGTAACATAAGGGCAGCTATGAGAGTTCATGAATATAAAACTACCAGACATGAGCACCCTGACACAATTTAACAGGAAATGAGGGAGAAACCCCAACTACAGGGTTTGTTTGTTTTTTTTGGTTTTTCAAGGTAGGGTCTCACACTAGTCCAGGCTGACCTGAAACTCACTATGTAGTCTCAGGGTGGCCTCGAACTCATGGTGATCCTCCTACCTCTGCCTCCCGAGTGCTGGGATTAAAGGTGTGTGTCACCACACCCAGCCAGCCAGGTTTTCGTTTCTAATGGTAACAACAAACAAATCCAAAATCTCCAAATAGTTTTGTACTGTCTTATTTGAAATATAGTGACACTAGATTATATGGGAAAATGAGAATAATTTTAAAATTATTAATTCAGAGCCAGGCATGATGATGCACGGCTTTAATCCCAGCACTCGGGAGGCAGAGGTAGGAGGATCACCATGAGTTTGAGGCCATCCTGAGACTACATAGTGAATTCCAGGTCAGCAGACCCTACCTCGAAAAATTAAAAATTAGAAAATAAAAAATTAATTCAGGAAACTTACACATTCCCTTAAGTGCTTATTTAAGGTTCTACTTTTTCACTAAATGACATAAATGGCATCTTAGTAAAAATAATAATAGAACCCCCACAAAAATCCATGAAGAAATCAAGTATCCATTTGGAAAAGAACAATACTTGGTATAGTACAGAGTTTTAGGTAAGGATTATACACATATGCAAATTCTTTAATACCTAAAATTTTTTCCAAATCTTGTTTTATAGGCCAGAAGACACTTCCATGGAATGGGAATAAATACACCGCTAGGTCAGCGGCGTACTCATACAAGCCCTTCCCGACAGCACTGACCATCAATACCTGGAGGGGTGCAGGTTTCCACAGACGAATGCACGAGGACGGAGCGCCTTTTCGAAGGCATAGGCATCTTCCTCTCTTTGTACTGAGCCAAAGCTGCTTGCACAGCTTCTGTGTGGACATCTACAGAGGAAAAGAGCAGGAGAAGTGCTTTAGACAGACTAGGGACAAGTCACGCTTCTATTTGTTTCCTTCAGGCCCAAAAGCAGCACAGGCTCTGCCTGCCCACCCGTCCTTTCACATTGATCTTCGAGGATTTCTCTAAGTATCCTTGTCTGAAGACTTGACTTTGGGGGCAGGCAAATATTTCTACAATTATAAACAAACATAAAGGAAAGACTAGCCAGGGTGGAAGTCCTATAAATCCCAGTACTCAGGAGATAAAGGCAGGATGATCAGGAGTTCAAGGCCATCCTCACCTAGTGTGGTGGTTTGATTCAGGTGTCTCCCATAAACTTAGGTATTCTGAATGCTAGGCTCCCAGATGATGGCAATTTGGAAATTGGAGTTGGTGTATTGTTGGGGTCAGGTTTATGGGTAGTATAGCCAGCTTCCCCTTGCCAGTGTTTGGCACACTCTACTGTCACTGTTGCCCACCTGATGTTGGCCAAAAGGTGATGCTCATGTCATCATTTTCCACTAGTAATTGAGCCTATAAGCCAAAATAACCCCTTTTTGCCCCACACACTGCTCTTGGTCGGGTGACTTCTGCCAGCAATGCAAACCTAGCTGCAACACCTATCTAGCAAACTTGAGAGCATGAGAACCTGTCTATAAATAAATAAATAAATATCCTCCAAACTAAAAATAAAGTACAATGAACTTAATGTTTACCCAGTTCCTGGGCTTACGTTGTCCCAGCGGACTTTAGAAGAGTGGAGTGAAAGCCGGGCGTGGGGGCGCACGCCTTTAGTAGCGCTCGGGAGGCAGAGGCAGGAGGATCACCATGAGTTCAAGATCACCCTGAGACTTTGTAGCAAATTCCAGGTCAGCCTGGGCCACAGTGAGACCCTGCCTCGGAAAACCACAAAAAGAAAAAAAGAACAGCGCAGTGCAGTGAGACTACTCAGCCTACTCCTCCAGGAGAATCTGCTGTGAACAAAAGAACTCCATCAAACCCCAAGCTCTCTCAGCCTAGTGGGCTAGTGGAGAAGGCACTGTCACGCTGGATTTGTTCTAGGTCATGAGGATTAAGCCAAGAAAAGGGGCTGATGGTCTGACTTCATCATCCCTGATAACCTGGTCAATTGTGAGGGAAAGAGATGACACCAATACAGAGAGATTAGGCCAAAACCCTGCAGGCCTGAATCTAAGTGGAAGATGATGTCACTCGAACAAATATGGCACTTTCTTTTTAAAATGTGTCTTACCTCTGAATGCTGAAAATGTTTACAAACAATGACTAGCACAATGGCCATCAGAGTCTTTTAGTACCTCAAATTCAGTAAGAAGTCCTAAAAAAAGGGCACGCTTGGTGACAGTTAGGCAGAGCACAGAATGATCCTGAAACAGCTCATTCTAACAGCCAACTAACACCCAACCAAAGATCTCAGACAACCCTGGGCCAATAGAGAAGATCGATCTCCCCAGTGGTTAAAAAAAAAAAAGCCGGGCGTGGTGGCGCACGCCTTTAATCCCAGCACTCGGGAGGCAGAGGTAGGAGGATCGCCATGAGTTCGAGGCCACCCTGAGACTACATAGTGAATTCCAGGTCAGCCTGAGCCAGAGTGAGACCCTACCTCGAAAAACCAAAAAAAAAAAAAAAGACAGCTCAAATATAAATATAGAAGAATGCCAGCATGAACTGAAATGTCATGTACGATACTAAAGAAAGCGGAGAGGAGGAGGAGAAACAAAGTTAACTTAGTAACTTAACAAAGTAATTAGTGGCTGGTGGTAAACAATCCACTATTCTATTCTATTTTATTTTTATTGTTTGGTTGTTTTGAGGTAGGGTCTGATTCTAGCCCAGCTGACCTGGAATTCACTATGTAGTCTCAGGGTGGCCTCCTACCTCTGCCTCCCGAGTACTGGCATTAAAGGCATGTGCCACCACCCCAGCTTCAATCCATTATTTTTAAAACTGCCAAATAAATTGAACAACATAGTTATGCATCTTGGTATTCCTTTGCAATTTAGTATGTTGACCTTTGAATGAAGGAAAAATGACAGATTTAACTTTTATACCATTTTGCAGCCCTGAGAGAGTAAGAGACAGAAGCTGTGCACACCTCTGGCTTCCAGTGTCACTGGGAAAAGTGCAATCAAAACGGGCACTTCTGGATGGAAGGATGAAATCCACCTGTGCATGTCTTTATAAACAGTGAGAACTAATGCAGCTTTCATGAACCCTGGTGTGTGATACTTCTAGTCCCTTTTTTTTTTTTAATATTTTTTTGTTCATTTTTTACTTATTTATTTGAGAGTGACAGACAGAGAGAAAGACAGATAGAGGGAGAGAGAGAGAATGGGCGAGCCAGGGCTTCCAGCCTCTGCAAACGAACTCCAGACGCGTGCGCCCCCTTGTGCATCTGGCTAACGTGGGACCTGGGGAACCGAGCCTCGAACCGGAGTCCTTAGGCTTCACAGGCAAGCGCGTAACCGCTAAGCCATCTCTCCAGCCCCTTCTAGTCCCTTTTTAAAATCACTATTCACAAAATAACCTGGTGATTTTTTTTAAAGTCAGAAAGTAGCCCAAGTGAAAAGAGAAAAGTTATGCTTAGAAAAAAGGCTTTAAAAAAATATTTATTTAAGCCGAGCATGGTGGCGCACACCTTTAATCCCAGTACTCGGGAGGCAGAGGTAGGAGGATCGCCATGAGTTCGAAGCCACCCTGAGACTACATAGTGAATTCCAGGACAGTCTGGGCCAGAGCAAGACCCTGCCTTATATATTTATATTTATATTTTATTTATATTTATATATTTATTTATTTATTTATCAGAGAAAGTGAGTGAGAATGGGCACACCAGAGCCCCTAGCCACTACAAACAAACTCCAGATGCATGTGCCACCATCTGCACCTGGCAGGCATGGACCTGGAAACTCAAACCTGGGTCCTTAGGCTTTGCAAACAAGTGCCTTAACAGCTAAACCATCTCTCTAGCCCAGAAAAAAAAGCTTTTATGTTGAGGTCACTAAGATCTACTGTTAGTATCAATCTTTTACATATGAAGCTATAGAAAAGAAACAAAAGGGCTGAGGAGATGGCTTAGCAGTTAAGGTGTTTGCCTGCAAAGCCAAAGGATCCCTGTTCAATTCTCTGGGACCCATGTAAGCTAGATGCACAAGGGGACACAAGCATCTGGAGTTTGTTTGCAGTGGCTGGAGGCCCTGGTGTGCCCATTCTCTCTCTCTCCCTCCCTCTCTCCTTCCCTCCCTCTGTCTTCCTCTCAAATAAATAAATGAATAAAATATATTTTAAAAATAGTTTAAAAAAAGAAACAAGAGCTTCATGACAACTAAGCAATCAACCCTGAAACAATGAAAGTTATAGCCATAGTGTACAAGTGGTTAGTTAAAATGAAAAAGACGGTGCTAGACAAATGGCTTAGCAGTTAAGATGCTTGCTTGTGAAGCCTAAGGACCCAGGTTCAATTCTTCAGAACCCCCATAAGCCAGATGCACATGGTGGTACATACATCTGTAATTCATCTGTAGTGACTAGAGGCCCTGGTGTGCCCTCTCATTCTCTCCCTCAAATAAATAAAATATTTTTAAAAAATGAAAAAGGTGAGCTGGGCGTAGTGGCGCATTCCTTTAATCCCAGCACTTGGGAGGCAGAGGTAGGAGGGTCACCATAAGTTCAAGGCCATCCTGAGACTACACACAGTAAATTCCAGGTCAGCCTGAGCTAGAGTGAAACTCTACCCAAAATTTAAAACAAGAAAGAAAGAAAGAAAGAGAGAGAGAGAGAGAGAAAGAAAGGGAGAGAAAGAAGGAAAGAAAGAAAAAGGTGGGACTTAGCACTTAAGGCACTTGCCTGTGAAGCCTAAAGAAAGACCCATGTTCAACTCTCCAGATCCCATGTAAGCCAGACACACAAAGATGAGGCAAGTGCAAGGTTGCACATGACCACCAGGTGGAATGAGTATCTCATAGGTTAGTCCCCTTCTAAGATGACAGGGATTGACAATTCAGGGATTATCTTTCAGAATAGAAACTGAGACAGTGGTAGACAGGACCTTTCTCTTTCCCTCTGCCCCAATTCTTCTTCTATTTAAACCAAAAGATCTCATCAGTACTCCAAAAACAAATTTGGGGGCCACTGGACTATTTTAATGGTTCTTTTTCTGAAGGGTTGGATTGATTAAATGTCCTTTCTCTACTTTTCACACCCTATTCAGATGACCAAGCCTAGTTTTTTGAAGCTGCTGAGTCAGTATTTGCCCAAAACTCCAGTTATAACAGAGTTATTGTATGATGTCTACTTTATATATACATATTGTAGTGGTTAGATTCAGGTGTCCCCCATAAACTTAGGTGTTCTGAATGATAGATCCCCAGCTGATGTCAATTTGGGAATTAAAGCCTCCTGAAGGCAGTGTATTGTTGGGGGTAAGTTTATGGGTGTTACCTAGCTTCCTCTTGCCGGTGTTTGGCACACTCTCTTGTTGCTATTGTCCATCTGATGTTGGCCAGGAGGTGATGTCCACCCTCTTCTCATGCTATTGTTTTCCCCTGTCATTATGGAGCCTTCCCCTCGAGTCTGTAGACCAAAATTAAACACTTTTTTCCCACAAGCTGCTCTTGGTCGAATGTTTTCTGCCAGCATTGCGAACCTGACTGCTACATGTATATTTAAAGTTTTTAAAGGTGATGCCTCAGTCATTAAAGGCACTTGATAACAAAGCCTGCAGACCCAGATTCAATTTTCTCATGTACACATGTCAAGGCAGATGAACAAAGTGATGCATACAACTAGAGCTTGTGTGCAATGGCAAGAGGCACTGGCATTACTCCCTCCCTCTCTCTTACACACACATGAATGAATAAATAAATAAGTGAAAACTTACATTAAAAAGAAATTCATGAACATCAAAGACAAGGAGACAGCCAGGCATGGTGGCATACACCTTTAATCCCAGCACTCGGCAGGCCAAGGTAGAAGGATTGTTGTGAGTTTGAGGCTACCCTGAGACTACATAGTGAATTCCAGGTCAGCTTGGGCTAGAATGAGATCCTACCTCAAAAAAACAAACACACACACACACACACACACACACACACACACACACACACACACACGGTCAGGGCTGGTGAGATTGCTCAGTGGTTAGTGCACTTGCGTGCAAAGCCTAATGTCTAGAGTTCATTTGCAGTGGCTGGAGGCCCTGGCGTGCCCGTCCTTCCTCTGTCCTCTCGCTCTCTCTGTATCTCTCTGCATGCAAATAAATGAAATAAATTTTACAAAACAGTAACAAAGGAACACAGATCAAAAACAAAGTTGTAAGACTAATATACTAACTTTTAACACTAACAGAACATGATTTTTGCCAGGCGTTGTGGCGCACGCTTTTAATGCCAGCACTCGGGAGGCAGAGGTAGGAGGATCTCCGAGAGTTCGAGGTCACCCTGAGACTACATAGTGAATTCCAGGTCAGCCTGAGCCAGAGTGAGACCCTACCTCGAAAAACAAAACAAAAAAAAAAAAAAGAACATGATTTTTGCCTCAGGACAGATGCAACCTAAGGTATTTTTTAAAATATATTTTATTTATTTGTTTGAGAGAGAGAAAGAGGCAAAGAGAAAGAATGGCATACCAGGGCCTCCAGGCACTGCAAACGAATTCCTGACACATGCACACCCTTGTGCATCTGGCTTATGTGGGTTCTGGAGAATTGAATGGGGATCCTTTGGCTTTGCAGGCAAACATCTTAACCACTAAGCCATCTCTCCAGCCCCTAAGGTATATATATACTTTTATTTAAGAGTGACAGAGAGAGAGAGAATGGGCACATCAGGGCCTCCAACCACTGCAAATGAACTCCAGATGCATTACCACCTTGTGCATCTTGCTTACATGGGTCCTGCCTGGGGAATGGAGCCTCGAACTGGCTTCATAGGCAAGCACTTAAACTCTAAGCCATTGCTCCAACCCACCTAAGGTATTTTTTTAAATTGTGAAGAGACTGCTGGACCTCAGTAGAGGACAGAAACAGTTGAGCATACATGTGGATCTGCTTCTAGAAATATAGGCAGCACTAAAAAATGGTGCTGGACATCCATTTGCAAAAATACACTGTAATCTACAACCCTACACTTACACTGAAACTAAAGAAAAAAATGGGTCACAGACCTGAGATTAGCCTAAAGGATAAAGCTTACAGACAACAGGAGAAATCTTGGTCTAGGAAAACATTTCTTAGATACAAGAACAAAGGCAACATCCACTAAAAAAATCCCTTAGATCTCACCAAAATTAAAAACCTTCTGCTCTTCAAAACACACTTTACTGAAATGCCAAGGCAGGCTACACCCTGGAAAAAAATGTTGGCAAATGCTACCTATAATAAAGGACTTGTTCTAGAAGATGGAGAATCAGAACCTGGGACACGGTTCACAAGGGTAGAAACCAGCTTATTAACATCAATTACATGGCAAGGTAGGAAGGAAAGGGAAGTTGAAGGAGGACATCTTTCACAGAATCCCACTCACAAGCAGCACACAGGTGTGTGTGTTTGTGTGCACACGCATGTGTGTGCAGGCATCGGGACTCAGTGAGACACTGAACACAGCCGTCTCAGGGTCTAGAGACTTCAGGAGGGTTTACCTCTGTCTTTAAACATCTGGCTTTAAAGCCAGATGCGCAAAGCAGTGCATGCATCTGAAGTTCGTTTGCAGTGGCTGGAAGCCCTGGAGCACCCATTCATATTCATTCTCTTTCTCTCCCTCTCCCCCCCCCCATGGAAACAAATAAAATACTAAAACTATTTTTTTGAGGTACGGTCTCACTCTAGTCCAGGCTGATCTGGAATAAACTATGTAGTCTCAAGCTGGCCTCAAACTCACAGTGCTCCTCCTACCTCTGCCTCCCAAGTTCTGCAATTAAAGATCTGCACCACCATGCCCAGCAGAAAGAGAGGAGAAGAAAGAGTGGATGTGCCAAGGCTTTTAGTCACTGCAAATAAACTCCAGGTACATGCACCACTTTGTGGCTTTATGTGGGTACTGAGGAACTGAACTAGGGTCATTAAGCTTTGCAGGCAAGCGCCTTAATTGCTAAGTCATCTCTCCAGCCCTAAAAAATATTTTTTAATCATAACATTCTTTTTATGTAGTCTTAAAATGGTTACTTCTTTAAACCTATCTAGTATTTTCTTTTTTCTAATATATATTTATTTGTGAGAGCGAGAAGCAGAGAGAAATAAAGAATGGGCATGCCAGGACCTCTATTCACTGCAAATGAACTCCAGACATGCCCCAGCCAGCAGGGAGTTGAACAAGGACTCGAGGAGAAGCTAACCTGGGTGAAAAAAGGCAAACAGACACAAGGAGACCATGCTAGGTGTTTGTCACGGCCTCGAGAGTTTATTCTTACATGTAGGTTTATATAGGGCTGTATGGGGAAGGGGACATGGTCAGGGCAAGGAGTTGTAGGGGAAGGAGATAGTTAGGGCAAAGATCACAGAGTTACTGGTTAAACCGCAATGCCTTTGTTTCTTCATCAGCTACCGGCATGGGGGAGTGTTTAGCCAGGTGTACAATCCCATTGTTTCTGGTAGTTGACTATTAAGTGAGGAAGTAGAAAGTTAACTTGCTATGTGGCAGTCTTTGTTTCTGGTAGTTGAGTATTAGGTGAGGAAGTAGAAACTTAACTTGCTATATGGCAGTTTCTGTTAACATGGCCAAGGTTTGGTGCATAGCTCCCAACACAGACACACATGCCACCTCATGTACCTGGCTTACATGGGGACTAGGGAATCGAACCTAGGTCCTTAGGTTTTGCAAACCAGCACCTTAACCGCTAAGCCATCTCTCCAGCCCTAAACTTATCTGGCATTTTCTAAGAAAGGCTTATTTAAAGACCTTAAACATAAGGGGAACAGAAAAAAATCACACAATACGAAAAATTTTAATCAGGTAAGAGTTCTCAAAATTATTGTCATATAGCCTATTACGGAAAACATAAACTTTTCAATGGTCATTCTGACAGTCCAAATAAAATATTAAAACAAATTTATACATTCATAAAAGTACTACCATGGGGTTGCGGCGATGGTACAGTGGTTAAAGGCTCTTGCATGCAAAGCATGCCATCCCAGGTTCAATTCCCCAGCAACCCAAATAAAGCCAAACAGGCATTTGTTTGCAGTGCCAACACACCCTGGTATACATGTACATACATATGCACACATGCGATTATTTTTGGTTTTTTTTTTTTTTTTTTTTTTTGAACAGGGTCTCACTATAGGCCAGGCTGACCTAGAACTTAACTCTGCAGTCCCAGGCTGGCCTTAAACTCATAATGATCCTCCTATCTCTGCCTCCCAAGTGCTTAGTACCACCATGCTCAGCACAAATAAAAAATTTTTAAGGTAGAGTCTCACTCTAGCCCAGGCTGACCTGGAATTCACTAAAGTAGTCTCAGGGTGGCCTTGAGCTCATGGTGATCCTCTGCCTCCCAAGTGCTGGGACTAAAGGCATGTGCCACCACACCTGGCTACATGTAATTCTTTTTAGATCATTATGGACCTTTAATTTTAGTTAGTATTAGATATACATGCACACTCATTTTATTTATGTGGATCTGTGTCAAAATATTACAAAGAGTTGAATGAGGTAGTATATACCCATAGTTCCAGTTATTCAGGAGGCTGAAGTAGAAGGATCACAGGAGGTTAGGAGTTCCAGGTCAATGCAGGCAAGCAATACTGTAAGGTACAGAGAGTGTGGGAATAACCAGGTCCATGGCTGGAAGATTTAAAGAAGGAGTCTAGTCAAACTAAGTTGACTAGTGAAAGACTTTTTTTTTTTTTTTGGTTTTCCAAGGTAGGGTCTCACTCTAGCTCAGGCTGACCTGGAATTCACTGTGTAGTCTCAGGGTAGTCTCAAACTCACTGCGATCCTTCTACTTCTGCCTCCCAAGTGCTCGGATTAAAGACGCGCACCACCACACCCGGCTGAAGCAGAAAGATTTTTTTTTGATCCCTGCATAGAACCAAGTCCAAAGACCCAGAAACAAATGCTGCTGAGACAGAAGAGTACATGTAATTTTTTTTAAGTGCTACCTAACAATAGAAAAATCTAATTAAAGAAAATTTCCAAAATGTTACTAGTCAGTCACTTCTAGATACAGAGGGGAAACAGTAACAGAAAACATGTGTTCTGATAAAACAGAGGAGGAAGGGTTCTATCAGGGTTTTTGCAAGCACTCCCAAAGACCAACAGCACTTGGGCTAGGTGGCACATTACAATGGACTATTAATGAAAGCTAGACTTTCTTGAACAATACAATGGTGTTTATGATTATTCTGGTTATTTTAACTTCTTTGGAAGATGTTTAAGAAAAGAAAAACTAACCAAAGATTTCAATGGTCAGAGCATGAGCCTGCAGCCCAACTTCCAGAACCATAGCCTACCTGACCGGAAGCGCTCATCCCGTGCATTGCTGGGCCGAGACTTCTGTGGTTTAGAAGCAGCTGCAGCCAGTGGGGGCCCCGGGACTCTATGTTCTGCTTGCAGACATGGGTCTACCCCTGTAACATAATTTTAGAACACCTTGGTATAACTGATTTGCTTGTCAAATTATGTATTTTAAAACTCTCCACTTAAAATAGTGTGCATTCGTTCAATGGAATAAAGAGATACCACCAATGAAGATACTCAACAGGGGACATTGCAAGCCTTATAATTGGCCAGCCAGGCCAAATGAGCCAATGGGTGCAATAGTGGCACATCTGTCATGGTGGAAACCAACTGCCCTCCAATTGGACTAGAGGCCCGCTCCAAGGGAGGGAATACATCCCTGATACTGAAAACTTAAAACAGGGGTAATCATGAGCCCTAGAGGTATAACATCTGCTGATGTCTGGATAAATATCTATACTATGCTTATCAAACTGCCCAGTAAGCACTTCTTTTAATATTCATACCCTTATATTAATGCTACTCTCACTTTGGGTAGAGAATCTTCTCTTTTCAGATGGCAGTAACCTTGGGACGACCCAGAAGGTATCATGGTGCTACAAATAAGTAACTAGAGTACAGAGTAAGATCTCGATCACACCTTCCAAGGCTCAGGGGCTAATACGGGAGAGGTGGCGGAAAGAATGTAAGAGCCAAAGGAAGGACTGTAGGAATGTAGGAGCCAAAGGACTCCTTACAACGTGCTCCCTCCAGACATAAAATGGCTTCGATATCCATGACCTCATAGTGCCTGACACTACCTGCACAAGACCATCTTAAGAAGAGGGAAAGATCACGACATCAAAATGAAAGAGAGACTTATTGAGATGGGGAGGGGATATGATGGAGAATGGAATTTCAAAGGGGAAAGTGGGGGAAGGGAGGGTAAAAAAAATAATAATAAAATAAAATAGTGTGCATTGTACTAACAGAGCCAAACAGTCCATGCTGTAACCCATCTGGTATGGCTCTTAAAGCACAGAAGAGTCTATGGCCTGGGATTGGGGTGCCACGAACATATGCCAGGGCAACATCTCTGTCCATGCTACCTTCTCCCCAAACCACTAGGATGGCCCAGCCTCTATTTTACCATTTACAAAGGAGATCATTATACCCTCAAGGTGTCCTTGACAGCAAGGTGCCTGCAGTTCAAGTCTGATGTGTGAAAGACAGGTACTCAGTAAAAACAAGCACATCCTTAGCTTTGATTTGCGACTGCCTCATAAAACCATCAAGCAGGCATGGAGATATGGCTAAAGGCACTTGCTGCAAAGCCTGGCAGCCAGGATTCAATTCCCCAGTACTCACATAAAGCCAGATGCAAAATGTGATGCATACATCTGGAGTCTGCAGTGGTAAGATTCCTTGGCATAACCATTCATTCTATCTATTTCTTTCACTCTTTCTCTCTCTGTTTACAAATAAATAAATTTTTAAAAACAAAAACAAAACCAGCAAGCAGAGATCCCAGTCTCTTTGGCTCCTGCAGCCTTGATCCCATCCCAAGGAGGCAACGTTCATCCCTGACTCAACAAATATGAGAAACTTCATCTGAAATTACTGGATAAAAGAGAATATATATTTTATTTGATTTTTTTTTTTTGAGGTAGGGTTTTACTCTAGCCCAGGCTGACCTGGAATTTACTATGTAGTCTCAGGGTGGTCTCAAACTAACAGTGATCCTCCTACCTCTGCCTCCCGAATGCTGGGATTAAAGACATGCACCACCACGCCCAGCTGAAAATATATTTTTTAAATTTTAACAGATATCAAGAGGTAACTTTCCAAAAGGTTACAGTGACTCACACTTCCTACAAGCAATGTATGCAAGTGCTATTTCCTCACACTATTGTCAGCACCAAGTTTATAAAAAGTTTGAGAATTCTGCCAATTTAATAAGAGAAAAACAGTTCATTTTAATTTGCATTTCCATATGCTAAAGTTGAACATGACTTAGTGTTTATTACCCAGCTCTGTTTTTTCTACTTTGAACTTCTTTCTTCCACTTCAGAAACTGGCATGATATTTCATATATTAAGATGCTGGTTATTACATTCAAATGGATTTTATGACCCTTGTGCAGTTTCCATGACTTTCTTGCTAAACATATTAAGCATTTAACAATTTTCATCATCATTATGAGTGAGATTTTTTTTCATATCTTGAAACAGAACTATGATTCTCACATACTATCTTCTAATGTCATAGCTATGACACTCGGAAGGCAGAGGTAGGAGGACTGCCATGAGTTCGAGGCCACCCTGAAACTATATAGTGAATTCCAGGTCAGCCTGCACAGAGTAAGACCTCGAAAACCTACCTCAAAAAACAAACAAACAAAAATAGAGCTGGAGGGATGGCTTAGCAGTTAAGGCGTGTGCCTGCAAAGCCAAAGGACCCAGGTTTGATTCTCCAGGACCCATGTTAGCCAGATGCACAAGGGGCGCACACGCCTGTAGTTCATTTGAGGTGGCTGGAGGTCCTGGCATGCCCATTCTCTCTCTCTTTCGTCCTCCCTCCCTCTTTCTCTGCCAAATAAATAAATAAATGTGAAATAAAATATGAAATATATATCAATGTTTAACATCTAAAATCTATTCTTATTCTTCTTATTATTATTATTATTTTTTGCAGTGCCGGGGCTGTATCCGGGCCTGTTGCATACTATGTAAATGCTCTACCACTGAGCTATACATCCCCAGCCCATCAAAGTTAAATTATTTTTTTTTTTTTTTGAGGTAGGGTCTTCTCTAGCCCAGGCTTACCTGGAATTCATTTAGGATGGCCTCAAACTCATGACAATCCTCCTAACTCTGCCTCCCAAGTGCTGGGATTAAAGAAAAATCTTTTTTTTTTTTTTAATACACTGCTATTTACTTATTAGAAAGAGAGGGAGAGGAACAGAATGGACATGCCAGGGCATCCTGCCACTGCAAGTAAGTTTCAGAAGCATGAACTACTTTGTGCACATGGCTTTATGTGGGTACTGAGAAATCGAACCCAGGCTGTCAGGCTTTGCAAGCAAACATATTTAACTGCTGAGCCATCTCCCCAGCCCCCCAAATCAGGGGTTTTTGTTTTGTTTTGTGTTTTTGGTTTTTTGAGGAAGGCTCAGTCTGAACCTAGAATTCACTACGTAGTCTCATAGTGGCCTTGAATTCACAGCAACTCTACTACCTCTGCCTCCCAAATGCTGGGATCCAAAATCAATTTTTCTATCAAGTTTCCTGAGACAGTGTAACTGTTACAGAAACACCAGAGGATGCTGACCTTACCCTGAGTAAGAGGAATATAACGAGCCAGCAGCTTCGTCCTTTTCTTTTCGTATCCTTTTTGAGTGATGTCACCTAAAACAACAATGGGAGAAGAGAATTACATTTCTTCTAAAGTTTCAAATTGTTTAATAAAAAATTACAATCTAAACAACAGACATTATTGTGGAGATACATGCCTTTAATCCCAGCTGTCAGGAGGCTGAGATAGGAGGATCCCTGTGAGTTCAAGGTTAGCCCGGGTTACAGACCTGGAGTGACACCCTACCTCGAAAAAGAAAAAAACTCCTTAGACATTATTCCATTTCAAGCAGGTGATGAGGTAAGGAAGCCGATATGGACCCACACCATGGAAGACTGCTCATCAGCAAAAGAAGCAGACGTGCAGCATGGGCAGCAGTTTGGGCAGATCTCAACATGCAAGTTGCTGAGTGAAGGAGCCGTGGCCCAAAGGCTACACTAAATTATCCTATGTAATGACACTCTGGAGAAGAGGAACACACAGGACCAGGCCATACCAGGGTCTAGGGTGGCTATACACCTGCAGGCACTGTCCAAAGCTCACAGAGCGGGTATTACCAGGAAGACCTACCACACATAAACAGTACTTTAATTTTTAAACATGGTGATCGGCATCCCTGGGAGCTTATCAAAGTACACACTCTGAGGCCACACCTCAAACCACCGGAATCCACTTTTGCATTTACCAAGACTCTCAAATGTCTGGGCACGTTTACTTTCAGAAGCAAGGAACAGCAGGGCTTTAATCCCAGCGGAGGTAAGAGGATCACTGTGCTTTCAAGACCAGCCTGGGACTATACAGTGAGTTCTAGACTAGCCTGGGCTGGAGTGAGACACTACCTCAAACAAACAAACAAAAAAATGCAGCCAGGGGGGTGTGATGGAACACCCTTTAATCCCAGCACTTGAGCAGCAGAGGTAGGAGGATCTCCATGAGTTCAAGGCCATCCTGAGACTACATAGTGAATTCCAGGTCAGCCTGAGCTAGATAGAGCAAGACCCTACCTCAAAAAGAAGGGATGTAGAAGACTGAGCAACGGAAGATACTACTGCTGTCCACTAATGAGTGTTTAACTAAGTATTTCCTTTAGATGAATTCAAGAATTCATCTTGCCCAGAGTTTGTCAGGTGTGGAGACAGACCTCTGTAAATGTCTGACATGTCAACAGCAGAAGGAGAGTGAGCCAATTCACACTGGCAAGCTAGGGCTAAGAAATCACAAGGTTCACTCTCAGCATCTCACCTCCTCCAGCAAGGCCTCACCTCCCAAACTGCCATCAGCACTCCTAGGAGGATCCATGTGAGTTAATGGGGGACACCTCATTTAAACCACCATACACACATGTACATGCATACACACACACACACACACACACACACACACACACACACACACACAAAAGAAAAATATAGCTTTTAGCAACAAGTTGGTTATCAATAAAATAAATGTGTAAGTGGACCAAAGCTCTTTAATGTAACACCTAGTAAGAATGCTCTTACACAGCACTTACAGTGTGAGTCTTAAGGACACTGATGACAACTCAAACTACTCTTGTAGCTGGGGAACCTAAAGATCACCCACCCCAATGTGTTTCTAGCACTTGGGCGGCCCGCCTTCCTTCAAAAAAACACTTCCGGGGGGGGGGGTGTTTGTGGGAAGTTTCTGGCCGAGGCAGAAGTGGGGCCTGCCCACTGAGACTCCTTCCATATACAACTGGTGGGGCCGTCTACGGGGTGTTTTGGTAGAGGGAGAGGAAGGGAGGGGGACGGAGTTGGCGTTCGTTGATAAGTTGCAATGTGCCCAATGCCTGTCTCATCCAAGTCCAAAACGGTCTAAGGAAAGCTCACGGTGTCCTGCTCACACACATTTAAGGTCACTTGTTTTCTGGGCGCTGGTCAATATGTATATTGCACTTTCTGCCCAACAAGGAAACCACTTGCACTCAGTCTTTTCATGGCTGTGCCAGAGCCTTTAGCCATGGCAAACTAACTCCAGATGCACACACCACTTTGTGCATCTGTATTTATGTGGGTACTGGGGAGCTGAAGCCAGGTTGTTAAGCTTGTAGGCAAGTGCTTTAGCCGCTGAGCCATCTCTCTAGCCCCACTCAGTCTTTTGAATGTCATTAAGCAGGATGACAAAACAAGTGTCTCGGACCATTCGGACCACACCTGAGGAACAGGCCCAGACTAAGAGCTTAGTTCTGGAGAACAGGAAAGCCAAAGCTCAGGTGTGGCGGGGTTCACGTCTGCTGAAGGCCCTCCCCTCAGCTTGCAGACATGGCCATACCTCTCCACACATACATCCCTGCTATCTCCTGCTCTTCGTACAAGGACATCAGTCCTAGTAAAGTATGGACTCATTCAGCCTCGATTTCCCCTTTCAGGCTCTGTGAAGGCTGCATCACTTGAGAAGTATATCCTTTGAGTTTCTGAGACTTTGCGGTAGAGGTTCTTTACTACAGACACTGTTTTAAAATATATATATCAGAAAGGGAGTCAAAGTTACTTTTCCACTATTTCTAAACTAATACTTTTTTTTTTAATTTTTATTTTTATTTGAGAGCGACAGATACAGAGAGAAAGACAGGTAGAGGGAGAGAGAATGGGCGCGCCAGGGCTTCCAGCCTCTGCAAACGAACTCCAGACGCGTGTGCCCCCTTGTGCATCTGGCTAACATGGGACCTGGGGAACCGAGCCTCGAACTGGGGTCCTTAGGCTTCACAGGCAAGCGCTTAACCGCTAAGCCATCTCTCCAGCCCTAAACTAATACTTTTAAATCATCAATAGCACAGATTGAAGATGACACCAGATTTTTATACTTCCTTACAACTAATTAATACAAAGACAAGATCTGAAGGAATCCCCTGCCAGGGTGCTGTAACTAGCCAGGTGTGAGCAGCTGTCTTCAGAAACCGGGATATCTTAAGAGCAGAGCAGAGGTCAACCATTCCCTGTGTGAAGGAGGATGGAACCCCGCAGGGATGCAACTCTAAGTAATTGTTATAAACAATAGGGTATCAATTATTTCAAACTCTAGCCAAGTAAAGTGTCATGCATTATGCCTGTAATCCCAATGTTGTAGTGACCTTCTCACTGATGGGACAAAACCCCTAACCAAACTCAGCTGATGGGAGGAAAGGGCTTCTCTTGGCTTACAGTCTTTCAGGGAAACCTCATGATAACAGGAAATGAATGGGAGAGCAGAAGCTGGACATCACCTCTGCCACAACAGTTGGCAGGAAGGAAGCAGCAAGGAACAGCTGTTATAAGCCCCCAAAGCCTGCCTCCAGCAACACACCTCCTCCAGCGGGACTCCACCTCCCAAGCTGCCACCAGCTCAGGACCACGCATTCAAAACACAGGAGTCTATAGGAGACATCTGAGTCAAACCACCCCACCCAGAACAGGAGCGATGAGGACAGCAGGGCAGCAGGAGTAGAACAATAACCGGGGCTTGCTGGCCAGTTAGGCTTGCCTAACTGGTGAGACCCAGGCCAGTGAGAGACTGTATCCTAAAAAATAAATGAACAAGCCAGGGGTGGTGGAGCAGCCTTTACTCCCAGCACCTAGGAGAACTGCCATGAGTACCCTGAGAGTGCAGAGTGAACTCCAGGTCAGCCTGGGCTAGAGTGAGACCCTACCTCAAAAAAAAAAAAAAAAAAAAGCAAGGTGTGGTAGTTCACACCTTTAATTCCAGCACTCAGGAGGCAGAGGTAGGAGGATCACTGTGAGTTCGAGGCCACCCTGAGACCTCACAGTGAATTCCAAGTCAGCCTGGGCTAGAGTGAGACCCTGCCTAGAAAACCTAAAGAAAAAGAAAGAGAGAGAAAGAGATGGACAGCAATGCTGGGGAATGACACCTGGAAACTGTCCTCTGCACACAAACTACAAAAAAAAAAAGACCTGAAGCAATGCTCTCATGTTCTGCGGACAAGGGCTTACAGGCCAGAACAGAGCCATGAGAACAGCACTACCACTCTCTTCAAAGTCTGCGGGGCTGCCTACAACTCCTAAAGAAAGTCACTCAGTGCTGTGAGCTCTGTGAGGAGACCCAGCGTGTGGGAACAGCAGGCAGACATTCCCTAATTCCAAAGTCACTCTTCAGAAGAAACAGCTTTGCCACTGCTAGTCAGGAGTCAGATCAGGCCACAAACACTTAGAAAACTATCACCAGGGCCTAGGGAGATGGCTCAACAGCTAAAGGTGCTTGCCTGCAAAGCCTGCTGGCCAACGTTCAATTCTCCAGCCATCCACATAAAGCCAGACAGGCATCCATTTACAGTAAGAGATTCTGGCGCACACACACACATACTCTCTCTCTTTCACTCACTCACTCACTCACTCACTCACTCACTCACCAGAGCTGACTGGCACAAGGATGGCAAACTCTTAATTGACATCTATTCCACACAGAGGACATTCAGATATGTACTGGACACATCAAGTTGGCTACGAAGCATTTCTGTCTTGCTCTTCTGGCCTCTTCCTGTCCCTCCAGTCTCATGGGGGAGACAAAGAGTCTACAGAAGCGACTACCTGAGCACAGGGACCCCCACTGCTCTCCTCACCCGAAAGTACATACGGGTCTTGACTCAGTCACAGGGCTATCAGGGCAGCTTCCAGCCCCCAATGTCCCCCTAAGCTCCATGCACATGGTCTTCCTGTGTCACAAGCCCACACTTATCTTGGGGTCTTCCCATTTGCAGAGCCCTCCACCCAAATAAATTTACCAGAAATACCCATGGCTACTCATCGTGGCTTAAATGTCACTCCTCAAAGAACCCTTTCTTGTCTAGCCTCAGGGAAACTGAGGCCTCCTGACCCTCGAACATGCATGTATACATTCACCCAACTGTGCCTCCTTCTCTCTCCCAGAAGCACTTCTCATGACAACACCCACTAAACCATCTCTCCAGCCCAAAAAATAAATATCTTTAAAAAACTTGACATGAGCCAGGCGTGAAGCACACGCCTTTAATCCCAGCATTTGGGAGGCAGAGCTTGTAGGAGGATCACTGTGAATTCGAGGCCATCCTGAGACTACATAGGGAATTCCAGGTCAGCCTGGGATACAGCAAGACCCTACCTTGAAAAAACAAAACAAAACAAAAAAAACTTGACATTTTTTTTTTTTTTTTTTTTTTTTTACATTTTGACACCTTTACTGTCTGGCTTCCTAGGTGACAACTAGATTCTCATGTCTGTTTTAGCTGCCGCATCTGTTACAGTAAGTGGTTTTGGCTGAAGTCGATGGAGCAAATCTAGCTTCACACAAATAGGGTTGGGAAGGGATTTCATCAGCCTTTGAGAGCATCATGGACACTGTTCTTGGACAGTGCACCAAAATTAGGTGGGCAAGTGATTTTTTTTTTTTTTTTTTTTTTTGGTTTTTTTAAGGTAGGGTCTCACTGTAGCCCAGGCTGACCTGAAATACACTAAGGAATCTCAGGGTGGCCTCAAACTCATGGCGATCCTCCTACCTCTGCCTCCCAAGTGCTGGGATTAAAGGCGTGCACCACCACGTCTAGCTTGTAAGTGATTTTTTTTTTCCGAGGTAGGGTATTACTCTAACCCAGGTTGACAAGGAATTCACTATGTATGTAGTCTCAGGGTGGCCCTGAACCCATGGCGATCCTCCTACCTCTGCCTCCCAAGTACTGAGATTAAAGGCGTGTGTCACCATGTCCGGCTGTGATTTTTTTATATATATTTTACTTATTTATTTGAGAGAGAGAGAATGGGCACACCAGGGCCTCCAGCCACTGCAGACGAACTCCAGATGCATGTGCCCTTGTGCATCTGACTTATGGAGGTCCTAGAGAATTAAACCAGGATCCTTTGGCTTTGCAGGCAAACACCTTAACTGCTAAGCCATCTCCCCAGCCCCACTGTTTTATTTTCACAGCACTAGGCATCAACCCACGGTTTTGTGCATGCTAGGCAAGCAAGCTACCGTTGAGCTTCCAGCCCAACTGACAGCTTTTTTAAAGAATAGTTGCAATACAGAATCTAAAACGGTATTGATGAACTTTTTCATAGTGTTACATAACCTGCACACCTATCTTATGAATGGATCATTCACACAATGTTGTAACATGGTGCAATTATCATTTGGAAACTACCTGGTTTATATGAATATTCAAATCTTCTCCCAAGACACATTACTGTTATAACTTGATTTTTTAAAATGTATTTATTTATTTGAGGGAGAGTAAGAGACAGAGAAAGAGGCAGATACAGTGAAAGGAAAATGGGTGTGCCATGGCCTTTAGCCACTGCAAACAAACTCCAGATGCAGGTGCCACTTTGTGCATCTGGTTTATGTGGGTACTAGGGAATCAAACTCAGGTCCTTAGGCTTTACAGGCAAGTGCCTTAACCACTGAGCCATTTCTCTAGCCCTGATATTTTTGTTTCTTTTTGTTTTTCAAGGTAGCGTCTCACACAGGCTGACCCAGAATTCACTATGTAATCTCAGGGTGACCTAGAACTCACAACAATCCTCCTACTTCAGCCTCCCAAGTGCTGGGATTAAAGGCGTGTGCCCAGCTTTTTTTGCTTTTGTGAAGTAGAGGCTCACTCAAGCCCAGGCTGGTCTCAAACTCATGACAACAATCCTCCTACCTCAGCCTCCCCAGTGCTAAGATTTAAGGTGTGTGCCACCATGCCTAGCTGTTATTAGTTTGAATATGAAACATCCCCCACAGGCTCATATGCCTGATCACCAGCTCCCGGCTGGTGGCACTGTTTTGGGAGGTTGTGGAAGCTCTAGACAAGGGTCTTAGCTAGCTGACATAGGGCCACAGGGATGGAGAGTAAGGGTGACAGCCATTCTAGCCTCTCAGCTTCCTGACACAAGATGTGCCATGCCACACACTTTTGCTGCCCCAGATCAAGCCCATGTCCCAGCTTCCATGTCATCCTTACCATGATGTAGTATATCCTCTAAATTATGAGCCTAAATAAATGCTTCCTCGCTTAAGAGAATTCTGTCAGGAATTTGGTGACAGTGACAGGAAAAGTAACTAAGAAATTATAATTTGCATCAAATTATTTTTTAATATCAAAGCTTACATGCTTGGGCTTGGGAGATGGCTCAGGAGGTAAGAACACTTGCCACTTAAGTATGAGGACGGGGGAAGACCTGAGACGTCCCAAGTCTGATGCCAGAGCACCCGTGTGAAATGCTAGCTGTGGCTATGCACATCTGTAGCCCTAGTCACTAGGAGTCCCTAGAAGTGGAGACTGGAGAGTCACTGGGGATCACTAACCCAAAGCAGCAGCTCTGGGATGTGAGGGCAATCTGGCTGCAACATCTGTCACCCCACTGACAGCCAGGGCGAATTCAGCTGATCTGGCTGATTAGGTTGGTGTCACATTCCTTCCCTACTGTTCCCTCCCGAAGCTTTGCAGGGATGAGCTTTCTTGAATAGAGGACCAGGCTTTGGTCAACAGTGTACAAGTAGCTGCACTCCTCTGCTGGAAGTTCCAAACAAGGTTGCAAAAGCGTCTACCTAAGGAAATAATACAGGTGAGTGATGGGGTCACCAAATGTTTCATCTGTCCTCCACATGCACACACACAGGTGATGTACGTTTGCGCGCGCGCACACGCACATACACACACCAAAAAACACACACAATACCTGCTTATGTGTTTGGTTTCCCTTTTTGGGGGGGTTGGGGGGCTGAGGAAAGGTCTCACTCTAGCCCAGCCTGACCTGGAATTCACTATGGAGTCTCAGGGTGGCCTCAAACTCACAGCAGTCCTCCTACCTCTGCCTCCCGAGTGCTGGGATTAAAGGTGTGCACCACCACAAACAGCTACTGTGTTTTTGAGGCAAGGTTTTGCTCTATAGCCTGGGCTATCACATAACTTGCTATGTAAACCAAACTGGACTTAAACTTGTGACAATCTTCTTGCCTCTGCCTCACTGGGATTACATAAGGGTTAGCACCACCACACACTGCTAAAATTTTTTTTTTAATCTTAAGTACCAGGAAGCCATCAAACTTACAGCAGGTAAGAGTTTTTCAATTTTATTTTTAACTTCCGTCTTAAGGCAGAAATATTTTCATTGGTCATAAGTTGCCAGTACACTTCCTTAGTTTACTTTGAGGAAAATATTCCCCTAGGAGGCTCAACAGTTAAAGGTACTTGCATGAAAAGCCTGCCAGTCAAGGTTCAATTTCCCAGCACCTATATAAAGCCATATGCACAAAGTAGCCTTCTCCCAACAGCTCCCGCTGCCATAAAATCCATCATGCCTTCTGTACAATGATGGACTGAAACCCCTTGAAACTGTGAGCCAAAACAAGTCTTTCTTAAATTGTTCCATGTGTTCTGTCACAGTAACACAAAAGTAACCAATATAGAAAAGTGGGGCCAAAGAGATGGTTCAGCAGCTAAAATGATTGCTTGCAAAGCCTGACAACCTAGGTTTAATTCCCCAGTAACCATGTAAAGCCAGATGCACAAAAAAGTGCATGTGGCCAGGTGTGGTTGCACACGCCTTTAATCCCAACATTTGGTAGGCAGAGAGGTAGGTGGATCGAGGCCAGCCTGACTACATAGTGAATTCCAGGTCAGCCTGGACTAGAGTGAGAACCTACTTGACAAACCAAAAGAAAAAATAAGTACATGTGTCTGAGGTTCATTTGCAGGAAGCCCTGGTATATTCATTCTCCTCTTCACTGCCCCCTTCTCATAAATAAATAAGAAAGTGAAGAAAGGTCCTACTGGGGGGCGGGGGGGGGGGGGAACAACCCTGCTTAAGGAAATGTTTTTGCTAGTTTCAACCTCCAGGCACGAGAGGCTGCCTGCAGTCCAAGAGGTGGTCTGGCTACTTCTCAAAACTTAGTGTTGTCCACCCACTGCTGGTTTCCTAGGCAGGCAGAATGCAAGTCACAGGATTCTGGAGATGTACAGCACAATTTAAGGAAAACCTGGAAGACCAACTGTAGTAGACAGCCTCAGGTCACTGAGATGAACTTCCAGACCAGGCACAGTTACAGAGGAAGGGATATTTACTGACACTTACAGATCCAGGGGAAGTTCCGTAATGGCAGAGAGAGAGAAAAAGCCACACACTAAAACCCAGAAGACATACCACAAACAAACACACTATGAATTCCAGGCACCCTGTATATCTTTAGACTGAAATTGCAAACCCACCACCACACCTTAGGGCTGGACCCTAAGACCTGCTCAGTGACACCTCCTCCAGCCAGGTGGCTGCATATCCAAACTACGAACTAGTAAAACACTGAATATATTGAGGGCTATCTATTCAAACTACCACATTCCACCCCTGGACCCCAACAGACTCACAGTTATCTCACATTGCAAACTGTATTTAGTCTAAATTTACAGGTTTCTACAGATTTTACCATCTCTGGACAGTCCCAAAGTCCCAAATGTTCTCTGAGATTTAAGATTGTGTCTTAGCTGGGCATGGCGATGCATGCCTTTAATCCCAGCACTTGGAAGGCACAGGTAAAAGGACTGCCCTGAGTTTGAGGCCACCCTGAGACTACATAGTGAATTCCAGGTCAGCATGGGCTAGAGTGAAACCCTACCTCGAAAAACAAAACAAAACAAACAAACAAACAAAAAAAGATTGTCTCTTAGCTGTGAGTCCTGTAAAAATAAAATTAGATTTAAAAAAAATTAGATACTTTTGTAGCAGTCAGGTTCGCATTGCTGGCAGAAATCACCCAACCAAGAGAAGCTTATGAGAAAAATAGGTTTATTTTGGCTCACAGGCTCAAGGGGAAAGCTCCAAGATGGCAGGGGGGAAACAATGGCATGAGCAAAGGGTGAACATCACCCCCTGGTCAACATAAGGTGGACAATAGCAACAAAAGAGTGTGCCCAACACTGGCAGGGGAAACTGGCCATAATACCCATAAGCCTGTCCCCAACAATACACTGCCTCCAGTAGGCATGGATTCCCAAATCTCCATCAGCTGGGAACCTAGCATTCAGAACACCTAAATTTATAGGGGACACCTGAATCAAACCACCACATTCTGCCCCTGGCCCCCATAAACTGACATCCATACATGATATGAAATGCAATGCATTCAATCCAATTTTAAAAGTTCCCATAGTTTTTATCAATTCCAATGATGTTCATACATCCCCATAGTCCAAGATCTTTTAACTGAGCCATAATACCAAAAATAGCTCAAAAAAAAAAAAAACATAATGGCACAGAATAAACATTCACACTGCAAAAGATGGCATCAGGCATAGCAAAGAATATTCAGTCAACCCAAGATTTAAAACAACCAGAGCAAACATCAAAATCTGTAGCTTCAAGTCCAACAACTCTAGTCAGTGACAAATCTCCAAGTCTGATAATTCTAACCAGCAACAAGTCTCTAATATTCCAATTCTGTCCCTCCAGCTAGGCTACTCAAAGTCCTGGAAAACTTCATCCAGGGCCAGCAGCTTTCCTCAGCAGCCATCTCGTGGTCCCAGCACCTCCACTGGGTCTCCACTGCAATCCATGGTTCATCCTCATGGCTCCATGGGGTCTCTATGCAGGCAACCAGCAAACCTGCTTCACAATTCCCATGGCTATTTCCAAAACACAAGACCATGTTGCAAATGTAATGACCCCCTCTTTCCTGCATTTCTTATACTCCACAATACCAGGTAGGGTGCCGATTTGCTAATCCAGGGGGGAATAAAGCAGACTTTGAAAAACAGGACACTCCTTGAGCACTCAGGCCCCTTCAAGAGTCTACATTCTTCCTGTTGCCCCAGTGCAGGTCAGCTGAAAGGTTGTAATCTCTCAATCAATTTGCAGATGAATGAGCAACAATTTAGGCCCAAAGATTTCATTTTTTTCCTGTGCCATATCCCTCTGCTCACACCAGTTCATTTCTACGTAAAACAACCCTGCACAACTTTTCAGGACCCAAGCGTAACAGCAAGCTTCCCACACAAACTGCTAGCCCAGTCCAGGCACAGTGCTTTCTCACCCTCATGAACCAAACCTCACAGTCCACCATTCTTACTGCATTCAGGTCTTGCAACTCTGACCAGAATAGTCCATCAAGCCGTACTTACAGCACTGCAAGGCATCTCTTAGGCCAAGCTTTCAAATCCTTCCACATTCCTCTTGAAAATCAGCTCCAAAAGGCCAAAGCCACATAGTCAGGTGTTTAGCAGCAATCCCACTCCTCGGTACCACTTTACTGTTGCAGTCAGGGTCACAATGCTGGTAGAAATCACCCGACCAAGAGCAACTTGTGGGAAAAAGAAGTTTATTTTGGCACATTCTCCTGTTGTCCACCTGATGTTGGCCAGGGGGTGATGTCTACCCTCTGCTCATGCCATCATTTTCACCTGCCATCGTGGAGCTTCCCCTCAAGCCTGTAAGCCAAAATAAACTTTCTCCCACAAGCTGCTCTTGGATGGGTGATTTCTACCAGCAATATGACCCTGACTGCAACAACTTTCAACACATAAAGGCACAGAGTAACATTATTAACTGGTATAGGCATAACAGAAAGAGAGATTGGAACAATGCAAACTCAACACCATCAAGCAAATATCAAAATTCTGCAGTTCAAGTCCGATATTATCAGTGAGTGACAGTCTCTGGATTTTCCAATTCTGCCCCTCCAGCAGACTGAGTAGCCAGGGGACACTACACCCCAGGCCCACAGTGCACTCCATCGTAGCCCTTGCATAGTCCTGGTATATCCAAGACATCTTTGGATCTCCGGGTAAGTCACAGTCCATATTCCAAAGGCTCTTCAGCTTATTCATGAGACTCATCACGCCCTGCCTCATACTGCATCTCAGCAGCGGCTCCTGGAACCATGTTCATTTCATGACCACTTCCCATATTTTTCATGCTTTCAAAACGAATACTAGGTGTACAAGACACAGCCATATTCTTAATTCAGGGAAGAAATAAATCATAACTTTGAAGAGCAGGTTCCTTCTCCAGTCAACTCATTTCCAAAAGAGTTTATATTTGGGTTTTTTGTTTTGTTTTGTGGTTTTTTTTGTTTTTGTTTTTTGTTTTTTTGGTTTTTCAATGTAGGGTCACACTCTAGCTCAGGCTGTTCTGGATTTCACTATGTAGTCTCAGGGTGGCCTCAAACTCTTGGGGATCCTCCTATTTCTGCCTCCCAAGTGCCAGGATTAAAGGTGTGCATCACCATGCCTGGCTAAGAGTTTGTAATTGTTTTAATATAAACCAGTTGGGCACCTTTCTTAAGAGTGCTAATGTGTTGACAATAATAGCCTCAGTAACCTAAAACCAGTCTCAGTGCCTGTAATTTTAACTTGATGTTTTCCAACTTAAAATCTTGTCTCTCAGTCCATTATCTTTAGGGTAGCACATCAGTCCATTACAAATTTAACCTTGATCAAATTCTCTGGGCCTTGACAATAGAACACAGCCAGCCCTTATGCCATTATCCCAGTATCAACAAAGTCCTCTGCAGTCTTTCCTTCCCCTTAGAAAGTCCATAAGCCAAGCCTCTAAGTTCAATTTTCTCCGTATTTAGCATTTTCAAACTCTCACAAGAATAGTACATAATACTTGGCTTACCGCTCTAGAAGGCATCTTTAAATTGCAAGCACTAAGTCCATGCCAATTACTCCAAGACAAAAGTTCCAAAAGACCAAAATCTACATGGTCAAATTTATCTTACCCCACTCCTGGTACCAATTTCTGAAGTAGACAGCCTCAGGTTGCTGAGATGAACTTCCAAACCAGGCACAGTTATGGAGGAAGGGATATTTACTGATGCTTAGAGATCCAGGGGAAGTTCCATACTGGCAGAAGAAGTTAGCCAGCTTTCACAGGGCCAAGCAGAGTGAGAGAAAAGCCACATACCAAAACTCAAAAGCCACACCACAAACACACTTTAGGAACTCCAGACACTTTGTATATCTTTAGATTGGAACTGCAAATCCACCACACCTTAGGGCTGGACCCTAAGATCCACCCAGTGACACCTCCTCCAGCCAGGTAGCTGCAGAACCAAACTACGAACTAATAAAACACTGAATATGTCAGGGGTGGTGATGCATGCCTTTAATCCCACCACTCAGGAGGCAGAGGTCAGAGGATTCCCATGAGTTTGAAGCCACCCTGAGAATACATAATCAATTCCAGGTCAGCCTGGGCTACAGCGAGTCCATACCCTGGGAGTGGGGGAACAGGGCTGGAGAGATTGCTTAGTGGTTAAGGCACTTGCCTACAAAGCCAAAGGACCCAAGTTCAACTCCCCAGGACCCATGTAAGCCAGATGCACAAGGTGGCGCATGAGTCTGGAGTTCATTTGTAGTGGCTGGAGGCCCTGATTCGCCCATTCTTTCTCTCTGCCTCTCTCTCTCTCCCCCTTCTCTTTCTCAAATAAATAAATAAATAAAAATAAAATAATTTTTAAAAACACTGAATATATTGGGGGCCATCTATTCAAACTACCACAGCAATCAATGTATACGGGGTCAGGTTCCCTATGTATGACACTGTGAAGATGAAGTCTCCATAGCTGTGGAAACCTTAGGACATTAGAGAGGCCAGGAGGAGCCATCTGCTAGGGAAAGCCGAAGGCACTGAGTGGAGCAGCCCCGTGTGAAAGTGTGTGTGCTGTAAACGGCAGGGCCATAGGAGCAGGCTACCCAAGTCCACATGATGCCACCATGTATGCCAGGTATGAAGGGGAACTTCAGGATTTAATATTTGCCCTTGTAGGTTTTGGTCTGACACCGATACAGTCTTTCCTGATTGTTATCCTATTCCTCATTTTGAGAATGTAAATGACTACTCTATGCATTGTATATTGGTGTATGTAACTTTCTTTTTGATTTTACAAGAGCTCAGGTCAAACTGTTTAAGTCTCAAAAGAGAATGACTGGGCTTTTCAACAGTTTTGAGCCTGTTAAGACTATGGGAACTCTTAAAGTCGTCCTGAACATGGAAGTATGTCACTGCTTTTGAGGGCTATATTCGAGCTCCTGGTTACTACCAGGCTCTTCTTCGTGGTCTGCTATGGTGTGAGGAGCCTTTGCCACATACACCCCCATTGCCACAAACTCCGACTAATAGACTGAAAACTGTCAGTCAAAATAAACTTTTCCTTTCTTACACTGTTCTGTCAGATATTGTGTCACACTGATGATATGGAGCCAGAGAAAACAAGAAGTGGTAAGAACTTCCAAAGAAGGGACAAGGGCAATGGGAATACTCATAAAGTAAACAATCATATCAAAGGTGACCAAGAAAGACTCAAAAAGGGTTTTAGGCTGGGTCTTGACATATGAATAGAATTTGGAAATAAGAACTTTTTTTCCCAGACAGATCTTACTATGTAACACATGATCCTCCTGCCTCAGCCTCCCAAGTGCTGTGTTTACAGATGTGCACTACACAACTAGATGAACATCATATTGCATAAACTATGAAGAAAGCAAGTCAGGTGTAGCGCCACATACCTTTAATCTTAGCACTCAGGAGGCAAAAAGGCAGGGGGATCACTGTGAGCTCTAGGCCAGCCTGTCTGTCTGTCTGTATGTATGTATGTATGTATGTATGTATGTAGTCTGTGGGCCTCCCCTCTGCCACCCACAAACAAGGACTAGTTGGTAATGCCTGGTTAATCTGGAAAATCCTGCATATCTCCCCTCAGCTGCCTTTATGCTTAACCCAAGCATGTACTCTTCCTCCAACATTCTCACTGCTTCTTACTGTCCACCACTGTGATTGGGTTGGGCCTTAAGAAAAATTCTGATCTTAGATTGCTGATTTCCTCCTGTAGGGGTGGGGTGCTGAATTGTTAGGGATTCTTAACAGGGTGATAAGGCTCAGCTTTTTTTTTTTTTTTTTATTCCCTAGTTCCCATGCAAATCAAGGCTATAGTTCTAATAATTTCACCTTCTTTTTTTCTTTTTTTTTTTTCCGAGGTAGGGTTTCACTCTAGCCCAGGCTGACCCAGGCTGACCTGGAATTCCCTATGTAGTCTCAGCATAGCCTTGAACTCATGGCGATCCTCCTATCTCTGCCTCCCCAGTGCTGAGATTAAAGGCATACACCACCACACCCAACATAATCTCACCTTTTTCAATGAACTTTTTAAAACATTTTTATATGCCTTCAGGAGCCACATTTATAAATTGTGTGTATATTTATATGTGGTGGGGGGGACTTAATTGGGGGGGAAGAATTGTGGAATTCTATGCACCTCTATTTCCTCATGTTAATATAAAGAAGACCCTAAATCAAGAAGATTTCACACATATATAAAGGAAACACAACAAATGTTTGTTGACATTAAAGCAATGTATGACTACCACTGTTGTTTTATGGAGGTAGGGTCTCACTGTAGCACAAGCTGACCTGGTACTCACTCTGTAGTCCCAGGCTGACACCGAACTCACAGTAATCCCACCTCTGCCTCCCAAGTGCTGGGATTAAAGGCATGTGCCACCATGCCCCACTTTTAAATGCTACTGTTTTTAAAAACTAAGAAATATATCACAGACTTTAGATAGTAAAGAAAGTTAGAAAGGGAAAGCTTTGTGAAAAATTCTCTTTTCTGTACATGTACAAATTGAGCTTGTCATTGTTTTTCACCTGACTTGCTCCAGGCTGAGGTCCCTACATTATCAGAATTCAAGGAAACAAGAAAGAAACCAAAGTTAAAACTATGGAATAGACCTGTTAACAAAAACCAAAAACAGGCTGGGCATGGTGGCTCAATGACTTTAATCCCAGCACTTGGGAGGCAGAAGTAGGAGGATCACTGTGAGTTTGAGGCCACACTGAGACTACAGAGTAAATTCAAGTCAGCCTGGGCTAGCATAAGACCCTACCTTACCAAAAGGAAAAAAAGAAAATCAAAAACAGGAGTAGAACAAAAGTAGCCCATTGTATGGGACTTTCCTTTCTAATCCACTGCAGGTCACTAAAACAAAGAACAAACCTTACACCATTGTCTGTGTTTTAAAAGGAGTTCAGCAGCAGTGACCTCTGAATACTGTGGAGTACTACTATCAGCTAAGAGTATATATCCAAGGTAATTACAATAAGCAAACACAAAGTTGAAGAATTCTGGGTTGGAAAGATGGCCCAGCGGTTAGAGGTGCTGGTTTGCAAAACCTGCTGGTCCAAGTTTGACTCCCTAGTACCCATGTAAAGCCAGATGCACAAAGTGGCAAATGTGTGGAGTTCATTTATAGTGGCAAAGGCCCTGATGTACACTCGCTCGTGCTTGCTCACTCCCTCCCTCTCTCGCTCCCTTCCATTCTCTCTCCCTGTCTCTCCCTTCCTCCCTCCCTTCCTCCCTTCCTCCCTCCCTCCCTCCCTCCCTCTCTCTCTCTCTCTCTCTCTCTCTCAAATATATATATGAAAACATTTTCTTTAAAAGTTGGGGGTTTGTGCTGGAGAGGTGGCTTAGCGGCTAAGGTGTTTGCCTGCAAAGCCAAAAGATCCTGGTTCAACTCTCCAGGACCCACGTAAGCCAGATGCACAAGGGGTGCATGCATCTGTAGTTCATTTGCAGTGGCTGGAGGCCCTGGTGTGCCCATGCTCTCCATCCCTCTCCCCCTCACCCTTCCTCCCTCTGCCTCTTTCTCTCAAATAAATTTTTTTTTTTTTTAAGTTGGGGGCTCAAGAGATGGCTTAGTGGCTAAGGCATTTACCTACAAAGTCTGATGACCCTAGTTCGATTCCCAGCACCCACATAAAGCCAGAGGCAAAGTGGCATTTGCATGTGGAGTTCGACTGCAGTGGCTGGAGGCTCTGGTGTACCCATTCTCTCTGTCTCTCTTCTATCTCTCTCTCTCTGCTTGAAAATAAATAAATAATATTTTTTTAAAAGTTGGATATAGGCTAGAGAGATGGCTCAGCAGTTAAGGCACCTACCTGCAAAGTCTACCAACCAGGGTTCAATTCCCCAGTACCCATGTAATGCCAGATCTGGAATTTGCAGCAGCTGGAGGCTCATTTCATCCTCCCTCCTCCCCTCCCTCCCTCTCTCTCTCTCTCTCCCCCTTGCAAATAAACAAATAGCTGGAGAATTTCCCAGACATAGTGGCACAAACCTTTAATCCCAGCACTTGAGGAGGCTAAGGTAGGAGGATCACTGTGAGTTCAAGGCCAGCCCGAGACTACATAATGAGTTCCAGGTCAGCCTGGGCTAGAGAGAAAACCTACCTTAAAAAAACAATAAAAAAACAAGTTGGAGAATTCTCTGAAAAGCAAAGTTATACTTCTAATAATTTCACCTTTTTCAATTAACATTCTCATATGCTCTCAAGAGCCACATTTATAAATTCTGTGTGTATTCATGATTGGGGGTCTTAAGAACTGTGGAATGCCATGTACCACTACTTCCTCGTGTTAATCTAAAGGAGATCCTAAATGAGGGAGGATGGCAATGAAAGCAAAAGGAGAATTACTTGGAGGAAGAAGAGGGGGCAAGGAAATAGTTACAGGGCTGGAAAGATGGCTCCATAGTTAAGGGTACTTCCTGTGCAAGAATGAGGGCCTGCCGGGGCGAGGTGGTGCACACCTTCAATCCCAGCACTCGGGAGGCGGAGGTAGGAGGATCGCCATGAGTTCGAGGCCACCCTGAGACTACATAGGGAATTCCAGGTCAGCCTGAACCAGAGTGAGACCCTACCTCGAAAAAACAAAAAACAAACAAAAAAAAAAAAGAATGAGGGCCTGAGGGGCCTGAGTGTATATCTACAGAACTCACTTGAACAAGTGGGTGTGGCCATACACATCTGTAACCCTAGTCCTGTGGGGATCAGAGACCAAACACTCGCCAAGGCTCACGAATGGCAAGCTCCAAAATCATGAAGATTTTGTAGAAACAAAAACTGATGGGTGAGCGATGGAAGGGAATACCCAATGTTGCCCTCGGGCTGGGGCAAGGCAAGTGCACTGGGCGCTACAGGAGAGCACACTGGGCATGGGGTCCTACCCTCATGCACACACTACACACGTATCATAACACAAGCCAAAAAAATCAGCTGAGCTCAATTTATAATAGCTGGGAAATGGAACCAGCCTAGATGTCCCTCAACAGATGAGTGGATAATGAAGATGTGGTACATTTATACAATGGAGTTCTACTCAGCGGTAAAAATGAAGTTATGAAATTTGCAGAAAAATGGATGGACCTGGAAAGTATTATACTAAGTCAGGTAACCCAGGCCCAGAAAGCCAAGCGCCACATGTTCTCCCTCATATGGGGATCCTAGCTACAGATGACTGGGCTTCTGTGTGAGAATGAAAATACTTAGTAGCAGAGGCCAGTAAGTTGAAAAGGAGACATAAAGGGTGGAGAAAGGAAGGGAGGAGGATACTTAATAGGTTGATATTGTATATATGTAATTACAATGATTGTAATGGGGAGGTAATATGATTGAGAATGGAATTTCAAACGGGAAAGTGTGGGGGTGGGGAGGGAGGGAATTACCATGGGATATATTTTATAATCATGGAAAATGTTAATAAAAATTAAAAAAAAAAAAAAAAATCAGCTGAGCCTTATCGCCCTGTTAAGAATCCCTAACAATTCAGCACCCCACCCCTAAGGAGGAAATCAGAGCAGTCTAAGATCAGAACCTTTCCTGAGGGCCAACTCATTCACAATGGTGGACAGTAAGAAGCAGAGAGAATGTTGGAGGAAGAGGCCATGCTTGGGTTAATAAAGGCAGCTGAGGGGAGATATGCAGGATTTTCCAGATTAACCAGGCATTGCCAACTAGTACTTGTTTGTGGGTGGCAAAGGAGAGGCCCACAGACTTTCCTGACTGTCCAGGTATCACTCACTACCAATTTCCATGAAGGTGTTACCATAACTGTGTTAAGTTCCTTCGCTTCCTCCACCCTACCTAAAGTGACAACTCTAAGTGTTAAACAATTTCTTACTCAAAAAAATGCTATGATGTTACTGACATCTAGTCCATCCGAAAGCACATGTTCATCTCTCCATCTTCAAATATGGAAAGAAGGAAGTCCCAACAGAGACTAACCTCTACTTGATCAACATAAAAATCATAACACAGCCGAGCGCGGTGGCACACACCTTTAATCCCAGCACTAGGTAGGCAGAGGTAGGAGGATTGCCGAGAGTTCAAGGCCACCCTGAGAGTACATAGTGAATTCCAGGTCAGCCTGAGCTAGAGCAAGACCCTACCTTGAAAAACAAACCAAAAAAAAATAATAGTAATAATAACACATTCCACACGTAGTGGCGCACACCTTTAATCCCAACACTCGGGAAGCAGGGGTAGGAGGATCATTGTGAGTTCAAGACCACCCTGAGACTACAGACTGAATTCCAAGTCAGTCTGGGCTAGAGTGAAACCCTACCTCGAAAGACAAAAAATAACAACAACACATGTGGAACCTAGATTTTAAATACAAATTTATGTATTTTTATATAGGAATCTCACATAAATATATATATATATGTATGTGTGTATATATATATATATATATATATATATATATATGTTATATAAATTACACAAAGGGAGACTATGAAGGGATAAAGGGGTCTAAAGGCTGTGAGGAGGAACAAGAAAGAGTAATGGGAGGAATAAAGACAACTCTTGCATGTTTCCTCTCATAAGAGAAATCTAAACCTAACCATATATCATGTGAGATATGTGTGTGTATGTATGTATATATCTATGTGTGTATGTGTATGTGTATGTGTATGTATATGTGTGTATATATATATATATATATATATATATATATATGTGCATAATTTATACACATATACGTCACACTGGAAGCAGAAGGGGAACTATTGCAGGGGATGAAGGAAGTAGAGGTCAAGTGAGGTTAATGAGGGGTCAATGAGCAAAATACAATGACATACATGTATGAAAATGTCAACATGAGGGCTGGGAAGATGGCTTCGTAGTTAAGGCACTTGCCTGCAAAGCCTAAAGACCCAGGTTCAATTCCCCAGTACCCACAGATACACAAGGTGGCACCTGCATCAGGAGTTTGTTTGCAGTAGCTATAGGCCCTGGTGTACCCATGTGCCCATTCTCTCTCTCTCTCTCTCTCAAATAAATTATTTTTAAAAAAGAAAATGTCACAACAAAACTCATTATTTTGTATGCTAATTAAAAAATTTTAAGCTTCATATAATAATGATGAAACATTAGTTTCAGGACTATGATTCATTAATAACACATTTCTGGGCTGGAGAGATGGCGTAGTGGTTAAGCGCTTGCCTGTGAAGCCTGAGGACCCTGGTTCGAGGCTCGGTTCCACAGGTCCCACATTAGCCAGATGCACAAGGGGGCGCACGCGTCTGGAGTTCGTTTGCAGAGGCTGGAAGCCCTGGCGCGCCCATTCTCTCTCTCTCCCTCTATCTGTCTTTCTCCCTATGTCTGTCGCTCTCAAATAAATAAAAAATGAACAACAACAACAACAAAAAAATAACACATTTCTTCCAGTTTCAAAACACTTTCACATGCACTGAATAAATCTTTATACAAATCCTGGAATGAACGTCAGAGAAGCTGGTGCTCACCTCCTTCTACAGCTGACCAAACCCAGGTTTCAACAAGTTATGATCAGTGACCTACCAGATGAAGGACACCAGGCGCCACCCACTACATAAAAACCCCAGAAATCTGCCATGCAGTCTCCATCACAATGCATCTTCAAGCCCAACAGAGGCCCCAAACTAGCAACAATCACAATTCAAATTTAGAAGCCAATGTTAAGGTGTGGGTGTACTGAGGGAGCAGGCCCATGGGAACTCTACCCAGGTAGTCACTGTCACCAAAAGAAAAGTGACAGGAGACCAGTCGAGAAGTGGGGCAGAAGCTGTGGCGCTGCCTCCTGGGCTGTCACTGTACTAGGCAGTCTTCTATTAACACTGTATTGTCTGATTTCCTTTTCCACTTAAGCTTTACCAGACCGTTCTGCATGGTGCACAATCCAAGTCCTTTTCCTCGCATACACATCGCCACGTGTCTATAATAACAAAAGTGTAAATGGATTCAATATGAGAAATATTGCTTTCATTGATGTACAATGTCATGTCACACAAATAATGAAATTTTTGAGGAAACAATTTAGTTAAGTCAACTAGCATACACTCAAGCATCCAGGAGTTGAAACACATACTGGAGCAAAAATTAAGAGTCATCTACAAAAACACATTGGAGGGGTTGGAGAGATGGCTTAGCAGTTAAGGCGCTTGCCTGCAAAGCCAAAGGACCCAGGTTTGATTCCCCAGAACCCATGTAAGCCAGATGCACAAGGTGGCACACGCATCTGGGAGTTTGTTTACAGTGGCTACAGGCCACTTGTGTACCTATTCTCTCTCTCTCTCTCTCAAATAATTAAGTAAAAATTTAAAAATAAAAAAAGTAAGCCAGGCGTGGTGATGCATGCCTTTAGTCCCAGCACTCGGGAGGCAGAGGTAGGAGGATCGTGTGAGTTCGAGGCCACCCTGAGACTACATAGTGAATCCCAGGTCAGCCTGGGCTAGAGTGAGACCCTACCTTGAAAAAACAAAAAAACAAAAAAATAAATAAAATTTAAAAATTGAGGCTCCTGAATATACTGACTGCCAGTTTGTCTGATTCCCCAGGACCCACATAAGCCAGATGCACAAGGTGGTACATGCGTCTGGAATTCATCTGCAATGGCTGGAGGCCCTGGCATGCCCACACTCCAGCTCTCTCTCTCTCTCTCTGCTGAATAAGCAAATAATTTTTAAAAATTGAATGCCAAATTTAAAACAATTCCAAGTAGACATTATGTTATATAAAAAACAAAGATAACAGTATCCCCCCCAAGACTGTGAACTACCAGTACCTACTTAATCAGATATGGTTTTAAGAATTCACTATACCAACCCTACCTGGCAAAGGTAGGCATTCCAATCTGAAAGCCAAAGAATAACATTAAGAAAAAAAAAAAAAAAACGGGAGGGCAGCCTTTAATCCCAGCACTGAGGAGGCAGAGGTAGAAGGATCACTGTGAGTTTGAGGACAGCCTGAAACTACACAGTGAATTCTAGGTCAGCCTTGGCTAGAGTGAGACCCTACCGAGAGGAAAAAAAAAAAAAAAAGTTTCTAAAAGTTGAAAATATAAATCTCACAAGTAGAGTTAAACATAGATGGACAGCCGGGCACGTGGTGCACGCCTTTAGTCCCCATCACCAGAGAGACAAGAGGTAAGAGGATCGCTGTGAGTTCGAGGCCACCCTGAGAATACACAGTGAATTCCAGGTCAGCCTGAGCTAGGGTGAGATTCTACCTCGAAAAAACAAATACAGATAGGCAGGCAGGCATGAGACTCACTCTTTCCTCTAGCCTTGGGGAGGTTTTACAATCCAGAGGATGCCACCCACCACCTCTGAGACCTGATTACCCATCTATTTTAACAGATAACTATTTATTGGATTTTTTAACTTTTAAAAAAATTCCATAGTCGGGTGGAGATGCAGGGCTGGGGAGACAGAGATGTCTCAGCGGTTAGAGGCGTATACTTGCAAAGCCTGCAGGCCAGGGTTCAATTCCCCAGCCACCCCCACATGCCAGTCAGGAATTTCGTTTGCAGCGGCGAGAGAGATCGTAGCACACCCATACGTTCTCACACACACACGCGCGCGCGCGCGGGTACAAATAAATTAAGCACATTTAAATTCCATAAAGGGAGCCAATCTTCTGGGTGTTCAGCGCTTGCACATGTACCACGGGCGTTTGAGCGTCACGATCCACAAAGGACGTGGCTACTTGGCCCCGCATCACAGGCGAGGAAACTGAGGCTGGCGGCTCGGTGCGGCGGGCTCCGGGGTGCGCTGGCCCGGCCTCCCGGCTTCCCGCCACGACCGCGCAGGGACCGGGCTCCGGAGGCGCAGGAAGCGCGGGGACGGCGCGGCCTTCGTCCGGGTGCCCGGCGGGGCCGGGGCGGTCCTCGGACGAGGGTCCCGGCAAGGAAGAGAAGAAGGGCGTTCCCCGAGCGGGATCCGATCCTCCCTGGCACGAGCCCGGCGCTCGCTCACCTTCCGACAACTCCAGCTCCAGCTCCGCCAGGCTCTCTCGCACCTCGGCGGGCAGCGGCGCCGCCTCCAGCGGGCACCCGCGGTCGGCCATGGCGAGCGGCTGAGGCGCTGCTTGCTCCGCGGCCCTGGCACACCGCAGCGGCCGCCCGCAGCCGGCGGAGGGAGGGCGGGCGGGCGGGCGAGCGGGCTGGCGGGCGGGGCGCGGCCCGGGCGGCTCCGCACAGGCGCGGCCACGGCCACGAGCGCGGGCGGCCTCGCGTCAGCGCCGACGCTTCCCGGGCGCGCTCCCCGCCGCCTGCTGGGCGGAGGTGGACGGGAGCCGCCGGGGCGCGCGTGCGCGGCGGGGGTGGGGGGGGGGAGAACGAGGCTGGGGAGCGCGCGTGCGCGGCGGGGACCGGGCTGGGGATGGGGAGCGCGCGTGCGCGGCGGGGACCGGGCTGGGGATGGGGAGCGCGCGTGCGCGGCCGGGACGGGGGCGGGGCTGGCGCGGGTGCCTGCAGCTGGGTCCCGCCCAGCAACACTGAAGACCGGCTCGGCGGATCCAGAGGCCACGTTGAGGCTGCTTGGAGCGACCATTGGGAGAGCCAGGGAGGAGCGTCACTCCTGCGGGCCGAGCGCTCGCACGCGGAGTGGGGGAGGCAAGGCGGGGTGGGATCAACTGCAGGAGATTTGCGACCCCCCCCCCCTCCCGTGCTGAGACGCTTGTCCTCGACCCCGGTGGAGCGACTCGGCATTCTTTGCCTCCACCATCATCCTTGATTTCTGTTGGCTGTGATGCCTGCAGTGAAGACCCGCTAGCGTTTTCCTCCAGCTATAATGTGTTGGGGTTTTTACAATAATTCTAAAGTATTCTATTACTGACCAGAAAGGAGAGTCCAGCAGAGTTCTCAGACCTTGAGGTGACCTTGGGGCATAGAAGCAACAGGGAACCTGGCACAGGGGCTGCTCCTCAAAGGCAGAGGGAAAGGCATACCTGAATGGCACCAGGGCACATTATGGTGGCCTCGAGGAGGTGTCTTAGCCAAATTTAACAAGGGACGTATCTTGAGCCCTCGCTGCGATTTATAATTCACCTTCATAGCTTTATGTAATGACCACTCAGGGCCTCCTGGCTAGATTCCCTGGCCGTTCCACATTGCCTGGTCTCAGCATCTCTTTGAAGCTGTAGAGCAAGACGTTATGTATGACCTCCTTGATCTTGTATCTTCCATGCCTCCAAAACCATTACTGCCTGGAGGACACTGCCAAATTCTGCTGCCAGCGTGGAATGCAGCCTAGGCGCCTTAGACTACACTTGTAGCAACTCCTATATACCCTGCCAGGCTGACCTTGGCAAAATAATTCCTTAAGCAGGGAGCCACTTCAGTTTAGGCTTTCTTCCTTCAAATGAATTTGGAATTTTTATTTATTTATTTATGGTAGGATCTCACTCTACCCCGGGCTGACCTGGAATTCACTATGTAATCTCAGGGTGACCTCAAACTCATGGTGATCTTCCTACCTCTGCCTCCCGAGTGCTGGGATTGAAGGCGTGCGCCGCCATACCCGGCTTGGAATTTTTTTTAAATATGTTTTATTTATTTGTAACCAAAGAGAAGAGACAGACAGGTGAATGGGCACTCCAGGGCCTTCATCCACTGTAAACAAACTCCTGATGCATATGCCACTTTGTGCATCTGGCTTTTATGTGGGCACTGGATTTCACATCTAAGTTGGTAGGCTTTGCAGACAAGTACCTTACCCAGTGAGCCATCTCTTCAGCCCAAATTTATTTTGTTTTTGTTTTGTTTTGGCTTTTGTTTTTCAAGGTAAGGTCTCACTTCTAGCTTAGGCTGACCTGTAATTCACTCTATAGTCTCAGAGTGACCTCAAACTCATGGCAATCCAACTGGATTTTTTTTCTTCAGTTTTTTTTTTATTATTATTAACAACTTTCATGATTGTAAAAAAAATCCCATGGTAATACCCTCCCTCCCTCCACTTTCCTGTGAAACTCCATTCTCCATCATATCTCCTCCCCCTTTCAATCAGTCTCTCTTATTTTGATGTCATGATCTTTTCCTCCTATTATGATGGTCTTGTGTAGGTAGTGTCAGGCACTGTGAGATCATGGATATCTAGGACATTTTGTGTCTGGGGGAGCACGTTGTATGGAGTTCTACCCTTCCTTTGGCTCTTACATTCTTTCCGCCACCTCTTCTGCAATAGACCCTGAGCCTTGGAAGGTGTGATAGAGATATTGCTGTACTGAGCACTCTGGTCACTTCTTTCCAGCACCATGATGCCTTCTAAATCACCCCAAGGTCACTGCCATCTGAAAAGAGAAGATTCTCTACCAAAAGTGAGAGTAGCATTAATATAAGGGTATGAACATTAAGAGAAGTGCTTACTGGGTAGTTTGATAAGCATAGTATATACCACCTGGATTTTTTTAACATTTTTATTTGCAAATAGAGAAAGAGGGTGTGCTAGGGCATCCGGCTACTGCAAACAAACTCCAGATACATATGCCACTTTTAGTATCTGGCTTTACGTGGATACTGGAGAACTGAACTCACAGGCTTTGCAGGCAAGCACCTTAACCTCCTGGATTTTCTATAAACTGGGCCTCTGATAAGTAGGGTTTTGCCCTCAGAATACCTTTCCTATTGTTCCAGTGTAGTACAAGATGTTTGTCTTTAACAGTGCCCATCATTTAACAGTCCAGCTGCTTTCCCCGCACCAGTAGTTACTTTCTAGTTGCTCTGGACAAATACTTGATAAGAAGCAAAGGGAGCTGGGCGTGGAGGTGCATGCCTTTAATCCTAGTACTCGGGAGGCAGAGGTAGGAGGATCACCGTGAGTTCGAGGCCACCCTGAGACTGCATAGTGAATTCCAGGTCAGCCTGGGCTAGAGTGACACCCTACCTCGGAAAACCATAAAGAACAAAGGGAAAATTTAAAAAAAAAAAAAAAACATGGGGATATAGCTAAGTGGTAGAGTACTTGCCTAGCATGTGAAAGGCCTTGGGTTCAATCCCCAGCACTGAAAAAAGAAGGAGGAGGAGGAGGAGAAACTGAAGGAAGGGTTTCAGTTGGAGGTTACAGCCCAGCGTGGCGGCAGGAGCATGCGGCCCTTGTAGCGCTCAGTCCACGGTGAGAACGCCGAGCTTAGCCAGCTTCTCCTTTTCAGCCCAGCCCATGGGATGGGGCCACCCACAGCTAAGGTGGGTCCTCACATTTCAACTAACCTAATCTAGAAAACACCCCACAGATGTGCCCGGAAATTTGTTTCCAATGGTGATTCTACATCCTGTCAAATTGACAACCTGACAATAGCCATCACACCAACCCATGAAATGGTGACACCCATATTTAAGGTGGGTCCTCACACCTCAATTAATCTAATATAGACACTCTCAGACATGCCCAGAGATTTGTTTCCATGGTGATCTAAATCTCATCAATTTGACAAGATTAACTGTCACAAAGATTGACACTGGCAGATGAACTATCAGTCATTATACACAGTGAAAATAATAACTGTAAGAGGGTAATGGGATTTAGTTAACATCCCTGAGCCTTTAATTTTAAAAACACTCTGCAGCTGATGGCAAGCAACAGACAACTGAGTGCAAGATTCTCTTTGAATTTGCTAAACAACAGGCTAACAATAATCCATAGACTTCAGAACAGCTACTCTGTGAATTCAGATGCAAAGAAACTGTCTCCTGCAGCAGGATGGTAAAGATGAGGGCCAGGAATCAGTATCCTTGAGTAAACTCCAGAACCAGTAAAATGCCTGGGGTAGTTGTACATCCTCCATGGACTCAGGTGTTAAAATCAAACCTGTGCCGGGCATGGTGGCGCACACCTTTAATCCCAGCACTTGGAGGCAGAGGTAGGAGGATCACTGTGAGTTCAAGTCCAGCTGGGACTACAGAGTGAATGACAGGTCTGCCTGGGCTAGTGTGAGATCCTACCTTGGGAAAAAAAAGAAAAGATGGGGGTCTGGAGGGAGAGCTGTGTGAGCTCTGGTGGATGCAGATGCATGCTTGCTGCTGTTTGGTTTTGCTGGCTGGTGTTTTTTGTTTTTGTTTTTGTTTTTTTCTGCTCCAATCTGTGAAAGAGAGGCAGCTACTTGGGCCATTGGTGAAACTTCCCCTGGATTTGTAAGCTTAAAATAAATCCCTTCCCCCTACAGACTGTGTCTGGTTTAGATGTTCATCCCAGCATTGTGGAGCTAACTAGGACAATGCCCAGAGAAAATCATTCTCCAGTGTTAAATCTGGAGCCTTGGTTGAGAAAAGCTGCACCTATGACACGTGGCTGGGAGATACCTGAGCAGGTACCTTCAGAGGTTTCGACTCCCCACACGGCCTAGAAATGCTGGACCCTGCCCATGTGACTCATTTCTCTTTGCTGGCCTACCACTCCTCCTCCCCTCTTCCACTGTCATGGCCAATCTTGTCAACGTGACAGATCAGGAATCAGACAAGAGACTGAGTGTTCAGTTAGAGCATTTCCAGGAAGGAGAAATGAAAAGGAGAAATCTCTCCGCTAGAATGAAAGACACCTTCTGGTGGCAGTGCCGATATGAAGAGCGAGGGTAAACGGTGTGGGGGGGGGGGGCAGGTAGGAATGGGTCTAGAGGGTGGTTGACACAGGGAAATAGGAATGCGGACAGTCAGAATCCAGACATTGTATTCTGGGGGAGGTTTATTTGTTTTATTTCAAGGTAGGGTCTCACTCTAGCCCTGCCTGACGTAGAACTCACTCTGTAGTTCCAGGCTGGCCTCAAACTCAGTGATCCTCCTACCTCTGCCTCCTGAGTGCTGGGATTAGGTAGGGTCTTGCTTTGGCTCTGGCTAACCTGCAATTCACTATGTAGTCTCAGGGTGGTCTTGAACTCACAGCAGTCCTCCTACTTCTGCCTCCCGAGTGCTGGGATTTAAAAGCATGTGCCACCACACCTGGCCAGACAGTCTAGTTTTAACTAACCATCAGAGCAGAAAACAGGAAAAGCAGAAGCTAGGAAAGAAAGAAGAAAAAAAAAAGTTAAAGTGTTCAGCCGGGGACCACCTGTTTTGAGGGCCACTCTTTTCTGCGTCTTGGGGAGGGGTCGTTAAGGGGGTGAACTAAACCCAAAACTCCCCATTACCATGACAAGAGGGGATGAGAGAGACAAAATAAAAACTCAGTCTGAGGCTCTCAGCTCTGGGGCACCTTCCTTCCAGAAGGGAACTTTGTTTGGGGGGGTCCTTATTTCAGGCTTACAGATTCCAGGGAAGCTTCATCATGGCAGAGGGAGGTGGCTTGCTTCAGCATGCACAGAACAGGAGAGAAGAGAAGAGAACAGGGAGAGGAGAGGAAAGAGGAAAGCAGCAGCGAGGAGGTCTGCACCTGCGTGGGCTCGCTCACCTGCAGTTCTGCAGGGCTCCGGGCATGGGGCATGGGGCAGGCGCCCGCCGCCAAGGGGAAGCTGTTATTAACGTTGATTACAGAAGAGCAAACCTGACAAGCCAATAACAATGGAAGAAATTGGGAGAGTTACCAAAAAGCTGTCATCCTTAACACCAGGCTTAGCTGGTGTCACAGGCTGAAAGAGTCCTTCCTGAAGAAGAAAGGTCTTAAGCAGCATGATGGATTCAGAAGCTCATGAGAAGAGATCACGGATCCTAACCTCTTCAAAACAAGATCTGTCTCCTCACAGTACAAACGTTGGAGAAATGCAGCATTACTTGTGCAGCTGCTGGGCAGCTTTCAACAATGGAGCGATCACAGATCCCGTTCAGAAGATCCTCTCTTGGCAGCAGCTGTGTGGGCTCAAAACCCGGGCTGCAGTCCTCCAGTTGAGGAGGGAGGGATTTTGAAACCTGTATCGTGGAATCCTCCCCCCATTGATGCAGAAAACGACTACTCTGGCCCCGTACGTTTGGTCTCTATGAGGATTTATCTTGCCTTCTCCAGAAGCACATCAGTGCTCCTGAGATTGTAACCTGTGGTGGCAGCAATACTTGCAGGGACAACAGAAGCCATTTTCACTGCATTGGAAAGAGTTCAGACACTGCTTCAAGATCATAAGCATCGCGGCAAATTCACAAACACCAGGCTTTCCAGGCGCTGAAATGTGGTGGGATCATGGAATATTATCGAGGGTTGGTGCCTATTCTTTTCCGAAATGGATTTAGCAATGCCCTTTTCTATGGCCTTCGAGGATCTATTAAGGAGCATCTGTCTATGGCGAAGACGCATAGCGCATCTGGTCGATGACTTCATCTGTGGAGGTGTTTTGGGTGCCATGTTGGGATTCTTGTTGTTTTCCAGTTAATGTTGTGAAGGCTCGAATACAGTCTCAGATTGGTGGGGAATTCAGTCCTTCCTCAAGGTTTTCAAAACCATCTGGCTACAGTGCGACAGGAGGCTGGTGAATATTTTCAGAGGTGCTCATCTGAATTACCATCGGTCTCTAATCTCTTACGGAATAATCAATGTTTTATTGAAGGTTACATGAGAAAGTCACTAGCAAAATGTGATTCATCAGCTAATGAAACCCAAGAACAATACAATTTGGCTTTGCTCCTAATTGGCCTAAATAAGTTGGTGTCATTAAGTCAGTAAATTATGGACAAAACGCATCCACAGAAATGGAATGAAAGTTTTCAGAAGGAAAATCGAAAGGTTTTTGCTTTGACCACTACCCAAGAGCTTTAGGCTGCTGCCTGGTAGCTAGCTGTGAGTCTCAGGGTGACTGACAGCCAGAACGTGATCCCTTTTCCTCCTGGAAACAGTCTTTTGACCATCTGTATGGAAGTATCCTGGCCCTGCACAGCCGCAGCACGTGTTCTTAGGCCCAGGACTCATCAGGCACACTTTGTTCCTCACACCCTGGCTTCTCTGCTCCCAGAGGCAGCTGCAGAAGGCGGTCCGTTAGACTGAGCATCCGTAGGACGAAGGAGCAGAACCAGCTTATTAGAGACAAGCATTGCACAACAAATAACTGCTGCTAGTTTTGAAAAGAAGCGCCTTTTTGGGTTAATCATCTGAATTATTTCTGTTTGGACTTGGTAGAATCAAGCAGCTAATGAAAGTTTTCATTTTGCTTTAAAAAAAAAAAATAAAAGCAGCAAGCACGAACAGCCAGAGCTCAAACTGGCTCTGAACACACCTTAGGACTAGACTAAAAGACCCACGCCCAGTGACACCTCCTCCAGCGAGCTGCTGGAGACTTAAGTTTTTGGTTTTCTGAGGTAGGGTCTCACTCTGACCCAGGCTGACCAGGAATTCACAATGGAGTCTCAGGGTGGCCTCGAACTCATGGTGATCCTCCTACCTCTGCCTCCTGAGTGCTGGGATTAAAGGCATGAGCCACCACACCTGGCTTAATTTTTATTTATTTATTTTCTTTTTTTTAGGCAAGCTCAACAGACTGGCTTTTTAATTTTTTTTTATTTTTTTATGAGTGTGAGAGTAAGAGAAAGAATTGGTGCACCAGGGCCTCTAGCCACTGTAATTGAACTTTAGATGTGTTCACCACCTTGTGCACATGTGTGACCTTGCACTTACCTGTGCAGCTGGCTTATGTGGGATCTGGAGAGTTGAACATGGGTCATCAGGCTTCACAAGCAAGTGCCTTAACTGCGAAGCCATCTGTCTCTCCAGCCCAATCTTTTATTTCTTTTTTTTTTTAATTAATTAATTTATTTATTTGAGAGAGACAGACACAGAGAGAAAGACAGATAGAGGGAGAGATAGAGAATGGGCGCGCCAGGGCTTCCAGCCTCTGCAAATGAACTCCAGACGCGTGCGCCCCCTTGTGTATCTGACTAACATGGGACCTGGGGAACCGAGCCTCGAACCGGGGTCCGTAGGCTTCACAGGCAAGCGCTTAACCGCTAAGCCATCTCTCCAGCCCTATTTCTTTTTTTTTTTTGAGGTAGGGTCTCACTCTGGCCCAGGCTGACCTGGAATTCACTACGTCATCTCAGGGTGGCCTTAAACTCACAGTGATCCACCTACCTCTGCCTCCCAAGTGCTGGAATTAAAGGATGCGCCACCACGCCTGGCTCCAGCCCAACCTTTTATTATTATTATTAACAACATATTCCGTATGGGTACATCATGTGTGGGTACCCTCTTTGCCTTCGTCCCTGCCCCCATTTCATTGGTGATGTGCCTCAGTAGGGTTACAGGTGTTCCCCATGATGCTGTGATTTATGCATTGTGGGAACAGCAGTCAGTTATTTTGGTGGAAAGAGAATGCCTCTGGGTATGACATCTCAGCCTGTGGCTCGTATAATCTTTCCACCCTTTCTTCCGCAAAATTCCCTGAGCCGGGCTGGAGAGATGGCTTAGTGGTTAAGTGCTTGCCTGTGAAGCCTAAGGACCCCAGTTCGAGGCTCGATTCTCCAGGACCCATGTTAGCCAGATGCACAAGGGGCGCATGCGTCTGGAGTTCGTTTGCAGTGGCTGGAGGCCCTGGCATGCCCATTCTCTCTCTCTCTATTTGCCTCTTTCTCTCTCTGTCTGTCACTCTCAAATAGATAAAAATGAATAAAATATTTTTTAAAAATTCCCTGAGCTGTGCTAAGTGAGTCTTAAGTCTACTTCAGTGATGAGTTCTTAGAAGTCTCTGGATCTCTGCTTAGGTTGGTGTTGAGTGTCCTCGGGGTCTGTCTCCTTCACCCTGGCGCTGATTATCAGGTTCAGCATGGAAGCATCATCTCCCTGTCTCCCCAATTCCTCTGTAGTCTCAGCTGTGATTTGGCTGAAATGCAAAGGGGAGTTTATCTCCTTGGGTCTCTCTACCTTCTGAGAAAGAAGAACAGATTCTCCAACGGAGAGTCAAGTCAGCGTAGTTTAAATGTGATAAGCATTATTAATTTAGGGAGAATTTGATGTCTTTAACCTCTCTTTTAGGCAACCATAGGAGCTTTTTGCTTGTAATATACAGTTTACTACTTCTGCTTTCACTGTCCTTCTGAGTCTGTCTTCATTTCTGGAGTTTCCAAGTATTTGTTAGCTTCAAGAAAGGACCTGTGGACCCCTGGCCATCTAGGGTGGAACATTTTTCCCCACAACACCTTTAGTGGCCCATATGGGTAACAAAAAGAAAAAAAAGCATTCCTCAAAGTCAGCATGCCTGGCTGAAAATCAAAATCAAGGGCTGGACGACTAAGATATCATATGGCTAAACAGAGATTTTTGCTCCATAATAGAAGAGGATCTGGGTGGGGGCTTATACCACAAATCTTAAAGTTAAGAGGTGGAGTCTATTCTTTCCTGAAGAAAGGGTCACAAACCTGGGGCGGAATGTCTAGATGTTCTCTCTGCCCTTGCAGTCAAGAGGGATACTTTTTTTTTTTTTTTTTTTTTTTAAGGCTTGGCCTAAGTCTATGTGTGGTAGTTTGAATGGATGTTCCCCAATAGATTTAGGGTTTTTGTTTTGTTGTTTTTTTTTTCTGATTTTTTGAGGTAGGGTCTCACTTAGACCAGGCTGACCTGGATTTCACTCTGTAGTCTCAGAGTGACCTTGAATTCAGAGTGATCCTTCTATCTTGGCCTCCCAAGTGCTGGGATTAAGGGCATGTGCCACCATGCCCAGCCAACTCAAGAGTGTTATTCAAGCTTGTAACTTAGTGTCACTGTGAGTGGATCCTAGGGTCCAGCTCTAAGGTGTGGGGACAGACCTGAATTCCAGTCTAAAGGTATACAGAGTACTAGAGTTTAGCCCTGCTTCCTGGGGTGTGCTTGCTTGTGGTGCTGCTGGTGATATTTCTCTCTGTCTCTGCCTGGGGGCCAGCTTCTTCTGCCATTATGGAACTTCCCCTGGGTCTGTAAGCTTCAGTAAATTCCCTGCCTCCTGTAACTGCATCTGGTCTGGACGTTCACCTCAGCAACATGAAGCTGACTACAGCACTGTGCAAGAGACGCAGCTCCTCAGATAGCTTCTGGGATACCAAACTGAGGTAGTACATTGCCCCCCATGTAGTCATACTCTGGGCTCACCTCCCCCTCACACCTTTCCACCTCTTCCCACACTGGCACACCACCTTAATTGTCACCCCCTTTAGACTTCCACTCTCTTACAACAAAGCCCTGTGGTTTTTAAAAAATATTTTATTTTATTTATTTATTCATTTGATAGACAAAGAGTGGGGGAGAGAGAGAGAGAAAGACAGAGAGAGGGAGAGAGAATGGGCATGCCAGGGCCTCCAGCCACTAAAACGAACTCCAGACGTGTGCACCCCCTTGTGCATCTGGCTTACGTGGGTCCTGGTGAATCGAACTTGGGTCCTTTGGCTTTGCAGGCAAATGCCTTAACCGCTAAGCCATCCCTCCATCCCCGCTGTGGCTTTTGCCAATACCTGATTTGGTGTGCTAGTGATATGGATTAGGAGAAAGGTGGCTTTGAGCTGGTAGGTAGCTAGCTAGGGACTATCCCACAGAAACATGGATACCACCTTGTCTGTCCTGGCAGGACTCAAATCTGCATCAAATCCTCTCATCCAAGAAAACTAAAGTAACAGCTGTAAGCTTCAGGAGTGACTCAGACCACGGAGACCACTCTGATTCAAACATGGAATTTTTTTTTTTTTTTTTTTAACAGGGAAAGAAGGAGAGAGTGAGGGAGATAGAGGGAGAATGGGCACCCCAGGGCTGCCAGCCACCGCAAATGAACTCGTTGCCTGTGCCCTCTTGTGCATCTGGCTAACATGGGTCCTGGGGAATTGAACCTAGGTCCTTTGGCTTTGCTGGTAAGCACCTTAACCACTAATCCATCCCTCTAGCCCGATATAAGCTTTTATTTGGGAAAAACACGAACTGCCAGGACTGACTCTCCAGAGCGGAGCAGTCAACTTGGGGTTACAGCTGGGGGAAGATGAAGAAGTGGGAAGTAAAGAAAAGGTTTCTTTAGGGGAGATCTAAGATAGCCAGGGTGTGACACCAGAGCAGTAACCTGGTGTCCTGAGAGATAAGGGGGAGGAAACCTAGACCTGGGGGCATTGTTAGACAAGGAAGGGATAATGGCTGGGTAGTTCCTTGAAGAATGAGGATGACCCACTTCCTGGTATTTCTCGCCATTCTGCTGTCTTTGGTGACTCCATTTTGGGAAGCCCATCTTGACCTAACAACTCCAATGTAAGCTTCCTGCTTCTTCCTCAACGTTTCCAGGGCTTAGCATCTGTGGGCTGGCCCTTGCTGAGTAAGTCTCCTGGGCCCACCAACCAATCAGGTCCCTCCTTTAGACACTTGCGCCTAGTGATAAGGCTTATTGTAATTAGATGCCTGACTCATATAATTGGACCTGAACCACTTATGTCGGCCTCTTTTTCTTTGCACCTTACCCCCTTAGCCTCTTCTCTTCTTCCCCATGTGAGGAAGATTCTCCTGGTCTCTCATTCCCAGTTGGGGAGGGGGAGAACTTCTTTCCTGTTTTCCTTCTCCTTTTAATTCTAACTCTCTCTAAAATAAATCTGATACCTTTCCCTTGAGTCTGCATATTCAGTTTAAAATTTTTTGTGTTTATTTTTATCTATTTATTTGAGAGCAACAGAGAGAGAAAGAGGCAGATAGAGAGCAGGAATGGGCACGCCAGGACCTCAGGCCACTGCAAACAAACTCCAGATGTGTATGGCCCCTTGTGCATCTGACTAACGTGGGTCCTGGGGAATCGAGCCTCAAACCGGGGTCCTTAGGCTTCACAGGCAAGCGCTTAACCGCTAAGCCATCTCTCCAGGCCGTATTCAGTTCTTTGCTAACATGGATAAGAAGGCAGGACAGCTGCTGGCATGGAAGTTGTAATCCCATGTACTCTCTCCCACATTGTTTTTGACGAACAAGAAGGGACTTTGTGAACCACAGTAAGTTATGAATTTTTAAAAAAATATTTATTTATTTATTTGAGAGAGGGGCAGATAGAGAGAATGGGTGTGCCAGGGCCTTTAGCCATTGTAAATGAACGCCAGACGCATGCTCCCCCTTGTGCATCTGGCTTAAGTGGGTCTTGGGGACTTGAACTGGGGTCTTTAGGCTTTGTAGGGAAACACCTTAATTGCTGAACCATTTCACCAGCCCAGTTATGAATTTTTTGTGTATGATCAACCACCACCAAACTGTATATTTAGTCTTGGGACAGTGGGAGGCAGGCTCAAAGGACCTTAAGTGCAGGCTGCTCTGGAGTCTAACTCACACATGTGGCCCTAGAGGCTAACACACACTGGCTGCCCTGGAGGTAACTCATGAGGTCTGCCCTGGAGGCTTTACAAAAGCTAATCACTGGCTGTCTGCTTTAAGATTAACTGGACTGACTGCAGGCCTTTAGCAATTCAAATGCCAATTACTTTTTCAAGATGTTCGAACTGGTTGGGAGGAAAATGAAGCAGCTTGGATAAATACAAGTTGGAAGGTTGGCTACACCCTATATTAAATTCATTTTAAGAAAAGTTGCCTTTAATCCCAGCACTGGTAGGGGGACTTCTGTAAATTTGAGGCCACCCTGAGACTACATAGTGAATTACATCCAATCAAGAGCAGCTTGTGGGAGGAAAGGGTTTAGTTTGGTTTACAGACTCTTACTTCTGCCTCCCAAATACTGGGATTAAAGGCATGTGCCACCATGCCTGATTGCAGTAAGGCTTTCTTAATATAGGTAGCCTATTTGAGAGAGACAGAGAGAGAGAATGGGCGTGCTAGGGCCTCCAGCCACTGCAAACAAACTCCAGATGCATGTGCCACTTTGTGCATCTGGCTTTATGTGGATACTGGGGAATTGAATTCAGGTCGTTCAGCTTTGTAGGCAAGCACCTTAACCACTGAACCATCTCTCCAGCCTCACCTCAGCACTATTGACTCTCTATTTCTTTTTCTTTTTTTTTTTTCCCCAAGGTAGATTCTCGCTCTAGCCCAGGCTGACCTGGAATTCACTATGTAATCTCAGAATAGTCTTGAACTTGCCTATCTCTGCCTCCCGAGTGCTAGGACTAAAGGCATGTGCCACCACACCCAGCTGCCATTTCTCTCTTTTTGTACTAATAAATACTAATACCAATAAATTGCCATATGCTGTTTTAATTCATAGTACGCTGGTTTCTGGGAAAGACTGGGCATCCCTGTTGTCTCAGATCCTAAGCAGGTTTACACCAAGTGTCCTCCAGACCTGTCTTTAGGCAAAATGGCCACTTTTCCATGTGATAAGGGCAAGGAGGAGAGTGACAACAGCATTGAAAAACCTTGAAGAAACAACAGCAAAAATAATACACACCAAAATCTGAACTACAAACCCAACAGTGACAAACTTAAACTACATTCATTATATCATCTAACAAATTAAGATGACCTGTTCACATGTTGTTCACCTATTAAATTCCAGCTCACTGTAAGCCTTAGTTAAATCTGGTTGTCGTTTTTTTGTTTTTTTTTTTTTTTTTTTTTTAAATACTTTTTTTGTTCATTTTTTATTTATTTATTTGAGAGCGACAGACATAGAGAGAAAGACAGATAGAGGGAGAGAGAGAGAATGGGCGCGCCAGGGCTTCCAGCCTCTGCAAACGAACTCCAGACGCGTGCGCCCCCTTGTGCATCTGGCTAACGTGGGACCTGGGGAACCGAGCCTCGAACCGGGATCCTTAGGCTTCACAGGCAAGCGCTTAACCGCTAAGCCATCTCTCCAGCCCTGTTTTTTTTTTTTAATCAAGGTAGCAATTCTCCTGCCTCCCGAGTGTTGGGATTAATGATGTATGCCGTATGCTCAGATACTCTCTCAATTTTTTTAAAAATTTTTATTTATTTATTTGAGAGTGACAGACAGAGAGAGAAAGAGACAGAGAATGGGCGCGCCAGGGCTTCCAGCTACTGCACACGAACTCCAGACGTGTGCACCCCCTTGTGCATCTGGCTAACGTGGGTCCTGGGGAATTGAGCCTCGAACCAGCGTCCTTAGGCTTCACAGGCAAGAGCTTAACCGCTAAGCCATCTCTCCAGCCCTCTCAATTTTTTAGGGGATCTGTTTGCAGTTCTAGAGCCAAAATAAGTTAACTCTGTGTTAATAGATTTACAAATTAGACACAAGGGCATCACCCTGGTTTTTTTTTTAATCCCAGGCAGCAGACCCTCTAGGATATAAAACAATCCTGCCCCCCTGAGGGGATAATACCATCCTCTAGCTAGATCTGTTTTAAAGAAAACATGGGGAGGGAATTACCATGGGATATTGTTTACAATTATGGAAGTTGTCAATAAAAATTAAATTAATTAGAAAAAAAAGAAAAAATGGGCTTAGATTCCCCATGTCCAACTCTTTTGATCTTCTACCCACTCCCTAAAATCCTCAAACAAATCTGTAGGGGATTATTGGGAATGACTGGATTCTGCTGGGTGTGGTGTCTCACATCTTTAATCCTGGCACTTAAGATGTGGAAGCAACCAGATCTGGAGTTCTTTAGACACATGTCTTCAGGAAATGGCAACAGAAACTCTCTTAATCCCCAAGGCTACTACTCCAGACACATGCACCACTGCACGCATCTGGCTTTATGTGGGTCCTGGGGAATTGAACCTAGGTCATTAGGCTTTGCAGGCAAATGCTGTAATCACTGAGCCATATCTCAAATAATTTTGTTTTGTTTTTTGGTTTTCTGAGGTAGGGTCTCAATCTAGCCCAAGCTGACCTGGAATTCACTTGTAGTCTCAGGGTGGCCTCGAACTCACGGTGATCCTCCTACCTCTGCCTCCCGAGTGCTGGGATTAAAGGCGTGCGCCACAATGCCCGGCCCCAAATAATTTTTTTTTTTTTTTTTTTCGAGGTAGGGTCTCACTCTGGTCCAGGCTGACCTGGAATTAACTCTGTCATCTCAGGGTGACCTTGAACTCATGGCAATCCTCCTACCTCTGTCTCCCGAGTGCTGGGATTAAAGGCGTGCGCCACCACGCCCGGCTAATTTTTTTTTTAAAGAGACCCTTGCCAGTGTTTAGTACTCTCCTGTTCCTGTTGGCCAGGAGGTGATGTCTACCCTCTGCTCATGCTATCATTTCCCCCAGCCATTATGGAGCTTCCCTTCTAGTCTATAAGCCAAAATAAACCTTTATTCTCACAAAAAAGAGAAAAAAAAATAAAGAACAATAAAAAAGGGACCAGCTCCATGTGAGGTCAAGACCTGCACCTCAAGCACCTGCTCAACCTCATGTTTCTACCACACCGTGTGTGTGTGTGTGTGTGTGTGTGTGTGTGTGACCTTGGCAAGGACCGTGAGGTTAGAGACCTGCACCTAAGCCCTTCCCCCAATACCAGTCTCCATGCACTGAGTAAGTCTTTACATTGCAGGCTCATGCATACAGGATTACCACAGCTATCCCACTCACAAATCATCACCAACTGTCTTTGTTTTTGTTTCCGGAGGTAGGATCTCGTTTTAGCCCAGGCTGACCCAGAATTCACTACGTAGTGTCAGGCTGGTCTCAAATTCTTTTCTTAAAAATATATATTTTTTATTGACAACTTCCCTAATTGTTAGCAATATCCCATGGTAATTCCCTCCCAACACCCACTTTTCCCTTTGAAACTCCACTCTCCATCATATCTTCTCCCCCCTCAGTCTCCTTTTTTGGTTGTTTTGTTTTTATTTATTTGAGAGCAACAGAATGAGAAAGAGGCAGAGAGAGAATGGGTGCGCCAGGGCCTCCAGCCATTGCAAATGAACTCCAGACGCGTGCACACCCTTGTACATCTGGGTATCATGGGTCCTGGGGAATCGAGCCTCGAACTGGGGTCCTTAGGCTCCACAGGGAAGCACTTAACCACTAAGCCATCTCTCCAGCCCTCAGTCTTTTTTATTTTGATGTCATTGTCTTTTCTTCCTATTATGATGGTCTTGTGTAGGTAGTGTCAGGAACTGTGAGGCCACGGATACCCATGGCCTCAAATTCTTGGTGATCTTCCACTGCCCAGAGTGCTGGGATTAAACGTGTGCGCCCTTACACCCGGCATCACCTATTGTCTCCAGGCCTGAACACCACACAGCAAATAGGCAAGCTAAGCCAACCCAAAGGAACACCAAACGCAGATCTGAGCGCTCACTCAGGAAGCCCATAAAGTTATGATTCAGAGTCCCCCTGAGGGTCATGTGAACACTAAATACTGCTGGGGAGAGGGCAGTGTCCAGTGGAGCTGACTGCAGCTAGTGGACACTTCAGGGACACTGCCTCCTGAGTTGTCATCCCTGCTAGAGGGGGGCTTTTCAGTGACACAGCTGCCCAAGAGTCACCCATGCTCCTGAGAGTAACCCCAATAAACTCACTGGCTCTACAAACTAGACTTGCATGGAATCATTTCTGTACTTTCTTGTTGGTGCCCAATCTGGGGTGAACAGACATGGTCCCACGTTCCCGGGAGAGGCTGTGCAGAAGAAACCTTAAGCTCTGCGGTATGAACAGAAAGCACTCTGTGAGATATCAGGTCTGCCACTTTGGCCAAGTTCCTAGGGGTTAAGTGTCCATGGAAGATCACAGCAGTGTCCTCTCTAAAGATGGGGCTTCGCTGTGCACTGTCTACAGGCAGGAAAGACACACGCCTCAGCTTACTCCGGGTCGTGACGCAGCTCACCTGGTTTGGACGCGCGGCTGCTCCGGTCCAGCGGCAGAGTCACAGCTCAGGCTTGTCTCCGCATAGCCTTACCTTGCTGGTTTGTCACAGCTCCTCACTTCACTCCTTATACAAAATTCCTTTGAAAACCTGAGCTGACTTATTTTTCAGCCTAGTTCTGACTGATATAATCTAATAACTGTATCAGATTAAGACATCCCTTGGCCAAACTTAGTTGATCATAATGAATTTTTTTTTCACTTTACATTCTGAAAGAGTTTAACAAATACAAACTAACTATATCTACTATTTAAAGAGACTTTGTCATGGTCACCAGGCCCAAACACATGTGAGTGCCTGTGTGACATACTTACACATACACCTCAATGGTACATTTCTGGGTGAAGCACAGGGTCCCAAGCCAGGATCACTGCATAGTGTGAGTATGAGTGAGTTAAATAAGAGCTGTGGACACGTGAAAAAAATTAGACATAAATTTTATTTACTTATTTTTGCCAATGAATATAATACACTGGACGAAGTAAAAACACAGGCAATCCACAATAGCACACACGGTGCTTTCACTTTATTCCTTCCTTCCTGTGTGCTCATTTTTAAATGAAGTTTCCATCTGAACACTTTAAGAAAATAAACGACTGGAAGCCATTCTCTGCTCCCCCATGGAGCAGGCGGTGGTTCCCCCACTAGGCACAGATTGTGACACGGCCTCCCTGGGGGATAAGGAGCACAAGGGCAGAGGTCACAGAAGCACTCCACGTGTGGAGACAGGACGCTCAGGGGCTTCTGGGGCTGGGGTCATGGCTCATAAACAGTATCCAGGCCACACCACAGCTTTCCTTAGGAAAAACCCTTTTCCTCACATAGAATTGTCAAAAGATAAGAGCCACAGGACTTTATTCACGGCTTAATCTTCTGGTGGCAAGATTTCTGAGGAGAATCTAAAATTAAAATGAGACAGAAACTTGTTATAAGACTTTCTGTATATACTGTAAGAGTGATTCCAGAATTTCCAGACATCATTGAGTGAATCTGAATTTTGGTATGAGTGTGCATTATAATTCAAACAGATGTCTAGGTTTAAGAAACTTCATTAGACAACCACATCTCCTGGCCAAAACATCATTGTTATGGTTTATATGTGAAATGTCCCTCACAGGGTCATGTGTTTGAATCCTTAGTCTCTAGCTGATGGCACTATTTTGGGAGGTTGTGGAACCTTTAGTGGAGGAAGTGAGTCATTGGAGGTGAAAGCCTAAGGTTTTAAACTGTGTATTTGATTACGGCATTTCTAGGGCAAACTTGATCAGTCATGATGGATTATTTTTCCCTTCAATGTCACATTGTGAAATTTGTTATTTGTTTTTTTGAGGTAGGGTCTCACTCTACCCACGCTGACCAGGAATTCACTATGTGTTCTCAGGATGGCCTCGAACTCATGACAATCCTCCTACCTCTGCCCCCCAAGTGCTGGAATTAAAGCTGTGAGCCACCACGTCTGGCTTTTATTTTTATTTATTTATTTGTTGGGGGGAGAGCTATGAATGCATGGTCGCCAGGGCCTCTTGCCACTGCAAATTCTAAATGCATGTACCACTTTGTGCATCTGGCTTTAAGTGGGTACTGAGGAACCAAACCCAGGCCAGCAGGATTTTAAAATACCTTTAGGGCTGGAGAGATGATGGCTCAGCAGTTAGGATGCTTGCTTGCCAAGCCTAATGATCAGAGTTCAATTCCCCAGAACCCTCATAAAGCCAGATGCACAAAGTAGCAAATACATTTGAAGTTTCATTGCAGTGGCGTACCCATTCATTCTTATGTCCCTCTCTGCAAATAAAACAACAACAACAAAAAAAACCAACCAACCAACAACAGCAACAACAAAAAGTCTACTAAAAGCAGTGCATGTCTATAATCCAAGTACTCAGGAGGCAGAGGTAGGAGGATCTTCATGAGTTGGAGGCCAGCCTGAGACTACATAGTGGATTCCAGGCTACCTTGGGCTAGAGTGAGACCCTACATTAAAAAAAAAAAAAACAAAAAAAAACAGGGCTGGAGAGATGGCTTAGCGGCTAAGCGCTTGCCTGTGAAGCCTAAGGACCCCGGTTCGAGGCTCGGTTCCCTAGGTCCCACGTTAGCCAGATGCACAAGGGGACGCACGCGTCTGGAGTTCGTTTGCAGAGGCTGGAAGCCCTGGCGCGCCCATTCTCTCTCTCTCCCTCTATCTGTCTTTCTCTCTGTGTCTGTTGCTCTCAAATAAATAAATAAAAAATATTAAAAAAAAAATAACAAAAAAACCACAGCCGGGCGTGGTGGCACATGCCTTAAATTCCAGCATTTGGGAGGCAAAGGTAGGAGGACTGCCATGAGTTTGAGGCCACCCTGAGACTCCACAGTGAATTCCAGGTCAGCCTGGGCTAGAGTGAGACCCTACCTCAAAAAAACAAACAAACAAACAAACAAACAAACAAAAACCCCAATCAAATTAACAAAAAAACAGAGGGCTGGAGAGATGGCTTAGCAGTTAAGGCGTCTGCCTACAAACCCAGAGGATCCCAGTTCGACTCTCTATGACCCATGTAAGCCAGATGCACAAGGGGGCACACGTGTCTGGAGTTCATTTGCAGTGGCTGGAGGCCCTGGCACGCCCATTCTCTCTCTCTCTCTTTCTCTTAAATAAATAAACAAATAAAATATTAAAAAAAAAAAAAAGAAGTAAGTGCCTTTAGGGCTGGAGAGAAGGCTTACAGTTAAGGTACTTGCCTGCAAAGCCAAAGGACCCAGGTTCGAATCCCCAGGACCCACATAAACCTGATGCACAAGGTGGCACATGCTTCTGGAGTTCATTTGCAGTGGCTGAAGGCCCTGGTGTGCCCATTCTGTCTGTCTCTCTCTCAAATAAATTAATGCAAAATCATTTGCAAAGAAGGGTGCTGAGCCCAGCTGGATCTGGTGGCACATGCCTTTAATCCCAGCACTTAGGAGGTGGTAGAGGTAAGGATGAGTGCCATGAGTTAGTTCAAGGCCACCCTGAGACTACATAGTGAATTCCAGGTCAGCCTGAGCTAGAGTGAGACCCTGCCTTGAAAAAAAAAAAAAAAAGTGCCTAAAAAGATACAGCCTTCCTGCTGCTGGAAAATGGCCAACTAGGGAGATGTTTTCCCAGGTTCAACTGCAAAGGCATACAAAAGCCATTACCTATCTATGGTCCACGAGAGCCAGGCTACACTGAACCTGCAGCAGAATTTAGTGTCATCCACCCTGTGCTGCTGCAGCAGGCATGTAGTATGCATGAGTGATGGGTCATGGAGGCTTGCACTGAAGTTTCAGAAAATGGCTAAGGCCAAACAATGTGTAAGAGTTGATTCCCTACATGGATGCACCTGTGACGTGGTGAAAGTGAAGCCTGAGTTGCAAAGGAAATGGTAGGATATTAAGAATGCTCAGAAGCTGAGCCGGGCGTGGTGGCGCACGCCTTTAATCCCAGCACTCGGGAGGCAGAGGTAGGAGGATCGCCTTGAGTTCAAGGCCACCCTGAGACTACAGAGTTAATTCCAGGTCAGCCTGGACCAGAGTGAGACCCTACCTCGAAAAACAAACAAACAAACAAAAAGACTGCCAGAAGCCAAGTGTGGTGTTGCACACCTTTAGTCCCAGCACTCAGGAAGCAGAGATAGGAGGATCACCATGAGTTCGAGGCCACTCTGAGGATATATAGTGAATTCCAGGTCAGCCTGGGCTAGAGTGAGACCTTACCTGGAAAAACAAAATAACAAAAGCAAAAACAAAACAACGACAAAAAGATATTTAGTCACAGTGAAAAGTAACTCATAATAACCTTTATGTTTCCTATCAATGTAAGAGAAAGGACAAAAAGGCCCAAGTAGTAGCAACTGATTCAAACCCATCCATCTCACACTGTCAAGATACTGACACACACATCTGTGAGACAACTTCACTTACACATCTTATTCCTCTAATATAAAACTTAAATAAACCAGGTGTGGTGGTGGTGAATGCTTTTAATCCCAGCAGTTGGGAGGCAGAGGCAAGAGGATTGTTGTGAATTCAAGGCCAGCCTGGGCCTACAGATTGAGTTCCAGGTCAGCCTGGGCTACAGTGAGACTCTACATCAAGGGGAAAAAACAAAACAACAACAAAAAACCACCTTAAATAGTTACTAAGCTGATGCTAGTAGAAACTTTTTTTATAGCTGAGGCGGGCCTGGTACTATGTAGTCCATGCTGGCCTCAAACTGGAGACAACTCTCCTGCCTCAGCCTCCCTTTTTCGAGAATTACAGATGCGTGCCACGCCCCTGTCTTCCTCACAGTCTTTCCTACTTGTATACTTCTAGGGCGCAGTTATAATGCTGATGCACGGTATGCATTGTTTGTAATAGGAGAGAGAGATTTTTACCTGGTGGTGGGCCCCCTAGTCTTTGCTGGATCATTTCTAAATGGTGAATATATTCTGTCAACGAGTGCTCTGGATCTTCAGAAGTATTCAGAGATCTTTCTAATCTTGAATTTGGTAATGAAGGAGATCTTCAAGCAATTCATTATAACAAGGAGAAAAAAGAAACAGAAACTACACATTACATTTGTGGATGGAGCTATGGTCAAGAGTGCAGAAAGAAGGACCTGGGCTCTGCAAACCAGAAATGGGCTATTTCCTTCATGTCTCCCCAGCACCCCATTTTTTTTTTTTAAACACAAAGACAAAGTGTTTTCTTCTTGCCTTGAATCCAGGGCTCACTAATATTAGGTGAGCGCTGTACAAATGAATTACACCCCAGCCCTGTTCAGTCTTTAAAGTAAGTGCTATGCATGGGCTGCAATGTCACTGAGAAACTAAGCTGGAGCCTAGCTCAAAATCTCCCTGCAGGCCAGCTGACAGAAAGCTGGAAAAAGCTACACTGCATGCAGCCCTATGCAAGAGAGAAGTCATCAGTGGTGATAAACAACAGTGGACATTGCAAACCTTAAGTTGGGCCAGCCAGGCCAAATGAGCCAATGGGTGCAATAGTAGCATACCTGTTATGGGGGAAACCAAGTGCTTTCTAATTGGACTGGAGGCCCACACACGGGAGGGAATACATGCCTGGTACCAAAAACATACTCAAGAGCCTATAGCAGGGAGATCATGAGGAGTAACAGCTGCTGCTGTCTGGCTAAATGCATATAATCTGCTCAGCAAACTGCCCTGTCAGCACTTTACTTAACATCCATGCCTATATATTAATGCTACTCTCACTCTTAGTTAGAGAATCTTCTCTTTTCAGATGGCGGTGACTTTGAGATGACTCAGAAGGCACCATGGTGCTGAGAAGAAGTGACAGAGAAGTGCTCAGCTCTGAAACATCTCCATCACACCTTCCACGGCTCAGGGTCCATTGCAGGAGCGGTGGTGGGAAGAATGTAGGAGCCAAAGGAAGGGTAGGACTCCTTACAATGTCATCGACCAGACACAAAATGGCCTGGATGTCTAGGGCCTCTCAATGTCTGGCACTACCTACACAAGACCCTCATAATAGGAGGAAAAGATGCTGACATCAAAATAAAAAAGAGAGCGCTACCGGGCGTGGTGGCGCACGCCTTTAATCCCAGCACTTGGGAGGCAGAGGTAGGAGGATCACTGTGAGTTTGAGGCCACCCTGAGACTCCATAGTGAATTCTGGACCAGAGTGAGATGCTACCTCAAAAAACCAAAAGAGAGCTGGAGAGATGGCTTAGTGGTTAAGGTACTTGCCTGCAAAGCCAAAGGACCCAAGTTCAACTCCCCAGGGCCCACATAAGCCAGATACACAAGGGGGTGCACATGTCTGAAATTTGTTTGCAGTGGCTAGAGGCCCGGGTGCATCCATTCCCTCTCTCAAATAAATAAATTAAAAAAAAAAATATATATATATATATATGAGACTGGTTGAGAGGGGGAAGGGATATGGTAGAGTAGATTTCTGAAGGGGAAAGTGGGGGAGAGGAGAGAATTATGGTTTAATGTCCATAATTACGGAAGTTATCTGTAAGGCAAAGAAAGAGAAAAACAGAAGAGAGACTGTTTAGGAATAAAAAGAAATTCAGTGGAGCATTTGGGAGAGGGGAAATGGAAGGGAATTATGATCATGGTATATTGTCTATATTTATGGAAGTTGTCAATAAAAAGTTTTGAAAAAATGCTATGTCACATCTTGCAGTTAAAATGAGTCAGCACAACTATGTACTATTTCTTCATTCACTGGATTATGCTTTGTTACTTAACTTTTATTAGGTCCAAGCATCTCTCACTCTGCAACCTGGTGCATGGTAAGTTCTACCTACATGTCGGTTCTTCTGTAGGTAACAAAACCCCACCAGTGCTCAGTGCTCATTCTGGCCGTCCTTCCTCTAAGCCAGCCAGACCCCAGGAAACACTGTGGCCTTCTCTTTCCATGAGACAAGCTCCCAGGCTTGTGGAGAATGGCAACAAGCCTCACTAGCACAGGGGAGCCTGGCCCTCTCTGAACAAAAGACTCACAGATTCACTGCTGGGTTCCCTGCCTTGCTCTGAATGAGGACAAAGCCAGGTATTCAAAATATACTCCTCTGGGAAGGCATACAGGCTGCTGGAGATCAGCGAGGTGTGCAGGTGAAAGCAGGCCTTCCCACTGACCTTTCCCTCCTGCTTAGGGAGGCTGCTGCTGCAGGTCGAGGCCTCGGCCCAGGGTTCCTGCTGTGGCCTGAAGACAAGTCCCGGGTGGGGAGAGACTCTCTTGTTTCTGGTGGAGACGGATGCCGCCTTGACACTCGGTGTCCTTTCCCAGAACGATTGAATGACAAATCATTAGGAGAAGAAATGGATGTGTTTTAGTAGAGGATACATGTACCAAAAATTTAACTTTATAATATTTTAAGGACCAGTTGAATTGCATGCCAATTTCTTATCAACTGATGCTTTTACAGGTTTTTTTCTTCTTCTCTTTTTCCTGAGGCAGGGTCTCATTCCAGCCTAGGCTGACCTGAAACTCACTCTATAGTCTCAGGGTTCCCCTGAACTCACAGTAATCCATTTACCTCTGTTTCCTGAGTGCTGGGATTAAAGGCCTGCACCACCACACCCGGCTAGGTTTGGAGTATATGTGTTTAGGTTTTGATCATCTATATTTACTTAGATAATGTTGATTCTAACCGCCAGAAGTATATTGGTAGCCTTCAAGAGAACTGTGGGGAAGAAGGAGGGACAGAATTCTAGAGGTCCCTGGGCAGGTCCTGGAGGGGTATTCCCTGCTGGCCTAAAATGAGGGCTTACCACCAGGACGACACAGTCACTATGGCAGCCAGTGGTGACTTGATGGTCCACAAAGCAGAGTGCGTGTTCCTTGTCCTCTGCTTGGATTAGGAAGAGCTCTCGGGTGCCACCCCAGGTCCCAGCAAAATGTCGCTGGCCCTCTGCTGCTCATAGGGCCAGCTGTACGCTGCCAGTGGGCAGGTGGCTGCAAAGAGCTCCAGAAACCAAGTGTGGCTGGGCTTACAACCTTGGTGCGCACACAGAATGCGCACCCGCATGAAGCAGAAGTCCAGTTAGCTTCGGAGAGCAACAAGGACTGCTTCATTCAGCTCTGTGACCAATCACTGCCCGCACATGCTGCCTGAGGACGCTGTGCTGTGAGGCAGATGCACTGGCTGCACTTCCTAGTTTCCTTATAATGTACCTCACTGAAAATTGACCAGTATGTTCATGAATACGCCATGACAGGCAGGAGGAAAGGCACCGGCGCTCAAGCCCACCTGGGCGGGCAGCTCTGCCTTGTACTAGAGCTCCTCTCCGATCCACTTCTTGCCATTTCTTAACCAAAAAACGTAATCTACAAAGAAAGGAGACAAAATACATTTACAGGAGCAAACAGGAAAGAAGGAAACAGGGAAACCCTGATGTGAGCAAACTACCAGAGCTGCACCCCCCCCCCCCCCCCCCCGACACAGACACCACGGCCATGTGGCCGCCGAGCCTAGGACAAGTGCAGAGCTGCTGTGCCTGCTTGCATTGCTACAGGAACTTCGCCAAGCTACCAAGAAGCCACCTTGAGCTCCTTGTGGATCCACACCTGGCTCTGCCCACTCTACTGCAGTTCAGCAGGGACTCCTCACACTTCAGTTCCATCCTGTCTGAGCTACCAGAAACTTGAACAACATAGCTTCCGCCTGATTTGGACCCTCTGGGTTTCAATCCTGTTACTATTGGTACTTGACTGACTGCGTCTGTCCAGAGAACCGATGGTTCGGGAAAGGGTGATGGTACACACAGGTGCTGGTGCTTGATGCCCCCTCCTAGCACAGCTCTCCAGACAAGCGACATGTCTGCTCTACAAGGTACCCTTCCTAGCCCCTCAGATACACCCCCTCACAGGGACAGGGGCCTGCTGCTGTGGGGCTGTTGCATGAACGGCTGATCTCCGCATTTCAATTCTCCCCATCTAAAATGCTTCCTGGAACAGGCATTCCCTTCTCGATCATGCTGGTCAGTTGGGTAAATGGACAACAGATATCTGTGGTCAGCACTCAGGGATAGAGGACAAAAATGCTGAGGTTGGAGACAGCTGAGAACAGATACTAGAAACTTCTCTTACCCTAGCTTCTGCCACTGACCTCCCTGCCTACTCCCTACAGCAGTCCAGGGAGCAAACACTGCTACCCAGTCCTCAGAGCAGCAAACGTGCTAGTAACTCAGGAGCTGCCCAAAGCTCTAGCGGAATCAACTTTCACCACTACTCCTTCTCAAATGACCAAAATTCCCAACAGTACCAGGAAGTTACTTTATTAATCCAGAAATGTGGCCATTTAATAGCCTGGGAGTGCAAACAAGGTTCCCAAGGAAGAACCGGGCCTGGAGCGGGGAGTGCTTGCACTGACAGACACGTGGTGATAGGTCAGGGTCAAGAGGTTCACAGGGTCAAGGCTATCACTAACTCAGTGGTCCATGTATCCTTAACTTATCCGTGACCCAAATCTGAGTAAAAGGAAACAAATTTGCAAATGAAATGCCCTTTTAAAAAATGACTGGATATGCCTGTTGGCAGGAAGAGTCCTGGCATTAAACCTACTGGGGTAATTTGTTTCTCTGTAATAAGAAACCTCTTAAAATTTTTAGTTCTAGCAACAGCACTTTTGTACATTTTTATTTTGGGGGTGGTACTAGGGACTGAACCTAAAGCTCTGTGCATGCTAGGCAAGTACTCTGAGCTGCATGCTCAGAGATCTTTTTACATCTGTTTGGAGACAAAGTCCAGGATGGCACTGGACTTGAGATCCTCCTGCCCCAGCCTTTTAATTAGCTGGTATTATAGGATTATGCCACCAAGTGACTTTTTTTTTTTTTTTTTTTTAAGAGATAGGGTCTCGAGCTGGAGAAATGGCTTAGCAGTTAAGGCACTTGTCTCCAAAGCCAAAGGATCTAGGTTCGATTCCCCAGGACCCACATAAGCCAGATGCACATGGCAGTATGTGCATCTGGAGTGGCTGGAGACCCCGATGTGCCCATACTTTCTCTATCTCAAAACAAAACAAAACAAAACAAATAAACAAACCCAGAAGAGTAAGGATAGGGACTCACTATGTAGCTCAAGCTGGCCTTAGCCTCTTGAGTGTTGAAGTGACAGTTCTGTGTCACTACGCCCAGTCACAGCGTGACTTAAGACAGTGCTAATGTATTTTCCTTAAGGCTTACAGTGGCCTTATCTGTTAAGAGAAAGCACCGCAGCTTCGAGGAACAGAGCCACCGAAGCAGCAGCCCGCAGTCCACTGGCTTGAGTGGTGCCATTTACCTCAGCACTGCGATGACCACCCTGACGGCGGTGCGGAACTTTGTGAAAGGCCGCGACATGGTAGTTTTCTTATCTGCTTTGGAAGGAAATACCCCCAAATGAGCAATCATGGAGAGTGTTTCCTGTTCGGAATCCTGGAATCCCCCAATGAGCAGCAGAAGATACTTCTTTTGATAAATCAGAGCTTTTCTAAAGCTCTCAGCTCTCAGACAATGCAGGTATAATTTTTCCATCTAAAAGGGGGAAAATATAAGAATCAGAGGAAAGACAGACATCTTTCTGATCACCTCGTATGGCACATTTGTATGGTTGCTTACAAAGACTATCCTAGATTTTCCTTCACAAATTATTACAGAAGTCAATATGCACATCTTCTTAACGATCCACTGGTGCCTTTCAGACAAAACCTAGACACATATCTCTTCTCAACAGTGCTATCAAATGAGTTCCAGTGAACTCATCTGGGTGAACTTTCACCCAAACTTTGTGGAAGCTAGGCGTGAGGGGGAAAGGGCATCATACATTCCTTCGATAACACAAGGGCTAAGAAGGGCATGAAACTGTAGTCACGATCCAAACTCCATTAGCACTTACTCTCAGAACAGATTACTGGAAAGCGTCTCAGCTGCAGACACTGTCTCTTGTCTACAGCCCTTAACTTAAATCACAGCATCATACTTGCAACACAACCATGTCAAGTCTTCCTTCGTTCCCTCTCTCTCTCTTTCTTTTGAGGTAGGGTCTCACTCTAGCCCAGGCTGACCTGGAATTCACTACATACTCTCAGGCTGGCCTTGAACTCACAGAAATCCTCTTACCTCTGTCTCTTGGCCAAATCAGGTTTTTTGTTTTTAATTTTGTTTATTTATTTGAGATTGAGAGAGAGAAGGAGGCAGAAGGAGAAAAAGAGAGAGAATGTGTACACCAGGGCCTCTAGCCACTGCAAACAAACTCCAGGCGCATGTGCCACCTTGTGCATCTGGCTTATGTGGGTCCTAGGGAATAGAACCTGGGTCCTTAGGCTTCGTAGGCAAGCACCTTAACCTCTAAGACAGCCCCATACCAAGTTTTTTTTTTTTTTTTGGTTTTTCGAGGTAGGGTCTCGCTCTGGCTCAGGTTGACCTAGAATTAACTATGTAGTCTCAGAGTGGCCTTGAACTCACTGCGATCCTCCTACCTCTGCCTCCCCAGTGCTGTGATTAAAGGTGTGTGCCATCACGCCTGGCTGTTTTGATTGTGTTCATTCTAATCCTTTTTTCAGAGTGGCCTGACCAGTAGGACAGTGTGTTTTTTCCCTGCAAGGCAACATGATTGGTTTATGTGTCAGCAGATGTACCCAGTACATGAGACCTCTGTTCATGAAAATGTTTTTGCTTGTGATTAACCAGCGGAAGATCTGAAACACAATGCACACTCTGTGCCCTATCCCTATGGGGCCTTACTTTGACGTTGCAGGTGTTTGCTTCTTCATTTGCAGTTGCTGTGGGCCATTCTGGGTCTGAGTGTGCTGGTAAACTCTGAAGAACTGTCCCATCTTGCTTCCATGCCGACTTGCCTGGCCTCTGTAAGAAAGCACAGCATCTCTACCAAGCTGCCCTTAGGCAGGACTACTCTGAGAAAGATGGTGAGAGGACCGGGAGGTACGAAGTGAGGGCCACCACCCAGCCCAGACACCAAAGGTCTGGCTCAAACACCTTGCTTCCATAGCTGGTGCAGGATTTTTACAGGAGGGCAGACAGCCTGCCACACATGTGTAGGGGCTGCTAACATGCCTCGCAAGTGTCTGGATCCAATAGAGGCATTGCTAACCAAGGACCCCAGGTCATGCATGTGTCCCTCGTCACCTCTAACATCTTTTTTTTTTTTTTTTTGGTTTTTCGAGGTAGGGTCTCACTCTAGTCCAGGCTGACCTGGAATTCACTATGTAGTTTCAGAGTGGCCTTGAACTCACAGTGATCCTCCTACCTCTGCCTCCCGATTGCTGGGATTAAAGGCGTGCTCTACCATGCCAGGCTTTTGACATCTTTTCAACGACACTCAAGTCAGATGATGTTACTAGGTTAACATTTCCAGGCTAATTATTACCTTCCATTTACTGAACTACCACTGTACAAGTACATTTTAATAAATTCAAATGTTTGGAATAAAAAACTATAAAGCTTTAAATCTTAATTAAGTATCTTCAAGTCCTTCATTCTAGAAATGTCAAATATATAGTTCTGTTCTGACACCATTAAGTCACATGTGGAAAGCCCAGTGAATGTGACAAGAGCCAAGGGAGAGCAACCGGGGGCCTGGATGGTCACCATGAGGTGAAGGACCCTAGAATTGAAGCCTGGGACCTGCTCCCTCATGTGGCCCGTGGCCTACACCTAACAGCTGAGGACAGGAATCAAAGATAGGCTGATAATACCAAAATACTTCAGGCTCTAGAGGGGAGGGTCAGAAACCAAGCTACCTATGAGCCTGAGGTAGGTCCCAATGAGGTAAAGAGAACAATGGTGTGATCTGTATGAAACAACATAGTTGTTGCTAGAAAAAAAACAAAACAAAACAAAACCCAAAACAACACTCTGGCAAGGCAAGTCGGACATAAAGAACTCCACCATCTCACCCACAGCCCATCTTCCATCAATTTATTAAATGCAGCATGTCCTGATCTTTGTGCTACTACGTGGTTGGAATCCACACTGGCCCAACGAGACCCTCTTAACAAGGAGTCTTAAACACAGTCTGAGTGAGCTCCAGATGAGTGAGAGGGCTCCAGGCTGAGCTCTCATGGGCTCCCAAGTACTTCCTAGCTCCTCACATCCAGGGACACTGCATTTATCCCTTGGCCTTCATTACCACAATGCTTCAGAGCAGACAAAACAAGTCAGATACAACTGGAAGAAAAAACAGAAACATGTAGAACTCTACTGTTGACAGAACAAGCAGAAAAAATTCAGTACTTAAGAATCACCATCAGCCAGCTGGACGGATGAATTGTGCAGAGTACTCCAGTGTCCCAAGCTGCCCACATTCCCTGGACACTCACCAAGAAAGACAGAATGCTTGGCCAGCTTTAAGTGATAAAATTATTTAAAGTATGTTCTCTGACAGTTATGAACTTGAGCCAGAAATCAAAAGTAGAAGGGTATATGTTTGGAAATTTAAGAATACTCTATGAAAAACAAAATATGGTAAAAAAGAAAGTCCTAGGAGAAACCAAAAGATATTTTCTACTCAATTAAAATGAAAATACAACAAACTAGAGCTATGGCTGTATCCATATCATCTGTGTCAGAGGGAAATATTTAACATTTAATGCTTATAACATGGGAAAGGAAAGGTCTCCAAATTTTAAGTTTCTAGCTTACAAAAAAGATAAAAGAAGGCTGCCTATGGGCTGGAGAGATGGCTTAGCTGTTAAGGAATTTGCCTGCAAAGCCAAAAGGACCTAGGTTCAACTCCCCAGGACTCATGTAAGCCAGATGCACAAGAGGGCACATGCGTCTAGAGTTCATTTGTAGTGGCTGGAGGCCCTGAGCACCCATTCTCTATCTGCCTCTTTCTCTCTCTCTCAAATAAATAGATAAAATTTACATATATATATATATATATGTATATATATATACATATATATATATATATATGTAGTCTGCCTAACGACTAGGGTTTGATTCTCCAGAGCCCATGTAAAGCCAGATGTAGTAGCACATACATTTAGAGTTCATTTGCAGCAGCTGGAGGCCCTGGCGGCCCATGCTCACTCTTCTCTGCTTACAAATAAATAACAATATTTAAATAAATTAAAAAAAAAAAGAAGGCTGGAGAGATGGCTCAGCAGTTAAGGTGCTTGCATGCAAAGCCTAACAACCCAAGTTCAATTTCCCAATGCCCATGTAAACTGGATGCACATAATGGTGCATGCTTCTGGAGTTCTTTTGCAGTGGCTAAGAGGCGGCAGGCACACCCATCTATTCCCTCTTTCTGTGCTTTCAAATTTCAGAAAGAGCCAGGTATGATGTTTTAATCCCAGCACTTGGCAGGGGGAGGTGAAGTAGGAGGATAGATACCACAAAAAATCCAAACAAACAAACAAACTAACTAACTAACAAAAACAAGTGGCAATCAGATTTAATTACATAATGAATTCCAGGTTAGCCTGGACTAAAGTGAGACCCTACCTCAGAAAAACCAGAATTAATCAATCAATCAAAACCTGGTAGACTATTCAGATAGACTAAAAAAATTTTTATCTAGGCTTGGTAGCATACCCCTCTAATCCAAGCACTCAGGAGGAAGAGGTAGGAGGATCATTGTGAGTTCAAGGCCACCCTGAGACTACATAGTGAATTCCAGATGCCTGCAAAGCCAAAGGACACAGATTCAATTTCCAGGGACCTATATAAGCCAGAGGCACGAGGTGGTGCATGCACATGGAGTTTGTTTGCAGAGGCTGAAGACTTTGGCACACTGTTCTCTGTCTGCCTTTCTCTCTCTCAAATAAACAAAACAAAGTTTTTTTTTAAAAAACCAACCAACCAAACAAACAAACAAAAAATACCAAAATAAGTTAATAAATACATGAAAAATTTAAAAGGCTATAAATTAGAAACTGTGATATACTAAGATCTATATACATGTACATAACTCTCTGCTGCTTCCTGACAGAAAACTACTAAGATCCATATAGAACAGGGTGCTAGGAGAATCTTTTGTCCTTGTATTTGGTCTGGAACCCAGTTGCTGACACAGAGCTCCTAAGTCCTCTGTTGTTTCCTGAGTGACAGGAACATCTTTTGTTTTAGTAGGTGACTCTAGGGCTTCTGGACAGCTTGTGCTGGTTGGGTGCCAAGAAATCCAGCATGTGATGAGAGGCTGTAACTTTTAGCCCTGCCTCTGGCCTGATAACCAGTGGACACTGGTGTTTCCATTCATCGAGCTCCCAGAAGGCACTTCCTAGGGTATTTCCATGGAGCTGAACATGTGGAGTTGCTGCAGGCTGTGCCCAGAGGGCACCAGAGAACAACCCTTTCCTGTGTCTCGCCCAGGGCATCTGTCCCACCTGGCTCTTCATCTATGTCCTTGTGCTTGCTATCTGTTGCAATAAGCCAAAGTTCACCAGTGTTTCCTAAGCTCCACAAGGCAGCCTAGTAACACAATAAAAGCCAGGGTAGGAGTGGGAATCATTCCTAGTCTTTCAGAAGCACAAGTTTCAACCAGGTGCTGCAAATGGTGTCTGAAGTGAGGACAAATACCCTGGGGGCTGACTCTCACCCTGTGGTGATAGGAGGTGGTGTCATAACCAAGTTAAGCCTCTAGTTAGTGTCCACTGGAGAAATGCTTGCTGATGGGAAAAATCTCCATACATTTTGACAAACTAAGAGATGGAATATTATGTGTTGAGTAGTGTGTGTAAAAATAGAAAAAGCAAAGCCAGGCATGGTGGTGCACACCTTTAATCCCAGCACTCAGGAGGCAGAGGTAGGAGGATTGCCATGAGTTTGAGGCCACCCTGAGACTTCATACTGAGTTACAGGTCAGCCTTGGCTGGAGTGAGACCCTACCTCAAAAAACCAAAAAAAAGCAGTCTTTTTTTTTTTTTAAAGGTGGCCTTGAATTCACAGGGATCCTCCTACTTCTACCTCCCGAGTACTGGGATTAAAGATGTGCACTACCACGCACGCCCGGCTAGGTATGTTGTGTGTGTGTGTGGTTTTTGTGTTTAATTAAAATTTTATTTAACTTAGAGAATAAAAGAAGGGACATGAGCACTGATCTGCAGACTTAAATAACATGGAGGGAACACAAATAAAAACCTCACACACAAAACCCCACAACAAAGATGAAATGAATAAGCTCTTGAAAGACACAAAATACTAAAATCCAAGAGGAAAAAATAGCTGAGTTGGGTCCTTTTGAGATTCTGTCTCACAACAACAACAAAAACAAGCTGGGTGTGGTGGCGTGTGTCTGTGGGAGACTGAGGCAGGAGGATCTACTAAGCCTAGCTTGGAAAGCACTGTAACACTCTGGAAAACTGAGCCGGACTGTGCCCTGGGAGGATGGAGCCCAGTCAAGCAAGGGCTCTGGTTCCCAGCCGTGGGCTTGGGATAAAGAGCAGTTTCCTGCCGAGTAAGTGGCAGAGCAGGCGGAGTGCTGGGGGCGAGCAGGCAGAAGTACGCACACTGAGCGCGCAGCCCCGCTGTGCGTGGCGCTTCAGGCTCTTCTCAAGCCGGGACACGGTCCTGGACAGGTCCGCCTTCTCTCGGGCTGCTGTGCTGACAGCTCTTGTGAGAGAGTCATTGTCTTTCATCAGCTCATCCACAAGATGGACCTGCAGTTCTGCTGCAATTTTTTTCTTGAAAAGGAGAAAACAAACAAGTTATTAAAAACTCTTCAGCCCACCGTGGAGGGTGGGCAGTGAAGGGCTCAGACACAGAGCAGAGGGACGGGAGGCACCGTTCCTCCCTGTGGCTCAGCAAGCGGGCTCGCAGGATGAATGGGCGACAGCAAGTGGAACAGCTTCCCTGCTACCTGATACTCCACTGTGACTGTATCAGTATCACAGAACACTGGTCACCAACAGTATCAGCGGCCAGGGCCAGTGAACACCTCCAAGTAGAACAGCTTCCCTGCTACCTGACACCCCACTGTGACTGCATCAGTATCACAGAACACTGGTCACCAACAATATCAGCGGCCAGGACCAGTGAACACCTCCAAGTAGAACAGCTTCCCTGCTACCTGACACCGCACTGTGACTGCATCAGTATCACAGAACACTGGTCACCAACAATATCAGCAGCCAGGACCAGTGAACACCTCCAAGTGGTACAGCTTCCCTGCTACCTGACACCCCACTGTGACTGATCAGTATCACAGAACACTGGTCACCAACAATATCAGCGGCCAGGGCCAGTGAACACCTCCAAGTGGTACAGCTTCCCTGCTACCTGACACCCCACTGTGACTGATCAGTATCACAGAACACTGGTCACCAACAATATCAGCAGCCAGGGCCAGTGAACACCTCCAAAGGCTGCTTTACAGGAAGTTTGGGACTTTCTAACAAGACCTGGACGCACCTCCAGCTGCGCCCTGAGCAGAAGCAGCGAGGAGGCTGCTGTGACCAGGTGCTCACTTCTTAAGCATTTCTTCTCACCAAACAGACCCCCAGGCCCCAGGGGCAACTTGGGCTATACACAGTGAACACCAAATATAGAGAGCCACTGGCATGTGGGCAGCACAGGTGAACCCTTACGATGGCTAACTATGGGACTTCCGGCGAAGATGGCGACTGCCTAGCTGCCCTGCAAAATACCTGGGAAAAAAAGATAGATGCAGAGCCTATGGAGAGAGCCACCCCATCATACCTCAAAAAGGCCCTGACTGAAACTAAGGAGAACTGGCAAAACAAGCAAAGGTGCTGTTTTCCTGATGAACCAGATACCAGCACAAGGGGGAAGGAGACCAACACAGAGAAAAATCAACTCCTACCAAATCAGAGAGCCAGAGCCCCAGAGGCCCCCAACACCTCATCACTGAAGCAGACCAAAAATAAACCCAACATGGCTCAGGGAAGTTTTGCGGAAGAGGGGGTGGAAAGTATGTCAGAGCCACATGTTGGGTCATGATATGCAGAGACATTTATCATACCAATAACTGTGGGCTAACTCCACAATGCACGGACCATATACCTCAACAAGGAGGGGCCAATGGGGAGGGGGTAGGTTGCGGATGAGCCTAATAATGGTACCAAACTGCCTATATTTGCTGAATAGAAAACTAAAAAAAAAAAAAGATGGCTAACTATGTTCTAGCATGTGGAGGGGACATGATACCTGATAGATCACATAGGCAGACAAAGCTCACTGAGAGCACAACCAGACAGCATGAGAGGAAAAGCTATTGATCGATAAAGAAACTACAAAGGGGCTGGAGAGATGGCTTAGCGGTTAAGAGCTTGCCTGTGAAGCCTAAGGACCCCGGTTCGCGGCTCGGTTCCCCAGGTCCCACGTTAGCCAGATGCACAAGGGGGCGCACGCGTCTGGAGTTCATTTGCAGAGGCTGGAAGCCCTGGCGCGCCCATTCTCTCTCTCTCCCTCTATCTGTCTTTCTCTCTGTGCCTGTCGCTCTCAAATAAATAAATAAATAAATAATGAACAAAAAAAAATATTTTAAAGAAACTACAAAGCTGCACAATGGCTTCCCGACTCTCAGGAGGCAGCATGGCCTGTCCTGGGGGCCCGGCCTGAGCCCGTCTACCCAAGAAGAGCTGGTGCTCGCGTGGGGAGTCCCACCGTACCTGGGAGGAGGTTGGTTTGCTCAGCTCGGACTTCAGATCTTCTAGCGTGCGCATTAGGGATGAAACTGCCTTCTCATTGGATGATGTCCAATCATTAATTGTCCTACAGAAACAAGCAGGTGCTTAAGTTCACATATATTTCCAATGAACAGCACCTCAAGCTACTCTAGAACTGTGCTACAGGAACAAAGAAAATGCATTTGTGCAGCCTCCCTATCAGCCCAGAACTTCTACAAGGATGACCTGGTATTCTAGTGAGTCACTCCATCCAACATCTCTATCCATAAAAATGAGCCTAGGAAGCTCTTTTCTGACCAAAACAATGTGGTGGAGAGCTGGCTTCCTGGGCTGGTAGTTGGACACTTCTGTGTCCTTCAAAATCTCCAAGCATTCATCTGAGCTGGCTGTGGCACACAGATGCTCTCTTTCCCACCCTCTGCCATACTGCTTCACACCAGAGATTTGAACTATTAAAAGTGCTGACCTAGCCAGACATGGTGGTGCATGCCTTTTAATCCCAGCACTTGGAAGGCACAGGTAGGAGGATCACCATGAACTCAAGGCTACCCTGAGACTGCTGACTTCCATAATGTAAAAAATTCTGTTCCCCTCCACCACCGGTGAGTTAGGGTCTCACTCTAGCCCAGGCTGACCTAGAATTCACTCTGTAGTCTCAGGGTGGCCTCGAACTCACAATGATCCCCCTACTTCTGCCCCCCAAGTGCTGGGATTAAAGGCGTGTGCCACCATGCTTGGTGAAAAATTCAGTTTTGGAGTATCCTTCCAATTAGTCAAAACTCATGGGAAGGGGAGTGAAGTAGGAGTCCATTAAGACATGGTCCTGAGGGCTGGACAGATGGTTCAGCAATTAAGGCATTGGCCTGCAAAGCCTAACAATCTGGGGTTGACTCTCCACTACCCACATAAAACCAGATACACAATGGCTCATGTATCTAGAGTTTTTTTTTTTTTTTTTTTTCCCAGTGGATGGAGGGCCTGGTGTGCTGTCTCTCTTCTTTCTTTCTCTACTTATAAATAAATAAATATATATATGACATGGTACTGCCAGGTATGGTGGCATACATCTTTAATCCCAGCATTTGGGAGGCAGAGGTAGGAGGACTTTCATGAGTTCAATGCCACCCTAAGACTACATAGTGAATTTCAGGTCGCCCCACCCCTGGAGGGGGAAAAAAAAAACAACCAAGGTTCTGAGATCAAAGATGCCCAAATACTTCAGATTTCTTGTTTGTTTTGAAATAGTCTCACTTGGCCTAGAACTTGTGGGGATCTTCCTGTATCTACTTTCTGGGCACTGTGATTGACAGGTGTGCATCCCATACTTGGTTAAACTTTAACTTCTTACTGTAAACAGGCATGGGATCGGATGGGGGTAGGGAACTGGGTGCCGCGAAGCGTCACCCCCACACCTGTCCACGGTGCGGCTGGTGAAGGTGGTCAGAAGCCCAGCCACACACAGTAGCTGCTGCCGTATCTTCTCCAGCTCCTGCTGCTGTTTCCGGATTCGGTCCAACTCCAGGGATTCCGGGTGAGGGGGGCCCTGGCCAGAGCTGTCCCTCCAGGGCACTTCCTCTTTCCACTGAAGCTCGCTCACCATACGCTGAAGTTGCTCCATCTTATGCCCATCACGCTGGCGCTGTAATTCTAGTTCTCGCTGTCACGATGGCAAGAACAGACAAGACTGTCAGTTTTCTCAAACAAGTCTGGCCGAAGGCCACAAAGTAGCAGTGAAGAGGGAGATCCTCGCAGATACTACACACTCGGGTCCTCACGGGAACTCTGCCAACTAATCCCCCCCACCCGCAGGCACCCTCGGTGGCGCCTCTCAGAGCCAGGACACGGCGACCAGGCTATGTCGCATGCAAGGCCAGCCCTCAGGGTAGGCAGGAGAGGAGCCTGTGAGCTGATACACACTGGTGCAATGCATCCACAGTCAGCACAGAGAGGCAAAGCAGGCATGAGGCAGACAATGTATGTGCACATGCACATACTTGGGAGCCCTTGAGGAGCCTGTGTGGCCATGTGGCCTCTCAGCCTAATCTCGCTGACCAACAATCTCTCCTTGACAACAAAACAGAGGTGTATTATTTTGCTCAGGGCCACAGTACCATGGAGGTGCCAGCCCCTCCCCCGACTGGGAGGCGGCCCCAATCACCTGGTAGGTGAGCAGGAGCAGACATGCCACAGGAAGGCCAAGGAGGCCTCAGAAAAGCCACTGCAGATTCCCAGAGGCGCCAAAGGAGCATCCATATGAAGAATAAGGGGGAAGTACGAGAGCCTGAGTCGCAGACAGACACACAAGACAGTGGGCGTGGATGTACCAGCAGGCTTCTGGAAACTGCTCCTGCTCCACACCTGGCACAGCTTACAGAAGACCACCATCCTGACATCACCTCAGCATTTTAGCTCCAGTAGCAACTAGAAACCTTTCCACCCATTTTCCAGGTGAGAAAAGCAGAGAATACTGTTCAGAAAAAACGACCCTGTCCCTGCAATGCCCATTGTGGGGATCTAGCAGCCAGGCTGAAGAATGGGCCCGTCACACAGACACCTCCAACAGGAAGCACACAGCAAGATGCACTATCAAGCACACTTACTAAGATAATAACCAGAAAACACCCTCTTTATTTACTGTTAAGCAATCATGACATCTTTCACTTCTATAAAAAATCAAAATGAGGAGCTGGAGAGATGGCTTAGCAGTTAAGGCATTTGCCTGCAAAGCCAAAAGATTCCGGTTCAATTCTCTAGGACCCACGTAAGCCAGATGCACAAGGGGGCGCATCCGTCTGGAATTCGTTTGCAGAGGCTGGAGGCCCTGACACGCCCATTCTCTTTCCCTCTCTCTCTGCCTCTTTCTCAAGTAAGTAAATAAATAAATAAAATTTATTAAAAAAATTAAAATGAGCCAGCACTTGGGAGGCAGAGGTAGGAGGATCACTGAGAGTTTGAGGCAACCCTGAGTGAATTCCAGGTCAGCCTGAGCTAGAGATCCTATCTTGGAAAACCAAAAATCAAAATGAAGCCAGGTGTGGTAGCACATGCCTTTAATCCCAGCACTTAGGAGGCAGAGGTAGGAGGATCACTGTGAGTTCCAGGCCACCCTGAGACTACATAGTGAATTCCAGGTCAGCCTGGGCTAGAGTGAAACCCTACCTCAAAATACAAAACAATAAAAAAAAAAAAAAAATCAAAACAAAACCGTTTGGCTCAAGGGAAGCTCAAGAGTAGAAAGGTCCTTTGAGAACACATTAGCCAGAGCACTCAGCTTGGGAACAGGCGCGTGGCACAACTAGCATCATATACAGCACTGAAAAGCTGGATCCCCCCAAGATTGGGAGCAAGACAGAGATGCTTGTGCGAAGTACTACTTCTGCCCAACACAGGGTTGTCAGCTCCAGCTGGGGCAATCAGAAAAAGGGAATAAAAGACATCAGATGGGGCACACCCATGCTCACGGATTAGAAAACGTGTTTTTTCTGTCGCTGTTGTACATGTACGGATGTGCAAGACGTGTGCGTATGCACGTGGAGGCCAGGGGCTGACACTGGGAATCTTCCTTGATGGTTCGTCACCTTATTTACTTAGACAAGGTCTCACTTGAACCCAAAGCTTGCAAATTCAGCTAGTGTAGCTAGCCAGCTTGCCCAAAGGAGTCACCCGTCCTGGGTGTTGGGATTGGAAGTGGCTGTCATGTGCATCCAGCATTTGCATGGTGGCGCACGCCTTTAGTCCCAGCACTAGGGAGGCAGAAGTAGAAAGATCGTTGTGAGTTCGAGGCCACCCTGAAACTACAGGGTGATTTCCAGGTCAGCCAGAGCTAGAGTGAGACCCTACCTCAGGGGGAACACACACACACACACACACACACACACACACACAGAGAGAGAGAAAGGACAGGGGATAGAAGGAAGGAGGAAGAGGGATGAGAATCAACAATAATCAATTTTGTTTACAAATTTCACAAGGAAACCTAATCTACAATTAATATTGTGAAAATGGCTATAATATTAAAAATGATCCACAGATTCAACACAATCTTCCATCAAAACCCCAATGACAATCTCCACACAACTAGAAAAAAAAACAAACCAAATTCATATGGAAACATAAAAGACCCTCAATAGCCAAGGTAATACTCAGCAGAAAAAAAATAACACTGGAAGCTTCAGAATGTCCAACCTCAAATCATATCAGAGAACCACTGTAACAAAGACATCATGGTGTTGGTACAAAACCTGTAAAACAGAACTGAAGACCCAGAAATCAACTACACAGATACAGCCACTCAATCTTTGACAGAAGTGTCAGAAACATATACTGGAGAAAAGACACTTTCTTTAACAAATGCTACTGGGGAAATTAGATTTGCACATGTAGAAGATGAAATTTGCTGGGTGTGGTGGCACACGCCTTTAATCCCAGCACTTGGGAGGGAGAGGTAGGAAGACTGCTGTGAGTTCAAGGCCACCCTGAAACTACATAGTGAATTCCAGGTCAGCCTGAGCTAGGTGTGAGACCCTATCTCGGAAAAAAAAAAAAAAAAATCAATTCAAAATAGATCAAAAACCTTAAGAAACACATGAAACTGAAACTGCTGGAGAACAGGTGAAACACTTCATGATTCGGGTCTGGGCAAAAACTTTCTGAATAATATTCCATGAACACAGGAAATAATCCAAGAACTGACAAATGGTCAAATATGATATTAAACAGCTTCTGCTTGCACAGGAAACAGTCCAGAGTCGTAAAAGAAAATCTTTGCCAATTACACATTGGCTAGGGAATCAGAATCTAGATTATATAAAGAAGTACAAAAATTAAACATCCCCAAACCAAACCATTCAATCAATAAAAAGACTTATGAACTGAATACAATTCTCAAAGGAAGAAACAAAAATGTGGCCAATAGATAGTTGAAAAAGTGGTCAACATCTTTAGTCATTGGGGAAATGCAAAATAAAGCTCTTTTGAGGGCTGGAGAGATGGCTTAGTGGTTAAGGCACTTGCCTGTGAAGCCTAAGGACACAGGTTTAATTTCCCAGTACCCACATTAGCTAGATGGCACAAGGTGGTCCATGCATCTGAAGTTCATTTGCAGTGGCTGGAAGCCCTGGTGCATGTATTCTCTCTCACACACACAAATAAGTAAGCAAGTAAGTAAATAAATAAATAAAAACTGCTTTGAGAGTTCATCTTACCCCAGTCAGAATGGCTATCATAATAAAGATGACAACAAAAATCTGGTAAAGAGAAACGCTATTCCCTCCTGATGGGAATGTAAACTTGTATATCCACTACAGAAATCAATACAGACGCTTCTAAAAAATTAAAACTAGGACTACAGCACTTTGGATATATACACTCAAATGACTTTAAGTCAGTCACAGAAATAGTTGCACATCATCTTACTGTTGATTCACAACAGCCAGGGACAGGAACCGGCAGTAGATGTCCATTAATACATGAATCAATAATCAAAGTGTTGTACATTTACATGATGGACTTATGTAGCTGTAAAGAAAACTAAGTTATGATATTTGCAAGAAAATGGAAATCTTTACTAAGTGATATAAGCAAGGCCCTTAAAGACAAATACTACATGTTTTCTTTTATATGTGAAATCTAGATTTAAAGCTACACACACACACACACACACACACAGGGGTATATATAAATGAAGGTATTTCTACATAGAAACATGAAGCTAGAAAAGGGGCCATATGAAAGGGGGAAGAAGGCAATGAAATACATGTGACGTGAATGCAAGCAGAGAGGTACTACCTGAGGGAAAGAAAGGAACAAGGCAGAGAAGGGAGAAGGGATGGGAGAAGGGAACAAACGAGAAGGAAGTATAGGGCATATATGTATGGCCATGCCACAGTGGAGCCATTGCCTTTGATGCTACCTTAAGATAATATTTAGCTGGATGTGGTGGTGCACACCTTTAACCCTAGCACTTGGGAGGCAGAGGTAGGAAGACTGCCATGGATTCAAGGCCATATTGAGAGCACATAGTGAATTCTAGGTCAGCTTGGACTAGAGGGAGACCCTACCTCAAACAACAACAACAAAAACACCATGAAACAAACAAAATCCCATCTTTAAGTTCAAATTCACACAGAACAGCAGGAAGTCCAAATTACCAAACAATCTTGATAAAGAATAATGAAGGAATCACATTTCCCTGTCATTCTTCTTTCTGAGGTATGTGCGTGTGCATGTGGAGGGCAGAGGCCAATCAATGCTGGTGCGTGTCCTCCTCAGTCAACTGCCACTTTACTTACTGAGACAGCATTTTTTTTTTCCCACTGAGCCCAGAGCTCACAGCTTCAACTAGACCAGCTAGTCAACTTGTCCCAGGCATCAGCTTGTCTCCACCTCCCAAGTGCAGGGATGAAGTGCACGGCCCTACACATTTTACATGGGGGCTAAGGGTCCCAACTCAGGTCTCCATGCTTGTGTGGTAAGTAGTTTACTGACAGCCACCTTCCCAGATCCAAGAGCCACATTTCTATCTGAGAACCTGGTACAAAGCTAGACTGAGTCACACAGCAGTACTGACGCAAGAGGAGGAAGGAGGCCAGGAAGAGGCCCAGGCGAGCTGTCCAGCCTCTAGTCACCGCCGACTCTGAAGACACAGCAGACAGCTCTCAGCAGCTTCTCCTCGCCTCTCTGCCACTTCTCCAACTTCTGCCTGCTCGGCTTGGCCTCCTCTCCACTCTCCTCACTGCCTTGTTCTCTTCATGCTCTTTCTCTCTTGCAGATAGATACCTGCTCTACTTCTGTCTGCAACCAAGCTGGTTTCTCCCTCTCTCTCTTCAGACAGCATACCAGCTCTTGTTGGTGGCTCTGCAGGGAGTCCACAGCTGACCTCAGAGTGGCACTTACCTCCTTCTCTCTCCTGAGCTCTGCAAAACGTTTCTGAGCCTGGGCTTCCAGCTGCTGCTGTGCGTGAGCAGCCTGCTGCTGCACCTTCTCGACCATGGCCTGCAGTTCCAGCGCACGGGCCTTCTCTGCTTTCAGCTTCCGCAGTAAGGCGTGTTGGACCTGTGTCTCTTGGCGGGCGCAGGCTTCCTGTGCACTGCGGCTCAGCTGCTCAGTCAGGAGCCGCTCATGTCGCAAGGCCTCTGACAGTTCCAGGGAATGGCTCTTCTCGGCCTCTAGGCTCTTCTTCAGGTCAGAGAGTTGGTTCTGCTCCTGGGCCAGCAAGGCCTCGCAGCGTGAGGACTCAATCTGCAGCTCCTTCTGCAGGTTGTCCTTCGCCGCACGCTCATGTTTTAATGCAACACATAATTGATTGTTTTGAGCACGTTGCTTCTCCAAAGATATCTTTAATTCCTTCAATAGTTTAAAAAAATAGTGTACATTAAATCAACAAGAAATGATCCATGATCTAGGACTAGAGATATGGCTTAGCAGTTAAGGTGCTTGCTGGCAAAACCAAAGGACAGCCAAAGACCTAGGTTTGATTCCCCAGGACCCACATAAAGCTGGATGCACAAGGTGGCACATACATCCAGAGTTCATTTACAGTGGCTGAAGACTCTGGCACACCCATTCTCTCTCTCTCTCTCAAATAAATAAGTGCTTAAAAAATCAATTAAAAAAGAAATGGTCTAAATAGTTTTCCTACTCAAACTTCAGTTTATGTACTTAAATCCAGGAATCACAATTTCTGCATGGATAAAGTGCTGTGTGGAAGTGGCACTAAGTAAGCACATGCTTATGTCTCAGCAAAGAAAAACACAAACACCAGTATATTCAAAGACACACGTATGTATTGGTGAAATCCACACTGACACCAGGCTGGGAACTACGGGATCCCTGTCAGACAGGCGTGCACACAGAAGCCAAGCGCTTGCCACGCATACACATTAGAGGCTGCATATCACCCAGACAGCCAGAAACAAATGCTCAGGGAGATCTGGGCCATTGTTGGCCATCAAAGCTACCCAACATGTAGTGGCTTGGTCATTGCCTGGTACTCTTTTACCTAAAAATGCAGCCCCACTACACTGTCTTAAACCCTTGCCAACTGCGTTGTCACAAACAAGAGTAAGAAAGGCCAGCAGGAAAGGGATGCTGCTGACGCCAGCGCTGCCTGCACAGCCCAGCCCCAGTCACCTCCAGGGCTCTGGAGCTTTGACCCTCCTTCTGCAGGTGCCGCAACTGTTCTTCCTCCTGCTGGGCCTGAAGGGCTCGCTCCTTGCCACGTTCACACTCCAGCTCTTTAAGTGCAACCTTCAGTTCACTCTCCTTCCCATCCAGCATGGCTCTATAAGGAAAACAACAGGCAGCACCACTCTGTGTCAGGAAACATTCTGGAAGGGATGAAAGGGAGCCCCCTCACCTTGTGACTCTACCCTTCATTCCCACACATAAGTCCAAAGGCTCTTGACAGTCAAGGCAGACCCTGTTCCACTGTGTGACTTCCACCAAAAGTCACATAACAGGGTCATTCATGACCCTACCTTAGCTGGAGGACTTCCTGCTGCGCCTCCTTGAGAGACTCCAACAGCTTCGCATTTTCCTGCTTAGATTCATGTAGCTCTGACTTCAAATCATGCACTGTACTCTGTTCCACCACCAGGTGCTTCTGGACCTCACTGGCTTTCTCTTGTTCTTTACTCAGAGTTTTCTGTAAGTTGCTTGCGATACACTTTTCCTGTTCAACTTTATATGCCAATAGTTCAACTGAAAAAGGATAAAATAAAAGAGTTATTAAGAGGCCAAAAGTGTGCTATACAAATCATGTAAAGTCACAAATCATGATTTGGTGGAAGTGGGTTTTTTTTCCCTTCATTTATTGACTTATTTATTTTTGAGGTAGGGTTTCTCTTTAGCCCAGGATGACCTGTAATTCACTATGTAGTCTCAGGGTGGCCTCGAACTCACAGAGATCCTCCTTCCTCTGCCTCCCAAGTGATGGGATTAAAGGTGCATGTGTGTGCCACCACACCCAGCTTCCAATGGGAACACTTTTAAGAGTCCCATATATTTGAACCCACCATCCAGGCCCCTGGGCTCAGGGTCTTGCATCTGAGGACTGGTAGCCGCCCTTGCCCAGTGCACCAGCATTTACCCTGCCTGCGCAGCTGGTGCTCCCGCTGGCTCCCACGGGACTCTGCGCTTGTCAGCGCTGTGCACAGCTGGTGCAGCTTCTCCTGGCTCTGCAGATGGGTCATGCGCAGCTGGGCACGTAGGGCCTGGATCTCAGACAGCAGGCTGCTCCTGTCTGGCAGGCCCAGGTCCTCCTGGACCTTCTCCTGCAGGTCTCCCTAGTGGGTGGATGAAAGCGGACACAGTGTGGAGTGCTGAGTAACAAGCAGCCAGATTGGGAAGTGGAAACAGGTACCCCAACCTGCGTGGCCCGCCACTTCGAACCCCAGCTTGCGCAGTGAGCCGAGGAGACCAGGTAGAGGGCGTGCAGGCGAGTGCCTCGGCCCCCACTGCTGCGGCTTGCTGTGCAGCTGCGCCAGCACTCTACCCTCCCTCTAGGCCTCTCATCTGAGGGCAGGGATGCAAAAAAGACTTTTGTCTCTTGTCAAGTTAATGTCCTCTGAGACCTGTACACAGTGCACGCAGCAACCCAGAAGGGCCTTGGAAACTGTTCTTTTGCCAGTTATGCCCAGGGTCAAGGAGAAAGAGACTCAGGAAAGAAAGCACCCAGCTCATTAGAGCTCATGAGTGAAAGCACAGTATTGCAGTTTCCTCAGCCAGTCACCAGCACGTTCCAAAGTTGAGAAAATCATATGAACTAAAATTCACATGTGAAAGATTCTCCCACCCTCCAGGCTCCTAGGGGCAAGTGAAGACCCAGAAGCAGGGTCACTGCTCACCTGGTCTCGAATGATCTTCTCCAGCCTTTTGAACAAGGAGCTGTCATTCCCTAGGTCAGAGCCACAGGACCTGGGCTGCAGCCCAGTGCTCTCCTGGTCTCTGGAAAACACCTCCTGCACGGCCGTCAGAAGCTCCCTGCTCCATGCAAGCTGCGTGTCCAGAGGCACCTGTGAAGGCCAAGCAAGCGTCTCACTGCTGGGTCGGTATGCAGCCAGGAGCCTGCCGTGAGCCTGGCACCTGCTTCACCCACATCCCAAACAGAATGAAAGTCTCAGTGCTTTCACCAGTGCACGCTGCAAGGGTTATGGACACAAAGTGCCTCCTAAACTCCTACGTTCAATCCTAATTCCAGAACTGAAGGACAGAGCCTCAACTAAGGTCAAATGTGACTATAGAGTAGGGCTTCATTGGATAAGACTGGCTTCACTTTTAGGAGCAGAGACACTACAGAATTCTCTCCTGCAGAAGAGGAAGCTACTATAATCTGGATATTGGGCCCATATACGAAGAGGATCACCTGACAAATAAACAGCTACCATGGAACTGCCTAGCCTGTGGTGCTTTGTCATGCCAGCTGAGAAGGTGAAGAGTAGCAGAAAACACTCTGACTGGAAAGGAGGCACATAATAACCTAGCATCTCTCAGGATGCAAGAGGCAAAGGCTGCAGTGCGAAGACTGACACCAGAAGTGAGGCGAGACAGAGCGGGATGTGGGCAAGCCTCTTTCCTTCTTTTCCTACTGTTCTACTTACTGGGCCCTGCTCTGGAAAGGCCCAAGATGGTACATGGCTGCCCTGCAGGGTAGCTTGTGGACTTTAGGGATGTGACCAGGAGCAGGTATGTGGCTGCTCAAAGACATGGTGGCCTGAGTAAAATAAAAACGGGTCTACACCAGCCCATGTGCAGTGTGCCACCATGCCTGGATTCTTCTCACTTACTGAACCGCCAATGCTCTACCTTCTCTCCAGGCGCTGCCTCCAGCAGGACCTGCCTCTCCCTTGGGAAGCCATCCAGGGGTTCACGTGGTTCACCCTTGCTCAGAGCACTGGGGAGGTCTTGGCTCTCTGACAAGGCTAGTATCTGATGGCTCTCATCAAACACCATCTGCAGCAAAGCCTACAGCAAAAAAGAACATGTCAGGAAGGGAGAGACCAACTGTCCATTGACCTGCTGCCACTCGGGGAACAGGCAGCAGAGCAATCATGGCCACCTGCTCTGTGCAGAAAGCACACCGGCTAGGAGCCCAAGGCTGGTGCCAGTCATCTACATCCTACGTGTGCAGTCTCCAAACACCCTCCCCGCAGCCCACCCCCACAGAGACAATGCAAAAACCAGACGGGACAGGAGATTTCCAAGTAACTGACCCCAGAGATGGCTCCATCATTTACTGCATCCTGCTACCTCCTGCTGAGGCATAGTCCTTTACATCTGAGCCAAGCCTCAGGAAGGGCTTTAGGGCAGCAACCAGATCATAAGATGCCAAGAACATCCCCAGCTCTCCTGGTTACTATGAGGAAGCCACACAAGGGCCCATGAATGTGGCCTAGCTGATGGCCCACACCAATGGTTAGCTGTAGATTATGAGGTTGGGCCTGCAAGGTGCCTCCACAAGACATGGGACAAAGAGAAAACCCAGCACTAGCCACAGATCTGTAAGTACAATATGGCTTCCTCATGTCACTGAGCCTGAAAAGCTTACTCCAGGCCCAGAGGCTATTAGTCCTGCCCATGGGGACAGTAGACAATACAGCCCCAAGAGCCAACGCAGGACCAGCAGAGCCCCGAGCCAACGAGGCCAAGGCCAGCAACACCACAGCTGCAAAGAGGTCATGCTCAGGACACATCCAGGCTTAATTGTTTAGGAAAAAGGCTAACAAAGTTCACAATGGGGGAATGTAACACTGAATAATGGCAAGGCCCATGGTAGACTGTAATAGTCAACTGAAAATAGTTTGCTATAGCACTAATCATATCAATTCACAAACGAGAAAAACCAACCAAAAAACATAAGAAACCACACTATTATCGTTGCCTTTTCCTTTAAAAGCCATGTATTTGAGGGCTGGGGTGTGACTTAGCTTGCTCAGCATGCATGAAGATGACCACCAAGGAATAACAAACAACTTGACATGAATAGATTGAGCAAATGGAGGTGTTTGGGTTAGAACAGGGGTGAACCTGTTGTTTAAGCATCAGAAGAGCCCTCAAATACCCTAACCACTGTCCCATGCAGAGAGGATGGGAAGAGAGTCAAGTGGTTGCAGATGACAGACCATTTCTGTTTCAATACACTTTTCTTGGATTTCCTGACAAGAAAAACTTTTTTTTTTTGGTGTTTTTTCAAGGCAGGGTCTCACTCTAGCTCAGACTGACCTGAAATTCACTATGTAGTCTTAGGGTGGCCTTGAACTCACAGTGATCCTCCTACCTCTGCCTCCGGAGTGCTGGGATTAAAAACGTGTGCCACCATGGTCAGCTTTTTTTTTTTTTTTTTAAAGGCAGGATATAACTCTAGCTTAGGCTAAGCTGAAATTCACTCTTGTTGGCCCAAGCTAGCCTTGAACTCACAGTGAGCCTGCATCCTTAGCCTCCTGAGTGTTGAGAATAATGATGTATTCTACCAGCCTGAAAATGTTTTCTTTTCTTTTCTTTTCTTTTTTTTTTTTTTTTTGAGGTAAGGTCTCCCTCTAGCCCAGGCTGACCTGGAATTCACTATGTAATCTCAGGGTAGTCTTGAACTCATAAAAATCTTCCTACCTCTGCCTTCTGAGTGCTGAGATTAAAGGCGTGCACCACCATGCTGGTCTATGTTGCTTTTAAATCTCAAATGAAACTTGTATTCTATGGCCCTTTGTCACATCTTGCCTGGAAGGTGTTATGCATTTTTGCAGAGCTGGGGTTTTGGTGAGATAATCCACATGGAGCAGGGCTAGGGCTGAGGAGACAGGAGCCAAGTAACATCCACACCGAGGTGGCCTTTGCTCTCAGTACTGAGGCCTTCAGAGCAACTGTCTTAGCCAAGGAACAGACTCAAATATAGGCTCCATCACTTCAGAGAGGGTCTACTTACAGGACCAGAGGTTTTCTCAAAGTAACAGTAGCTGGGGCTGCAGAGATGGCTTAGCAGTTAAGGTGTTTGCCTGCAAAGCCAGAGGATCCTGATTTGATTCTCAGGACCCACATAAGCCAGATGCACAAGGTGCGTATCCATCTGGAGTTCGTTTACAGTGGCTGGAGACCCTGGCGTGCCTATTCTCTCTCTTAAATAAATAAATTAAATTAAAAAAAAAAGTAGCAGTAGCCTACACATTCATCCCACACCACACAGCCATCCCCTCCTGTCCAAAGGATCTCTGTTTACTTCCATTGACCCACAACTCCTCCTGAGACGGCCTCACCTCAGGCCTTTTATTCATCTTCCAGTCCCCAGAGGTGACAACGCATGACTAAGACTTCTGCTCGGGACCTCTCTTTGCTTAACCAACCTTCCAACTACCAAGAGGGCCATCCAAGGCTGCACATCCTCAGGATCCCTCCAAAAGTACACAGGAGGCCACAGAGACGGCGGGAGAGAGGCAGGTACCCACAGGAGGATCACACAGGCTCAGTAAACATTTGAGCAGAATCTCACCCCTGTATCACTATGGCCCTCACCATACACGTAGGTTACAATCCAAAGACGTGCTACATTCCAGAAAGGAAATTTAGAAACAATTTTTTTTTCCCCCCACAGGAAGTCAAATAGTCCAGGCTGGCACTGAACCTCATGTGTATCATAATCCTCCTGCCTCCACCTCCAAAATACTGGGATTATAAGTATGTGCTACCAAGTCTGTCAGAAATTTAAAACACTAAATGGAAACACTGAGTTTGAAAGAATCTGAAAAGTCTACCCAAAGTACTTTTGGAACCTTTTGTTTTACCTGGAACTGGACCAGCTCAACCTTGCATTGACTGGCCATGCTACTTTTTTGTTTTGTTTTGTTTTCCGAGGCAGGGTCTCACTCTAGCTCAGGCTGATCTAGAATTTACTATGTATTCTCAGTGTGGCCTTGAACTCATGGTGATCCTCCTACCTCTGTCTCTTGAGTACTGGGATTAAAGGTGTACGTCACCATGCCCATCTTCAGAGTTTTGTTTGTTTTGTTTTGAGGTAGGGTCTCATTCTAGCTTAGGCTGACCTGGAATTCACTATGTAGCCTCAGGGTGGCCTCAAACTCTTGGTGATTCTCCTACCTCTGCCTCCTGAGTGCTGGGATTAAAGGCATGTGCCACCATGCCTGGCTTCAGAGTTCTTGGTTTATTTATTTATTTATTTTTGGTTTTTCGAGGTAGGGTCTCACTCTAGGCCAGGCCAGGCTGACCTGGAATTCACTATGTAGTCTCAGGGTGGTCTCGAACTCACGGTGATCCTCCTACCTCTGCCCCCCGAGTGCTGGGATTAAAGGCATGTGCCACCACGCCCAGCTCAGAGTTCTTAATAACATCAAAATTGTGTTGTTCAGCTAGAACTAGGGAGAGACTGAAGCAGGAAGATTTTAAGTTCAAGGCCAGCCTAAGCTACAAAGTAAGACCTTGTTTCAAAAAAAAATTGTTTGGGAGCTGGAAAGATGGCTTAGCAGTTAAGGCATTTGCCTGCAAAGCCAAAGGACCCAGGTTCGATTCCCCAGGACCCACATGAGCCTGATGCACAAGGTGGCACATGCTTTTAGAGTTCATTTGCAGCAGCTGAAGGCCCTGGTGTGCCAATTCTCCCTTTCTCTGCATCTTTCTCTTTCTCAAATAAAAGTAAAAATTGAGCTGGGCGTGGTGGTGCATGCCTTTAATTCCAGCACTAGGGAAGCAGAGGTAGGAGGATCTCTGTGAGGTCGAGGCCACCCTGAGACTACAGAATGAATTCCAAGTCAGCCTGAGGTAGAGTGAGACCTCGAAAAAAAAAAACAATGGTTTGGGAATACTCTTATTACTTGAACAAAACATGACAGTGATGTTTATATCAAAAGCTTTGGCACAAATAACCCCACCAGTTCTATGGCATCTAGAGCTTTTCCTTCTTTTCTGAAGAAAACACTACTCCACCCCAGAGCTCCCAAAGCACATTTAACATGAACAAGTCTGTTCTGAGGTCCCCAAGTAAGAGGCTGCAGGACGCTTATATAGGCAGAGGCCAGTGGCACAGGGCCAAAGCAGGTGGCCTTCACATTCGGTTCACACACAGTTGGCAGTGGCTCAGTATGAGCCTGACTCACCAAGGGTCTAAAGCTGACAGCCTGGAAAGGTGCAGGCTTCAGGTCAAACAAGGGGAGGCCTTTCATCTAAGGGGTGGCAAACAGTCCTGACAAAGAGGCCCAAGGCTCCTCATCCCCTTACCTTCATGTGTTTCCCATGGACTTCCTTCTCCTTCATGGCTCCTGGTGGCTGAAAAGCTCCTCTTGGGATAGGAGCAGCTGTAACACCCGTAGTGGGAGCCTTAGGTTCTCCTGAGCCCAGCGTCAGCATTGCACTGTCACCTAAGGACACACGGGGTCAGGAGCTGAAGCCACCATACCTTTTCAACTACAGTCACAGCTCCCCACACTGCAGAGACCATCCATGAACACTAGACAAAGGCAGTGCAAGGATATAATCAAATCCTAAGAGGAGGCTGAGATCAAGAAAGGAAAAGCTTACTTTGCATATTTAATCCATGACTTAAAACATAAACCTCAGGGATGTCTCAGCTGAAATGTGACAGACGTGACTGCGTCCCAGCAAGCTCAAGAGCAGTTGGACTAAACTTGAGATCCAGGCATTTCACTCCCTGTCTAAGAACGGAGAGTCCAGCAGAAAGACACAAACCCTGACCCCAGGTAGATGGGCAGCAGTATTTGGTCTGGAAAGATAAACATGCCTGGTTGGGGTGAAGAGGGAACAGCCATGAACACAGTCTAGAACTTAAGGCACCAGGCACCTGTTAGGCAGGGTCCTTAAAACCTCTTGGGGATTTATAAGCTCTGTTCTGAGGCCTACAGCTCATAGCAGCCCAGAAAGCCCGCAGAGTAAGTCAGTCCATAAGGCACAGAGAAGGGTGGTGCCCAGAGGAAGAGCTCCACCAGCATCTAGCTTTCAGGGAGGAAGCAGCTCCAAATCCACAGGGAGCTAGGGCATTAGGAGGCAAGTCCCTGCTGTGAGGACTGGCCAGTCTACATTCTCAAAATACACAAAGGAAATGTCTTAATACAAAATAGAGAGTATGCAGGGAAAGAATAAAATGCAGCAAACCAAAGACAACATTGGAAACATTACAGTTAATATCTACAGGAAAACAAAGGGCATATCATTTCCACGGCACAAGAAAATATAGGATCAGCTAGGGAGTAAAAGGCTCTCAAAAATTCAAAGTGCAAGCCAGATGGAGTGGCTCACACCTTTAATCCCAGTATTCAGGAGGCAAAGGGAGGAGGACTGCCGTGAGTTCAAGGCCACTCTGGGCTACCTCGGAAAACCAAAGTGCACAGGAATGTAAGTGCTTCACACAAAGGTGAGGAAACACAAATTCTCAAAAATACGCCTTGAAAATTAAAAAGTAAAAACAGAAAATTTCTACATAATCAGTCCAGAAGGGCTGAAAAGAAAGAAGACAAGGGCTGGGGAGATGGCTTAGCGGTTAAGGCTCTTGCCTGCAAAGCCAAAGGACCCAGGTTTGATTCCCTAAGACCCACATAAGCCAAATGCACAAGGTGGGGCATGCATCTGGAGTTTGTCTACAGCAGCTGAAGGCCCTGGCGTGCCCGTTCTCTCTCTCTCTCTCTCAAATAAACACAATAAAATAAAATTTAAAAAAAAGAAAGAAGAATCAGATAAATGAGCCCAAGAATAAGGAAGTTCTTGGGGCTGACACACTCTCCACCCTGACCAGGAAGGTCTGCATCAGCAGATGTTGCACCTAGGACGAAGGTGTAGTGTGAGGACACACCACACCTAGCCTGTGTGCAACAACAGGATGAAAGCAGGAGGGTTATTTAAAATAAGTAAACATGGATCCTAGCTACAGATGACTGGGCTTCTGCGTGAGAATGAAAATACTTAGTAGCAGAGGCCAGTAAGGTAAAAAGGAGACATAAAGGGTAGAGAAAAGAAGGGAGGAGGATACTTAATAGGTTGATATTGTATATATGTAATTACAGTGATTGTAATGGGGAGGTAATATGATGGAGAATGGAATTTCAAATGGGAATGTGTGGGGGTGGGGAGGGAGGGAATTACCAAGGGATATATTTTATAATCATGGAAAATGTTAATAAAAATTAAAAAAATAAATAAAAATAAATAAATAAACAAATAAATAAATAAAGGACTTCCCCTCTGTCTTTCTCCAGAAGCTTCTGAGGAATATGATTCATTAAAAGAAAAGACCACTAAGGGGCCCAACCAGGTACCCAGAGGGTCAGCTGTGCGGGGACGGCCACACAGGACACAACCAGGTGCAGCTATGTGAGAGGGCACGGACATGCTGCTCAGCCAGGGCACCAGGACCCACGTCCTTCCCACGGGAGCAGACACAACACGTACACAGAGCCAGCACAGGTGGAAAGGGAGGTGCAGCAACACTTCTCTGCTTTGCCTTTGCTATTTTATTTTTAACTTAATTCATTTACTTGCACGTGTATGCGTGTGTGAGTGCAGGTGTGTGCGTGTGTGGATGTCCGCGGCAGGGCTTCTGGCTCTCGATTCCCATTCCGCTGTTCTCACCAGGCGCTTCCGGGACAGTCAGCCTCGGCCTCTCGTCGCACTCTCAGTGCGCCAGTGCGCCTGGGCTCCAGAAGCCTGCCAGGGCTTCTGGATGTGGCTGGGAGTCTGAGGATTGAATTTGGGTACTCCAGCTTAAGGAGTGAGTGCTTCTTCCATTGAGCAATCTCCCCAGCCCATAAATGCTGTCTCAAGTAGCAAATGGATGTCCAAATAAATCAAGTACTACAGCACATTTCTGACACTTTGTCCATGTCTCTAGGGAATGGTGACCCTGAGTCAGAGAGACAGAGGTCACCCAAGGAGTGCAACACACAGACCATGAACCTTGCAATAAATGAGAAACAAGGAAAGCTTCTAGCATTAACATTTTTGCAAATGTTAAAATTTCCAGTGTAGGGTTGGGGAAATGGCTTAGTTAAGGCACCTGCCTGCAAAGCCTAAGGACCCTGGATTGATTCCCCAGGACCCATGTAAGCCAGATGCACAGGGGCACATGCATCTGGAGTTCATTTGCAGTGGCTAGAGGCCCTAGCATTTCCATCCTCTCTATCTGCCTCTTCCTCACCGTCTCTCAAATAAACAAATAAAATATAAATATATAAAAATTTCCAGTGTGCATTTCAATACGGTCACCTTCTCAAAACTCAGTGAAAGGAATGATGATTAAGAACAATGCCCCATGTGTTGGCTTCGAGGAAGAAAACCATTGTGGGAGAGATTATGAAGTCAAAAGGTATGGGCTGGAGAGATGGCTTACTGTTAAGGCATTTGCCAGCAAAACCAAAGGACCCAGGTTTGATTCCCTAGTACCACGTAAAGACAGATGCACAAGATGGTGCATGTGTCTGGAGTTTGTTTGCAGTGGCTGGAGGCCCTGGTGGGCCCCTATTCATTCTCTCTCTCCCCTCTCAAATAAATAAATTAACATAACATACATTTTTTAAAGGCAATAGTTTGGCCCAACACCTATAATGATGTCAAGAACAGCCAGGGTCAAGGCCAGTAGGTGGAGAACTTTCACATAGTCTCCCAGTCTCTCCAATTGGGCACCCATCCCCTAAAAAAGAGAAATCATGACAGATGCAACTGTGGCTAAGGGGTCACTGCTGATCCCATCACTCATCTTCTGTGAAGTAACCCATACTCAGACTCAAAAACATGCTGGACCCTATGAAAAAGCAGCACCTCTGCCCTGCTCTTCTCAGATGTCTGTCATGAAGCTCACACAGGGCCCGAAGGAGCGCTCCACACACAAACTGGAGAAGGCATGCAGGCCTAGGCCTGGCTGGCCGCCTCTCTGCTTGCCCTGCATGCAAAGAGCACGCATGAGCTGGGATGTCTTTTCTGTGAAGAACACTAATGGGATAATGAACACCATCTAGGAAAGGTTCCTGGACAAAATAAACTGCTGCTGGAGCAGGGGAGACGGCTCAGCTTGATCGCAAAGCCTGCTGGCCCAAGTTTGTTTCTCCAGTACTCATATAAAGCCAGATGCACAACATGGTGCATGTGTCTAGAGTTCATGTGCAGTGGCAGGAGGTCCTGGCAAGCCCATATAATCATGGTCTTTCTCTTTCTCTCCCTTTTGCAAATAAATTTTTTTTTTCCTGGTTTCTCTGAGGTAGGATCTCACATTAGCTCAGCTGACCCGGCACCCACTCTGTAGTCTCAGGGTGGCCTCAAAAGTACAGTGATCCATCTACCTCTGCCTCCAGAGAGCTGGGATTAAAGGCATGTGCTACCACGCGTGGCTAAAAATGCATTTTTAAAAAGGTAAAGTGCTGGTGCTGATCAATGTGCTAGAACTGTGACTTCATGAAATACAGTGACATTCTGAGGAGCCAAATGGCAACATGACAATTGACACTGGGAACGCAGTGTATGGGGACAGCGAGGAGGAAGTGAGGAAATTCTCTGTGCTATTCTGTATTCTAAAAGCAAAAGGAGGAAGGGAGGGAGGAAAGGGAAGAAGGAGTGCAAAAGGGAAGAAGGGATGACTCACTTTTTCCTCTCCTATCATTTCTTCCTTCTAACTGGAGAGGAAGGCATCTTGTCTGTTCTTGAGAGTCAAAAGATGTTATGATATCGTCTTCAACGTCCTTTTCCTATTCAAACACAGACTTTTAGATGCTTACAAAATAGTAAATAATCACACAACAGAGCTGAACTTGCCAGACACAAAACTTCGTAAAGCCAGAATTACTAATTTTTCCATAGGAAACCTCACTCGAGGCATTCAGAATGTGCAAATGTGCTGCAGCCATGTGCTTCCAACAACTTAACCAGACTTACCACAGCACATCAGTAATACGCTAATGTAGCCACTGGCAAATATCTGATTATTAAAACTGCTACACAAAATGACAGTGTATGGCTATCTCAGAAACATGTATTCCCCCAGAATGTTTTGTCTTGATAAACAAAAATCCAAAATTTTTAGAAAAAAAATGATCTAACTCAAAAACAATAAATTGAAGCATTCCTAAAATCAATCATCCTATATGCAACTCAAAGCACATGAAATCCCATTGAAAATAAAGAAAAAACATTCTCAGGAAGAATCTTTCTGTAAATTACTGTGCTGTTCAGAAGTGGCTTCAGTTAAGAAACCCTGGGTAAACTTCAGAGGAGGGTGACTGCCTTTCACAGTGGAGACATGACTGAGCTGATCTACGTGTCCCTGTAGCAGTCTTCGGTGGGACGTACTCCTTCTGGAAAGCTAGTCTCCCCAGGGTCCACAGGGCACCTGCTGTCAGGTGAGCCAACAATGGGCAGGCTGTGATGCAGCCTTGCGGAAACACTGAGACCCATGGGTGGTGCAGCAGGAAATATGGGGAGGCACCTACCACAGCGGTCTCCTCCACTTGGTGCTGCAGAGCTGAAGAAGCCACTACCCGCGGCGGGCTCTGTCCTGCAGCTGACTCATCTGGGTAGCAAGGCAGCTCGGGCAGATCTGCTCCCAGCAGTGAGTCCCTCCAGTCCTTCGGGGAGGTGCTGGCACTGTGCAGGCTCAGGGTGCCAGTGGAGGGTGTCAACGGGAGGAGGCTGGGTTGGGGCTCGGGGGTCAAGTCCTTCCGGAGGACCTCAGGGGAACTCCAAGAAGACAGATCCAGTCCTCTTACTGGATCCTTCCGGGGTTCCGCCTCCTCAGTGTACAGGGAGTCAGTGTGTACACTGGTGTGTGAGGAAAGCGGCCCACCCTGTGATACTAACTTTTCTTGGGTGGGAAAACCTGGCATTTCACTTTGGATCAAAGAATCCTGATTTTTAGTAACATCAATGAGAGAATTAAATGCGTGGACTGGAGGGGATGGGTCTGTTTCTTCAGCACTATGGGAACTTTTGCTCGAATCAGACGCTGACACACAGAGTGACGCTGATGGCTGCTGGAACGCGGGATCTTCCGGGCTGCCGTCCTGGGACGCCATAGCATGTACCACGAGACGCAGCTTTTCCTGAAGCACCTTCACCTGAGCTAGTAGATCAACTGTCGGCAGCTGACAACCTTGTGCTCCCTTTTCCTCAGCCTGCAAAGGGCCAGAAAACAATAGTCACAACCCAGTTCTGTGGTAGTTTACAAAGGACACGAGTTCTTTTGCAGCAGCTGGAGGACCTGGTGCACCCATCCTCTCTCTCACTTTGTCTCTCTTTTCTTTTTCTGCTTGTAAATAAAATTAAAAATTGTTTGAAAGATAGCACTTGGGTGGCACATGCCTTTAATCCCAGCACTCGGGAGGCAGAGGTAGGAGGATCGCCGTGAGTTCAAGGCCACCCTGAGACTGCATAGTGAATTCCAGGTCAGCCTGGGCTAGAGTGAGACTCTACCTCAGAAAAAAAAAAAAAAAAAAAAAAAAAACAGTCTGGATACTGAAAGGTTCTATATTTGAGCAGTGGAAAACAGTAAGTTGTAGTTGCTATAATGAAGGTGGATTTTCTTTGTGAGCATGAACTTTCTAAGATCCTGGTGTTCTTTGTGGTGCTGTGAGATGAGCCTTCTCAGGTTGAGAGACATGGCCACTGTGAAAGCACAGGAGTCTGCTGTAGAGACCTGCTGAGGTGTGCTCTACGCAGAGTACATTTTCTGAGTATTTGATAGACTTGGAGGCAGATGAACACATCTTCTTCCCATGCTATTCTTAGCCTGGCTCCAGGTACTGTGGAACCTTTCAGGCACAGACACAAATGGGAAACACACAGCACACACAGGAGTGGGCCAGTGGGTCTGAACTCTACCTTGTTCCAGACGCACACAGTATTCATGAAAGAGGGGCCATGAGGGTCTTCAGTGTTATGGGTACATTAGTAAGAAAACAACCAGTCTCAAGAGTCTTTTGGGTGTCAGAATATGGCTAAGGAGTCATGGGCATATTTTGTAAGCTGGCCGTGGGGCACACAGACTGACCAGGGGGAACCTGCTCTTAAGTGTTGATGGGTCCCCCATGAAACATACAATGAACTCTAGGACAGAGAGCAGTTCCCATGATCCAGGAGGCATGTCCAAAGAGATCACTGCTGGGTACATGGGGACTAGGTAGCATTGCTACCTGCCTTCATGTCCCTACAACAATCCAAGGTATCCCAAATATGACCTTCTAACCCAGAGTAAATCGACCTTTCTTGAAGTAAACATATGGAATTAAAAAAAAAAAAAAAGCATTCAAAATATCAACTTGAGTGAAGCCTTTCAGAGTTGGGCAAATGCTCTTGGTGAAAAGGGTCCTAAAGCAGGGTAAAGCGCAAAGTGTGTGTGGAAGAGGGCATAGCAATTTGGTCTTCACAAGAACAAAGCCTGGTTGCTTAGACTGTGGGAAACAAACCTGTCCTTGAGTATGGCCTGCGAGAGACTTCCCAATGAGCAAGGACTGTTACAGCAGGACGCATGGACCAAATCTGACACTATGTATAGGCTAAGTGCTATTTCCACCTAAGCAAAGACAGCCTGCCATGGTGCACGAACACGGCTGAGCTCAACCCCACTCAGGATGGGTGGACTGCTCCACCTTATCCCACTCAAATATTCACCTAACATGACTCATGAGCACTCATACCTGCATTCCTTCTGGACCCCTGCTGGGGCCAACCATGCTTGAGGACAATTCATTCTTCAGTAAGAGCATCTCCGCCTGCAGTCGCCTCTGGCACATGGTGAGTACTGACATCACACTTTCGGCCTTGTGGAGACTAGAGTCTTTCAGTGTCACCAGGACTTTCGCAGGCTGCAGATCACCCTTGATCAGAGGAAACATTATGGAGCTCGTGAAGACAGAACTGGATTGATTAGTAAGGGAGTCAGGTGCTGCATGGCAGCCTTCTGACCACCGGCACAACTGGTGGTACACAACAGCCAGCAGACACTGTCACCTTTGCTCACTGCCCGCAGACAGGCAGTGGGCACACCAGCTGAGGACTGAGGCAGGAGGATGCCTATGGTAGGGGACCACCTACACAAGACCCAGGAAAAGGAGATGGCTGGGGCAAGGAACAGTTAATTGCAGAAGTTCTATTCAAAAGCAAACTGAATACTTTAAAAATGCAACTTGGGGACTGGAGAGATGGCTCAGTGGTTAAAGATACTTGCTTGCTAACCACGAAGGCCTAGGTTAGCCCAGGTTCGATTTCCCAGTGCCTATGTAAAGGGAGGTGCACGAAGTAGTGGATGTGTCTGAAGTTCATCTGCACTGCAAAAAAGTGCTGGTCCTAGTCTCTCTCTCTCAAATAAATAAAAAAGTATTTTTTTTTAAAAAAAGCAACTTGGGTAGAAACTTTCTGTTCCAAAATTATATGAACTTAAAACAATTTTCATGGGCAATGCTTATTAAAAATAAATCATTTGTGGGGCTGGAGAGATGGCTTAGCAGTTAAAGTGCTTGCCTGCAAAGCCTAATGACCCAAGTTCAAGTTCCCAGTACCCATGTAAAGCCAGATGCACAGATTGTTAGATGCATCTGGAGTTCATTTGCAGTGGCTGGAGGCCCTGGTGTGTGCTACAAGTGTGCGCGCGCCCTCTCTCTCCCCTCCCCAGCACACAGGAGGCCAAGGTAGGAGGATAGCTATGAGTTCAAGGCCAGCCTGATACTACATGTTAATTCCAGGTCAGTCTGGGCTTCAGTGAGATCCTACCTCAAAAAACAAAACCACAAACAAGATCATTTGAAAGCTGTACCCTAAAACTACAGGTTGTTGCTAATAAACACCAGTGACAAAACTGGGTTATCCTCCACATTAAGCTGTGTTGATCAGAAAGGCTATTGAGACTCTCAAAACAATGTAGGCCATTACCAAAGCACTCAGTTACACACCAGAACAAAATGTAAGAACCTCTTTCTTTCTCTCTCTTTAATTTTATTCATTCATCTATTTGATTTAACAGAGAGAAAGAGAGAGACAGGGAGACAGAAAGAGAGAGAATGGATACACCAGGGCCTCTAGCCTCTGCAAATGAACTCCAGATGTGTGCGACCCCTAGTGCATCTGGCTCACATGGGTCCTGGGGAATTGAACCTGGGTCCTTTGGCTTTGCAGGCAAATGCTTTTACTGCTAAGCCATCCCTCCAGCTCAAGACCCTATTTCTGAAGATACTACAGGCTGTGGTTGAAGGACATTGACAGATCTTGCTAGAACTGAGATGTCTAGTGCTGGAAAGTGCTACGTGACCTGCTGGAGGATAAAAGTCACCAGTAGGGAGCTGGAGAGAGAGCTCAGTGGTTAAAGCACTTTTGCAGTGCCTAGAGGCCCCGGTGTTCCCATTCTGTCTGTCTGTCTTCTACCTCTTTCTCTTGCAAATAAATAAAAAATATTTTTCGAAAAACCACACATTTGATTAGAACCAAAGAGAGAAATTAATGCCAAGCGACCTCTGTGTCAGTATATAGTACCCAGAATATCAAATGAAAGTGTTCACCAGTTTAAGTAACACAAATCATTAAAACTATTAAAAAAAAAACAACCTATAAAAAACAGAAAGACTCACTAGAGAAGCCCCAAGGGACCTGGGCAGGCCTAGACTCCAAGCTCCTTCCTTGGCTCTGCCAGGAATCCATTAATGATGGTAAGACACCCATGTTTAGCATACACAAAGCCACTGAAGTTAGAAAGATGGGCAGGAAGAAGGTAAAAACATCAGCATGCCCACCTAGCCCCAGCCGCACTTCCAGCTCCCAAGTGCAAAGGGTGGGCTACTACAGCCCCCAGAGAACCAGGCCTACCTGTGGGTCCTGGGTGTGGGATGTCAGGGCTGGACACCTGCCAACAGTACCCTGTTCCGGCAGATCATCACCATCAGCCTGTGCATCTGTACCAGGGTGTGGAGAGCAGCCAGGCATTCCACGAGCCTGATGCTGGCCCAGCTCCACCTGGCACCGGAGGAACCGCTGGTGCAACACCTGTAGGTGGCGGCTGAGCCGGGCACATTGCAGCCGCAGCTGCTGTAGTTCGGGAGGTTCATCAGGTGTAGCCAAGGGCTGCTGTTCCAGGGCATAACGGAACTGTGCCAAGGCCAACAGGATGACCTCTAGCTCAAGGGAGTGGGCCACTTTCCGCTTGTTCATAGTGTCAATTTCTAAATCTTTCTGCACAATGGCTGCTTCCTTTGCCTTCAGGAGGGCTTCAAATTCCTGGATCTGGGAAACCATGTTCTTCATCTCAGCCTCCCTGACAGCCACACAGCTTTCCAGTTCTGCCAGGTGCCTTGCGGCAGCTTCCTCTGCAGTTTGCAGACGTTGCTGCAGTGCCTTCAGGGCCTGGCTGTGCCCCTGCGCCTGGTCAGCTAGTAGCTGACCCAGGGCCTCCTTGGCTGTCAGTGCAGCTTCCAGCTCAGTCCGCAGTGTCTGCCCGGCCAGGCCTTCTGCCTGGTAGCAGAATAGTTCACTGTGTAAGCTTTCGGCTTGGTGGTCACTGAGTTCATGCACTATGGGCCCCATTAGGGTCAGCTCTCTCTGCAGCTTCTCAATGACTTCATGGAGCTGCTCAACTTCTTCCGCCTTATCCTTCTGTAACCGTTCTTGATTCTCTTGCAAATTTTCAATAATGGATTTCAGCTCTTCAATTTCAGAGCTTCTGCTGTATACAACCTTAAGAGAAAGCACATGTCAGATGGGCTAGGCTAAAATGGACCGGCTCAAGACATCCCCTTTCAGCACACAGAAATACAGGGCTCTGACAGCCTGAAAAACCAGCAGTGGGGCAAAGTAACATCATCATCAGATGGTACTGGAAACCAGATGCTCTGTACCCACTGCTTCAAGAATAGAGAGGATGCAAGCCGGGTGTGGTGGCACATGCCTTTAATCCCAGAACTTGGGAGGCATAGGTAGGAGGATCGCTGAGTTCAAGGCCATCCTGAGACTACATAGTGAATTCCAGGTCAGCCTGGGCTAGAGTGAGACCCTACCTCGAAAAACCAAAAAAAGGGCTGGAGAGATGGCTTAGCGGTTAAGCACTTGCCTGTGAAGCCTAAGGACCCCGGTTTGAGGCTCAATTCCCCAGGTCCCACGTTAGCCAGATGCACAAGGGGGCGCACGCGTCTGGAGTTCGTTTGCAGAGGCTGGAAGCCCTGGCGCGCCCATTCTCTCTCTCTCCCTCTATCTGTCTTTCTCTGTGTCTGTTGCTCTCAAATAAATAAATAAATAAATAAATAAATAAATAAAGTTTAAAAAAAAAAAAAGAAAAACCAAAAAAAAAAAGAATACAGAGGATGCCAGCATAGCTCACCATGTTCTCTAGGTTGCCACTGTGCCTAACATAGGAGAAAACTCAAACTAGCCCCTTTCCAGCCAACAATGGCTACTACATCTTAAATATTTTTGTTCATATTTATGTTTCACACACTACTGCACTAACAAGACACCTTGCTTTGTTAGTACTTAAATAACTGATATACTTGATTTTCTTGAAATGACATTTAACTTGGGTACCTTCCCAATAATAAACCTGAGAAAACTGGTCGCCGGCTCTGCAATACTGACGAGCCGCATCTGCTCTCTCCCTCCTGTGCCTGACACTGTTCTCAGTAACAGGCTCCAGCACTGCTACCTTGGACACTGGAAGCACCAGGCTTTGCCAGGCTTGGAAGAATACACATGCTTTACTCTCTTTCTCTCTGTTTTGTTTTTTTTGAGGTAGGGTCTTGCTCTAGCCCACGCTGACCTGGAATTCACTATGTAGTCTCAGGCTGGCCTTGAATTCATGGAGATCCTCCTACCTTTGCCTCCTGAGTGCTGGGATCAAAGGCGTGCACCACCACGCCCGGCCGCTTTACACTATTTCTAGTCTAGTCATACATCAGTTGAAGAAATAAAAGTTGCAAAGTTTCAAAACCCACAAAAATGAGCTTAGGAGATAGCCCAACAGTTAAAGGCACTTGGTTGCAAAGCCTGCTGGACCAGGTTCAATTCCTCAGCATTTTTGTTTAGCCAGATGCAAATAGTGGCACAAACACGTGGTATACATTTGCAGCGACAAGAGATCCTGGCATGCAACCCCACAAAATATGTCTGTATATGTTTAAAAACCCACAAAAACGGTAAGTAAGGGGCTATGGAGATAGCTCACTAGTACACTGCTTACTAATCCCAGTGTTCCAGAGGCAGAGACAGGGAACCCCTGGGGTTTGCTGGATGAGCCTGATCGGTAAGCTCTAGGTTTAGTAAGAGAATGCATCTCAAAGAAGGTGGAGAGCGGCTAAGGAAGAAGACCCTGATGACAACCTCCACATGCATGTGTGTGCATACACACATGTACACACATGTGAATACACACCCAACCCCCACACACGCACACACACATACAGGCACACCATGCAGGAATAACGAAACAGTAAATGGAAATTTTGGACTAAAATGCATGTCAGAAGCAGGGAAGATGGCTTGCTGTGCAAGCATAAGGACCAAAGTTTGGATTCCCAGCACCCATATAAATACCATGCCAGGTAGACACAGTGGCTACATGTAAAGCCAGCACTTCAGAGGAAGATGTAGGGGATCTCTGGGCAAGCTGACCAGCTAGGCCAGATGAGTGGCTGAGCTCTGGGCTTAGGGGAAAGGACCAGCCTAAGTGAATGAAGCAGAGTGATGGAGGAGTCCAACATCAATCCGTGGTCTCCACATGTTCAGGTGTGTGCGTGCGTGCGTGCGCGCGCGCACACACACACACACACACACACACACACACACACTGGCCCACTGCATGCATACATGTGCCAAAAAATGTCAATATGGCAGCAAACTCCATTCTCCTGTCACTAGTAATGACCAAGATATGGAAAAATTCTAACTAAATTGTGTTCTAGCTAATGACCTCCAAGTAATGTTATCATCTCAGGCTTTGTTTCCAAAAACATGAGGGCGTCAACAACACAGGCTCTACTGGAGTTACTTCAGAATTCAAACGAACTCCAGACACATGCGCCACCTTGTGTCTGGCTTGGGTGGGTACTGGGGAATAGCTAAGGCCATCTCTCCAGCCCCAGATATGACATTTAAATACTGGAACAATCCCACAAAAATGCTCAAAAATGTGAAATACTGGAATCTAAAAATCAGTCCTCCAAGATACAGTGCAACTGCAGCAGAACTAAGGGACAAAAACAGGCCGAGGTACCAAAAGGAATGAAAGACTTAGGGTAAAGGGCTGAGGGAAAGTATCAAATCCACAAGGACAGCATGCCAAGGCAGACACCCCCTATTCTAGTCAGAGGTCCTTTCTAAAATGACATGCAATGAATCAGGCCAAATGACACCTTCCCTCTAGGTGACATCCAACAGAGCTCTCCCTCTCCCTGAAATGATGTCTGATCTGCAAAGTGCTGCTCCCTCAGCAGAACCAGCTCTACATGTTGTCTGCCCAGAGTCAGCACCTCTGAGGGACTCTGCGGAGTCAAGCAGCATAGGGATGGAACAGGCTGGGAAGAGTCAAATCAAGCTGCAGCTCCCTGATGAGAGGGGAGGATGTTCCTCTATGAAACCTGACAGGTCACACTCCATCTATCCATGTAGGGGACACAAGACATGGCAAAGGTCCCAGATGGGGGAGTCTTTGCGTCCTAACCTGAGGCAGCATACCTTACCAGAAGGAAACAAGATGGCCAGCTATGAAGAACAAGGGACTTTGCAAGAGGGACCAAAGGCATTACACAGCGGGGATTTACTCACTACTCTGCAGGCAAAATGGCATGCATTCATCTTACCTTGATGGCTTCCACAAAAACAGAAGCCTCCATGAACTTCAGAGGCCAGAGCCCCCACATCAAAACTTGCAGAAGCTGGGCATGGTGGCTCACACCTTTAATCCCAGCACTTGGGAAGTAAAGGTAGGAGGATTACTGTGAGTTCAAGGCCACCCTGAGACTACATAGTGAATTCAAGGTCAGCCTGAGCTAGAGACCCTACCTCAAAGGAAAACAAACAAACAACAAACTTGCAGAATACCCAGGATGCAAATCAAAACCATTCAAAATACAAAAAATTCAATCAGGAATTCTGACCAGCTGAAGAGAAGAGACAATACAGCAGCCCCTAATCAGACTGAGAGGCTAGCAAAGCAGACAATGGTGTGAAAGCAGGTGTCATAATATGGTTAAGGACAGGAGCACACACCTTTAATCCTAGCACCTCAGAGGCAGAGGGAGGAGAACTGCTGTGAGTTCAAGGCTAGCATAGCATGAGACTACATAGTGAATTCCAGGTCAATCTGGGCTAAAGTGAGACCCTACCTCAAAAAGGGGGGGGGGCTGGGCTGGAGAGATGGCTTAGCGGTTAAGCGCTTGCCTGTGAAGCCTAAGGACCCTGGTTCGAGGCTCGGTTCCCCAGGTCCCACGTTAGCCAGATGCACAAGGGGGCGCACACATCTGGAGTTCGTTTGCAAAGGCTGGAAGCCCTGGCGCGCCCATTCTCTCTCTCTCCCTCTGTCTTTCTGTGTCTGTCGCTCTCAAATAAATAAATAAAAAAGTTAAAAAAAAGGGGGGGCTGGAGAGAGGGCTTAGTGGTTATGGTGCTTGCCTGTGAAGCCTAAGGACCAAGGCTTGCTTCCCCAGTACCCACGTAAGACAGATGTACATGGTGGTGCAAGTGTCTGGAGTTCATATGCACTGGCTAGAGGCCCTGGTGTGCCAGCTGTTTCAGCCTGTCTCCCTCTCCCTCAAATAAATAAAATATTTAAATAAAAAGTTAAAAAAAAAAAAAGAAAAAAACAACTGGAGAAATGGCTTAGTGGTTAAGACACTTGCTTCCAAAGCCTAAGGTCCAAAGTTTGACTCCTCAGTACCCACATAAGCCAGATGCACAAGTGGCGCGTGTGTCTGGAGTTTGCAGTGGCTGGGGCCCTGGTGCGCCCATACTCAATACCTCTTTCTCTCTATATATCTCTCTGCAAATAAATAAACATTAAAAAAAAAAGTGATTTACAATACTGAAAAAAAATCCTGAAATATTTTAAAACACATTTAACAAAAGATGGGCAACATCTCTTTCTTGAAAACCATATTAGGGAAAGTAACTGGTACCATTAATAAAAACTGACAGACCCCTGTTTTGGAACAAGCAATGTTGAAGAGACAGGCTTGCTAAGAATCTGGCTACAGGGCATGAGAAGGAAGCACAGAGGCAAGTGATCCAATGCCCCAGCCAGAGACGGCTGTCCTCTAGAAACCTGGAAGTGTGCTCCAGTCCAGATGATTAAAATCTTTTTATTATAGTGAGGTAAAAAAATGAGTAGAAAACATATTCAATAGAGTTTCTGCCAAAGATGAGAGACTTATAAAGAGTCAGGGCTGGAGAGATGGCTCAGTGGTTAAGACACTGGTCTGCAAAGCCCAAGGACCTGAGTTTGATTCTCCAGTACTCGTCTAAAACCAGATGTACAAAGTGGTGCATACATCAGGAGTTCACTGGTGGTGGCTAGAGGCCCTGGTGCACTCATTCTCTCTTTGTCTCTGTCTCTTTACTTGCAAGCAAATAAATAAATAAATATTAACAAAGCCGGGCATGGTGGCACATGCCTTTAATCCCAGTACTCGGGAGGTGGAGATAGGAGGATTGCGAGGCCATCTTGAGAATATGCTGCCTAGAGAGATGCAAGCGCCCTCAGGTATGCTGCCTGGAGTGGTAGGGTGACTGACTAGAAAAAGATAACGTGTCATTTAAGGCAAAAGGACTTCAATAGAAAAACATTTCTGAAGTTTTCAAATTGTAAAAGCTCTGGCCCTTTAGGAAGTAGGGGTGCCTGAGGGTGTTCGCATCTTTCCAGCAGTGTATTTGAGAGTGCGCTGCCACCTGCTGTTCACTGAGGAGAATCCACACCTAAGGAACAAGCTTGCTTTTTTTTTTTTTTTTTTTTTTTTTTCCCTGAGGTAGGGTTTCACTCTATTCACTCTAGCTCAGGCTGACCTAGAGCTCATGGCCTTGAGCTCATGGCGATCCTCTACCTCTGCCTCCCGAGTGCTGGGATTAAAATTCCCGGCATGGAACAAGCTTTCTTACCATGTTGAACAACCTGGTAAGGCATGGTCATGGACACACACACTACTCACCGATGACTACAATACCCATTCAGTATCCATTCAGTGAGGGATAGGAGCCACGGGCACCAGAGGACAATCCCAAACACGTTTCAAGGCCACCCCCTAAAGTCATGCTTTCTTTCCATACAGTCTCTGCTGGTCAGAGGCTCCTTTTTTTTTTTTATTTTTTTGTTTTTATTTATTTAAATAAATAAATAAATGAATAAAAGAATGAGGCTCTGAGTGAGAGAGAGAGAGAGAGAGAGAGAGAGGGCGAGAGAGAGAGAGAGAGGGCGAGAATGGGCGTGCCAGCCTCCAGCCACTGTAGACGAACTCCAGACGCGTGCGCCCCCTTGTGCATCTGGCTAACGTGGAGCCTCGAACCGGGGTCCTTAGGCTTCACAGGCAAGCGCTTAACCGCTAAGCCATCTCTCCAGCTCCCAGAGGCTCCTTTTATCTTACTTGAAAGGCTGTGTTTTTGCAATGCAAATAGTGTAGAATCTGCTTTAAAAGGCTTTTTCCCCACTGATCAATGGGAATAACAATCCACAGCTGGCGATCAGATCAGAGCTGTGGGCAGCGGATCCAGAGCAGGACCACTGGCTCTGCACTCAGGACCCCGAGAAAGCCATGCCCACGAGCACCCACAGTAGATACCACATCTCCACTGTCTGCACAGGGAGCCTCTTCTCTTTCTCTCGCATGCATGTGCAGTAGATGTGACGCAACGTGTGCACAGATGGGGGTAGCCTGTGTGCTCGTGTGGAGGCCACAGAGAACATCCGGTGCCCTTCCATTGCTCACTGCTTGTGTCCTGAAACAGTCTCATCACTTATTCCTGAGATTACCATTTTATTTATTTATTTGAAAGCAACAGACAGAGAGAGGAAAAGGCAGAGAAAGAGAGAGAATGGGCACGCCAGGGCCTCCAGCCACTGCAAATGAACTCCAGACGCGTGCACCCTCTTGTGTGTCTGGCTAATGTGGGTCCTGGGGAATCGAGCCTCGAACCAGGGTCCTTTGGCTTCACAGGCATGTGCTTAAACACTAAGCTATCTCTCCAGCCCGAGATTATCATTTTTTGAGCCCCAGCGATTCTCCAGTCCCTGCTCCCCACAAGCAGATCTTCTGTAGTTTACCTCTAAACCAGCCGTCTCCTCATGAGCTTCTTGGAGGCTGATGGCAGCTGGGTTGTTTTGCATATCAAGTTTCAAGTTCAGATGTAGTATTTCTTCGTTTTTACAGTCTAAATCATCTTTGATCTTTTCTAGCTGTTCTTTTAGGTCTAAAACCTTTCATTAAAAAGAAGTGTTGAAAATTATTAATGAAGCTGATGAGTATACTCTAGTCACAAGGCTGGCCTCTGCTTTTACACACTGAATCTTCTATGCAGAAGTACCCAGGGCCATCAGAGAGTATGTAGCCTGAAGCTGGCAGCTCCACCCAGCCCATGTCACTTACCTCACTCTCACGCTGCAGGAGGGTCCGCTGTACCACTTCCAGCTGGACTTCTGGACCATCAGAAATGGTTCCTGGAAGAAACATGGGGCACCCGTCTTCACTGAGCCTAGACTGTGATACAGGTACCAACAGTAAACCACTCATTTGCTGCTCATTCAGTGCCTCTTTATCCTATTTAAGGGAAAAATGGAAATGTATGTTAGGTAAATACCTAAGGTATCAAAGTGTAGCCAAAAGCATGAGCCACTTTCAGCTCTCCTCAAGCAGGAGACACACCTGCGTGAAGCAGCTCTCTGTCCCCACACTGCCACAAGCTGGATGAGCTCAAGCCGAGACCAATTCCAGCATGACACGGTGCGTGCCCATAAGAAATCCTGTCATTCGTTAACAAAGTACAAAAACGTGCACTAAGGACTGAGAGATGGATAGCTTAGTGCTTAAGGCGCTTGCCTGCAAAGCCTAAGGACCTAGGTTCAATTCCTCGTTACCCACATAAGCCAGGTGCGCAAGGCAGTACATGTGTCTGGAGTTTGTTTGCAGTGGTTAGGGGCCCTGGTGTACCGATTCTCTATTATAAACAAATAAAATATTAAAAAATATATTTTTAAGCAGGGTCATGGTGGCACATGCTTTATTTTGTTTGTTTGTTTTTCGAGGCAGTGTCTCATTCTAGCCCAGGCTGACCTGGAATTCACTTGGTAGTGTCAGGATGGCCTCAAACTCACGCCAATCCTCCCGAGTGCTGGGATTAAAGGCATGCACCACCACACAGGGCTAGTCTGAGGTCACCCTGAGACTACATAGTGATTTCCAGGTCAGCCTGGGCTAGAGCAAGTCCCTACCTTGAAAAACAAACAAAAGCAAAACAAAAAATTAAAGAGAGAGAGAGGAAAAAAAAAAAAAAAGCCAGGTGTGGTGGTAGACACCTTTAATCCAGCATACAGGAGGCTGAGGTAGGAGGATTCCCATGAGTTCAAGGTCACCCTGAGACTACATAGTGAATTCCAGGTCAGCCTAGGCAAGAGCAAGACCCTGCCTCGAAAAACCAAAGGGGAAAAAAAAAGATCAAAGAGAGAGCGAATGTACACTAAACTAGTACCAATTTAAAATACTTAAAAAGTGACAAAAAAGGACATGTTTGACAGAATATCCATATGATAAACATTAACACATGAAGAAGACTTCAGAGAACATTTAACATAAAAGAAATTGCCATGTGAAGTTGTGTAAATAGTACCAATGTAGGGAGAAGAAAGAAGGCATTTTCTACCATTCCAACATCTAATAAACTCGGTGAATGTTTGCTGAGTGAAAGAATGAGGATGAAACAGCCTTCTAGTAAGCTTTGAAAGTGTGCTGCAGGAAGTGGCCACCCCAGGGCATGACCCTTACAGACTCAGGAAACTGGGAGGGAGTGGTGAAAGGCGGTGCCAGTGCCCTTCCCAAGGTGAAGTGCTTTACCCCGTGCTGGTAAGTTCAAATTCCCACGAGCACCTGAGAATCAGATTCACAGATGAAAACTAAACCACCACCCTTGAAGCACTCTAAGTACTGATACTGAGTCTCAAATAAGGGGTTGGGGATTTAGCTCAGTGGATGAGCGCTTGCCTAGCAAGCACAAAGCCTTGGGTTCGGTCCTCAGCACCGGAAAAAAAAAAAAAGACAAAATCATAAAAAGACCAAAAAAAAAAAACCCACAAGGGAACTGAGTCTTAAATAAAATTTCTTCTTGGGACTTGCTTTTTTATTATCATTTGTGCATATGGGGGTAGAGTGGGGGAGGGGCATGTGCATGCCACGGCATGCATGAGGAGGTCAGAGGTCAACCTCAGGGTGCTATTGGTCCTCTCCTTCCACCTTGGTTGTGACAGTCTCTTTGGTTTTTGTTGTCATGGGGAAGGCCAGACTAGTTGGCCTTGTGAGTTTTGGATGCTCCTGATGCCACTCCCAATACAGAGGTACTTTGCACCTGTGTCCAGTTCTACATGGATGCTAAGGATCTGAATGCCAGTCATCAGGCTAATGGAGAAAGTGTCATGGAGTCATCTTCCTAGCTATGGGTCTCACTTTAAGCAACTATTAAAATTACAGTGACAAAAAATAAATAAATAGCTAAATAAACAAACAAAGTCTTAAGTTCAATCAATGAACTAAAAACTCAGAAAGAAGGTACAACAATACAGAAGTTCCATTCTGCCCGATGCTCTGCAGCCAAAGACATATGCCAGGCCCTGTATCTGCTGCAGGCTACTTGAGCACAAGGGGCCATGATCTAGAGACCTGCCCCATTCCGAGTCTCACGCCATGTGAAGACACGGTTACCCCCCTTTGGCCCAAGGCCCGTCCGTGCTCCCTCACACCCAGGGGCCTGGTCCACCACAACTAGGACACACAACGCTTTACTTTGGACTCGCTTGTAGTCTTTTTCTGTTTTTCAAGCTCTTCCTGGAGCTGGGCCACTTTTCTCTGGGTGTTGGCATTTGCCTCCTTAAGACATTTAATTTCCTCTTCCTTGATTAACAATTGTTGATCTGCCAAATCTTTCTTTATGAGCAATTCATTAAAGCCATCTGACTTTTCTCTCAATTTTTCTTGTAATAATTCAACCTAGAAACAAAAATATCTGTGACGAAAAAATAGCCAAAAGAGAAAATAGTACCATACTTCTCTAGACCTGTGTACAATGAAATCTAAACAAAGACTAGGGACAAGTTAACAGAATATTCTCCAGTAACAGAAAGATACATTAGAAAGACTAATATAACACAAAATGTGTTTATAAAATGAAACTTATTTTGACAGGAATATAACAGTTAAAAAGCAGAGGAGGCTCAGCAGGTAAAGACACGTTCTGACAAGCATGGGGGACTAACACCCTCTCAGTATTCCTCTCCAGCATCCCCCACACACAGCTAGGTATGGCCATGCATGTCTGCAACCCCAATGCTGGGGAGCAGAGGCTGGAGATTCATTGGGGCTTGTGAAAGATGGCTGCTCCAGAACCAGTGAGCATCTCCGTCTCAAGGAGGTACACAGATGAATGATGGGGAAGGGGAGAACCTGACTTTCTCCTCTGGCCTCAGCAGGTGGAGCCTTGCTGGAGGAGGTGTGTTGCTGGAGATGGGCTTAGGATGTTATAGCACCTCCACTTTGCCAGAGTTCAGCTCATTCTTCCTGCTGATTTCTACTTGTTGTGGCAGACGTGATGCCTAGCCTCGCCTCAATGCCATGCTTTCCCCTGCCACCATGAAGCTTCTCCTCGAAGACTAAGGCACAAAAAATTCTTTCCTCCCATCAGCTGCTTTTGGTGAGGTGTTTGCCTTAGCAAGTAGGTAACCATAATACATGCAAAAAAAAAAATTAAAAATAAGCCAGGCATGTCTTTAATTCCAGCACTCGGGAGGCAGAGGTAGGAGGACTGCTGAGAGTTCGAGGCCACCCTGAGACTCCATAGTGAATTCCAGGTCAGCCTGGGCTACAGTGAGACCCTACCTGAAAACAACAACAAAAAATAATAAAAATAGTAAAAGAGGATCAATAAACCCCCAGGGTTGGAACAAGTGAAAAACTAATCCTAAATGGCAACATAGGATTCATTTATGTATTATACAAATGACAAAGCTAAGGAAAGAGAAGACAGATTAGTGGCTGCTAGGGAGAGAGGTGGAGTATAATGTGAAGGAGGGTCTCAAAGTACCCCTGCCAATCTGTTTGGGCTGTTGGGAGTCTAGCTCTATAAGAAGGGACTGACCATGGAGACAAGGATTTGAGTCTTACTCCTCACAGCTCAAAATAAGTTTCATTTTAAAAAAGTTATGCAAATTAGGCTGAAGCAATGGTTTAGTGGTTAAGGCACTTGCCTGCAAAGCCAGAAAGTTATGCAAATCAACTACAGCTACCATGGACAAGCGGCTGCAGACAGCCATAGCCCCAAGCAAGAGCACCACACTTAAGCAAGGAGCAGGAATGAGCGCATGCCCTCCAGCTGCGAGGCGAGGTAGGGAGAGCCACAGCAGGCAGCCTTGCTCACTGGCTGCACAGAAGTGGCGGGAAAGGAAGACGCTCTCCACCCTACCTCCTCGTCCAGCTGGGCACACTGTTGTTTCCACATCCCGAGAAGGCAAACATGCAAAGAAAGATAAAACTTAAAAAGGCTGCAATCGTCAGCTATCCACAGACCCAGAACATGGAAGGCCCACCTACCTGGCTGTCATGGGCACCAGCAGGCCGTGGCCTGGCTGCTTGCCGAAGCTGCTCCTCCAGCCTCTGGATCTCCTGCTGGAACTCCTCCCGCTCATGCTCACGCTCGCTAGCCTGTGCCTGCAGCAACACAGGCCGTGTGTTAGCACTTCCTTTAGGGGATCCTCCAGTTACAAACTACATGTATGTGAGTCCACTGATAAAGTAACGCCCCTCTCACCACGGTCCATTTGGTAAAGCGGAGTTAAAAGGAGCAGCCCTTAAGATGAAATTTAACACCTGTAACATAGTCACAGTGTTCTGAAACTGTCAGGCACAAAGCGACAGAACAGCCAATGGCTCTGCTCCCTACAGGGCACAGTGCACACAGGACACAACACTACAACTGGACTGCTAGAAACTTCTTCCAGGACCACAGGAGGGAACATGGGCCAAAAAGACAACATAATGTTCCTTCAGACTCTTCACATGATGTGGACAAAGCTAAAGATCCAGTGTCAGGGCAACAAGGTCATCTGTCTGCCCAGGGGAGTGCTACATGCTAATCTGCACGTCACAGAGACACAGAAGCTGTTCCTACTTTACTGACTTTTAGTGACAGAGGCAACATTTATTATTCAGACTTCTTACATCCATGAACTGACGCTGGCTACGCAAATGCTTGTCTAGGGCAGCCAGCTGCTGCTTCAGTGTGGTCACTTCCTCGGCCAGTTGGGCACAGCCCTGGTGCTGTGAGAGCTGGTCCTCCAACTCAGATTCCAAGACGCGCATTTGTGACAGCAGGGCCGTGTGGTCCTTCTCCGACTGCTTCCTGGCTTCCAGGTGCTCCCTGGTTAGAGATTCCACTTCTTTTTGCAATGCTAAGAGGACCAAGAAAACAGATACGGTGTACCATCTTAGCGCATGCACTGCACCCACGAGGCTCATCAAGCACGTGCATCGGGGGTGACAGCCAGCGCCTCACTAGTGGCTGCTCACAGGGGCCCAGGAAAGCACAGTCACCACATGCGGCCACTCTAGATAAAGAGCTCTATCCATGCAAGGCCTGTGAGGAGTTCCTATACCCAGTTCCCATGATTCAAGCAGGTGTGATCCCTTTCCTAAACCTTTCCCTTCTACAAGGCAGAGCCTGCCTGGTCCACATCCTAACACATCCACAACTTTGTCAACAATCTCTGAAAAACAGAAAAATTGTTTCTAAAAACAAAAATCAAATCAAGTGGGCTGGGGAAATAGCTCAGCAGTTAAAGGCACTTGCTTGTAAAGCCTGCTGGACCAGGCCAATTCTCCAGTAATCACAAAGTAAAGCATGGGTCTGCAGTTCATCTGTGTTGGCAAGAGGGCTTGCTGCACTCAGATTCTCTTTCCCTCTAAGTAAATACATAAAAATATTTTTAAAATGTTTTATTCTTATTTATTTATTTATTTCAGAGAGAAAGAGGCAGAAAAAGAGAGAGAGAGAGAGAGAGAGAGAAGAAAGAATGGATGTGCCTGGGCTTTCAGCCACTGCAAATGCACTCCAGATGCATGCACCACCTTGTGCATCTGGCTTATGTGGGTCCTGGGGAATCTAGCCGTGAACCGGGGTCCTTAGGCTTCACAGGCAAGTGCTTAACTACTAAGCCATCTCTCCAGTCCCCCAAACAAAAATATTTTTGACAAAACAAATCTTGACAGGTGTGGTGGCACACGCCTTTAATCTCAGCACTTGGGTGGCAGAGATAGGAGAATCACCATGAGCTCAAGGCCAGCCTGAGACTACATAGTGAGTACCAGGCCAGCTTGGGCTAGAGAGAGACACTACCTCCAAAAACCATAAATTAAAAAAAAGAGGGGTAGGGAGGGAATGGTATATTTTTTCATAATCATAGAAAATGCTAATAAAAATTAAAAAAAAAAAAGAAAAAAAAAAGGCTGAGGGATGGCTTAGCAGTTAAGGTGCTTGCCTGCAAAGCCAAAGGACTCAGGTTCTATTCCCCACGACCCATGTAAGCCAGATGCACAAGGGGGTGCACGTGTATAGTTCGTTTGCAGCAGCCAAAGGCCCTGGCGTGCCCATTCTCTCTCTCTTAAATAGATAAACAAATAAATAAAAATCAGAAGTATAGCTGGGTGTGGTGGTGCACACTTTAAATCCCAGCACTCGGGAGGGAGAGGTAGGAGGACTACCTTGAGTTTGAGGCCACTCTGAGACTACATCATGAATTCCAAGTCAGCCTGGGCTAGAGTAAGACCCTACCTCAAAAAACTAAAAACAAACAACAACAACAACAACAAAAATCTGAAGTATGAAGTTCATTATTCCTCTACTTTACCAGCTTTTAAAACTGTCAAGTCTTTGATGGAAAACTATCATTACCACTAATACAACATTCTTGATAATTTTTCATGCTAAGAAGTCAGCAGTTATAGTAAATTATCTTTAAACATGTACGTATAACAATATAATTCACGACCTTTAGTTTGGGAAGAGGGTGCAGAAGTGGCCAGTCAGTACTGCCTGGTCATGGAGGCAGGCACAGGCTCTGGCTCAGCCCTGACGACAGCACCTCCGTTCGCAGTGGGTAGAGGGCAGGGCTGTGGCCAACATCTACAGGCCTAGAGGGCCTGTACAGTACACCATGCTAGATCCTGCTGGGAAGCCACACCAGGCCTAAAGCCATGAAGCCACCTTCTAGGAGGCCTGTGAAGGGGCTTAGCCAATAAACATCACAATGGCTACAAGCTACCAATTCCTGAAAAACAGCACAAATGGGGCTTAGTAAGTTCAGCAGTTGTTACAGAAAACAGCTCATCTCACTGGAATATTAGAATTGGACAACTTGACCAATTTTTATGAATGAATACAGAAGATTGTAGTATTGTTTTACTTAACAGCTTGACACAAAAGCTCTGAAGCATTTTTCCCCTTTAGTAAATAATTTGCAAAATCTGATGCAAACAAACAGGATGTCACAGGGAGATCACACCTGTTACAAACCTGGGTCCTTGTGTGCTGCAGTGAAGGGAGTGCCTACAATAGGAAACACAAGAGCATCACAGAGAGGGAAACAGAGGCTTGGACCAGGAACAGCAGAATAAACAGAAGCCAGAAGCACTCAAGGCAACATCTAGGCCACACACATCCAAGACACCACTGGCTGCTGTCAGCTGGCACATAGCCTGGCACCCAGGAGCTCAGGTGGTCATTTCAGAGGAAACAAAGAAAACAAATTGTATAACACTGCACATGCAAAGACCTGCACACAGAAAAGTGAGGCAAGACCAAATTTCTGCTCATGCTGGTACACACCTTTTAATCCCAGTACTCAGAAGGCAGAGGTAGGAGAGGATTACTGTGAGTTCAAGACCAGCCTGAGACTATACAGTAAATTCCACCAGGTCAGCCTAGGCTACAGCAAAACCCTACCTTGGGAGAAAAAAAAAAGATTTGAGTTCCTGAGTTTCCTAGAGAACCATCCCATGTTCACAGGACCCCGGTGAACCAGGCAGCACATGTATGTGGCACAGCCTGTGTGAACTCACACAGAACTGCTATGACAGGGGAAAGGAAAGGACAAAAACTACATCAGCCAAAAAGACACCTGAAAAGTAGAAGAGACTGACTGTGACTGGAAGGATGGGGAAGTGCTCCTGCCTGGCTGGCCCAGCCATAGTGCTGCCCAGCGGAGCAGGCGGGCTGTGAGGACAGCCCGAGACAGATGGGTGGCAGGATAAGACAGTTTAAGAAGATGCAGAGTGCTGGGCGTGGTGGTGCACGCCTTTAATCCCAGCACTCAGGGAGGTAGAGGTAGGAGAATTGCCATGAGTTCAAGCCCACCCTGAGACTACATAGTGAATTCCATGTCAGCCTGGACCCAAGCAAGACTCTCTCAAAAACAAGATGCAAAGGGGGCTGGAAAGATGGGTTAGTGGTTAAAGCATTTGCCTGCGAAGCTTAAGGACCCAGGTTCGATTCTCCAGGTCCCACATAAGCCAGATGCACAAGGTGACACATGCGTCAGTTCACTTGCAGTCGCTAGAGGCCCTGGCATGCCCTTTCTCTCTCTCCATGCACCCCCACCCATCTCAAAAGTAAATAAAATTAATTTTGGAGCCGGGAATGGTGGTGCATGTCTTTAATCCCATCACTCAGGAGGCAGAGGTAAGAGGATCGCCGTGAGTTCAAGGCCACCCTGAGACTACAGATGAATTCCAGGTCAGCCTGGGCTAGAATGACACCCTACCTCAAAAAAAATAAAAATAAAAATAAAAAAAGATGCAGAGGAGCCAACACAGACATGACAGCCATCTCAAGAGCTGCGTACAGTCTACAGGCCCTATACCTCTTTATCTGCTGCATCATGTTAATAAAATGAAAAGTGTCCAGGCTTTGATGAAGCCTACTGGCTATGGAAATGATCTTAAAATGGGACAGGCACGGGATCCTTCATGGGAAAAGGCCGGCCCTGGGGGATCATTCCTGATGAACAGAAAAGGAGATTTAACCAATAAATAAATAAGTAAGACTGAATCATCTGGGAGGAAAGAATCCACTTAAACAAAAGTAGTTAGGCTGGGGCTGGAGGGATGGCGTAGCAGTTAAGGCATTTGTCTGCAAAGCCAAAGGACCCAGGGATTCAATTCCCCAGGACACACATAAGCCAGACGCACAAGGGGGCACATGTGTCTGGAATTTGTTTGCAGTGGCTGGGAGCCCTGGTGTACCCATTCTCTATCTCCCTTTCTTTCTCTCTCTCAAATAAATAAATAAATAGTAAGCAGTTAGACTAAAAATAAAGAAATGAAAAAAGAGAAGAGAAAAAAAGAAGCAGAGACAATGTTTATGTTTTCAGTGTGAGCCTCACAGACGCAGAGACAAGGTTCATTTGTTCTCCATGAGCCTCACAGGCGCAGGGCTATTTCTGACATGTTAGCCTGGAGGTGCAACAGTTTATACTTTTTAAAAAAGAATTTTTTTGTTCCTCAACTGATGAGTGGATAATGAAGATGTGGCACATTTATACAATGGAGTTCTACTCAGTGGTAAAGAAAAATGAAGTTATGAAATTTGCAGAAAAATGGATGGACTTGGAAAGGAATATACTAAGTGAGGTAACCCAGGCCCAGAAAGCCAAGTGCCACATGTTCTCTCTCATATGTGGATCCTAGCTATAGATGATTGGGCTTCTGCGTGAGAATGAAAATACTTAGTAGCAGAGGCCAGTAAGTTAAAAAGGAGACATAAAGGGAAGAGAAAGGAAGGGAGGAGGGTACTTAATAGGTTGATATTGTATATATGTAAGTACAATGATTGTGATGGGGAGGTAATATGATGGAGAATGGAATTTCAAAGGGGAAAGTGTGTGTGTGGGGGGGAATTACCATGGGATTTTTTTTATAATCATGGAAAATGCTAATAAAAATTTTAAAAAATTAAAATTAAAAAATTTTTGTTTTTATTTTTATTTATTTGAGAGTGACAGACAGAGAAAGAGAGGGGGAAAGAGTGAGAGAGAGAGAGGGAGAATGGGTGTGCCAGGGCCTATAGCCACTGCAAATGAACTCCAGACGCGTGCGCCCCCTGTGCATCTGGCTTACATGGGCCCCGGGGAATCGAGCCTTGAACCGGGGTCCTTAGGCTTCACAGGCAAGCGTTTAACCACTCAGCCATCTCTCCAGCCCCAGTTTACACTTTTTATTTTGGCCATTTTCATTTTAAGTAATCACAACTAAAATATATACAAAGTTGCTCAGATGTGATGCTACACAATCATTCCCGACTTGTGAACCTGAGGCAGGAGGAGAGTAAGTACAAAAATATCCAAAATTAAAAAAAAAATTAAAACTCTGCTGGACATGGTGATGCACACCTTACTCAGGAGGCAGAGGTAGGAGGATCACCATCAGTTCGAGGCCACCCTGAGACTACACAGTGAATTCCAGGTCAGCCTGGGCTACAGTGAGACCCTACCTTGAAAAACCAAAAGAAAATAAAAAAATCTAAAACTATATTCTGGTTTGAATCTTAGATGTTTTCCCAGGAGTCCCTGTGTTGAAAGCTATGGTCCCCAGTGCAGCAGTGTTGTGAGTCGGGGCCTCTCAGAGGCCCTGCCCTCCATGGCTCTGGGGATAGGGCTTCGTTAGAGAAGTGGCGCTCTTTCTCTACTCCCGCGCTGCCATGACGGAAGTGGATTTCCTCTGCTGCACACCTCACCACACCTCTCAGCACCCAAAGTCAAGTGGGCCAGCAAACATGGACCAAAACCTCTGGCAACATGAGCCTCTCGGTCCTCTAAATTGTTTACTTTGGATACTTAGTCCCCATGGTACAAAGCTAACACACAACGAGCTACTTTTGTTAACAGTGCTAACTCGACACTGTTGTCTTCAATAGTCATAAGGCAGTTCATTTTCCAGGGCTCAGTACTTTAATCCACTGTCCCAGAGGTGTCCTCCCCCCCTCCCCCCCCGTAGGCCCAGGGCACTTGTCAGCAATGCCAGCCAGGACGGTCCTCTTCCTCTGAACAGCTGCAAAGCAACTGGATACTGAATCCTGTTCAGTCGTCCCTTCCAGGCCTGTTCTTCCCATAACACACCCCACAGAGCATCGACTCCTGCAGGTGTGCCTCCTTGTCCTTTTCTTCTCTAGAAACATCAAACTTCCCTGCACGATGGGGTCAGCTGCTAGGTTCCCCGGCTCACTCAGCCCTCCACCATTCCCAAGCCTTACCAGCTTCTCTTGCTGCCGCTTCGTTGGCAGAAGTTTCCTTCTGGCTCCAGAGTATAGAACTCTCTTCCCTCAGAGTGGCCAACTCCTGGGCTGCCTGCTGCAGCTGCCGCTGCAAGCTCTCCAGCTCCAGGACCAGCTGCTGCTCCGACTCCTCCTTCCGGCCAAGTGCTTCTTGCAGATCTGCTTTCTCCACCTTGAATCCCTCAAGGAGGCCTAAGGAAGAAACCAGGAAGGGTAAGGGAGATTGCTGGGGGACACTGCCTGTGAGGTTGAAGTCACACTAGGTCACTACTGTTGAGTAGGTATAGAGATAATAACCTACATGGAGGTGAGCCTGCAGACAAGGCAGATGCCTGGAAAGGACTGCACCCTAGCAATCTCATCCTTCCCACGCACAGCTCAGTGTCAAATGACAGCAGTCATTCCAGGACTGTCTACAGCCCACGGTCAGACCTGACAACGATCCAGTATGCCCAAGCCACGGCTGCTTGCCAAATGCAACTTTCACTGAAGGTCACATGTCACACTGACAGTCCGTTTAGACAAGCTGCTGTTCAAGGTCTGGGCTGCGGCAGTTACTCTCTTGTTGCTGAGACAAGATACCAGACCAGAAGCCGCTTACTCCACTCCAGTGTACGCCATTGAGAGGAGAGGATGCACCCACCACAGCAGGGCAGGCATGGCAGGAGCAGAAGGCTGGCATACATTGTCACATGAGTAGGGAGGAAGCAAAAAACTGCAAAAGCACTAAGCAGAGCTGGACTATAACACCAAGGCCTGCCCCAGCTACATAACCGCTCCAACAAGTCTCCACAAACAGTATTCAAACACATGAGTGTGCGTGTGTATTGGGTACGTGTGTGTGTGTGGGGACTTAATATTCAAACCACCACACTGCTTTTCATGCTTCTTATAGGAAGGATATATCTGCTTCCATGGCAACATCATGGTCCAGACAGTATGCCTCACCCAGACACCCAGTGTGACGCTCACCCTCAGCTGTGTGCAACTCCAGAGCCAGCTCAGCTTTGGATGCACTCTCCTCCCTCAGGAGATCCAGTAACTCCTGTTGCTTCTGCACAGCCTGTGTCATCTCTTCATCCTTCTGATGGAACTCTTTCTCAACCTGACAATGGAGCTGGCGTGCTTCTTCTAGCTGTTAAAACACATTTGAGAATCAGAACTGCATATCAAAAATAGTATGTATGAGGCTGTATCCATCCTTAATGTGTGCAATCTCATCTGATCTCAGAAGCTAAGCAGGGATGGGCCTGGTTGGTACTTGGATGGGAAAACTGCCTATCAAAAATAAAGAAAGGGTGTGGAGAGATGGCTTAGTGCGTATGCGCTTGCCTGCGAAGCCTAAGGACCCAGGTTCGATTCCCCAGGTCCCATGTAAGCCAGATGTACATGATGGCACATGCATATGGAGTTTGTATGCAATGGCTGGAGGCCCTGGTATGCCCATTCTCCCTTCCCCAATAAATAACTAAAAATAAAATATATTTTTTTAAAAAATAATCTAGGGCTGGAAAAACGTCTTAGCTGTTAAGCAAGTTGTCTACAAAGCCAAAGGGCCCAGGATTCCTCAGATGTACAAGGTGCCACATGATGTGGAGTTCATTTACAGTGGCTGGGTGCCCTGGTGTGCCCATGCTCTCTCATATATGCACTCTCTCTCCTTCTCTGCTTCTTTCTCCTCTTTTTCAAATAAGTAAGTAAAATATGTTAAAAAAAAAATAGGGGCTGGAGAGATGGCTTAGTGGTTAAGACATTTGCCTGCAAAGCCAAAGGACTCAGGTTCAATTCCCCAGGACCCATGTAAGCCAGATGCACAAGGGACACATGTATCTGGAGTTCATTTGCAGTGGCTAGAGGCCCTGGCATGCCCAATCTCCCTTTACCTGTCTCTCTTCTCTCTATCTCTGCTTACAAATATATATATATATATATATATATATAAAATAGCCTAGAGGCCACCTCTCTCTCTCTATATATATATACATCCTGCCATACCTCTACAAGCCACTGCCTGCCTCTCTTCCCCTTCCTGTAGCCTAGGGTCAAGCATAGCTCTGCAGAAAGGCTTTCTAATTCCCTCCATAGTCTCCTGCCACTGACCTTGTATCAGCTCTGGATGGTTCCAGTGCCTCCCACAAGACTCTGCCCTCATGATATGAGGACGACAACCCAGCACCTGCCCCTATTCCTCCCCAAACACATCCTCAACAGGGTAAGATTTATGATGAATAAAGAGTGGGCTCTTGAGCTGGAGAGATGGCTTAGCGGTTAAGCGCTTGCCTGTGAAGCCTAAGGACCCCGGTTCGAGGCTCGGTTCCCCAGGTCCCACGTTAGCCAGATTCACAAGGGGGCGCACGCGTCTGGAATTCGTTTGCAGAGGCTGGAAGCCCTGGTGTGCCCATTCTCTCTCTCTCCCTCTACCTGTCTTTCTCTCTATGTCTGTCGCTCTCAAATAAATAAATAATTAATTAATTAAAAAAAAAAAAAGAGTGGGCTCTTGGCAGCCTCATGATACTTTTTAGAATATTCCCGGTGAGGGTTTGGTTCTGTGGGCCATCACAAACTCACAGGAGAAATGGCTTCCACACAGTCCCAAATGGGGGCCATCCAAAGCATCTAAACACATTCAGGTCAGATGCTGGCCATGTAACAGTTCTGGAGAGAGATTCCATAAGAAGAGGGGCTAAAGAATAAGGCAGCAAGAAGGAAGCCAGCAAGAGAAACTCGTGACGGCACATGTGTTTCAGGGAGAGAAAAGTTTCCCACAAAGAAATGCTTATTCTGGCAGGGCGTGGTGCACTCAGGAGGATCACATGAGTTCAAGGCCACCCTGAGACTACATACTGAGTTCCTGGTCAGCCTGTGCTACAGTGAGACCCTACCTCAAAAAAACCAAAAAAAAAAAAACCACCCCCAAAAATAACAACAACAACAAAAAAGCCAGGTGTGGTGGGGCACACCTTTAATCCCAGCACTTGGGAGACTGAGGTAGGAGGACTGCCATGAGTTTGAGGCCACCTTGAGACTCCATAGTAAATTTCAGGGCAGCCTGAGCTAGAAACCAAAAAAAAGAGAAATGCTTATTGTGTTAACTGTTGCCAACTTTGGGAAAAAAGAATCTCTTTCATTACTTTCTACATACTCCTATTTAATATCTCTTGTAATTATGTAAAAGTTCTAAGGTGGCTACCAAAAAATTCCACTTCCTATAGACAATCTTACAAATATGAACAGGTTAGTGTGGAGTTATAAGTGAATGAAATAAAGTGAAAGAAGTACATTTGCAGTTGATTTGCTAGTGAAGCCTAAGCTGGCCTAAAACTCACTATGAAGCTAAGGCTGACGCAGAGCTTCTGAGTTTCCTGCTGCCATCTCCTAAGAGCTGGGATTACAGGCGTGTGCCGCCATTCCAGGTTTACATAGTGGTGGGAGAGAACCTTGGGATATGTGCTCCAAGGCAAACACTCTACAAACTGAGCTACCTCCCCAGCTTGAATTTGTGTTTTAACCCAATTATGTCCAGGCATGTCTAGTCTCTAGATAATTGTGAAATGACTTTGTTCACACTCCAAAACCATGCAAGTGAGTTATAAAAACCAAAACAATCCCTACCTTACAGGAAGATGATCTTTCCCCTCATCATGACAGCCATGATTCCTATCCGCTACAACCTGCTATCCCGCATCATCGAAGGCAAATACTTAGATGTCATGGATGCTGAACACAGGCCTTGACGCTTGACCCAGAAGCCCTGGCCCTTGCCACCTTCCCCATCCTTTCAGGCCAGCCCCGTGGCTGGACAGGAAGATGTGGGTACCATGGTCGTGGCTCTGTGCTATGTCCTCCAAGCTGTCCCACAGGCCTGAACACACTGGAGTCAGTGGTTTGTGGCCATCTCTCCCCACTGCCCTTTAGCTTTGGGTCAGGGACATTGACCAGGGTAGGAACGAGTGGATTTTCGTTTGATAAGAGAGTTGTTGCCCAGAAGCAAAACCATTTCCTTGATTGTACAAGGAATTCACTTGTGTACACATTAGAAAATAAAGGTCCTGCTCCTATGCTTCTTTAAAAAAAAAACAAACCCTCACTCATACTGTTTTATCATTTTGTGTTGGGCCACATTCATTGCTCTGCTCCACTGCATGTGGCCAGATGTAGCCCAAGGGCCATGTGATGGACACAGCTGAGTCATAAACCAAGATTCCAGTTGTTATTTTCAGCAAATGCTTCAAAAATTTTGGTTCAAAAGGAGAAACATGCATGAGAACAATATAGGTGGTAAGAGATAAAAATCAACTCCAAGGGTTAGAGAGATGACTTAGCAGTTAAGGCACTTGCCTGCAAAGTCTAAGGACCCAGGTTCGATTCTCTAGGTCCCACATAAGCCAGATGCACATGGTGGATACATCTGGAGTTTGTTTGCAGTGGCTAGAAGTCCTGGTGTGCCCATTCTCACTGTCTCTCTCCCTCTGTCATAAATAAATAAATCAACTCCAAGAGAAGGCAAACGGCTCTCAGACATCAAGTAGAGCAAAGAGATGGTGAGAGCACCGAGCAACTCAGAGCTGCCTAGAAATGAAGATACCCTTGCTTCACGGTTTAGCTAAGGAAGACATACTATAGAGACAGAGGTAGAGGCCACAGTTACAAATGCCATCCCAGAGTGTCAGCGTTATCACCTGTCCAGTCAACCCACTTATCCACTGGCCTCTGTGATGGGCCTTAGGCCTCACCTGTTTGGAAGAGTCCAAGGCCATGTCCAGGAGGCCCTCCACAGCCATGCTGAGACTCTGATAGACTCTCCTAATTGGCTGCTCACATTCCAGTGTATTTTCCGGGCTCATAAAAAAGCTTTCACATACATGACTGCTAATTTCAGCCACTGAAGACATCTCTGCCCCTTCAGGCAAAGTTCTGTCCAACTCTAGTAGAGCCTCATCAGACCACATCTCGTCTAGTGCTGGAGCTACAAAATAAGCAAATACAGATACCCACATCCCCACTCAGTAAGCATGCCCCACTATCCATGGCCCTTGAGACCAACATACACAGATACGGACACACGGAGTGATGACTGACTTCCTTGGCAAAACAGCACCAACACACAGGACCAGGCAGTTCAGCCCAGGCCTGACCCTGGCCCTTCTCCTAAGCGTGGGGATTGACAGAGAACAAAGCTCAGGGCATTTCCAACATAGCAGCCCCTTGTCAGCAGCCCCAGCCCAACAGGCTAGCCATCCTGGGACATGTACCTGCCAATGGAGTCTGGCCTGCATCTGTAGCATCCACATGGTCCAAGGAGAGCCCCATGCGCTCACCAATCTGGTTCTTTAAGGTGACAGCTGTCTTCAGTGTCTCTCCAAACAAACCCAACAGCCTTCTCAGAGCATTGCGCAGCGCTTTCCTGAGACGGGAAACAACAGTCATGAGAGCCGCTCTAGGTTCTTAGCAATCTACCAAACCCTTTGCAAAATACTGCCCACTAGTCTGCAGATGCTAGGCAAGGTAGGTCCCAAGTCCCAAGACCATGCCCCAGAGGACGCTGTTCCCTGACCCTGTGCATGGAAACTGGTTCTAGATGGAGGAGACAGAACTATAGGGACACAACAGGGCTCAGAGGACAACACTGGGTTTGTTATTGTTTGGCAAAGTGTGATGATCTAGCGATGTGGCAGGAAGGCAGATCTTTGCAGGTGCAGTTCTTGATGTCTAAGTCTTTGAAAGTGGCAAGAATGGCATGACTGAAGTCTCTATCCTCCAGACATCACGCGAAAAAAAAAGCCAAGTAGCGATTTGGCAGGAGGCACTCACCCTTCGCTCTGAGAGAGGTCCAGGTCGGCTCTGAGCATGCGGATGAGAGTGGCGCCCTCCTGGTTCTCACGCTCCCGCCTCTGCTGCAGCCTCTCCAGCTCAGCACGGCACTCTTCTATCTCCTGACTCAGGGATAAGACTTGGCCTCTTAACTGTTGAGAAAAACAGTTAAATCTCAATTAAAACAACTTAGTTAAAAGCAAATGGTGCTGGACATGGCGGTACAATCCTTTAATCAGCACTCAGGAGGCGGAGTGGAGGCCAGCCTGGAACTACACAGTGAGTGCCAGGTCAGCCTGGCCTAGAGGGAGACCCTGCTTCAAAAAGCCAAAACAAAGTGGTTACAGGAAATATTAGGTTTAATTATCCACACAGCAAGTTATTAACAAGGGGGCAAAAATTATCAATGCTTTCCTTGTATTACTCATTACTAATGAAAAAGAATACATAAATAACCCCTGCCTCTCCCTCATCCCCAGGAAAGGAAGATTCATAAGATTCACCTCTCAACTAATAATTCAAAAGAAAATATCTGTATCTGTTATTTACAACTGAATTACTTGCCAGGCAGACAGAGTTCCTTCTTCCATGTTTCTCTCCAAAAGCAGAAGCTTGGTGTCTCAGCAATAACAGCCAGATAGCAGGTGGTACCTGCTGCCCTGGGTGTTGCTGGCTACCATGAGCTTGCCAGGGCTGCCCTGAGTAGCAGTCAAGGATCGTGGCACTCTTGTGCAACTTAAGGAAACATCATACAGAGCCCCTTGATTCAAGGATCTCTGGCTAGTAGCAGAGACAGACTTCGCAGGCTGGAGTCTACGGGCTCACCAATATGGGAGAGAGCAGAGGAGGCCACAGCAGAGCACTGCCACACACATCTATGTGGACGCCAAGGTTCTGAACACTCTCATTCAACACACGACCCAAATTTGCATTTGGGACTAGAGAGATGGCTCAGCAGTTAAGGCACTTGCCTGCAAAGCCAAAGGACCCAGGACCAATATAAGGCCGATGCACATGGTGGCACATTGGAATTTGTCTGCAGTGGCTGGAGGCCTTGGCACACCATTCTCCTCCACCCCCGAAATAAATAAATAAATAAACAGAGAAAGTATGAGAGAGAGGGAGAGAAAGAGAGAATGGGCATGCCAGGGCCTCTAGCCATTGCAGATGAACTCCAGATGTGTGTGCCCCCCCCTTGTGCATCTGGCTAACGTGGGTCCTGGGGAATCGAACCTGGGTAAAAACCATTAAGCCATCCCTCCAGACCCAAACAAACATTTTTTAAAAATGCATCTGAAGGGTCTGAACTGGGAAGAGGTGGAGGTAGCCACTGGCAAGAATCAAAGCCAACACAAAGCCATAAGGCCACACAACACAAGCCCAATGTGGTGGTTTAAATTAGGTGTCCCCCAAAAACTTGTGTGTTTTGAATGCTTGGTCCCCAGGAAGTGGCAATTTGGGAGGTGGAGCCTTGCTGGAGGAGGTGTGTTGTAAGCAGGCTTAAACAACTTCTTTTTTTTTTCTTTAACTGGTTTTTCGTGGTAGGGTCTCACTCTAGCTTAGGCTAACCTGGAATTCACTATGTACTCTCAGGGTGGCCTCCAACTCTCAGTGATCCTCCTACCTCTGCTTCCCGAGTGCTGGGATTTAAAGGCATGCACCACTATGCCTGGTTAAAACTGAGGATTTTTGTTGTTGTTGTTTCTTTCTTTGCAAGCAGAGAAAGAAAGAACAGATATGCCAGAACGTCTAGCCACTGCAAATGACCTCCAGGTTCATGTGCTACTTTGTGCGTCTGGCTTTAAGTGGGTACTAGGGAATCAAATTCAGGTTGTTAGGCTTTGCAAGCAAGTGCCTTAACCACTAAGTCATCTCTCTAGCCCCAAACTGAATTTTATGAGGCAAGTACTCTGCCACTGAGCCACATCCCTAGTTCAAAAACCGAGTTAAAAAGAAGTACTGGGCTAGAAAGATGGCTTAGCAGTTAAGGCACTTGCCTGCAAAGCCAAACAATCTAGGTTTGATTTCCCAGTACACACATAAGCCAGATGCACAGGTGGCACATGTGTCTGGAGTTTGATTACAGTGGCTGAAGGCCCTGGTGCAACTATATTCTCTTTTTGTTTCTCTCCCCCCCCCCCCCCGGCCTCTTTTCTCTCCCTCAAATAAGTAAGAATCTTTAAAAAATAAAATAAATGAGCTTAAAAAAAAAAGACAAGGCTGGAGAGATGGATGCCTTGGCAGTTGAGACTCTTGCCTGCAAAGCCAAAGGACCCAGGTTGTTTAATTCTCCAGGACCCACATAAACCAGATGCATAGGGTGGCACATGCATCTGGAGTTTGTTTGCAGTGGCTGGAGACCCTGATGTGCCCATTTTCTCTCTCCCTGCCCTCTCCCAGTAAATAAAAATAAAAATTTTAAAAGTTTAAAAGACAAGCTGGGCAATCCAGGTGTGGTGGCGCACACCTTTAATCCTAGCATGTGAGAGGCAGAGGTAGGAGGATCACCATGAGTTTGAGGCCACCCTGAGTCTACATAGTGAATTCCAGGTCAGCCTGGGCTAGAGTGAGACCCTGCCTTGAAGAAAAAAAAAAAAAAAAAAAGATTGGCTGGAGAGATGGCTTTGCAGTTAAGGCACTTGCCTGTGAACCTAAGGACCTAGGTTCAACTCGCCTGGACCCACATAAGCCAGATTTGTAAGGTGGTGCATGCATCTGTAGTTTGCAGTGGCTGGAGGCCCTGACACGCCCATTCTTTCTCTCTCTTTCATATAAATAAATTTAAACAAAAAGCATGTCATGGTGGCATGCCTTTAATCCCAGCACTTGGGGCAGGTGGAAGGACCACAGTGAGTTTGAGGCCACCCTCAGACTACATAGTCAATTCTAGGTCAGCCTGGGCTAGAGTGAGACCCTGCCTAGAAAAAATATATATATAATAATAATAAAATTAAATAAGTAAACAAAAAACAAAATGAAGGACAAGTGTTATGGCACACACCTGTAATCCTAGCATTGAGGAGGCTGAGGAATTCCAAACCAGACTGGATAATATAGCAAAATACTGTCTCAAAAACAAAAAAGGGGGCTGGAGAAATGACTCAGCAGTTAAAAAGCACTTGATTGCAAAGCCTGATGGTCCAGTTTCAATGCTCTGGTACCCATGTAAAGCCACTTTCACAGACTGAGGCATATGTCCGGAGTTCATTTACAGTGGCAAGAAGTCCTGGCATGCCCATTCTCTCTCTCCTTGCAAATAAATAAAAATGTTTTAAAAGCTAAATAACATGCAAACAGTAAAACAGAAAATAAAAAATGTAATTGGTATTAAAATCTCCCCACAAAGAAAATTTGAGGATGGTGGAGATGGTTCAGTTGGAAAGTATTTGCTTTCAAACATGGAGATCTAAGTTCAATTCCCAGTATCATGTGCAACTCCAGGGGAATGAAGTAACTGTCAAGTTCATCAATCAAAGTTGTTTGGCTCTGTGCTGTCTGACCTCTCCCGAACCTCCAGGTTCTGTGGGTCTCTCCTCCCAGCCCAGAGGAGAGCCACAGTCCGACGTCCCACAGGGCTCTTTCCCAGCCCTGCTCTCCACGTGGCAGGAGCTCTTTGAACTTTCTTTTCTGTTCTCTCCACATTTCTTTCCAGGCCCTCCATGTGGGCACTCGAGCCACATGGGTGGCCTTCCCTTGGCTCTGTACTTCCCTCAATAAATATAATAATTTAATAATTTAAAAAAAAACTTGTTCATAGGCTGGGAAGACAATTTCTTGATTTTAAGACCCATGCTTGCTGGCCTGAGTTCAATCCCCCAGTACCCATGTAAAGCCAAATGCACAACAATGGTACATGCATCTAGAGTTCATTTGCAGAGGCAAAAGACCCTGGCATGCCCATATACACACACTCCTTTTCTCTCAAAATAAATAATATTAACAAAAACATGTTCATCAAAAATACCAAAAGAAGCCAGACATGGTGGCACATGCCTTTACTCCCAGCACTAGAGAGGCAGGGAGAGGTAGGTGGATCGCAGTGAGTTCAAGGCCACCCTGAGACTACATAGTGAATTTTTAAATGTCAGAGACACTGACCAACCTACTTCTCTATGACATCTTTTTTCTTGAAAACCTTTCTTTTTTTAAAGATTTATTTGTATTTATTTTTTTATTAGAGACAGAGAGGGGTGAGGGAGAGAGACAGAGACAGAGAGAGAGCAAACAAGCGAGCAAGAGAGTGAGAATGGGCCTGCCAAGGCCTCCAGCCACTGCAAACAAAATCCAAACGAATGTGCCACCATGTGCATCTGGCTTTTGTGGGACCTGGAGAATCGAACCTGGGTCCTTAGGCTTCGCAGGCAAGCATATTAACCTCTAAGCCATTTCTTCAGCCCTTGAAAACCTTGCTTTGATCTCAAATCCTCAAACATCCATGACTCCACCTTTCCTTTTCACTGTCACTCTACAAACATGGTCTTTGCCTGTCATTTTTCCTCACTCGCCTTCCCTCCTCAATCTTCCACAGTGTTGTGACTATCCAGACAACAACTCGTTCTCTGGAGCGGGGCTGGGGGCTGGGGCCAGCAGGCCCTCCCGTCGCTCCAATGCTGGCTTCTGCACACCATGGAGTTCAGACACGGGTTAAGCTAGGTGAGCAGCAAGCAATGAGCAGCTTGAAAACTGAAATGACGGGCAGGTGCCCCTCCCAATTTCCTTATGTGCCAAGGTTTCAAAATAAGCAATCTGAAGGAAGAACATCCCAGAAGTAAGATAATTTTCAAAAGAAAAGAACAAAATGGAGCCGGGTGTGGTGGCACACGCCTTTAATCCCCTTTAATCCCAGCACTCGGGAGGCACAGGTAGGAGGATCGCTGTGAGTTGAGGCCACCCTGAGACTACATAGTGAAGTCCAGGTCAGCCTGGGCTAGAGTGACACCCTACCTCAAAAAAAAAAAAAAAAGAAAGAAAGAAAGAAAAAAAGAGGTGCACAATATCAGCAATCATTAGAAAAGAAAAAAATCACTTCCACAATGAGGTACCGCTTCACATCCATTAGGGTGGCTAATCATACACACACACACATATATATATATACACATACATACATATTTGAGAGAAAGAAACACAGAATGGGCGTGACAGGGCCTCTAGCCACTACAAACAAACTCCAGATGTGTGTGCCACCTTGTGTGTATGGCTTATGTGGTACTGGGGAATCGAACCTGGGTTCTTAGGCTTCACAGGCAAGTGCCTTAACCACTAAGCCATCTCTCCAGCTGACTTGGCAAAAATGCCAAAAATATTCACTAAGAAAAGACAGTCAGGCTGGGTGTGGAAGCACACACCTTTAATCCCAGCAGAGACAGGAGGATCACTACATAGTGAATTCCAAGTCAGCTTGAGGTAGAGTGAGACCCTGCCTCAAAAAAAAAAGTATTTTTAATAAATGGTGCTGGGAAAGCTGAATGCTTATATAAAGAATGAAAATAAATCCTTATCTTTCTCCATGCACAAGAATCAACTCCAAAATGGATCAATGACAACATCATATGTTAAAAAAAGTGGGCAGAAGAGTCCTGTAGAGGTGTAAAATGTTGTACCCAGAAACCATTGTGTGTTACTAGAAAATTTCAGTGCCAAGGATGGGATACTTTCCAGCTACAGTTGTTGGCCAGGGAGTGCCCTGATGTTCCAAAACACTATAGACTATTTCCAAGACTCTTGGTTGCCCACCAGACCCTATTGCTAAAGATACCACAAACTTAGGCTATAGGTCACTGAGAAATCAAGCTGGCGCTGAGCTAGAAACCTCCTTTCTATTGACTAGCTGTCAGGATACTGTATGAAGCCTGTTGGGGGAGAAAAGTCATTAACAGTCTTAACCAGCAGTGGACCCAGCAAGCTTTGAAGCTGGCCAACCAGGTCAGATGTACCAAGTGATGAAATGGTGGCATGTCTTTTATGGGGGAATTAACTGCTCTCTGATTGGACAACAGTTGTCATTTTTGCATGGTGACGCAACTCACCTAAAATGGTCACATTAAGCAATTCTACACTATCCAGGGTCAATCTTAATAATCCCAGAGACTCAGAAACTTGGGTTACTTTATTATTATTTTGGCGGGGGATTAAAGACATGTGCCACCACACACCCAGCTACTGTAACTTTTTGTTTTTGGTTTTTCAAGGTAAGTCTCTAGATGAGACTTACCTGGTATTCACTCCGTACTCTCATGGTGACCTTGAACTCATGATGATCCTCCTACCTCTGCCTCCCGAGTGCTGGGATTAAAAGTATGTGCTACTACGCCCAGCCCAGCTACTTCAACTTTAAAAGGGAAATATTCAGGCTGAGAGATAGTTTAGCAGTTAAAGTGTTTACCTGGGAAGCCTAAGGACTCAGGTTTGATCCCCCAATGCCCACATAAGCCAGATGCACAAGGTGGTGCATGTGTCTGGAGTTCATTTGCAATGGTTAGAGGCCCTAGCACACCCATTCTATACTGCATATCTCCCTCCCTAAACACCCACAGAATGAACAGAAGTATCACATATTACAACTCAGAACAGATATGTCTAGGAAACAAACAAAGGGGTGGGAGGGCCACACACACCCCAATGAGAATGAAGAAAAGCACGCCATTAGTGAGTTACAGTCTTTAAAAGTACATCTAAACCAACCACAGTTCTCTTTACACAAAGTTAGCCTATGAACAGGTTTTGTTTTTATCCAAGAAAACATGAAACAGTCCTCCAAATCACCACTGGTCACTCCATGGTTCACTTCTAGATCCCAGTCCTTGCTTAGTGTCACCACCTGGGAGACTTCTGAGTGGGACTCAGATTGGACAACTGCTATCAAAAAGAAATCAAGCTTACGTTTTGAGAAGCAAACTCCAAAGGGCAGTAGTGTGGAAGTGCCCCGCCTGCCTCACGAGCATGGTGAAGTGAGCTGCTACAGACTCTTCCAACAGGTGCAAGATATTTGTGGCCCAACAGAGCATGGAGGAATACCAAGAACAGCATGTCCCTGCTATTTTGGGACAATTGCCCTGGCATCCCAGGGAGCACTCTATGTATGAGGCTTTTAAAATGCCTGAGGGCAGAGTCTGAGAGGACATCAGAGGAGATGTCTTACAAACACCACAGACATGACATGAGGAAAGACTGACTACGCTGCCCAGGAAGATGCAGTGCACAAAGGGGAGAGCTGCTCACTATCACAGGACCACAATTTAAAAAGACCTAGCTTGCACAACCACAACAAGAAGAAGCTGGAGCCCTGGCTGGAAATGAGATAAAATTTAAGGTTAGGATGAGTCATGGAGAAGTTGTAGTAAGAACATTGATACACTAAGAATGGCATGCCCCCTTTAGACAGTGGGGGTGACAGGTTTACTGAATTATTATTTCTGTGTATGTTGATGTTTTTCTTCAAAAATCATGAACAGCCAGGTGTGGTGCCGCATGCCCTTAATCCCAGCACTTGGGAGGCAGAGGTAGGAGGATGGCCATGAGTTCGAGGCCACCCTGAGACTACAGAATGATTTCCAGGTCAGCCTGAGCTAGAGTGAGACACTACCTCGGGAAAAAAAAAAAAAAAAAGCCAGGCATGCTGGACATGGTAGTGCACAGCCTGGGCTAAAGTGAGACCCTACCTCAGAGGGGAAAAAAAGCCAGGATTGGAAAAATGGCTTAGTGGTTAAGGCATTTGCCTGCAAAGCTTAAGGACCCATGTTTGAGTCTCCAGATTCCACGTAAGCCAAACACACAAAGGTGAGGCAAGTGCAAGGTTACACATGCCCACTAGGTGGCACAAGCATATGGAGTTCAATTGCAATGGCTGAGGCCTGCTGTGTCAAGTCTCTCCTCTCTCTCACTCTCTAAAATAAAATTAAATTCAAAAAATAAATGAGCCAGGCATGGTGGCACAAGCCTTTAATCCCAGCACTCAGGCAGTAGAGGTAGGAGAATCGTTCTGCGTTCCATCCAGGTCAGCCTGGGCTAGACTGAGACCCTGCCTCAAAAACAAAACAAAAGTAACAATAAAAAAGTAGCACCCGGGATGGAGAGATGGCTAAGCAGTTAAGCACTTGCCTGTGAAGCCTTAGGACCCCGGTTCGAGGCTCAATTCCGCAGGACCCACGTTAGCCAGGTTCGTTTGCAGTGGCTGGAGGCCCTGGTGCGTCCATTCTCTATCTACCTATCTGCCTCTTTGTCTGTCTGTCTGTCGTTCTCAAATAAATAAGTAAGTAGCACCCCACCTCCTCAAAGCTCAACTGCTCTTTTCTTCAAAGTCAGGTCTCAAACCTCCCCTCTGACAACTACATGCCCTCTGTAACAGCCCTCAGGGCTGCACCTCGAGATGGACCCAGGATCTAATGCCCAGACTTTTGTTTTGTTTTGTTTTTTCAAGGTAGGGCCTGGCTCTAGCCAATGCTGAGCTAAAATTTATAATGTAATCCCCGGCTGGCCTAGATCTCACAGCAATTCTCCTACCTCTGTCTCCCAAGTGCTCGGATTAAAGGAGTGTGCCACCATGCCCAGCATGCCCGGATGTAAGCAAATGTAAAGGATAATCTCAGTGTTAGTCTTCCCTTCATTTTTGACATCCCTAATCCTCAGCTGCAGAATGTTGTCATGAATAAACAGTTTAAGCACTAATTAAGCTAATCAGTGCACAGGCCATAAAAACTATGGACAATAACTATGAACTATTAATCTATCAAACGTAGGCAAATTTGAGGCCTTATTTGATACTTAGAAATGATGTTTTAAGAAGCCTCTTAAAGGAGGAAAAGATCATGACATCAAAATAAAAGAGAGACTGAGCTGGGCGTGGTGGTACCCGCCTTTAATCCCAGCACTCGGAGGGCAGAGGTAAGAGGATCACCGTGAGTTCGAGGCCACCCTGAGTGAGACTCCATAATGAATTCCAGGTCAGCCCTAACTCAAAAAAAAACAAAAAAAAAAAAGAGAGAGAGAGACTGATTGAGACAGGGAGGGGATATGATGGAGAATGGAATTTCAAAGGGAAAAGTGGGGGGGGCGGGAGGGTATTACCATGGGATATTTTTTATAATCATGGAAAATGTTAATAAAAATTGAGAAAAAAAAAAAAAAAAGAAGCCTCTTAAGGGGCGCTTGGCAGTTAAGGCGCTTGCCTGTGAAGCCTACAGACCCAGGTTTGATTCCCCAGTACCCATGTAAGCCATATACACAATGTAGTGCATGCATCTGAAGTTCGTTTGCAGTGGTTGGAGGCCCTGGCGTGCCTATTCTCTCTCTTAAATAAATAAATAAATAAGCCTCTTAAGAGAGAGAGAGAGAGAAATAGCTCACCTCAATAAATTGGCACATGTTACATAAACACACAATTACTTGAGAGGCACAGCACACACACAAATTTCTCTTTCCATCCAGAAGACAATAACCTTAGGTATAAGAACCCCCAAGCAGGTGGGCCTCAGATGATTCCAGGTTTCTCTAGCTTGCAAGAACAGAACACCCAATTACAGGTTCAAGCATCGTGTGCTATGTATGTATGCATGTGCATGTATGCAGTACATGCACATATATTTACATATGTGCTATGTGTTCAGGCCGAGCAGGCAGGGTGGGACTCATAGGGTGAGGGTACATGGCATCTTATACTCAGGGAGACCCTGCTAAGGAACATTCTCCTGCACAGACGCAGAGGGAATCCACACCGGGACCTCAGTCAGGCTTCTCCATGCAGCCTGACAAATCCAAGAAGGGCTTCCATTGATGACTAGGCTTTGTCACAAAATCATGTTATTTGAAAAAAACATGTAATGTATATTCTGAAGAGGAAACCATACTGCGCACAGATTTCCCCACACCATCCTATCCTGTTCCACAGATATGGCACCAAAACCTTGGCTGCAGCCTCCCTGCCAGCCCTGATGCTGCCCACACACCGCCGCCGGCCAGCTCACCCTAGTAGACGCCTTGCCTCCCAGCCCTCCACTGGGCCACCGCAGACTTGGACCTGGGTCGGCTCTCACCCAGGTCAGCAGCAACTGCCAAGCTCTTCTGCCTCCAGCTGCCAAATGGTTACCAATCCACATCTATCACCCCAGGAGCCACCCACTGCAAGAACAGGCTAGCACCCTGCCCTCAGAAATGCCCATGGAAGTAGCCAGGAGCCCACCTCACAGAGATGTCTGCTTATGCCTGTCTGCATGAGCACGTACCTAAAGAGTGCTCCCACTGAGCTACTTCCTTGAGTGCAGACCCCAGTCCCCATGACAGTGGCTCCATGGTACTCAACCTAGTTGGATGAGCTGAGTGTGGCTGTGAGCACAATGCTCCAGCGAAGACTCAGAGGCAGCGCCCTGTGAACCACACATGGAAACGCTCACCTGCACAGCCTGAGCCTGCGAGGCCTGCAGCTCCTGGGGCTCAGCCAGCTCCACTCGGGCCTTCTGCACCTCCGCGGGGGGTGCCTCTCTCAGTCCTTGCAGGGGAACTTGGGGATGGCGCTCCGGAGGCAGAACCTCAGCACTCACACTGTCCAAAGCCGCTTCCTTCTCCTCCAGTAGGCGCCTTTCACTGTGTATGGCTGTGCACTCTTCCTCCTGCCAAAAGAGCACCCACAGGTGTCATGCCCCTTCTCAGGGCACTAACCCCTGCCCATGCCTTGTTCTCTGAATGAAGTGGTTAACATTCTACAGTTAAATTCTGCCTCAGGCCAGGCATGGTGGCACATGCCTTTAATCCCAGCATTTGGAAGACAGAGGAAGGCCAGCCTGGAACTACAGAATGAGTGCCAGGTCAGCCTGGGATAGAATGAGACCCTATCTCAAAAACAACAAAATTCTGCTATCAATAAAGTTCAGCTGTGGTTTTACATGATGTTTTTCATAAGTGATATGTTTCTATTTTCTATATTCTCCAAATTAAAAAAAAAATTATTTGAGAGAGGGAAAGTGGGGGGGGGGGCACACAAAGAGAGAGTATGGGCATACCAGAGCTTCCTACCACCGCAAATGAACTCCAAATGCATATGCCACTTAACAGCATATGGCTTTTATGTGAGTACTGGAGAATCCAACTTGGGTCCTCAGGCTTTGCAGGCAAGTGTCCCAACCACTGACCCATCTCTCAGCACAGAAATTTTCTTTGTTGTTGTTGTTGTTTACTTATTTTATTTTTTTGCTTTTTCGAGGTAGGGTTTCCCTCTAGCCCAAGCTGACTTGGAATTCACTATGTAGTTTCAGGGTGGCCTTGAACTCACAGTGATCCTCCTATCTCTGACCCCCAAGTGCTGGGCCTGCACCACCACACCTGGCTCCCACAAATTTTCTTTAAACTAAATGAATCAAGACAACCTAGATTCAGGTCGGCAGACTGGGACCAAGTGCCGTGTGCCATTCCCTCCGCTTGTGTTGGTCTGTGGCAAGCTAGAACACAGAGCCATGAAGACTAAGGCTGTAGCATCAGAGTAGAGAATCCATCTGAAGGGCTCCCAGCTGAATCCAGATAGATAGGACTGCTGCACCCTCTCTTGACTGGTCTAGATGGAGGCGCCTCTTCCAGTCACAGGAAGAGTGCAATCAATCATGCGGCAGCCACCCCTCTGCTCCACGCACTACCACAGAGCAGTCCCGTCCGTCAGGAAGACAGAATCCCAACTTCCAGTTAAGATCGCTAAATACAAGTCTCACCTTGGGGGCTGGAGAGATGGCTTAGTGATCAAGGTACTTGCCTGAGAAGCTTAAGGATCCAGGTTTGATTTGTTTGCATGCTGGAAGTCCTGGCACACTCATTCTCTCTTATCTGCTTCTCTCTCTCTCTCTCTCTCTCTCTCTCTCTCTCTCTCTCTCTCAAATAAATAAGTAAAAGTAAAATAAAAGAAGTTTCACCTTGGGATGACTCAGAAGGCACCATAGTGCTGAGAAGTAACAATGGAATGCTCAGCATTAAAACATCTCTATCACACCTTCCAAGGCCCAGGGTCCATTGCGGAAGAGGTGGCAGAAAGAACGTAAGAGCCAAAATAGGACTCCTTATAATGCAATCTTCTAGACACAAAATGGCCTGAATATCCATGACCTCACAGAGCCTGGTACTACATACACAACACCATCGTAATCGGAGGAAAAGATGATGACATCAAAAATAAAAGAGACTGAGCCAGGTGTGCTGGCACATGTCTTTAATCCTAGCACTCGGGAGGCAGAGACAGGAGGATCGCCGGGAGTTCTAGGCCACCCTGACACTACATAGTGAATTTGAGGTCAGCCAGGGCTGGAGTTGAACCTTATCTTGAAAAACAAAAACAAAGAAAAGTCTCACCAACAGCCTGCCAATCAGCACCAGGGTGAAGGGACCAGACCCTGAGGACCCTCAACACCTACCAAAGCAGAGATCCAGAGGCTCCTGAGAGCTCATCACTGAAGTAGACTTAAAACACACCCAACATGGTTCAGGGAATTTTGTGGGAGAGAAGGTGGAAAGATTGTTAGAGTCACAGGTTGGGACATCATGCCCAAAAGGCACTGCTTCTCCACAATAACTGACTGCTGTTGGTACAATATATAACCCACAACCCCAAGGGGAAAACCTGCAACCCCACCGAGAAAGGCCCCCTGTGGAATGGGGGCAGGGATGAGGGAAAAGATGGTATAAACACATGATGTATCCATACTTACTAATGTCCGTAATAAATAAATAAGAAGAAAGTCTCACCAAAGAAACCTGGGGGAGAGGAAGAGATAAGATAACACAATAGGCTCTCCATTGCTCTTTTCTACAGAAATCAAGATCAGTGAGGAACTTAGGTAGTTAGCCAAGTGGGACACGGGCAGAGAAGCAGGAGTGAGTTGCTGCTAATCATCATAAAGGAAGTGTTTTCCTTGTCCTGCCTGCCTCAATCAAGAGCCGTGAAAACTGCTGGGAAGGGACTCTCCCCACTCACACCAGCCCTGAAAAATCAAAAGAACTTGAAAAAGCCAGGCGTGGTGGCGCACACCTTTAATCCTAGCACTCGGGAGGCAGAGGTAGGAGGACTGCCGTGAGTTCAAGGCCACCCTGAGAATAGAGTTAATTCCAGGTCAGCCAGAGCTAGAGACCCTACCTTAGGAAAAAAAAAGGAACTTGAAGAGAAAAGTGGGGCCAGCTGAGCAGTTCCAGAAGACCTCCTGATAGCTTTCCATGTTCTCCCCTCCACACCAGCACCAGAGATTGCTGAGGAATCCCATTCAACTCTTCCCCACACAGCATCAGGCCAGCTGATCAGAACAATAACTTGCCAAACAAGAAACCGTCTTCACAACTCAAACTAGGTGAGACAGAAACTCACCTGAAAAGGTAGCGAGCTGATTTACATTGTAGCAGTATGTGCCCTAAATACAGGTATACAGATATGAACTGCAAGTGCTAAGAACACCTCCTGTATCTGGGCAGGTTGCTAAAAAACATCCCAGGGAAGGAAAAGATTCAAAACATATATCACCAAGGCAGAAATAGTGACTTGTTAGAAACACTGACTTGGGCTGGAGAGATGGTTTAGTGGTTAAACGCTTGCCTGTGAAGCCTAAGGACCCCGGTTCAAGGCTCAATTCCCCAGGACCCACGTTATCCAGATGCACAAGGGGTCACATGCATCTGGAGTTCGACTGCAGTGGCTGGAAGCTCTGGTGTGCCCATTTCTTTCTCTCTCTCTCTGCCTCTTTCTCTCTGTCACTCTCAAATAAAATAAACAAAAGAAGTTTTTTTAAAAAAGAAATACTGGCTTGTTAGATCTGATGTATGTTTTACATACTTTGCCTTTTTAAAACTAAGTTGCCTGTAAGGGTTAATTTTTGTCATTTTTGATATTTTTCCCTTTCAGTGTCTTTTTTTTTTTTTTAATTTTTAGTTTTTCCAAGGCAGAGTCTCACTCTAGCTCAGGCTGACCTAGAACTCAGGGTGCTGGGATTTAAAGTGTGGGCCACCAGGCTGGAGAGTATGGCTTAGCCCTTGTGCTTCCCTGCAAAGCCCTAAGGACCAGGTTTAATTCTCCAGAACCTGCATGGGCCAGATGCACAAGGTAGCACATGCACCTGGAATTCATTTGCAGAGGCTGGAGGACCTGGTGTACCTATTTTCTATCTGTCTCTTCCCCACCTTCTATCAAATAATAAACAAATTTTTTAAAAAGGTGGGCCACCACCCCTGGCTTAGTGACGTTGGTGCCTTTCTTATTTTCTTTTTCTTTTTTGGCGGGGAGGGTTCAAGTTAGGGTTCTACTCTGGTCCAGGCTGACCTGGAATTCACTATGTAGTCTCAGGTGGCCTCAAACTTATGGAGATCCTCCTACCTCTGCCTCCCAAGTGCTGGGATTAAGGCGTGCACCACCACGCCTGGCGCCTTTTTATTTTTAAACCCACAGTCATGCATATACATTCCATGCTGGTTTTACTTGTGTTTGTTTATTGCTCAGTTGTTTTCAGGTTCCTTCTGCATTTTTCTCTACCCAGTCTACCATTGAGACCTTACTCTTAACTCTTCTCACACCCAACTCATAGGCCTTCCCTCTCTTTCCAACCTCGATTCCCTATTCTGTCCTCATCTCCTCCCAGTCTTTCTCCATCAACTGTACCTTCCACAACCTCAACAACCTCTGGAGCATGTGGGCCCTAAAAGAATCCCAATTTTCCTCCCCAGTCACTAATGCCACTTCCATCTTTTTCAAGCAAGCCTGTAACTACTGAACCATCTCCTCAGCATCCCCCATCTTGTCAAAGTGAACACTGATCCTTATCCTAACCCACTTTACAACCCTCCCACTTCAAAGTAACCAAATCCAAGCATACTTCATACCAGCCTTGCTTGCTTACTCACCAGTAATTACTGAAGGCAAAATTGTAATTCACTACCAGGACATTTTTTTTTTTAATTTTTTGTTCATTTTTGTTTATTTATTTAAGAGTGTCAGAGAGAAAGAGGCAGATAGAGAGAAAGAGAGAGAGAGAGAGAGAATGGGAGTGCCAGGGCCTCCAGCCACTGCAGAGGAACTCCAGATGCGTGCGCCCCCTTGTGCATCTGGCTAACGTGGGTCCTGGAGAATCAAGCCTCGAACCGGGATCCTTAGGCTTCAAAGGCAAGCGCTTAACCGCTAAGCCATCTCTCCAGCCCACTACCAGGACATTTTACACAGCAGGTATATCCACGTGCTCTGGTCACTCCAGTTATTAGTATTATATTCTGGAAATAACACAGAAGCCACACCAATGCCTTGAGCTCCTACCCTAAAGATGTAACTTCTGACATATTAACAATACAGATGTGGGGCTGGAGGGATGGCTTAGCAGTTAAGGCGTTTGCCTGCAAAACCAAAGGACTCAGGTTCAATTCCCCAGGACCCACATTAGCCAGATGCATAAGGGGGCACACGTGTCTGGAATTAGTTTGCAGTGAGTGGCTAGAGGCCCTAGTGTGCCCATTCTCTCTCTCCCTTTTTCTCTGTTAAATAAAAATAATATATTAAAAAAAAAAAGAACACAAATAGAGCTGGGCGTCATGGCACATGCCTCTAATCCTAGCACTTGGGAGGCAGAGGTAGGAAGATTGCCATGAATTCGAGGCCACCCTGAGACTACATAGTGAATTCCAGGTAAGGCTGGGCTAGAGTGAGACCTTTCCTTGAAACAACAACAACAAAAAGAAAACAGTTGGGGCAAAAAAAAAAAACAACAACAAGAAGAAGAATACAGATGAGGCTGGAGAGATGGTATAGCAATTAAGGCGCTTGCCTGTGAAGCCTAAAGATCCAGGCTCAACTTCCCAGAACCAATGTACGCAGATACAAGGTAGTGCAAGCATCTGGAGTTCCTTTGCAGCGGCTAGAGGCCCTGGCATACCCATTCTCTCTCTTTCTCTCTCTTTGCTTCTTTCTCACTCACATAAATAAATAAAATAAAAATATTTTTTAAAAATAATACAGATGGTGGGCTGAAGTGATGGCTTAGCAGTTAAGGTGCTTGCCTGTAAAGCCTAAGGATCCAGGTTCAATTTCCCAGTAACCACATAAACCAGATGCACAAGGTGGACCATTTGTATCTGGATTTTGTTTGCAGTGGACAGAGAACCTGATGTGCCCATTCCCTCTCTCTCTTTCTGCCTCTTTCTCTGTTTCTACCAAATAAATAAATAAAATATTTTTAAAAGTTAAAAAAAAAAAAGCCAGGCGTGGTGGCACACACCTTTAATCCCAGCACTCGGGAGGCAGAAGTAGAAGGATCACCATGAGTTCAAGGCCATCCTGAGACTACAGAGTGAATTCCAGGTCAGCCTGAGCTACAGTGAGACCCTACCTCGAAAAACCAAAAAAAAAAAAAAAAAAAAGTTTTTAAAAAAGAATATAGCTGCTAAAGACTGTAGTGATGGCTCAGCAGTTAAGGTGCCTGCTGGAAAAGTCTGATGGCCTAGGTTCGATTCCCCAATGCCTACAAATGCCAAATGCACAAAGTAGCGCATGTGTCTGGAGTTTGTTTGCAGAGGCAAGAGGTTCTGACATGCCCATTATCTCTTCCACTCTCCTTGCAAATAAAAAACTCAGCCAGATAGGCATGGTGGTGCACGCCTTTAAGCACAACTTGGGAGGCAGATGTAGGAGGATCACTGTGAGTTCAAGGCCATTTTGAGACTACATAGTGAATTCCAAGTTAGCCTGGGCTACAGTGAGACCCTACCTCTAAAAATTAGGGCTGGAAAGGCTGGAGAGATGACTTAACAGCTAAGGCGCTTGCTTGCAAAGCCTAAGGACCCATGTTTGACTCTCTAGGTCACATGTAAGCCAGACTCACAAGGTGATGCAAGCACACAAGGACACATACTGGCACACATATCTGAAGTTCTATTGCAGTGGCTGGAGGCCCTGGTGTGCCAATTCTCTCTTTCTTGCTCTCATAAAAAACTCATTGTATGCTGGCCATGGTGGCACACATCTTTAATCCCAGCACTTGGGAGGCAGAGGCAGGAAGATCGCCATGAGTGGCAGGCTACCCTGAGATTACATAGTGAATTCCAGGTCAGCCTGGGCTAGAGAGAAACCCTACCTTGGAAAAAAAAAGGGGGGGGAGTATGAAGAGATTGCTTAACGGTTAAAGCACTTGCCTGCAAAGCCAAAGGACCTCAGTTTGATTCTCCAGGACCCACCTAAGCCAGAGGCACAAAGTGGTGCATGCACCTGGAGTTCGGCTGCAGTGGCTGGAAGCCCTGGTGTGCCCAGTCTCTCTCTCTCTCATATAAGTAAATAAAAATAAAATATTTTTAAAAATATATGGGCCAGGCATGGTGGCGCACAACTTTAACCCCAGCATTGGAGGCAGAGGTAGAAGGACTGCCATGAGTTTGAGGCCACCCTGAGAATACATAGTGAATTCCAGGTCAGCCTGAGCTAGAGTGAAACCCAAATTCAAATATCCCCTGACCCACAAAAAAAGTGTGGCTGGATGGTGATGCTTCTAATGCCTCTTTAAAGTTTTACCTGAAAGTTAGTTCCGTTCACCTGTGCAGCTTCTGGGTGACTTTGTGACTAGCTTTTTCAGTCGATATAGATCTTTCCCATTTTGGTATTATATACATGTAGATAATTCTCTATGCCTAATTATTATACTTATAAATTAAGGTATACATTTAATTATAGCAACTGTTTATTGTGGTTTGTATCCCAGAATGTATTGCGTTTAAATTAAAAGATGCATAAAGGACTTCTGGCCAAGATGGCGACCGCCTAGCTGCACTGCAGATACCGGGGAAAGAAAGATAGATGCAGATCCTAAGGAGAGAGCTGCCCCATCATACCTCAAAAGGGGCCCGACTGAAACTAAGGACAACTGGCAAAACAAGCAAGGGTGCTGTTTTCCTGATGAACCGGATACCAGCAGCACAAAGGGGAAGGAGACCAACACAGAGAAAACTCAACTCCTACCAAATCAGAGCCAGAGCCTCAGAGGCCCCCCAACACCTCAGCACTGAAGCAGGCCAAAAATGGACCCAACATGGCTCAGGGAAATTTTGCAGAAGAGAGGGTGGAAAGAATGTCAGAGTCACATATTGGGTCAAGATATGCAGAGACATTTATCATACCAATAACTGTGGGCTAACTCCACAATGCACGACCCATTTACATCAACAAGGAGGGTCCAATGGGAGGGGTAAATCAAAGATGAGCCTAAACAATGGTACCAAACTGCTTGTATTTGCTGAAAAGAAAATTAATAATTAAATTTTTTAAAAAAAGATGCATAAAACTGAATGTATGCATGACTTTGAGGGAAAGTTAAAACTGTTTTTTTTTTCCCATCTCTTGTACATTTAAACCAAGCCAAATATGTTTGCCAAGCAGTAGGTCACTAAATTACAAAAACAGTAGTTTTAGCAACAATTTTTGTTTGCCATAGACCACCCATATACTGTGGCTTGGTATTATGCAGAACTATCTGTTTTAGCCAGGCGTGGTGGCTCACGCCTTTAATCCCAGCACTCGGGAGGCAGAGGTAGGAGGATCGCAGTGAGTTCAAGGCCGCCCTGAGACTACAGAGTTAATTCCAGGTCAGCCTGGACCAGAGTGAGACCCTACCTCGAAAAAACCAAAACAAACAACCAACCAAAAAAAAGAACTATCTGTTTTACAGGTCTAATCACCTTGCTAAATTTAGCCTGCTATAACATGGTTAGCCTATAAGGCAGTGCTGGTCCCATCCTAATGTCAGCCTCATAAAGGGATTATTCCACTGTACTTTCCTCATATCATTTCGTTGTCATTTTCCTTTGTGGATCTATAACCAAATTGAGTTTCATTGATTTTTATGAAGATAATTAGACAATACTATATCAGTGATTTTACTTATTAATAGGTTATCATCTTAAGAGATGCTTAAATGTGGTAAATCATTTCATGTTATGAAACAGTTTTATACTTAATAGTCATGTTAACATTGGGTGCAATAATTTAGTAGTCTTAGCTTTAGTTATAAATAACTGGATCTTTTCGCTGACAACTTAGGTTGTATGAGTAATGCTTAAAAGCTTTAAATCTGGGCTGGAGGGATGGCTTGGCGGTTAAGCGCTTGCCTGTGAAGCCTAAGGACCCCGGTTCGAGGCTCGGCTCCCCAGGTCCCACATTAGCCAGATGCACAAGGGGGTGCACATGTCTGGAGTTCGTTTGCAGAGGCTAGAAGCCCTGGCACGCCCATTCTCTCTCTCTCCCTCTGTCTGTCTTTCTGTGTCTCTCACTCTCCAATAAATAAATAAATTAATTAATTTAAAAAAAAAAAGCTTTAAATCTGGTGTTTCCTGTACTTGCCACACTTTGTTAGAATGTGTCCTTCAAACATCCTCCTACAACTTCTTCAAACTGTACTAAATTGATATTTCTTGATGTCTAACTCTGTGCTAACAGATCTTCATTTTAAATAGAACACGGTTTTAATTTTTGATAAGCTGATGAATTTTAAAGAGAGTTTTTTGGGGCCACCAAATATTTTGGATCATGCAGAGAACATATATTGTACTGTAGTAATTTTGTATTTACATTTGTATGATGTGACATTATAGATGTGAATGTTAATCACTGCTTGACTATGTTAATAAAGTTGTTTAACTATAAACAAAAAGTGTGGCTGGAGAGACGGCTTAGGGGTTTAAGGCACTTGGCCTGTGAAACCTAAGGACCCAGGTTCAAATTCACCTGTACCCTCATAAGCCATCTGCACAAGGTGGCACATTTGCCTGGAGTTCATTTGCAGTGGGTAGAGGCCCTGGCACGCCCATTCTCTCTCTCTCTCTCTTTTGGTTTTTGAGGTAGGGTCTCACCCTAGCTCAGGCTGACCTGGAATTCACTATGGAGTCTCAGGGTGGCCTCAAACTCACAGCGATCCTTCTACCTCTGCCTCCCGAGTGCTGGGATTAAAGGTGTGCACCACGACGCCTGGCTCTCACTCTTTCACTCTTTTTTTTAAGAGTGAGAGCAACAGAGAGACAGAATGGGTGTGCTAGGGCCTCAGCCACTTCAATTGAACTGCAGACACTTGTGCCATCTTGTGGGCATGTGCGACCTTGCGCTTGCATCACCTTTGGGCATCTGATTTATGTGGGATCTGGAGAGAGATTGAACATGGGTCCTTAGGCTTCGCAGGCAAGCGTCTTAACCTCTAAACCATCTCTCCAGCCCCCATTCTTTCTTTATCTGCCTTTTTCTCTTTCATGTGTGCTCTAATAAATAATTTTTTTTTAAAGTTTAAAAATTAAACAAGCATGCAGTAAACTTATAAGAACCTGACAGTATCCCAGGCAATGCACAGTGGGACAGAACTTCATGCACGCTGGAATGGCCTCCCAGACAATACACACTGGGATGGTGGCCCAGACATCCCAGAACCCGCTGTCTGGTATCATTTGCAGTGCACCCACAAGTCACCACTGCCATCAGCCATCTGTGAGCACATGCACACAAACACACGGATACGTGTATACCAACACATATGGACACACACCACAAACAGAGATGCACAGATATACATGCACTGAGGCACATGATTCAGACATACCAGATATGCAGACAAGACACGAGTGCATGCACATAAACGCCCACACACACGTAGTACACAACCAGCACTTACAGTAACGCGGAGGGAGCCCCGCCCTGGGCCCAAGCCCCTCACCTGATGTACACCCTGCGGTCCAGTGGCGAGGGCTTGTCGTTTCTCTGTGTGTTTGGTGTTCATTTCAATTCTCAGGCTTTCCTTTACAGACTGAAGCTCCTTATTATGTTTCAGCTTAAGTTTCTCCAATTCCAGAGTCAAAACCTCTTGGTGAGAAGAGTCCCTTTTCTGTAGCTGCTCCTCCAGCTCTGCTTGCAAAAGTTCCAGAGCCCTCCTGTGCTCATCTCGAATGATCTGAATGTCAGCCAGGTAACAGGACTCCAGAGCATCCAGGTTTGACAGATGTCTAGCTTCCAGCGCACTGATTTCAGCAGCGTGCTTCACCTGCAGCTCGGCCATGTGAGTCTCGAGGATCGCCCGCCGCTCGCCTTCCAGGGAAGCTACCCGCTCAGCAAGCTCAGACTGGTGCCTCCTTGTGAGCTCCATCTCAAGAGACAGCAGCTGCTGCTGGTGTTCCTGCTGTAGAAGCTGGAGCTCCTGAGTGTGCTTCTCCTGGGCATCTCGCAGGAAGGCATCTTGTTCCTTGGCAAAGTTCTCCATAATCTCTTTACGTTCTTCCAAAAACCTGAGGCGACAATCAAGGTGAGTATGAGCCGCAGGACACGCGCCACTCTGTGCCTGTCCCCTCTGAGCCGCAAGACCCATTTCTCACAGAAGCCACCTGGGCCCTCGTTCTGAAGTTTCCTCAAGTTCAGGGGCCACATGAAGCCTGAGGAGCTAAGGCCAGAGCCATGGAGTCACCAGGTCTCAAAGCACAGGGAGCATGGGTAGCACCAGCAAGGACACCACACTTGCCTTCAGGACAACAGGCATTTGAAACCACACCTAACGCCGATGCTTCCACTTTAGCAGGGAAAGATACCTATCACAGGGCAATCCAGGGGGCTGGGGAAAGAACAGTGGCAAATCTGACAGAGTAGGAAGACTTAATTCTAGCGGGAGGGCAGTACTTCTTGAACTGTGAGCAATGGAACAGCACCAAGGTCTCTGGCAGGAACAGGCCTTGGGTCATGATGTGTTTGCTAAGTTTACACAAGCAAGAACTGTACTTTCTATGTGCAACCTGACTATGGGGCTCCCACAGACGACCTCACATGACCTTCCTGTGAGGTGGGAGCAGCATGGTCCTGTGCAGTTGGACATCTGGCTTTAAGTGTGTAGGTCTAGACCTGTACTTAAATTCTCAACCCAGAACAGAACCCCTGAAGAGAAACTGGGCAGGCTGAAGACAAGGTGGGGCCTAGCCATCAGAAAGTTCAACAGCCTGCCAATAGGTAAACCTTGACCTCCATAGTCTGAGAATTAAGGTTTGCCTAAGTGCTTGCAAAGAGAAGCAAAGAGTGCTAGAGAGATGGCTTAGCGGTTAAGATGTTTGCTAGCAAAGCCAAAGGACCGAGGTTTGATTCCCCAGTACCCATGTAAAGCCAGATTTGCAAGGTGGCACATGGGTCTGGAGTTCATTTGCAGTGGCTACAGGCCCTAGCATGCTCATTCATTCTCTCTCTCTTTCTCTCAAATAAACAAAATATTTTGGCCGGGCATGATGGCAAGCACCTTTAATCCCAGCACTCAAGAGGCAGAAGTAGGAGGATTGCCATGAGTTCAAGGACACATGATACTACAGAATGAATTTCAGGTCAGGCCTGGACTAGAGTGAGACCCTACCTCAATAAAACAGAGGGAGAGAGAGAGAAGCAAAGAATCAGGTCATGTTCTGAATAGAAAACTTCAGGGAATTACATGTTCAAGAAAATTTTTATTTTTAAGACTATGTTTAAGTTAAAAAAAAAAAAAATGCTGGGCATGGTGGCACACACCCTTAATCCCAGCACTTGGGAGGGAGAGGCAGTAGGATCATGGTAAATTCGAGGCCACCCTGAGACTCCATAGTGAATTCCAGGTCAGCCTGGGCTAGAGTGAGACCCTACCTCAACAAAAACAAAACAAAACAAAAAACACACAACCCTCCAAAGACTCATCTTAATGAACTACATATCCACAGGATACGTTGTGTGGTTTAAGGTTCTACCATTAAAATGTTAAGATGGTGTCCACCTAACCAAGCTTCACCTCCTGCAGGAGGGAGTGCGGGGGACGAGGCCCAAGGAGAGAAACTACCTGCTGTACTTCAGCCAAGCCCAGATGAAACCACAGAAGAACTGGGGAGATGAGCAAGAATGCTGTTTCCACGGTGAACCTGATAGTCAGTGCCAGGATGAAGGACACTCAACACCCACCAAAGCAGAGACCCAGAGGCTCCTAAGAGCCCATCACTGAAGTAGACTTAAAACCCAAGAAGGCTCAGGGAAACTTGCAGAACAGGGGTCAGAAAGATTGTTAGAGCCACAGGCTGGGACATCATGCCCAGAGGCACTGCTTCTCCCCAATAACTGGCTGACTGCTGCTCCACATCACACAACCACAATCCCCAAAGGGAATAACTCGTAACCCCAATGACGAGGGCCTCCTTCAGAAAAGGGGCAGGGATGAGGGAAAGGATGGTACCAGCATGTGATGTTTCCATACCAAGTTTGTCCATAATTAATAAAAAAAATTTTAAGAAAATAAAAGGGGGAGAGGAATTACCATGGTTTATTGTCTATAATTATGGAGGTTGTCAATCAAAACAATAAAAAAGTTTTTAAAAAGAAAACAAAAAATACAGGACCCATACATATTTCTGTCCACACAGGCCCTCAAGCCGCACAGAAGGTGTGGCTATGCTGCTCCTAGTGTGTATGTTATGGAGCACAAAGCTACATCTGTCCTTTAGGGGCTAAAACCTCAGTGTGTCATGACTTATTCCACTTCTTTCCGTACGCTCTGCCCTCATCTCGCCTGAGGACCTGCTTCTCAGCTCTGTGGGCACCTTGGGCAGGTGGCTCTGCAGCAAACCCACTGCACTGCTCCACAGTGTCACCTACCTGTTCCGGGCCAGCATCAGCCGAAGAGCACAGTCCTTCTTGTCACAGAGGAGCATGGTATGCTCCCCGCCTTGGGCCACAGGGGACCCGCAGCCACGGTCCCTGCAAGGAAGAACCTCATCTCCAGGGAGCTCCTGCTCCAGCTGCCGCAGGCGGCCGTGCTGTTCCATCAGCGATCTCTCCAGGTCCAGGATCTGGGCGGCCTGCTGCTCCTGCAGGAGCCGCATGCTCGTCTCCCGCAGCTCAAACCTGTTCATTAGTGACTGTTTCTCAGACTCGGCCTTTTCTCTCAGCTCTAGGCGCATGGAGGCTAAGTTCTCTTCAGCGTCTCTCTTTAGGTCCTCATGTAAAAGCTCCCACGCCGCTTCTCTTTTTTTAAGCTCTTCCTTCATTAACTGAATCTTCTCTTCAGCTTTATTTAGTTTTTCCTGGTGGTCTTCAACTAGACTATTTCTTACCTAAAGATGACATAATATTGTTTAAGAGGAAAGAAATTAAAGGGACAGATGATTAGATGCAGTAACTCCAATCCACCTTTCAAGATGGGTATTTCTACACTGCATTTCAGAGCACAGCATTAGGAATAATTCTTGTATTGACAGGAATGAGAAGAGCCTAAAATAAACAAATTTAAAACTATCTGTTTGCCCCTGACAACAACTAACACTTGGAACTACAAGGTGACTAGAGCAGAGATAGACTAGAGCCTCCTTGGGTACCAAGAACATCAGTGCCAACCCAGACACGCCTGGGTACCAAGAACATCAGTGCCAACCCAGACACGCCTGGGTCTTCCGCAAGGGGCAGCCAGACCAGAGGCTCAAGAGAAAGGCGCTCATCTCCTGATCTCTAATGAACAAAACTATTAATTCTAAAAAGTTCCATCAGCCGGGCGCGGTGGCGCACACCTTTAATCCCAGCACTCAGGAGGCAGAGGTAGGAGACTGCTAAGAGTTCCAGGCCACTCTGAGACTACATAGTGAATTCCAAGTTAGCCTGGGCCAGAGCAAAACTTTACCTGGGAGGAAAACAAACTCTGACCATGGCATGGTAGCACAAGCCTTTAATACCAGCACCAGGGAGACAGAGGATCACTGTGAGTACCAGGCTGGCCTGATACTACAGTATTCCATACATAAAATGATCTGGATATCCATGACCTCTCAGTGCCTGACACTACCTACACAAGACTATTATAATAGGAGGAAAAGTTGATGACATCAAAATAAAAGAAAGACTAAGCCAGGCACATGCCTTTAATCCTAGTACTTGGGAGGCAGAGGTAAGAATATCACCATGACTTCAAGGCCACCTTGAGACTACAGTGAATTCCAGGTCAGCCTGGACTAGAATGATACCCTACCTCAAAAAACCAAAAAAGAGAGACTAATTTACAGAGGGTATGATGAAAAATGAAGTTGTGAAGGGGAAAGTAGACGGGAAGGAATTATCTTGGTTTATTGTCTTTAATTACATAAACTGTCAATAAGGGCTGGGGTAATGGCTTAGTGGTTAAGGTGTTCGCCTGCAAAGCCTAAGGACCATGGTTTGATTCCCCAGGGCCCACGTAAGCCAGATGCACAAGGGAGATCATGCGCCTGGAGTTCCTTTGCAGTCTCTCTGCCTCTTCCTTGATCTCTGTCAAGTAAATATATATATTTTATTTATTTACTTGAGAGCGACAGAGAGAGAGAGAGAAAGAGGCAGCAAGAGAGAATGGGTGTGCCAGGGCCTCCAGCCACTGCAAAAGAACTCCAGATGCATGCGCCCCCATGTGCATCTGGTTAACGTGGGTCCTGGGGAACTGAGCCTCAAACCAGGGTCTTTAGGCTTCATAAGCAAGCGCTTAACTGCTAAGCCATCTCTCCAACCTAGAATATTTTTTAAAAACAAAAGAAAAGGAAATTGTCAATTTTTTTTTTTTTCCCCAAGGTAGGGTCTCTCTCTAACCCAGGCTAACCTGGAATTCACTATGGAGCCTTAGGGTGGCCTTGAACTCATGCGATTCTCCTAACTCTGCCTCCCGAGTGCTGGGATTAAAGGTGTGTGCCACCACGCCCGGTTTTTGTTTTCGCTTTTTTTTTTGGTTTTTCAAGGTAGGGTCTCACTCTGGTCCAGGCTGACCTGGAATTAACTCTGTCATCTCAGGGTGGCCTTGAACTCATGGTAATCCTCCTACCTCTGCCTCCCGAGTGCTGGGATTAAAGGCGTGCGCCACCATGCCCGGCTTGTTTTTGCTTTTTTTGAGGTAGGGTCTCAATCTAGCTCAGGCTGACCTGGAATTCACTATATATTCTCAGGGTGACTTTGAACTCACAGTAATCCTACCTCTGCCTCCCAAGTGCTGGGATTAAAGGCATGCGCCGCCACACCTGGCTAAATATTTTTTTGAAAAGAAAAAATAAAGTCTAGGGTTAGAGAGATGTCTTAGTGGTTAAGACATTTGCCTGCGAAGCCTTAAGGACCCCAGTTCAGCTCCCCACTACTTACATAAGCCGGGTGCACAAAGTGACACATGCATCTGGAGTCCTCTTGCAGTTGCTACAGGCTCTGGTATAGCCATTCTCTCTTCCTTTCTCTCTCTCTCTGCCTCTTTCTCAAATAAATAAATGAAATATAAAGAATTTTTTAAAAAATTAAATAAATAAATGTCTATGCCAGACATGGTGAAGCATGAGTTTAATCCCAGCACCCAGGAGGCAGAGGTAGGAGGATCCCTGTGAGTTCAAGGCCAGTCTGAGACTACACTGTGAATTCCAGGTCAGCCTGGGCTACAGTGAGACCCTACCTTGAAAACACAAGTCGAAAACCAGATACAGTAACTCATGCTTATAATCCCAGCTCTCTGAAGGCTGAGGAAGAAACACTGCTGTGAGTTCAAGGCCAGCCTGAGATAATGAATTCCAGGTCAGCCTAGGCCAGAGTGAGACCCTACCTCAAAAAAAAAAAACAAAAAAAAAAGCTGGGCGTGGTGGCACATGCCTTTAATCCCAGCACTTGGGAGGCAGAGGTAGAAGGATCGCCTACTCTAGTACGAGGCCACCCTAAGACTACACAGTGAATTTCAGGTCAGCACTGAGCCAGAGTGAGACCCTACCTCGAAAATAAATAAATAAATAAAGTCTAAACCGGGCGTGGTGGTGCACACCTTTAATCCCAGCACTTGGGAGACAGAGGTAGGAGGATCACTGTGAGTTTGAGGCCAGCCTGGGAAACCAAAGTATGTGTTGTCTTCAGCAACAGGAGCTCGCCATCTAGTTCTGGTGGGTGGCAACAGCAGTACAATAACCTGTATTGCGTTTAGGGTTCAGGGCATTCTGGACCAACAACTCAAAGAGGAAGCCTATTCCCAGGATACTCAGTTAATAACTTTAGGGCTTTGGGGAATGGTTTTATCCATTTACATCTGTTTAACTTTCCTTTATTTTGATTTTAATTAGCTTCTGTAGCAGCATGTTTCCTTTTATGGCCTTTTCACAATACACTATAAACATTTTTTTTCTTTATTTTTCACTATAATTCTAAACTATGACAAGACCTTGAACTATACTGGCTACATATAGAAGCCCATTTGTTATTTTAAGGAGGGCGATGTTGACCAATCTGTCCATATTCATAATGGCATAGCAGTGGCTTTTTCAAACTTACAAAGTGCCCAGGAAGGGGTTCAGTGTATGCACTGTCCATGGCTGCTAAACCACCACCAAGAAGAGTCTCTGACTGTGGGATGAAGATCAGAAGGTGGCCAGTGCCTCTTCCCCAAGCCTTGAGGACATATGACCATTTCCCTAAGGACAGCCAGAATTGTCTCTGGTCCAGGGTGGAACGCTACCTGACCACTGGCATTTTACTGCCAGGGCCGGTTTCATTCCTACAAACATGCCATGCATGGTCCCACGGTACACTCTGAATGTGCCCGTGCACACAAAGACCTGGCCTTTGGCAGGAAGTTCACAGTCTCACTGAGGGTCACTACTCACACTTTCCAGGTCTTCTCTCAGGTGGGTCTCATGCTGCAACTTTTCATGTAACTTTCTGTTTTCTATTTTTAAGAGTTCAATTTCTTCCTTGAGTTCAGTCTGAAGAAGTAGAAGTTTAACCTTGTGCTCAGCTTCCAAACCCAGGACTCTGGATGCCACCTGTGCGTCCACCTCCAAGGCCATGTCCTGTAAACACTGGAGATGTGCCTGTGTGAGCTCTGGGGGACAAGGGAACAGGGAGGACTGTCATCTGTTGTGACCCACCTACGTGCAGCACCAACAGAATGGCAGCAACTTTCTTTTTATTATTATTTTATTATTATTTATTTTTGTACTCATTGAATATAGTCAAGTTGGCACCATTGTTAGCCTCCTCCCTGTCCTTCCCCCTACACAGGGACCCTCTTTGTTGGGGTATATGGGTCATGCATTGTGGGGTTAGCCTTCAGTTTTGGGTAGGAGGAAATGTCTCTGCGTGTGGCTCTGACATTCTTTCTGGCCCCTCTTCTGCACATTTCCCTGAGCCATGTTGGATTCATTTTATGTATGCTTCAGCGTTGAGATCTTGGGAGAATGGCAGCAACTTTCAAAGGATTTAGGTAACAAGAAACCTTGGTTTGGCCCTCCTAAGAGTGGACGTAACTCTTTCAGCATCTACGTCTCAGGGCATAGCCCCGGCCTGTCCTGCCCTCAGTCCAAGGGTATACATAGCACACACTAGAGCTCAGGATGCTTGTTCAGGTCAGGTGTGACATACAACCTGCTTCTCATCACCTACGATAAGCCTTACACCCAGCACAGATGTGCCTGTGCAGGTACACACTGTCTGAGGCCTCAGCATAGGGAATGGGCCTGAGACCAGATACGCAGGGTCTGAGTGTGAGGTGAGCACACTCCCTTCTCCCCCATCAGGTCTAGACCTCCCTCTAAAGAGGAAGCAAAGGCCCAAGCCTTGGGATGCAACAAAGGACAAGCCATGCCATGAGGAATACATGGAACACAGCAGCAAAAATGACAGACCATGGGCTGGAGAGATGGTTTAGCAGTTAAGTGCTTGCCTGTGAAGCGTAAGGACCCCAGTTCGAGGCTCAATTCCCCAGGACCCACGTTAGCCAGATGGACAAGGGGGTGCGCGTGTCTGGAGTTCATCTGCAGTGGCTAGAGGCCCTGGAGTGCCCATCTTCTCTATCTGCCTCTTTCTCTGTCCGTTGCTCTCAAATAAATAAGTAAAAATAAACAAAAAAAATTTTTTTTAAATGTCAGACCTTGTCACAGGCAGCTGCAGAGGGCCACAGTGCAGCAGGACAAGAGCAGGAGGGGCATGTGCAACCACAGTCCCTGTCAGAACGTCTCACCCAGCTCAGAGTGAGCTCCAGACCAAGACAGACTCTTGGCAGCCAAGTGGAGCCAGATGCCATTCCTCAAAGTAGGACCCTCGAACTGGAGGATCATGAGTGGGGGCAACTGAGCAAAGCTAGAGGTACTTTTCTCACCAGCTGCCCACTCCTCCTGGAGCCACTCCTGACAGCAACTCCTGTCCCGCACCACGGGATCACAACTCGAGGATGGCCAAGGTCTCTCTATCCCACCACCACTGGACCATCCAATAGCTCCTTCCCCTGTGCTTCCTGGACAACCCAGTCTTGCTCTAACAAGCTGAGCTATCAGGCTAGGCCTGTACAGGCACAGCAGGTCCTAGTAACATCATCTACCATTGGTAAGCAGTTGTCACCAGAGCTGCCCACTGCCCAGCAACTCCCTCTTGAAAGTGAGTGCTGAGTACTGCCTCGTCAGACAACCCTGCCAGGAGCAAAACAGCTGCACACAAGGCAAGCCAACAGCACGTGCTCCCCCTAGGCCGGCCCTCCTCTAACTCCAACCCAAGTAACAGCATTTGGCACCTCACAGCAAGGGGGACTGTGCTTCCCTGAGAGGCTTGTACTCTGTGTGCACCAGCTCCAGAATAAGCAGCCAGGTGCCCACGTGCCCCATGACCAAGAATCACATCCCAGACTCCAGCCTTTCTCTGACATATCCCTGTTGGCTTAGCCTGCAACCTGTCATGGGAACAAGGTGCTAAGAAGGGCAAATGGGGCACACACCTTGGCTGTGCTGGTCTGAACGTGTAGATGGAAGCCTTGCCACTTCCAGCACCCCAGGCTCCAAGAAGCAGCTGTCTGATCCATCCTCCTTGATCTGGAAATGGAGTGAGGAACTCAATGCTTGTGACTTGTACCTGTATTTTTCTTCTAGCCCTGTCTGTGAACATGTCAGGCTCTCCTAGGGAAGAATTGCACAGGACAGACAGGCCAATTAGTAGCCTTGGTCACTTTGCTGTTATCGCCCGTGCAAGGCATTTTCTGCTTTGTTCAAAGGAAATACACTAAGACGTGCATGATTCACTAAATTACACACCATGCGTGGCATTCTTCACAAGACCATAGGAATGTCCACAATGCTTCTTCCTGTCCACCACTGTCCACATCAGACTACAGAACCCACAGAAGTAGTGGCTGCAGCCTGAGGACAGCGTGCTCCACCATGCAAGTGTCCAACAGGTAGAAGACAACCTTGCCCGCATGAATGAAGATGTGACCGTTTATCACAGTTGGGTGACTGCAGTACCCACAGGGCTCCCTATTTGCTGAAACCTTCCCTCCTGCCCTCAAAGTCATTGCAAAATGCCTTCTTCCCTTCCTGGGTCTCTCCTACTTCCAACCGTACATCCCAAGCCCAGAAATCTCTTAAACTCTAGGCTTCTGTGATCTGTCACCCACTAATAGCGGTGTCCCCATCACACTCCTGCCTGGTGCTAAGGGAAATGGCCCATGGAAGATTCAGACACTATGGAAGGCCATCTCAGCAGCCACACCAGGAACATGGTCAGAAGTCCCTTCAAATTCCCTCTTCTTTCCTCTCTCCCTGATTAAAAATATAAAAGATTAACAAAAAAAAAAAAAAAAAAAAAAGGAAATGGGCTGGAGAGATGGCCTAGCAGTTAAGGTGTTTGCCTGCAAAGCCGAGGGACTCATGTTTGACTCTCCAGGTCACACATAAGCCACTCAAGGTGAAACAAGCACGCAAGGTTGCACATGCACACAAGGTGGCACACACATATGGAGTTCAATTACAATGGCTGGAGGCCCTGGGGCGACAACAGTCTCCTGATAAAAATAAATAATAAAAAAGCTTTTTTAAAAAAAGTCCCTTCAAGTGTACTCTGCTGCTCTCCCGCAGGCTAACAGTTCTGCTTACCTCCTTGGCCACTCTGGTCCTTACAGGCATTTCCCACACAAACTCTGAGGTCAGCCTTTTAAACTCAAACCAGTCCCTCCTGCTGCCAGTCCCATACCTCCCATAAGACCCTACCTGCTCTAGTGTGGTGTCTCTGGCTTCTTCCTCTGCATGCTGTAACTACTGTCACTTCAACCACACAGAGATATCATCAGGTTCAACATCTACTGATCCCACCTTCCATGACATCCTTTCTCCCTCAGCATATCCCTTCCAGAGCCCAACTGGGGGCAAAGACATGTTCTTTGGCCCCACATAGAAGATCCACAAGGAGGCTCTGGTGCTGCCAAGTTCCAGCCCTGAAAATAGACCCTACTCTGTACAGGCTGAAAGCACCCTTGTAGATGGATCAACACACACTGAAAATGCGGCCAGAGATTCCTCAAAATTGTAAGCTATATCACCCTGAACCTCAAGCTTCAAATGAGCCCAAGTAAAATTCCCACAGTTGCAAAAATAAGCACCATGACTGATGAGAAAGATATGGCCCTGTGACAGTAAGCTGGACAGGGATGTCTCGCTGAGAATGGACAACACTGAGGGAAGGTTGTGAAGTTACCCTAGTGCCCTGAGGCCCTCTCCAAGGAAACAGAAGATCAGGCCCAATAAGCAAAGCGAAGACAGCCCCCACAAAAGCCCAAAAGTGAGCAAGGCCGAGGACTATTTAAACCAGGAGGGACAAAAACAACAAAGGGGAAATGGGCCAAGAGGTGAGGCGGCTGCAACAGACAGAATAGTGTTCAATACACAAATGAAAAGATACTCAACCTCATGAATAACCAAAGAAATACACATCAAAAGGAGACAACTGTTGGACTGGAGAGAAGGCTTAGCGGTTAAGGTACTTACTTCCAAAGCTAAGGACTAAAGTTCAATTCCGCAGAACCCACATAAGCCAGATGGTGGTCTGGAGTTTGCTAGCAGTGGCTAGAAGCCCTGACGTGCCCATTCTTTCTCTCTATATTTATCGCCCCCCCCTCCACAAATAAAAATAAATAAAATTTTTAAAAAGGAGACCCTGTCAATCAGACAAGGAACACCACACTTTGGTGATATCAATGGCCCAGCTATTGTAGGACTAGGAAGGAGGATTATAGACTGTGGCCCACTAACAAGCACACGTGCTTCTGACTACATATATACTCAATCCTTTTTATCTCCATCCTGAAACATAATGATAAGAAAAAAGTTGCTTACACACTTATGAAGGAAAATAGGGCAGAGAAAAAACAGTGAATCAACACCAGCCTACTATCAGCACAAAGAGGAGACCCCATGCAAGGTCACTGAGAAATCCTGCTTGAGCTGAGCTGAAAACTTCCGTGTAGACCTCCTGACAGAAAGCTGGAAAAAGCTATGGTGCATGTGGCACCATGGTAGAGAGAGAAGTCATTAGTGGAGATAAACAACAGTGGACACTGCAAACCTTTAAGTATGGCCAGCCAGACCAAATGAACCAAGAGATACAATACTGGCATGTCTGTTATGGGAGAAACCAACTGCTCTCTAATTGGACTGGAGGCCCGCTCCAAGGGAGGGGAAACATGCCTGATGCTGAAAAATCTATAACAGGAGAAGTCATGAGCCCTAGGGGGTGTCTGCCTAACGCATACATTATGCTCACCAAACTGCCCAGTAAGCACGTCTCTTCATGTGCATGCCCATATATTAATGCCACAATCACTTTTGGTTAGAGAAGCTTCTCTTTTCTTTTCAGGTCCTCAGAGATGACTCAAAAGGCACCTTAGTGCTGCAAAGAAGTGAAAGGTAAGAGAAGTGAAGGGCAAGAGGCATGCTCAGCACTGAAACATCACTATCACACCTTCTAGGGCTGAGGGTCCATTAAGGAAGAGGTGGCAGAAAGAATGTAAGAGCCAAAGGACTTACTATGGTAGGACTCCTTACCATGCACTCTTCCAGACACAAAATGGCCTGGATCATGACTTTGTAGTGCCTAGCACTACCTACACAAGACCATCATAATAGCAGGAAAAGATGATGATATCAAAATAAAAGAGACTGATGGGGTCGGGTGTGGTGGTGCATGCCTTTAATGCCAGCTCTCAGGAGGAAGAGGTAGGAGGATTTCCATGAGTTTGAGGCCAGCCTAAGACTACATAGTGAATATAGTGAATTCCAGGTTACCCTGGGTTAAAGCTAGAGCTTGCCTTGAGAAACCACAACAAAAAACACAGAAAAAAAAAAAAAAAACCACCAAAGTATAGGCAGGCAGGTATGCGGTGTGGCAGAGGAAGCCTTGCTGAAAGCCAGGAGACAGAGCAAAATACAAGAATCAGGACTAGAGGAAAGAAAAGAAGGGCAAGGCAGCCTCTTGGTTTTGTCTTAATCCACCAGAAAAACAGGACATAAGAGTGAGGTCAGAGGTGTTTCCCAAGCGGAAAATCAAGCTTCCCTCGGTGTGATGAATCAAAGGACAGAAAAGCAGATTTTATGACATGAACAACAGTCTATTTCTAAATTAACTACTGATCCTCAACATTTCCTCCATGACTTAAAAACAGCCTGGAAGCCAGATATGGTGGCACATGGCTTTAATCCCAGAAGTAGCAAGATCACCATGAGTTCGAGGCCACCTTGAGACTACATAGTGAATTCCAGGTCAGCTTGGGCTACAGTGAGACCATACCTGGGTGGGGTGTGGAGACGCAGGGGACAGCCTGGAGGACAGCTGGGAAGATGGCTCAGTGGCTAATGGCTCTTGCTTGCAAGCCTGGCAGTCAGGGTTCAATTTCCCAGTACTCACATAAAGCTGGACACAAAATGAGCATTTGTCCATAATCTCAATGTGACTACAGCAATAGGTGATCTGAGAGAATCCACAAGTTCATAGGCCAGCTGGACTGGCGCACATGCAATGACAAGAACAAGGAAGACCCCCATCTCAAGCAAGGTGGAGGAGTGCACAAACACCCGAGCATGTCCTCAGACCTGCACATGCGCCAAGTGGTCTATGGTGGGCACGCATCCACACACTAGCGCGTACACACACGTGGTCTATGGTGGGCACGCATCCACACACTAGCGCGTACACACACGTGGTCTATGGTGGGCACGCATCCACACACTAGCGCGTACACACACGTGGTCTATGGTGGGCACGCATCCACACACTAGCGCGTACACACACGTGGTCTATGGTGGGCACGCATCCACACACTAGCGCGTAAACACACGTGGTCTATGGTGGGCACGCATCCACACACTAGCGCGTACACACACGTGGTCTATGGTGGGCACGCATCCACACACTAGCGCGTACACACACGTGGTCTATGGTGGGCACGCATCCACACACTAGCGCGTACACACACGTGGTCTATGGTGGGCACGCATCCACACACTAGCGCGTACACACACGTGGTCTATGGTGGGCACGCATCCACACACTAGCGCGTACACACTCGCCTAGTGCTCTCCCACCTCTGGCTGCTCAGGTTGAAGATCATGCGGACCCAGCTGCTCTTCGCCTTCTCTGCCAGACGTCACTTCTGGAAACATACAGGATAAACTAGGAGAAAAAACATGTTTAAAACTTCAGTGTACCCTGTTCTTGCCAGCATGCTCCCTCTGCCCTCGGGCCCAACCCCATAGAGCTAAGGCATCTATGTAAAGGTAGGATTATGCTCAGCTGGTGTCACAACACAGGGGAGAGAGGCCAACTGCCCAGCAACCAGCAGCCAGCACAGAGGCCACACTGGCAACTCAGTGGGAAGGCGCAGCAAACAGGCAGCTGCTTGGGTCGAGTGCAGTCCATGGAATGTGGTTCTAAGACAGTTCTGCTGGCCCCACTCGCATCAGAGTACAAATGAGGGATGCAAACCCAGTCTAAGTCCCACATTTCACAGGCCCTCTGGACATCAACACCACTCCCAGCGCTGGGGATGGAACTCAGTGGGTAGAAAGCTTGTCTAGAATTCAGGAACCCCTGAGCAAGGTGACACATACCTGTACTCCTAGCACTTGGGAGGTGGAGCCAGGAGGAGCCGAAATGCAAGGTCATCCTCAGCTACATAGGGAGTCTGAGGACAGCGCAGGCTAGAGACTCTTGTTTTAAAAATGAAGAAACCCACATTGCTTCCTTTACCTGACTTCTGCAGACTCTAGAGGAGAGTCCTCCCTTGCCTCCTGCAGCCGTTGCTGGAACAGAGTCAGGTCTTCCTGATAAGTCTTCTCAGCATCCTTCAGCTTCTTCTCAAAGTAAACCCTGAGCTGCTCCAGCTCCGACTCATGCTGGGCTCTATCCCGCTGCTGCTGCTGAGCGAAGTCCAACCGCAAGTGTTCTAGCTCCTCCAGGGGAGACTCTCCGCTCAGGAGCGGGTCCCAGGGATCTTCAGCAGAATGAAGACACAATTACCCCCAAATGAAACAACAAACCAGAACACAGAAAGGTTCCTGGGGAGATGTTGAGAAAGGCCCAATCCCAGAGCCTATGAATGGATGAGGACAACCCCCCCCTGCACATACACACATGCACCTATGGTTCACTCAGTATCTCTTGAGTCCCTTAAAAAAGAAATCTGAGGGCTGGAGAGATGGCTTAGCGGTTAAGCGCTTGCCTGTGAAGCCTAAGGACTCTGGTTCGAGGCTCGGTTCCCCAGGTCCCACGTTAGCCAGATGCACAAGGGGGCGCACGCGTCTGGAGTTCGTTTGCAGAGGCTGGAAGCCCTGGTGCACCCATTCTCTCTCTCTCCCTCTATCTGTGTTTCTCTTTGTGTCTGTCACTCTCTAATAAATACGTTAAAAATCTAAAAAAAAAAATCTGAGTTTTGGGCTAAGTCATTTGCCTGCAAAGCCAAAGAATCCTGGTTTGATTCTTCAGGACCCACATAAGCCAGATGCACAAGGCAGCACATGCATCTGAAGTGTTTGCAGTGGGTGGAGGCCCTGGTGCGCCTGTGCCCGTGTTCTCTCTCTCTCTCTCTGCCTCTTTCTCTCTCTCAAATAAATAAATAATTTTTTTTTTAATCTGAGTTTTTTCCAGCTAGTGGTACAAAGACTAGAGCAACCAGAATTGTGGCAGAAAGCCATTGTAACCTGCCACAATTCCAACGAGCTCATTGATGGATTTAGAGTATCACATAGCCACTGACTCACTCTTGGATTTCAGGTGTGGGAAGCAATGGGCAGAAACTCAGATACAACACTTCATATTTCCAGTGAGCTTATAACTGCGTTTTGAAGCTACCAACATAATACTTTGCTACACAATAACAGAAAAGCAACACATACCACACCCAAGCTTGTGGACTAGAGAACACGGCTAGCTGGCCTCCGGCAGTCACTAACAAACAATGCAGACTAAGTCAGCTACTACACCTGACATTACAGACCCAAGTTCCCCATGTCCTGGGATGCAGGATGATAGCCCATGGCAGAATATGCTCCATCATATGTACAAGCAGCTCCACCTCTGGACCCATCTCTTCTCTTCTCCAGCCTCCAGTAACAGATGGATCCCAAGAAAAAGATAAACTGACATGTTGGCAGCCATACCTAGCCATAGACACAGCTCCAGGCCTCACTCACCACCACACAACAAAAAGGGATTTGCCAAGTGGTGTATTTCTTGCTCATCCTGCTCCTCCATCCAAATCACATTTGCCCTCAGAAGCAACCAAGAGTCTTCAAGGTTTTTGTGCAAATGAATACCAAGAAAGGATGTTGGTTGGTGCCAGGCTCCTGTGACCTTGGATTCTGGTGAGCTGAACTGAACCCGCCCTCTCTGCCCCTGGGCACAACTGTCTCTGCTGCTCTTGGGCAGCCATGTGCACCTGCTGCACGAAGACTTTCCTGACACAAAAGGTAAGGGTCGAGATTCCGGGTCTTGCCGAGCTCAGCTGAGGGAGACCAGACTGGAGTGGCCTCAGCAAAAGCTGGAGCTACATACAGGAGCACAACACCACCTGTTGTTGTTTTCTTTTTCCAATTTTTTTTTAATTTTATTTATTTATTTATTTATTTATTTATTTGAGAGCGACAGACACAGAGAGAAAGACAGAGAGAGGGAGAGAGAGAGAATGGGCGCGCCAGGGCTTCCAGCCTCTGCAAACGAACTCCAGACGCGTGCGCCCCCTTGTGCATCTGGCTAACGTGGGACCTGGGGAACCGAGCCTCGAACCAGGGTCCTTAGGCTTCACAGGCAAGCGCTTAACCACTAAGCCATCTCTCCAGCCCTCCAATTTTTTTTTTATTAACAACTTCCGTGATTATAAAAAATATCCCATGGCAATTCCCTCCGTCCCCCCACTTTCCCCTTTGAAAGTGCACTCTTCATCACATCCCCTCCTCCTCTCAACCAGCCTCTCTTTCATTGTGATGTCATCATCTTTTCCTCCTAGTATGATGGTCTTGTGTAGGTAGTGTCAGGCACTGTGAGGCCATGGAGATCCAGGCCATTGTGGACAACACCTGTTTTGAAGCAGCTCTCAGGATCCACACAGCCATGAGCAGAAAGCCTCACCCCACCCTGGACTCCCAGTGCCTGCTAAGAAGGACCTGCGATGGCACGCAGTAGTGTTTTCAGGTAAAGCTGAGCACTCTCAATACCTCATCCGACACATGAAGGACACCTTGCTGCAGGCCAGTCTATGTCATCAGGACACAGTAATGGCTGCTACTTAGCTGGCATGTTAAGGGACAAAAGTCAAAACTCTCCCAAATGAAACAAGACACACTATGGCCACACTACCCTGAGCATGCCAATCTCACCTGCAGAAGGTGCTTTCATGATGGAAACCAAGCAAGCTTACAAAGTCACTTTGGTTTCAGTTTTTGAGGTGAGGTCTTGCTCTAGCCCAGGATGACCTGGAATTCACTATGTCTCAAGCTGTCCTCAAACTTAGTGATCCTCCTACCTCTGCCTCCCAAGTGCTGGTATTGAAGGTGTGTGCCACCACACCTGGCTTACAAAGGCACTTTTTGTGCTCACTGTAAGTTTTAAATTCTGGGGTTCCAACAACTAAACCCATACAGGGGTGGGGGACTCAGCAGTTAAGCCTGTGACTATATGGTATAAAGTGCTGGGTTCCATTTCTACCTCCTTGACTAGACAGATAGAAAAATAAATGAGCCGGGCGTGGTGGCGCATGCCTTTAATCCCAGCACTTGGGAGGCAGAGGTAGAAGGATCGCTGTGAGTTCGAGGCCACCCTGAGACTCCATAGTGAATTCCAGGTCAGCCTGGGCTAGAGTGAAACCTTACCTCGAAAAACCAAAAAAAGAAAAATAAGGGCTGGAGAGATGGCTTAGTGGTTAAGCACTTGCCTGTGAAGCCTAAGGACCCCGGTTCAAGGCTCAGTTCCTCAGGACCCACATTAGCCAGATGCACAAGGGGCGCACACATCTGGAGTTCGTTTGCAGTGGCCGGAGGCCCTGGCGCGCCCATTCTCTCTCTCTCTCTCTCTCTCTCTCTTTCTCTGTCTCTCTCAAATAAATAAATAAATAACAACAAAAAAAAAAAAAGAAAAAAAAGAAAAAGAAATGATACACACATAGATGATAAACAGGTAACTAAAATAAAACCACAGAGCTTTAAGCTTTCAAGGATCTAAATTCTCCCACAAAATTCCTCACCATTAAGTTCCTTTCTTTTGGTTCTCAGAGACTCAAGCTGGGACCACAGGCACCTGATTTCTTCTTGTGATTGGGCCTTCAGGTCTTCATAGGATGCCTGAAGATTCTCTAACTGTGGAAAAGAAAAATGTAATTGGCTGGAGAGATTGCACAGTGGTTAAGGGGTGTGCCTGCAAAGCCCAAGGACCTGAGTTCAGTTTCCCAGTACCCACATAAAGCCAGATGCAGAAGGTGGTGCAGATGTCTGGAGTTCATTTGCAATGGCTGGAGGCCCTTGAACATGCATTCGGTCTCTATCTGCTTCTCTCTCTCTCTCTCTCAAATAAAAACTAAAATATCCATGTAAGTACCTAAGGAGATGAGTCTAAGGCAGGGCCTGTGTGATTTTATGGCACTGTGTCTCTTTGTAAACACCCCTGAGCCTCACATAGTAATACAGATCCCAAACATGTAGCTCAGAGGTCAGCAAGAGTAACAAACAAAATGGACCAGTACCACAACTCTGCCCAAGTGAGAACAAGGCCATTTTAAAAGCAACAATCAGCAGTGTTGTACACTTGTCACCTCAGCTACTCAGGAATCTGAGAGAGGAGAATCAATTGACCCCTGGCACATTGGGGCCAGCCATAGCAAGATCCTACCTCAAAACAAACAAACAAAAAGAAAACAGAAACAAAGAAAGAGAAAGAAGAGAAAAAGAAAAAGGGAGCCAAGTGTGGAGGTACATGCCTTTAATTCCAGCATTCAGGAGATAGAGGTAGAAGGATCACTATGAGTTCAAGGCCAGCCCGGGACTACAGAGTGAGTGCCAGATTAATCTGGGCTTGAGTGAGCCTGACCTTAAAGGGGGGGGGGGTAATTGTCCATAGAATAACTTCAGCCTGGGCATTGCCCTGGGAGAAGCACATCCACCTGTTTATTGGCCTGAGCCACAACATGCAATGTTCCTAGTGCACTGTGCTGCCCCATGCACAACGCCTATGAAAGTATAACACGGGCACTTAGTATAGAATGGGGTCACACTTGGAGACCACTGATGGAACTCCAGGACAGACATATTATAATGGGCTTCACTACAAACTCACATAGAGCAGTCTTGGGAAACAACGTGAGGCCATAGTACTTATTATTCAAAAAATAAGAAGACTCTCCCTGTTCATGTTAAAGAAGCAGGTTATCATCCACTTTGATAACAAACTTTGCTATATTGTAGCCTATTGCTAAGAGTCCACACACCTATACAGCACAACTGATGAACAGTGTTCCTACTGTGGAACTAACTCTCAATGCTCACTTAAATCACCTGGACCACAGAGAAAGTAAAGCCCTGGGGTCAGGGCCATGAGCCCCGACCTTTGTGATGTCCATACTCGGGCCTCCAGGACCACCTGATGACTGCCCCCAGCAGGAGTCCGAGTGGCCACTTCTGGTAGCTTCACCAGTATGAGAACTTGTCAACACACTGATGAAAGAAAAAAGCCTCACAGCCGGGCATGGTGGTGCACACCTTTAATCCCAGCACTTGGGAGGCAGAGGTAGTAGGATCGCTGTGAGTTCAAGGCCACCCTGAGACTCCATAGTGAATTCCAGGTCAGCCTGGGCTACAGTGAGACCCTACCTCGAAAACAAAAAAAAAAAAAAAGAAAAAAAGAAAAAAGCCTCACATTTAAGATTATGGTCTACAAAACCAGGCAAAGATAGAACAAAAAAAGAAAGTTACAAACCAATCTCCCTCATGAACATAGATGCAAAAATTCTCAACAAAATATTGGCAAACAGAATACAGAATATATCAGAAAGATCATTCACCCTGACCAAGTAGGCTTTATCCCAGAGACGCAGGGATGGTTCAATATATGCAAATCTATAAATGTAATACATTATATAAATGGGTTGAAGGACAAAAATCACATGACCATCTCATTAGATGCAGAGAAAGCGTTTGACAAAAATCCAACATCCCTTCATGATAAAAGTTCTACAGAGACTGGGAATAGAAGGAACATATCTCAATATAATAAAAGCTATTTATGACAAGCCTACAGCCAACATATTACTAAATGGGGAAAAACTGGAAACTTTTCCACTAAAATCAGGAACAAGACAAAGGTGTCCACTGTCCCCACTTTTATTTAATATAGTTTTGGAAGTCTTAGCCATAGCAATAAGGCAAGAGACACACATAAAAGGGATACAAATTGAAAAGGAAGAGATCAAGTTATCATTATTTGCAGATGACATGATTCTATACATAAAGGACCCTAAAGACTCTACTAGCAAACTGTTAGAGCTGATAAAAACCTACAGCCATGTAGCAGGATACAAAATAAATACACAGAAATCAGTACCCTTCATATATGCTAACAACAAACACACAGAGGATGAAATCCGAGAATCACTCCCATTCACAATTGCATCAAAAAAAATAAAGTACTTGGAATAAACCTAACCAAGGAAGTAAAGAATCTATACAATGAGAACTTTAAAACACTCAAGCGAGAAATTGCAGAAGACACTAGAAAGTAGAGAAACATCCCTTGTTCCTGGATTGGAAGAATCAATATTGTGAAAATGGCAATCTTACCAAAAGCAATCTACACATTTAATGCAATCCCTATCAAAATTCCAAAAGCATTCTTCATGGAAATAGAAAAAACAATCCAAAAATTCATTTGGAATCATAAAAAACCTAAAATATCTAAAATAATACTGAGCAACAAAAATAAGGCTGGTGGTATCACCATACCTGATTTTAACTTATACTACAGAGCCATGGTAACAAAAACAGCGTGGTACTGGCACAAAAACAGACATGTAGATTAGTGGAGCAGAATAGAGGACCCAGATGTAAGTCCAGGTAGCTATAGCCACCTGATATTCGATAAAAATGCCAAAAATACTCATTGGAGAAAAGACAGCCTCTCAGCAAATGGTGTTGGGAAAACTGGATATATATCTGTAGAAGGATGAAAATAGATTCTTCTCTCTCGCCATGCACAAGAATTAAGTCCAAATGGATTAAAGACCTTAACATCCATCAGACCTAAAACTCTGAAACTGCTAGAGGAAAAAGTAGGGGAAACCCTCCAACATATTGGTCTTGCCAAAGACTTTCTGAATACAACCCCAATTGCTCAGGCAATAAAACCACAGATTAATCACTGGGACCTCATGAAATTACATAGATTTTGCACTGCAAAGGACATAGTGAAAAAAGCAAAGAGGCAACCTACAGAATGGGAAAAAATCTTCGCCAGCTATATATCTGATAGAGGATTAATATCTAGGATATACAAAGAACTCAAAAAGTTAAATAATAAGGAATCAAATAAACCAATCAAAAAATGGGCTATGGAGCTAAATAGAGCATTCTCAAGAAATATGAATGACATATAAGCATCTAAAAAAATGTTCTACGCCACTAGTCATCAGGGAAATGCAGATTAAAACTACATTGAGATTCCATCTCACTCCTGTCAGATTGGCCACCATCATGAAAACAAATGATCATAAATGTTGGCTCAACCATGTTTATTGCTGCTCAATTTATAATAGCTGGGAAATGGAACCAGCCTAGATGTTCCTGAACTGATGAGTGGATATTGAAGATGTGACACATTTATACAATGGAGTTCTATTCAGTGGTAAAGAAAAATGAAGTTATGAAATTTTCAGAAAAATGGATGGATCTGGAAAGGATTATACTAAGTGAGGTAACCATGGCCCAGAAAGCCAAGCACCACATGTTCTCCCTCATATGTGGATCCTAGCTACAGATGACTGGGCTTCTGTGTGAGAATGAAAATACTTAGTAGCAGAGGCCAGTAAGTTAAAAAGGAGACATAAAGGGTAGAGAAAGGAAGGGAGGAGGGTACTTAATAGGTTGGTATTGTATATATGTAGGTACAATGATTGAGATGGGGAAGTAATATGATGGAGAATGGAATTTCAAAGGGGAAAGTGTGGGGGGGGGAGGGTATTACCATGGGATATTTTTTATAATCATAGAAAATGTTAATAAAAATTGTGAAAAGAAAAAAAAAAAAAAGAATATGGTCTACTGGACATGGTGGCACACACCTTTAATCCCAGCACTCGGGAGGCAGGCAGAGGTAGGAGGAGCGCCGTGAGTTTGAGGCCAGCCTGAGACTATATAGTGAATTCCAGGTTAGCCTAGGCTAGGGTGAGACCCTACCTCGGAAAAAATAATAATAATAAGGGCTAGAGAGATGGCTTAGCGGTTAACACACTTGCCTGCAAAGCCAAAGGACACAGATGGAATCCCCCAGAATCCATGTAAGCCAGATCCACAAGGGGATACATGCATTTGGGGTTTGTTTGCAGTGGCTAGACGCCTTGGCGCACCCATTCTCTCTCTCTCTGTCAAATAAATAAATAAATAAATATATTTTTAAAAATTAAGTTCTGGGCTGGAGGGGTGTCTTAGCAGTTAAGGTGTTTGCAAAACTAAAGGACCCAGGTTCGATTCCCCAGGACCCATGTTAGCCAGATGCACAAGGGGGCGCATGTGACTGGAGTTCATTTGCAGTGGCTAGAGGCCCTAGCACACCCATTCTCTCTGTCTCTCCCTCTTTCTCTGTCAAATAAATAAATAATAAAATATTTTTTTAATTAAGTAGTTTACTGAATTATGGTCAGAAAATGTTGCCTTACACTCCTAGCGTTTGTGATCTTATAACCCTCTCAGGAATACGTATTCTGAGATAAAGACCAAACTTTAACATGTGAACTTCACAGATGCTATCCAAACACTAAGTAATTTACTACTCAAGTTTTGGCTGGTTAGATTGTATGAAATGGCTGAGATCCAAAATCTTTTTTTTTTTTTTTTAATTAATTTATTTGAAAGCAGATAGAGACAGAGAGAAATGGGATTGACAAACAGAATGGGCACACCAGAGCCTCTAGCCACAACAAACCAACTCCATACACATGCACTACTTTGTGCATCTGGCTTTATGTGGATACTGGGGAATCAAACCCAGGCCATTAGGCTTTGCAGGCAATCACCTGAACTGCTAAGTTATCTTTCCTGCCCCAAAAATCTTTTAAAACATCCTTAATACACCAAATAATTAACAGTAAGCTCTGACCTACCTCAAACTGCTTTTCTTTTTCTTTTTCTCTGAATTTCAACTCTAAGTCTTCCAAATACTGGCAATGTTCTGACTGTAGGTCTTCCTGTAATTTCTTGATGGCTTCTTGGTGCTGAGTCTCCAGGCTCTTAAGGGAAACTGGAAGGCAATACAGATATCACCTATTTTTGACAAGATGATGCTTTCTTCCTCAGCATGTCACCATGTGAGCCAACAGCTCAGATGCAGACGACTGTCCCCAGCATGCTTCATCCATGCACACCTGAGCACTGTCACAGGAGGGGCATAGCTGAGCAGGTTCCTTCCAGATACCATCTCAGCAACCAGCCTGCTTTCCCTAGGAAGAAGATGTACATGGACACAGAGACAAGCAGACCATGCCCCTTGACGTACAAGGATCAGGGCGGAACACGTGGCCCTGGAGCATCAAAGCGTGTTACTGCTTCATAAGTGGACGTGTAGAAGACATCTGTGAGGCAAACAGTGGACAGGCTCAGCGGCTCCGGAGCCGCACACAGCCTCAGTGCCTGCAGCACAGAAGCAAGTCCAGTCACAGGGTGCTACTCGACTGTCACACAGCCTCCTCCAGACCAATTGGCTTTTTGTTTATTTTTTGTTATTGTTTTACTTAATTTTTTTTTTTTTTTTTACTTTTAGGGAAAGACAGAGAGAATTGACACTATCTACTACATTCGAACTCCAGACATGCGCATGACTTTGTGCCATGCATCATCTTGTGTATCTGGCTTACATGGGTGCTGGGGAGTTGAACCTGGGTCCTTAGACTTCACAGGTAAGTGCCTTAACTGCTAAGCCATCTCTCCAGCACCCAATTCGCTTTTATCAGATGCTCACCTTCAGCCTGTGTTTTGGCTTTAAACATCTTCTCTAACTCAGCCCTTTGTTCTGCCAATTCTTTCTGAAACTGGTTTTGCAAACTCTCCATTTCTGACTGGTGCTTTGCAGATAATTCTTTGCGCAAATTTTCCAAGCATAACTCTTTTTCAGATTTCCAGTCTTGCTTCAGATTCTAATTAAAAAGAAAAAGATCATGGTCAGTAGCTCACATATGTAGTAAAGAGATATTAACCACACAGTCTGAAACCTGAGCTGAGTCATTCGCCAGCCCCAGACTGAACAGGCCTTGGGAAATGGGCTTTTGATGGCTGAAAGGACAGAAACAGAAGAGGCACAAGGCAAACAGCCAGAGAAGAAAGCAAGGCTAGTTACCCCATAGTACAAGCAGTCTCAGAATCTCAGGTTCATCATATAACCAATTTGAAAGACCTGAAGCTGTCTCGCTAGGAGATCCAAGGGAACAATGGCAACTTTGCTGACACATTTTCAAGGGCTAGTCTGTCCTATGAAATCAGTCCTTACCAGTCCCAAACTCACTGATTCCCTCAGATAATGCCTGAACACTGCCAGGATGCTGATTCAGGTGGTACTTCCAAACCAGTCAAGGCTGGGAGTTAACCTGCCCCCGTTAACCCTCCCAACATCCAAGTGCACCACCCCACACCTCTCATAACATTTGCTGCCTTCTATCAGACGCAAGTCTGCGAGGATGGGGAGAGCAATCCAGAACACCACATAAGAAGAGGCTGCGAGCCGGGAGAAGTGGCTCAGTGGTTAAGTGTGCTTCCTGCGCAAGCCTGAGGGCCTGAGTGAGACTGCCTGAGCTTAAATCTCCAGATCCCATGTAAAATGCTGGGCATGGACACATGCATCTGTATCCCAGACACACAGGAGCAAGAATTATCAAAGTTCTGCAAGCTCTAGAATATGCAAAAAGAGACTCCAGCTCTAAAAAAGACCAAGCAGAAGGGTAATGAAGCAGGACCCACAATATACATATAGGACACTACAAGGGCACAGACGTGCATACACCACACTACACTACTCACCAAAACACACAGACAAGCAAAAAAAAAAAAAGTTACTTGGAACCTTCACATTACAGAAATTAATCTAAAAATAATAAAATAAATTATTAAATAATTACACAAAGATGAGTAATTCATTTTCTACAAGCACATCACATTGGACTGGATTTCTGACTGTATCAAGGCAAAGGGTATTTCACTGAATGGTGAAAGAAAAACAATGTATACACCCAAAGCTGCATTCCAAACCCATCACACACCTCTATAATCTGGGCGTTTTTCTCCATTTCTGACCGTAACTTCTCCTTCAGTTCAGCTGCAAGATAAGCATAACAAGTTGTTCAGACCACTGAGTCTCAACTTTCACCACTCAGGAAATGGGGCTCTGGTGCACACTAGCCACTCATGAACACTTGCCATGCACATGAGGTAACAGGACATCTAGATGATATTTAAATAACAAACTTAACCATGCCAAAAGAAACGATGAGATTCTTAGCCATACAGGACCTTCTAAGAGAATGCCTACAGATCAACTACTAGGACACCCATCACTGACATCTCGAAGTTTGTGTGAATCTTCTGGCAGAAGGATTCTGAATCAAAACATGGGAGAATGTCATAGGGTCCAGTGATAGCGAACCCAAGAGTGGAGAAGCCAACTGTGCCTCAGGAGTTGAGGAGCCTCCTAGGAGGTTTTAGGGCAAAAGAAGGACAGGTCTGGAAAAGGGGGATCACTGGCAGGTGTGGACACTAGGGTGTGGAGCTAAGAGGTAGAAATTGCATAAAAGAAACTAAGACAACTGGTCTCTAGAGCTGTGGGGAGAGACAAACAGGAGAGGCCTTTCCAGCAGCACCACAGCTAGAAATGCTTGTCTGCCACACACAGCTGGAGAGGCAAGCAAGAAAATAAGCTCACCCAGTGCTAGCTCTCTGTTCAGGTAAGAAGTGATCTAAACTAGGGCAATGAAGAACTCTGTACAACTCAGCACACACCAAAAGCCATCAATAAGCTGCTCCCCCCCCCCCGGGTGGATTATATACCATGGGAATTACCTGCCAATAAAGATAATGCTTAAAAGCCAGGCATGGAGCTAGGTGTGGTGGAGCACGCCTTTAATCCCAGCACTCAGGAGGCAGAGGTAGGATTGCCGAGTTTGAGGCCACCCTGAGACTACAGAGTGAATTCCAGGACAGCCTGAGCTAGAGTGAGACCCTACTTTGGAAACCAAAAAAAGAAAGCCGGGCGTGGTGGTGCACACCTTTAATCCCAGTACTCAGAAGGCAGAGGCGCGAGGATCGCTGTGAGTATGAGACAAGCCTGGGACTGCAGAGTGATTTCCAGATTAGCCTGGGCTAGAGTGAGATCCTACCTCGAAAACAATTTTAAAAGTTCAAAAAGCTGATGTTTAATAAAGATGTGCACAAATGCACTGGCTACTTTAGCAGAAAATACACCATAAAGTTGCACACAAATGGGTCATCATATCACCCCTTCAAGGCCTCAGGAGCATCATGGAAGGACAGAGAGTATGAGCCAGCAGAGGGGAGGAGCGGTGTGGACGCTGACTTCACAGCAGCTGGGATTCCCTGCACAGACTGAGCCCATCAACGCCTTCCCATGGAGAAGGGAGGAGCTCACGAAGCCCCGCCCCTCCCTGAGAATCTAGACACAGCTGACAGTCCATAGGGCAGGAAGACATTGTGTCCAGTAGTAGTATTGCCGCTGGTAAGGTTTCCATGTCCCTTTTAACAACTCCTCACTCATGCTCCTGTAAACAACCCTGACATGAAACACACTGGGTCATCAAAACACACGTGCACAGAGTGGAGACTACCTGGGAAGAGGAAGGGAATCGGCCAGAGTGGGAACAGGAAAGGGTAATAGGGAGATAATGATGATTATTATATTTATTACGTTATATATTCACATGTATGACAATGTCATAATGAAGCCCTCAATGTATAATTTAATGTACACTAATAAAAACACTTGAAAACAAAACATATGCCACGCTGGACCTGGTGGTACACAAACTCTTAGCACTCAAGGCCAAGGCAGGAGGAGTGTAAGCTTGAGGCCAGCCTGGGCTACACAATGAAAGTGTCTCAAAAACAAAAAACAAAAAACAGCCAAAGCCAGGCATAATGGTGCACACCTTTATCCCCAGCACTCAGGAGGCAGAGGTAGGAGGACTGCCATGAGTTCAAGGCCACCCAAAAACTACTTAGTAAGATCCAGGTCAGCCTGAGCTAGAATGAGACCCTACCTTGAAAAAGCAGGGGGAAAAAAAAGCGTATGCCGGTAGCACATGTCCTTGAAGCCTATGGTGCCCACAGTCTGGGTTTATAGGGTCTGCATCTGGCACTTGAAAAGCTGCTCATTATTAGCTAGAGATGAGAAGTGGAATTTGCCAAGTCAGAAGGAAGCCTCAACCCTGACAGTCCTGTGTTGGTTCTCGGAATCCAAGAGGCGGTTCCGCTAACGTGGTATCTTGGCCATTCCAGGCAGCTTGAGGCATTGGGATGAGGAAGGCTGGACTTCCGGCTGCAGTGTTGTTTTTTCCACAGAACTTTGTTGGTAGTGGCTTCTGTGTGAGACTCCTGATGCTAGCCTGAGCCCTGCAGAACATAGTTCCTAGTGATGTGGACACTGAAACTGGAGCCATGAGCCCCTCTTTACTTCTTCACAAGACTGCGTGTGCAATGACAGCTTGGGGTTTGGCTTTGTGCTGTGGTCCAGTGCAGGCCCTCTTCCCTCACACACTGAAAACATCTCCAGTCAAGATGAAAGACAGGCAACTCAAATGTAACTGCTCATAGTGCATGTGTGTTCACATCAGGCCAGCTGCGTTCAATCCCAGACCCTCACCAGTAATCTTAGTTGAGCCTAGAAGACAACACATAGTGTTGAAGTCTCAGGTCAGAGGGATGTGTGCAACAAACGTGGAGAGAGTTCACTAAACCCCATGATCTCTCCCTGGCCTGCAGAACTGCTCCCATTGATTCACATAGCGAGGTAGCATGTTTGTACTGTGGTTGGTGACTGCATTCTGAAATTCAGAAGGCATTCAGTGAAGTTGAGGTTTGAAGTCCGAAGGGGGTCAGGAGTTTGATAGTTTTGCAGGTAGGATTATAACCACCAAAAGGCAAAGACTTGTAAGACTGGGGCTCTGTGAAGCTTTAAATGATCATTTAAGTCTGGCAGAGGGCCTTAAACAATCATGCATGACTCAGAACAGCCTGAACATCGCAGAGGCTGCTTCCTGTGTACCGGGACCAAAGAAAAACTCAAATTGTTCTGCTTTGGTAACTCCTATGTGCACCCCATGGGTGACTTCTGAGGCTTGGACTATGTATTTTGAAGAACTTCAAAACTGGTGAAGGGGAGATAAAGAGCACTGATCTCCACCTTGAGGTACAGCCAACACAGGAAGTGGTTGGAGTCTACAGATCTCATTCCTCAAGTCCCATTTCACCTTGGGAATGTGAAAGGAAGCTTTACCCTGTCAATCTCATGGCAGTCCTGGAGGCATTACCGCAGAAGGTAATACTCATACAGAGAAAGAAAGATCAAGAAGACTCCTGGACAGCAGATATATCTTAATGCCCTGTGGAAGATGTCTGAGAAAATGATGTTTGAGAAGAGATCAAGGGAGGCAAAGACCTTCTGCCCACTCTGGGTCCCATCACTAGCATAATCTTGGGGATGGGTAAGTTCTAGAACTGAGTCACTGTGATGGTTCTGATCTTATGTTAGTAAAAACAATTAACCCCCCCCCCAAAAAAAGGCATATGCCAACCACACCTGGAAAAGTTTTGTTTTGTTTTTTGAGGTAAGGTTTCACTGTAGCCCAGGCTGACCTGTAATTCTCTATGTAGTCTCAGGTGGCCTTGAACTCATGGCGATCCTCCTACCTCTGCCCCATAAATGAAGGGATTAAAGGCATGCACCACCAAGCCCGGCTAAGATTTTTGTTTGAAGTGCCTATTTGATCCACCGTGTCAATCTGCACCACTATCATTTCTAAAAAGAGCAGATATGTCAAGCCTGGACACGGTACCACAGCACAGTGTACTCAGACAAGTTTCTCGTGCTTACAGCAACTGGGTGCCATCACCACCTGGAACCTGCCACATGGAGGAACCACCGGGTAGGCTAACCTGCCTCCTGATGGGCAGAAACAGGAGTGTGTGCATAGCAGAAGGGGAAGAATGGCTTAAAACCTAAGCTGTTCTTAAGGAAGTCCCTATGAAGCCCAGTGCATTTGGAACTGCACCGGATGAGCAAGCATGACTCGGTCCTGTACCTGTTTCCTGCTCACAGCGGAGCACCATCTCCTCCTTCTCACGGGCGTGCTGCGCCCGCATCAGCTCCAGTTCACACTGCTGCCTACTCTGCAGTAGCGCCAGCTCCTGTGCCCGGCGGCCATTAAGCATCTCCCGCAGCTCTGTCAGCGCTGTCTCCTTTTCCTTCTGCAGGTTGGCCTGTGTCAGCTCCAGTTGTGCTGTGTGCATGTTGTTCAGGCTCAGGCGCATGGCTTCCAGCTCAAGGCTGTGGGCTGTCTGCAGGCAGAGAGGAGCCAGACCTGATGAGGGCCAGGTTCAGAACTAGGGTGGTAAGGGCAACACTAAGAAGCATAATCAGAAGTGGGGCCATGGGACACAAGAGGGTGTGCCCATCTCTACACTAGCATGAATCCCCAGGCTACAACACTACTACCCACAGCTGGCAGTCGGTGCACCTCTCATACATTATGGCACACTCTCCACCAAGCGTCTAGTCATGCCCCTCCACCTGCCCCAGGAAGGCTCCCCAAACCGAATGTGGGAACAAACAAAGCAGAGAGGAGAGAGCACATACAACCCGCTCTGGGATGAGTCTCTTCCACCTACAATCCACCCCACCAACCAAGACCCACTGCCCTGGTGGGAACAGCAGAGCACAGGTCATGGCCCTGCAAGGACAGAACCCAGGCAAGGCTATGTGGCTCACACCTGGGGTGGCGGTGGCGGCGGCGGCCGCTGCTGCTGACCAATCCCATCCAAGTCACAGTCTTGTTCCTGTGAAAGGAAAGGAAAGGAAAGGATGTGGCACAGAGAATTCACACGAGCAAACAGTCCCTAAGAATCCACTGTGATATGTAAGAGAAGTGAAATGCTAGACCCTAACAAAAATGTCATACAGTAGCCAGGTGCAATGGCACATACCTTAAATCCCAGCACTCAAGAGGTAGTGGTAGGAGGATTGCCATGAGTTTGAAGCCACCCTCAGACTACACAGTGAATTCTAGGTCAGCCTGAAATTATGTGAAACCCTACCTACCTCAAAAAACAACAACAACAAAAAAAAAAGGTATACAAATGTATAAATGTTAGCAGTATTATCCATGACAGACAAGAGGTGGAAATAGCCTTAATGATGAATAAATGCTTCAATAAAATGCAGCATGCAATTGTTTTTTTGGTATCCTTAGGGATGGGTAAAATGGCACAGTATTTCCATGTGACCCATCCTATAGACAAATCATTTCTAGGTTACTTGTGATGTTACACTTTACTGTGTGGTGAATTAAAAAAAAAAAAACATGGCCAGGCATGGTAGCACACACCTTTAATCACAGCACTTGGGAGGCAGAGGCAGAGGCAGAAGGGTTGCTGTAAGTTTGAGGCCAACCTGAGAATACATATAGTGATCTTCAGGTCAGCCTGGGATAGAGTGAGACCCTACCTTGAAAAACAAACAGCAAAAAAGTGTACAAAAATTCAATACAGATATAATTTTTTCCCAAATATATTGAATTCACATTTGGTTAAATCTGTAGATAATGGAGAGAACTGTTTGCATTATAATGAACTATTATTCAGCCATAGGAAGAAAAGTACTGGCACACACCACAACATGAGCACATGAACAACATCAATGAATGATCGCCAGTCGGGGAGCTGCAAGGAAAGAGTGGGGTGGAAGTCTCTCCTGGGCAACTCTGTAAACGAGAAAAGACGAGGTCACAAGAAAGGACGATATTCTGAGGAAAGACAGGAAAAGAACCAAGAACCAAGAAAGAGGGCTAGAGAGACGGCTTAGCAGTTAAGGAACTTGCCTGTGAAGCCTAAGGACCTAGGTTCAATTCCCCAGTACCCACGATGTGGTGCATGCTTCTAGAGTTTGTTTACAGTGACCAGAGGCCCTGGCATGACCATTCTCTCTCTTTCTCTCTCTCAAATAAATATATAAATAAATAAAATTAATTAAAAAAAAAAGATCAAGAAAGAACCAGTAGTGGTGGTGCATGCCTTTAATCCCAGCACTTGGGAGGCAAAAATAGGAGGACAGCTGTGAGTTTGAAGACCCTGTAAGACTACATAGGGAATTCCAGGCAAGCCTGGGCTATAGCAAGACTCTACCTAAAAAACAAAAAAGGCTAGAGAGATGGCTTAGCAGTTAAGGTGCTTGCCCGTGAAGCCAAAGGACTCAAGTTCAGCTCTCCAGGACTCATGTAAGCAAGACGCACAAAGTGGCACATGGATCTGGAGTTCGTTTGCAATGACTGAAGGCCCTGACATGCCCATTCTCTATCTACCTCTTTCTCTCTCCCTTTCCTGTCTCTCAAATAAATAAATAAAAACAAAATACTTTTAAAACATTTAAAAAAATGTGGAGCTAGGGAGATTACTTTGGTTCATCAGCAAAAGGCATTTGCTTGCAAAGCCTGCTGGCCTGGATTCAGTTCCCCAATACCCACATAAAGGACATGCAGCTGGAGTTCATTTGCAGCAGCAACAGGCGCTGGCATGTCCATTCACATTTTCTCTCTTTTTTTTTCTCTAGATAGGGTCTCAGTCTAGCTCAGGCTGTCCTGGAATTCACTATGTAGTCTCAGGGTAGCCTTGAACTTTCAGATCCTACCTCTGCCTCCCAAGTGTTGGGATTAAAGATGTGTGCCACTACACCTGGCTTACTATTTTCTCTGCATTGATTTCTCTTTCTTTCTCCTCCTACCTCTGCCTCCCAAGTGCTGGAATTAAAGGTGCGAGCCACCACACCAGCCTGGAAATCAACCTTTTTTTTTTTTTTTTTTTTTTTTTTTTGGTTTCTTGAGGTAGGGTCTCTAGCCCAGGCTGACCTGCAATTTCACTGTGTAGTCTCAGGGTGGCCTCGAACTCACGGTGATCCTCCTACCTCTGCCTCCTGAGTGCTGGGATTAAAGGCGTGCGCCACCACACCTGGCTAAATACAACTATTTTTTAAAGTAGTCCTGGTTTCTTTTAGGGAAGAATGGTTTTTAGAGATCAAGATCTAGGTGCTGAGCACACTTGTTGCTATTTGATATCATTGTTTCTGGGCTGTTTCAAGAAATAGCTAGAAATTTTTTATGGTAGTATCTGACAAAAATATATGTAAATGCACCCACACCTATGTTCCTTGTGAATCTGTTTATCTATATCAAAGTTGGGCCAGGCATGGTGGCACACACCTTTAATCCCAGCACTCAGGAGGCAGAGGTAGGAGGATCACTGTGAGTTTGAGGCCACCCTGAGACTCCATAGTGAATTCCAGGTCAGCCTGGGCTAGAGTGAGACCCTACCTCAAAAAAAAAACAAGAAAAAAAAAGTTGGGGCTGCCAGGTGTGGAGGTGTACACCTTTAATCCCAGCACTTGGGAGGCAGAGGCAGGAGGATCACCAGTTAAAGGTCACCTTGAGACCACATAGTGAATTCCGGGTTGGCCTGGGCTAGATTGGGACCCTACGTGGGAGAAAAAGTCAAACTAGAGCTGGAGAGATGACTCGGTGGTTAAAGGCACTTGTTTGCAAAGCCTGCTGGTTTCAGTGCTGCGCCCCTTTCTCCCTTCCTTCATCTAAAATTTCCCAATGGGTCTGCACTTTCTTTGGCTCAGTTTTATTTCTCTTATCACTGAAACAGAAAGAAGTTCCTTCATATCAGGTGGTTAAGTCCACATTGATAAAACTTAGTATACAAGGAGAAGCAACAACCTCCTCCTCCTCCTCACAGCAGGCCAAGAACACAGGCAAGGTCATGATGGGCATAAAAAGTATCACTTTGCTAATACTATTAACCACTACTCAGGCAAAAACTATTATTGGAAGCCAAAGTTTCCAAATGAAAATATAATGGGAGCAGGATATTTAGTCTTTATGTATCCCTATACAGTTGTATTTTCAGCCGGGTGTGGTGGCGCACGCCTTTAATCCCAGCACTTGGGAGGCAGAGATAGGAGGATGATCACAGTGAGTTTGACGCCACCCTGAGCTAGAGTGAAACCCTACCTAGAAAAACTAAAATGAAAAAAAAAATTATTTTCACTTTAAGGGACAAAAGAAACCACAGGAACTAAGTGATCAAGTTAGTCAGCCTGGTGATGAGATACCAATTATCAACACCATATACTTTCCTAGGTACGCTGCCAGGACCAGCTCCTGAAGACACATCCAACTAACCCACCTACATTCTGTAGGCTTTCCACTCTTAAAAAGAACTCAGGGTTGGAGAGATGGCTTAGCAGTTGAGGCACTTGCCAGTGACCTAGGTTCAATTCCCTAGTACCCACATCAGCCAGATGCATAAGGTGACACGTGTGTCTGGAGTTCATCTGCAGTAGCTAGATGCCCTGGCATGCCCATTCTCTCCCCACTCCCACCTCCCGCCCCCTACTCTCTCTCCATTTCCCTCTCTTCAAATAAATAATTTTCAAAATTTATTTATTTATTTATATTTAAGAAAGAGGCAGAGAGAAAAAAAAAAAAAGAAAGAAAGAGGCAGAGAAAGCCGGGTGTGGTGGCACACACATTTAATCGTAGCACTCAGGAGGCAGAGGTAGGAAGATCACCATGAGTCTGAGGCCACCCTGAGACTACAGAGTGAATTCCAGATCAGCCTGGGCTAGAGCGAGACCCTACCTCAAAAAAACCAAACCCCCCCCCAAAAAAGGAGAGAGAGAAAGAGAGAGAGTCTCATATGTGGATCCTAGCTCCTAGCTACAGATGATTGAAATTCTGTGTAAGCAGGAATAAAACTCAGTAGCAAAGGCCAGTAAACTAGAAAAGAAATATAAAGGGAAGAGAAACGAAGGGAGGGGGGTACTTAATAGGATGGTATTGTATATAGAATAGATAAGTGGAGGTGAAAAGGACCAAAGTGAGGTCAGGGGAAGAGATTGAGTAAAGGAAAAGTGGATGGAGGGCTAAGCAAAATCTAAGAGGATATAAATAATCATATGGAATCCTACTTTTTTGGACAATGAAACACTCAGGAGCCATAGATTGTTGCTAGAAAATTTTCAGTGCCAGGGATGGGATACATTCCAGTGAGTTGTTGGCCAGGGAGGTCCCTGATGCCCCCAAAACATTATATGCCATTGCCATGGCCCTTGTTTTCCCACCAGGAATAGATGGTAAGACCCTACTGCTGAAGACTCCACATATTTGGGCTGCAAGGCCACTGAGAAATCCTGCTGGAACTGAGCTGATAACCTCCTCCATGTAGACCAGCTGACAGAAAGCTGGAAGAAGCCATTCTGCATGCAGTTCAATGGGAGAAAAAGAAATCACCAGGGAAGATACTCAACAGTGGATACTGCAAGCCTTATAATTGGCCAGCCAGGCCAAATAGCCAACGGGTACACGTCTGTCATAATGGAAACCAACTACCGTCTAATTGGACTGGAGGCTCACTCCACGGGGGGAATACATCCCTGATACTGAAAACCTACAACAGGGGTAGTCATGAGCCCTAGGGGTGTAAAGTCTGCTGCTGTCTGGCTAAATGTATACACTATGCTTATCAAACTGCCCAGTAAGCACTTCTCTTAATGTTCATACCCTTATATTAATGCTACTCTCACTTTTGGTAGAGAATCTTCTCTTTTCAGATGGCAGTGACCTTGGGATGACTCAGAAGGCATTATGGTGCTGGAAAGAAGTGACTTGAGTGCTCAGTACTGTAATATCTCTATCACACTTCCAAGGCTCAAGGTCTAATGCGGAAGAGGTGGCAGAAAGAATGTAAGAGCCAAACAAAGGGTAGGACTCCTTACAACGTGCTCCCCCAAGACACAAAATGGCCTGGATATCCATGACTTCACAGTGCCTGATACTACCTACACAAGACCATCATAAGAGGAGGAAAAGATCATGACATCAAAATAAAAGAGACTAATTGAGATGGGGAGGGATAAAATGGAGGAGTTTCAAAGGAGAAAGTAGGAGGAGGGAGGGTATTAACATGGGATATTTTTTATAATCATGGAAGTTGTTAATAAAAATTTGAAAAAAGAAGAATCAAAAAAAATAAAAATAAAAAAAAAGAATCACAAAAAGTTATACACACACACACAGAGAGAGAGAGAGAGAGAGAGAATATGAATGAGAATGGGCATGCCAGGGCCTTTTGCCAGTGCAACCAAACTCCAGAAGCACACACCACCTTGTGCATCTGGCTTACATGGGTCCTGGTGAATCACTAGTTTTTTTTTTTTTCATTATTTATTCATTTAGATTGTTTGAGGTAGGGTCTCACTCTAGCCCAGGAAAAACTTATAATGCCTTAACCATTAGGCCATCCCTGTAGGGATGTGACTCAGGCCAGGGAGTGGCACATGCCTTTAATCCCACCACTCTGGAAGCAGAGGTGGGAGGATCACTGTGAGATCAAAGTCATCCTGAGACTCCATAGTGAATTCCAGGTCAGCCTGGGCTAGAGTGAGACCCTACCTCAAACAATCTAAATGAATAAATAAATATAGAAAAAAAAAACTAGCCAAATATTAGCCATGCATTGTATGGTTTTCCTCAAGAGAGCTTGGAAGGACACACCAGCTCCATAGACAATAAGCAGAGGCCTCTCAACACAGCCTGTAATTTCTCTGCCACTAAGAGAACTAGATTGCAATCAATGACCACTGACAGCCAATGGAGGGCAGGGAAGGTGACCTGGGCACAGACAAGCAGGCACCCTGCAAGGACAACTGCAGTGCTCCAGAGCACACAGGAGCACAAAGCCAAGGTCCTGCTTGCATCTTTCAAAAGAAGCAAAATTCCAAATCTGAAGGAAGAACACACATTTTACATGCCAGCAACAACTACTTTCTTTTTTTTTTCTTTTCCAGTAAGTTAAGCCAAACATATTCTTTTCATTGAAATCCTGCCCTCTAAATTGCTTCCATTTTCTGGAAATCTGAGTTTTCCAGCTCATCCTAGGAAACATCTGAACCTGCAGCCTGAGCTGTATCCAGCAGATCTCAGGATTCAAGGTCTCACACTCCACCCAGAAGCCCCAGGAAGGTCAGGAGGCCTCAGAGTGTGTTCCCTGCCACTCAAAAGCTTGAGCAGCAAGAAGTCAATTATTTCAGCAATAGGCCATTCCTGTCATACCTCTTCTTTTCCCCCTCGCTCTGCCAGGAGGAATATCAAGAGAAGTCAGGTGGGCTGGAGAGATGGCTTAGCGGTTAAGTGCTTGCCTGTGAAGCCTAAGGGCCCTGGTTCGAGGCTCGATTCCCCAGGACCCACGTTAGCCAGATGCACAAGAGGGCGCATGTGTCTGGAGTTCGTTTGCAGTGGCTGGAGGCCCTGGCGCGCCCATTCTCTCTCTATCTGTCTCTCTCCCTCTCTCTGTCACTCTCAAATAAATAAATAAAAATGAACAAAAAATATTAAAAAAAATAGAAGTCAGGTGTTTGAAAATAAGTGAAGGAATATCACATACAAAGAACTCAACACAGAACCACAGCTCATACAAACTACAAACTTCCAAAGCACCAGCCTTGCATTTGCCTTTAAGCAATGGATCCAAAATCCCTCAAAATCATGTAATACAGATATATCATTTATTAAAATTTGGAGCCAGCATCATGGCGCACATCTTTAATCCCAGCACTTAGGAGGCAGAGGTAGGAGGACCACCATGAGTTTAAGGCCAGCCTGAGAGACTACATAGTGAATTCCAGATCAGCCTGAGCAACTGTCAAACAAACAAACAAAAAGACCTTGGGGCTGGAGAGATGGCTCAGTGGTTAATGCATTTGCCTACAAAGCCAAAGGATCCTGGTTCAATTCTCCAGGACCCATGTAAGCGAGATGCACAGGGGGCGCAAGCATCTGGAGTTCATTTGCAGTGGCTAAGGCCCTGATGCAACCCCCACCTCTCCTGCCAATCTCTCTGCCTCTTTCTCTCTCTCAAATAAATTTTAAAAAAAATTTCTTTTTTAATTGGGAAATGGCTCAGTGGGTAAAAGCAATGGCTACACAAGCATGAGGACCTGAGTTCAGATCCCCAGCACCCACATAAAAGGAGGGGTATGGCCAGTGATGAAAGAGGCAGAGACAGAAGGATTGCTGGGGCTCCTGGCTACCCAGTCTAGCAAAAAAAAACTAAAAATAAAAACATAAACTCCCAGGAAGTAAAGCACAAGAGCTATAGAGGAAGATACCCACATCCTCATGTAGCCTCTACAGGCACATCAAGCATTCACCAAACATGTGCATACACACCCCACATACACACTGGAAATAAGAAAAAAACCTAAACCCAGCCAGGCATGGTGGAGCACACCTTTACTCTGGCACTCAAGAGGCAGAGGTGGAAAGACTGCTGTGACTTCAATGCCAGCCTGAGACTACATAGTGAATTCCAAGTCAGAGTGAGACTCTATCTGGAAAATAAATAAATAAATAAATAAATAAATCAGGCTAGAGATGGATTAGCAGTTAAGCTGTTTGCCTATGAAGTGTTAAGACTCAGATTCAACTCCTCAGAACCCAGGTAAGCCATAAGGTATTGTACATGTCTGGAATTTGACTGCAGTGGCTAAAGGACCTGGCATACCAATTGTCTGTCTCTTTCTCATTAAAAAAAAAAAAAAAAAAAAAAAAAAGCAGAGGTTTACTTTTTTTTTTCTTTTTTAGTCTCAAGGTGGCCTCGAACTCACAATGATCCTCCTACGTCAGCCTCCCAAGTGCTGGGATTAAAGGCGTGCACCACCACAACCAGTAGGTTTGCTCATCTTTTATAAAATAAAACCCAGACTGAAGAGATGGCTCAGCGGTTAAAGCACTTGCCTGCAAAGCCTAATGACCAGGGTTCAATTCCCCAGTACCACATAAAGCAAATGCACAGTGATGCATGCATCTGGAGGAGTTTGTTTGTAGTTGCTGGAGGTCCTGGCCCACCCATATTTTCTCTTTTCTTTTCTATCTCTCTCTGCTTTCAAATAAATAAATAAAAATGTTTTTATAAATAAATAAGTAAAACCCTCTTTCCTTACTTTGGGAAAAGCAAAAACAGACCAAGGATCATCTTTAGTAAATTACTCCAGCATTAACCAGACGATATGCAATATGTTAACACAACATTGAAGAAATCTACCTGGGTGGCAAATGCCCCTCTGTCCCTCTCCGAAGTGTTGCTGCATGATGTGCTTTCACAAGCAATCTCTCCTCTGGATACCGCAGAATTGTGATCCACTACCGGATTCTCCTCCTGGACAGGCGCATCGACAGTCGAGCCCTTCCTCTTCGCCGTCTTTTTCTTCGAATGCGGACAGTCACCTTTTGTTTTTCTCTGTCGGAAGTTAGCAAGCTGCGCAAAAATGTAGAGAAGTAGTAAAGACAGAAGTAAATAAGAAAAAAGTAACAGAACCACAAAGTTAACACGCTTGTGGGGAGCATGAGGCTGGAGTTGACTCTCCCCACTCAGCTGCACCTGGCCAACAGACCACTTCCTCAAAAAGCACTGCCTCCACTGACATCTGGCATTAGGTTAAGAATTATATCCAAGCCGGGCATGGTGGCGCATGCCTTTAATCCCAGCACTCAGGAGGCAGAGGTTGGAGGATCACCATGAGTTCGAGGCCACTCTGAGACTACATAGTGAATTCCAGATTGGCCTGGGCTAGAGCAAGACCCTTGAAAAAAAAAAAAAAAAAAGAATTATATCCAGAATCTACTAATGACTACTGATTATGCTTCAACAGAGAGAAGAAAACAATATAGCTAATTGGCAGAATAGCTTTTTCTAACACTTGACAGTTTATACAAAAATTAAAACACTTATAATATTCTATTGAAAATATTGAGGGTTAAAGGCATATTCAAGTCTTAAAACCATGTAAAACTAAACATTCTCTTTCTGTCTTCATTTTCCCCTAATCAAAGAAACATATCGCCCAGCCAAAACTTCCTAGTCATAGATTCTGAGAAGAGGTACAGAAATAGCAAAAAATTAATTAAGCCAGGTCAATCTAACATCTTCCTTTATGGAATCAGATGTTCTATTTTTCATGACACAGCTCACCAAAGCACCAGGGACCTTCACAGAATGTAGCCTGTCAGAGGCACAACCTAGCTCTCAAAAAGTAAGGGCTAAGCACCAACTTTTTACTGGGACACATCTAGTCTGTAGCCTGTCAGAGGCACAACCTAGCTCTCAAAAAGTAAGGGCTAAGCACCAACTTTTTACTGGGACACATCTAGTCACTCAAATGACAACCATGCCATACAACAAATGTAAATGAAAACAAAATCCACAATTTTATTGACAGGAAAACTATGCAAGGCCATGTAAGTGGGTACAAGATTGAACGACAGACACTGCCTTCAAAACCAACTCCATTTTTCTCCACTTTTTGTTTTGTTTTGGTTTTGGTTTTCTAAGGTAGGGTCTCATTCTAGCTCAGGCTGACCTGGAATTCACTATGTAATCTCAGGGTGGCCTCGAACTCTCCGCGATCCTCCTACCTCTGCCTTCTGAGTGTTGGGACTAAAGGTGTGCGCCACCATGCCCAGCCATTTCTCCACTTTTTTATTTAATTTAATTTTATTTTATTTTTTTAATTTTATTTATTTATTTATTTGAGAGCGACAGATACAGAGAGAAAGACAGATAGAGGGAGAGAGAGAGAATGGGCACGCCAGGGCTTCCAGCCTCTGCAAACGAACTCCAGACGCGTGCGCCCCCTTGTGCATCTGGCTAATGTGGGACCTGGGGAACTGAGCCTCGAACCGGTGTCCTTAGGCTTCATAGGCAAGCGCTTAACCGCTAAGCCATCTCTCCAGCCCTATTTAATTTTATTTATTTGAGAGAGAGAGAATGGGCACGCCAGGGCCTTTAGCCACTGCAAACGAACTCCAGATGCATGTGCCACCTTGTGCATCTGGCATACGTGTGTCTTGGGGAATCGAGCCTGGCTTTGCAGGTGAGCACCTTAACCGGAAAGACATCCCTCCAGTCCCGCTTTTCTCCATTCAATGCAACTGTTTGGAGCCTCCTTTCGGTCTCTGGCTGCGGACATTCAACAAGCAGCTTCTTGGCTCTTCCTCACTGTCCTCCATCTCCCTCAAACACATCTGTGGGTTTTTACAAACCACACAAACTCAGACCGGCTCCTCAAGTTGAAGTTTGAAGAGCTTAACCCTCGTTTCTCCATGCCTGGCACATGTAGAAGGGGGTTAAGGCCTGCCTGCTTCCCTCTTCACATCTATCACAGGCAATGGGAATAAGGCCACTTTGGACTCCAGCTGTCATTCCGTTATGGGACACTGTTGTGGCTATGCATTTTGGATGTTTCTGTGGCTTAGAGGGTTTGTGGTTGACCAAAGGGTAGGATGAGTCCCATTCGCTGATGCATGAACTCATGACAGTAACTTAGATAAGTGTTACCTAAATCGGGAGGTGCCAGTAATTAGCGAGGGAACTTTCTGGGGTTTCCACTAAGAGGGCTGGTGGCCTGGGAGCCATGTTCCGAAGTGTTCCAGGTATCTTTCAAGCAACTTTTTTCTAAAAATGTAATTTTAAAATTTAATTTGATATGATGGAGAATGGAATTTCAAATGGGAAAGTGTGGGGGTGGGGAGGGAGGGAATTACCATGGGATATATTTTATAATCATGGAAAATGTTAATAAAAATTAAAAAAAAAAGCAAAAAAAAATTTAATTTGTAAGCAGAGAGAGACAAGGGGAAGAGAGAGAGAATGGGCGCGCCAAGGCCTCCAGCCACTGCAGACTCCAGAGGCATGTGCCACTTTGTGCATCTGGCTTTAAGTGGGTACTGGAGAATCAAACTCCGGTCGGTAGGATTTGCAAGCAAGCGCCATAAACACTGAGCCATCTCTCCAGCCCCGCAAGCCAGGTATCAAAGAAAACCAAAATGTGGCAGACAGAGAAGAGCACCCTGCAGCGCCCAGGGAAAACCGACGTCGGAAAACAGTTTTAAACAACGGGAGCGCAGACTAGCCCACACCGCAGGGAGCAGGGAACCCGGGTACACCATCGGCAGAGGTGAGACGACCAGAATCCCCGCCCGCCCACTCGCCTCCCGAAAGCAAGCCCAGAGCAGAGCCCAGCCCACTGCGCACGCGCAACCCCTGCAGGCCCGCCGCGCGCCGCAGGCGCTGATTGGCTGCAGCCGCGCCGAGGGGGCGGGACGGGATAGAGGGCGGCGGATTCAAGATGGCGGCGGGCAGGAGACGGCTTCCCGAGATCCCAAACAAGATCATACGAGGCGGCCGCCGCCCGGCCCAGTGCGCTCATGGCAGGTGACAAGGCCGTTCGTAGAGCCTCCCTAGGGACCTCTTCACACGACCACACGGAAGGAGAACGCTGCTGTTTACCTTCGCCTTCCCTGCTTCCACCTTCCGGCGCCGCTGCTCTTGCTCATCTTCCATCGCCCTCGGGGACTCCTCGCGAGCCGCCCGGAGCTGCTGGGGCCGACACGGAGCCGCCTTCGCTCTATTTACACTCCCTCCCTTCTCCCTCTTCCCCCCCCCACCCCGCTCAACAACTGTCAGCAGTTTGGCCCCGCCGCGCCGCCAATCAATGGCCGTGTACGCACTCACGCATGCGCGCTGAGGCAACCCTGGCGCATAGAGCCCCGCCCCTGCCTCTAATTGGTGCTCTGGTACGCTCATCCCCTCCGGCAAGACCAATGAGCGGAGCGCGAGGCTCCCGGGGTTCGCGGTGGTTGATCCGCACTCTGCTGGAAGGTTCGCGCCGCTGTTCCCGGGCGGTCTCGGGTGCGGCCTATTTGTCGTCGCGAGATTCCGTTCTGGGAGCATGCGCACTGGACCCAGTTACTCCCTGGCCAGGAGCGTTTGCCCGATCTCTTGTTTGCTGATTCTAGCCAAGTTGCACGGTGTGCCGGGTGGGTGCCTGGAGAACCGTTCTCGGTGTGACCCCACGTGTCCTCTGCTGGTGGTTTACCCTGTGATAGTACCTGCCCCCACCCTCCGCCCTGTGAAACCAAGCGGGGTGCTTTGTTTGCTCGGCTCATAGGTGCAGTGATCATGAAGTATCTCTTGGGTTCCATTCATTCCCTAGATGTGTTATCACATCTGCCACTGAAAGATACTGTCTTCCTGCCGGTAATCTGGAGCACAGCCGAGGACTAAGTAATTGAGTACCAGAGCCGGAGAGATATCTTAGCAATTAAGGCGTTTGCCTACAAAGCCAAAGGACCCGGATTCGATTCCCCAGGACCCAGGTTAGCCAGATGCACAAGGGGGCGCATGCACTTGGGGTTCGTTTGCAGTGGCTGGAGGCCCTACTCCCATTCCGTCTCTCTCTCTCCCTCTCTCTCAAACAATTTTTTTAAAAAATGAGTTCAGGTCACTATGGGCTAGAGTGAGACCCTGCCTCTGAAAAAAAATTAAATTATTTTTAAAATGCTGATGTCAGCACTCAGGAGTAACAGGTAGAAAAATCATTGTGAGTTGAAGGCCACCCTGAGAATACATAGTGAATTCCAGGTCAGCCTGGGCTAAAGCGAGACCCTACCTCGAAAAAATACATATATATAGCGCTGGAGAAAGGGCTTAGCGGGTTAAAGCGTTTGCCTGCAGAGCCAAAGGACCACCGTTTGATTCTCCAGGACCCAAGTAAGCCAAATGCATAAGGGGCGCATCACCTGGAGTTCCTTTGCAGTGTCTGGAGACCCTGGTGCGCCATTCTGTCTCTCCCTCTCTTTGCTTCTTTCTCTCTTTCAAATAAATAAATAAAAATAAAGTTTAAGAAAAATTATATGTATATATGTGTGTATGGGAATCTGGACTCTTTTTTTTTTAATTTGGAAGTAGAGAGAGAGAATGGGCTCACAGGACTTCTAGCCCCTGCAAACAAAATCCAAATGCATGCACCACTTTGTGCATCTGGCTTTACATGGGTAGTAGGGTATTGAACCTAGGTCATTAGACTTTGCAAGTAATGTGCCCAAACGACTGAGCAATCTCTTCAGCCCAGACTCTGGATTCTTATGGAGTCATTGTTAGTATACCACATCATTGGAACTGTTGCATGCACATGTGCAAAAGATGTAAGGCTTTTACTCATAGCCCATGGCTTTAATCAACAGTCATATGCTTTAATAGAACAGGATAAACTGAAATCACACAGCCTCTACCTAGCTTTCACCCACTATACATCTGGGCTATTCACATTGCACTGCCAGGTTGGATTTACCCAGCAGACATGGGCACTAGAGAGATGGTAATACTCAGGCAGAGCTGGAGAAAAACCCTGGGTTTCTTTGCTACAAAGAACAGAGCTTTCAGGTTGTGGTCACCCTTGAGTTAGTTGATTTTATACAGCAGCAGTGTTGACCCAAGTTCCTCCACTTTGAGCACAAGTGCCAGGAAACTCAGGCTGGAACGATGGCTCAGCTTGTAAAGCCAGACAGACCGTGGCACCTGCATTGGAAGTTAATGTTTGAGGTGATGGAGGCCCTGGTGACCTCATTTTCATTCATCCTCCCTCTTTTTCTGTCTCTCCCTCCCTCCTAACCTCTCAAAAATAATCAAATTTTAAAAAATAAAGTCTAAGCTGGATGTGGTGGCACATACCTTTAATCCTAGCACTGAGGAGGCTGAGGTAGGAGGATCGCCATGAGTTCAAGGCCACCCTGAGATTCCATAGTGCATTCCAGGTCTGCATGAGCTACAGCAAGACCCTACCTTGAAAAACCAAACGAAATTTTAAAAATAAATAAAAAATAAGAAAATAAATAAAGCATACTACAATAACCATCATCTGACAACACACTAGGAGGCAAAAGTGCTGCTCACACCTGTGAATATGTGAATATGTCAAACCAGAAACACCAGACTCATGAGCTTATCCACCACCCCAGATGTAAACCCCCAACCTGGGCTATAAAAGGAGTGCCCAAAGACAAATAAGAGATGTCAAATACACTCATCTGTGGATATTTTTTTGAGGGGGGGGATTTCAATGTAGGTTCTCATTCTAGCCCAGGCTGAACTAGAACTTACTTAGTCCAAGGCTGACCTTGAATTCACTATGTAGTCTCAGGTTGGCCTTGAACTCATGGTGATCCTCCTATCTCTGCCTCCCAAGTGCTGAGATTAAAGGCATTTGCCACCATGTCTGGCTAGGTACACTGACCTGTTACCAGGTCACGCATCATTAGCTTTATCTAGGAAAATTACCACATTAAAAGACTTCTGCCTCATTCTCTAAGCTCCAGCTTGAAGTTTCTCCTGTCCAAGACACTCAACTCACTTCAAACTGACACTGAAAATTACCTGAGGGCTGAGCACTGAGAGATGGCTCAGTGGTTAAGACATTTGCCTGCAAAGCCTAAGGACCTGGGTTTGATTCCCCAGTACCCATGTAAAGCCAGATATACAAAGTAGCACATGTATCTGGAGTTCATTTGCAGTGGCTAGAGGCCCCGGCATGCCCATTCTCTCTGTCTCTCTGTCTCTGTCTGCCTCCCCCCCTCCCTCCCTCTCTCTCCCTCCCCCCCCCCCTCTCTCTCCCCTTAAAAAAGCACCTGGGAGCCAGGCGTGATGGAGCATGCCTTTAATCCCAGCACTAGGGAGGCAGACATAGGAGGATCACCCGTGAGTTCAAGACCAGCCTGAGACCACATAGTGAATTCTAGGTCAGCCTGGGCTAGAGCATGACCCTACCTCGAAAAATCACACACACACACACACACACACACACACACACACACATACACACACACACAAAAGAGGTGACATCCAGACATGCATCTAACTGTATGTGAGCTCTGCTTCCACCTTCAGTACAGCTTCTCTGAATCCTGCAGCCTCCTTAACCCTTCTGAAAACATCCTGTAACATATACAAAGGGGAAAAAAATATATTTATGTATGTATATGCATATGTGTGTGTGTGTGATGTGGGAAGTGTAAGAGTTTTCAAATGTGGGAGACTGAGCAGCCACACCTCTGATGGTTTTCCCATGATGAAGTATGACAATGTACACAACTCAACGGTGCTGGCAGTTGGTAGGATGGCCCCACCCCCTGGTTCCTGTAACTAGGGGGTCCTGTGGAGAGCAACACAAGGCAGGGTAGTGATATATGCCTGGGCATTTTTCTCAAAATTCCTTCAAAGAAACCCCACTATCTTGGTGTGTCACTTTTCTTCTAGGCAGGAGATCAATGGGTTTCCAGATCTTTTTTGTTTTGTTTTGGTTTTTTGAGGTAAGGTCTCGTTCTAGCCCAGGCTGACCTGGAATCCCTATGTAGTCTCAGGGTGACCTCGAACTCACAGCGATCCTCCTACCTGTGCTTCCCAAGTGCTGGGATTAAAGGTGTGTGTCACCATGCCCAGCGCGTTTCCAGTTCGTTCTGCTTCATTTCCCTTTCCCACAGCTTCAGTGGGATATGGCTTGTCATTCAGGGCTGTATGCTGAGCTAGCTCCTTCCTCTCAGACTATACGTGGTCACAATTCCCACCCTTAACCTGCAGGACTGGTGCCTTGCCAACCAACTTGTCCTGCAGCCTCAGTAAAATTTGTGGACCTAAATGACTATAACATAAACAAAGCTACAGAAAGCCCTGGAAATGAGGCCACCGGAAAGTGTTTCTGGGCCAGATCACAGCCTTGGTTGAGTGGATTCCCTTGACTCCTAGACTTGGAATTGGGTTGTTTGTGCAAACAAGGGGGTGGGCTCATTAGATGAGGCCCCGCCCGCCCAGAAGGCAGCAGGTCAGACTTTCCAAGAACAACCAGAAACCCAGATTTTGCCTGAATCTCTTAAATTTTACATATTTCAATACATTTACAACTGGCAGCAGAGGGATGGATATGTGTGTAGTTCATCTGAGCCCAGAGCCCAGGGAAACTCTGCACACGTGGCACTGGCATCTTATTTCAGTTTCCTTTTTTTTAAAAAAAATTTTTTTGTTTATTTATTTATTTGAGAGTGACAGAGAGAGAGAAAGAGGCAGAGAGAGAGAAAGAGAATGAGTGCACCAGAGCCTCCGGCCACTGCCAACAAACTCCAGACGCATGTGCCACTTTGTGCATCTGGCTTACGTGGGTCCTGGGGAAACAAGCCTCAAACCAGGGTCCTTAGGCTTCACAGAAAAGCGCTTAACCACTAAGCCATCTCTCCAGCCCTCATTTTACTTTTAATATTAAGATGTCAGCACTCGGGAGGCAGAGGTAGGTGAATCGCCGTGAGTTTAAGACCACCCTGGGAATGCAGAGTGAATTCCAGGTCAGCCTGGGCTAGAGCAAGACCCTATGTCAAAAAAAAAAAAAAAAAAAAAAAGGAAAAAAGAAAGAAAGAAATAAGGAAGGGAGGAAGGGAGGAAAGAGCTGGGCATGGTGGTGCACACCTTTCTTTAATCCTGCACTCTGGAGGCAGAGGTAGGAGGATTGCTACAAGTCTGAGGCCACCCTGAAACTACATAGTGAATTCCAGGTCAGCCTGAGCTAGAGTGAAATCCTACCTCGGAGAACCAAAACAAAAAAAGAGGAAGAAAGAAGGAAGGAAATTATTTGTTTATTGTGTGTGTAGCTCAGAGAACAACTTTGTCTGAGGCAGGGTCTACTGTTACTCAGCAGCACTCCATTCTCACAAACAGGCATGCTGGGATTAGAGAAGCCCACCAGATTCCAGCTTTTACGTGGGGCCTCACTTTCCACATACACGTACTTTCAGTCGTGTGGCAAGCACTTTATTCACGGAGTCATCTCCCCAGCTCCAGCTCTGCCTTTTGTTTGAGGGCCTGAGGAGGAGCAACGCTGCCCCAGGTCCCTGGAGGCAGTGGCAGTTGAGGAAGAGATGGGGCAGGCTTCCATTGCATTCTTCTAGGCCCCACCCCTGGGTGGCACCTGTAGGAGCCTGAGATCTGTCCCTCTGGCCTTGCAACTGCCTCTTTGTGTCCCATTGAGCCCTGCTGGACACACCTGTGTCAATGTTTATAGGCAACCCTGTTTGGGGACTCAGAACCCAGGAAGGACTCTCAGAGGAGTCCTAGCAACCTGGAGTCTCCCTTCCTCCCAGCCTGGCGACAGGGCAAGTTCTGGCACTGCAGCACAGGGAGAACCAGCTGCTTTTCCATTCACTCTTCTCTGCTCCCGAGGACCGTCTCCGGAAGGCCATGACTCCTGGGGCAGCTCCTTGCCGCGGGTAACTGGAGACTGAGGCAAAGTGGGGCCTCGGCTTTCTGCAGCTCTGTAGGCATCTCACACCGTCCCAGTGATGATGGACTCCTCGGTGGCCGACCAGATGACCCGACTGACCCTCAAGCTACTGGAACAGGTGAGACAGGGCCTGGACACCTCAGATGTGGGACTTTTAGGAGTCCAGGGAGGAATTAGATGTTCATGTAGATGCAGGAGACCTCCGAGCCCCTGGATCCCAACTTTGGGCCCTTGTCCAAGATATCAAAGAATTGAAGGGTAAATGACAAATTATGAGATTTGTTTTAAGGAGAGTTAGGATCCAGTGGGAAGGCAAGCAGGAAGGCTCAAGGCAAAAGAGGTTGGCCCCCTTGCTGGGAAAGAGAGAGAGGGAGACGGTCTCCCTCCCATAGACAGGAAGAAGCCTCGGGAGAGGGGCTGCAGACACATGGAAACCACGGCAGGGGAGCCCAAGTCAAAAGACCCTCCTCGCATCCGGGGTCAGAGAAGACCACGGGAGTGAGGGGCTCAGCCTCAGCGCAGCAGGAAAGTGGCCTGGGCAAAGCCCTGCTGGGATGGAGGAGGGGAAAGGGAGGAGACTCGCCCTCAGCTCTGGAAAAAGCCAACAAAGAGAGCCAGGAGATCCCCACCCCGCCAGGCCCTCGGAGACTGACTCCAGGAGGCCTTGCTGGCAGCCATCTTGGATAATACTGGCTCAGGCTTAGGGCCCTTCTGGCTGCCATGTTTCTGTGGGCCAGTCCCTACCGTGAAAAAGGCTGCAACTCAGCTGGGCGTGGTAGGACGACCATTGTGAGTTCGAGATCACCCTGAAACTACATAGGCTGGGCTACAGGGAGACCCTGCCTTGAACCCTCCTCCCGCCGCCCCCCTCCCCCAAAAAAGGGCTGCAGCTCGTCAAAGCTCAGCTTCAGGCTTACGGGAGTAAATTTAAGTTGCTCCACTCGCATCACCCACCCTTGCAAGCTGCTAAGGAGCAGCTACTGCTTTCAGAGCAAGAGCAAACCCTTTCCAGAGGCTCCAGGCTTGCAGCTGCACCGTGGCTTCCTGATATCTTTGTTGTGCTTAACACCAGTTAGATTTTAGCAATTTTTAAATTATTATCTATTTATTTTATTTATTTTCTGCTTATTTTTATTTATTTGTTAGAGAGTGACAGAGAAAGAAAGAGGCAGATAGAGAGAATGGGTGCGCCAGGGCCTCCAGCCACTGCAAACGAACTCCAGACACATGCTGCCCTTTGTGCATCTGGCTAACATGGGTCCTGGGGAGCCTCCAACCAGGGTGCTTAGGCTTCACAGGCAAGCGTTTAACCACTATGCCATCTCTCCAGCCTTTTTTTTTTTTTTTTTTTTGAGGTAGGGTCTTGCTATAGCCCAGACTGACCTAGAATTCATAATGTAGTCTCAGGGTGACCTCGAACTCACCTCTCGAGTGCAGGGATTAAAGGCATGTGCCACCATGCCCAGCCTTATTTATTCATTTGAGAGAGAGAGAGGGTGGCTAAGAGAAAGGGAATGGGCGCACGAGGGCCTCTAGCCACTGCAAACAACTCCAGACACATGTGCCACCTTTTATATCTGGCTTATGTGGGTACTGGGGAACTGAACCTGGGTCCTTAGGCTTCGCGGGCAATTGCTTTAACTGCTAAGCCATCTCTCCAGCCCAGGTTGTATCAATTCTGAAGGCAGGCTGACTCACCAACAGCACACAGCCAAAGCACAGCCCTGTGAAGCTCCCACATCTTACCCCCAGTGTCTAGTGGAACACTCTCTGATGTGGAGACAGAGCCCAACACCCTAAGGTCAAGCTTATATATAACTAGTCTTTAAAAAAAAATATTGTATTTATTTATTTGAGAGAGAGGACAAGGCAGAGAGAAAGAGAGAATGGGCACACCAGGGCCTCCAGCTACTGCAAATGAACTCCATACACATGCGCCCCCCCCTTGTGCAACTGGCTTATGTGGGTCCTGGAGAATGGAACCAGGGTCCTTAGGCTTCACAGGCAAATGCCTTAACCACTAAGCCATTTTCCAAGCCACCTTTTTTTTTAAAAAAAAAAAGGTTTTAATTTTTATTTTATTTATTAGAGGGGGAGAGAGAGAGGGAGAGAGAATGAGGCAGATAGAGAATGGGCACACTAGGGCCTCCAGCCACTGCAAACAAATTCCAGATGTATGCGCCACCTTGTGCTTCTGGCTTATGTGGGACCTGGAGGATTGAACCTGGGTCCTTAGGTTTCACAGGCAAGCGCCTTAACCACTGAGTAATCTCCCCAGCCCCATACCTAGTCTTTTAAACAACCATCTCTGGCAGTCTGGGTTGTCCATGCCTATCGTTGCAGGCCACTGAACATAGGACCTATGAGGATCCATAGTGCACATGGGTGGCCCCTCTGTATACCCTGCCTGCATTTTTACACCTCCTGTTTCTCACCAACTCTGCACCCCCCCCTCCCCCGGCCAGGGCTCAGACAGTTTTTCCAGAATTGCTGACCAGAAATCTTAAAGGACCCTTGGAGCATCATTGTGGATATCCACCTGAGCATCATCTTCAGGACCATCACATCAGAGTGTCCCCCTTGGGGTCCTTCAGCATGTTCCCTTAGATTTAAGATGGAGCACATGAAAATTAAATTTAGGGCTGGAGAGATGACTTAGTGGTTAAGGCAGGTGCCTACAAAACCAAAGCACCAGGGCTGGCTCCCCAGAACCCATGTAAACCAAATGCACAAGGTGATGCATGCACATGGGGTCACACATGTGCACAAGATGACATATGCATCTGGACTTTGGCTAGAGACCCTGGCACACCCATTATCTCTCTCATAAATAAAAGAAAAATATAAATAAATAAACAAGGCTGGCGAGATGGCTTAGTGGTTAAGGCACTTGCCCATGAAGCCTGAGGACCCCTGCTTTGCTCTCCAGGTCCCACATAAGATAGGTGCACAAGCTGATGCAAGTACGCGAGGGCAAGCGCGCACACAGTGCAAGGTGCACGTGTCTGGAGCTGGATTGCAATGGCTGGAGGCCCTGTTGTGCCAATTCTCTCTCTCTCTCATTAAAAAAATACAGTGGGTGGCCGGGCATGGTGGCGCACACCTTTGATCTCAGCACTTGGGAAGCAGGGCTGGGAGGATTGCTGTGAGTTCAAGGCCACCCTGAGACTACATAGTGAATTCCAGGTCAGCCTGAGCTAGAGTGAGACCCTACCTCAAAAACCAAATATATATATATATATATATATATATATATATATATATATATAAAACAATGGGGGACTGGAGAGATGGCTTAGCTGTTAAAGCACTTGCTTGCAAAGCCTAAGAACTCATGTTTGAGTCACCAGGTCTCATGTAGGCAGATACACAGTGACACAAGAATGCAATGTTGTGCATGCACACAAGGTGGCGGACACATCTGAAGTTCATTCACAGCGGCTGAAGGCCCTGGTATGCCCATTCTCTCTCTCTCTCTCTTTGCCTCTTTCTTTCTCAAAATAATAATAAAATATTTTAAAAAATTGAATGGGGAGCTGATGTGGTGACGCATGCCTTTAATCACAGAACTTGGGAGGCAGAGATAGAATTGCTGTGAGTTCAAGGCCACCCTGAGACTACATAGTGAATTCCAGGTCAGCCTGGGCTACAGCAAGACCCTACCTCAAAAAACAAAACAGAGCCGGGTGTGGTGGCGCACGCCTTTAATCCCAGCACTTGGGAGGAAGAGGTAGGAGGATTGCCATAAGTTCAAGGTCACCCTGAGATGACAGAGTTATTTCCAGGTCAGCCTGGACCAGAGTGAGACCCTACCTCGAAAAACCAAACAAAAAAAAAAAAAAAGAAAAGAAACAAAACAAAATAAAACATTAAACAGTGAGGCTGGAGAGATAGCTTAGCAGTCAAGGCACTTGCCTACAAAACCAAAGGACCCAGGTTCAATTCCCCAGTACCCACATAAGCCAGATGCACAGATGGCACATGTATCTGGAGTTCGTTTGCAGTGGCTGAAGTCCCCGGCATGCCCATTCTCTCTATCTGCCTCTTCTTTCTTTCTTTCTCTCTCTCTCTCTCAAATAAATGCATAAAGAAAATTTTCACGCCTTTAGTCCCAGCACTTGGGAGGCAGAGGTAGGAGGATCGCCGTGAGTTCGAGGCCAGCCTGAGACTACATAGTGAATTCCAGGTCAGCCTGGGCTAGAGTGAGACCCTACGTCAAAAAAAAAAAAAAGAAAAAAGAAAAAAAAAAAAGAAAAGAAAAAGAAAAAGAAAAAGAAAATTTTAATGGAGCACATGCATCATGGTGAGAGTATGACCAGCACAGTTCCTGAGGGAATATGGTGACCCTTGTCCACTCATTTCCTGCCCCCTCCACTTCTGACTGGCTACTGACCACTCCTAGAGCTTGTGGGATAACAGTGTGTGGGGACAGGTGGACAGCACAGACCCTGCTTACCACCCTGGAGCCAGATCACCATCACAGTCTCTGTATCTCACAGAAGCTGGAGCAAGAGCGAGAAAGCGTGGACAAGTCAGGTAAGGCCCTAAACTGCTTGACCCACAACAGGCAGGCAGGAGAGCAAGCAAGGGGTGGTGGGGGCAGCGGTACCCCCAAACTAGCACACATACCTGTCACCATTAGGCTGCAGACCCCTGGAGGAGACGTATCTTACAGCTGAGAAGATGGAGGCACAAGGAGGTCAGGTTACCACGTGCCCCAGGTTGCTTAGTACAGAAGTGGTCCCAGTCTGCGCCCCTCACATTGCTGTGATTCCAGGAGTGGGAAAGGGCTCTCAGTCTTTCCTCCTCACACCTGCTGACAGAATCCAGAAGCTGAGACCAGACAGGCATGTCTTGTTCTTTACAACATGGAGCGGGATGGATATGAGGCTCCAGGAACTTTGAGGGCTACCAACGAAGCCTGGGGCCCCAATCTATGAAATTGCATCATAGGGCTTGAGGAATGGCTTAGCGGTTAAGGTGCTTGCTTGTGAAGCCTAAGTACCCATGTTCAACTCCCCAGTACCGACGTGAGCCAGATGCACAAGGGGGCGCACGCTCCTGGAGTTCATTTGCAGTGGCTAGAGGCCCTGGTGTGCCCATTTTCTCTTTCTCTCACTCAAATAAATAAAATAAATGATTAAAAAAAAACAATGAAATTGCCTCATAGAAAAATCCAGGGGGCCTATGAAAGTATAATTGAATGGATGAAAATGTGCCAAAGTGAGGGGTGTCAAGGAGAGGGGTCACAGGGAGAGCTGCTGAGACATCAGCTCCAGTGAGATGCTAGGATGGACAGAGCCTTCCCTGGAGTATAGGCCACTCCCCACATGTGGTGAGTACGCCTAACCTTTCCTGGGCCAAAGGGTACAGGAACACCGGAACTGCAAAGCCCTGAGTGGGAACTGCCCTATCTAGCACCTTCCCAGAACTAGTAGCATCCACTGGGATGACCTCCACTAGTCTCTCCGTAACCACCATGGCTGTACATTCCTGGCCCCAGCCCTGCCCCCCTTTTCTTTGGGACAGGTATTTTAGGGAGGCCCAGGAAGCTCAGAGTACAGGGCAGTTGGAGCACTCTGCCAGGGCTACTGGCCACAAAGTATTCTTCAGTGAGCAAGTTTGTGCTTCCTTCCTCCAGAACACTGGGACAGGCCAGACACTGCCCTGCAGAGCGCTCTGCGGAGAAGAAAGGACCTTCTGCAGAGACTCTGGGTAGGCCTGCACCCTCTGCCAAACCTGGGCCAAGCTCAACAGGACTGAAACACTGGTAGCCTACTCCAACCAGAGCCCTTCTGAACTCCTGGGTTGGGTTTTCTGCTTGTGAATTTTGGGTGGGGAATTTAACTATGAGCCACTAAGGAGTTTAACCCCATCCCCACCACTTCACTGAAGAAGTGTGAGGAGGGAAAATACAAGGCACAGACAGTGGGCAGTCAGGGAATGTGAGCTTGGAAACCTATTTTGGTCACACACATCGGAGCAAGTGATAAAGATGAATAAAGCTCCACAGGAAGTGAAGCTCTAGGATCAAACCCAGGCATTCATCCAAACTAAGTTAGCCAGCAGCGAGAGAAGTGGCTCTGCCAAGATGTCCATGAAGATGCAAGAGACCTAGCCAGGCGTGGTGGCACACACCTTTAATCCCAGTCCTCAGGAGGCAGGAGTAGGAGGCATTGCCGTGAGTTCAAGGCCACCCTGAGAATACATAGTGAATTCTAGGTCAGCCTGAGCTACAGCGAGACCCTACTTCAGGGAAGAAAAAAAAAAAAACAAAAAACACAGAACAAAACAAAAAGGCAAGAGACCTCAGGCCCATGAACCCCAGCTTTAGGTCCTTGTCCAAGTTACCAAAGAATTGAAAGGTAAATTATGAATTATGAGATTTATTTTAGGGAGGGTTAAGGATCCAGTGGAAAGGCAAGCAGGAAGGCCCAAGCCAAAAGAAATCTTCCTCCTAGGCAGGCGAAGAAAGTCTCCCTCACATGTTCAGGGAAGAAGGCTCTGGAGAAGGGGCTCATACACACATGGAAAGCATGTGTGTGGGCATCACCTGCAGGTGCCCTTGGCACAGGACTCAGCCCCTTGTCTGGTGAAGAGCCCTCTACAGTGAAGCACATGCTGGAACATGTATGAAGAGCCAGTTGGCTGGTGGTAGGTGGGGAGGGGTGTGGAAGGAAGAAAACCAGAAACACATTGAAATTATTTGGTATGTTTTGTTTAAAAATTATTTTTATTGGACTGGAGAAATCGCTTAGCGGTTAAGGCACTTGCCTGCAAAGCCTAAGGACCCATGTTCAACTCTCCAGATCCCACATTAGCCAGACACACATAGGCCAGATACACACAAGGTCACACATGCCCACTAAGTGGCGCAATCCTCTGGAGTTCCATTGCAGTGCCTGAGGCCCTGGTAAATCAAGTGTGTGTGTGTCTTTATTAAAAAAAAAAAATTGGACTGGACAGATGGCTGAGTGGTTAAGGCGCATGCCTGCGCAACCTAAGGACTCAGGTTCGATTCTCCAGGACCCTCGTAAGCCAGATGTACAAGGTGGCGCATGTGTCTGGAGTTCATTTGTTAGAGGCTGGCCCTGGCGCGCCCATTCTCACTCTCTCTTTCTCTCTCTGTCTCAAATAAATAAATCTAAAAAAATAATTTATTTGCACTCACTGAAAAAGAACTCCAGATACATTCACAACGTTCTTGTTTTTCTTCCAGTTAGGGTCTCAGTCTATCCCTGGCTGACCTGGAACTCACTCTGTAGTTATAGGTTGGTCTTAAACTCACAGCGATTCTCCTATCATTGCCTCCTGAGTGCTGGCATTGCCACAACACCTGGCTGTAACATTCTCACCTTTCTGGTATGACGTTGCACGGATACTGGGGAATTGAGTGGGGCCAGCAGGCTTTGCAAGCAGGAACCGTTAGCCACTGAGACATCTCTTCAGCCTGCTTGGTACTTGTTTTGTTTTAGACAGGGTCTCACTAGCCAAGGCTGACCTGAAGCTTACTTTGTAGTCCCAAGCTGGCCTCAAACTCACGGACATCCTCCTACCTCTGTATCTCAAGTGCTGTGATTAAAGGTGTGCCCTACTATGCCTGGCTATTTAGTACATCTTAAATTTTTTACTTATTTATTTGAGAGGGTGGGAAGAAGCGGATAAAAAGAATGTGCGTACCAGGACCTGCAGCCCCTGCAAACGAACTCCAGACAGATGTTCCACCTTGTACATCTGGCTTATGTGGGCACTGGGGAATTGAACCTAGGTCCTTAGCTTCAGCCACAAGCACCTTAACCACTAAGCCATGTTTGTTTTGAGAGAGAGAAAGAGACAGAGAGGTAGAGAGAGAGAGAATGGGCGTGCCAGGGCCTTCAGCCACTGAAAATAAAGTCCAGACGTGTGTGCCCCCTTGTGCACATGTGTGACATGGTACACTTGAGTCACTGTGCATCTGGCTTATGTGAGACCTGGAGATTCGTACATGAATTCTTAGGATTTTCAGGCAAGCACTTTACCCGCTAAGCCATCTCTCCAGCCCTACTTGGTAGTTTTAAAGCAGCAGTATTTCTAAGTTTGTGCCACATGAGGGCCTTCAGCTTTGCTTTCCTGACAGCAGGGTCTGTTGACCTCCTAGGAACAGCAGCTGATGGACGAGTACCGCCCAGCTCATGCCTGGAGGGAGCCTCATAAAAGAGCCCCCATGCCAGCTCTTCACCCAGATGTGCCGCCTGCAGGCATCTTTCCAGCTGCCTCCTCAACTCCACCCCTGCCCTCAGAGCCACCAAGAATCATCCAGCATCCGGTAGGAGGACTCTTGGCTAAGATGCAATTTGAGGTGCAGTTAGAGGGTCAGAACTGAGACCTCACAGAACTCAGGAGGTAGCGTCCAAGGTTAAACAGGTCAGCGGCTCTTCCCCAGCCTTAGATGCAGTCACTGGTCACAGACTCAGCCCACTCTGGATCCTTAACATCCTGTCACTTAGGAAACTCACACCATTTGATCTCTCTGCAATGTGCAATTCCTGAGAGTCATAGTTCACCCTGGGGCCCGTGAAGTCTTCAACCCCCACGGTTCTCTTCATAGCCAGCCATGCCTCCTTCAGCCCCGGACCTATTTTCTGTTCCAGAGTTTTGATTTGTTCCACACTGTCTCACATACAGACTTTCACAATATGTAGTTCAAGGCCATTCTGGTCTATACAGTGAGTTCTAGGTCACTCAGGGACACATAGTGACCATGTCTCAAAAAAAAAAAAAAAAATTACCAGTCAGGCATGTTGGCACATGTCTTTAATCCCAGCACTTGGGAGGCAGAGGTGAGAAGATAGATCACTGTGAGTTCAAGGATAGCCTGAAACTACGTAGTGAATTCCTGCTCTGCCTGAGCTAAAGTGAGACCCTATCTTGAATAACAAAAACCAAATAAACAAAAAAGATAAATAAAAGATAAAGTAAGAAAGAAAAAAGAAATTAAAAACCCCAAACAAACCAACAAATAAAAATACCATGTCCTATGTACACCTAAATGCAAATATTTTTTCTATTTAGTTATTCTTTTCTTAAAATTCTCTTTTTATTTATTTATTTGAAAGAGAGAGAGAAGCCAGGCATGGTGGCACACGCCTTTAATCCCAGCACTTGGGAGGCAGAGGTAGGAGGATTGCCATGAGTTCAAGGCCACCCTTAGATGAGAGAGTTAATTCCAGGTCAGCCTGGACCAGAGTGAGACCCTACCTCGAAAAACCAAAAAAAAAAAAAAAAAAAAAAAAGAGAGAGAGAGAGAGAGAGATGCAGATAGAGAATGAGCACACTAGGGCCTCTAGCAACTGCAAATGAACTCCAGATGCATGTGGCACCTTGTGCATCTGGCTTATGTGAGTATTGGGGAATCAAACTTGGATCCTTGGGCTTCATAGCTAAGTGCCTTGACACTAAGCCATCTCTCCAGCCCCGATTTAATCAATTTAACCTATAGTGCTAATTATTTAAAGATGACAGAAAAATGTGGTGGCACACACACCTTTAATCACAGCACTTAGGAGGTAGAGACAGGAGGATCTCCTAGAGTTCCAAGGCCACCCTGAGACTAAATAGAGAATTCCAGGTCAGCCCAGGCTAGAGTGAGACCCTACCTTGAAAAACCAAGACGTGGGCTGGAGAGATGGCTTAGCGGTTAAGTGCTTGCCTGTGAAGCCTAAGGACCCCGGTTCGAGGCTCGGTTCCCCAGGACCCACGTTAGCCAGATGCACAAGGGGGCGCACGCGTCTGGAGTTCGTTTGCAGAGGCTGGAAGCCCTGGTGCGCCCATTCTCTCTCTCCCCCTCTATCTGTCTTTCTCTCTGTCTGTCACTCTCAAATAAATAAATAAATAAAAATTAAAAAAAAAGAAAAAAAGAAAAACCAAGACAAACAAAAAGATGCTGGAGGAAACTCAACATGATGGTGGTGCATGCCTGTAATCCTGACACTCAGATGAAGGCAGGAAGAACAGGAGTTTGAGGCTATTTTGGGCTACATGAGGCTCCATCTCAAAAGATTAAAAAAAAAAAAAAAAGATGGAGGGAGGGATAAAAAGGTGGGTGGCTGGATCCCTGGGTGGGCGGTTGATGGACAAGTAGGTGGTCGGCTGGCTGGGGGATGGGTAGGTGGCCGAGTGTGTAGACGTACGGGGGTAGTTGTAAAGGCTTCCTCAGGGTTAGCTTATGACTTGGCCTTCTTAGATTCCCCAGCCTCCGGCCACCATCATTCAGCAGCTACCTCAGCAGCCACTGATTGCACAGATCTCTCCTCAGGCCTTTCCCACTCAGAGGTCAGGAAGTATTAAGGAAGGTATGTCTTCTATGTAAATATTGTTATGGGCATGTGAAGGGGGGTACTGAAAGAGGAAAACATATATATACATATATATTGAGACAAGCCCAACAGATTGGCCTTTTTTTTTTTTCTTATGCCAGAGTGAGATAGGGAGAATGGATGTGCCAGGGCCTCCAGCCACTGTTATCAAACTCCAGACATGTGCACCACCTTTTGGGCATGTGCCACCTTGTGTGCTTGTGCCACCTTGCACATCTGGCTTAAATGGGACCAGTAGAGTAGAATATGGCTCCATCTATATAGTTTGGTTGCAGAGGCAAGAGACCCTGGCATACCCATTCTTTCTGTCTGCCCAAAAATAAATAAAAATATTTTTAAGTGAGTTTTAGGTCAGCTGGGGCTAGAATGAGGCCCGGCCTCAAAAAAAAAAAAAAAAAAAAAAGACGAAAGACAGCAAGTGTGGTGGTGCACACCTTTAATCCCATTACTCTGGAGGCAGAGGTGGGAGGATCCCCGTGAGTTCAAGGCCACCCTGAGATTACATAGTAAATTCCAGGTAGGCCTGAGCTAAAGTGAAACCCTACCTGGGAAGAACAAACAAATAACAGCAACAAAAGACAAAAGAGGCTGGGTGTGGTGGCATACGCCTTTAACCCCAGCACTTGGGAGGCAGAGGTTAGGAGGATTGCCGTGAGTTCATGGAGGCATGCACCACCATGTCTGCCATGTATTTGTTTATTTTTACATATTTTTATTTATTTTTTGAGACATAGAGGGGGAGCTTGGGCACATCATGGCCTCTAGCCACTGCAAAGGAACTCTAGGCACAGGCACCCCCTTGTGCATCTGGCTTATGTGGGACCTGGAGAATCAAACCTGGATTCTTAGGCTTTGCAGGCATGTACCTTAACCGCTAAGCCATCTCTCCAGCCCCATGTATTTATTTTTTCTAGTGAATATCTGAATTTTTTTTTCCCCAGTGTCCACTCAGATATTTGATTATTTTCACTTAAGAATTTCTACCTCTCTTATGAAGTCTTTGTTGACACAGTGCTGTGGGCATCTTGTCTGTTGTGTGGCTGCACATCTCTCTTCAGTATATATTTGTATAGATGTTCTTATTGTAGTAAGTTCAGCCTTTTGGACTTTTTCTGTGTGTCTAGTTGTGTTTCTTTTGATCCCTTGATAACCTTTTACCTCCTCTGGTCATGTTCCCCGTGGGCCAGTCCCTGGCTACCTACCTACCTACTGCCCAGAGAAAAGCTATCTTGCTCCTAATCCATATCACAGTGGCTCCTGGGGCCTTTGCCACGAGCAGGGCTGTCACTCAGCCTCTTGACCGCGTCTGGATTTGCAAGGGTCTGCGCTTCTCTCGAGAGTCTTGGCAAAGTCCGGCTTTCCCGCCTTGCTCCCATAGACGGGACAGCCCTGCTGCTCTGCCTGGCCTGTGTTTGTTGGGTTGAGAGGGATGCCCTGCGAGTCACATTCCTTCAGGGAGACTGCCACAATCAGAGCACTCTGCATTTCCAGGACCTAGTTGCTGTGGGGAGAAAAAAAAGGTTTGTCTCTCACACTGTGAAAAGTTAGAATGCTGCCTGGTACCTAGTGTGGCTGCAGGATGAGCTTTCCATACCCGTGGTAAGGAAGCATCACGCACTGGTCTCAGGCAACAGAAATTGACTTCCACAAGGGTCTGGAAGTCCACGCGTGGGCAGGGCTGCGGCCCCCCTGGGGGCAGGGGGTCTTTTCTGCCTCTGCACTCTCAACTCCTCCAGTGTCTGCATCTCCCGCTTCCTCTCGTAAACCGGGCACTTTTGCTCCAGAGCTCTCTGCTCCTCCTGGGGCGTGCTGTCTCATGTAGCCCAGAAGAGCTGGCTGACGTCTGGGGACGGCCATCACCAGGCGCCGCCTCTCCTTCCAGACATGGTGGAGATGATGCTAATGCAGAACGCGCAGATGCACCAGATTCTCATGCAGAACATGATGCTCAAAGCCCTGCCGCCTGGGTTCCAGGGACCCCACCCTTCCCTGCAGGTACGCCGAGGCCTTTGAAATCCGCCTGGGACTCGGCTTCAGGACACTTCTGCAAGGGTGGCTCTGGGTGGGGAGCTGTTGCCCAGCCCTATAGCCAACAGCGTTTCTGGTTCCACTCACTGAGGACCAGGTGGTATTTCTGGGCCCTTGGGGGCTGTCCTAACTGCGCACGCGCAGGGAAAGGATGCCCGCGTGACCCCCTCCCCACCACTGTCTTCTACTTAGGATCCCCGGTGGGCACGCCTTGGCACGCTGAGAGCTGAGAGGCAGAAGCCATCTCCAGTACACCATCACCACCACTACGCGCCGCCTGCCTCGCTGCAGGCTGGCGCGGCGCCTGGCACCCCAGTTGGCTACTCCGGGTGGCTCCCGGTGGTCTCTGCCACTGCCCTCCCGCCCGTAGCTGGCTTTCTGCCCCCGGCGAACCACATAACTGATCCGACTGCAGCTCTGCCCGCCCTTAGCGCGTAAGTGAGGAGTGGGAAAGCCAGAGTCCAGCACTGGGTGGGTGGAAGGACCACCAGACCCTGGGTCACCCCCTCACTGCCTACTGAGGAGCCCGGTCAGGCCTATGGGCTGTGGCAGGAGGCTTGCAAGACTGTAGTCTACTATAGTTACGCGTCTCCAGGCTGTATGGACCCACGCCAGCTTTGGTCTTTTGTTTGAGCACCAGGACGGGCCTGAGGAGTGCTGCTTCCCAGCCCCTCCCATTTCCAGATCCCAGTGATGAAGGAATTGATGTTCCTTGCCAATGCACCAACAATTCTGGGGTGTCCACAGATTCTTATGAATTCGATGAATAAAATCCACAGACCAGAAAAGGTTCAGATTTTATTATACCTTTAGAGTTTTTTTTTTAAATTTCTTTTTAAAAAATAAAATTTATTTTTATTTGAATGGGCATGGCAGGGCTTTCAGCCTCTGTAAACCAACTTCAGATGCATGTGCTGCCTTGTGCATTTGGCTTATGTGGGTCTTGGGGAATCGAACCTGGGTCCTTTGGCTTTGCAGGCAAGCACCTTAACTGCTAAGCCATCTCTCCAGCCCGTTTTTTATTCCCCCCCCCAAGGAAGGGCAGCCCCAAGTTTAGTTAAGGTGAAAGCTATTCACTTTGGGGCCCTGTCACACCTAAACTCTCTTACTGGGGCTCCCCTTGTGTGTGACCCTTGCTCTCCTGCTAGGGCTGCCTTGCAAGGTGTGCTGCCCCCTCAGGCTCCTGCTGTGTGAGATCCCTTGGTCCAGCTTGGTAAGCAGCAGACTCTTGTATGTTTCATCGCTCTCAGCCAGGTGAAATACAAATGTCACAGCAGGAAAGACTAGGAGAAGTAGCTCGAGAGCCAGGACAGAACAGACCAATAAAGCCGGGCGTAGTGGCGCATGCCTGTAATCCCAGCATTTGGGAGGCTGAGGTAGGAGGATCGCCGTGAGTTCGAGGCCACTTTAAGAACAGTGAATTGCAGGTCAGCCTGGGCCAGAGGGAGATCCTACCTCAAAAGACAAAAAATAAATAAATAAATAAAAAAACAGATCAATATAGTTACACACAAAATTCCTATGGGAGGTTGGAATAAGGATGAAATTGACGCTGGGGTGTAGCTCAGTGGTAGAGAGCTTGTTGAGCACGTGTGAGGTCCTGGGTTCCATAACCAGTGCTGCTTCATTCTTCACACATGCCCACACACCCTAACAACTCAAGTAATTGGGGAGACCTATTTGCCACGTGTGAAGGAAGCAAGCTGAAGAATCTGTCATGATGGGATTTGGGTTAAAATACACATGCACACAAGGGGGTCAGGGAAGCTGGGGTTGTAGGCACTCAGCATCACACAGAGCTTTTTAAGATGTTATTTTGGAAGCATTCTGAGTAAGCTTTTCAGGTTTGCCTAAGGGTAACATTTTCATTTGCTAAGCTTCTCACAAGCCATCATGTTTCTGAAACCCTGGAACCTTGCAGGTTGGAGACAAGATGTGTCCGAGTGGCCAGCTAGCCCTATGTGGGCTTCCCTGGGAGCTGACCTGGCTCTCTGGTATGCATCCCAGAGATGGCTGCAATGCCCTGTGGACAGACAAGCCAAAGGCCTGCCCCCCAACAGGAGCTAATGTCCTCTTCCCCGGAACCCTCTTCAGTGTGCCTTTGAGTGCGAGACTGTTCTTGTTAACAGCATCAATTAAAAGCCTCCCCCAATCTCCTACTTTCAAGCTGCCTAACTTTTTAAAAATTTTTTTTATTTTTTATTTTTTTAAATTAATTAATTAATTTATTTGAGAGCGACAAACACAGAGAGAAAGACAGATAGAGGGAGAGAGAGAGAATGGGTGCGCCAGGGCTTCCAGCCACTGCAAACGAACTCTAGAGGCATGTGCCCCTTGTGCATCTGGCTAACGTGGGACCTGGGGAACCGAGCCTCGAACCAGGGTCCTTAGGCTTCACAGGCAAGCGCTCAACTGCTAAGCCATCTCTCCAGCCCTTTAAAATTTTTATTTGCCGGACATGGTGGCACTCGCCTTTAATCCCAGCACTCGGGAGGCAGAGGTAGGAGGATCGCTGTGACTTCAAGGACACCCTGAGACTACATAGTGAATTCCAGTTCAGCCTGGGCTAGAGCAAGATCCTACCTCGAAAAAACAAACCAAACCAAACATTGTATTAATTTGTTCGTTTGAGAGAGAGACAGACAGACACAAAGAGAGAGAATGAGTATGGGCTCACCAGAGCCCCCACCACTGAAAATGAGCTCCAGGTACATGCACCGCTTTGTGTGTCTGGATTTACGTGAGTACGGGGAAGTAAACTCTGGCTGGCAGGTTTTGTGAGCGAGCATCTTTACCTGCTGAGCCATCCCCCTGGCCCTCACAATACTATTTGTTTTTCAAGGTAGGGTCTCACTCTAGCCCAGGCTGACCTGGAATTCACCATGTCTAGTTTCATAGTAACAAAGCTGCTTCACGAAGTTGTGCATCATCCTTGTGTGGGGGCTATGCCAATCTTCTCTATATCATTACAGTTTCAGTGTATGTGCTGCTGAAGCAAGCACTCAAATTTGTTTGTCCAGGGGGGGAATATAAAGCCGACTTCGAAGGGCAGAAAACTCATTATTCTGACCACCTACTTTTTTTTTTTTTTGAGGTAGGGTCTCACTCTAGCCAACGTTGACCTGGAACAGTGATCTTCCTACCTCTGCCTCCTGAGTGCTGGGATTAAAGGCGTGCGCCACCGTGCTTGGCCCCTGGCCCACTACTTTCAAAGCATCTGCATTCTTCCAGCTGTTCCATTCAGAACAGTTGCCTATTCTCAATGGTGGTAATCTCTCAAACAATTGTAGCGGAAACAGGCTGCTGTCTTTAGCCTGAAACTTTCACTTTGTCATATCCTCTGCTTACAGCAGTCCATTTCTTCTAAACTCAGCCCTTCACAAGTTCTCAGGACGTTGGGTCAGCACAGGCAACCTCTCACACAAACTGCCTCGAGCTCAGTCCAGATAAAGTTCTTTCTTCCCTTCATAAACCAAGCCTATACAGTGCACAATTCTTTTTACACTTAGGTTTCTCAACTCTGACCAAAATGGTCCACTGAACTCTGCTTACAGCCCTGCAAAGAGTCTCTTAGGCAACAGTTTCAAATCCTACATTTCTCCCACAAATCAGTTCCAAAAGGCTAAAACCACACAGATTTCTGTTGTAGTTACCTTTTTGTTGTTAGGACAAAGGACCCAAAAAGCAGCTGGTGGAATGATTTTTATCTTGGCTTAAGAGTCTTGAGAGAACGCACCATGCTGGCAGCAGCAAGCCTGGCACGAGCAGAAGCTGGCCATCACTTCTGCCACGGCACGTGGAAGACAGCAGGAGAGTGAACAGAGCTCTGGCAAAGGGGAACTGGCTATAACACTCTTAGGCAAGCTTCCAACAACACAATTCCTCCAGCAAGCCTCCACCTTCTAAATTGCCATCAGCTGGGACCAAGCATTCAAAACATACGAGTTTCTGGGGGCATCTATTCAAAGCACTGCATGGAGGGAAGACATGTGGTGGATGCTGGTTATCTTGAAGGACCTGCCCTTGCTGGGTTAACAGGGATTAAGAACACATGCAGCGCCCCACAGTCTCCCAGTGTGTGAGCACCACTGGCCTGTGGAAGTGGCGCTGGTGGTGGTAATGGGGCGTTTACCTGAGGCCAGGTGTTCGAGGCAACCTTGCGGAGGCTGGAGAGTCTAAGCAGGTCCTGTAGTGGGTTTAGGGCTGCCCGAGCATGGGTTTCTTGAGCCCGGTGACTAAAGCCTGATTGTTGGGGATGGGATTTCCTCTTGACCTCATTCCCTAGCACATGGTGAGGACAGAGACTCAGGGGATGCTGTGCATATCAGTGCCCTGATGAAATGGACATTACTACAGAGATCTCTTTTTAATACTATTTTTGCCTGGCATGGTGGCACACACCTCTAATCCCAGCACTTAAAGAGATAGGAGGATCACTGTGAGTTCAAGGCCACCCTGAGACTACATAGTGAATTCCAGCCATCCTAGAGCAAGACCCTATCTTGAAAAACAAATGCTTGCTGGCAAAGCCAAAGGACCAGGTTCCATTCCCTAGTAACCATGAAAAACCAGATGCACAAGGTGGTGCATGAGTCTGGAGAGTTTACTGGCAGTGGCTAGAGGCCCTGGCATGCCCTTCTCTCTTTGTGTCTGCTTCTCTCTTTTTCTCCCTCAAATAAATAATTAAAAAAAAACAACAACACCCAAACCCACTTATTTGAGATAGAGAGTAAGGAGGAGGAGGGAGAAAGAAAGAATGAATGATGCACCAGGGCCTCCTGACACTAAATGAATTCAATATGCATGGGCCACTTTGTGCATCTAGCTTTACATGGGTACTGGAGAATCATACCTGGGCCATCAGGCTTTGCAAGCAAGTGCTTTTAACTGCTGAGCCATCTCTCCAGCCCCAGAGAGATCTTAAAGATGTGACCCAGGGAAGTGAGTGACACGTCCCAGTGTGGGCTAGAGCCATCACATCAGTCAGTCCACATATGCCATGTAACTCTCATCAGGACCCTAGGCTCTTCATGGCATTGGGGGCTAAGTCTGGAATACATATAGTCTAGCAAAACATTAAGGACCCCTGCGCTTCCTGGAGAAGTATGGGAGAACCTGCCCCCACAGGTTTGAAATGAGGGAGTGTGGCCAGGCTTAGATATAGCTGCTGACCTAACCAGATGTAGGTCCACAAGACACTTATGTTCTCTATTAAGACATACAGAGTTGGGCTGGTGAGATGGCTTTGCAGTTAAGACATGCAGAGTATTTTTCAAGAATATATAAAAATGGGCTGGAGAGTTTGCTTAGTGGTTAAGGTGCTTGCATGAAAAGCCTAAGGACCCAGGCTCGATTCCCCAGAATCCACATAAGCCAGATGTACAAGGTGATGCATGTGTCTGGAGTTCATTTGCAGTGGCTAGAGACCCTAGCATGCCCATTCTCTCTCTGTCTATCTCTCTGTAATCAAATAAATAGAAATAAGATATTAAAACTATATAAAAACATCAGGATGAGAATATGATAGAATGCTTACCCAGTGTGTGTGCAGGGCTCTGGGTTCCATCGCCAGCACTTCAAAACCAAAGCACCCAGAGAACCAAAGTAAGATAAAAACACTGAACAGAGAAAAAAGGAAAACAAATAGTAAGATAAGCAACAGAAGCAGTCACTTCCCAGCAGAGGGAGCCGAGATGACAAGAGGGATGACCGGGAAGGGGACAGACTGGCACAGTGCGCACCAGGGGAACGCTCGTCAGGGGACTGAGATACCCCGTCACTGGCTACATACTGGAGGACAAGCGACCCAGACCTTCAGAGATATTGGGCATGCCCAGTAAAGCTGGACCCCAGGCCTCCCAGACTCCCAGGTATCCCAGCACTTGAGCAGACTCATCATGATCTCCAATGATCAATCAGGGGAGTCCAGTGTTGGGGTCTTGGTCCCTTCCAATCTCTTCAAAAGGGGGCTGGAGAGATGGCTTAGCAGTTAAGGCACTTGCCTGCAAAGCCTGACAACCTGGGTTTGATTCCCCGGTACCTACTTAAAGCCAGATGCACAAAATTGTACATGCATCTGGAGATCAATTAAAATAAAATATTTCATTTTTATTTGAGAGAAATAGGCAGGGGGAGAGAGAGAGAGAATGAGAATGACCAGGGCCTTCAGCCACTGAAAAAGAACTCCAGATCCATTCATCTGGTTTGCATGGGTCCTGGGGAGTTGAACCTGGGTCCTTTGGCTTTGCAGCAAGTGCCTTAACTGCTAAGCCATCTCTTCAGCCCTAAAGTAAAATATTTCTAAAAAAGATTGTGAGCCAGGCCTGGTGGCACACACCTTTAATCCTAGCACTTGGGAGGCAGAGGTAGGAGGACTGCCTTGATTTGAGGCTGCCCTGATACTACAAAGTGAATTCCAGGTCAGCCTGGGACAGAGTGAGACCCTACCTCAAAAAAACAAAAAACAGTAACAACAACAACAAAAAAAGAAAGGGCTGGGATAAGTGTGCCAGCTTAGACACTCTATCCAGAGACCTTGTTGAAAACATTGAAGATCTCTGAACCCCTAAAAAATTAAAAAAAGATCTGGGTGTGGTGGTGCACACCTTTAATCCCAACAAGAGGGAGGCAGAAGTAGGAGGACCACTGTGAGTTCGAGGCCACCCTGAGACTACATAGTGAATTCCAGGTCAGCCTGGGCCAGAGCGAGACCCTACCTTGAAAAACCAAAAGGAAAAAAAAAAAAAAAGAAAAGAAAAGAAAAAGAAAGGATTGTGGAGCCAAGTTTTCAGATGAGCATAGCAATCACCTTGTTGCTAGTACAAGACACCTGACCAAGTGCAGCCCGTGGAAGGAAAACCTTGTCTCATCTTACAGTCTCCAGGGGAGTTCCACCATGGTGAGGAGAGCATGGCAGAGCTGAGGGTGGTCACTGTTTCTTGCCACAGCCGAACCAGGCGTGGTGGCGCACACCTTTAATCCCAGCACTTGGGAGGCAGAGGTAGGAGGATCGCTGTGAGTTTAAGGCCACCTTGAGACTACATAGTGAATTACAAGTCAGCCTGAGTTAGAAGGAGACCCTACCTGGCGGCGGGGGTGGGGGGGGTGGGGAGTGGGGGGGGGTGGGGCGGGGGAAGTGATCTTGTCAGCAGCGAGAGCAAGCTAGCTCTGAACACCAATGGGCTAGAGTAATAAACCCCAACGTCATCCCAGTGACACACAGGGCTCCACCTCTCAGAGGGTACACTAGCTGGGGACTGACTATAAGGCTTCATCACAAACAAATGAGGCTATAGGGGTCATTTCACATTCAAAATATTTTTATTTGAGTGAGAGTATAAATGAGTATGGGTGTGCCAGGGCCTTCTGCCACTGCAAATGAACTTCAAATGCATGTGCCAATTCATGAGCCTGATTTTATGTGGGTACTGGGGAACTGAATCTGGGCTGTTAGGCTTTACAAGCAAGTACCTTTAACCTCCAAGTCATTTCTCCAGCCCTCATTTCACATCAAACCACCATTGTTAAGACATTACATTGAGACAAATACATTTTTGTTTTTAAATTTCTCTTATTAGAGAGAGAGGGAGGGAGACAGATAGAATAGGCATGCCAGGGCCTCTAGCCACTGCAAACAAACACCAGATGCATGCACCACCATATGCCTCTCGCTTATGTGGATTCTGGGGGACCGAACCTGGGTCCTTGGGCTTCACAGGCAAGTGCTTTAGCCACTAAGCCATCTCTCCAGCTTGAGAACAATCCATTTTATAAGCAGGTCATACACAGTCAAGTGGCTAGAGGACTGTGGCAGGCCAGTTCCATGTCTAAGAAGACAGCCCAATGATAAAGGCAGAGATACATTTCTAGACAGCTTGAAGGAAACTGTCAACACAGAAACGTTGCTTGTGACAAAGGGAATAAAGAGGCACAGTTTATTCTGAGTCAAGTGTGAATGACCATGGCCTGGAATCACAGGTTCAATTTGTTCTGAGTCATCATGTTACATGAACTCTTCTGGTCAGAAGAGAGCCATAAGTCGATGTGTTTGCCACACGCATTGGTAAGGGCATCAGGAAGGTGGCTTAACTCAAAGTGGGGAAGACTGCTGTAGCTCTCAGATGCTACCTGGTGGCAGTCTTAGCATTTGGGTTGGTGGGAGCCAGTGCTCTCCTAAGTTAAATATATTCTAAAGTTTTACCTGGTGAAGGGTATCAGATACAGAGGTTGGTAATAGGTTGCTCTTAAGGGGATTAAAGACCACCTGAGATCATTTTAGCTCTGAATCTGCAGTATTCCAACTCTCTGCCAATCGTGGGAGTTCCAGTCAGCACTGATGTGGCTTTTTCAGGGAACTTAAATCCACAAGACAAATGATTAGAATGCTACCAGCAGATTTGAGGACTGAAGAAGGAATCTAAGAGGCTGCATCTTAAAAGTGTGTGCTCGCTGCAGGATCCACCATGCCTGGGAGGGGGTCAGAGGCCACTGTACTCCTGGCCCGCCTTGCCCAATATAGGGGCTGAAGATGGGAGCTGGCTAATTTTTTTTTTTTTTCGAGGTAGGGTCTCAATCTAGTCCAGGCTGACCTGGAATTCACATGTAGTCTCAGGCTGGCCTCAAACTCATGGTAATCCACCTTCCTCTGCCTCCTGAGTGTGCCACCACGCCTGGCTCTAATTTCAATTTTAGAAGAGAAATAAGCAATACTGACCAGGGGAGGGGTTCAGCAAGCACAGAGGCAGAAAGCCACCAGTTCCCCTCCTCTGGTCATCAGATACCAGCATTTCCAGGTCGGGTTTGCGGCCAATGCCTCAGAAGCGATGGGGGGGTGGGTGCAGGGCAATTCTGCATCTTCTTCCTCTTGGGAGATAGCAGCAAGGCCAGGTCACAGAGCTCCCGAGGGTTAGGGTTGAAGCCCAGCTCTCTGCAGTCTGCTTGCTGGCAGGAGCCCACCCACCTATGAAGAAAATACTCCAGTGCTCTGGCTGCTGGTTCTATTTCTGCAAGTTACAGGCAGGAAGCATAGTATTTCATTCACCCAGTTCCAAGGAAGATCCGTACCAAAGAAGCCTATAGGCTTATGTGTCGTGCCTCTCAGTAAGGGGTTAAAACCGTTCTCTTCACAATAATGAAGACAGCCTTCTAAATAGACACTTCTCTTGTACTTCTGGAAGCCACGTTCCACTCATGGAATTTATCGTCAGCACAGGCTGATGCCTCTGCAGCCTCTCAGGACAGCATGAATAGCAGAGATCCACTCTGGGCCTTATCTTCAGTACATAAACCCCTCTCTGTATCTTGGAGCCTCTGGGGAGTCAGTAGAGGCCCCTGCTCAGGGGTTGGAGCCTGGTTCCAGTGTGGCGGCTCAGCTCCTCCAGGACCAGTTTCTCTTGTCCATACATCTAGAATACAGCAGAGCACATGCTGGCAAGTGGGGCCCCCTGGGACCCTTTAGTGAGACCCTGATTGTCCATCTCACCTCCTCCAGAAGCCCTCCCTGCAGGTCTGTCAGGGCTCTGCAGAAGTCTAAGGGCAACACCTGAGCAGAGACTGGAAGCGCTATGGGAGGGCAGTACACAGTGGGCAGGAGCTCAAAGGCAGGGGGAGATGCTGGAGGTTCCAAGGGCCCAGCGGAGGCGGTGTGGAGGGGCATGGGCATGGAGAGGCTGTGAAGCCAGGAGGGGATCCTTTATTAATTGAATAAATGTTTCTTCACATCTCTCAGAGCAATAGGCTATGTGCTTACAAAGATGACTTAAGTCTATTAAACACTGGGTGGCTATTATAAACCCACTGGCCCTCGGAGGAAACAAACCACTACTTCCCTTACAGAAGGGGTCTCTATCTGTACCCAGTCTTGTTGCCCACTGATAGGTTTCTTTGCGAGGCTCTGCAAAAATTTAACAGCCCCCTTCTCCTCCACTAGTACTAGTGCCCCACGGACACAAAAGGGCAGATGGGGGCCTTGGTTCCTGCCTCTTGCCATGCAGTGCACGGGGGCTGGGCAATAGCCTGGCAGTGCCTCCACGTGAAGCGCGCCAATCCTTGCCCAGGTGTTCCTACCTTCTGCCACTCAGCCTCCGAGCTGTGTGTGAAGCCTAGAAGGTGACAGAGTCCATGGGTGGCTGTCACCTGTTGGAATAACAGGATGATGTAGTAGGAATTTGCTCCTTCGGGATCACCCCAGGCTCACAGGCTCCCCTTGGTAAGACTGAGCTGTCCTGTCCCAGGACACCGGGGAAGAACCTGTAGCTGCTGCCCTGGGCACAGCCTCAGTTCCTCTTGTCTGGGCAAGTGCTTTACCACTGAGTTACATTCCAGCTTTGTCAGGGGCTGGGCATGGACAAACAGGGCTGACCGTCTATGGGGAGCCTAACTAGAGTAAGGCAGCTGGGCAGTTAAGACACCCCAAGCCTGTAGTTCCAATAACCTGAGAGGCTGAGGTTGGAGTGTCACCTGGGTCGAAAGTTCAAAACTATCCTGGGAAACACAGTGAGAGGCCACTTCCAAAATAATAAGACATGTTAAGCAGCAAAAACAAAGGTTAAGTGCAGAAAGGGAAGGGGTAGGAGTGGGACTGGCAATGTGGCCAGTGGATTCATGAATTTCTTTTCTTTTTCTTCTCTTTTTGGGTTTACAAGGTAAGGCCTCACTCAAGCCCAGGCTGACCTGGAATTCTGTAGTCTCAGGGTGGCCTTGAACTCACAGCCATCATCCAACCCTGGCCTCCCAAGTGCTGGGATTAAAGGCATGCACCACCAGGTCCGGCCTCTTTTTTTTTTTTTTTCCGAGTAGGTTCTCATTCTAGCCCAGGATGACCTGGAACTCACTCTGTAGTTCCATTCTAGCCTCAAACTCATTGCAGTCCTCCTACCTCTGCCTCCCAAGTGCTGGAATTAAAGGCATATGCTACCATGCCTGGCTTGAAAGCTCTTTTTTTTTTTTTTTTTTTTTTCCCGAGGGAGGGTCTCACTCTAGTCCAGGCTAACCAGGAATTTACTAAGTAGCCTCAGGCTGACCTCGAAATCACAGGGCTCCTCCTACCTGTTTCCCAAATGCTGAGATTAAGGGCATGTACCACCACACCCAGCTGAAAGCTCAATTTTAATAAAATACACCTGAGTCTATGACTTGTGTTTTTGTCAGTTAACATGTGATTTTGTGTACCCACTTACGGTCAGGATGTCATAATAATCTTCACTTTCTTTGCACTGTTGGAAGATATATTCCACTCCTAGAAAAATGTCCCCCAAGTTATAATCATCTGGGAATTTTGGTTGAGGAAATTCACCTGCTTTCAGATTCTGAAAATGAGGAAAGAGACTTGGAGAACACCACCATGGGAACAATAACCCAACGACCAGGATCCGCTGGCTTGTCCCAGGCAAAAGACACTTAGCTCTGAGCACAGGGTGCTAAAGCCACATGCCAGAGGCTGAGTGCAGTCCAGGGCCTGAGCTGGTGGTACGCACAGCTACACACACAAGGGCCTGCAGATGCCTCCACTTCCCCAAATGACTTATTTTCCATTTCTTTCATTCTCCAACGTTGTTTCTAGTCAAACCAGAAAATCCACAATTACATATGTCTTCTTTCTCACTTTTTTTTGGGGGGGGGAGATAGGGTCTCGTTCTAGCTCAAGCTGACCTAAAATTCACTTAGTCTCAGGCTGGCCTAGAACTCACAGTGATCCTCCTTCCTCTTCCTCCTGAGTGCTGGTATATACTGCCATGCTGAGCTTGAAAGCTCTTTTTAAAATTTGAGAGCAACGGGCAGAGAGAATGAATGGGTGCACCAGGGCCTCCAGCCACTGAAAACAAACTCTAGATACATACGTCATCTTGTGCATCTTGCTTACATGGGTCCTGGGGAACTCATGATCCTAAGGCTTCACAGGCAAAGCGCGTAACTGCTAAGCCATCTCTCCAAACTTTTTTTTTTTTTTTTGAGGTAGGGTATCACTCTAGCCCAGGACGACCTGGAATTCACTCTGTATTCTCAGGGTGGCCTTGGATTTATGGCAATCCTCCAACTTCTGCCTCCCAAGTGCTGGGAGGGTGTAATCTACCATGCCCGGCTTAGTTTTCTATGTTCAGTGCTGTTTTAATTTTTTCCAATCCAAACATATTCATTGAGTTACACTTACAATCGCATAAATCCTTCTTTGAACTCACTGATAGCATCAAGGGACAGAGGGTAGGGTGTCATTGTTTCTGTTTTAGGCTGCCACCATGGCAGAATTGTGGCCTCTAGGGGTGGACAAACTTAATAGCGTGTGTCATACTGCTCTGTAATTCTACGTATTAAATGTTCAAAGGTCTGGAGAGATGGCTCAGCAGTTAAGGTGCTTCCCTGCAAAGCCTAATTACCTGGGTTCGGCTCCCTAGTACCCACATAAAGCCATATGCACAAGGTGTTGCATGCATCTGCAGCATCTGGAGGCCGTTGCATGCCCATTTTCTGTCTCTCTTCTTGCAAATAAATAAAAATATATATATTTTTAAGTTCAAAATCAACAATAAGGCCCTATCTGTAATATAATCAACAGGAAATGTTATTTTTGGAAGGCAGGCTACACAAGAGGAACGTGTATTTTACCTCATGAAATGGAAAAGAAAGCACATCGGTTGGAACGTTTTTCTTTCTGTAGAGCCTATTAATGTGCTGAATATTCTTGTTGTCAACGCAGATGATCCCCATGTCAAATTTCTGCACTCCTAAAATAGTCCTCACAATCTCCATATTTTTGCGAAGTGGTGCTCTCCTGACGGGGATGACTCGCTGGAGATTTCTAATCACCAAACTCATTTTGGGGGAACACCCGACCCTTTAAAGTGTTTGGACGGAACCTGTGGTTGAATTGAAGAGAAGGCTCGTCAGCACTGAAAAGTCACAAACTTTGCAGAAACACACATGCACACACCAATACTACTTCTTCTTTTCTTTTTTTCGAGGTAGGGTCTTGCTCTAGCTCAGGCTGACCTGGAATGCACTCTGTAGTCTCAGGCTGGCCTCGAACTCACAGCGATCCTCCTACCTCTGCCTCCCAGAGTGCTGGGATTAAAGGCGTGCATTAGCACGCCCGCCTCACCGCAATACTTTTATTGGGAGGAATTTCTTGGCAATTCTGAGGGGATTTTTACGTTTACCAGGAAGGTACAAAAGGGGTGGTGCGCATCGGGGAGCTGGGCAGGGCAATGTGGAACGAGGGACGGGAGTGCGCTGAGGTGCGGGCCGGAGTCAGCGTGGGTCCAGGGCCGCGCGGTTCCGCAGTCCCCCGGCACCCGCCAGGCCGCACCGGACAAACCACCACGCACGTCCCGCAGCCGGCAGACGAGGAGCGCTGGCCCGGCCACACTAGCAACGGCCCGCCCGCCCGCCGGAAGCCCCAGCGCGGCTCGCAGCTCGCAGGGAGCGGAAGCCGGAAGCGGCTGAACGGAAGTCGGTCCGGCGAGCTTTTCTGCCCGGCGCGCTCCCGGAAGAGTCCGCTCCAGCGGTCCGGGCGGCAGGCCGAGCCCGCGTTCCCGGGGCGTCCTCCGCAGCCCTCTAACCCCCCTCGCGTCGCCGGGGCCCCGGGCTCCGCCGGGCTGTCACCCAACGACCAAAGGCCTCGCCCCGGCTCCTCCGCCCCGAAGCCGCGGCCTTGGATACCGTCCCCGATCGTCGCCAGCCTTCGGAATTTCTAGGCCTGGGGGGCGGGGGAAGAGATTTCGTGATCGAGTGACTGGAAGAAAAATGAGGTGATCGAAACAGTAACCCTTTGAACTGTTACATTGTAAGTTGAGGGCGTTCGTTCCTATTAGCGAGGCTTGGCGAACTTATCAAATTAGTAAGATGATGTGCTTTTCTATTTTCTGTTACCCCAATACTTGGGAGGTGGAGGAAGGAGGAGTTCAGGCTCGTCCTCGACTATACAGCAAATTCCAGGTCAGCCTGAGCAACAGTGAGACACTGTCTTAGAACACAAACAAATCAGGCTTTAAGCCTCCACCACAAAATGATTTCTCTGTGCCTGCGCTCCTACCTGAAGAACTTGCTGGATCTCTGAAAATGAGGGTGTTAGGCCTTTGGGGTTGTCAGCCTTTTAAATGGTTATCCTTATAGTATCATGTGTGACTTAACACTGTTCTAGCAGGACGTGCTGTGATGATTTGAACTTTTGTCTTTCAGCTAGTTTATCCTGAAGATGAACAGTAGCTCTTTAGAGCAACAGGCTGTTTGAGGAAGAAGTCTGGTTTTCTACGTACAGTATTTATTGCCTTGGGTCAGAGATGAACCCTATGAGCCCGTTCAGTGGGCAGCAGCCCAGTGCTTTTGCATCTTCTACTACCACAACAGCGTTTCAGACTAAGTCACCGTTTCGATTTGGCCAGCCTTCTCTTTTTGGGCAAAGCAATGCATTATCTGGGAAGAGCCCAGGGTTCTCACAGGTAGCCACCTTTGCTGCACCCTCTGGAGTAAGTCATTCCTCCTCAGTGCCAACATTTGGACTCACCCAGACCTCAAGTGCTGGACTCTTTTCTGGTATTGAACCTCCTTTTGTAGCGACCTCTGGGCCTTCAAGTTCATCTGTGCCTGGAAACACAGGATTTACTTTTAAACCACCCACCAGTGTTGGGGTTTTCCCAAGTGGTTCTAATTTTGGACCAGAAACTGGTGAAGTAGGGAGCTCTGGTTTTAGGAAAACAGAATTCAGCTTTAAACCTCTGGATAATGCACTGTTCAGACCAATATCGGGGGCTGAGGCTGAGGCAGAGAAAGCCCAGAGCCAAGCTGCTTCTGGGTTTTTCACATTTTCCCACCCAGTTAGCAGTGGGCCTGGAGGCCTGACCCCCTTTTCTTTTCCTCAGGTGACAAGTAGTTCTGTTACCAATTCAAGTTTTATCTTTTCAAAACCAATTAGTAGTAATTCATCATCTGCCTTCACTTCTACTTTGTCAAACCAAAATACAGAGGAAGAGAGGAGAGGAGCCAAGACAGTGTTTGGCAGTGTGAACAGTAGCTTCGGCAGCATCCCGTCATCCGGGTCTTTGGGCGAGCCCTTTGCAGGTAGCAAAACAGGTGTCCGTCCGGGGTGTGAAGAAGTTCTCTCCCAGGTGGATCCACTCCCCAATCTCATGAAAGGACTGAAAAGGAAAGAGGACCAGGATCGCTCCCCAAGGAGACATGGCCACGAGGCTGCAGAGGACTCAGATCCTCTGTCCAGGGGGGATCATCCTCCAGATAAACGACCAGTCCGTCTCAATCGACCCCGGGGAGGTACTTTGTTTGGTCGGACAATACAGGATGTCTTCAAAAGCAACAAAGATTCAGGTCGTCTGGGTACCAAGGAACCTAAAAAGGAAAGTGTCTTTGTTGAATCTGGGGAAAGTGACCATGTGACAACCTCAGGAGGAAGTCAGTCGATCCTGACACCTTCCAGGCTTCCAGGTGTGACTAAAGAGGAAGAAACAGAAAGTAGAGAGAAAAGAGAAGGTGAGTTCTAAAAGCGCACAACACAAGGTTTGTTGTAAGATTCTCTGTTTTTTAAATTTTTAAACTTTTTTTTATTGACAACTTGCATAATTATAGGCAGTAAATCATGATAATTCCCTCCTTTCCTCCACTTTCTCCTTTGCAGATCCACTCTCTGTCGTACCCCTGTTCCTCTCAATTAGTCTCTTTCTCTCATTTTGATGTCATGATCTTTTCTTCCTATTATGACGGTCTTGTGTAGGTAGTGTCAGGCACTGTGAGGTCATGGATATCCAGGCCATTTTGTGTTTGGAGGAGCACGTTGTAAGGAGTCCTACCCTTCCTTTGGCTCTTACATTCTTTCTGCCACCTCTTCCACAATGGACCCTGAGCCTTGGAGTGTATGTATGATAGAGATATCTCAGTGCTGAGCGCTCCTCTGTCACTTCCTCTCAGCACCATGTTGCCTGTTGAGTCTTCCCAGTGGTCACCACCATCTGAAAAGAAGCTTCTTTATCCAAAGTGAGAGTAGCATTAATATATGGGTATGAACATCAGGAAAAGTGCTTATAGGGCAGTTTGCAGTTTGATGGGCATAATATATACATTTAACCAGACAACAACAGATGTTATACCCTTAGGGCTTGTGACCTCCCCTGCCATAGGCTTTTTTTTTTTTTTTTTTTTGAGGTAGGGTCTCATCTCTACCAGGCTACATAGTGAATTCCAGACTGACTGGAATTCCACTTTGTGGTCTCAGGGTGGCCTTGGACTCTTCTTGGTGATCCTCCTACCTCAGCCTCCCAAGTGCTGGGATTAAAGGCATGTATCACCATGCCCAGCTTGGCCATAGGCTTTTGACTAGGTTTTCAGTATCAGGCATGTATTCCCTCCTGTGGAGCTGGCCTCCAGTCCAATTAGAGATCTGTTGGTTCCCCCCATAACAGATGTGCCAGTATTACATCTGATGGGTCATTTGGTCTGGCTGGCCAAACTTAAGGCTTGCAGTGTCCACTGTTGTTTATTACTGTTGATAATGTCTTTCTCTCATAGGGCTGCATGCAGTGTAGCTTTTCCCAGCTTTCTGTCTGTTGCTCCACAGGGAGGAGGTTTTCAGCTCAGCTACAGCTTAATTTCTCAGTGACCTTGCAGCACAAGCTGCAAGTCTTCAGCAATAGGTCTTACTGTCTATTTCTGATGGGAAACCAAAAACCTTGGCAATGGACTGTAATGTTTTGGGGGCATTAGGGACCTTGCTGGCCAACAACTTACTGGAAGGTATCCTGTCTCTGACACTGAAAAATTTGTCTAGTAACAATCCATGGCTTCTGGATGTGTCATTATCCAAAACAGTGGGTTTCCATATAGCTTATTCATAACATTCTTACTTTTGATTAACCCTGTGCCCACCCTTCCTTTACTCAGTCTTTTCCCATGATGGCCATTCCACCCACCCCCACAAAATTTGTTCATTTGCTTCTTGTAAACTTCTTGTAGGCTGCCAGCTGTGTTTTTTGTTAAGTCCCCTGAAAATATCAGTTCTTAGAGCAGGTGACTGCGGACACCTCCTTTGCTTTTACACAGTCTGTGCTTCGTTTGTGTTTGGAAGGTTGGTTTTGTATCTGTTTTCTGAACTCCTAGATGCTCTCAGGGGAACTCCTGTGCGCCAGGGCAAGAGAAGTGAGCGCACAGGCAGCGTTGGAGGCGCGTCTCCTCTAGAGTCTACAGCCATCCAGTGCAAGAACATCCCTGACTACCTCAATGACAGGGCCATCCTGGAGAAGCACTTTGGCAAAATTGCTAAGGTGCAGCGCGTCTTCACCAGGCGCAGCAAAAAGCTTGCAGTGGTGCATTTTTTTGATCATGTGAGTACTTCTGCCTTGTCTCTTGTTATTCTAGATTTGAGTTTTCTTTTTATTTATTTGACAGAGAAAGAGGGGGAGAGGGGGAGGGAGGAAGGGAGAGGGAGAATGGGTGTGCCAGGGCCTCCAGATATTGCAAACGAATTCCAGACATGTGTGCCCCCCCCCCCCATGCATCTGGCTAATGTGGGTCCTGGGGAATCAAATCTGGGTGCTTTGGCTTTGCAGGCAAACGCCTTAACCACCAAGCCATCCCTCCAGTCTAGATTTGAATTTTCAAAGTGTGCTGGGGATGAGACCCAGGGCCTTATGGTAGGATCATTGATATTTTCAGGTTACTTAGAAATATTAAACAAGCTGGGCATCATGGCGCAGGCCTTTACTCCAAGCATTGGGAGGCAGAGTTAGGTGGATCACCTGAGTTTGAGGCCACCCTGAGACTACATAGTGAATTCCAGGTCAGCCGGGGCCAGACTGAGACCCTTCCTCAAAAAAAAAAAAAAAAAAAAAAAAAAAAATAACAACAACAACAACAAAAAATTAAGCTGGGCATGGTGATTCATGCCTTTAATTCTAGCACTTGGGAGACTTAGGTAGGAGGATCACCATGAGTTTGTGGACACTCTGAATCTACATATTGAATTCCAGGTCAGCCTGGACTTGAGCGAGACCCTGCCTCAAGAAATGATAAATAAATAAAAAATTAAAAAAAATATGTGCTGGAGAGATGGCTTAGTGCTTAAGACACTTGCCTGCAAACACTAAGGACACAGGTTTGATTCCCCAGTACCCACATAAGCCAGATGCACAAGGTGGTGCATGCATCTGGAGTTTGTTTGTAGGGGCTTGAGTCCTGGCCTGCCCATTCTCTAGCTCTCTCTCAAATAAATAAATATTTTTTAAATGCAAAAATGAAGTTGAAAAAAAAAGTTGAGATGGGGCCAGGCATGGTGGCACATGCTTTTAATCCCAGCACTCGGGAGGCAGAGGTAGGAGGATCACCGCGATTTTGAGATTAGCCTTAGACTACCTAGTGAATTCCAGGTCATTCTGGGTTAGAGTGAGACCCTACCTTGAAACAACAAACAACAAAAAATGAGTTTTTTAAATCATGTTAACATACAAAGGAGTGTTTTCATTATAGAATTTCATGCATATGTGTCATTATACACATATTTACACGTGTTCACCTTGTTCTAACTCATGTCCTTCCCCCACCACCCTGCCTTGTGTCCCCTGCCCCACTCTGGTTGGTTTTGTCCTTCCCCCTCTAGATGCATGTGCCACTCTGTGTGCTTGGCTTTATTTGGGTACTGGGGAATTGAACTTGGGCCAGCAGCAAACAAGCTCCTTTAGCTGCTGGGCCATCTTCTCTCCAGCCCTGTGTGTGTGTCTTTGGTAGGGTCTCTAGCTCCAGCTGACCTGGAATTCACTCTAGCCCTAGGCTGGCCTTGAACTCATGGCAATCCTGTCTCAGCCTTCTGAATATTGGGATTAAGGGTTGTGCATCGCCATGCCTTGCCCAGCCATATTACTGAGCCATCTGCTGTGCTCACTTCATTAGAGGTTTCAGTCTCACACTCTGATTTCTGGTGTCCTCAGACCTGTTCACTGTTGACTGTTTTTCAGGCATCTGCAGCCCTGGCTAGGAAGAAAGGGAAAAATTTGCATAAGGATGTGGCTATCTTTTGGCACAAGAAGAAATCAAGTGAGTTTGCAATTACTCTTTCCACAGTCTAATGTTCCATGCAGGGTCCTTTGACCGGGGAGTGAGAGTCTTTCCCGAGGCTAATGGAAGCTGTCTGCAGCTGATCTGAATGTCTTACAGCTGTTTCCTTGGGCTCTTTTATAACCCTTGTGGTGATGATGTTTTGGTGCAGAGGAACTGAGAAGTATAGTGTAGGAGACTGGTGATAGTAAACTCCGCTCTGATTCCTATGTCCTTAGGTCCCAACAAGAAACTCTTTTCTCTGAAGGAGAAGCCTGCTGATGGTGAAGCCAGCCAGGGCCCAGAGGATTCGCCCTTTCAGCACTCCCCTCTCGGCAAGCCCATCGTGAGAGCTGCAGTTGGCAACCTCCTCAGTAAAAGGTGGGGTTGGTCTTCTTTCATGTATGTATGTATGTATGGATGGATAGATCGCTAGATAGCTAGATAGAAGGAAAGGGAATGTATAGAAAGAAAGGGTACACCAGGGCCTCTTGCCACTGCAAAAGGATTCAGACTGGTGCCACTGTGCACCTGGCTTTGTGTTGGTACTGGAGAATTGAACCCAGGCCAGAATTGGTCTTTTCTAACAAGATGAATGTAAGGCTGGGCTGTGGCACCTGAGTTGGGGCTGAAGGGTCATGGGAGAGAAACAAAGAAGTGCTTCTGCATCGCATAACCAATGGTGAGGCTCTGGGATGGCAGCAGAGGTGGTCCTTTCTAGCTCTCACACACCCTGGTTTCTGAGAAGGCCCTCACTGGAGATGGGCCTTCTTTCCACCTGGGTATTCTGTTCAAGAGAACCTTATCCCAGAGACGGCTGCTGCTGGTCTGGTCTTTTTTGTTGCAGCTGCAGAGCTCCTATGTCTGGGTTCCTACTCAAGAGGCTGACATGTAGCACAGCAGAGCTTCTGTCTGCACAGGGGTGCTTGCTCCATGGAGGGCTTAGGATGTGGTACCCCGTCTGCTTACTGTCTTCCTGACATGAGGTGGGGACGCATTTCCTCGCTCCTTTCAGTCCCACATCCTTGACTTGTAAGTGCACATGCAATAGCTTTTCCCCTTGAAATGTCCAATTGGAACTAGCTGTGCTGTGTCCTTGTTATCCCATCACTCAAAGGATGGAAGCAGGACATAAGAAGTTCAAGGCCAGCCCAGGTTACGTGAGACTCTGTCTCAAAAAAAAAAAAAAACAATGGACCTGCTGGGCGTGGTGGCACACGCCTTTAATCCCAGCACTCGGGAGGCAGAGGTAGAAGGATGGGAGGCAGAGGTAGAAGGATCGCTGTGAGTTCGAGGCCACCCTGACACTCCATAGTGAATTCCAGGTCAGCCTGGGCTAGAGCAAGACCCTACCTCAAAAAAAAAAAAAAAAAAAAAAAAATGGATCAGTGGTTAAAGGCACCTGGTTACAAAGCCTGCTGCTTGATTCCTTAGCACCCACATAAAGCTATGTGCTCAATGCAAAGGCGTCTGTGATCCCAATGTGCCGGTGGCAGTGGGAGATGGCCCCAGAAGAATCTGAAGCTTGCCAGCCTACTAGACTGGCACACATTTGCCATGGCAAAAGACCGTGTCTTCAAGGCAGGGTTTACAGTCCCACCTCGGTCTCCTGAGTGCTGAGAGTTAGAAGGCTCTCATGGGCCACCATGCCCCGCTTGACCTTGTCTTAAGGTGGGGGAAGAGCCCAGATCTTGCAAGGTTGTCTTCTGACCTCCACATTCTCACTGACACAAGTGTGCCATACACACACATGTGCAAACATATAAAAAATTACAAACAAAAGAGAACAATGTCTTACTAATTACAAAGTCTATTTCCGTAATTATTCTTAGTAGTTTTTTGGCATAATTTTTTTTTGTAGGTTCAGCTCATCTCAGTAAAGCAATTTCTGTGCAGTAATGTGCTGTCACATGGATGCTTCTAGGTCACATGCCCTTTTCTTTTTCTCAGTTTTTATTTAATCATTTGTAAGCAGAGAGAGATAGAACAGAGTCAAATGGAGGGAATAGGTGTGCCAGGGCCTACAGCCACTGAAAACCAACTCCAGATGGATATGACATTTTGTATATCTGGCTTTATGGGGTACTGGGAATTGAACTGTGGTCATTAGGCTTGACAGATAAGCACCTAAACCATTGAGCCATCTTTCTAGTCCCATTTCTGTTTCTCTCTCTCTCTCTCTCTCTCTTTTAAGTTAGTGTCTCGTTCTAGCCCAGGCAGACCTAGAATTCACTATGTAGTCTCAGAGTGGCCTTGAACTCATGGTGATCCTCCTACTTCTGCCTCCCAAGTGCTGGGATTAAGGACATGCACTACTACTCCTGGTTCAACTCATTTTTAATTTTTTTTTTGAAGTAGGGTTTCACTTTAGCCCAGGCTTAACAGGATTTCACTCTGTAGTGTCAGGGTGGCCTTGAATTTATGGTGATTTTCCTACCACTGCCTCCCAAGTGCTGGGATTAAAGGTGTGTGTCACCATGCCTGGCTTATTTTTACTTTTTACTTTTTGAAGTGCAGTCTTACTCTAGCCCAGGCTGACCTGGAATTAACTCTGTATTCTCAGGATAGCCTCGAACTCATGGCAATCCTCCTACCTGTGTCTCCTGAGTGCTGGGATTAAAGGTGTGTGCCATCATGCCCGCTTTCAACTCATTTTTTTTTTTTTTTTTAAAGAACAAAGCATTCTAAATTACTACAGAAGCCAATAAATCTAAATACCTTTGTGCTTGTCAACACTGCCTCCCATTCCCCTTTTGGAGTCTTGCTGTATTGGCTCAGGCTAATCTTTAATTACTGGCTTGAGCAATCCTGTTTTAACTCTTCTGAATGGCTGGGACTATTGCTTCTTTTTTTCATGAAGAAAAAAAAAATTAAATGTGTTCTCACCATCAACTTTTTAAAGCCTTCTTTCACTTTGATGCTATACTTTCTTAGCTTTAGGGGTCCAAATAATATTGAAAGGTTCAGAAATAGAAATGATACAAGGGTTCTTTTTTCCTAGTGTATCTGTACATGGTGTGTGTAGATGCATATGCCCATGCATGTGCGTTAGAGGATGTCTAGGGTTCTCCGTTACTGTTTTCTACCTCCCTTCTTTGAGACAGGATCTCTTAACGTGGAGTTTTCTGGGTTTGGGCTAGACGGGCTGCCTGGGGAGAGGAGTCTTAGAAATCATGTCTCCCCCCACACCCCCAACACTGGGGCTTCTCTCGGGTGCTGGGCACTGGACTCAGGTCCTCAGGGTTGTGCGGCACAAGCTCTTACCCAGTGGGCCGCCTCCCAGCCCCAGTACAAGGGCCCTTGATGTGTTCTTTCCTTCTAGCTCTCCGGTGAAGAAGCCGAGTCTTCTCAAGGTCCACCAGTTTGAGGGAGATCCCTTTGACCCTGGATCTGAGGGCTCTGAAGCCCTTGGGTCCTGTGTGTCGTCTCTCAGCACCCTGATTGGCATGGTGGCTGAGACATCAGAGGAGAAGTACCGCGTGCTGGACCAGAGAGACCGAATCATGCGACAGGGTAGGGCCCGCAGCACGAGTTCCAGAGCCCTGGGCAGAGCTGGCAGGGGGGTTCTGCTCCCCGCTCCACAGGGACTACAGTGTTGTCGCTTCCGGGACTTCTTCGGGGGGCCATGTCTGCTTGTTTCTGTGTCAGTCCTCCTGTGTGTCAGTGCTGTGTGTGCCTCTGCGTGCAAGCGTGTTTGTTTACGCGTGTGTGACGTAGCGAGGTGACATCTGCCACACAGAAGTGAGGGGGTTGTTGCATTTCAGCATCGTTTCACTTTTGGGATGTTGTATTACATGATTTATTTTTACTTTTATTTTTTGAGTGCTGCAGTTAAAGGCGTGTGCCACCATCCATGTCCGACTATTACTTATTTCATTTCCTTTTATTTTGATTTTTTTCCTGAGGTAGGATCTCACTCTCTAACCCAAGCTGACCTGGAATTTACTATGTAGTCTCAGGGTGTCCTCGAACTCTTGGCGATCCTCCTACCTCTGCCTTCTGAGTGCTGGAATTAACAGCATTGCCACCATGCCTGGCCTTTTTAAAAATAATTAATTAATTTTTAAATTAAAAAGCATTTTATTTATTTACCTATTTATTTGAGAAAGAGAAGGGAGGGGAGAGAGAGCGAGAGAGAGAGAGAGAGAGAGAGGGAGGGAGAGAGGGAAAGAGAGGGAGAGAGAGAGAGAGAGAGAGAGAGAGAGAGAGAGAGAGAGATAGATAGATAGATAGATATTGGGCACTCCAGGGCCTCTAGGCACTGCAAGCAAATGCATGTGCCACCTTGTACTTCTGGCTTATGTGGGTCCTGGGGAATCAAACCTAGGTCCTTAAGGCTTCACCTGCAAGTGTCTTAACTGCTAAACTGCTAAACCGTATCTCCAGCCCTTAAATTTTTTTTTTCTTTTTTGATAGCATGTTGCTGTATGTCCCATACTGGCCTTGCAGTTTCTTTTCTCTGTCTCCTAAGGATTGGTATTATACATGCTGACTGAAGACTGGCAGGATTTTCTTTTCTTTCTTTTAAATTACGTATTTGTCTGTTTGTGTATGTGCGCTCACATGGGCGTGTGTGGAGGAGGTTGGAGGACGACCTCAAGGTGTCTCTGTTCCACATCCGCTCCGACAGGGTCTCTTGGCGTTACAGCTTCAAGCTTAGATTCTCCCGGAATTCCTCCCATTGTAGGTGCATTGGAACCACCGATTCATGTGTCACTTTGCATTTAGCTGGCAGGCGTTGCAAACAAACACCTTTAACCTGAGATACCTCCTTAGTCCCGTGATTTTTTTTTTTTTTTTTTTTTTTGTAATTTGTGTATGACTTTTTTTTGGAAGAGGAGGAGTAAGTTAAAGTTTTGTCATGTAACCCAGGCTGTCCCACGATGGCCTCAAATATGTGATCCTCCTACCTCAGCCTCCTGAGTGCTGACATTGTGACTCTGTACCACCATGCTTGGCTTGGGACATAAAACGTACTTTTTTTCCTTTTATTATGAAATTGCACTTGTGTGGGTTCTTAATATTTGCTTGGTGTGTACATCATACCTTTGGCTTGATGTCGTTTAGCTCGGGTGAAGAGGACTGATCTGGACAAAGCGCGGACGTTTGTTGGCACGTGCCTTGACATGTGTCCTGAGAAGGAGCGCTACATGCGGGAGACCCGGAGCCAGCTGAGCGTGTTTGAAGTGATCCCGGGGACTGATCAGGTGCGTCCCTTCCGAGGGCAGCTCCCAGCCTCTAGTTTCATGGATTCTTTGGCTGGGGTCTAGCCATTAAGTGTCAGGGGATGCCTGGTCTTTCTTGAATGTGAGTTAGTGCTTTCTCTAAGTCATTTCCCCAGAAATCTGCTCCAGTCTGTGGCTGTTTGCTCTTGCCGTTTTGCTGAGGGATTCTCTGCCTGGTTATAGTTCTGGCTGATGAAGGTCCCAAGGCCAGCAGCGGGTGTCACCATAGAGACAAAGGCCTATGTGTCCGTGTGTGCACAGCCTCCTTTTGCAGGTAGAAGATGGCCTGTTAGGTGGAGCTGCCCTGCCTCACAGCTCCTGCCCCTCTGGGTCCTGCTGGGTGCCCCACTGTCCTCACTGCCTGTCTACAGTTCATTCTGCCTGGAAACGTACTTGGTGTTTGAGCATGGCCAAGATATTTTCCAGTACTTGACAGCTCTTTATCTGACATGCCTTTGTGTTCTGGGTGGCCAGATGTGTTTTCACTTAACTGTCTTGTTTCTTGTAAAACCCTCAGGACTCTTTATCATATTTGCCAAAATCAAGTTTCTCAATTTAAATTGCCCTCAATCTTGTCTTTTTTTTTTTTTTTTTTTTCCTTTTTCCTGAGGTAGACTCTCACTCTAGCTCAGGCTGACCTGGAATTAGGCCCAGGGTGGCCTTGAACTCATGGCAGTACTCCTACCTCTGCCTTCCAAGTGCTGCTATTAGAGGCATGCACCACCATGCTTGGCTAATTTTGTCATCTTTAACAGAGAAAGTTTACATAATTTATATATAATTTTATATGATGGCTGTCTTCTCAACCATTGATCTTGTGTGTATGTGATGCCCCCGCCTCACATTTTAAGGCCAGTAATTGTCATACAGGCAGTCTGTCCCTGCCCCATTTCCCCAGGTGGACCACACGGCTGCTGTGAAGGAGTACAGCCGCTCCTCGGCTGATCAGGAGGAGCCCCTGCCGCACGAGCTGAGGCCCTCTCCCGTCCTTAGCAGGACCATGGACTACCTGGTGACCCAGATCATGGACCAAAAGGAAGGTAGCCTGCGGGACTGGTACGACTTCGTGTGGAACCGTACACGGGGCATTCGGAAGGTATCAGCTGCCTCCAGTCAAGCAACTAAGAAATGAGTGTATATTCCTATTCCAAACTGGTACCTCCTTTCTTTTTACTCAGATACTTTCATCTGAAAAACAACTATAAGTATTTATTTAAGTCAGTACAAAAGTCTCTTAGAATATGCTTCACAGGCTTGGTTTTAAGTTGAAGTGTGCTTTGAGTGATGCGCATAGTTTTCTCATAGTTTACTCCCATGCATGAAGTATGTGTGTGTGTGTGTGTGAGCAGAGCATGTATGCCTGTGTCATTCTCCCCTTGTCTGTGGTCAGGACATCACGCAGCAGCACCTCTGTGACCCTTTGACGGTGTCCCTGATAGAGAAGTGCACCCGGTTTCACATTCACTGTGCCCACTTCCTGTGTGAGGAGCCCATGTCCTCCTTTGATGCTAAGATCAACAACGAGAACATGACCAAGTGTCTGCAGAGCCTAAAGGAGATGTACCAGGACCTGCGGAACAAGGGTGTCTTCTGCACCAGTGAGGCCGAGTTCCAGGGCTACAATGTTCTGCTCAATCTCAACAAGGGAGACATCCTGAGGTGAGTCTTCACATTCTGAAGTTGGGTTGTGATGTTTATGGGTTGTTTTTTTTTGGGGGGGGTTGATGTTTAAACAGGAAAAGTGCTTTTAGGATGAGGAGACCCTGGGTTGTGCTGGGCAGCTGCCAAGCTGATCCAGGAGTGATGAATGGAGACCAGCACTGGTATCAGATTATTTGACACAGAGTCTTCCTCATTCCTGAGAGCCATTTCTCTTCTTCAGTGATGGAAGATGTAGGAGTGAATCTTTCCAGTGAGACAGGCACTGAACTAGGACAAGGACGCAGGAGTCCCTTAGAGTTGAGAGTAATTCACCCTTTCCAGGGAGTTTGGTCAGTGCTGGATCTTTTTTTGGGTGGGGGAGGCGGTTCTCGCTCTAGCCCAGGCAGACCTGGAATTCACTATGTAGTCTCAGGCTGGCTTTGAACTCATAGCAGTCCTCCTACATCTGCCTCCGAGTGCTGGTATTAGAGGCTTGTGCCACCATGTCTGGCTAGGTTTTTTATTTATTTTTAAATTTTTCTTTGTTCATTTTTATTTATTTGTTTGAGAGTGACAGACAGAGAGAGAAAGAGGCAGATAGAGAGAATGGGCGTGTCAGGGCCTCCAGCCACTGCAAACGAACTCCAGATGCGTGCGCCCCTTGTGCATCTGGCTAACGTGGGTCCTGGGGAATCAAGCCTCGAGCCAGGGTCCTTAGGCTTCACAGGCAAGGGCTTAACTGCTAAGCCATCTCTCTAGCCCTATTTTTAAATTTCAAAGGAGAGAGAGAGAATATGAATGAATGAGAGTGCCAGGATCTTCTGCCACTGCAAGCAAACTCTAGCCGTACCCACTTTCTGCATCTGGCTTTACATGGGTACTGGGGTTTCAAACCCAGGCTGCCAGGCTTTCAAACAAGTGCCTTTAACCGCTGAGCCATCTTTGCAGTCTGCTATATCTTTAAAAAAATATATTTTGTATGTATGTATGTATGTATATGTGCGCGCGCACACACACACACACACACACACATTTATTTATTTGAAGCAGAGAGGGAGAGAGGGAGGAACAGAATGGGCATGCCAAGGCTGCCACCTGCTGCAAATGAACTCCAGATGCATGCACCACTGTGCATCTGGCTATATGTGGTCACTGGGGAATCAAACCTGGGCTGCTGGGCTTCCCAAGTCAGCACTTGCACTGCTAAGCCTTCTTCCCCACCCCACTATGTCTTCAAAAATGAGTGAAAGAGGCAGGTAGAATGATGGGTGTGCCAGGGCCTCTAGCTGTTGCAAATGAACTCCAGACACACGTACCACCTTGTACATCTGGCTTGTGTGCGTCCTGGGGCATTGAACCGAGGACCTTTAGCTTTGCAGGCATATGTCTTAACTGCTAACCCATCTCTAGCCCCTGTTCTCCTTTTGAATAATGTAGTTGATTTAAAAAAAAAAAAACTTTCTGATTAAAGGGTTAGACACAGCTGACAATCAGTTGCCATTACTCTAAAATAATTTCTTAGGGCTGGGGAGATGGCTTAGTGGTTAAGGTGTTTGCCTGCAAAGCCAAAGGATCCTGGTTCAATTCTCCAGGACCCACGTAAGCCAGATGCACAAGGGTGCTTATGCATCTCGTGTTTGTTTGCAGTGGCTGGAGACCCTGGCATGCCCATTCTTTCTCTCTCTTGCTGCATTTCTCTGTCTCAAATAAATAAATAAAAATATTTTTAAAAAGTAATTTCTTAGCTGTCTGTGGTGGTGCACGCCTTTAATCCCAGCACTTGGGAGGCAGAGATAGGGGGATCGATGTGAGTTCGAGGCCACCCTGAGACTACATAGTGAATTCCAGGTCATCCTAGGCTGTAGTGAGACCTTATTTTGTAAAACAAACAAAAAATCTTTAAAAATATATATATATATATTTTTTCGAGGTAGGGTCTCACTCTAGCCCAGGCTGACCTGGAACTCACTATGTAGTCTCAGGGTGACCTTGAACTCACTGCAACTCTTCTACCTCTGCTTCCCAAGTGCTGGGATTAAAGGCGTGTGCCACCACCATACCTGGCTAAACCAACTTTAAAAAATATATATACTTTATTTATTTATTTGAAAGAGAGAAAAAGAGGCAGAGAGAGAGAGAGAGAGGTAGAGAGAGAGAGAGAGAGAGAGAGAAAGAGAAAGAAGGAGAGAATGGGCACATCAGTGTCTCTAGGCACTACAAATGAACTCCAGACACATGCGCCCCTTGTGCATCTGTCTTACATGGGTCCTGGAGAATTGAACTGGGATTCTTTGGCTTTGCAGGCAAACGCCTTAACTGCTAAGCCATCCCTCCAGCCCCTAAGCCAACTTTTTTTTTTTTTTTAATTATTTATTTATTTATTTGAGAGCGACAGACACAGAGAGAAAGACAGATAGAGGGAGAGAAAGAGAGAATGGGCGGGCCAGGGCTTCCAGCCTCTGCAAACGAACTCCAGACGCGTGCGCCCCCTTGTGCATCTGGCTAATGTGGGACCTGGGGAACCAAGCCTCGAACCGGGGTCCTTAGGCTTCACAGGCAAGCGCTCAACCGCTAAGCCATCTCTCCAGCCCCCTAAGCCAACTTTTTTTTTTTATTTTTTTTTATTTATTTTTTTTTATTTTTTATTTATTTATTTGAATTTTTTTTTTAATTTTTATTAACATTTTCCATGATTATAAAATATATCCCATGGTAATTCCCTCCCTCCCCACCCCCACACTTTCCCGTTTGAAATTCCATTCTCAATCATATTACCTCCCCATTACAATCATTGTAATTACATATATACAATATCAACCTATTAAGTATCCTCCTCCCTTCCTTTCTCCACCCTTTATGTCTCCTTTTCAACTTACTGGCCTCTGCTACTAAGTATTTTCATTCTCACACAGAAGCCCAGTCATCTGTAGCTAGGATCCCCATATGAGAGAGAACATGTGGCACTTGTAAGCCAACTTTTTGATGACTGATTCCTATGTTGTTTCTTGAACTTGTTTGTCATCTTTTTAAAGGAAAGTTTTGTCCATGAGTACAATGTGAAAGTGGCAGCTGTGGTTAAAGAGAGAATTCTGCGACATGTGTCAGTTCTGCCTCTCTTTCTCAGTACTGCTGAAACCTAGTGGGTTTTTTGTTTTTGCTGTTTTCTTTTCAAGGTAGGATCTTACTGTGGCCCAGGTTGACCTGGAATTCACCCTGTAGCCCAGGCTGGCCTCAAATTCATGACTGTCTTTCTGCCTTAGCCTCTGTAGTGCTGGGACCAAAGGTGTGCATCACCTTGCTCACCTGAAATCTAGTTTTGTTTTGTTTTTTTTTTTCTTCCTGTTGTTTTTTGAGGAAGGCTTTCGCTTTAGCCCAGCTGAGCTGGAATTCACTATTTAGTCTCAGGGTGGCCTTGAACTCACAGTGATCCTCCTATCTCTGCCTCCTGAGTGCTATGATTAAACACATGTGCCTCTACATCTGGTTAGAAATCCAGTTGTTCCTTTCTTTTTTAAAATTAATTAATTTATTTGCAAGCAGAGAGAGAAAGAGAGAAGAGAGACAGACAGAGGGAATGGGTGTACCAGGGCCTCCAGCCACTGCAAATGAAATCCAGATGTATGTGCCACTTTGTGTATATGGCTTTACGTGGGTACTGGGGAATTGAACCTGGGTTGTTCAGCTTTGCCTACAAGCACCTTAATTGCTGAGTCATCTTTCCAGCCCTGACATCTGTGGGTTTTTTGTTTGTTTGCTCGTTTTGTTTTTTATCAGCTCTATTTTTGAGGAAACTTTGTTAGAAGTGGCGCTCTGACCACCTTGCCTCCTTTTCTGCAGAGAGGTGCAGCAGTTCCACCCTGACGTGAGAAACTCCCCCGAGGTGGACTTCGCCGTCCAAGCTTTCGCTGCCTTGAACAGCAATAATTTCGTGCGATTTTTCAAACTGGTCCAGTCAGCGTCTTACCTGAACGCATGTCTGCTGCACTGTTACTTCAGTCAGGTAAGTGGAGCGGCGGCCAGCAGCATGGAGGGGGAAGTGGGCGCTGTGGTGCCGAGGCCGCCCCGCCCCGCACTCAGGACCGCCCGCCGTCCCTGCTTGACGCCGAGGCCGCACGCCCTGCACCGGGCGAGGCCATGCGGAGCAGTTCTGTTCTGTGGCTCACGTTGTTAGACAGGCTGGGTTCAGGACTGCTATCTCTCATGACAACAAAGAAATCAAAAAGCAGAAATCCCAAAGCATATTATAGTCAGAATCTCTAACTTTGAAATTCTTAGTATTATTATCCTAAGACTTTAGAGTGAGGCTAATGATGTTGAATTCATTTCATTTTTTTCTTCATTAACCTTTTTTTTTTTTTGTATTTATTTTATTTATTTTTGAGGTAGGGTCTCACTGTAGCTCAGGCTGACCTGGAATTCACTATGAAGTCTCAGGGTGGCCTCGAACTCATGGCCATCCTCCTACCTTTGCCTCCTGAGTGAGTGCTGGGATTAAAGGAGTGTACCACCATACCCAGCCTAACCTTTTATTTTTCTCTTGATTTTACAATAAAAACCAGAAAAGTCGATCATTATAAAAATGCCGTAGTTGTCCAGCTAAATTCAGTTCAGTAAACACCTAAGGGCCTGTTCTTTGCTTTGCCTTGGGTTGTGCCTTGGGATTACAAAAGCAATCAGACCACTTTTTAAACCTGAGTTTCACATAAACTCTTGGTTTCAATTTCCAGTCAGTTTGTTAGATCCTTCATTAGAGATGACAGTGAGGGACCCTTCCTAGCCAGAGTCCCCGTGCTCACTGGCTCAGTGCACACAGCGTGTAGCGGTCTTGGTGTGTGGGGAGGACGCCCTGGCCTCTGCTCCCATCTTCCCGTCTAGGCTTGCGGCCGGCCCTCAGCAGGCCTCCCCGAGCTCCGCGATCCTCCAGCTGCCTTTCTTCCCTGTGCACTCGGCCACCACCACCGCCACCGCCACCGCGCCCGCGTGTTTCACACTCTCCGTCCGTTCTGTCCTCTTGCCGCACTTGTCAGCTCTGTGAGGATGAGGGTCTTGATGGCCATGCTCCTTTTGTAGTCAGCATTGAGACCAGTGCCATGGGAGAAGTTAGTGAGGATCGGGAGTGGGTAAGCAACATGGGCACCCAGAGGCCCAGAGCCTGAATAGTTCTCTTTCTTTGGAATTTCATATTTTTGCCATCTTTTACAATATACCTTATTATAGTGCTATGAAACACTTTTGTCTTTCACCAGTAGACTTAATTCCATGTCTTGCATTTTCCCTGGTACTCTATAGTATCCAGTAGTTTTAGCACCTCAGAAGCCTTTTGGTCCATTGAACGCTGTAGTTTACTTTCCTGCCTTTATTGTTGGACAGCTTGTTTTCTAGTTTCTCTTAGAAATTCTCCTGTCCTGTCCTTTTCTTTGAGACTCTTTATTTATCATTTGTCCCTGTGTGTCAGAACATGGGGTCCATATTGTTTGAGCGCCTTCACCAGGGACTGAGCTGCAGCAGGAGCCCCTGTCCCTGAGTGGCTGGTTGCTGTGGTTCCAGTGTAGCTGACCGCCTTCGTCTGACACAGAGTTTCTCTTCTGAGCTGCATGATTAGGCTGCTGCTATGCTGCTTTTTGGGGTTTTAAAGCCTGGAACTTACTCTGTAGCCCAGGTTGGCTTCAACTCATAGCATTCCTCCTGTGTTAGCCTCCTGAGTTCTGGAATTAAAAGCCTGCACCACCACACCCAGTGTACTTATTTCAATATTTATTTATTTGCAATGGGGGGGGGGAGGGAGGGAGAGAGAAAGACAGAAAATGAGCACATTACAGTCTTGCTAATGCAAGCAAACCCCAGATACATGTGTTACTTTGTGCATCTGGCTTTATGTGGGTACTAGGGAATCAAATCCAGGTCATTAGGCTTTCCCTTAACCACTGAGCAATCTCTCCAGTCCAAAAATATTTTATCATTTATCTGCAGGGAGGGAGGGGAGGAGGGAGAGAGAATGAATGAAAATAGGTGTATAGGTGTTCCAGTACCTTCTGCTACTGCAAACGAGCCCCAGGTTCAAGCACTGTTTTGAGCATCTAGCTTTACATGGGTATTGGGAAATTAAACCCATGCCATTAGGTTTTTAAGCAAGTGCTTTTAAGCTTGGAGCCATTTCTCCAACCCCTACCTCTTTAATTTATTTTTATTTTTTTTCCAAGGTAAGTTCTCACTCTAGCCCAGGCTTACCTGAAACTCATTCTGTAGTCCCCGGCTGGCCATAAACTTGTGGCAATCCTCCTACCTCTGTCCCCTGAGTGCTGGGATTAAAAATGTACAACAACATGCCCAGCTGCCTCCAGCTTTTTTTCTAAATTTATTTTTACTAGAGAGGGGGAGAGAGAGTGGGTGTGCCAGGGCCTCTACCTACTGCAAAGGAACTCCAGATGTATGTGCCACTGGCTTATGTGGGTTCTTGGGAATTGAACCTGGGTCCTTGGGCTTCATAGGCAAGCACATTAACTGCTAAGCCATCTCTTCCCCACCCCACTGAACTTTTTCTTTTTTGCTTTCTAGGTAGGATCTTGCTCTAGTATAGGCTGACCTGGAACTCACTATGTAGTCTCAGGGTGGTCTTGAACTCATGGCAATCCTCCTACCTCTGCCTCCCAAGTGCTGGGATTAAAGGCGTGCACTACCAGGCTTAGCTACCCCTCCCCCCAGCTTTTTAAAAACATGTTTTTATTTATTTATTAGAGAGAAAGTATGCGTATGATCATGCCAGAGTCTCTTGCCACTGCAAATGAACTCCAGGTTCATGTGCTTTTTTTTTTTTTTTTTGAGGTAGGGTCTCACTCTAATCCAGGGAACTCAAGGTGGCCTTGAACTCATGGCGGTCCTCTTACCTCTGCCTCCCGAGTGCTGCGATTAAGGTTTGTGCCACCATGTCTGGCTCATGTGTATCTGGCTTTATGTGGGAACTGGGGAGTTGAACTAAAGCTGACAGGCTTTGCAATCAAGTGCCTTTAACTACTGGGCCATCTCCCAGCCCTGACTTGGCTTCTTTCAGATCCGAAAGGATGCCCTTCGGGCACTCAATGTCGCATACACTGTGAGCACACAGCGGTCTACTGTCTTCCCCCTGGACGGAGTTGTGCGCATGCTGCTGTTTAGAGACTGTGAAGAGGCTACAGACTTCCTCAACTACCATGGCCTCACTGTTGCTGACGGGTAAGAGCTGACACTGAAGCTGTGGGCTCCATCTTTCCATTTATCTTTTTAAATTCTGATAAAGACTAGAACATGCTGTGCTGGCTGGACCTTGGAACTGCCCTCCCTACTGTGGGAAATATGCCCAAGCTACCTACAGGAGTTCAGACCAAGTTCTTGTTGGCTCCAGAATCAATACTTTTTTTTTCTTCTTTATTTATTAGAGACAGATATTGGGAGAGAAAAGAGAGAATGGACATGCCAGGGCCTCTAGCCACTGCAAGTGAACTCCAGACGCTCCACCATGTGCATCTGGTTTACATGGGACCTGGAGAATGGAATCTGGGTCCTTAGGCTTTACAAGCAAGTGCTTTAACTACTATGTCATCTCTCTAGCCCAGAATCAACACATTTTTTAAAAATATTTATTTAAGAGAGAGAGAGAGAAAGAGTGAGAGAAAGAGGCAGAGATAGAATGGGTATACCAGGGCCTCTAGGTCCTGCAAATGAACTTCAGACTCATGCACCACTTTGTGCATCTGGCTTATGTAGGTACTGGCAAATTGAACCTTTGTAGGCGATCACCTTAACCACTAAGCCATCTCCCCAGTCTCAGAGTCAATACGTTTAATGAACTGGCAGAAAACATAAGGAGAAAGGCCGAACTCTCGTATTCTGTTCTCTGAAGATTGTCTTGGCTCACCCATGTTTGGTAACTGCCTACCTCTCATGGCAGAAATGAAAACACTGGGCTGGAGAGGTGGCTTAATGATTAAGGCACTTGCCTGTGAAGCTTAAGGACCCCCCCTTCGGTTCCCCAGGACCCATGCAAGCCAGATGCACAAAGGTGAAGCATGCATCTGGAGGTCGTTTGCAGTGGCTGGAGGCCCTGGTGCACCCATTCTCTCTGCCTCTTTCTCTCTCGAGTAAATAGATAAATGAAATAAAGTAAAAAAAAAGCAGTGGAAACCCTGGTTGGCGAGGCAGTCAGGAGTGTGAGGGTGTGGCAAAGCTCCCACGCACTCCCCCAGGAGCACCGTTGTGCGGGGTCTGTCTGGTGCTTCCTCTTCCGGGCCTGCCTGCAGTTCTGCCTTCTGGTCCTGTCTTCAGGGAGCTAGGGTGGCTTAATGAATGGGATGTCGCCTTTGAGAGAGGAGCACATGGGCTTGTGCCATTCCCTGCATAGCTGTTAACATCCTGAGCAGATGGGGCTCTCTGGGCTGGCAGCAGCTATGCATGTCCTGCCATCTCCACACGGGGACAGCAGGGCCTTTCCTTCATGCCTCATCTGTAGTCTGGTCTCAGGGACACCAGACAGCGTCTGTGCTTTAACTCACGGTCTTCCGGCATTGCAGTTGGGCTTTAGGAGGCGAAGCTGTCTTCTTTCGCAGCTGACCTCTTTTTGTGGGGTCTTTGTTTATCTGGGTAGCTGTGTTGAGCTGAATCGGTCTGCGTTCCTGGAACCGGAGGGCTTATCCAAGGCCAGAAAATCAGTGTATATTACCAGGAAGCTGATGGTGTCTGTTGGTGAAGTTGTGAATGGAGGTCCGTTGCCTCCCGTCCCTCGACACACCCCCGTGTGCAGCTTCAACTCCCAGAACAAGTACGTCGGGGAGAGCCTGGCCACAGAGCTGCCCATCAGCACTCAGAGGCCCAGTGTGGACACAACAGGTGAGTTCCACCGCAGTCCATATTCTCTTCAGAAGCCTCTCTGTCCCCCAGAAGCATCTGTCTTACTTTGGGGCTTAGAGGCTTGGCTCTTGGCCTGGTGACTAGGTGGAGTTGAGAGTTCCGAACCCTCTAGGCTTGTGATACAACTGTGCTCTTTCTATGTAAGCACATGTCATCCCATGCCATATGACCTCAGGAGGGGCCGTGGTGCTCTCGAGCGCAGACACTCCTTAGGGTCATTGTGCAGAGCCCCGCTGGTCCTGTGTAGGGACGGCAGTGCATGTGTAGCTGGTGTCCGGCATCTGCAGGATCATGTTTTTCTGTGCGTATCTTGCCAGGTGGTGGGAGAGGAGAGGAGTGTGGGGCAGAGCTGGATGTGCCACCACCAGCTGTCCTCTCACAGTCTCTTCCTGCCCCTGCGTCCTCATCTGCACCGACCCTTCAAGTCCCGCCACCTCCTGCTGCGGCATCCAGTCTCTTCCAGCCGTCCACACAGCCCGAGCTGCTGCCTCCCCAGCCTCCACCTGTGTACTCGGATGCGGTAAGAGAGGGCTGTGTGCTCGAGGGCGCGGGATAGGAGCCCAGCAGAGTGGATAGTGGACAGGGAGACTCTCTCGGGTCCTAGCCTCAGGTGGCAGAGCTAGGGTCAGTGCCTGCAGAGTAACTGCAGAGACCCCAACCTGTCAGAACTGTACTTGAGCACTTCCTACCACAGTACCAGCCCGAGCCCTGCCTGCCTCTTCTGACTGAAGTCCATACCTGCTCACTGAAGACAGCAGTGGGCGGGCTAAGCAGGACCTGTGGGGTTATAACACCGCTGTGTGCCTGCAGACAGGGGCTGGCTTTGAGACCGAGCAGAACCTGCTAATTGCACAGGTGGGAGCCTTGGTGGTGCCACCTTGGCCACTCGGGCAGACATTGGCACTAATCCTACTGGGGGATCAGGGAGTTGGGAGGGGAAGCATAAAGATGGGCCAGAGAAATTAATTGAGAATGTTCAGTGTGGACAAGAGATGGGTAAGGGTGCTATTGGGGTTATTTTCAGGGGAAGCATGCAGCAAGATTGCCTTAGCCCCTCTGGAAGGCATCTTTCTGTTCCTCAGAGACCTTTCCTGAAGCATCATTGTTAGACCTTACACTACAGTTTGTGTGATTTGCTAGTAAAACCTTCAAATACTGACAAGGTCTCACCCAGAATTTCTGCCCTGGGCAGAACATGTGCTTTACTCTGTGCTGGTCTGTCTGTAGGACCTGGTGCAGGTGGTGGACGAGCTCATCCAGGAGACTCTTCAGAAGGACTGTGAGGAGGTTGGCACTGCAGGGGCGGCCTATGTAGCTGCAGCTCTGGGGTGAGTGATGCCTGGCATGCCTGCCTTGTGCAACAGTGTTTGTTCCCTGGAGACACACCTTTCCTCTTCCTAATAAAGCTGTTCTTCATCAGCAAGATCCATTTCCATGTGGTTAAGATCCATCGCACAAACTGGATGTGATGGTTCGCACCTTTAGTCCCAGCACTGCGGAGGCCGAGGTAGGAGGGTCACCATGAGTTCAAAGCTAGCCTTGGTTACAGAGTGAGTGCCAGGTCACCTTAAGCTAGAATGAGACCCTGCTTCAATCCCCTGACCAAAAGGGGAAAAAAATCCACAGTACTAATTTCAGGGATATTGCACCTCCTTTATGCCTAAATGTTGGCTGTACTCTCTAGGAGGTATAGTTTCTTATGTTACTGACATTTTATTTTAGCAAGTAATTTGTATTTTTTGGTAATTTGAGGTAGGGTCTCTCTCTAGCCCAGGCTGACCTGGAATTCAGTATGTAGTCTCAGGGTGGCCTTGAACTCATGGTGGTCCTCCTACCTCTGCTTCCCGAGTGCTGGGATTAAAGGCATGTACCACCTCACCAGGCTCATATCTTTTTTATTTTTTACTTATTTATTGGAGAGAGAGAGAGACAGACAGACAGAGAGAATGGAAGCACCAGAGCCTCTAGCCACTCCAAAGAAACTCCAGATGCATGTGCCACCTTGTGCATTTGGCTTATGTGTGGGTACTGGGGAGTCAAACTTGGGTCCTTAGGCTTCCCAGGCAAGTGCCTTAACTGCTAAGCCGTCTCTCCAGCCCTCTCTTTTATTTTGGTATCATCATCTTATTCTCCTATTATGAGGGTCCTGTGTAGGTAGTACCAGGCATTGCAAGGTCATGGATATCCAGGCCATTTTGTGTATGGACAGTTGCCTTGTAAGCAGTCCTGTCCTTCCTTTGGCTCTTATATTCTTTCCCCATCTCTTCTGCAATGGACCCTGAGCCTTGGAAGGTGTGATAGAGATGTTTCAGTGCTAAACACTCCACTGTCACTTCTCAGCACTTCATAAAGTTGGACATGCAGATTAGTACCAATTCACAGTGGCTCCAACCTACTTTTTTGTTGAGATCTCACCTGGCTTAATAAGTTGGTTTATAGATTTTGCCTCTTTAGGAAAAGAGCTTACTGTGTATTATCTCGGCAGTTTTCTTTTCACTGTTTCCCTTCCATTTTAGTCAAAAGAACCATGTACATGGGCTTCGACTCTGTTCTATTAATGTGATTTTTATATTGATGGGAATTTATTATTTATTTACTTATTTTTGGTTTTTTTTTGAGGTAGGGTCTCTCTGTAGGTCAGGCTGACCTGAATTCACTGTGTAGTCTCGGGGTGGCCTTGAACTTATGGCGACCTTCCTACCTCTGCGAGCTCCTGGGTGCTGAGATTAAAGGCGTGCGCCACCACGCCCAGCTTGATGGCGTTTTATAAGCTGAACTGTCCTTACATTCCAGGAGCACATTCCCACTTGGTAAGAGTGTGTGATGATCTTTTTTTCTGAATTTGAATGCCGTCTGCTTGGCTCCATCTAGTGTTTCTGATTCTGCCGTGGAAGACCTCATAACTGCTGCAACTGCGGGCATCTTGAGGCATGTTGCAGCTGAAGAGGTGGCGAAGGAGAGAGAGAGGAAGGAGGCGGAAAAGCGGCAGGCTGAAGAGGCAAGGTGGGTGTGCCCTGTCTCTGCGGTGGGGGTGGAGGTCAGCGTGTGCTCACAGAGAGCTGCTGTGACCCCTGCTGGCCCACTCAGCACCCTCCTAGACTTTGGTTCAGGAGCAGGGCGGGGGTGCCCACATCACACCTTCCTCGTGGGCACTGGCCCCTCCCCAGTAGGACAGGTAGGTGAGGGGCAGGCACTGGAGTGGCTTGCGGACTCCATCCTTTCTTTTTATTCGTAAGTATTTCCTTCTTCCTGTAGGTTGAAGCAAGAGAGAGAGCTGATGTTGACTCAGCTGAGCCAAGGCCTGGCTACCGAGCTGACAGACCTCACGGTGAGGGAGTGCGTGTGGGAAGCCTGCGCCCAGGAGTTGAAGTGAGTGCAGAGGCCCCGGAGCAAAGGCCCGAGAGCCTGGGGCGCGGCGGGGGATCGCGGCGCTGTGGCCAGGCGGGCGAAGTCCTGAGAGCCAGGCTGCACTTAAACTGGACAAGGAATATTTTTTTTCTTTTTTTGCTTTTTAATGATAGTGTCTCACTCTGGCCCAGGCTGACATGTAATTCACTATGTAGTCCCAGGGTGGCCTTGAACACATAGCGATACTCCTACCTCTGCCTTCCGAATGCTGGGATTAAAGACATGCGCCACTATGCCCGGCTAAGGAACGTATCTTTTAGATAACCAAGTGGTGATGCGCCAGCCTGCGTTTCGGTCTCCTCCCCACGGAGCCTGCACAAGGCGGGGGATGTCTTTGTCTATACCAGCCCATGCTCCCTTATTGCTTTTTCCCATTTTCAAAGATTACATTTCTTTGTACTGGTCACCTAAGAGCTTCAGGGAGGGAGGTCCAGCTGTGAAGGAACACTTGTCCTTGTGCTTGAGCTCACTGATAGCCTAAGGCGTGTGCCCCAGTGCATGTCCCAGCTCCCGCTACAGGATAGCTTCCTCATAACTCTTTCTAGCTGGGGGCCTGTTTCTCAGTTACTCTAGGAAGTGACCTCACAACATGATGTCATTATGTCTGTTCTCCTTTCTTTCTTTCTTTTTTTTTTTTTTTTGAGATATTTGTAGCTCAGGCTGGCCTGGAATGAAGTTTTTCTTCCTGTCTGCCAAGAACAGGAGGGATTAGTATGTCTGTTTTTTTGTTTGTTTGTTTTTCTCCTCTTGAGGCGGGGTCTCACTCTAGCCTAGGCTGCCCTGGAGCTCACTTTGTTAGCCCTAGGTTGACCTGGACTCCAATTCACTGCGATCCTCCTCCCTCAGCCTGCTGAGTGCTGGGTCTAAAGGCATGTGCCACAGTATGTCTGTTCTTTATTCTGGGAAACAGTGTTAGGAGACAGGTAAAGCACAGAGATTGATGCCATGTACGGAAAACACTTGCAGTTTCAGGTGACTTAGAGTTTAGCTTAGCCCCCGAACTCTCTCGAGTACCTCTAAGGAGGAGTTATTTGAAGTGAGTCTTTTTTTGTTGTTTGTTTTTACAAGGTAGGGTCTTGCTGTAGCCCAGACTAACCTGGAATTCACTTTGTAGTGTCAGGCTGGCCTAGAACTCACAGCGACCCTCCTACCTCAGCCTTCCAAGTACTGGAATCAAATGCATGCGCCACCACACCCTATTTGGGTCTTTTCTTTTTAAGCTACTCTAAGTTTGTGACTAAATGTACTTGATGTAATCAATCCTCTGTCTTCCCTTGCTTGGTAGAATTTTAAAAAATATTTATTTATTTGACATAGGGAGAGAGAAAGAAAAAGAGGCAGATAGAGAGAAAGAATGGGCATGCCAGGGCCTCTAGCCACTGCAAATGAACTGCAGATGCATGTGCATCTGGCTTTGTGTGGGTCCCAGGGAATCGAACCTGGGTCCTTCGACTTTTCAGGCAAGCACCTTAACCACTAAGCCATTCTCCCAGCCCGGTTTGTATTTTTCATGGAAGTGCTCAGTGGTGGGATTACAGTTGCAGTGACCCATGGATTTTCCCATTTCCTAGGAGTGCAGTGGAGACAGACCAGAGAGTTCGCATGGCCCGTTGCTGTGAGGATGTCTGCGCCCACCTGCTGGACTTGTTTCTGGCTGAGGAAATTTTCCAGGCTGCAAAAGAGACGCTGCAGGAACTTCAGCGCTTCTGCAAGTACCTGCAGCGGTGAGTGCGGCCTGTGCCCTCACCGCTCAGCTCCCCGTCAGGAAGCCTCTGTCACGTTCAAACCTATGAACTCAGTCCCATTAATCACTGACCTCAGAATGTTTAGTATCAGTCCATACCTGAAATAGACTTTGATAGCATTAGTCTTTTCGAGACAACGAGCCATGTACCAAGTGTCTTTTTTTCCCCCAAGTATCTTATTCTCTTGAATGTGGTGCACACTCAGGAATTTGATTGGGGTGTGTGTGTCGGTGGGGGGTGGCTGTCTTATAGCTCAACAACATTTATAGGTGTTTACTGTTTTTGAGCTGCATTAGACATAAGGACATGTCTATAAATAATACACTAAACAAATCATGTCTGGATACCCTAAGATGGATAAGCTTCCAGAACACAGTGTCCATGCTCTGTATGGGGGTTGCAGCGTAATAGACGCATCATGCATTGACATGCACTTACTAACATATAACATACCCCGTTTCGAATTTTAGCAACAAAGTACATTGTGTAGTATTAGCAATTTGCTTTCATGACTAACTGCACTGTAGCTAGTTGTACAAAATTTTCTCGCAATGATTTAGTACTTTACAGTGGATCACTACTCTAAGGTGAAACTTCTTAAATAAAGAGTTGTGTAACTGAACATGAGGGTAGCAAAAAAAAAAAAAAAAAAAATTGCAACAATAAAAGGTTTCTGAACATACAGGGACCAAAAGTGAACTCCAAATCAGATGTGGAATCGCTGTGGCTTTGGTTCTGAACACACACACACACACACACACACACACACTCTCTTGGCATTATTCATTCCATATAGTGCAAATGAACCCTACCTGACACACCTCATCTCACATTTGAGACTCCTGCTATACATGGAACATTTTCTGCTCTTAAGAAACATGGTGGTGTATTTACATAAAATAAAGACTTAGTATTCTTCTATCATCATTCCTCACCATGTAAAATATTAAGTTGTTACAGCTTCAGATTATGTTGTGCTAGATAAACAAACATGTCTATCTCCTTAGTGTACAAATTTGCTTTTGTCTCTAATATATGGTGGGTGGGTAGGTGGATGGGTGGTGTGTGTGTATGATTATTCTTTTTTTAATTTTGTTTGGTTTTTGTGAAGCAGAGTCTCACTCTAGCCCAGGCTGGCTTTGAACTCCTGGCGATCCTCCTATCTCAGGCCTCCAGAGTGCTGATTAAAGGCATATTCCACCATGCCTAGTTTCAAAGAATTGTTTTTATTTTTATTTATTTGAGAGAGAGGGATAGAGAGAGATTTAAAAAAAAAATGGGTGCCTCCAGCTGCTGCAAACCAACTCCAGATGCATGTGCTACCTTGTGCATTTAGCTTACATGGATTGTAGGGAATTGAGCCTGGGTCCTTTAGGCTTTGTAGGCAAGTGCCTTAACCACTAGCCATCTTTCCAGCCCATAAGCACCTTTAACCACTGACTCATCTCCCCAGCCCTTGTAGAAGGGGAAATTTTTTTTTTTTTTTTTTGAGGTAGGGTCTTGTTCTATCCCAGGCTGACCTGGGATTAGTATCAGGCTGGCCTAGAATTCACAGCAATCCTGCCTCAGCCTCTCAAGTGCTAGGATTAAAGGCATGTGCCACCATGCCTGGTAAAGGATTTTTTGTTTGCATGTTTTTGGAGGTAGGGTATCACTCTAGCCCGGGTTGACTTGGAATTCACAATGTAGTCTCAGACTAGCCTTAAACTCACAACAGTCCTCCTACCTCAGCCTCCCAAGTGCTGGGATTAAAGATGTCTGCTACCATACCCAGCTTGTCCAAGTACTTTTTACACAACCCCAACTATATGAAGGTATACATGACCCAAGGTATATGAAATAGGTATACACATCAAACTTCTACTGATAATAAATCATAATTTATTTTAAAACAATTCTTGGGCTGGAGAGGTGGTTTAGCAGTTAAGGCAAATTTAGTAGCTTCAGTGCTTACCACTCTTGTTTATTATCATGCTTACATTTTAATTCTCTCGTTTTAAGTCTCTCGTTTTAAGGGCGTGCTGGAAGAGCCCTAAATGGATTGTAAGAAGCACGTTTCTGTGCGGCAGTGCTGGATTGTGTGTGTTCTGTCCCCTGGCATGAACAAGTGCAGTAATGGCGTCTGGCTTGTCTTCCAGGTGGAGGGAGGCCGCAGCTGCGCGGAAGAAGCTCAGGCGCCAGATGCGGGCCTTCCCCGCAGCACCGTGCTGTGTGGGCGTGAACGACCAGCTGCGGGCTCTGGTGCCCAGTGCAGAGTGTCCCATTGCTCCAAAGAACCTGGCTAAGGGTCTGCTGGACCTGGGCCACGCAGGGAAAGTGGGCATCTCCTGTACCAGGTCAGTCCTGCCCCACTTGGTGTCACCAGGAGCTGGGCTGAGACATGTGTGGGTGAAGAAGGGTGAAGTGTGGCAGTGAAGACAGCGCAGGATGCATCTTAGGGGTCATCTCCCACAGTTGTGAAAGGGCGACCTGCTCCCCCACTAGGAAAGGGGTTCTGTGGGTGTTGTAGTTACCTTCCTCTTGCTGGGACAAAACACCTGACAAGAAGCAGTGTATCGGAGCAAAGGGTTTATGCTGGCAGGAGCAGACAGTCGTGGTATGCGTCATCCGCGTGAAAGGAGTCTGAGAACTGGCTTGGAGTTGATAAACCTCAAGGTCCAACCCAGGACACACCTTCAACAAAGCTCCACCAGCCAGCCTGTCAGCGCCCTTCCCACCCCAGGCACGCCCTGCTCTTCCTCCGTCTTCCTGAGCTCTTCCACTTGTTGAGATGCAAGCTGTCCAGTTGTTATTCCCCTCTGCCTAGGCCACTTGGGGAGGTGACAGGGAGGTGGTCTGCATAGCAGGCACACTGTGCTGAGGCCCCTTTATCTTTCCTCCTGCTTGTCACAGGACGTCTCTCTCAGCACTGTCTGCAGCTTTATTTTATTTATTTTTTTGTTGGTTGGTTGTTTTTGATTTTTCTTTTTCTTTTTTTTCTCAATTTTTATTAACATTTTCCATGATTATAAAAAGTATCCCATGGTAATACCCCCCCCACTTTCCCCTTTGAAATTTCATTCTCCATCATATCCCCTCCCCATCTCAATCAGTCTCTCTTTTACTTTTGATGTCATGATCTTTTCCTCCTCTGATGAGGGTCTTGTGTAGGTAGTGTCAGGCACTGTGAGGTCATGGATATCCAGGCCATTTTGTGTCTGGAGGAGCATGTTGTAAGGAGTCCTACCTTTCCTTTGGCTCTTACATTCTTTCCGACACCTCTGGAAGGTGTGATCGAGATGTTACTCAGTACTCCAGTCACTTCTTTCCAGCACTATGATACCTTCTGAGTCATCCCAAGGTCACTGCCATCTGAAAAGAGAAGATTCTCTTCCCAAAGTGAGAGTAGTGTTAATATAAGGGTATAAATATTAAGAGAAGTGCTTACTGGGCAGTTTGATAAGCATAGTATATACATTTTTCCAGACATCAGCAGATGTTACACCCCTATGGTTCATGACTACCCCTGTTTTAGATTTTCAGTATCAGGGTTGTGTTTTCCCCCATGGAGCAAGCCTCCAGTCCAAGTGGAGGGCAGTTGGCTTCCACCATGACAGATGTGCCATTATTGCACCTGTTGACTCATTTGGCCTGGTTGGCCAATTATAAGGCTTGCAGTGCCCACTGTTGAGTATCTTCACTGGTGGTACCTCTTTCTCCCATTGAACTACATGTAGAATGGCTTCTTCCAGCTTTCTGTCAGCTGGTCTACATGGAGGAGGTTATCAGCTCAGTTCCAGCAGGGTTTCTCAGTGGCCTTGCAGCCCAAGTATGTGAAGTCTTCAGCATGTCTGCAGCTTTCATCTGGCTTATCAGATTCCGTGTCTCTCTCTGTGCTGTATATTGGGATGACTATCTTGACCTGTGTTGTAAGGTCTGGGCCTGGGGCACATTTTCTGAACCATGGCCATTATGATACATGGTCCGCAGTCATGGCTTCTTGTGTCCTCCCTCCCTCCCTTCCAACCCTGGCTTTCTAGCCTCAATCTCTGTCACCCTCCTACAGCACCCTCAGCCTTGTCCTCTGTCCTATTCCTGGTGACCTCTCAGTGACACTAACAGCTCTTCTTGTACATCAGTAGTAAGGTTCCTCTTTTCTGTGTTCCAGACTCTTATCTACTTCCCAGTGCAGCCCCTGAACACTCCCAGCCTGCTCTTCCTTACTTATAAGGCACTATCTTTTCAGTTCATAAACCTGGACTTGTATTTTTTTCTCAGGTCTACCCTTCCGTAGACCATAGACCACCCTTGAAATGTACCTCAGGCCAGACCACGTCTCTTTACCTGTGCCACAGCACTGCCTTGCCCTAGATTATGGCTAGCAGCCAGTTTCCTCTATCTACAGCAGCGGGTTTTCCAATACCTGGGTGTGTCACTTCTTGTCCTCATGCTAAGCTATTCCCTGAGTCTCTGTGCCATCTACCTCTTGGCCATCACCTACTGATTCTTCCTCACTATGCCAGACCTGGTGTGTCACAACATGGCCATCCCTGTCTCCTGCTCCTTCCAGAAATTGTTATGCTAGTTGCCTTGTCTCCTTCAAGTTTTGTTTTTCAAGGTAAGGTCTCACTCTAGCTCAGGCTGACCTGGAATTCACTATGTAGTCTCAGAATGGCCTTGAACTCACAGCTATCCTCCTACCTCTGCCTCCCAGGTGCTGGGACTAAAGGCCACCCAGCTTCAAGTTTTCCTTTTTTAAGTTATATTTTATTTATTTATTTGAGAGAGAGAGATTGAGAGAGAGAGATTGAGAATCGGTGTGCCAGGGCCTCTAACTACTGCAAATGAACTTCAGATGTATGTACCAGCTTGTGCATCTGGCTTTACTTGGGCACTGGGGAATCAAACTGGGGTTCTTTGGCTTTGCTGGTAAGTACCTTAACCACTAGGCCATCTCTAATTCTACTTCAAGTTTTTGCTCTTATTTCACTTTATGTGACCACTGGAATAACTTGCATCATGGCTTTCTCCCACCCTGCGGCTGCCCGTAGTACTCATGTGTAAGCCATGCCAGCCAATGCAGAGGCTGTTCTAGAAGGGCAGGTTTTTTGTCTATTTTTAGCTCAATCTCCCATAGTAAGCACACAGTGATCATTAACAGATATGTCTGATCTGTTAATCAGAAAATGTTTTCTCAGTCTAAATATTCCCCAGGAGGAAACAGCAGTCACAAGGAATGTTTTACTCGGAATCACTGGTAGACACGCTTAAGCCTGCCCTGAGGCTATGAGGCAGCTGGCTGTACTTCTGATGCTTTTCTCTTTGTAGGCTGAGGCAGCTCAGAAACAGGACGGCTCACCAGATGAAGGTTCAGCACTTCCACCAGCAGCTGCTGAGGTGTGTCAGCCCCACGGCCAGTCTTGCTCCTGCTTGTGCCTGCACACAGACTCACCCATGATTGTCTTTCCCTTCCTTCTAGCGATGCTGCGTGGGCACCTCTGGACCTGCCATCCTTTGTGGCTGAGTACCTCCCTGTGAAGCATGAGCGAGTATTTTGGAAGCTGGTGCTGGTGTTGCCTGATGGCCAGGAGCAGCCTTCAGAGAGTCCTGGCAGGTCAGAGAGATTTTCAGTCTGGGGAGTGTAAGTGAAGTTAAGCAGGACTTCTCCTGTCAGAGCCTTGGCCAGGCAGAGCTGTGGCTCTGAACAGGAGTATTCCTTTTCTGTGTGTGGGAGCGGGGAACCCTGAAGCCTAGGTTCATGTTTGAGTCTGTTTTGTTCACAGTTTGAAGTTGATACTTAGATTATAATTTTGTTTTCATTTTTGTTTTTTTGAGGTAGGTTCTCACTCTGACCCAGGCTGACTTGGAATTCGCTATGTAGTCTCAGGGTGGCCTCGAACTCATGGTGATCCTCCTACTTCTGCCTCCCGAGTGCTGAGATTAAAGGTGTGCGCCACTCTGCCTGGCTTAGATTCTAATTTTTATTCCATATACTTGGCAGAAGTCTCAGTCCAAAAGCTTTAATAATTTGAGGATTGTTTTAACCTATGCTAAGGGCTTCTGTAGTATCTGCTTCGTTTTAGATTTTTTTGGGAAGTGCCATTTCTTTGAGGAAAAAAAAAACATTTAGTAGTTTATAAGATTGGAAAAATACGACTGCCAGCTGCCATCACTGTTCACACCCATCATCCCAGAACTTGACAGGCTGAGGCGGGAGGAGCGCTGTGAGTTCACAGCCCACCTGGACAGCAGGGTGCGTTGCAGCTCAGCTTGGGCTAGAGCGAGACCCTGCCTAAAAATAAATAAATAAATGAATGAAATAAGGTGGAGAGCAGATGAGGAAGGCATCTGACCCGGTCCTCCGGCCTCCCTCCCTATGCATGGGCACACTTGTGCAAAAAGAAACACAAGAACACCCTTCTCCACAAGTACAGAATGTTACTTTTCTCCCAATAACTCCCTCCCCTCATTTCAAGTGCTGTTTTGGGGTTTTTACTTATATTCATGGGATTTTACAACCATCCCCTTATTCAAGTCTAGAACATTTTTTTCCTTTAGAGAAAGAGAGAGAGAGAGAGAGAGAGAGAGGGAGAGAGAGAGGGAGAGAGAGAGAATGGGTGTGCCAGGTCCTCTAGCCACTGCAAATGAACTCCAGACGCATGTGCCACCTTGTGCACCTGGCTTATGTGGTACTGGTGAATCGAACCTGGATCCTTAGGCTTTGCAGGCAAGCGCCATAACCGCTAATCCATCTCTCCAGCCCATGAGCACGTACATTACTTTAAAGCAGTTACTGTTGGGACACATGCAGGCTAAGGAAAACAAAGGAATAAATTAGAAGATTGAGCTCATAAGACAGCTGACAACGAAGAGAGTGGTGGCATTTCGAAAGTATTTGAGTAAAACGCTGTCCTCTGATTTGCTAAGTTCCTTTGGAAATGTATGTTGCAAGAATTCTTGAGGTCTTAGTAATAAGGAATTTATTTTGTAAGATTCTAGGGATATTTTCTGTTGCTCATATTGCTTTTCTTTTTGTTCTATCTTAATTTATGTTCTAATGAGCCAGCTCCATGACTGTCCTCTCTTCCTTCCAAATAAGTAACCCCATAGAGCTCTTAACTCCACCTCAGAGTAACAGCCTGATGTGTCCAGCTCATTCATTGTAAGATGTGGTGTCTGTGGCCCTGTATCGGTGTCTTTTCCTGAAATTTTTAATAGTTGAATTTTAAAATCAGATTTTTTTCTCTTCAAGTGTTATTAATTTTTTTTAATCTACAGAGTCCTAGCAAATTGGCTAAAGGTCAAGTTCACAGGAGATGGTAGCATAGTGGGTGAAAAAATGAGTAATGCTGGCGAGATTGAGACCTTGACGATTTCTAATGCACTCAGTAGCAAAAGGGATCAGACAATCTCTGTCAACGTGTGTGTAAAGGTGAGTGATGCTCATTCCCTGCACGCTAACTAACTCAGGCACTACTGGAAAGGCCGATGATACTGTTCTACTATTCTCTAGAGTGCTGTGGCAGATTTGGGGATGCTTAGAAATCAGTGTCGTGCCTGCCCTTCAGTGTATCTTTTTCTTTTTCAAGGTAGGGTCTCACTCTAGCCCAGCCTGACCTGGAATTCACTATGTAGTCTCAGGGTGGCCTCTAATTCATGATGATCCTCCTACTTCTGCCTCTCAAGTGCTGGGCTTAAAGGCATGTGTCATGTCCGCCCTTTTTTTTTTTTTTTTTTTTAAGGTAGGGTCTCATTCTAGCTCAGGCTGTCATGGAATTCACTAGTTTGAGGGTGGCCTTGAACTCATGGCAGTCCTTCTACCTCTGCCTCCCGAGTGCTGAGCTTAAAGGTGTGTGCCACCATGCCTGACCTTCACTTTATCTTGGTGGTGCTCCACTGACACCTGTTTGGTATATGGGTTCAGGCTGAATTCCAATGAAGCCATATGTGTTTGTCAAAGTTTTGAAGGCTTCACTGGTTGACCTGTTTCTTTTGTGAGGTAGGACATTATGGTGGAGAGGATATGGCAGAGCAAAATTTCTCTCCTCATGGTTTTGAGAGGAAAAAGAGGAAGGGGGTTATTTAAAAAATGTAATTTTTTTTTTTTTTTTTGAGGTAGGGTCTTATTCTAGTCCAGGTTGACCTGGAATTGACTACATAGTCTCAGGCTGACCTTGAACTCTCAGTGATCCTCCTACCTCAGCTTCCAGAGCACTGGGATTAAAGGCATATACCACCATACCTGGCTTATATAAATTTTTATTTTTTATCTTTTAATTAATTAATTTTCCACTGTACAATCTGCTTCTATGCTAGCAGCCTGTAGGGAGATGGCAGGCAACAGTTGGGTTCCACTGTTTGCTCTGGCATGGCACACTATGAGAAGAACAGGGTGACAGGCCTGTCATAACTCCAAATCTATGTGCTGTATAATCTTTTTTAGGTAGGGTCTCACTCTAGCCCAGACTGACTTGGAATTCACTATGTAGTCTCAGGGTGGCCATGAACTCAGCATGATCCTTTTACCTCTATCTCCCGAGTGAGTGCTGGGATTAAAGGCATGTACCACCACGCCCGGTTACAGTGTATAATCTTTTTAAAACATTTCATTATTTATCTGTAAGCAGAGATAGACATACACACATACACAGTGAGAGAGAAGAGAAGAATTGGTGTGCAAGGACCTCTAGCCATTGCAAATGAACTCCAGATGCATGAACCATTTTATGCATCTGGCTTATGTGGGACCTGGAAAATTGAACCTGGGTCCTTAGGCTTAGCAGGCAAGCACGTTAATTGTTAAGTCATCTCTCCAGCCCTAAATAAAGTTTGTAAAAATACTTTTGGGCTGGAGAGATGGCTCAGCAGTTAAGTTGCTTGCCTAAAAAGCCTAATAGCCCTTGTTCAGTTCCCCAGTACCCACATAGAGCCAGATGCATGGACACTTGCCTCTGGAGTTTGTTTGCAGTGGCGGGAGGCCCTGGTGCACCCATTCTTTCTGTCTGTCTCTCTTCTATCTCTCTCTGCTTGCAAATAAATAAAATATTAAAATTTTTTTTAAAGTTTTTACTAAAAAATTATTATAGTAGTATGATCAGGCACAAACCTAGCTGGAGGCTAACTTACCCTGTTGACTGGGTCGTTTCTTACACCAGTGCGTGGTCTTGGACGGAGGGTGAGCCCAGCTGTGTTCCTGGAGGCTCATCCAGAGCACAGGGGCACACGGAGTGCTTTGGCTGCTCTTGCTGTGGGGCTGGCCACTGTCTTGTCTCGTAGTACCTCCAACTTGATGTCTCGGATTCTGTTGCAGGTGGCCCATGGCACCCTTAGTGATGGTGCCCTTGATGCCCTGGAGACCCAGAAGGACCTCTTGGGAGCCAGTGGACTCATGCTTCTGCTTCCTCCCAAAGCGAAGACTGAGGGCGTGGCAGAGGAGGACTTATTCTGGCTGTCGGTTTTGCTGCCCCTCAAGCAGCTCCTCCAGGCCAAGCCCTTCCAGCCCGCACTTCCACTGGTGGTTCTTGTGCCCAGCTCCACAGGGGATGCCGTGGACAAGGAAGCCGAGGATGGTTTGTGCAGGAGTCTTGTTTATGGCCCACATTAGTTTATAAATGGTGGACCCTGGGTCTGGGGAATGGGTGGCAGTGCTGAGACGAGAGTCTGTGGGACTGGGGTCCTACTGTGCCTATTTCATGGGCGGCAACATCTGCACTGGGAGGTGTCAGATATACAAGTGAGTAAAGTCATGTGACACATCTTCCTCTGCTTTGCTTGTTAAAGGTCTGATGCTACAGGATCTGGTTTCAGCTCAGCTGATCTCAGATTACATTGTTGTTGAGATCCCTGATTCCGTGAATGACTTACAAGGTACAGTGAAGGTAAAGTTCCATCGTTTTCTTTGTTGTTCTCCTTCCACGGCTGATCTCTCTTGAATTCGGTAATACTAGTCATTGTGCCTTTTATTTTAATTTAAGAAAAATTTTATTTCTTTGTTTGAGAAAGCGGCAGATAGAGAGAGAGGGAAGGAGGGAGGGAGGGAGGGAATGGGCACACCAGGGGCTTTACCTGCTGCAAATGAACTCCAGATGCATGAGCCACCTTGTGCATGGCAATCCTCCTACCGCACACTGATTTAATGAGAGTCAAGTGGATGCTCTCGAGTGCTCCCTGAACTAGTCAGCTCTGCAGCTTTTTTCTTCAGTTTTAGGCAGGCAGAGCTGTGGAGAGTCTGAGCGTCAGATGAGTTTGTATCAGATCGTATTATGAGTTGTTTATTTATTAGGAAATCTTTGGAGAAGCTGTGAGTTCTTTGTCTTTCAGAAGAACCACCTCAGGCTTAGGTTATGCAAAGATTAGCCTGTTGCCAGTTTGCTTGATAGTCACAGATACTATTTCTTTACAGTTCCTGAGATTTCCTTAAAAAGGCAGTCTAGGGCTGGAGAGATGGTTTAGAGGTTAAGGCACTTGCCTGCAGAGCGAAAAAAGCAGTCTATTGACAGTTACATTTAGGGAAAGAAGTGCTAGAGATTAAAATAAAAGTAACTAATGGGGGAGGGGAGCCTGGAGAGATGGCTTAGTGGTTTAGGCACTTGCTTAAGGATTCAGATTGGATTTCCCAGAATCCAAATAAGCCAGATGCACATGGTGGCACATATGTCTGGAGTTTGTTTGCAGTGGCTAGAGGCCCTAGTGAACCCATTCTCTCTTCTTCTTTCTCTCCCTCCCTCTTTCTCTAATGAATGAAATATATATATTTAAATAAGTAACTACAGGGCCTGGGAATATAGCACAATGGTAGAACTCCTGCCTAGCATATACAAGGCACTGGGCTCTATCCAGGCCTTGTAGAGGGTTCAGTGCAGGGTAGGGGCATCCTTGTGTGCAGCAAAGCTGCTAGTCCTTGGAACAAGGTGGTAAATCTGTGGGTGGTCAGGATGTGAAAGCTGGCTTTTTGAAGTGCTAGGTCCCTCTGGGGGTCTTGCAGGTCCCAAGTCTTGGTTGGATAGGATTTACGAAGCCCTTCTCTGGCACCCCTGCCAGGTGTGCCCCCAAGGCCTTAGAAAGCCAGACAAGAACCGAGGGAGCTTGAGCCCCTTCGTACAGTGGCTGAGAGCCTAATGAGGCGGAGCGCTGCCTTGGGCTCTGTGAGAATACTAGGCTCTTTTATAAAACTGCAAATCAGTGGGGCTGGGGAGATGGCCGTGTGGGTAAGTGCTTGTCATGCAAGCGTGAGAGTCTGAGTTCAGACCTCTAATTCCCACATAAAAGCTGAGTGGTGGCATGTGCCTGCAACCCCAGGGCTAAGGAGGCAGAGGCAGGAGGAACCATGGGGCTTGCTGGCTAGCTTGTCTAGCCCAGTTGGTGAGCTCCACGTCAATGAGAGACAACTTTCTTAAAAGTTAGCATGAAGAATGATTGAGGGAACACTCAATGTTGACCTCTGGCCTCCACATGCATGTGCACACATGTGTACTCACACAGACACATACCACACACACAAAGAGACATAAAAAATACCCCCATGAATCATCTAATCACATTTCTCCCAATTGTCTGTGTTCTTCAGGTTTCTGGGGCAGTGCAGTGGCTGCTGTCCCACTGCCCTCATGCCTTTGACCTTTGCTGCCAGACCCTCATTCAGTATGTTGAGGATGGGATTGGCCGTGAGTTTAGTGGCCGGTTCTTCCATGACAGAAGAGAGCGACACGTGGGTGGCCTGACCTCCCAGGAGCCCAGTGCCATCATTGAGCTCTTCAACAGCGTGCTGCAGTTCCTGGCCTCTGTGGTGTCCTGCGAGCGGCTGTGCGACTTGTCCTGGCCTGTCGCCGAGTTTGCTGAGGTTGGGGGAAGCCAGCTGCTTCCTCACCTGCACTGGAACTCACCAGAACACCTGGCTTGGCTGAAGCAGGCTGTGCTCGGGTTCCAGCTTCCACAGATGGACCTTCCACCCCCAGGGGGTATGTACCCATGCTGAGGGGGAGATGCGGGCTGGCTGTAGGCAAGCGTCCTGTTCCCTTCGCGCTGTAGTGACAGAGGGCTCCGGTGTGAGGTCGGTCTGTAGTTGGCTCCAGCTGTGCACTCATACTGTGCCTGTGGGCTCATGGGTGGGAAGGAGCCAGGAATTTTATTAGGTGTGGCATAGGACCAGCCCCCAGCCTGTCCCGCCGGCCTCACAGGTCCACGCTGACGGAAGAGATGGACTGTGGCAAAGAGCGAAAGCCCACGCAGCTCTGTCACTGAGCTGCTGTCACTGCAGGGCCGCGGCATCCAGCGGCGGCCACACCCGCTCTCGGAGCCTGGCCTACGAGTTGCTCAGCTGCTCGAGCAGGTGCAGCAGGAGTTGCGCTCTCCCATGCGAATGTCACCGAGAGGGACTTGGTCTTTTCCTGCTTACCTGTCAGAGCTTATGGCCTGGGCATATTCATATAATGCTAGACCACATAGTAGCCCTCTGCAAAGGAAATACAGAGCATCAAGAACATTTTCAGGCTGGAGAGACTGCTTAGCCGTTAAGGTGTGTGCCTGCGAAGCCTAAGGGCCCGGGTCTGATTCCCCAGGATCCACATAAGCCATATGCACAAGGTGGCACATACATTTGGGATGTTTGTTTGCACCCGTTCTATCTCCCTCTCTCTGCCTCTTTCTCTCACTCAAATAAATAAGTAAATAAAAAAACAATTTAAATAACATTTTGACTTGTACATGGTCAAACATGTAACTATTTATGTACTTTTTCTGTAGCACCGTGGCTCCCAGTATGCTCCATGGTCATCCAGTATGCCTCCCAGATCCCCAGCTCATGCCAGACACAGCCTGTCCTCCAGTCCCAGATGGAGAACCTACTTTGTAGAACATACCGAAGGTGGAAGCACAAACACCCCTCTCCAGGCCGGGGGGCAGGGCCGTCTGTTGCTGAGATCCCATGGGATGATATTATCACCTTATGCATCAACCACAAGCTGAGGGACTGGACGCCTCCCAGGATCCCTGTTACATCAGGTAGTTGGAACTCAGTGCTGTACTGTGGGGCCAGGTCCTCATGAGACTTTTCTGTGTGAATTTTAGCAAAGAAAGGCTCTTCTTGCACTGCTTCTTTTCCCGTTGGTCCCTTTCTCCCGTCCTTAGCCCTTCCCTGTTAGGTCAGTGATTTCCAGGAGGTTTCTACACTGGGGAGCGTAAGAAGGTTCTAGGCAAGCGTGGACTCCCTTCCCTGAAGTAGACCTCCAGAGTGGCGCTCAGACAATCGGTTCTTAGCTCCAACGCAACCTGTCTTGGGCTGCCTACGGCTGTCTGGGCTGATGCCAACCTGGAAGTTGTGTTAGCCAGGTCGGTTCTTAAATCAGTGAGTTTGAGAAAATATGAAGTGTTCATCTGTTGCTCTTTTGATATTCTTTTATTTAATGTGTTTTTATATTTTCTCAGAGGCACTTAGTGGAGATGGTCAGATATGCGTATATTTTTTCAAAAACGATTTGAAAAACTATGCTGTTCCTTTGTCTTGGGAACAAGCCAGAGGGCAGACGCAGAAGGAGCTTCAGCTGAGCCAAGGACGGTGAGATCCGTGGTCACTGGTTTCTATTCTGTCCATGTTGTTCTCTGAGTAAGCCTGTGGAAATTCACTTCTGGTACACTGATTACAGCCCACCGTGGGCCAGGTCTCATAACCCTTCAGAACATGCTTTTTAATAGCATAGAAACTTTTTCAGCAAAGTTGTGGACGTGGTGGCGCACGCCTTTAATCCCAGCTCTCAGGAGGTAGAGGTAGGAGGATCACTGTGAGTTTGAGGCCACCGTGAGACTACATTGTGAGTTCCAGGTCAGCCTGGGCTAGAGTGAGATGCTACCTTGAAAAATAAACAAACTGTTTTAGGACAAAGTTAATAGGCATCTCCTTCTATTGAACTTTCTAGAAGGCAAGAACGTTGGAATCTTATCTCACCTAGCTCAAAGATTCCAAATGTCTTAGCATGTGTGGCCTTACAACACTTAAAAACAAGTTGCCATGTAGTATGAGGTCTGTCTTCTCTTGGTGCCATATTTCCTGACTTGAAGGAGGTTTAGAAGTTGGTATAAGGCTGACACAAACATAAGCCATCCCAGTAGGGGCATGGTCCTGTGGCATATGGACCTCTGGTGATCACATGCCTGTGTATCCTATGATGTTGTATTTTATCCTCTTTCCCTTTTTCAAAACTGACCACAAACACTTCAAAACTTATATTTGCAGTTTGGGGATAAAGTCTCTACATCCTTCTGCAAGCAGTTTTCCTACTCCCCTGCTTCACATGCATCATCAAGGGAAGAGAAACGCAGAGCAGGGCCCAAAGAGGAGTCTCAGTGCTGAGAACCTGATGCAAAGATCTTCTGCAGAGGAGCTCTTGGCACAGTGTCTGTCCAGCAGTCTGCTGCTGGAGAAAGAAGAGAGCAAAAGGTGAAATCTGTTCCCTTCCCAGCCATGTGTCATTTACTCTACTGCCTGCAGGGGAGGGAGACAGGCTGTTCATTTGAGTCAGGACAACTGCAGGGGAAGGAAGAGGGAAGGGCAGGTGGGCTGACAATGGTTGAATGGTTGTTGTGGTGAGACTGTTTAGAACAAGAAGGCATGTCACATGTTTGCAAAGTAGCTTCTCTTAGAAAATAGGCCATTCCATGGATAGACTGTTTTTTTTTTGTTTTTTGTTTTTTGGTTTTTGGTTTTCCGAGATAGGGTCTCACTCTATCCCAGGCTGACCTGGAATTTACTATGTAGTCTCAGGGTGACCTCAAACTCAAAGTGATCCTCCTACCTCTGCCTCCTGAGTGCTAGGACTAAAGTTGTACACCACAATGTCCGGCTGTTTTTAAGTTGTGCTATTTGGCGTTCATTTTGTTGTTTATTATTGACTAAATGGCTAAATTGGACTGTGGCTGGCCACTGGTGGACTGTCCTTTGCTAAACCTGAGGCTTCAGAGCATCTTGCAGGGTAGATGGACAGGAGCTGTCACTGACCTTCTCCAATTTCATAGCCTTTTCTTTTTTTTCCTTTTTTTTTTCTAAAGATTTTATTTTTTATTTGAGACAGAGAGAGGGAGAGAGAAAGAGAGAGAATGGGCGTGCCAGGGTCTCCAGCCACCACAGACATACTCCAGACACATGCCACCCCCCTTGTGCATCTGGCTTACCTGGGACCTGGAGAATTGAACCTGGGTCCTTAGGCTTCTCAGGCATGTGCCTTAACCACTAAGCTATCTCTCCAGCTCCCCCCCGCCTTTTTTTTTTGAGGTAGGGTATTGCTGTAGCCCAAGCTGACCTGGTATTCACTATGTAGTCTGAGGCTGGTCTCAAACTCATAGCATTCCTACCTCAGCCTCCTGAGTGCTGGAACTAAAGGCATGTACCACTGTGTCTGGTGTTCATGGGTCTTTAAATAACATCAGTCTTCTGACAAATTCATATTTATGTCTTTTTTGGGGGGAAGGTTTTCTGGGTAGGCTCTCACTCTAGCCCAGGCTAACTGGAATTCACTATGTAGTCTCAGGGTGGCCTTGACCTAATGGCAATCCTCCTACCTATGCCTCCCAAGTCTTGGGATTAAAGGTGTGCGTCACCACATCCAGCCACCTATTTATAACTGTGAGTCTTGTGAACTCCAGATCTGAACATTCTAGTGGTCTTTGAAATCTTTAAATATCTATTGGATCTTTGTTATTACAAATCCTAATTTTCTCTCAGGGTGTCTTTCCATTGCTGATGTTGATAGTAACTTCAGCTCTATAGCCTCCAGCCGAATACCTGAGAATCATTTTTCCACATTCTGACTGATATATCCTTTTGGCTCTACTGAATATATACTCTGAATTGGACCTTTTGTTATGACCTCTGTGGGTCATATCTGACCCAAGCCATTGCCCTTATCTCATTGAAAGAGTCCATAGTCTGTCTCGGCTGACCCAGTTAAGTACCTTTCAAGTATAAACAGAGGTCATGTTGTAATAGGGTGCTGGGGTCCAGGAAAGTCCTTGAACCCTAAGCCCTAGGTTTGTTTCTAATCAAACAATTGAATAAAAAAAAGACTGAGAAGGATAATTTTCTTTTTTTTTTTCATTTTTTTTTGTTCATTTTTATTTATTTATGGGGGGGGGAGGGAGGGAGAGAATGGGCACACCAGGGCCTCCAGCCACTGCACACGAACTCCAGACATGTGTGCCCCCTTGTGCATCTGGTTAACGTGGGTCTTGGGGAATCGAGCCTTGAACCGGGGTCCTTAAGGCTTCACAGGCAAGCATTTAACCACTAAGCCATCTCTCCAGCCCTTTTTTTTTTTTCTTGAAAAGACTAGTGTAAGGAGATAAGTAGCTCTGGGGTGTTTTAGGTGGTAGTGGAATATTATTATTATTTTGGTTTTTTGAAGTAGGGTCTCACTCTAGCTCAGGCTGACCTGCAGTTCTCTATGTAGTCTCAGGGTGGCCTCGAACTCAGGGTGATCCTCCTACCTCTGCCTCCCGAGTGCTGAGATTAAAAGTTTAAGCCACTACACCTGGCTTTATTTTGAGTTAATTTTAAACTATCACTGTAATACATAGATGTGGATAATCCTGTTAGGAGACTTGACTCAAAACAAGTCAGATAAAGAAGATAAGCTAAATGAAAAAAATTATAAGTAATGTCAAATAGTGCATAGAAACAGTTGTTTGGAGATTAATGGTACCTTTCTCATAAAATATAAATTGGATGCATAAATTCAAGGGAATCTGAAACATTTTTAAAGTACATCTTGTTTCGTAGTTGATAGTGTAACAATTCTGTTCTGACTTTGTGATTTCACACTGTTTCAGGTTTGAAGAGCAGCTTCAGCAGTGGTTGTCTCCAGACTCAGGAGCACTCACAGAGTCAGCTTCCCTTCCTCTGTACCTTCCTCAGACACTAGTAGCTTTCCCTCATACTGTCAAAACTCAGACTATGGAGAAAACATCTATAACAACAAACCTTCAGGTGAAAAGGCTGAGGGAATGGGCCTGAGAAAATATGTAATATTAGCCTGGATTCACTATATGATGTCATGATAAGTAATATATTATTAGCTGAACTTAGGCCTTTTAAACTTTATGTTAGTATTATTGTGTTCTAGCCACTTTTATTATTGTTTTTTTTTTTATTTTATTTGGAATGTGAGAGAGAGAGGAGAGAGAGAGAATGGGCATGCCAGGGCCTCTTGCCACTGCACATGTACTCCAGATGCAAGCACCACTTTGTAAATCTGGTTTTACATGGGTACTGGAGAATTGAACCCAGGCTGGAAGGCTGTGCAAGAAAGCACCATTGACTACTGAGCCATCTCCTCAGCCCCTCGTTTTGAAGTAAATGGAGAGTGAAACGGAAACATCGTTAAGAAGTGAATAAGGGCTGGGATGTCACTCAGTTGGCACAGCGCCTGTCCAGTACACACAGAGCCCATGGGTTGATCGTCAGCACTACATGAGCCAGGCACAGCAGCATGTTAATCACGGCTCTCAGGAGGGGAGGCAGGAGAATCACAAATTCAGGGTCATCTTCTGCTACATAGAGAAGTTGAGGCCAGCCTGGATACATGAGATTCCGTCTCAAATGATACAAAACCTAGTATAACCTGAAACCTTGTGCTGACGCGCATATAGTCAGGCCATAGGGTACTGAGAGAGAAACAAAGGCAAGACAGTGGCTTCTGTTTGTGGAGGACCCACGGTTTGCATTTTCACATCCATGGTCCAGACTTGCTTCTGGGGTTAACTGAGGAAAATTAATGAAGAGGCAGATTAAGCTCACAGGTTCCAGAAGCCTACCTCACAGTAGTCATCTGTTTAGGGCGGTTGCTTTTCAAAGCCAGATCTGGCTGGCAACCTCACCATGTTTTCCTCTGTGGGTAAGGAAACAAGTAGAGTTACTGCAGACAAATGCTGTTGGACATGCAAATAGTGTGTTTCTGGAGTGGTTTTAGGAAGCCCCTATGATGGATACCTTGTGGAGGGTTCTGTGACACTCCACAGGCCCCAAATGATGTAAACACAAAGCAGGTCTAATGCCTTAGGAATAAGGGGTGTTGGTTTATTTGTATCCCCAAACTACTTGTGGTTTCTTTTTAATTCATGTAGAATGTAAGGGCAAGAGAACAGTTGAGGCGCCCAGAGGCAACAGGTGTGTCTTTGACGCAGCGGCTGAACCACCTGGAGAGGCTGATCCGGAGCTCCAGGGAAGAGGAAGTGACCTCCGAGCTCCGTCTTTCCGCACTGCTGGACATGGTGGACATCTGAGCAGTCTAACATGACAAGTGGTCTCTGCAGAATGGTTTCTGTTTTCATTCAATTATGTTAGCTTCAGGTGCTTGATGCACTGTTGGAAATGTGATTATTTAATCATGTAAATAAACCATTTGGGCCATACTGAGATCCTTCCAAGTTTTCTGAATGAAAGGTTTTCCCATGTGACGACGTCTTTAATACTCTTAATCTGTTTTGTGATCTTAGATTATTCTCTACCAGTATGCTGTGAGGGAGTTTATAGGTTACACTTCTGTTTGTAAGAGGTGATTAGTGCTGGGCATGGTGGCTCACACCTTTAGTATCAGCACTCTGGGAGGCAGAGGTAGGAGGATCACCGTGAGTTCGAGGCCACCCTGAGACTACATAGTGAATTCTAGGTCAGCCTGGGCTAGAGTGACACCCTACCTCGAAAAACCATTTAAAAAAAAAAAAAGGAAGAGGTGATTAATTCTTTTAGCAACGTAGCAGTGGTTGGATATCAAGTGCCTTCTCCCGAGACCTTGGGCTCCAGGGTCCGGATCGCTCCTGTGGCTGGGGAGGCTGCGCTCGCTCTTTCCGCAGTCGGGACTGTAGGGCTCTCAGCCTACCCCTGCAGCTAGTCCCCAGCCAGACGCCTGTGTCCGGCTTCCTAGGCCTCCTCACCGCTCCTGGCCTCCCGCGTCGCCTCTCTGGACCCGACCCACCTCCTCTAGCCCTCGGCCTGCGGGGGTCTGGCCCCGCTCCGTCCCGCTCCGCCCTTCCCCCTCCTCTGCCCTCCCCTCCCACTCGGGCAGGCGCTGGCTCGCCCCTCAGGCCCCGCCCCCAGCGCGAGGCTCCGCCCATCCGGCTCCGGCAGCTGCAGACTCGCCCCCAGGCCCCGCCCCCAGCGCGAGGCCCCGCCCCTCGCGGCGTGGGACGTCGCGTGCTCAGCCAGTGTGGCCGCCGCGCTGCGCTGGAGTGCGCCTCCGGGCGCTCTGATTGGCTGCGCGAGCATCGGCCCACCCTGCTGTTCGCGTCGGCCGAGGCCTTTCCCGCGCGGGGCGGGTCGGGGCGGTGGTTAGATGGGCTGCGGGCTGCGCGGTCCCGGACTCGGTGCGGCGCCGTCATGACGGAGGGCACGTGAGTTCCGCGCCCTGGGCCTCCCGCGGGTGTCGGGGAGGGCCGCGGCCGGGGCCGGGGCGGGGGGGGGCTCTTGCCGGGCAGCTCGGCGGGGCGGGCCCGGGTGGGCTCCCCGCGTCGGGTGGGCGGGGCGGCCGGGACGCCGCTCACTGTGGTCCGCGCAGGTGTCTGCGTCGTCGAGGGGGACCGTACAAAACCGAGCCCGCCACCGACCTCCGCCGCTGGCGGCTCCGCAATGAGTTGGGGCGGCAGACGTGGACGTACTTCCCAGGGGAGGAGGACCCTGGCAGAGAACAGACCGGCCTGGAGGCCCACTCCTTGGGACTGGACACCGTAAGGGCGACTTGCACGCTGTCACCCCGCCGCCTTGCCTTCCCTTCCCCGAGAAGTAGCAGGGAGCCCTGGCCAGACCATTGCAGAGTTCTTTTCTCGTTCATAAGGCAGATGTGGAGCCGTGCCTGGGGCAGACTTGAGACCTCAGGCACTTGGGGAGGTTGAGGCAGGATTGTGAGTTCCAGGTCCACCGGGGCAATTTAGGAGACTTTGTCTCAACAAAAGTAAAAAGCAAAGAGGAGGGCTGGAGGTGTAGCCCAGTAGTGGAGTGCTTGCTCGACATGTGGTGATGCCCTAAATTCTATCTCCAGTTGTGAAAAAAAATTACGGTGACCTGTGGGCCAATCTTGTGGATGTGTATTGAAGAAGCCCATTCATCCCAGAGACCTGGCCCTGATTTGGTTTTGTTTTGAGTATTCACTTTGACATAATTTTCAATTTATAGAGGAGTTGTGAGGATAGTTGTGATTTTGTTTTTATTCACAAACAGTTCTTTTGACTTTGTTCAAGAAATTCAGCTAGTCACAGAGTCATTAGTTAACAGAGGCTTCTTGTCACTGCACTACCCTCCCTGGCTGCTGTGCAACTCTGCCTTCCTTCTCTGAGAGAGGCAAGTGTCCCAGTGTCAACGGGGCATGAGTTGCTGTCCCACATTGGTGTCTTAAACCTTAAAGAAGTTTTTGATTTTTGGTTTTTGGTGTTCTGAGGTAGAGTCTCACTCTAGCTCAGGCTGACTTGGAACTCACTATGTATTGTCAGGGTGTCCTCGAACTCAGGGCGATCCTCCTACCTCTCTGCCTCCCGAGCGCGGGGATTAAAGTCTTGCACCACCACACCCAGCCTTAAAGAAGTTTTGAGACACGTGGCTGGAGAAACGTGGAATTGCCCCTTTACTGTGTGGAGTATGGTGCTGCCATCACGCTGTTGCTGTTGCCTTCTTGCTGCTGGGACAAAACACCTAGGCAAAAGCAGCTGATGGAGGAAACAGTTGATGTCATTTTAGTCTTGAGGGGGAGTTTCATGGTGGCAGAGAAAGGATGGTAAAGCAGAGCTGGGTGTCATGTCTTGCCACAACAGCTGGCAGGAATCAGAAGTAAACTGAGCCCCTACTGGCAAGTGGAGTTGGGCTGGAACACCCCGAGCCCACTCTCAGGAACACAGCTGGGACCACCAGCTGGGGACCAAGTATTCAAAACACACAAGGCTATGGGGTTACTTTATATTCAAAGTACCATAAAGGCTTTCAGACTTGGTTTCAGATCGAAATAGCTAAAACTTTTTTTTTTTTTCACATTTTGTATTTTTATTTCAACATTTAAAATATTCACAGGTAGAGCATTAAATTCATTGACATCTCCATGGAAGATGTATCAACAAAGTATACAGGCATTCCACAAGTACAGAATTACATACTTTGGATTATATGTATGTTTACATGAGACTTTATCTAAGGAAACACTTTTTCTGGGGGAAAAAAACTGAGGGTTTCACTATGCTAATTTTCATAAAAAGTAAACCAAAGATAATTCAAGAGAGATGGCTAAAGGTAACTCAACATTCTTTACAGTTCATACTTCATACTTAGTCCTCTGCTAACATACCTCTGTCAGGAGCATTTAAACAATGTTCAGTTCTCTTCTCAGCTCAGTCGACAAGCCAGGATTACTTTCTCCCATTGTTTTACCTAAGTGCTTGTGTCTAAAGATATGCTATAGAATCAAGGGGCCTTCACCGCAGCTTAACTAGCCAATGAGGTAGGGTTACTCCTTGAAAGTTTTCAGACACTTATGAAACATAGCTAAAACTTTTGAAGTAAGTAAGTTTGCTCCTTTGACTTAGACTGTGGGTACGGAGGGCCCCTCAGGCAGCAGGCACCCACAGTGCTCACCCTTTCTGTTTCTTTCCAGAGGGCTTACTTTAAGGACTTGCCCAAAGCTCACACGGCCCGCGAGGGGGCTATGAATGGAATGACATTCTTTACGAAGCTACAGGCCGAGGACGGACACTGGGCAGGCGATTACGGTGGTCCACTCTTCCTGTTGCCAGGTAGGAACATACCGCCCCAACTTACGGCCAAGGCTACCCAGGATCACCCTTGGGGGCCTGGCCTGGTCAAACAGGTGAAAACCCAGGGGCTTACGGGATAGGTGCTGGGGAGTGTTGTCTTGTGTCCCAGTCACCGTGCAGTTGGTGCTGCTGGAAAAGAGAAAGGGAAGCCCTGTGCACGGTGCGGGTGCTCTGATGAGGGAGCCAACGATCCTCTGGGGGGTGAGGAGGAGGGTAGCTTTTGAGACCCAGTGGAAAGGACAGGCTAGGTAGAAGCCCAGCTGCGCCAGGTGGACGTGGTCAGGGTACTGGGTGAATGGCTGATAGCCGTGCATGTGGTGTTGCCTCTGAACACCTTGCCCTACGAGGGTATTTGAGGGTGCTCTGGCAGTGGGATTGCATTCGTGCTCCCTGGACACTGGATCGTTTGGTTGGTTAGACTGTTTTACATCCTGGGAATGTTTCAGAACACTTTTCACTGTGACGTGTATTCTTACGCAAATAAGGGTTTGCTTCTTTGGTCACTGCCTTGATGTCCTTATGTCAGATCACGGCCACCTGGCTGGTGGAGCTGCTGTGTGGCTGGTGAGGGTAGGAGCCAGGGCGGAGGGCAGTCTGGGATGAACATGCACCTGAAGGCCAGCCTTGGGATGAAGGGTTCTTGTGTAAAGCATCTGTGTATGTCCACCCACATTTGCAAAGTGGCCCGTACTTGTAAAAAGTGTAACCTGGGCGTGGTGGCGCATGCCCTTAGTTCCAGTGCTGGGGAGGCAGAGGTTGGTGTTAGGGCAGGACAAAATGAAGTCACCCAAGACAGCAGGAGGGTGACAGGAGTCATCCACATTCCTCAAGAAATTGTCCAGCCATCATTTCTCCCCTGCCTAACAAAGCTCCAGGTCTAGATTTACTGCCTCCTTATCTCTCACTGGGTTACTTCTGGTCTCACCCTATAGCTAATGTAAAGAACAGAGATTTACTGCCCCAACAAAGAAATTCCTTCCCTTCCTCACCTTTCACCAATTGAAAAGCCTATAAAGCCCACTATCTGTAACCCAAAGCTGACTGTTCCCACTTCTGAGAGTCAGTCCTGGCAGCTCCTGTTTTTCCCGAATAAAACTTCCACCTTTGCCTCAGAGTGCTCTCTGTGTTCCTTGGTCACTCCTGAACCTTACAGTAGGAGAATCACCGTGAGTTCGAGGGCCACCCTGAGACTGCTTGGTGAATTCCAGATCAGTCCAGGTCAGCTTAGGCTAAAGTGAGACCCTACCTTGAAAAACCAACAACAGTAACAAAAAAGTTTACATAACATCCCTGGGTGGTGTGGCACATGCCTTAATCCCAGCACTTGGAAGGCTGGGGTAGAAGGATTGCAATGAGCTTGAGGCCACCTTGGGTCTGGAGTGAGCTCCAGGTCAGCCTGGGCTGGAGTGGGAACTTGTCCGGAGTGGGGGAATATGAGTTGTTTTTTGTTTGTTTCGGTGTATGGTCTCACTCTAGCCGAGGCTGACCTGGAATTCACTATGTAGTCTCAGGGTGGCCTCGAACTCAAGGTGATCCTCTTAACCTCTGCCTCCTGAGTGGTGGGATTAAAGGCATGTGCCACCGTGCCTGACTCCAACTTTTTTTTTTTTAACTCTCCTCTTTATTTATTTTTATTTTGAGAGAGAGAGAGAATGGACACACCAGAACCTTCAGTCTGCTGTGAACAAACTCCAAACACATGCACCCCAATGTGCACATGTGCAACATTGCATGATTGTTTAACTGTGCGTCTTGGTTATGTGGGACCTGGAGATTTGAACATAAGTTCTTAGGCTTTGCAGACAAGCAACTTAACCGCTAAGTCATCTCTTCAGCCCTATTATTTTAATATTTATTTGATACAGTGAGGAGAGAGAGGCAGATAGATAAAGTTTACAAAACAATATTGGACTAAAGATACGGCTCAGCAGTTACAGGTGCTTGTTTGCACAGCCTGTGGCCTAGGTTCAATTCCCTAGTACCTCCATGAAGCCAGATGAACGAAGTGGTGCGTGTGCGGGGAGCTTTTTTGCAAGAGGCCCTGGTGGTCCCTTGCTCACATGTGCATGTTTTGTTTTGTTTTGTTTTTTTTCTCTCCCCATCCCACTCTCTCAGTACAAATAAGCAGTAAATGTCATACCAGCCAGGGGTGAACATTTTAGTGTTTCCTAGCAGGTGTTAAAGCAAGACCTGTCTCCCCTTGTGGTCCCATTGAACTTGAACTAGTTCCTTTTGGGCCTTTAAGCCTTGTGGGCGGCCGTCTTAAGGCTCTGTGCAGTGCTTGGTGTTTCTGTGCCCTGGAGCGTGGCATGGGAATCAGGCCCAGCCACACGAGCTCCTCGGCCTTGGCCTGGGAGTGTTGCCGTGTGGCTCCTGGCCCTCCCTGCCCTGTCTGTGCTCACAGGTCTGGTTGGGCCTGGAGGGAGTGGTCCTTCTGGGTTTGCTTAATGGGAAGGAGAGGCACAGGGCAGCTTTGCTGGGGATGGGGACCTCAGGAAGAAGGGTTTAGTAGTGCTGAATACCTGCTCATAGTGAGGAACATCCTTCCTTCCACACAGGCCTCCTGATTACGTGTCACGTGGCACACATCCCTCTGCCAGCCGGATACCGAGAAGAGATGGTACGCTACCTGCGGTCAGTGCAGCTCCCTGATGGCGGCTGGGGCCTGTAAGTGTGCCTAAGTACACACACGTGCATATGTGTGCATGTGCTTTTTTTAATGCTCAGTTTCCAGGCAGCTATTGAGAGGTGGGATGATCACAGCTGTGAGCCTGGGTTGGGGTGGGAGTGAGCTTGTCAGGGAGAGAGTGGGCTGACCGTGGTGTGCTGCCTGGGTCTTAGCTTCACCCCTGGTGTTGTGAATAGTTTTCCTGGTTGGTTGGGAGCTTCTTGAGACCCACATTGCAAGTTAAAGCCTTGATGGTTTAAAATCAGTGGCAGGACTTAGTAGTTAAGGCATTTGCTGCAGAGCCTAAGGACCCAGGTTCAATTCCCCAGTACCAACTGCACAGAGGGGCACCTGGAGTTTGTTTGCAGTGGCTGGAGGCCCTGGTACACCCATTCTGTGTGTGTGTGTGTGTGTCTCCCTCTATCTATTTACCTCTGTCTCTTTTTCTCAAATAAAGAAAAAATTATTTAAAATCAGAGGCAGCCCAGACTGGCCTCGAACTCACAGTGATCTTTCTACCTCGCTTCTCTGGTGTTGGGATTGCAAGCAGGCGCCACCACTGCTGGCTTAGCATTAGCCTTTGTGGCAGCAGGTGGAGGGAGGCCTGCTTCCATGAGGCGACTCACAGTCTGGGAGCAGAGCTTCCATCTGCCATGAATTGCCCCTGGACCAACGCATTGACTTGGTGTGGGAAGAGAGTGGAGGGGAGGGCAGGCTGAACCTGCCCAAAGTTTTAGAGCAGTTCTCATCACCTGGGAGGTGAGGGAGTGAACTGGGGTGTGCTGCCCTGTGCTTCCTCGGTGGTGGAAGCTGTTCTGGCATTCTTGTCTAGGCACATTGCACTGCCAGTCTTTGTTGTATTTCTTAGAAGTAATGACAGTCCATTTTCCTACTCTTGCTTCCATTAGGCACATTGAGGACAAGTCCACAGTGTTCGGGACAGCCCTCAACTATGTGGCTCTCAGAATCCTGGGTGTTGGGCCTGATGATCCTGACCTTGTACGCGCTCGGAACCTTCTCCACAAGAAAGGTACAGTGCTCTGTGTCCCACGCTAGGTGAAGGTTTCTGCATGGAGGCAGCTCCAGTGAGTGCTCTCCTCACGCCCTCCACACTCGCGTCCCTTGAGCCCAGGCTTAGTTGCCTCTCTCCTCCCCTGGGGGTTTGATGGCTAGTGCAGCCCTGGCAAGCTCTGTGCATCCACTGCTCTGCAGTGCTTGGCATGACCCTGCACCCTACTCTCAGAGACCTGTGCTCCAACTCCTGCCTGGGTCTTAGTTCCATGGCCGGGGCTACTTCCTGTCTGCCCCTCAAAGCACCTTCCTGCCTCAGGGCTCCCATGTACTGTGTCACATCTCTCCACTTAAAAAAATTTTTTAATGCATTTATTTATGTATTTGAAGTGGGGGGAGAGGCAGAGAGAGAATGGGTGCACCAGGGCCTCTAGCCGTTGCAAATGAGCCCCAGATGCGGGTGCTAAAATGTCACTCCTTCAGGACCTCTTCCTGACCTACCTCAGGTGTTCTGTATGTACTCTCACAAAGCTCTGCACTCTCCTGTGCTGCACTGACTCTGCAACCCAAGGTTCCTGTCAGCTTCCCCACAGCTCTCTTGCCTGGAAGGGGAGTATGTTCAGACCACACTGTGACTAGTAGCTTTCTGGGTCTTTCCAAGTTTTGCACACCTGGGTTGAGAGCACAACCTTCCTATAAAATACGTTCAAATTAACATTTCCATGGGTTGTGCGAGAGGCCACCTGCTGCTAGGGTAGCTGTGGATGTGGGGTCTCGAGAGTCACACTGCCAGGCTTTGTCAGAGAGGGAAAGCCAAGCCTACCCGCCCATTCCTTCCTCCAGGCACATGTGGTCACTGGTCACTGTGCGCCTGGGCTCCTCTCCTGGAGCAAGAGGTGTCCCTGAAGCTTCCCAGGTAGCTGCCTTAATGTGCTCCTTTGGGGCAGGGGCTGCAGGTAGTTCTTGCGCTACACACTCTTGTTCCTGGCTGCTGCTTTCTGCCCAGGCTGGGGTGTCCTAGGCAGTTCTGGGACCTGCTCACGTGACCCGTGGTAGGCTGCCTGCCCCTCAGTTCATGCAAGAAGGGGCACATGTCACTGCTGCAGGCCAGACTGCACAGGTGGTGGCAGCTGACTTGTGCCTGTTCTCCTCCCAGGTGGCGCAGTGGCCATCCCCTCCTGGGGGAAGTTCTGGCTGGCGGTCCTCAATGTTTATAGCTGGGAAGGACTCAACACTCTGTTCCCCGAGATGTGGTATGCCTGCCCTCTGCCTGCCTGTTACACTGCCTTCCCTGGTAGACAGGTAGCACCCAGCAGTGTGGATTAGGCTCCCCGCAGAGGCCCTTTGTGCACCGGAGTCCTGCAGATGAAAAGGGGGTTCTCTATTGGGCCAGAGGGAGATCCCAGAGAGCCCAGGTGTGTGGGGCCTTCTGGGGTAATGGCAAAATGTATTGTGTGACACAGGAGGAAGCTTTGGCTTTGTGGGTAGACAACAGATGATGGTAATTATGAAAGTTTTGAACTTACGCAGGAGTAGAGTAAATTGGATCCCCCCCCCCGCCTCTGCCAGCCAAGCAGGCTGTCCCTGCCTCTCTCTTCCCTTCACCTGATTTCATGTGCTTATTAGTAAGTCCTGGACAGCACTTCACCATCAACACCCACGTGCATCTTTAAGCTGATTATTTTCCTAATTAAGCCAGCAGGATTCCTTATCAGAGCCAGTTTTAGTTCCTTTAGTCTCTGAAACCTGAAATGATCAGTTGTTCTTTTCTGTTTTGTAAGTATTTGATGGGAGCTATGCTTCCCCCCCCAATAGTTTACCCCAGTGTTACACATATTGGTAAGTAGGATTCCACAGAACACAGGGTCCAGCCAGAGGCTGCTATCCTCCTAGATGTGAAAGGGCCACTTGGGAGGGGACAGCAGGGTTCACGAGGAGGACCACGAGCCTCACTCTGCAGTTTGGTTGGGTGCTGATAAGTGGAAGATGTGGAACACCCTGAGTAACCAGTTGGGGTTTCTGTCAGCTCCCCGTGTGTGAGGTGTATTGGAGCCATGCTGATGTCCAGTGGTCCATCAGAGACAGCTGTCCTGGCTAGAGACCTGAGCCAGCCAGCTCCAGAAAGTCAAAAACACTACTGGAGTGTAGAAAGCACCCTGTGGGGATTGGAGGAAGTGCACGAGCCCTGGAGTGGTGGTGGGAGAAGTGGTGCTTTGGCCATGGGCTCCCCCCACCCCCACCCTCATGCCTGTGTGAAGGCGGAAACTTGAAAGAAAAGGGCAGGAGCAGTCTGGCTCACACAGGAGACTGCTAGAGCTATGTCTGCAGCATCAGAGACACCAGAGACCCAGGGCCTGGGAGGTCCTTCAGAATCCTGAAGCTTTTAAGTATACCTCTCAAAATACCCTTTCATTTCTAGAAAATTTACAGATTACAGATTGCCCAGAGCATTCTATAGAGACTTTATAAAAAAAAGAAAATAAACTTACTTACATTCAAGGAGTGTGAGAGAATATGCAGGGCCTCCAGCTGCTACAAATGAACTCCAGGCGCATGCGCCTCTTTGTGCATCTGACTTTATGTGGCCACTGGGGAATTGAACTCGGGTTGTTAGGCTTTGCAGGCAAGCACCTTAACTGCTAAGCTATTTTTCCAGCCCCCTAGACCCTTTTTATTTAAAAAAAAAATCTTTTTTTTTTTTTTTTAAAGATTTTATTTATTTGAGACAGAGGGGAGGAGAGAGAGACAGAGTGAGAATGGGTATTGCAGTCAGGTTTGCATTGCTGGGAGAAATCACCTTACCAAGAGTAGTTTTTGGGCAAAAAAGGGTTTATTTTATTGAGGGGCAGCTTCATGATAGCAGGGGAAAATGATGGCATGAGCAGAGGGTGGGACATTACCCTCAGCCAACATAAGGTGGACAACCAAAACAGGAGGGTGTGCCAAATGCTGGCATGGGGAAACTGGCTTTAATATACCCATAAACTTGCCCCCAACACCACACTGCCTCCAGGAGGCTTTAATTTACAATTGTCATCAGCTGGGAGACTAGCATTCAGAATACTTAAGTTTGTGGAGGACGCCTGAATCAAACCACCACAGAGGGAGCGCCAGGGCCTCTAGCCACTGCAAATGAACTCCAGACTCCATGTGTATCTGGCTTACTTGGGACCTGGAGGATTGAACCTAGGTCCTTAGGCTTTGTAGGCAAGTGCCTTAACTGCTAAGCTATCTCTCCAGACCCCTTGACCCTTTTTTAAAGTTATGTAGGACACTTTTCACACAGAAATACAGTCAAATCACCTGACTGTAGATGTAGAAATACAGTGAACTCACAGGAGTATGGGTGTTCATTCTTGGAAGGGCCCAAGGTTTTCAGGCTGGCAGTGGCATGGGGCTCATGTCCTGCTGTCTCCCTGTCCCCTAGGCTGCTTCCTGCATGGATGCCTGCGCATCCTTCTACTTTGTGGTGTCACTGCCGGCAGGTCTATCTGCCCATGAGCTATTGCTATGCCACACGGCTGAGTGCCAGGGAGGAGGATCTGCTGGTACAGAGCCTCCGCCAGGTAAGCTTCCTGATGCTCAAGGACTTTGTGAAGAAACAGCACATAGTCTTTGGGGCTGGGGCCTCTGGAGTTTGATGGTGCATCTCCGCATACTGGGACCCTGAAGAGTTCTACTTTCTCTCCTGGTAAACAAACTATAAACAAACTGCCCAGAGAGACCTGTGCCATGGCACTATTACCAAACCCCTGAGAAATCCTGATTCACACTTGAAGTCGGGTGCCGGGGAAGCAGCTCTGAGGTGAAGTTTGGGTAGAGGAGGTGTGCCAGGGCTCTCAGGCCCAGGGGCGCTCTTCAGAGTGGTCTGGTGTAGCTGAGGTAGGTGTGCCCCATGCATTGCAGTGGGCGTGGGCATTCGCTGTGTGCCCCTATCCCTGAGAAAGGATGTGATGCAGAGCATGGGAAGTTGGTAGCTGGAGGCCATTCCTTGTTGGAATCAGAATGCCTGTGCCTGGGACATGTGTCTCCTGCCCTCAGCAGCCACTCAGGTGTCCCCTTCCTTCTAGGAGCTCTATGTGGAGGACTATGCCAGCATCAATTGGCCAGCACAAAGGAACAATGTTTGTCCTGATGACCTGTACACGCCACACAGCTGGCTGTTGCATGGGGTGTACGGTAGGTGCCTCCTGAGGGCTGGAAGAGCAGGGCGGTCCACGCGTTGCTCATGCAGCTCCCATCGGGTCTTCCTCTGGCTCATTCTGTCAGTGTAAGGATCGACCTCTGCTGGGCCCTGGAGTGGGGTCCTGATTCACACCAAGGACCAACTGAGCTGGACTTTCATTCTCTGAAGACTCCTCTTCAGCACTCAGATAGGGTAGGGCAGGGCAATAGTAGGAGAGGTGAAGCAGCCCTTCCTGGATGAGCTGAGGGTGCAGGTGAGGCAGGGTAAGTGGGAGTCTGGGGAAGAGAGAGGCCCGTATGCTGTTCGGTGCAGGACCTAGCCCTGCTGGGGCTGGGGCAGCCAGCATAGGAATGCCGGGCTAAAGCCACATGTTTGCTTTTATTCTGTCTCCCGATGGCCTTGGGTGACCCGCAGCGTTCCTCAACCTGTACGAGCGCTTCCACAGCACTGGCCTGCGTCGGAAGGCCGTCCAGACACTGTACGAGCATATCGCTGCTGACGACAGCTTCACCAAGAGCATCAGCATCGGCCCGGTCAGTGCTCCACCCCGGGGCCTGCTGATGCTTTATGGGCAGCAAGGTCCTGTCACATGCCCTAGGGGCTGGGTTCCATGGAGCTGAGGTTAGGGCAAATTTCCTAGACGCTAGACCTCCTGAGCTTTCTAGCCAGCTCGGAGGGGTGCTTTTCCCCAGCTCACTCCCTTCTGGTTCCCACCCTAGGTAATCCACCTTCTGCCCCTCTTGAAGGGTCTCAGGTCCTCAGGGGTGGTGGGAGCAGTAAAGTTCTTAAGTCCATTTCTGGTCTTCACTTGACACAGACCTCTGGCTCCTGATTTTGTTCTGCCTCCTGGGTTTGGCCAGCTGAGTGCGTGCTGCCCCAGGCTGGGTACTTAGGGATACTGGCTCGAGCAGGTGGAAGTGCCGGGGACCCAGCAGGGAAGCTGTCCTCAGAGGTGAGGACAGCTGAGGAAATGGAGTGGACTGCGCAGTGTTCACTGTACTGGATGGGCTGCTACTGGTTCTCTAGAGAAATGCGGCTGCAGACTCCTCGTCCTCCCTTAGCCTCCTCTTTTCTTAAGCTGTCCCAGTACCTTGACCAGCATAGCTTTGGTCTGGGTCTGTTCCTGGGGTCATGACTAGACAGAGAAAACTTGGGAAGCCCCCGATTACAGCAGACAGTGCCCTGCCTGGGCCTAGGGCCTATTGCACAGGTCTTGATGGCTGTATCTCCTGTAGATCTCGAAAACCATCAACATGCTTGTACGCTGGGCTACAGATGGGCCAGTCTCCCCTGCCTTCCAGGAGCATGTCTCTAGGATCCCAGATTACCTCTGGTGAGTGGCTAGGTGGCAGCTGGGAGATGTCTCTGAGTGCCGACTTCAGACACACAGGCATGGTGCTGGGCCCACATGCCTCATTCACTTACAGATATCAGTGCCAAGCTTCTGCAAATAATTCCTGGAAATAGGAGCAGTGCCAGTGAGACTGTCTTTGGGAGGGCTTACCAGATAGTAGGACCTTTGGGTCATTACAGACGTCTGGAGGCAGGTTCAGGTCAGTGTGAGGAAACATCAGCCTGGACTGTGTTGGAGGCGGGACAGTCGCAGGGACTGTGATGGGAAGCCCTGCGCGTGCTCGCGGAAGCCATGTCCCTGTGGTGGTGGACTGTACAGGGACGGCGGGGCTGACCTTGCTGCAGGTCCTCCTGCTTGCTCTGAGGCCAGCTGGTGCCCACTGGGTAGGCTGCGCTCTTTTCTCCCGTGGAGTGCATGAGCCTAGCTGGGTAGTGCTGGAGCCAGCATCAGTGCTGAAGGAGATGGGCAGGGCCGCCCCAGGGAGAGGAGTGCTCTCCTGCATGGGGCTCCAGTTGGCCAGCTAAACTTTCAGCTTTATCCTTGTCACTGACACGGTCTTTTCTCCTCCTCATAGGCTGGGTCTCGACGGCATGAAAATGCAGGTAAGGGCTACTGGGCTAAAGCAACTGGCTTTCTTTGCAGTCATCTCTGCACCCGCCCCCCCTTATTAGTACTTTATTGGGCAAGCACCTTAACCTCTAAGCCGTCTCTCTAGCACTGCCCTTTTAAACATCCTTTTGGATTCCTTAAGAGTCAGAAGTGACAGTGGGGCACGGTGCTGCGTTCCTGTAATACCAGCACCGGGTTGCAGGAGTCAGGAGAGCTGTGGGTTTGAGGCCAGCCTGGCCTACCTAGCAAGACTCCATCTTACAAAGAGAGATTTTCCCAGTATTGTTTTGGCAGTGTATGCTAAGTTACCCTGTTGCCTGCATGTCCTGGGGTGCCTGAGTCTCTGGTTACTGTGAGTCCTTGCATGCTCACCCAGGCTGAACACGGCAGCGTGCGTGGCCCCGGCCCTGCACGAGTCCTCCCGCTGCGGTGCAAGAGGGCTGCGGCTGGCGCCGGCCTCTCTTCTGAGGCCACTGGAGCTCCGCTAACAGGTCCCGAGAAGCCTCTGGGGATTGTCCTCCATGGCCATCGGTATAAGAGGCTCCTCCCGGGTCAGAAGGGTGTGCCCAGACCTGGGAACCTTGTGAGGACTTGCTTTTTGTGGGTCAGAGTGGTAAAGGAAGGCAGACGTATGGGCCCTTGGGGAGGAAGTGGTACGGTGGAGACAGCACCCAGTATGTGGTCAGCATTGTTCCAGCTCCATCCAGGGCCACGGCTGGTGGGTGGAAAGCGCCTATGTTCCTTTTTGTGTGAAAGTGCTGGGCTGGGGTACTGGGGAGAGAGCTGCCGGTCTGCACTACACCTGTGGGTGGAGCCACAGCTTTCTGTTGGATGTTTGAGGTTCCCAGACAACAGTCACTGGTGAATTGGCCACCCACCACTCCTTTCTGAGACTAAGAGTGTTGTTGGATGGCCCAACCTCCCAGGTTGGGATTGGGATGGGCGCTCCCCACTCAAGTCCCAGTCGTACGTCACCTGGGTCCCCGCGACCTCAGGCATATTGGAAATGGGTGTGAGTAGTTTTGGCTGTGTCATGTCTGCAGTAACCTACAGTTACTGGTGAAGTGTTGAAGCCCTCAAAGGATCATCCATCCTGGATATCTGAGAGGATTGCTGTTCTGTTGGGGAACTGCAAAGACATGTGACGGAGCTCCATTACCCACTTCTGTCTGTAGGACCTCGTGTTCTTTCAGAATTAGTGTTGGCTATGAGGTTTACAGGATGCAGGGTCGGGGGTGGGATATTGTGTGGGTGAGAGCCCTTCGATCCAGTGCATATTGTTACCATAACAGCCCATCTTTTGTGACTAGGGCACCAATGGTTCACAGATCTGGGATACGGCATTCGCCATCCAAGCATTGCTGGAGGTATGTGGCTCTGCTTCTCCATGCAGCCTCTGTTTGACTTTCCTGTGCACAGAGGCCGCACATTCACTCTGAGAGATGTGGCACTGCATGCTACACTCTACTCTTTGAGGTTCCCACTAGGCTGGCCCCCAAATGCCTGACAGTCATGTGGAAGTGTTGGTCCTGTCTGGCAGCCTGGATGCTAGACTGGGATGGACTTTTGGGGATGGGTCTGGGGAGGGAGCAGCAGGGTGGTGTCCAGGCTGGGGGGGGGCTGGAGTTCTTACAACTCTGGCTGTACGCTAGAGAGAAGTAAAGGTGCTTCTGTGCTGGGAACGAGGGGGGTGGAATTCTGAGGGTTTCTGGACAGCCCAAGACCTAGGCCAAGTGGGACTGCGTGGGGGGGGGGGCTCACGAGGTAATGGGGGCTGGCAACCACCCAGGGTGGTCCTCTGCCTACTTCACTCTTCAGTCATGTCTCATGGACTTTGATGTCTCCACAGTTTAAGTGCATCAGGAAATCCTGGAACCCTCTTAAAATGTGCTTACTTGCAGAAGCCAGGGAGGGTCGTCACAAGGATATGTGTGGTGGGGGTACACTGGGTCAGCCATACTACTCTGCTCTGTAGGCAGGTGCCCACCACAGACCTGAGTTTCTGCCCTGTCTGCAGAAGGCACACGAGTTCCTGAGGCTCTCACAGGTGAGAACACGCCCCTCCTGACTTCTGCCCTGCACCACTTCCCCAAGCTGGTTTTCTCAGTTGCCCTCACCCTGCACCACTTAGTCCCTGTGCCACTGTGATGCACCGAGTCATCCCAGAGCAGCTGTGGCAGCGGCCGGTCCCGCTGGTGGCTTCTGCTGTCTGTGCTGGGGAGTCTGTGCAGAGGGCCAGAGCCAGGCCTGGGAATCGGCTCAGGGGCGAAGTGCTTGCTGTGTAAGCGTGACTGGAACTCAGATCTCTAAAATCCACATAAGAATGGGACACAGTAGCAAGCCTGCTGTGTGAAGACGGGGAAAGGCAGAGACAGGAGAATCCCAGAAGCTCATGGATCAGCTTGCCTGACATACAACAACAAGACTTTACCTCAAATAAGGTGGAAGGCAAGGACTGACGCCCACAGTTGTCCTCTGATCTCCACACTGTACCATAGCAAGTTGTGTGCATGCACACACATAAACACACACCAGATTAAAAAGGTGTGGGTGTGGGAGCTGTGGTGCATCAAGAGCTGGTCCCTGAGCTCTACAGCTTGTTCACATCCCAACATCTTTGAGGTGCTTTGTGCCAGTGGAGTCACTGATACCAGTTTGTGCTGTCTGTCCTGAGACTAAGTGCAGCTGTCTGTCCTGCCAGTTCAGTGAACCCTTTCTCAGCCTGATTGGACATTTCAGTGTCTCTCTCCTGCCTGCCATGCGCACCTACGTCCCTCAGCATACACTGCTCTCCAGGCAGGACTCTCACACTCTACTGCAGACATAGTAGCCGCCTCCAGCCTCGGCCCTGTGGGGTCTGACCTGGAGTGCCTCCTGTACACGTCCCCAGCCCCTTTCCTCTGGTCTTGGAAGGGCGTGGCCTCTGCTCACGGCTGCTCAGCCCTGGGGCTGCTGGAAGCAAGTTGGGCTGCCTCTCCCCCAGCCGGGCCTTCTGCTGGTCCTCGTCTGGGCTGCTCACTGAGCAACGGGGCTGGGGGAATCATGTGAGCCCTGCTCAGACCTGTTTGCTGTCACCAAGCTGAGTCCTGTGGTTCAGGACCACCTGGCTCGCAAAGTGGGCAGAAGTGTGGATTGCGCCAGCCTCCGGCTCATCCTGTTTCCTAGCAGTGCCCAGGCTATGGTCACATGGGCAATGCCCCGTGGGCACTTGTCACCCTTATGGTGGCTGTGGCCTGGTTCTCCAGTGGTACAAGGTACCAGCATGGGTGCTTTCTGCATGTGCTTCTTTCTCTCCAGGTCCCGGACAACCCTCCTGACTATCAGAAGTATTACCGCCAGATGAGAAAGGTGCTCATGGGCCGGGCCTCCCCATGTCCTCCCCGCCGGAGCCAGCTGTCCTGCTCTTTGAGGAGGGCTTCCTCTTGTTCCTGCACTGTGCGCGCTGCAGGGCCTCATACTGGGAACTTTGTCGCCCCCAGGCAGCCCGTGGCCATGCCTCAGGGCCATTTTAGGTGTCCAGCACGCACAGATTTTAAGTCGAGCTGAATACGAGCCTGAATGTTGAGAAGGCAGGGGCTTTGGAAGATGCAGGCCTGGCATTAGCCTGCTTGTGCTGGAAGGGCCCGCTCGTAGGTGCGGGTTATGGGCTGGGGCTTTGTTCTCCCAGGGGTTGTAGGGCCCCTGTGCTGCTGTTCAGGTCCCAGGCAGCCCTCCTGTGAGACTTGAGGGTACCTGTAGTGGGCTGAAGCCCTGGGGTTCTTGTGCTGAAGCTGAGATCTGTCCATACGTGCTCAGCTTGGGTACTCCTGTGCCCAAGTGGGCTTCTGCTCTGACGACAGCTCTTCAGGGAGGGTGCTTGACTCTGTCTGGTCTCTTGCTGGCTCTGCAGGGCGGTTTCTCCTTCAGCACGCTGGACTGTGGTTGGATCGTTTCGGACTGCACAGCTGAGGCCTTGAAGTCTGTGCTGCTCCTGCAGACACGTTGTCCTTCTATCACTGAGCACATCCCCCCAGAGCGGCTCTGCGACGCAGTGGCTGTGGTGAGGACCCCACCCCATTCTCCTCGTGTCTTTGGGGCGTGCCTGTGCCCACCTCCACTTCAGTGGCTCTGCCTCAGCAGACAGGCTCACACTGAGGTCGCATCGGAGGTGGGGGATCAGGAGCCCTGGGCCGGACCCTGTGCTCTAAGAGCTGGTGCCTGAGCTGTCCAGGTTCTGGGGAGCTGGTGTGTCTTCTGAGGCTTCTCTTGGCTCTGGAGGCTCCAGGATGTCCATGCTGAGTTGTAAAGCTCGTGTGTGTGTTGGAGGGCAGGGATGTCATTATGCCAGGGCCTCCCGTCCCTGCAAGTGAATGAACACCAGATGCATGTGCTACTTTTTGCATCTGGATTATGTGGGTGGCTTGGGAATTGAACCCTGGATCACAGGGTTTGCAAGCAAGTACTTTTAACTGCTGAGCCATCTTCTTGGCCCTGTCTCTTTCAGTGCCTTCAGATGCTGTGCAGGGCCAACTGCAGTGGCTGCAACAACTGCATTGGGCACCCAAGGGCTCAGCATGAGAACTGGCTTCTTTTTTTTTTTGAAGCAAGCCCAGTAGACTTTTTTTTTTTTTTTTTAAATGAGAGAATTGATGCATCAGGGCCTCCAGCCACTGCAATTGAACTCCAGATTGTGTGCGGCACCTCATGCACATGTGTGACCTGGGGCACCTGTGTCACTTTGTGTGTCTGGCTTTCGTGGGATCTGGAAAGTTGAACATGGATCCTTAGGCTTTGCAGGCAAGCACCTTAACTGTTAAGCCATCTCTCCAGCCTGAGAACTGGCTTCTTTATTCCCCTTTTCTGCCCTTTTGGTCCTCTTCCCTGTGGTGCTTCTAGAAAGTTCCACCACAACCTGTGTGCTTAGTGCTCAGAGCACTTTTATTGTAGTTGCTGAGCCTGAAGAATTCTGATGGAGGCTATGCCACCTATGAGACCAAGCGTGGGGGCTACTTGCTGGAGCTGCTGAACCCCTCGGAGGTCTTCGGTAAGTGTGTTGGCTATGCCCGACACGCTGAGATCCTTTTGGGGGTGCGGGGGAGAAACCGTGGTTCTGTCTCAGCCCGGCGAGTTTGGTACACACCCAGCTGTGTCGGAGCGCGGGCCGGCTCCTGCTTACCCAGAGCGTGTGCGTGGGGAGGTTACCATGTGTCCCATTCTCAGCGCGGTGTGAGCGCCAGCACTGAGTTGTGAGGATGTCTTGGGGGCCATAGCTACATGTGGTCACTGTGGTTCTAGCTGGGCAGAGCAGGCTCTTCTCTCCTTACTGGTCCCTGATTATCCTACTCCTTGGCCTGAACAAAACACACTTTTGAGGGGGATTCAGCCATCGTCTTTGTGTCCCGGCACCTCCTGCTCAGTTGGAGAGGCGTGCAGACCTCACCGTGCCCCCTGTGTCCACGTACACATACCCGGGGTTGGTCTGGAAGGTGACCTCTGGGCACAGGTTCTGCATGCAGCATTCTTGCTCACCACATTCTTGCCTGAATCACAGGTCCTAGGCCTCAGCGGAACTTGCAGGCCTCTGTTCTTCCTTTCCAGGGGACATCATGATTGACTACACGTATGTGGAGTGTACTTCAGCAGTGATGCAGGCTCTGGTCTGTTTCCATAAGAACCACCCGGACCACAGGGCGGCGGAGATTAGGTAGGGAAAGCTGCCTCCTGACTGCTCAGCTGCAACAGGCCTCACCTCCGCGACCTGCCTCCCTCACAGGACAGCTGTTGAGGGTGGCTTGAGTAAACACAGGAACAGTTTCAGGCACTCCCAAACCCTGTAGTATAGATGTTGGCAGGTGAAAATAGCACAGTTGTAACACAAATAAGCTATTTATTTTTTAAAGTTTATTAGAGAGAGAGAGAGAGAGAGAGAGAATGGGCATGCCAGGGCTTCCAGCCACTGTAGACGAACTCCAGATGAATGCTCCACTTTGTGCAGCTGGCTTAGGCAAGCGCCTTAACTGCTAAGCCATCTCTCCAGCCCCAAATGAGCTTTTTTTTTTTTTTTTTGGTTTTTTGAGGTAGGGTTTTACTCTAGCTCGGACTAACCTGGAATTTACTATGTAATCTCAGGATGGCCTCAAACTCATGGTGTTCCTTCTACCTCTGCCTCCCAAGTGCTGGGATTAAAGGTGTGCACCACCACGCCCGGTTTGCTATTTTTTATATATTAGCTTGCTGTTTTTTATATATTAGAAGTGTTAGAGTTGCCAGGCATGGTGGTTCATGCCCTTTTAATCCCAGCTCTTAGGCTGAGGTAAAAGGACCTCTCAGTTTGAGGCCAACCAGGGCTACATACAGAGTGAGTTTCAGGTCAGTCTTGGCTAAAGTGTGTCCCTGTCTCAAAAAAAAAAAAAAAAAAAATCAGTGGACATACATGCCTAGCTGTACATTAGTGTCCAGGTCACTGACAGCTCGGCATTGAGGCAGGAATGGCCAGAAGCACTTGGCCTTGTCACCATGAGGACTCTGCCATCACCTGATTTCTGCCCCTCCTTTTTGTCCTGTGAAGAGGCTGGCTGCCTACCCTCTCTGTAGTTGGTTATTGCTCTTACTTTGAGCTTGCCTAGGTGGGATCTCACACTGTGGGCACCTGTTTGTGAGCTGAAGTGGGTTGGCCTTTGCTCTTGGGCTGGTAATTGGATACAGATGCCAGGTTCTGCACTTGCCTGTCACTGACACCTGTTAGTAATCACCTTGCTGTAATAGCTCATGCTTGTCTCAGGTGGTCCGTGTATCATGGGCAGGGCCTACACAGGGCAGTGATGTTCTCAGCCATGGTTATAGGATGTGCAGTTTTTGTAAACCATTGTTTTATATTACATCATGATTACATTGCATTTTCTTGAAATGTTAAGTATGGGGTAGATCAGTTTGGTTATCATGTAATGCCTGGCTTATCGATTGCTGGATTCAGTTTGAAGAGTATTTTAAGATTTTTATAGCTATTGTAATTTGAATCAGATGTCCCTCATAAAATGCTTGGCCTCCAGCTGGTGGTAATTTGGGAGGTGGAGCCTTGCTGGAGTAGATGTGTTTCTGGGGGCGACGGGCGTTGGAGCCAGCTCCCCCATTTGCTAGAGCTCAGATCACTCTTTTTTTTTTAATTTTTTTTTTTATTATTTGAGAGTGACAGAGAGAGAGAGGGAGAGAGAGACAGATAGAGAATGGGCGCGCCAGGGCTTCCAGCCTCTGCAAACGAACTCCAGACGCGTGCGCCCCCTTGTGCATCTGGCTAACGTGGGACCTGGGAGCCGAGCCTCGAACCGGGGTCCTTAGGCTTCACAGGCAAGCGCTTAACCGCTAAGCCATCTCTCCAGCCCTCAGATCACTCTTGTGCTGCTGTTTTCCATTCACTGTGGCAAGGAGGTGATGCTCAGCCTCTGCTCTGCCATCTTCCCCTGCCATCGTGAAGCTTCTCCAAACACGTTCCTCCCAGCAACTGCTTTTGGTCATGAAGGTAACCACTACTGAAAGCTGTGGCTGTGAGGCGCTGATCTGTGATTCTGCTTTCTGTCGGTGTTCCTGCAGGTTCTGTTAAAGTAATGTTGGGATTCATAATGAGGCACGAGTACTTTCTTTGCAGATATTTCTTGGAAGAGTCTATGTACTATTTCTCCCCTAAATAAATGTTTAGGAAACAAATTACTGAGAATCCATCTGTGCTGGGAGTTTTGATAGAATGCTTTAAATTGCAGGCTCATTTAAAAAAGCAAACTTGAGCCCAGGTCAGCCTGGGCCAGAGTGAGGCTCTACCTTGGGAAACCAAAAAGTGACAACAACGACAGACCCTTGCAGTCCAGTGCAGACTTGTTCTGCCTGTCAGTCTGGCGGTTTTCCACTCCACCAGCTTTATCACCACCTAGAGTTGACACACTTGTACTGAGCCGCTTGTTGGCATTTTAATCTTACTGCTTGTTTAAAAGAAACCATTTGTAGTCTCAATTCTGCCAACTGTACACTTAGTTTTAAACAACGTTTTTGTGTGTATGTGTGCAGTGTGAGTGCACAAGTGTTCAGCTCATTTGCTCAATGCCAAGGAGAGTAATTGCTGAATCCTTTGGCAGGCATCTGCTGAATGTTTTTTAAAGCTTTTTAAAATTTTTTTTATTTATTTATTTGAGAGCGACAGACAGAAAGAGGCAGATAGAGAGAGAGAGAATAGGTGCGCCAGGGCTTCCAGCCACTGCAAACGAACTCCAGACGCATGCATCCCCTTGTGCATCTGGCTTACGTGGGTCCTGGGGAATCAAGCTTTGACCCAGGGTCCTTTGACTTCACAGGCAAGCACTTAACCGCTAAGCCATCTCTCCAGCCCACCTGCTGAATTTTATAAGAAACCACTAAGCAGAAATGGCAGTAATGAGTGGGAACCATGCTGTTCCCTATCTTGTTAGTTCTTGGTCTGTGGAGCAGTCCCTTACTATTTCATTTAACATGTTAAAATATTTTCATATGGGCTGGAGAGATGGCTTAGCAGTTAAGGCACTTGCCTGCAAAGCCTAACGACCTGAGTTCAGTTCCCCAGCACTCTTGTAAATCCATATGCACAAAGTGAGTGCTCCATGCATCTAGAGTTCATTGCAGTGGCTAGAGGCCCTGGAGCACCCATTCTGTCTAGTCTGTGTCTGTCTGTTTGCAAATAAATAAAAATATTTGAAAACAATCTTTTCATGCTGGGTGTGGTGGTGTATGCCTTTAATCCCAGCACTCGGGAGGCAGAGGTAGGAGGATTACCATGAGTTCGAGGCCACCCTGAGACTATATAGTGAATTCCAGGTCAGCCTGGGCTAGAGTGAGACCCTACCTCAAAAAAACAAAATAAAACAAAAATCTTTTAACATACTTTCAAAAATATTTTATTTATTTGAGAGAAAGGCAGAGAGAGGAGAGAGAGAATGGGTATGCCAGGGCCTCTAGCCATTGCAGACAAATTCCAGATGCATGGGCTACGTTATGCATCTGGCTTAAGTGTATACTGGGGAATCAAACCTGAGTCACTGGGCTTTGTGGCAAGCACCTTAAATTAACCATTAAGCCATCTTTCCAGCCTCACATACTTTTTAGCCATCTGTTACTGTTTTTACTTTGGTGAAAAATTCATCATCTATTTCAGCATAATGTCTCCATTTGTTTCCATTCAAGTACTGTTATTTGGCCATTGTCCAGTTTTGGCCTGTGATAACCATCTTGCTGGGGGGAATGCCCGTGTGGGCACTGGGCCACACCCAGACTGCTTTGTGCTTTGCTGCCCTTGACAGTGTCCACACACAGCCTGGACTTGGTCCTTTCCGATGGCACGGGTTCAGCTTCGTGCTTCTTCCTTAGCTCTGGGGCTGGGGGTTCACTCCTCCTGCACATGTGACGTGATACTGTGCGGCCACCTCTGCTTCAGCACTGGCCACCAAAAAGAAGAGCTCTATGTCCACTTTGACTGGTGTGGTGGGACTTGTTGGAGGCATTGTGATCTGTGGATGTGTTCATTAACCCCTTGCATTGCAGGAAGGCCCTGGAGCAAGGCCTGGAGTTCTGCCGACACAAGCAGAGGGCTGACGGCTCCTGGGAGGGGTGAGTGACTGCCCGGGCTCTCTTGCGGGAGAGTTGACGGAGATGGTGACGTGGCCGTGACTTGGCGGCTGCCCTTACCGCTGCCTTCCTGAGAGACTGACGTCCACTGCTTCAGCAGTTGCTGGGTGTTCCTGGTGGACAGCACTCTTTGGCTGGTGCCGGCTTGTGTCGGAAGGGCCCTGAGGCCTGAGTTGATTGTCTTTCCTGAGTACATCAGTTCTTTTTGTCTTGACTAGTGTCAGAACCAGATGGACAGTGCTGGCTGGTGTGTATGTGGCTGCATCTTTTGACAGCAACCTAAGCTATACCCTTTCTCCACTTCCTGTACCCTGACATGTTTTGGTTGTGTGAAAAAGGTCTTGCTGTGTATCCAAGGCTAGCCTAGACCTAGTGATTGTCCTGCTTCAGCCTCCCCAATGCTAAACCTACAGTCAAGTACCACCATGTTGGATCAGTTCTGCTCTCTGCTTGAGATTGTTCCAGTACCTGGGCTGTCAGCAGAGTGAGGATCAAGGCTGACCCTCTCCTGTCTCCTCCTAGATCCTGGGGAGTTTGTTTCACTTACGGCACCTGGTTTGGCCTGGAAGCTTTCGCCTGCATGGGCCATGCCTACCAAGATGGGTGAGTGCAGCTGCTGGGCCGCCGGCGGGTGAGGGCGGTGTCACGGTGATGCTGTGCTGTGGTGTTTCTTTTTCTTTTTTTTTGTTTTTTTCTAGTATACTTTCAAAAATATTTATTTGAGAGAGAGGAGAGCAAGAGTGGGTATGCCAGGCCCTCTAGATCCTCCTACCTCTGCCTCCCAAGTGCTGGGATTAAAGCGGTGCCACCACACCTGGCTCTTCTTTTGATATTTGAGAAAAAGAGAGAGAGAGAGAGATAGGAAGGAGGGAGGGAGGGAGAGTGAGAATGAGCATGCTAGGGCCTTCAGCCACTGCAACCAAATTCTAGGTGCATGCGCCACCTTGTGCATCTGGCTTATGTGGGTCCTGGAAAATTGAACCTGGGTCCTTTGGCTTTGCTGGCAAGTGTCTTAACAGCTAAGCCATTGCTGTAGCCCAACTGATTTTTAATCTTTCTTTTAAATTTAAATTTAACTTATTTGAGAGAGAGAGAGAGAGAAAGAAGGAGATAGAGAATTCCAAGTTAGTTGAAATGAGAACATTTCACTGGCTTATGAGCCTTGTCCCAGGTCCTCTCACAGTCTTCCAAATCTCTGACCCCTCGCCCTGAGTAACAGAGTTCAGGGAGTGAGGCCTTGGTCCAAGCCCTGTCTCTGGCTTTCCTATCTAGTGCTTTTGGATCCAGTGGGTGTCGGTGGCAGGTATATTGTACTTAGCCTCTTACAACCCGAGTTTGCCTGGCTCTGCCTTCATGTGCCTTGTTACTTAGCCGGCACTGACGTGAGACTGTCTGCAGCCGCAGAGCATGTGTCGTTCTGTCCTGCCGCTCTGGGAGGCTGGCATGCTTGTTCCCACTTCACACCCACAGGCCGCTCTCCATACCTGCCTGAGGTGGCCTGCCAGGTGGTATGTAGTGGGCCTAGACCTCCAACGATGTTGTGTCAAGTGTTTTGCTCTCTACAGGACTGCTTGTGCAGAGGTGTCCCGGGCCTGTAACTTCCTGCTGGGCCGGCAGATGGCGGACGGAGGCTGGGGGGAGGACTTCGAGTCCTGTGAGCAGCAGCGCTACGTGCAGAGCGCCCGGTCCCAGGTCCACAACACATGTTGGGCCCTGATGGGGCTGATGGCTGTCAGGTAGGGGTGATGGAACCCGTTCCTGGGCCAGGTAGTCCAGGGACAGGTTCATGAGCAGGTGGCCTGTACTGTGTGCAGATAAGGGAAGAGGTGAAGGAGCCACAGGGCTGAGCCTCTGTTTAGCTGTCACTGGAGACGGAAGCAGCTGTCCAAGGCCTATCTCCATGTGAGGCCTCTCATGGGACTTACCTCGTAGAGGTGGCCACGCACCAGCAATGGTGTTGATGGTCAGTGCTGGCTAGCACGGTGAGAGAGCCTGGCCGGGGACGTGGGCTGTAGTAGCGGCTGGCGCTGGCTTAGGGGCGGAGCACAGGTCCCTGCAGCTGCTCTTGACGGCCTTGTTTCCATAGCTGGTGCTAGACCCCAGGTGTACGCACTTCAGGCCCTCACAAGTGTAGGCGCACGTGCACTGTGCATGTGCCATCTCCTGTGCTGCCCTGGTAGCACTTGTGGAATCTTCCTCTTAGTCACTGTGTGCAGGCACAAGCCCGGGGCACCCTTGCTCCTGGTCAGCCCTCCACTGCTGGCTTTGGCTCTGCTGGGCCCTTAGTTCTGGAGTCTTACTCTTGCCAGGGCCTGAGGCTTCTGTGGCCGCCAGTGGACAGGGCGGGCATGTCGCTTGTCCTCTCCTGGGTCATCTGTCGTCACCTCACGCTAGGTTGCTGTAGCCACTGTGTCTTACAGGACAGAATCGGGTTTACAGGAGGCTCGTGCCTGGCCTGCCTGTCCATCGTCTTGCTTGCTCTGCTTCTCAGGGTTTCCTGGGAAGAAGGTCGCAGCGGGACCCGCGCTGGTCGGCTCGTGTTGAGCGGCGCTGCAACATTGAGGGTTGTGTTCTGTTCGGTTGCACAAGGGTGGGTGTTTCTGCCCTGCGGCACGTGTGTTCAGCCTGTCTTCTCTTCCTCAGGCACCCTGACGTTGCTGCTCAGGAGAGAGGAATCAGGTGTCTGCTCGCCAAGCAGCTTCCCAACGGTGACTGGCCTCAGGTGTGCAGGGTCAAGGCGTGGGTGGCCCAGCGCTGACTTGCCGCTTGTGTGCCCGTTTTCACATGCTCTCTTGTGCCCATGTTTGTCTTGGGGCGTTTGGAGATCTGGGATATGGACACTGCCAGGCAAGGCCCATGCTGGTGGTGGTCTGTGAGGGTTGGCTGGGCCCTGAGCACATTGCTGCGTGTGAAGGAAACTGATTCAGCAGGCTGGGCGGTCAAGGTCCTGCAGGGCCTTTGCTCTGCTGTTGAGCTGGTGCTGCGTGTCGCCCTTGCTGACAAGATGAACAGCTGACGGTTGACACTCGTCCCTGCAGTTATAGGAGTTAGCCCCCCGCCCCAAGAAGGAATATGCTGCCTGTGAGGGCTGCAGACCCAGAAGAAGGTTTTTTTTAGGCTGGGGCCAAGGTTGAACAGGAAGGCCACTTGCCTGTGCTTCCCTTGTTGTTCACTTTTTCTTAAAAATTTTTAAAAATTTTTATTTATTTATTTGAGAGCAATAGACAGAAAAAGAGGGAGGGAGGGAGAGAGAATGGGTGCATCAGGGCCTCCAGCCACTGCAAATGAACTCCAGATGTATGCACCACCTTGTGCATCTGGCTTACAAAGGTCCTGGGGAATTGAGCCTCGGACCGGGGTCCTTAGGCTTCACAGGCAAGCGCTTAACTGCTAAACAGCTCTCCAGCCTTGCTTCACTTTTATCTGCTGTCCCCGGACAGACTTACCTTGGAGGTGGGCAGCCCAGCAGTTGGGGTCATGGTTCAAGGACAAGCCCTCAGTGGCCTTTCATGCTTGTCTCTGTCCTTCCAGGAGAACATCTCTGGGGTATTCAACAAATCCTGCGCCATCAGCTACACGAGCTACAGGAACATCTTCCCCATCTGGGCCCTGGGCCGCTTCTGCAACCTGTACCCTGAGAGAGAGCTCGCTGGTCGCCCCTGAAGACGCGCCTGCTCGTGCTGCAGCTGGCAGGCGGGCGCTGTGGTCATGCAGGCCCGGACGAGACTGGTGCTTCTTGACTGGGTGGTGGGATGCTCTTAGCCCTACTCCAGCCTTGTTTTCCATTTCTGGAGATGTGGGACAGAGGCGGGCCCAGTGACTTGTGACACTTGAATGTCAGTGCAAGCGTAGTGAGATTAGCTAATGTGAGGAAGGGACCAAAGTAAAGAGATGCCGCACTCTGCAGCTCCCAGGTGCAGGCCCCTCAAGGAGTGCAGCGGGGGTTCCTGACCAGTAAGTGTCTTTGGGAAGGGATCAGCTGGGCCACTTCTCTTCCTGCCTTGTGCTGTTTTAGAATTGGCCCTGGACCAGGCTTCTCTCAGGCCAGTGCTCCTGCGTCTTCTGTTGCTGGGCTGAGGGAGGTACGACAACCCTATGATGCTGGCATGTGTGGGAATGGCCAAAGGAGAGTAAGCAAGCTAGGGCCCTTGTTCACCGTGCCTCAGACAGTGGCTACTGTCCCTGAAAGTGCTGCTAAAAGCCACTTACGGTCACCATTTAGTCCTGGATTTTCTTGAGGCTGTGTGGTAGGGAGCTTACCCCTAGGTGGCATGCCTGCACGCAGTGTATGGCATCAGCCTGGGACCCGGCATCCTCATCTCTGGAAGCACAGGCACACAGGAAACGGAGGGTAACTAACAAGGGTGGAAGACATGGTGGTTGTGGTTTCAGCCATGGGGCACCACTGCAGCAGGGACAGCTGTCCACGCCCAGCTCACCACTTGTGCGTGCTGAACTGACCAGGCAGGTTTAGCAGGACACCCCAAGGCCACTGCCAACACTTGTGCTAAGTGTGTGCTGTGAGTTCAGATGAGAGCCATGTTTCTGGGGTGATGCTTCTTTGAGTGAACTGAATTTCTCCTGGCTTATGTGAGGCTATGGCTTTCTCAGCCAGCCATGGTGAGCAGGGGCCAGCCCGGAGCCTTCTCGGTCTATTCCCCTGAACCCTGCTGCCTTCTGGGCAGGTGGCAACCCCAGCCTCCTCTGACCCCTGCCCTCCTAGACTGGGAGCTTTCTGGTGCCACTCTGATTCCTTCCTCTGTGCTCAGGAGTCTGTAGGGCTATCCTCTGCCATCTGCCTCCGGTCCAGCCTTCATTGCCCACCTCCTGTGCTGTTCCTGCGCAGACGTCCCTGTCACCGTTCTGCTAAACACAGGACAGGTGGATCACGGCCCCTGCCGGAGCAGCGGCAGCTGTGCTGGGAACTCCAGCCCCAACCAACCACTGAACAAACAGATTCTCCAGAGAGGCAATCAAGCCCATTTGATATGACACTGTCACTTAAAGTCACCTAGGACCATTCCCTTAATAAACATTTGATCCCCTTAGGCAGAATCCTGTCATACTTGTTTAATCCTAGGGAGCAGTCGTGTGGTAGGGCTTTCTAAGGCTGTAGGTCTTGTCCCTGTGTGGGGTCCACAGGATTACCAGCCCCACAGTTCAAGAGGTGTCCCCAGACTCTAAGGGGGCCAACCCTAACCTCACCTCACCTCGGCTGGACTTAACCAGCTGCTCCGTCCTGAGGATCCCTGAATCCCGAGCAGGTTGTCAGGACAGACAGTGAGCGGGCCGAGGGCTTACCCTACACAGCCGTGTGGCCTTCCTTCTGCACGAGCATGTGACGTTCCGGCTCACTGACAAGTTCTTTAGCAGGAGATGCTTGCCACTTTTTTCTCTTGAGGCAATTTTACTAGGTAGCCCTGGCTGACCTGACAATCACTGTATGTAGTCCAGGGTGGCTCTGAACTCAGGGCAATTCTCCTGCCTCAGCCTAAATGCTGGGTTTATAGATATGCACCACCATGTCTGGCTAAAATGCTTAACTCTGGATGGAAATTTATCTCTAAGAAAGTTTTTTTCCTGAACCAACTGCTATTGCAGTTAAATTTTATTTGGACAAACTTTCATTTTTTTTAAAAAAATAGTGCTGTATGCTGTTTTCTCATTTTCTAATTTTTCAGCACATATATGGTTATACATAATTAAGTTTCTCCATCTGCAGCGTAACTTATTTCAATTGTTTCTTTCAGGAAGGAATTGTAGAAAGTTGAGGCAAAGGGAAATATGGTCAGGGAATTGGGGTGGCATGGGGTCAGCACATGGATTGTGAGCCAAGTGTCTTGTTCAAGTGCTGTTAGAGAGCTGGGAGCCAAGGATACCTCCCTGTAGGTAGCATTGCTCACTTACTGAGGAGGGGGGGAGGTCCTCAGTTTCCCATGGGTCTTCCTGTAGCATCTCTTTGCAAGGCCACCTTTGGCCAGGTAGAATCTCCCAGAAGCAAGCCCCCAAGGCCAAGGACAGATGTGGAGAACTGGGTGGACTTGCTGGACCCAGCACCAGAGCCTGGTGGTGGTGGTGGTAGTGACGTGTGGTGTGATCTGATCTTCTGCCTGTCCTTTTCCTCTGGGGCTTCTGGGGCTGCCTTGAAGACTTCCTTTACTCAGGAGGGTGGGGGACGGGGACACCCGCAGACATGAGTTCCTGCAGGGGCCTTGATACCCAGAGGACATTGCAGTCTAAGGACAGCATGGCTTTAGGTAGCCCTAGACACTCGCCCACAGCCCAGTCTTCTAAAGATATGACTCAGCAAGCCTGAGGACTATGTGCCAACGCTCCTAGGCTCTTAAGAAGATGAAGAAGAGAGGAAGGTTCCTCTGGGAAAACATGAGTCTAAGACAGTCACAGATGAGCCAGGCATGGTGGTGCACGCCTTTAATCTCAGCACTCAGGAGGCAGATGTAGGAAGACCACCGCGAGTTCAAGGCCAGCCTGAGACTACAGTTAATTCCAGGTCAGCCTGGGCCGGAGGGAGACCCACCTAGAGGGGAAAAGTCACGCACGGCTAGAAGGCTGGGGAAGGGGCACCTCACCGACATTGGGTATCAGTGAGTGTATGTGCACCTCGCAACAGCCTCAGAACACGAGGCAAAAACTTTAAAACTGAAGAGAGAGCTAGACAAGCATAGTTAACGGTGGGAAATGCATACTTGTCTCAGCAACACTAAGAAAAAAATCTATTAAGGACATAAGACTCCCCATCCGTGATGACCATGAGCTTGTTGGCGTTTGTAAATACTTAACCGTGTGGCCATCAGGGACCAGCACATTTCAAGTACTGAGTCTTCAGACATTGAAAAGTATTCTTTGGCCAATGGAATTAAGTGAGAAATCAAGAGATTTAGAAAAGCCTACATACTTGGAAATTTACATCCATGTTGATACCTGTGTTCGAAGACGAAAGCAAGAAGAGTTGAAGGACTGATGTCACCTAGTGGTATTCCCAAATTGTGAGTGTGGCGCAATGAGCCTTGCTAATGTGGCCAATGGCTCCTCTGTCTGTTCCTTGTCCTTTAGTCCTTTGCTTTGACTCACCTGTCAGCCACCCGCGCGTGCATCAGGAAGCCAGTACCTCACAAAGAATGCTGGTGTCCCTTGATTGGCTTTAACTTCATTGGTGGCTTCTATTATTTTTAAGTGTTATTGTTTATAAATTAGCCTTAATTTTGTAAAATAAAAGTACTCTTAAAATACGCAGGAAGGGCTGAAGAGATGGCTTAGTGATTAAGGCATTTACCTGCAAAGCCAAAGGACTCAGGTTCAATTCTCCAGGACCCACATAAGCCAGACACACAAGATGGTGCATGCGTCTGGAGTTAGCAGCATCCGGAGGCCCTGGCTCATTCATTTTCTCTCTCTCAAGTAAAATTATTTTTTAAAAGTGCAGGAACCCTATGTGTGTGTTGAGGCTGCAGAATTCCAACTTTATGACATTCTCGGGAAAACAAATTAGGGACAGTAGAGCCATCAAGGGTAGGGACAGAGCAAGGAAGCTTAAGGCCAGGGTCATCTAGGACACACGCATACATGTCCCCATTATGTTCTTGCCCAAGCCCACGGAATGCAGCTCAGAGAGGAATCTTGTGTGCTAACATGGATTGGGTGGTGTCTCAGGGGACCCTCTGTGGTGTGGTGGTGGTGTGAAGGTTGTCTCTCTACCTTCCTCTCAACTTTGCTGTGAACTGGAAGTTGCTCTTTACAAATAGACTTTAGCCAGGCGTGGTGGCACACACCTTTAATCCCAGCACTCTGGAGACAGAGGTGGGAGGATCACTGTGAGTTCAAGGCCACCCTGGTACCACATAGTGAATTCCAGGCCAGCCTGGGTTAGAACAAGATCCTCAAAAAAACAAAAAACAAACAAACAAAAAAAAAAAACAAAAAAAAAAAACACTAAAAGAAAATGAAAAGCACAGGATAAATTAGGAGATATTTCAAGATGAATAAAATGGTATCAAAATTTGCAGGACATAGCTAAAGCATTCAGTAAATAAGTAAAAGGGATTTAAGACAAAAAATTTAAGCTACTTTTAGGATGCTTAAAACTAACACATGGGTGCTGGAGAGATGGCTTAGCGGTTAAGGTGATTGCCTGCAAAGCCAAAGGACCTTGGTTCAATTCTCCAGGTCCCATGTAAGCTGGACACACATGGTGGTGCATGCGTCTGGAGTTAATTTGCGGTGGCTAAAGGCCCTGGCACACCCATCCCTTCTCTTTGTCAAATAAAATATGTTTTTAAAAAAACCTAACATAAATGGGGGGAAAAAAGCAAACGGTAAATGCAAGAAAAGGGTGAGGGGCTGTGGAGACGTGGGTTAGTGAAGTTTCTGCTGTGTAACTATGAGGACCTGAGTTCAAGTCCGCAGCACCCTCGTTCTGAAACGCTGGACGTGGGGGTGTGCATCCGGAATGGTCCTGGGGAGTTGGAGAGAGGAGGATCCCTCAGAGCTTGTCCAGCCTAACCAGTGAGTGCTGACACTCTCAGAAAGGAACGTGGGGCTGGCGAGATGGCTTAGCAGTCAGGGCGTTTGCCTGCCAAGCTAGACAGCTCAGGGTCGAGTCCCTAGGACCCACCCACGTAAGCCAGCTGCACAAGGTAGCTCATGCATCTCGAGTTTGCAGCAGCTAGAGGCCCTGGTGTGCCCTTTTCTCTCTGCCTCTTTCATAAATTAAAAAATAGAATACAAAAATGCTCATTCATATTTGCACATGCCAACTTAAAACGTGACGACTTGTGGTTTCTTCAGCTCATTATTTAAAATCAAAGGTCACATGGAGAGTGAGCAAGAAAGACATGATGCCACCTGCACAGATGCACCTACCCCCCCCCCACAGAACCCATACCCAAAAAGTGAATAAATGAACCCAGAAGCTGCTTTGAAAAGATGAACCAGTTTCTGGCCAGATTAAGTTAAACAACCTGCAACCTAGGTGTGGTAGTGCACGCCTTTAATCCCAGCACTCGGGAGGCAGAGGTAGGAGGATTGTTGTGAGTTTGAGGCCACCCTGACACTACATAGTGAATTCCAGGTTAGCCCGGGCCAGAGTGAGACCCTACCTCGAAAAACCAAAACCAACCAAAAGAAAGAAAAGAAACAGGGCTGGACAGATGGCTTAGCGGTTAAGCACTTACCTGTGAAGCCTAAGGATCCTGGTTCAAGGCTTGATTCCCCAGGACCCACGTTAGCCAGATGCACAAGGGGGCGCACACATCTGGAGTTCGTTTGCAGTGGCTGGAAGTCCTGGCGTGCCCACTCTCCTCTCTCTCTCTGCCTCTTTCTCTCTCTCTCGCTCTCAAATAAATAAAAATAAACAAAAAAATTTAAAAAAAAAGCAAAGAAACAGCCTGCATCATTAGTAAATCACGTCATCACACATTCCAGAGACTGCCTGTGCCCACCTTGCTGTCCCCACCTTGCTGTCCCCAGCTGTTGCTCTGCTCTGAGTTCCCACTACCCAGAGTTCCCAGTTCAGCAGCCAGCCTGGCTCTGGAATGTTAGAGTCACTTGACTTTTGAAAGTCCCCACCTTTTTTTTTCTCCACAAAACCTGAGCTTTCTGTACTTAAAGCATGGCCACCTGCACTGAATAATGATTCTCTTTGATCTGGGCACCTGGGCTACCAACTACACAGTGCCCCTCGTGGAGCACAGCCCCAGTCGGCTCCAGTCACTGGCAGAGGCGGAAATCGTGGATGCCCAGTTAGGGTTTTCTGGCTGTGTCCCTTCTCACCAGGGAGGATCAGGCCACAACATGTCTGATGCCAACTGCAGCTCATTCCTTACGCAATGGGAAAGCAAGATGCCAGGCTGGGCTTCCAGACAGCCACGTGGACCAACTCCAGCAGCACCCACTGGTCTGTGTTGTCTAGTCCAGGAGGTCTTGTCCCTGCCACACAGCCTTCCAAGCCAGCTCAACAGCCACAGTTGAGTGCATGACATGAAGTCACTCAGTGCTCATCGTTGGCATGGTGGACATCAATGGGCCACCCCGAGTCTTTTTATGAAAGGAGTATGGTCAGTAGATGAACTCCACACCCGGTCTTATCAGGGTGCTAGACCCTGGGGCTGTGAGGCCATTGTGGGGTTACCCTGGGCTGATCTCTCACCCCATAGCCCCTTCTAGTATTGGTCCCAAAGGTAAATCCCAGTAAATATCTGCCTGCCACATGCATACAGGTTCTGGGAGCTTCACTGGCTTGTGCCCCTCATGGGCATGTGCCATGGGAAGGTCACCTCACATGTCATTCATGAAGGCTAACCCACTATGATGGCATGTGGACCCCAGACACAATGTGAACAGTCCAGCAATCTCTCCCTCGCCCCCGGAAGGTGCTGACTTGGTTTTGCCTTGGGCTGTCGACCGCCTCGTAGGAGCTCAGCCTCTACCTTGAACATCCTGGACTGTCCGTGTCTCTGGCATGCTTAGTCCCTCTGTGGTTTGAGGCGTTTGCCTGCCTATTGTGCGTGCATCGGCTCCCCGCATCACAGGCTCTGGTGTAGGCTGGGAGGCACTTGTGGGGCCAAGGGCGGAAGGATGCTTGCCCTGCGGCGTTGTCGCTTTAAGAGGGGTGACATCATAAGGCCACGGAAGGCCAGGCAGCATGGAACTCCGCAGTCTTGGGCTGTTTCTGTGGGATCTGTGGGGCTCTGTTTTTCCACCTCCATGGGGCCACGGGCGCACACATGAGCAGCTGAAGACGCGATGGCCGATGGCGGTGAGCTGATGAACAGGCTTATGAGCGAGAATGCAGACCTGAAGAAGCAGGTGCGGCTCCTGAAAGAGAACCAGATGCTGAAGCGACTGCTCAGTGAGAGCTGCCAGGAGACGTGTGGCCGCGGGGGCCGGGACCTGCTCTTCCCCAAGACCCCCAGCTACCCCGAGGCCTGCTCCCCCGGGAGTGGAGGTGAGCTGCAGTCTTGGGAACACCCACCTGTGACGGCCGTAGGGTCCGGAGACACATGGAGGTGTGGGGTGGGGGACCTCCAGAGCTCCTTCAGGCCAAGTTCATGGGGGCTGTTGTTCTAGAGAAGACCTTCTTCCTCTCAGGGCCATAGCCCATACTTGGATGTGGGACAGGTTTGCCACCTGAGCTGGTGCATGTGACCATAAGTCATGTTCCAAAGGGCGGTTGTTTGGCTTAAAGCAGGCAGTGCGTGAGTACGTGGTGGTGGGTCCACTGACGTCGTCTCCACGGTGCTGGGAAGTTTGTCCTGCTGCAAGTGTCACTTCCCTTGCTGGGCCAGTGCCGCCTCCGCCCACAAGCTTGTCCCACGGAGGTGCAGATGTGCCCACCCCTCATGTCCACTCCCTTACCATCGGTCACTCGGTTGAGCCTCCTCCAGGGGGCAGCACCCGCCCCAGGTCATTCCGGATGTTAACCCGTGAATGCGAATGGTGGGAGAGACTGTAATGCAGCCATCTGTTCCTCAGATGTCAACTCCAACCTTCTATTTTTCTTTCTTTTTTTTTTTTTTTTTTTAAGAAAAAGGGGGGTGAGGTTAATCGATTTCAGCAAAAGTAGTTATGTTTTAAATTTTTTTCCCTTTTTATACGTGGTAGTGTGATTTGGGGTGTGTTTGGCATACTTGGGCTGGGCCTTTGGTTGCGATGGTGGGCAGTGGGCAGAGCCCCCCCCCCCCTCAGTGATGCCTGAGAACTCTTAGTAATTTGTTAGGTTCAACTTCCTTAAGGGTGTGGTGACCACCTGGCCAAGGTGGAGACAGACTTACAAAAGCCACAGAGGCTATAATGCTTTAGGCTCTCTCACGTTTTCTGGCCTCACCCCACAATGATAGGTCCTTTCTACGTTTTCTTGGCTTTCTCTCTGGATCTTCTGATGTAAGTTCACAAGTGTAAATGTGTATCTTCTTTGCCTACCTAAATGGATTCATAGCATTCTATAATATGACTCTCCTACTAACTATCCACCTTACTTCCATTTTGTTAAAAAAATTTTTTTTGTTTGGTTTTTCAAGGTAGGGTCTCACTCTAGCCCAGGCTGACCTGGAATTCACTAGTCAGTCTTTTTTTTTTAATTTATTTTTTGTTTGTTTTTATTTATTTATTTGAGAGTGACAGAGAGAGAGAGAAAGAGGCAATGAGAAAGAGAGAGAGAGGGAGAATGGGCACACCAGGGCCTCCAGCCACTGCAAATGAACTCCAGATGTATTTGCCACCTTGTGTATCTGGCTTATTTGGCTCCTGGGGAATTGAACCTGGATCCTCTGGCTTTGCAGACAAACACCTTAATCACTAAGCCATCTCTCCAGCCTGGGCACCATCTCTTCATTCAGCATTACACATGCCCCTGCCAGGCAGGAGAGCTGGACCTCTGAAGTCTGGTCTTCATTACAGTGACAGAGCCACTGCCGCTTTTTTTTTCTTTCCCAAGCAGAGGGAGATGGCGCACCAGGGCATCGAGCCACTGTAGCCTAACTCTAGACGCATGCACCACTTTGTGTGTCTGGCTTTACGTGGGTACTGGGGAATCGAACCTGGGTCCTTGGGCTCTGCAGGCAAGCACCTTAACTTCTGAGCCATCACCTTAGCCCCACACTTTTTTTGTTTTTGAGACAAGATCTAGCTTTTTTTTAGGGTATCTCTGACCCCATGATCCTCTTCCTCTGTCTTCTGACTGCTGGGCTCACGGGGTGGGACATTAGTCCTGGCTGCAGAACACATTTCTGAAAGGGCCAAAAGGGCAGCACCTCCCTTGCTCCCCTGGGTGGCCACATTGCTTGTTCTCGTCAGTGTCATCCTGGTCCCTTGAGCATTGTAGGAGGCCACCAGGCGTGGGCTTCCTGGCTGCGCCCACTCATCCTCATTATTGCTGGATGAATGTCAGGTGACTTTCAGGTGGCTCTGAGTGCTCTCTGAGTACAACTCTGGCTTTTCCTCTGACACGGAGTACCATCTGGGTAGAATTATCCCTGTGCTGTTAGAAACATAGTTTTCGCGTGTCTGTGTGGGTGGTGCGCATGGTGCGGTGTAGATCTGCACGTGTGCGGAGGCCATGAGCACGCCGAGGGTTCCTGCGCGTCGCTCACCTGCTGGTTTCTGTAAGGTGGACTCCCTCACTGACATGGAGCTTGCCATTTTCATACACCCTTGCCATTCTTTGGTCCCTGCTCCCCACAAGACTGGAGCTACATGGGTGCTGGGTACTTACCCTATACGTCATCTCTCTAGCTCCATTGTTATACTTTACAATGGCTGTGCAATATTCCAAACACGTGGGCCACAGTTTCCTCAACTTTACTTTGGAATTGAAGTTATTTTTCTCCCTGAGGTATGTAACATGGCCAAAAAGTACTTCATTTTTGTTGTTTTAAAAAAATATTTTGTATTTATTTATGAGAGAGAGAGAGAGAATGGGCATCAGTGCCTCCTGCCAAATTGAACCTGGGTTGTCTGGCTTTGAAAGCAAGTGCTTTTAGCCACTGAGTCATCTCTCTAGTCCCCCTTTTCTTTTTCTTTTTCAAAATATTTTATTTTTATTTATTTGTTTGAGGGGAGAAGAGAGAGAGAGAGAGAGAGAGAGAGAGAGAGAGGGAGAGAGAGGGAGAGAGAGAATAGGCATGCCAGGGCTTTCAGCCACTGCAAACAAGCTCCAGACGCATGTGCCACCTTGGGCAGCTAGCTTATGTGGGTCCTGGGGAATCGAACCGAGGTCCTTTGACTTTGCAGGCAAGCGTCTTAACTGCTAAGCCATTTCTCCAGCCCTTAGTCCTTCTTTTCTCCCTGTTGCAGTCGGGTTTGCATTGCTGGCAGAAATCACCTGACCAAGAGTGGCTTATGGGGAAAAAGGATTTATCTTGGCTTATAGACTCAAAGGGAAGCTCTATGATGGCAGGGGAAAACGATGGCATGAGCAGAGGGTGGACATTACCTCCTCACCAACATTGGGTGGACAATAGCAATAGGAGAGTGTGCCAAACACTGGCAAGGGTAAACTGGCTTTAATACCCATAAGCCCGCCCCCAACAATACACTCCCTCCAGGAGGCATTAATTCCCAAATCTCCATCAGCTGGGAACCTAGCATTCAGAACATCTGAGTTTATGGGGGACACCTGACTCAAACCACCATGCTCCCCCTCCTCTTCCTCCTCCTCCTTTAAGGTTGTTTCCTCAGGACTAAATTTTTCTGTGCTTGTATGTATGCGTATGTGTGTGTGTGCATATGCATGTATGTGAATGTGAGAGAATAGTGCCATTGTGCACGTGAGGAGGTCAGAGAATGACTTTCAGGTGTCGGTCCTCGCCTTTCACATCATGTGAGGCAGGGCATCTTGTTCCCTGCAGGTGAGCTGCTCTTCGAGCTTCTGAGAAATGGTCCCATCTCCCAGCATGTTATAGGCATGCTGGGGTTCTAGAAGCCTACCATAGGTTCTAGCTTTTAAGTGGGGTATGAGGACCCAAACTCAGTCTCTCCAGCCCTCCTCAGGGTTATTGATGTATTTGTGATGCTTGAAATTTAACTTAAGGTCTTGCAGTCATGCTAGGCAAGTGCTGTACCACCGAGCTATATCCTCAGCCCAGGATTCTAGAGTAAAATCACTGACTCAGAAGAGAGGGATTAAAAAAATATTGGTACATTTTTTTTTCCAGTAGTATTCTTGTCTCTTTCTAGACATCCTTAGGATAATTTCATACATCCCCGTCATATTAAACTATTATGGATCTTATGTCTCTTTTACATTATTTATAAGTTAAATACGTAACAATCTAAAGAGAAAGAAACAGAGATTCTTTGAATAATAAAAATGTATGTTTGGGGCTGGAGGGATGGTTTAGCAGTTAAGGCATTTGCCTGCAAAGTCAAAGGACCTAGGTTCGATTCCCCAGGACCCACGTTAGCCAGATGCACAAGGGATGCATGCGTCTAGAGTTTGTTTGCAGTGGCTGGAGGCCCTGTGTGCCCATTCTTTCTTTCTCTCTCTCTCTCTCTCTCTTTCTCTCTCCCTCTTTCTCTGTCAAATGAATAAATAAATAAAATATAAAAAAAAAAGATCTATGTTTGGGAATGGCAGAACTTTGTAGTGGGGACATGTGTGCCACAGTAAGTAAACCTTGGACATATTCAAAGGGGCAAGGCAAGGGGAGTTTTCTTTTTAGACTAAACTTCAAAGAGTTTTATTTTCATTTTTTACAAATATTTTATATATATTATAACAGTTATACTCTTTTATCACCTTGCCCCTGCTCCCGTTATCCCGAAAGTGGGGTCATAGTATTCGTTGTGGGGGTTATGGAGGCCTCAGTCAGTCTCAAGGGGAGTTTTTAACAATCAATAATTCTCAGTGCTTGGGGTCAGACCCAGGGCCTCATGTACGCTAGACAAATGCTATAGCACTGAGCATGCCCTCAGCCCAGGGCAGAACTCACGGGACACAAATGAGGAGGATTGTAGTAGCTACTTGGAGTCAGGAGTTCCTGGCTGCAATGGTCAGTCTGAGGTTGATCAGGCCTCGGCTGGACAAATGTTCTTGTAGAAGTATGTTTTGTATAAGTCTGTGGTGGCCACTGAGCAGACTGGGGGTTCTGGAATATTTTATTATGATATTGTTAGGCAATTGTTGGTGAGAACCCTTCCTTTATAATCTCCTGGCTTTATTATCTTTTAAAAATGTATTTTATTTATTTTCTTTTAGAGAGGGACAGGGGGAGAGAGAGAGAGGAGAGTGAGGGCCTCAGCCATTGCAGTCACACTCCAGACGCTTGCGCCACCTAGTGGTCATGTGAGACCTTGTGCATGCCTCACCTTTGTATGTCTGGCTTACATGGGATCTGGAGGGTCGAACATGGGTCCTTAGGATTCACAGGCAAATGCCTTAGCTGCCAAGCCATCTCTCCATCCCTTGTTATCTTTTTGTTTGGACTGATTCCAGCCACTCTGTTTGGACTCTGACAGCTCTCACCTTCTGTTCAAATGTTTATGTCAACATCCCGAGAGCACTTTGTGTTGTTGCTGCAACCACAGGCAAGATCTCTTTCTCCACTGTTTTTTTTTTCAAAGTGGTTAGTGTGGGTGTGAATGAAAGCAGACATTCGTCACTTCCTTTCTTATTTATTTAATTTTTGGATATTTTGAGGTAGGGTCTTGCTCTAGCCCAGGCTGACCTGAAACTCAGTCTGTAGTCTCAGGCTGGCCTCAAACTCATGGTGATCCTCCTACCTCACTCAGCCTCCCGAGTGCTGGGATTAAAGGTGTGTGCCACCATGCCTGGCTTTCTATATCCAGCCACTTTACTAAGCTGTTTGAAGCTGTGTTTCTCTTGCATTTTCTCCGTCCATGACTGTAATGTGCAAATGATCATTTTAATTGGGTTTGGAGGCACAGGTACTTTTTTAACATTTAATTTTCTTTTTTAAAATTTTTCTTTATTGGGCTGGAGAGATGGCTTAGTGGTTAAGCGCTTGCCTGTGAAGCCTAAGGACCCCGGTTTGAGGCTCGGTTCCCCAGGTCCCACGTTAGCCAGATGCACAAGGGGGCGCACACGTCTGGAGTTCGTTTGCAGAGGCTGGAAGCCCTGGCGTGCCCATTCTCTCTCTCTCCCTCTATCTGTCTTTCTCTCTGTGTCTGTTGCTCTCAAATAAATAAATAAATAATTTTTTTTTCTTTATTTATTTGAGAGAGAGAAATAGCGGGGGGGGGGGGAGAGAAAAAAAAAACTGGGCATGCCAAGGCCTGCAGCCGCTGCAAACAAACTCCAGATGTGTGCTCCTTGTACATCTGGCTTACATGGGTTCTGGGGAATCAAACCTGGGTCCTTTGGCTTCACAGGCAAGCATTTTAAACACTAAGGCATTTCTCCAGCCATTCAACTTTCTTTTTGGAAGTAGGCTCTCACTCTAACCCAGGCTGACCTGGAATTCACTATGTGATCTCATACTGGCCTCAATCTCATAGTGATCCTTCTACATCTGCCTCCCGAGTGTTGGCATTAAAGGTGTGTGCCACTGTGCCCTGCTCTTTTTCAACATTTTAAAAACAATTTTTTTTTTTTTGAGGCAGGGTCTTACTCCAGTTCAAGATGACCTGGTACTCACTGTAGCCCCAGGCTGGCCTTGAACTCACAATGATCCTCCTATCTCAGCCTTCTGGGTGCATACAAAGTGATGGGTTTCATTGTGATAGTTTTATTTAAATATTATACTTTGTTTTTGACTCCCTGGATTGTCCTTCTCCATCCTCAACTTTTTAAAAAACAAAATATTTTATTTTTATTTATTGAAGAGAGAGGCAGATAGGTAGAGAAAGAGAGAGGGGGAGAGGGTATGCCATGGCCCCTAGCCACTGCAAATGAACTCCAGACGCATGTGCCACCTTGGGCATCTGGCTTACGTGGGACCTGGGGAATCAAATGCACACACGCATAGACACACATAGACACTCACAAATCTGGATTCTTGTGGGTGTGGTGGCGCACACCTTTAATCCCAGCACTGGAGAGGCTGAGGTAGGAGGATCCCTGTGAGTTCAAAGCCAGCCTGTGACTACATAGTGAATTCCAGGTTAGCTTGGGCTAGAGCAAGACCTTACCTTGAAAAAAAAAGAAATTAAATCTAGATTCTTCAAAAGAGAGAAAATAGGTGATATTTATCTTTCTGAGTCTGGCTTTGACATCTTCTGGGATGAGTTTTAAAATTTTATTTATTTATTTATTTTTGAGGTAGGGTCTCACTCTAGCTCAGGCTGACCTGGAATTCACTATGGAGTCTCAGGGTGGCCTCAAATTCATGGCGATCCTCTGACCTCTGCTTCCTGAGTGCTGGGATTAAAGGCATGCACCACCACGCCCGGCTTTAAATTTATTTTTTATTGACAGGTTGATACTTACATAAACCATGATAATTCCATCTCCCCACTTTTTATCTCTCACAAATACATACTCCGCCATATCTCCCTCCTTCTCTCCATTACTCTCTTTTATTTTGATGACATATCTTTTCCTCCTATTATGAGGGTCTTCTGAAGGTATTGTTTGGCATTGAAAGGTCATAGATATCGAGGCCATTTCTGCCTGGATGATTGCATTGTAAGCAGTCCTACCCTTCCTTTGGCTCTTATATTCTTTCCACCACCTCTTCTGTAATGGACCCTGAGACTTGGAGGGTGTTATAGAGATGTTTCAGTGCTGAACACTCCTCCGTCATTTCTCTGCACCATGGTGCTTGCATGTGAAGACTAAGGGCCTGGGTTCAATTCCTCAGGACCCACATAAGCCAGACGTACAAGGTGGCACATGCGTCTGCAGTTTGTTTGCAGTGTCTGGAGGCCCTGGTGTACCCATTCTCTCTCTATCTGCCTCTCCCTCTCTCTAATAAGTAAATACTTTTTCTTTTAAATAGTTTTATTTGAAAAAGAAAAACGGGGAGAAAATGGGTTGCCAGGGCCTTTTGTTACTTTTTTTTTTTTTTTTTTTTGGTTTTTCAAGGTAGGGTCTCACTGTAGCCCAGGCTGACGTGGAATTCACTATGTCATCTCAGGTTGGCCTTGAACTCACGGCAATCCTCCTACCTCTGCCTCCCCAGTGCTGTTTTTGTTCCTTTTTTTTTAAAAAAAAAATTAATTAACAACATCTATACTTACAATAAACCATGATAATCCCCTCTCCTCCCCCACTTTCCCCTTTACTCCATTCTTCGTCACATCCCTCCCTCTCTCTGTTAGTCTCTCTTTTATTTTGATGTCATTGTCTTTTTCTCCTATTATGAGGATCTTGTGATCTATGAAGGTATCGGCACTGCAAGGTCATGGATATAAAGGCCAATTTCTGACTGGACACTTGCATTGTAAGGAGTGGTCCCTTTCCTTTGGCTCTTACATTCTTTCCGCCACCTCTTCTGCAATGGACCCTGAGCCTTGGAGGGTGTGATGGAGATGTTTCAATGCTGGACACTCCTCTGTCACTTCTTCTCAACACTATGTTGTCTTTTGGGTCATCCCAGTGGTTATCACCATCTGAAAAGAGAAGCTTCTCGAACCAAAAGTGAGAGTAGCATTAATTTATGAATATGAACATTAAGTATAGTACTTTCAGAGTAGTTTGGTGAGAATAATATATGCATTTAGCCAGACAGGAGCAGGCTTTATATTCCTAAGTCTCATGACATCCCCTGCCACAGGCTTTATTTTTATTTTATTTATTTATTTGAGAGGAAGAGGGAGAGAGAGAGAGAAAGAGGGAAGGACGGAGGGAGAGAGAATGGGTGTGCCAGGGTTTCCAGCCACTGCAAACGAACTCCAGATGCATGTACCACCTTATGCATCTGGCTAATGTGGGTCCTGGAGAATCGAACCAGGATCCTTTGGGTTTGTAGGCAAATGCCTTAACTGCTAAGCCATTTCTCCAGCCCTGCAATAGGCTTTTGATTTGGTTTTCAGTACCAGGTGTGAATGGCCTCCCATAAAGTGGGCCTCCAGTCCAATTAGAGAGCAGCTGGTGTCCCCCAGAGCAGACATGCCACTGTTGCACTCATTCAGTCATTTGGCCTGTCTGCCAAACTTGAGGCTTCCAGTGTCCACTGTTTTCACCGCTGATGACTTCTGTCTCCCATAGGGCTGCATGCAGTGAAGCTTTTTTCATCTTTCAGCTGGCTGGGCTACAGGGAGAATATTTTCTGCTCAGCACCAACTTTATTTCTCAGTGACTTTACCACCCAGGCATGTGAAGTCTTCAGCAATAGGGTCTTACCATGTTACTCCTGGGAAACCAAGGGCCTTGGTAATAGCCTGTAATGTTTTGGAGGCATCAGGGACCTCCCTGGCCAACAACTCACTGGAAGGTATCCCATCCCAGGCACTGAAAAATTTCTAGTAGCAATCTATGGCTTCTGGATGTGCCATTATCCAAAGGAGTTGGCTTTCATATATCTTTTTTTTTTTTTTTTTTTTTGAGGTAGGGTCTCACTCTAGTCCAGGCTGACCTGGAATTCACTATATATTCTCAGGGTGGCCTCGAACTCATGGCGATCCACCTACCTCTGCCTCCCAAGTGCTGGGATTAAAGGTGTGTGCCACCACGCCTGGCAGCTTTCATATATCTTATTCAGAATATCTTAAATTTTGATTGACTCTCCCCCCTTTCCTTAATCTCTTCCCCTGGTCTCACTTAGGCCATTCCACTCCCTGTAATTTGTTCTTCTACTTACATATATACAATATCATTCACCCCCTAAAGCTGATCCCTCTCTTCCCTCTCTTATAGCCTTTTTCTAGCTTACTGGCCTCTGCTACTGATTTTTGGTTCCAGCTCACACACAAGTCTAAACATTTGTAGCTAGGATCCACATATGAGAGAGAACATGTGATGTTTGGCTTTCTGGGCCTGGGTTACCTCACTATGTATAATCCTTTCCAGATCCATCCATTTCCCTGCAAATTTCATATTTCTTTACTGCTGAATCAAACTCCATTGTGTAAATGTACCACATCTTTATTATCCACTCACCTGTTGAGGGACATCTAGGCTGACATCCCTCCAGTGGGTGCCTCCAAGCACCCCGAGGCTGGCCCATGCTCACTGTGCTGGAGACCAGGAGGAAGGGGCGCCCTCTGCCCCTCGGGGAAATGCCAGCAAGAGCCGGAGCTCAGCTGGGGGTGCTGGTGTTCGCCTGCGTGTGGTCTGCTTCTAGGCAGGTCTAAGGACCTTCAACCTGGCTTCGCCTTTCTCTCCTCCTGGTCACAGGCCCAGATTTTGGAAGGTTCACCAACGTCCCTGACACGTCCACCCAGCTACAGACGTCCTCCCTGGAAGACCTGCTGTGTTCCCACGCCCCCCTCTCCAGTGAGGACGATGCCTCCCCAGGCTGCGCGACCTCCTCCCACACACCCTTCAAGGCCTTCCTCGGTGCCCCGGAGATGCACGCTCGAACTGCCACCGCTGACAGGAAGCTGTCCCCACTTCTGAGTTCCTTGCAGGACCCCCTGGCTGACAAGACCCTGCTCGAGCCCAGGGAGATGGTGCGGCCTAAGAAGGTGTGCTTCTCGGAGAGCAGCCTGCCCACGGGGGACAGGACCAGAAGGAGCTATTACCTCAATGGTATGGCACAAAGAGGTGGCACCGGGTGGGGGAGGCCATGGGAGAGATGTGGCCCAGCCTGGCTTCTCCAGTAGGGCGGGGTGGGGGAGGAGAGCCAGGGCGGGTCAGAGTCCAGGACCGCGTCTGCCCGGCCTTTCAGGAAAAGGGAGTTGCTTGCCCTCATACTGAGTTGCAGAGTCTCTTCATATATTTTGCATACAAGTCCCTTTGGGATGTATGTTTTATAGGCATGACTTTCCAGTCTATGACCTTTCCATTTTCTCATGTTTTGGGGGACTGTGATGATTTTAACTTATTGATCTTTTCTAGTTTGTACTTCTTTTTTTTTTTATTTTTTTTATTTTTTTCAAGGTAGTGTCTCACTCTAGCCCAGGCTGACCTGGAATTCGGTATGTAGCCTTAGGTTGGTCTAGAATTAAGGCACTTGTCTGTGGAACCTAAGGTCCAGGTTTGATTCCCCAGTACCCATGTAAGTCAGACGCACAAGGTGACACATGTGTCTGGAGTTTATTTGCACTGGCTAGAGGGCCTGGTGTGCCCATTCTCTCTTTCCTTCTCTCTTAAATGGGTTCAATATATAGACTTGGATGTCCTCGAACTTAAAGAAATCCTCCTGCCTCTACCTCCTGAGTGTTGGAATTGCATGCATGTGCTGCCATGTCTATCTTACCTTAAGTGCTTTTGTGCTTTTTTTTGTCTAGTTTTCAGTTTTAATTCCTAGTTTTTAAAAGTTTAATTTTTTAAAATTTATTTGCAAGCAGAGAGATAGATAGTAAGAGAGAGAGAGAGAGAGAGAGAGAGAGAGAGAGAGAGAGGGAGAGAGGGAGAGGGAGAGGGAGAGTATGGGCATGTTAGGGCCTCTAGCCACTGCAAACAAACACTAGATGCATGTGCCTTTGTGTGTCTGACTTTATGTGGGTACTGGGGAATTGAACTAGGTTGTTAGGCTCCAAGGCAAGAGACTTAACCGCTGAGCCACTTATCCAGCCCTTAATTCCTATTTTAAAAATTAAAATTACATATATTTATGTGAGTATATGAAGTAAAGAGAGAGAGAGAGGGAGGGAGAAGAGAGAACATGGGTATGTCAGGGCCTCTTGCCCCTATAATTGAATTCCAGAAACATGCACCACTTTGTGCATTTGGCTTTATGGGTCCTGAGGAATTGAACCCAGGCCAGGAGGCTTTACAAGCAAGTACCTTCAACTGCTCAGTCAACTCTCAAGCCCTTACTTCCTATTTTGTAATACCTTTTGTAGCCATGCAAAGTGACTGGGAGAGAAACATACGAAGAGGTATAGACCTTTAAATAAATAAGTAAAACACCACTGTGTTCCTGGTTAGAAGGTTTAATCTTGTCTAATAACAAATAGCAATAACCAATAGATCACTGCAATGCACATAAATGCTAGCTAACTTCTTTACAAAAATTGACAAGCCAAACCTTAAATTCCTACAGAAATATAAGGGATCTAAAATACATAAAACAAAATTTAAAAGGTGAGGAAATCAGAGGATTCACTCCAATTTCAAAGCTTATTATCACCTATAGTAGTTAAGACCATCTGGCATCATGATACATGTATGTATGTATGTATGTGTATATACACTTATCAGTGGGAAAGAATAAGAATTCAGCAACAAGCTCATACAGTTGGAGGTTAATGATACTAGAATAAGAAGAGGGCTGGAGAGATGGCTTAGCAGTTAAGGCATTTGCCTGCAAAGCCAAAGGCCTCAGGTTCGATTCCCCAGGACCCATGTAAGCCAGATGTACAAGGTGGCACAAGCGTCCGGAGTTCTTTCACAGTGGCTGAAGGCCCTGGTGCACCCATTCTGTGCCTCCATCTACCTCTTTCTTGCCTTCATTCTCTCTCTCAAATAAATAAAATAAAAATTAAAAAAAATTTATTAGCATTTTCCATGATTATAAAAAAATCCCGTGTTAATTCCCTCCCTCCCCCCACACACGTTCTCCTTTGAAATTCCATTCTCCATCATATAAAATAAAATTTTTTAAAAGGATACCAAAACAACCCAATGGAGAAAGGCCATTCTTTAGCAAATGGTGATGAGGCACATGAGCATGCATGTACAAACTGCAGCTGGACCGTACTTCACTGCATATGGAAAAACTGACTCAAAGCACATCGAATGTCTGAAAGCTAAGAGCACTAAAAACCATAAACCCGGGCCGGGCGTGGTGGCGCTTGCTTTTAATCCTTTAATTTAACGCCTCTCATTGGGAGGCAGAGGTAGGAGGATCATGTGCGTTTGAGGCCACCCTGAGACTACATAGGGCATTCCAGGACAGCCTGGGCTAGAGTGAGACCCTACCTCGAAAAACCAATAAATAAACAAATAAATAAAAATCCGTTATTAGAACAGAATACTATACACACTATAAGATTCACTCCTTTGGGGCTTGGAAAATGGCTCAGCATTTGAAGGTTCTTGTTTACAAAGCCTGCTGGTCCAGGTTCAATTCTGCTCTGAACTCATGGCGATCCTCTTACCTCTGCCTCCCGAGTGCTGGGGTTAAAGACGTGCACTACCACACCTGGCATATTTTTATTTAATTTTTTTTTTTTTGGTTTTTTGAATAACGGATTTTAAAAATACTTTATTTTTAGTTGAGAGAGACACACAGAAATAGGCAGACAGACAGAGAGAGAGAGAGAGAGAGAGAGAGAGAGAGAAAGAGAATGGGTGTGTCAGGGCCTCCAGCCATTGCAAACGAACTCCAGATGCATGCACCCCCTTGTGCATCTGGCTTACGTGGGTCCTGGGGAGTAGAACCTGGGTCCTTTGGCTTTGCAGGCAAGTTTAACCGCTAAGTCATCCCTCCAGCCCTGAATAACGGCTTTTTAAATGACTAGGGATACAGGTGACTCCAGCCTCAGTTTCTATAGCTGACTGCCCATTCTCTCTATCTCCCTCTTTCTCTCTCTCTCTTAAGTAAATAAAGTAAGTAAAATAAAATTTTTGCTTAGATTTGTGTTTACCCTGCTGATGGGGCATGGGGGGAGGGGAACATGGGGTCCTTGCAGTGGGTTCTGACCCAGGATGGCACCTTCCCTCTCTGCGCAGAGATCCAGAGCTTTGCTGGGGCAGAGAAGGACGGGCGCATCGTGGGCGAGATCGCCTTCCAGCTGGACCGCCGGATCCTGGCCTACGTTTTCCCAGGTGTGACAAGGCTGTACGGCTTCACCGTGTCCAACATCCCAGAGAAGATCAAGCAGGTGTGTCCTCGCTGCTCCAGGGCAGGGTTGGAAAGTCCTTGCAGACCTTTAATGCTGCTTGGATAAAAGCACAGAAGGCCTCAATTTGATAGCCGGTCACTCCCTTTTTATTTTATTTTATTTTCAAAAACAATTTTTTTTGTTTTGTTTTTCGAGGTAGGGTCTCTCTCTAGCTCAGGCTGAGCTGGAATTCACTATAGAGTCTCAGGGTGGCCTCAAACTCACAGCGATCCTCCTACCTCTGCCTCCCGAGTGCTGGGATTAAAGGCGTGCGCCACCCTGCCAGGCTTATTTTCAAATTTTTATTAACAACTTCCATGATTATAAAAAATATCCCATGGTAATGACCTCCCTCTCTCCATTTTCCCCTTTGAAACTCCATTCTCCATCATATCCCCTCCCCCTCTCAATCAGTCTCTCTTTCATTTTGATGTCATGATCTTTTCCTCCTATTATGATGGTCTTGGGTAGGGGCACTCCCTTTTTGAGAGCCAGCACTCGGGAGGGAGGCAGAGGTAGGAGGACCGCCGTGAGTTCGAGGCCACCCTGAGACTACATAGTGCATTCCAGGTCAGCCTGGACCAGAGTGAGACCCTACCCTGAAAAACAAAACAAAACAAAAAAAGGCCAAAAGCCCCCAAACCTGGCAGGCTGCCCCACCCTGCGCCCCCGCCCCGGGGCCCCTCTAAGCTGGGGGTGCCTTGCCTCGCGGGCCCCCTGCAGACCTCCATCAAGTCCCTGGACGGCTCAGTGGACGAGAAGAAGCTGCGCGAGCTGACGCACCGCTACCTGACGCTGACGGCGCGCCTGGAGAAGCTGGGCTACAGCCGCGAGGTGCACCCGGTGTTCAGCGAGTTCCTCATCAACACCTACGGCATCCTGAAGCAGCGGCCCGACCTGCGCGCCAACCCGCTGCACAGCAGCCCGGCCGCGCTGCGCAAGCTGGTCATCGACATCGTGCCGCCCAAGTTCCTGGGCGACTCCCTGCTGCTGCTCAACTGCCTGTGCGAGCTCTCCAAGGAGGACAGCAAGCCGCTCTTCGCCTGGTGAGCCGCTCGCCCGGCCCTTCCTGCAATAAACGTGCTTGTTCCAAACCCGGCGGGGCCGCCGTGCTCCTGCGCGTCCTCCCGCAGGGAAAGCCAAAGCCGCCGGTGTGCCCGGCTGCTGCCAAGGGCACCGGGCTCCAAGCCCGCGCTGGCCCTGGGTATACCCAGCAGAACCTCCCCACCCCCCCGACCCGCCCCGGTGGCGGTGGGGTGTGGGGGGAGCGGCCGCGCACAGCCACCCGGCGGGGGGAGCCCACTTTTCGCTTTATTAAAAGCATGTTTATCCGTCTGCCTTCCCTTTGGCTCTTTGAGGGCGTGGAGGGCGCCTTGGTGTCTGCTGGCCCGCACCAGATGTGCACAGGTGTTGCGCAGAGGTTGCTGCTGCTCGGGGCGTGCCTGGACCCCCCCCCCCCCCGCTTCCAGGACTGGACCGCAGCAGCCCGCCCTCCCTCGGGGGCAGCAGGACGCCCTTGCCGACAGCAGTCTGTCCCTTGAAGGGAATGATAATAGCAAGTCTTGTCGCAGTTTGGGTTTCTCCAAATGCAAGAGGCAAGGGCGGCTGTCCTCCTTCCATCATCTCTCTCAAAATGCGCAGCTCTTGCCGGGGGTGTGCGGGGGGGGGGGGCGCCTGTAATCCCAGCACTCGGGAGGCAGAGGTAGGAGGATCGCCAAAAGTTCGAGGCCCCCCTGAGACTACAGAGTGAATTCCAGGTCAGCCCGGGCCAGAGTGAGACCCTACCTCAAAAAACCGAAAAGGAAAAATGTGCAGGTCTTGTGGCATAAGTACATCGGCGTATAGTGTCCCAGACGGCACCTCACTGGCCTCTGGCTGGTACGTTCTTTCCACCCTCTCTTCTGCAGTGATCCTGAGCCTTGGCGGCTATGATAAGAGGTGTCTCATTTAGTGTAAGCTCTCATCAGCCTCCCGTGGTGTCTCCCGGAGTATCCACAGCCATCTCTGGCGAGCAGCGAGAGCAACGCTAATACTTTTTCTTCGGCCTCCTCCACAGCGTTTCCTGAGCCCTGGCAGCTGTGATAGAGATGGAAAGAGGGGAGAGTTCAGTGGAATAACAGCAGGGAGCAGGGAGGAGAGTGTGGTCAAATTACAGTATGCTCATGTATTTAAATTCTCAATTAAAAAGTTAGGCCCTGGGCAGTGTGTGTGTATGTGTGTGTGTGTGTGGGGGGGGGATGGGAGTGGTGTAGGCTTTTAATCCAAGCTCTTAGGAGGGCGAGGCTCCAGGTCAGCCTGGGCTTGTGAGACCCTGCTTCACACACACACACACACACACACACACACACAGACAAAAGTTAGGAACTTTGAGGCTGGAGAGATGGCTTAGCGGTTAAGGCACTTGCCTGTGAAGCCTAACAACCCAGGTTAGATTCTCCAGGTCCTATGTAAGCCAGATACACACATGTCTGGACTTTGCAGTGGCTAGAAGCCCTGGCATGCCTATTCTCATTCTCTCTCCTTCTCTCCCTCTCTCTGTCTCTACTAAATTAAAAAAAAATCTTTTAAAAACAAAAGTTAAGAATTTTGAATTTCCAGCTGGAGAATATGGCTTAGTGGTTAAGGGGCTCGCCTGCAAAGCCAAAGGACCCAGGTCCGATTCCCCAAGACCCATGTAAGCCAGATGCACAAGGAGGCGCGTGCATCTGGAGTTCGTTTGCAATGGCTGGAGGCCCTGGTGTGCCCGTTCTCTCTCTTTACCTCTTTCTCTCTCTCAAATAAATAAATATAAATAAAAAAATATATTAAAAAATATATTAAAAAGATTACTTAATGCTTTAAAGAAAATTATCAGTATAATAATTTGATTTTAAAAGCATATGATCTACATTGCTAATATGGGAACATTGGGTCACAAACAAATGCTCATAAAGTTAAAAATACAAATTAGCTTGTGTCTTTCCCAATTTGAGGGACTTTGGATTTCAACAGCAAAGCCTGTGTGAAGCGTGTGCTTGGCCAGGATGGGGGTCTCCCTGTGACAGGAATCTATAAGGCAGGAGCCGTGTGGGAAGAGGAGCCCACTGAGCTCTGATGCTGCCTGGTCCTTAGGACCCGGGGGCCCACACAGCATGTATCTCCCAGGGTAGGGGAGAGCTGGGCCTCACTTGCTAATCCCCACCTCACAGGCACCCCTCTGTGTGGTGTGTCCAGCTCCAGAGCCAACCCTGATGTAAGGGGATGGAGTCCTCAGGGAATCCGTAGGGTCAGGGACAGCATGGGATGATGATTTGCTACCCAGGAGGAGAGGCGGCTCGGGTTGTGCAGGTGGCCCACAACTTGGTTCCTGTGCTGTCCTCTGAGCTCGGAGCGTGGAGGCTCTATCTTGCTCACGGTTTACATCCAGAATGCTGACACCCTAGAAATATCGCACCCTGGTGTATGGCCGTGCTTAGCTCTGAGACCCCTCGGGGTGTAGGTAGGACTTAGTCCTGGGGTGGAAGCCAAGCCTACTGTCGTGCAGGGGAGGGCACTGGCTGACCTGGAGGTGCCGAGATCCTTGAGTGGCTCTCGCTCACTGTGGCTCCTGGCCTCCCACTTTGGGGGTGGTTAAAGCAAGACGTCATCCAAACAGGCCGCACCAGGAGCTGCCAGACCCCAGGCTGTACCTAATTTCTTCCCTCCTTCCTTCCTTCCTCCCTTCCTTCCTCCCTCCCTCCCTCCTTTCTTCCCTTCCTCCTTCCCTCCCTCCCTCCCTCCCTCCCTCCTTCCCTCCCTCCCTCCCTCCCTCCCTCCCTTTTCTTTTTTTCCTTCTTTCTTTTTTTTTTGTGTGTGTGTGGGGTAGTTTCAAGATAAGGTCTCACTGTAGTCCAGGCTGACTTAGAATTCACCACGTAGTCTCAGGGTGGCCTTGAACTCACGAGGATCCTCCTACCTCTGCCTCCGAGTGCTGGGATTAAAGGCGTGCACCACCACGCCTGGCCTGTAGCTAATTTCTTAGTCAAATGGTCCACAGTCCCTTCCCTTGTGTGCCACAGGTAGGATGCTTCTGTTGAGGTACACTGCACGTGTGGGGTCAGGCAGGGCAGGCTCGCAGACCCGGAGACAGTAGTGGACAGGAGGCGCAGAGCAGAGGAGGGAGCGTGCTTCACAGCGCAGGTCCACGAGGGGTGGGCTCAGGAGGCTTCAGAAGCGCCTGTGGTGGTTTCTCTGGGAGGGAATGAGCAAGGCAAGGTAGGTGAGCTTGAGCCTGGACAGTTCAGCTCCCAGGGGCTTGGGTCTGTACTGATCAGCACTTTGCCCTGGGTGAGTTGGGGATCTTGGCTGGGGAGTGAGAGTTAAATGAGGAAGTAGTGCAAGACTAGATTGTTGGTTGATTTGCATGTCAAAGGTGTACCCTGTGCCCCAGGAAAGAAGGGCTGCTCCATCCAGTAAGACATCCAAGATGCCATGGCCTCAAAAAAATGGAAAACAGGGCTGGAGAGGTGGCTTAGCCTTTAAGTGCTTGCCTGTGAAGCTTAAGGATACCAGTTTGAGGTTTGATTCCCCAGGACCCACGTAAGCCAGATGCACAAGGTGGTGCATGTGTCTGGAGTTCGTTTGCAGTGTCGGGAGGTCTTGATGCGCCCAGTCTCTCTCTCTCTCTCTCTCTCTCTCTCTCTCTCCTTTCTCTGTCTGTTGCTCTCAAATAAGTAAAAATAAACAAACAAAAATAGAAAATAATGGGCTGGAGAGATGGCTCAGTGCTTAAGGTGTTGCCTGCAAACCCAAAAGACCCTGGTTCAACTCCCCAGTACCCACATAAAGCCAGATACACAAAGTGGTGCACACGTCTGGAGTTTGTTTGCAGTGGCTAGCCGCCCTGGTGCACCCATTCGCATTCATTCATATTCTCTCTCCCTCTCTTCTTGCAAATAAATAAAATATTAAAAAAAAAACATAAGCACAAGTAATCAAATGGAATCCTGTGGGGCACGGGCAGAGTGGCATCGGGCCCCTGGGGCCTGAAGAATTGGGCTCTTGGAGCCAGGCATGGTGGCACATGCCTTAATCCCAGTACTGGGGAGGTGGAGTTATGAGGATCGTTGTGAGTTCGAGGCCAGCCTGAGACTACAGGTGAATTCCAGGTCAGCCTGGGCTAGAGCAAGACCCTTCCTCAAAAACAATCAAAATAAAATAAAATTAAAGAGTTGAGCTCTTGGACTTGCCCGTGAGTCTCTGTGCTTAGAAGAGGGCCTGAGAAGATGGCTTAGTGGCCAAAGGCCCTTGCTTGCAAAGCCTGCTAGCCCAGATCAGTCCAAGCTGCCCACGTGCGACAGATGTAAAAAGTGGTGCCTGCATTTGGTGTCCATTTGCACAGAGGCAAGAGGCTCTGCCATGTTCATTTTGTGCCGTGTCTCTCTCTCTCTCTCTCTCACATACACACACATACAAAGAAGTGAATTAATTTATAAAAGAGGTCTTACCTATCATATCTTTAGAGGTTTTAGTACCTTTCAAGGGCAGCGACCTACTTTCTCCAACTATGCCCACCTACTACAGTTTCCACCACCTCCCAATGGTCCTTTCCGTTTAAATCCACCAATAGGTTAGTCCATCGAAGAGAACAAGACCCTTGTGACCCAATCACACCCCAGCCACCCCGTCTCCCAACACTGCAGCATTGGGGACCAAACCTTCAGCATATGAGCCTTCGAGGAACTTTCTGGATCCAAACTAGCAGTCTCCCAAAGGGTCTTGGTATCGTCAGTGGCCTTAGGGGTTCTGGTTGGGGCTGTGCCAACTAACATCACCTCTGTCCACATAGCAGGGCTGAGATGATTCTGTGCTGGGGCCAGGCTGGGCAAAGTGGCGAGAGATCAAGGCTCAGGCTCCACCCTCAGCGTGGCTCCCAGGGTACAGTTTCTGGTAGGCTGTGTGGAAGATGGGGACTGTTTCTGACTGAGAAACGGGGCAGTGGAGAAGAGGGGGTGGGTGCTGTGGTAGCTCACACACGCACTGACGGTGGCGCAATCGGGCTGAGACCCCAGGACAGCACGAACTCTGTAGATGGGGAAGTGAGGGAGGAGCCGGCTGGCCACAGCCCACACCTATCTGGGTTTTCATGGTCTCAGAACTACCCTTAAGAACCAGTGCGGGCTGGAGAGATGGCTTAGCAGTTAAATGCTTTCCTGTGAAGCCTAAGGACCCTGGTTCGAGGCCCGATTCCCCAGGACCCACGTTAGCCAGATGCACAAGGGGACGCACGTGTCTGGAGTTCGTTTGCAGTGGCTGGAGGCCCTGGCATGCCCATTCTTTCTCTCTCTGTCTGTCGCTCTCAAATAAATAAATAAAAATAAAAACAAAAAAGAATTTTAAAAAAAAGGGCTGGAGAGATGGCTTAGCGGTTAAGCGCTTGCCTGTGAAGTCTAAGGACCCCAGTTCGAGGCTCGGTTCCCCAGGTCCCACGTTAGCCAGATGCACAAGGCGGCGCATGCATCTGGAGTTCGTTTGCAGAGGCTGGAAGCCCTGGCGCGCCCATTCTTCTCCCTCTATCTGTCTTTCTCTCTATGTCTGCCGCTCTCAAATAAATAAATAAAAAATTAAAAAAAAAAAAAAGAACCAGTGCCAGCTCTTTGACAACCTTGTCCTCATCCTTCATTCCTATCCCCATCCCAGGTCTGATCAGAGGAAATGCAGCCCTGTTTTTGATGGAGCCTCATAAATCCTGTGGATAGGTGACATCCAGTGTCCCATAGACAGGCCAGGTCTGGCCTTGGATGTAACTTCAGTCACTCTGCTATGGGCACAAGAGTGAGGTGTCTGGGCTTCTGGGCTAACCCCAGTGTGGGTGGTCGGCCGTTCCCTTCGTCCTCTACTTCCTGTGTCCAGAAGTCCCACACCTTGGTGGATCACCTCTGGCTGCCACAACCCCTCCCACAACCTGGGGACTTGGCCCACAGACATTTGCTGCCTTCCAATCTTGAGGCTGGAAATCTGAAGTCAAGTTGTCGCAGGGCAGTTACTTCTGGGGTCTGTGTCCTGGGCTTGCAGAATTTGTCTTTTCCTTGTGTCCGCCTCTGAGTCTGTCTGTGGCTTGGTCTCTTCCTATAAGGACAGCCATGCTGGGTTAGAGGCCACACTAGATTTTTAACTAAACCACCTCCTTAAATACTGATACACCCTGAGGTCTTGGGGGTTAGAACTTCAATAAAAAGATTTGGAGAAGGGGCTGAAGAGACGGCTCAGCAGTTAAGGCGCTTGCCTGCAAAACCTATGGGCCTGGGTTTGGTTCCCCAGTTGCACAAGGTGATGTCTGCACACAAGGTCACGCACACGCACAAGGTGGTACACGTGCCTGGAGCTTGATTGTAGTGGTAGAGGCCCTGGTGCACCAATTTTCTCTCGTAAAAAATTATTTGGGGGGTTGGAGAGATGGCTTAGTGGTTAAGGCGTTTGCCTGCGAAGCCTAAGGACCCTGGTTTGATTCCTCAGGACCCATGTAAGCCAGATGCACAAGGGAGTTCATGCATCTGGAGTTGGTTTGCAGTGGTTAAAGGCCCTGGTATGCCCATTCTCTCTTTCTCTCTATCTGCCTCTCCTCTTCTCTCAAATAAATAAATTCAAAAATATTAAAAAAATATTTGGCTGCGTATGGTGGTGCACACCTTTAATCCCAGCACTTGGGAGGGAGAGGTAGGAGGATCGCCATGAGTTAGAGGCCACCCTGAGACTCCATAGTTAATTCCAGGTCAGCCTGGACCAGAGTGAGACCCTACCTCAAAAACCACCCCCAAAATAGTTGGAGGGGTCACAAGAAATCTTCCCTCCCCCTCTATCCTCTAGACATGGAGCTTCAGCTAGGAGACCCTGCCCCTCGATCCTGATGGTCTCGGTTCACCCAGCCCCTTGCTCCTTTCAATTCCCCCTCCCACAAAAACCAGAGGAGATGGTGTCTGCCTGCAGTCCCCTCACCCAGGCCATGTAACCACCCATAGGAATATGTGGAGGTGATGTGTCGTGAGACACTGGTACCCCAAGGCTTTGTGGGGTAGTGCTCCCAGGAGGAGCCCATGGAGCTTGAAGGACACCTGAGAGGGGTGCTCACTCCAGGATGGGGATGTTCATGTGAGGCCAGGACAGTCACATGACCTGTGGACTCTAAGGAGAAGGGAAACCTCAGCACCTGTTTAAAGTGAGTATGAGGGCTGGAGAGATGGCTCAGTGGCTAAGGTGCTTGCCTGCAAAGCCTAAGGACCTGGGTTTGACTCCTCAGTACCCATGTAAAGGGAGATGCACAAGGTGGTGCATATGTCTGGAGTTTGTTTGCAGTGGCTAGAGGCCCTGGCGTGTCCATTCTCTCTCACTCTTTCTCTCTCTCTCTGTGCCCCCCCCCATAGATAAATAAAATATTTAAGAAGCCAGGCATGGTGGCGAACGCCTTTAATCCCAGCACTAAGCAGGCCAAGGTAGGTGGATCACTGTGAGTTTGAGGCCACCCTGAGATTAATGAATTCTAGATCAGTCTGGGCTAGAGAGTGAGACCCTGCCTTGAAAAACCAATATATATTACACACACACACATATTTCAGGGTTGGAGAGATGGCTTAGAGATTAAGGCATGAAACCTAAGGACCCTGGTTCAATTCCCCAGTACCTATGTAAGCCAGATGCACAAAATGGCACATGCATCTGGAGTTCATTTGCAGTGGCTAGAGGCCCTGGCATGCTCATTCTCTCTAGCTGCCTCTTTCTCTCTTGCAAATAAAGAAATAAAAATTAAGAAAAATGAAAAAAAACTTAAAAAATAAAAATAATACCTGGGTGTGGTGGTACACGCCTTTAATCCTAGCACTTGGGAGGCAGAGGTAGGAGGATCACCATGAGTTCGAGGCCACTGTGAGACTACAGAGTGAACTCCAGGTCAGCCTGGGCTAGGGTGAGACTACCTCAAAAAACTCAAAAATAAATAAATAAAATAAAAATAATAAAATGACTATAAGGGGCTGGAGAGATGGCTCAGTGGTTAAGGCACTTAACTCAGTGGTTAAGCCTGATCTAGCCCCAGTTTGATTCCTAGTATCTGTGAAAAGCTAGATGCACAAAGTGGTGCATGCATCTGGAGTTTGTTTGCAATGGCAAGAGGCCCTGGTGTGCCCATATTCTCTCTCTTTACAAATAAATAAAGGAAGAAAAATGTTAATAGAAATGAGTATGAACTTCAAGAAGGAGCTAAGGCCATGAGCCTGAGATGAGAGCTGGAAACAAGAGCTGCCGCTGTGAGCTGGGGTCTGTCTTCCTCTGGCAGCTGGAGACGCCAAACCTCAAAGAGCTTTGGCCGCAGGAGCAGCATGGGGAAGGCTGGGGCCCACGCCAGCAGACTCACAGCAAACCACACACACACACACACACACACACACACGCCATACCTACACATGTACCAACAACCACACACACCAACATCCACAAACACCATCCACATATACATGCAACATCAGCATGCATGCTTACTGCCATATCCACTCATATGCATGCCTCAACATGTTCAGACAACTACCCAAACATGCTCATGCCGGCATTCACCACATGCACATACCAATGCACAAGGTAGGCACACGTCACTATCCATGTAGGGATGTCATAACATCCACACGTGCTCACTCACCCCATTGCCAGCACATATGCTTACACACAAACACCACCCACACTCACACTAGTGACACACGCACCATCACCCACATGCATGCTTACAACGTTCACGGACCTGCTTACACCGACGCACACGTGCAATGCTATCCTCCTCACACCAAGGTTGACACGCACTCGACACCCATCCACTTGTAAACACCAGTGCCCACACACACACATGCCAGCACCCACCGAGTGCCTGGAACCTGACATTCCTGCCGTGCACACTAACACCCACACGCACTGTCGCAGTCAGGCCCGCATCGCTGGTAGAAATCACCCAACCAAGAGCAGCTTCTGGGAAAAAGACTTATTTTGGCTTACAGGCTTGAGGGGAAGCTCCACGATGGCAGGGGAAAATGATGGCATGAGCAGAGGGTGGACATCACCCCCTGGCCAACATAAGGTGGACCATAGCAACAGGAGAGAGTGCCAAACCCTGGCAAGGGGAAGCTGGCTATAACACCATAAGCCCTCCCCCAACAATACACTGCCTCCAGGAGGTGTTAATTCCCAAATTTCCATCAGCTGGGAACCTAGCATTCAGAACATCTAAGTTTACGGGGGACACCTGAATCAAACCACCACACACATGTTCACACCGACCCCACACGTTCATGTTCATACTTGTCCTTGTGTGTACTCTCACACACCGTGTACACTCATCCACCCACAACTCACCCATATCACATGCACACCCACCCCCTGCTTACACACATTAGGTACTCGCGCACGAGAATGGCCGTGTGCATTGCACACACAGGTACGCTCACACTTGAACACCCATGTGTGCGCGTGCACACACACACACACACACACACACACACACACACACGCTTTCCCCCTCACCCCCCAGCCTCTTTCCTGTCTGTCTGAGCCGAGCAGGCTTGTGTGGAAGACCAGGCTCCGTGCTGGGCCTCATGCATGGCTTCCCTGCCGCAGCCCTGGGGGCCAGGCTGTATATGGAGAGAGACCACCCCAGAAGACCCACAAGGCCTCCCAAAAGGTCACTCAGAGGACGATACTGGGTGAACTTGAAGATCAATAAGCAGTCCTGAGCCAAGCTTGGCCTGGAGCTCAAGCTGGCCTGATGTTCTGGCTTCTAAGGATCCTCAGCACGTGCCCCTCTGGCCCTGGTCATGTGCTTCGTTCTGAGAGCCCACCCCCAGCCGGTGAGGTCACCCCGGGCTCTCTCCAGCTCCCTTTGCCCTGTACTTGCTGGTTAATGAGAAGCCAGATGTGGGGAGGTATAAAGGTGCCTAGGCTGCTGGAGATCTGCCACTCCATGTCCCTCTGCTGCCTCTCAAGAGGAGCATCCGGACCCAAGTGTTAGTCATGTCCCAGCTGGTGGAGTGTGTCCCCAACTTCTCAGAGGGGAACAACCAAGAGGTGAGGCCCTCACAGGGCTAACAGAGTGTCTGGGGGAGCTCAAGCCCTTCAAGAGAAGGGAGGGAGTTTGGTGTGGGAGGGGGGCTGCCTTCCTGGCTCAACTCCCTCAAAGGAGCTAGCTTACAAGCCCCCAGGCCATGCCATGGATGTGGGGGGCACTGGGTTCACTGACCTAGTGGTAGGAGGGGCATCAGGGCTGGTTGTGGGCCTGGGTTCTTTGGGGTGCGTCTAGTGGAAGTCTGGCCAATTGACTGACTTCAGTGCTCTCACCTGAAAATGGGGTACCTTGAAGATGAGCCTTGAGGACTGTTTGAGGTCACAGGGATGCCATCTTCATATCCACTCCAGCCCTCACTCTGGCTTTTCCCACCACCAAGCTGCCACTTAACTGATCCCTCTAGGGTCTGCTGTTGGTGGCAGGTCTGAGTTCATATTCTGGGACCATCCATCCTTCATTTATTATCATTATTTATTTATTTGAGGAGAGATACAGAAATAGGCAGGGAGAGAGAGAGAGAGAGGGAGAATGGGAGCACCAGGACCTCCAGCCACTGCAAACGAACTCCAGATGCGTGTGCCACCTTGTGCATCTGGCTAATGTGGGCCCTGGGGAGTGGAACCTGGGTCCTTTGGCTTTGCAGGCAAGCACCATGACTGCTAAGCCATTCCTCCAGCCCCCCATCTACCCTTCTGACTCTGACCTCTGCCATAAGGACCTTTCTGTTGCTTCAGGCAGGGTCTGGGGCTGGAGTTCGTTGGGCTCTTGGGGGAGCCTTGGAACCACCTTCTTGGGAGCACATTAGGGCTTGGGGGCACAGCTTTGCCAAGTGGGACTGAAGTGTGGAACCCATTAATCCTTTCTGCAGGTGATCGATGCCATCTCTCAAGCTATCGCCCAGACTGCAGGCTGTGTGCTGCTGGATGTGGACGCCGGACCGTCCACCAACCGCACTGTCTACACCTTTGTGGGGCAGCCGGAGCGGGTGGTGGAGGGCGCCCTCAGTGCGGCCCGCGTGGCCTGGCGCCTCATCGACATGAGCAAGCACAGGGGTGAGGGCGGGCGCTGGGCAGGGCCTACTGTGGCCAGGCTGAGCCTGATTCTTGTTCCAAGGTGTCCTGGGAGAAGGTGGCTCAGAATATGAGTCCAACAGGGAGGCTGGGAAACTTGTCTTTAGAGGACCCTTGGGCTGAGGGTTAGGGCTAGAGATGTCCTCGTGTGGTTCTGGTTCTTGCTTCCAGAAACAGGTAGGAGAAGAGGCAGGGGAAGCTTCCTAGGACTCGGGACTCAGCCCCTGGAGACCAGCTGCCCTAGGAGAATACCCGCTCCTGAATGCTGAGTTCAGGGGTCCTGAGGGGCTCTTCAGGGCCTCACTCATCCCAAGACCTTGACCAGAGCCTGGGGGAGGCGGGGCAGGACGCTGCGACGGGAAGCAAACCTGTCAACCTCACCCAAACCAAACGTAATGGCTGGTGTAGGAAGGATCAAAGGTTGGTGGACACACAGAACTGGTCAAAAGGCCAGGGCTTCTGCTCATTCTCAGGAAGAGGTTCTCAGGGGTCAGAAGTGGGGAGCAGGCAAGAGGCTTGTCCTGCTGAGGAAAGCCGAGCCACTGGAAAAGGGGTGGCAAGGCTGTGAGAGGAGGGCTGCTGCCCCCCGGCTTCCCCCAGGGCAGCAGAGGGACATGCTGGGTGTAGTGTGGAGTCTCTGAGTCCAGGGGAGGAAGGGTGGGGGCAGCTGGAGCTGGAGCAAGACTAGACACTTAGCCCAACGTGGTGGCACACGCCTTTAATCCCAGCACTCGGGGAGGTAGAGGTAGGAGGATCGCTGTGAGTTCGAGGCCACCCTGAGACTACAGAGTGAATAGTGAATTCCAGGGTAGCCTGGGCCAGAGTGAGATCCTACCTCAAAAAACAAAACAACAACAGCAACAAAAAGACTGGACACTCAGCCTGGCCAGAGAGCTTGTTTTTGTGACCTTTAGGAAAAAGTAGTTTATTTCAGAGGTCCAGCCTGCTCAAGCTCCATCACTTCTCCAGGATCCTTTTTTGCTTTGTTTTTAGGGTCTTAAAGGCCTCTTCTCACCATGGCCACCCTCGTATGACCGTGAGATTGATCCCTAGGAGCCATGGTGTTCCGAGTAGCCGTTTGGGGCCGCCTGCTCCCTTGTGGTTAGAGAGGATAACGGGCGAGGGTGATATGGGCCGTCCTTCTCTCTGCAGGGGAGCACCCTCGCATGGGTGCCCTGGATGTGTGCCCCTTCATCCCGGTGAGGGATGTCAGCATGGACGAGTGTGTGCTCTGTGCCCAGGTCTTTGGCCAGAGGCTGGCAGAAGAGCTCAATGTGCCAGGTGAGCGTTCTGGGAGGCTCTACCCCAGGGCCACTTGGGTCCCAGCCCCTTAAAGCATGCCCGAGTTCTCTGCCCTTGACCCCTGTTCCATGTGAAGATCACTGCTGAAAAACGACCAAGAGCAAGCCAGCACATGGGCAGCTTCTCGATGGTGAGACACAAGCAGGTAGATGCCACCTCGCAGCAGAGCACGGCCCGCGTGCTCTGTCCCGTGTTGCTGGGTGGTGGCAACATTTGACCATGTAAAACAATTTAGCAAGATGAGCTAGAAGAGTCAGAACTCTGTGCCTTCTGGAATAGAGCGATTTCACTTTGGGAAACCACCCTGGTCAAGAAAACAAACGGGACAAAGGGACGCAAGCTGGGGACAGAGAGCACATCTGTGTAGTGGGAGCCCAGGACAGGCAGCTCATGTGGTAATGTGGGATGGGATCCAGCCAGGCCTTGTAGCCACTATGAACTCCAGCATGCATGCAAGACTGGGATGTATATGCACAGCAACAAGGAGAGTTTTGTTTTCTCTCTCCTGTATTCTTTTTTTTTTTTTGAGGTAGAGACTCACTCTAGCCCAGGCTGAGTCTCAGGTGGCCTTGAACTCACAGCGATCCTCCTACCTCTGCCTCCTGAGTTGCTGGGATTAAAGGCATGCCCAGCTTCTCCTATATCCTTTTAAAAAGTTGATTAGTGGGCTGGAGAGATGGCTTAGCTGTTAAGCGCTTGCCTGTGAAGCCTAAGGACCCCGGTTCGAGGCTCGGTTCCCCAGGTCCCACGTTAGCCAGATGCACAAGGGGGCGCACGCATCTGGAGTTCGTTTGCGGAGGCTGGAAGCCCTGGCGTGCCCATTCTCTCTCTCTCTCCCTCTATCTGTCTTTCTCTCTGTGTCTGTCACTCTCAAATAAATTAAAAAATATATATATACTTATAAAAAAAAGTTGATTAGTGAGTGAGAGGGAGAGAGAGACAGAGAGTATGGGTGCATCAGGACCTTCCATGGCTGCAAACAAACTCCAGATACATGCACCACTTTGTGCGTCTGGATTTACATGGGTTACAGGGGAATCGAACCTGTACCATCAGGCTTCTCAAGCAAGTGCCTTTAACTGCTGAGCCACCTCTTCGGCCCCTCCTCTGTGTTCTTACATGTGTGGTTAGGTTCACCTTTCAGTGACAATGCATTTACAAAGGACACACGAGCGTCTTCCACCCGTGTTTCCCTGTGCCAGGTAGGAGGGAGGCCAATGCTGTGTGGACTGCACTACCCATTCCACGAGGCATAGAAAAGGGGGATCCCTTAGGCAGATGGAGCCTGTCCCCAGGGATTGGGGGGTGCTGGGCCCTCCCTAGCCAAGCACCTGACCAGCTAGGCTTCCTTGCAGTGTATCTTTATGCTGAGGCAGCTCGGACGCCCGGTCGCAGGACCCTGCCCGCCATCCGGGCCGGGGAGTACGAGGCCCTGCCTGAGAAGGTGCCACGGGTGGCCAGGGGTGGGGCGGTGGCCTCCTCACCCCCATTCCCTGCAGGAGCGGTGGACCTGGCCTCTCTGCCTCACCCTCCATAAACGTCTCCGCAGCTCAAGCAGACCGAGTGGGCCCCTGACTTTGGCCCCAGCTCCTTTGTCCCGCGCTGGGGCGCCACTGTCACAGGTGCGCGGAGGTTTCTCATCGCGTACAACATCAACTTGCTCAGCACCAAGGAGCAGGCTCACCGCATTGCGCTCAACCTGCGGGAGCAGGGTCGTGGGAAGGACCAGGCGAGTGGCTGTGGGCTTCCTGTCCCTTCTCCCAGGGGCCTTCTTTGGCAATCCCTAGGGAGACTGCTCACATTAGTGTCTGAGCCTTGCGAGGCCAGCGGGGTCATGGTTCCATGTTTGAAACTGGGGGGCCCTTGTGGTAACATACACTTTCCACAGAAGCACACTGGGTCAGGTTTTGCAGCTGCAGGTGTCCACATGTGCCTCCACGTCCCCTCTGGGCATCCCGAGTTTCCCCAGACGTCTCTGTGTGAGCCTTTAGGAACCCAGGGAACCGCTCTGCCAGGTCTGCACAGTAGTTCTGACTGGTGCGGAGTTCATGTCAGATACAGGTGACGCAGATACAGGTGTTTAAGGGGGGGTCCCGAGGGCCCCCTTCTCCTACTCCCAGAGATCCAAGTCTCACCAGGCAGGGAGGCGCCAGGAGTTCAGCCTCCTGCAAGGCGCAATTGCTTTATGCACAACATGAGAGCACAGAGACCCTCAAGTCCTTCTTCATGTCTCCTCTCAAGGGGAGCTCAGAGTTCTTGCCTCAGATCATTCAGCAGGGACTGAGGGAAAAAGAATGGCTGCTGGGGCGAGCCGGAGGGATGGAAGAGAGCTGTGACTCCCACCAGCCCCACATCAGTGTCTCAGTCCTCCAGGACACAGTATGGGTCGGGTTTGTCACTCAAATGGGGTGTTGATAGACACCTGAACTTTGGAGTCTCCATCTTCTGATGAGTGAGGAGGCCTTGCTGTCTACCTCTCTGGCCAGATCAAGTAAGAGAGGGAGGAGAGTCACAGTGCCAGCTCAGGCATCCGGGGCCACCTTGGCCTGCCTCACCTGGCTAAGAAATACAGCCCCAAGTGGCTCTCGGCGCTAGGTGTCAGGAAGGCTGGTCAGAGGCCGGGGCTGGGGTGAATTTCTTAGCCCAGACTGGGCAACACGTCTCCTTTGCAGCCAGGACGCCTGAAAAAGGTTCAAGGCATTGGCTGGTACCTGGAGGAGAAGAACCTGGCTCAGGTGTCCACGAACCTTCTGGACTTTGAGGTCACAGCACTGCACACAGTGTACGAGGAGGCCTGCAGAGAGGCACAGGTGGGCAGGACAGGTGCCCATGCCCTCACCACACACCCAGGCCCCAAGGTTCTGACGCTGCCCATCCTTGGCAGGAGCTGAACCTTCCGGTGGTGGGCTCACAGCTGGTGGGTTTGGTGCCTCTGAAGGCCCTGCTGGATGCGGCCACTTTCTACTGCGACAAGGAGAACCTGTTTATCCTGGAGGAGGAACATCGGATCCGACTGGTGGGCCCCCGCACTCACTTTGGGGGGCTGGGGGAGCGGGTGGGACGGGGCACCCAGGGAAGAGTGGAGACTGTGGGTCTGCAGCCGCGCCAGGTAAGCTCTTAGCGTCAGAGCAGGTCCCGTGCCCCAGAGGGCCAATCCAGGAAGCAGTCTCCCCAAGTCCTCTTTCTCCCCCAGTTCCTTTGTTTTATCAACTTGCATCTAGAAGACAAAATCTCCATCATCCTCTGGGGGACATTAGTGAGGTGGTCTGTGTCTCACAATAGGCACATGGTTGGGTTTTTCACAGAGTTCTTGCTTTTGGCCATTGTATTTCGCCTGCTTGTTAACCTGGGTCAGCAGGTGGGTGGGGACTTCCTGCCCTCCCTGCTGCTGCGCGAGGGCCCGGCTTCCCTCTGCTTAGTGAGGTGTTAGCATATATCAGGAGTTGTGCTCATTTCCTTTTTTTTTTTTTAATTTTGTTTATTTTTATTGATTTATTTGAGAGTGACAGACAGAAAAAGGCAGTTAGATAGAGAATGGGGGTGCCAGGGCCTCCAGCCACTGCAAACAAACTGCAGACACATGCACCCCCTTGTGCATCTGGCTTATATGAGTCCTGGGGAATTGAGCCTCAAACTGGGGTCCTTTGGCTTCCCAGGCAAGCACTTAACCGCTAAGACATCTCTTCAGCCCCATTTCTTTTTTTTTTTTTTTAACATATGATCCCTTTTTTATTGACAACTTCCATAATTATAGACCATGGTAATTCCCTCCCTACCCCACTCTCCCCTTTGCAACTCCACTCTCCATCAGACCCATTCCCTCTTTCAATCAGTCTCTTATTTAATATCATCAACTTTTCCTCCTGTTACGATGGTCTTGTTATGTCAGGCACTGCGAGGTCATGGCTATCCAGGCCATTTTGTGTCTGGACGATTGCATTGTAAGGAGTCCTACACTTCCTTTGGCTTTTACGTTCTTTCTGCCACCTCTTCCGCAATGGACTCTGAGCCTTGGAAGGTGTTTATAGAGATGTTTCAGTGCTGAGCACTCCTCTGCCACTTCTCAGCACTGTGGTGCCTTTTGAGCCATCCCAGAGGTCACTGCCATCTGAAAAGAGAAGCTTCTCTAACCAAAAGGGGGAGTAGCATTAATATAAGGGTATGAACATTAAGAGAAGTGCTTACTGGATGGTTTGGTGAGCACAGTATATATATTTAGCCAGACACAAGCAGATGTTATACTCCTAGGGCTCATGACTACCCCTGTTGTAGGTTTTCAGTGTCCTTCTCATGGAGTGGGCTTCCAATCCAATTAGAGAGCAGCTGGTTTCTCCCATAACAGACATGCCACTATTGCACCCATTGGCTCATTTGGCCTGGCTGGTGAAACTTAAGGCTTGCAGTGTCCACTGTTGCTTATCTCCACTGGTGATTTCTTTTTCCCATGGAAATGCATGCTGCGTAGCTTTTTCCAGCTTTGTGTCAGCTGGTATATACAGAGGAGGTTTTCAGCTCAGCTCCAGCAGAATTTCTCAGTGAAATGCAGCCCAAGTATGTGGAATCTTCAGCAATAGAGTCTTGCCATCTATTCTTGGTGGGAAATCAAGAGCTCCAACAATGGCCTATAATGTTTTGGGGGCATCAGGGACCTCCCTGGCCAACAACTCACTGGAAGGTATCCCATCCCTGGCACTGAAAATTTTCTAGTAATAATCTATGGCTACTGGGTGTTCCATTGTCCCAAAAAGTAGGTCTCATTACCTTTTAACAGAATATGTTATATCATTTTTTTTTGGAAGTGAGTGTATGAAAGGGTGTTAGGGATTAAGTCCAGGGCTTGGAATATGCTCAGCAAGCACTCTTACCACTGGGCTATATCCCCATCTCCATTACTTCAATTTTTTTTGAGGTAGGGTCTCACTCCAGCCCAGGCTGACTTGGAATTCACTATGTAGTCTCAGGCTGGCCTCAAACTCACAGCGATCCTCCTACCTCTGCCTCCCGAGTGCTGGGATTAAAGGCATCACCACCACACCTGGCTTTCCATTACTTCAATTTTAAAATTTCTTCTCCTTATTATTATTGGGGAGGCTTGAGTGTGTATGTGTGTGGAGGTCAGAGGACAACCTCGGGATATTGGTCCTCTCCTTCCCCCTTGTTTGAGACAGAGACTGAAGTCACTCTAAGGTAAATACCATAACCCCACTGAGGAGGGTCCCCAGGATAACAGGAGCAGGGGCAAGAAGATGAAGGAGTATAAACTAATTATATATATATGGCAAGAATTCAATAAGAAAACATTTTCCCATCTCACATGTAATTAGACACCATTAATGCCAATACTCTTTGCTGTTTTAACATACAATTTTATATTCTTTATCCAAAAGTTCTGATACCCACACTCTTCTGTAGGTCTGAGTTTGCAAACTTTTTCTGTTATGTTTCTCACTTGGTAATTTGCTTCTTTCATGTTGGGCATGGTGACTTTTTTTTTTTTTTTTTCCCTGAGGTGGTGTCTCGCTCTAGCCCAGGCTGACCTGCAATTCACTATGTAGTCTCAGGGTGGCCTTGAACTCACAGCGAGCCTCCTACCTCTGCCTCCCAAGTGCTGGAATTAAAGACATGTGTCACTACGTCCTGGTTTCAAGGCCATTTCTTGCTTTTACTCTTGGGCCCTTGTCACCCCTTAACTGTCTCACTCAACTCTGCAGGTGGTGAACCGGCTGGGCCTGGATTCCTTGGGGCCCTTCAACCCAAAGGAGAGGATCATTGAGTGAGATGGCCCTGCCCCTCTCTTGCACTTCCAAGCCCCCTTTTCTCTCCCCTCCTTACCTCTCTCCTCTCCACTCCTGCCCCTTCTTCATCTCCACCTATCCCCTCCTCCACTCCAGTCTCAAGGTCTCAGCTTACACCCCCCCCCTTCTGCCCCGTCCCTCTCCCCTCTCCCCTGTCTCCTCTCCTGGCTCTCTGCATAGGGCCGGGGGTCCCAGGGATCTTTGTCCCTGAGCCACCCCCACCCGGCAGGTACCTGGTCCCTTCTGGGGACCCTGAGCAGAGCCTGCTGGACAAATCCCTGAGTGCCTTCATCGGTGAGGTGGGCGCCAGGTCCCCGGCCCCTGGTGGTGGCTCCGTGGCAGCGGCTACTGCTGCCATGGTGAGCAGGGTGGCCGGCTTTGGAGGACCTCAGGCTGGGGGGCCCTGGGCTGGGGGGATCCTCAGCAGGGGACACTGGAAGGCCAGACCCACAAAGGGCGGAACCCCTCAGCGTGGGCTCCCACAGTTGGGACCCCTGTTCTGGGATCCCCTCTGGAGGATGGGGCGGGCTGGCATGCAGGGTGGGCCCCACAGCTCATCCTTCACCAGGGAGCAGCGCTGGCCTCCATGGTGGCCCAGATGACCTACGGGAGACGCCAATTTGAGCACCTGGACTCGACCATGCGGCGCCTGATCCCACCCTTCCACGCAGCCTCGGCCCAGCTGAAGTCGCTGGTGGACGCCGATGCCCAGGCCTTCGCTGCCTATTTGGTGAGTGCTACGGGGCGTGGGGGGCGCTGGCCTGCCCTGACTCCCAGCCAGGAGCCAGCGTGGAGCAGCGGCCAGCCTGGGATAAAGAGCTATGGCCAATGGCTATTTGCGGGCCCAGCATTTGGAGGGCATGGGACCCTGCATGACCCGTGGGCACAGGCTGCTACCCTATGGGAGAGAGTGGGCACCTCCTAGGGGCCAGCCAGCCGATGTGCATGAATGCAGATCCCACACAGATCCACAGGAAAGAGACCTGTTGGAGCAAAGGAGGCAATAGGACTCAACATAAGCTGGCGATTAAGGGTTCAGAGTGATTAGAGAGGATGTCTAGTCATAAAATAAGCTGTCAGCAGTGAGGGGACAGACATCACTCCACACTGTCACCCTCAGATGCCCTGGGAGTCCTTTTAATTAGGGACTCAGGCAAAGGGACAGAAACACACAGACAGACATTCAATAGGGGGGTGGGACAGATGCCCAGAGGTAGAGATACAGTTAGAGATAGAGAGAGACACACAGACAGAAAGGCATTTAAAGAGAAATAATTGGTTTAGATATTACAAATTTAGGGTCAACCCTAAATTTGGAAATTAGAAGAAATAAGTTGAATACTTAGAAAACAACCGTAGGGTAAAGTTAGATGAATGCAAATTTAACTGAAAGGCAGAAAGAAAAGTTAAGATAAACATCAAAGGTGTTTGAAAGTTGTAAAATAATATAAAGTGAAGTGTGCATAAATGTTGATTTGTGTCTCCCATGAGATAAGCAGAAACAAGATGGACTTTTGAAAAAAGTAAGAAAGGAGCCGGGCGTGGTGGCGCATGCCTTTAATCCCAGCACTTGGGAGGCAGAGGTAGGAGGGTCACTGAGTTCGAGGCCACCTGTCAGCTTGCTAGAGGGAGACCCTACCTCAAAAAACAAAAAACAAAAGTAAGAAATTGCCAGGTTTCCAGAAGAATAAAATGCTAGTTATGTACCCTCCCTATCAAAAAATAAAAAAAACTGGGTTGGAGAGATGATGGTTTAGCAGTAAAGGTACTTGTTTGTAAAGGCTGATGACCAGGGTTCAATTCCACAATAACCATGTAAAACCAGATGCATAAAGTGGTGCATACTTTCTGGAGTTTGTTTGCAAGGAGGCCCTGGCAACCCATCCTCTCCTCCCCCTCCTTTCCTCCAAACCATTACTCATATAAATAAATAGATAAATAAATGTTTTATTTATTTATTTTTTAAAATTTATTTATTTGTGTATGCATGCATAACTGTGTATTTATGGGTTCTCCAGGGTCTCTTAATTTTATTTTTATTATTTGAGAGAGATAGATACAGAAATAGAACGGTGGGGGAGAGAGAGAGAGAGAGAGAGCAAGTGAGCATGTGTATGTCAGAGCCTCTAGTCATTGCAAACAAACTCCAGATGCGTGTGCCCCCTTGTGCATCTAGCTTACATGGGTCCTGGGGAGCCAAACCTGGGTCCTTTGGCTTTGCAGGCAAGTGCCTTAACTGCTAAGCCATTTCTCCAGCCCCATGTTTTATTTATTTATTTATTTTTAAATATTTATTTATTTGTAAGGAGAGAGAGAGAAAGAGGGAGAGGGAGGGAGGGAGTGAGGGGGGGAGAGAGAAAGAGACAGAGACAGAAAGGGAGAGAGGGAGAGAACGAAGACAGACCGAGAGAATGGGTAGTCCAGGGTTAGGGTTCAGCTGCTGCAAATGAACTCCAGATGCAAGTAACACTTTGTGCATATGACTTTATGTGGGTACTGTGTTGTTAGGCTTCGTAGACAAGCGCTTTAGCTGCTAAGCCATCTCTCCAGCTCATGTATTTTAAAAATATTTTTGTTTATTTATTTATTTGACAGAGAAAGAGGGGAAGAGAAAGAAAGAGAGAGAGAGAATGAATGGGTGCGCCAGGGCCTCCAACCACTGCAAATGAACTCCAGATGTGTGTGCCCCTTGTGCATTTGGCTAACATGGGTCCTGGGGAATTGAACCTGGGTCCTTTAGCTTTGCAGGCGAATGCCTTAACCACTAAGCAATCCTCCTAGCCTTCATATTTTTATTTTTATTTATTTATTTGAGAGATAGAAGAGAGAAAGAGGGAGAGAGAAAGAGATAGGGAGAGAGAGAGAGAATGAGAATAAATGTGCCAGGGCCTCCAGCCACTGCAAATGAACTCCAGATGTGTGCACACTACCTTGTGCATCTAGCTCACGTGGGTCCTGGGGAATCAAACCTGGGTCCTTTGCTTTGCAGGCAAGCACATTAACTGCTAAGCCATCTCTCCAGCCAGCTGTGTTATGTTAAATTGCTGTTGGCACTGGGAGAGCCTGGCACTGTGGGAAGGGCACTGGGAAGAATTCAGAGGATCTCTCAGAGTTTTGCACTCCTTTTCTAGAAACAAGATCTCTGGGGAGTGCTGCTCATTTGTCCTCTCCAGGTCCCCCATGTGGGAACCACAGACACCAATAGAAGCATCATCCTCAAAGAAAGTGCCTCTGGGCTGGAGAGTTGGCTTAGCAGTTAAAGGTGCTTGTTTTCAAAGCCTGATGACCCGGGTTCAATTCACCAGTACCCACATAAAGCCAGGTGCACAAAGTGGCACATGCATCTGGTATCCATTCATTCTCTCTCTCTCTCTGCTTACAAATTTTAAAAAATATATTTTTATATATTTAAGTTTATATATAATATCTATATAATATATGTATTTATATATAATATGATATATAAATATATATAAAATTTATATATATATATATATTTAAATAAAAATATTTTTTTAAATAAAAGGGCTGGAGGGCTAGAGAGATGGCTTAGCGGTTAAGGCACTTGCCTGGGAAATCTAGGGACCCATGTTCAACTCTCCAGGTCCCATATAAGCCAGATGCACAATGTGACACAATCTCACAAGCTTGCACATGTGCACAAGGTGGCACATGTGTCTGGAGTTTGATTACACTGGCTGGAGGCCCTGGTGTGCTCATTTTCTCTCTCTCTCTCTCTTTCTCTCTCTCGCTCTCACTCTTACTCTTTTGCACAAGAAAAGGACAGTCAGTTGGGCTTGCCTCAAAGAAAAAAAAGGGGGGGGCCTGGAGAGGTGGCTTAGTGGTTAAGATGCTTGCCTGTGTAACCTAAGAACCCAGGTTTGATTCCCCATTACTCATGTAAGCCAGATATACAAGGTGGCACATGCATCTGGAGTTTGTTTGCAGTGGCTTGAGGTCCTGGTGTACCCATTCTCTCTCTATCTGCCTCTTTCTCTCTCCTTCTCTCCCCCTTCCCCTTCTCATAAATAAATAAATAATAAAGAAAGTGTCCCTGTGTGTGGTCCGTGGCACACCTTGCAGTTCCATGGGTAGTGATGGCACTTTAGGGCGCACATGGGCACTGTGCACACCACTGCCCTTGGCCGCTTTCCCCATGTCCTACAGTCCTTGCTCACTGCCATTTTGGTATGGAGAGGGAGCCCCCCACCCCACCCTTGCTCCCCATCCCGCTGTGGTCGCTTACCACATGTATTTGGGCCACCCCTGCACCCTTCTCGCGGGGGTCACTCAGCACGCGTATTCTGGCCTTTTTTGCTGGCAGGAGGCCATGAAGCTGCCCAGGGGCACTCCCGCGGAGAGGGACAGGTGAGCACCGCGCACGGCCCTGCCAGGCCCTCATGGCCACAGGCTTCTGTGTCTGGGGGGCTGGTGCGTCCCCATTCTGGGGGGAATGTTGTCACGTGTGGGGTCTGTGTGCTGCTGGGCAGGAGCTGGCTCAGAGACGGTGTCCGAGTGCGCCCTGTGCCCAGCTCACACCCTCACCCCCTGGTTCCAGGCGTGCGTCTGCTCTGCAGGAGGGGCTGAAGCAGGCCGTCACTGTGCCACTGACGCTGGCGGAGACTGTGTCCCAGCTGTGGCCAGTGCTACAGGAGCTGGCTCTGTGTGGGAACCTGGCCTGCCGGTCGGACCTACAGGTATGCGGGCTTGGGGTGGTCTCAGCATCCTGTAGCTGGCTTTGATTGCTCACGTGTTCAAGGTTGCCTTGCAGTTAGGCAGCCACTTGTGTGTCTCCAGCGCCTCTGGCCACGAGCATACCACCCTTCTCCTCCCATCCCCCATTCTGGGAAACCTGAGGCAGCTCGTGGAAGTAGATGCCACTCATGGGGAGTCCAGCAGGACAGGCAGAGCTACCCCAGGACTCTTCAGCGCATAGGGACTTTCAGAGTCTGCTCCCGAGGATCCAAAGAGATGACTCTATTCCAGGGGTAGCCCTTGACTGCAGGCAGACAGATGTTGAGGGCAGCTGCCTCTGTGCAGCCTCCTCAGGCCTCCTAGGGGAGCAGGTTTCCTTTCGGAGGCTCGGATCTCTGGCTGAGATGGCCCTGCTGTGGCCTTCACTCGATGGCGAGGGGCATGCAGGCCCCGGCACAAGCCCTTGCCTGCGGATCCTCGGAGGGGCATCAAACCGAGGTCCTTTGGCTTTGCAGGCAAATGGCTCAGCCTCACCACCTGGGTGAGGTTTCCAGGAGGTGCCGGGCATGGTGAGCCCAGAGCTAATCCAGAGCTTCTCCCCGTGTCTCTGCAGGTGGCAGCCAAGGCTCTGGAGACTGGCGTGTTTGGAGCTTACTTCAACGTGCTCATCAACCTGAAGGACATTACTGATGATGTGTTTAAGGAGAAGGTATGCAGCAGCGGGGGCGGGGCAGGCCTGGTGTGAGCGTCAACCTGGTTGTGTCCACTGTGGGCAAGGGTGATTCCTGCGGGTCACCTGTGGGGACAGACCCTTGCCTTCTTTCTGGGTGCTGTGCAGGCAGCCAGGTGCCTCATGACATCCCTCTACCATTCCCCTTCCCATGATGCTAGTCCTGGCGGTGGGGAGGGCTGGGGATGGAGAGCTGCCTGTCGGCTGTCATGGTGGAGTGAGGGCCTGGCCGCCTCAGCCCAGGGACCTCCGTGCACCAGAGCAGCCCAAGGGCTGGGAGTGCAAGGTGCCGGACCCCGGCATTCACGGCAGTTATGCGGTAAATGTATTCTTATTGAGGTATAATTCACAGCACGTGTCATCTTTTATAGTGAACAATTCAGTGGTGCTTAGCACATTCGTGATATTTAATTGATTAATTAATTAATTTGAGAGAGTGAGAGAGGGAAAGACACACACACACACACACACACACACACACACACACACACACACACAGAGAGAGAGAGAGAGAGAGAGAGAGAGAGAGAGAGAGAGAGAGAGAATGGGTGTGCCAGGACTTCCAGCTACTGCAAAAGATCTCCAGATGCATGTGCCACCTTGTGCATCTGGCTTACGTGGGTCCTGGGGCATCAAACCGAGGTCCTTTGGCTTTGCAGGCAAATGCCTTAGCCCACATTCATGATATTGTATAGCCACTGTTCTAGTGAGTTCCAGATCATTGCCATTAGGAAACTCCTATTCATTAGCCTAGCAGAGAAAGAGTGTGAGAGAGAGGGTGGGGGGGTGGGAGGGAGGGAGAGAGAGAATGGGAGCACTAGGGCCTCTAGTCGCTGCAAATGAACTCCAGGCTCATGTGCCACTTTGTGTATCTGGTTTTCTGTGGGTACTGGGGAATTGAACTCTGGTCATTAGGCTTTATAAGCAAGTGTCTTAACCACTAAGCCTGGTGTATTTTCTTCTTTCTTCCTCTCTCCCACCCTCCCTCCCTCTTTCTTTCTTTCTTTCTTTCTTTCTTTCTTTCTCTCTCTCTCTCTCTCTCTCTCTCTCTCTTCCTTCCTTCCTTCCTTCCTTCCTTCCTTCCTTCCTTCCTTCCTTCCTTCCTTCCTTTCTTTCTTTCTTTCTTTCTTTCTTTCTTTCTTTCTTTCTTTCTTTCTCTCTCTTTCTTTCTTTTTTTCCTTCTTTCCTTTCTTTCTTCTTTTTGAGTTAAGTTCTCAGTCTAGCCCAGGCTGACCTGGAACTCACTCTGTAGTCAGGCTGGCCTTGAACTCACAGTCTTCCTCCTACCTGTGCCTCCCCCAAGTGCTGGGTTTAAAGGTGGCTCCACCATGCCCGGCTGTAGCTTAGTTCGTACATGGCATGCTGGAAGCGCTGCCTCTTCTGGGACTAATGTCTTCCTGTCCAATTCCAGCCAGGACAAGTGATATGAGTGCTGCCCTCTGAGCCTTGGGGACACAGCTCTGCCCTTGGGATGAGATGGGAAGAATGGGTGGGGGTCTACGGAAAGTCCGTGGGTCTGCCTGTCCCCAGAGCTTTTGCTACACAGACCCGGGAGTGGGTGGAGCTGCCTAGGGTGACCCTGGGCAGACCAGGGAGAGGCAGCAGTGGGGCCTCGGCCTGTAAGGACAGTCAAAGGGACAGGCTGTGCCTGTCAGGAGCAGTGAGCAGCAGCAGGGGTGGAGGTGGTAGGTAACACCTCTCTGTGTCTATCAGATCCATCTTCAGGTATCCAGCCTCCTTCAGGAAGCCAAGACCCAAGCCACGTTGGTGCTGAGCAGTCTAGAGGCACGGCAGGAGTGATGGCTCCAGAGCCCTCCCCAGACAGACAGCATAGCCCTCAGTGGCCCCTCACCCATACCAAGAGGCCCAAGCCTTCCCTCGGGGGAGACTCAACCATGACCTCGGGGTCAGGATGCAGGATCTATACTCAGCTGTCCATGGGGACCAGAAGATGCAACAGAAGCAGAGGGGTGAGGGGCAGGGGTGGGACTCTGTCGGTGGGGGGGGTCTCCTGTGGGCATGCAGCCTGCCACCCTCTTTTCCTGCAGCCTTCACTAAAGTCTGAACACTGAACCTGCCTGGTGTGTTTGGGTTTGGGGAAGGGTCCATGGCTGAGCCTGGGACCGGAGGAAAGGACAGGGGATGCCATGGTCGGTGTGCACTGAGGTGAAAACTGTAGTCCCAGGGTTCCCAGAGGCAGGGGAGGTACCTGTGCTCCATTCCTGGAGGCTCAGAGCACTGGGTTTAGCACAGCATGGGCATCGTGGCAAGAGACAGACACTCCAGAGGGTAGCAGAACTGTCAGTGTGCTGGGCCTGGTGTGGGTACTTTCATCAACTACTGGACAGTTCAGTCCTAGCTACTAGGCAACTCCTTAAGCTACCCTGTGGGTTGCCTCCTTCCTCAGTTATCCATAATTTTTTAAATAAAATATTTTATTTATTTATTTGAGAGAGTGAGAAAGAGAGAGAGAGAGAGAGAGAGAGAGAGAGAGAGAGAGAGAGAATGGCACACTAGGATCTCTAGCCAGTGCAAATGAACACCAGATGCATGTGCCACCTTATGCATCTGGCTTACGTGGGTCCTGGGTCCTTAGGCTTCACAGGCAAGCGCTTAACCGCTAAGTCATCTCTCCAGCCCAGTTACCCATTATTAATAAAATCACCATCCTGCCAGGCGTGGTGGCGCACGCCTTTAATCCCAGCACTTGGGAGGCAGAGGTAGGAGATCACTGAGAGTTTGAGGCCAGCCTGAGACTACATAGTGAATTCCAGGTCCTTCTGGGTTAGAGCAAGATCCTATCTCTACAAACCAGAAAAAAAAAATCAATAAAAAGTTCAAAACAAGAGCTGAGAGATGGCTTAGCAGTTAAGGTTCTTGCCTGCAAACCAAAGGACCCAGGTTTGATCCCCCAGGACCCATGTAAGCCAGCTGCACAAGGTGGGGCAGGCATCTGGCGATTGTTTGCAGTGGCTAGAGGCCTTGGCATACCCATTCTTTCCCTCCCTCTCTCTCTTCTTTATCTGCCTCTCTTAAATAAATAAATAAATAAAATGATTAAAATAGTTCAAAACAAACAAACAAACAAACAAACAAAAAACCACACCACCCTGATGACTTCCAGATGTGCCAGAAAGCTGGTTTTTTCAGCTTTGAGGTCTGAGGCCAGGAGGTGGGTCCTTATGTGGGGACACACAGAGGGCGATTGGATCTTTGTTAGCAGGGGTGATAGTCCACTGTTCTGTGGGTCAGGAGGGGCTGGTGTGTCCAGCAGGTTTAGCATGGAAACCTTGAGTCTCTTCTCACACCCACGACTCCCTTCGGCATTTGCTTGTTAAATTCTCTGTGTTTGCAGGTGGTGTGGGCGGGGGGGGGGCTCCCAAGCTGCTGGTGTTTCAGTCTGCCCCAAGGGATCCCTCATGGCTTTCTGAGCTGCTGGTGTCAGATGTGGGCCCCACTGAGGAGGGGCCCTGGGAGGGAGCAGCCAGAAGAGAATCCGGTATTTCAGGCCGCAGTCTCTTCCTGAGCTCTGAGAACAGAGACAGTGGAGGTCGGTGCCAGGCCCTGTCCTGGGCCCCGAGTCCGCACTGTATCATCCTCATGAGCAGCACAGAAGTGGTCGGAGGACCAGTCTTTCTAGGACAGTCTCCCTTGGCCCCTCCTCAGGCCAAGTGCAGTCTCCAGTAGACCTTCCTACCCAGGTCCTCCAGCCCTGGCCACATCTCCAAACCAGCAACCCATAAGTGGAGTGTCGTCTCAGGAGGGCTGCAGGGCAGCAGAGAAGGTTGGACTAGAACTCTCCCCTGGAGCAGGAGAGATGGCTCAGTGGTTAAGTGAGATTCCTGCACAAGCACTAGGGCCTGAGGGGGCCCGAGACCACCCGAGATTGAATGTCCAGAACCCATATAAACAGCTGGGCATGGCCATGCACGCCTTTAACCCCATCCCGTAGGGGAGCAAGGAAACCTCAGCCTAGTAGGGGCCTGTGATGAGAGGTTTTTTTTTTTTTTTTTTTTTTTTTTGGTTTTCCGAGGTAGGGTCTCACTGTATCCCAGGCTGAGCTGGAATTCACTATGTAGTCTCAGGGTGGCCTTGAACTCACAGTGATCCTCCTACCTCTGCCTCCCAAGGGCTGGGATTAAAGACATGCACCACCATGCCTGGCGATGAGAGGATTTTGATGAGGGCCTGTGGTGAGGGGATTTCTTATATATTTATATACTTTTTATTTTTATTTTCTTTTGGTTTTTTGAGGTAGGGACTAACTCTAGTCCAGGCTGACATGGAATTCACTGTGGAGTCTCAGGGTGGTCTCGAACTCATGGTGATCCTCCTACCTCTGCCTTCTGAGGGCTGGGATTAAAGGTGTGTGTCACCACACCTGACTTTTTAGTTTTTGGTTTAAACTTTATTTTTATTTATTTATTTTATTAAAGAGAGAAAGAGAATGAATGAATGAATGGATATGGGCACACTAGGGCCTCCAGCCACTGTGAACAAATTCCAGATGCATGCGTCATCATGTGCGTTTGGCTTATGTGGGTTCTGGGGAGTTGAACCTGGGTCCTTAGGCTTCTCATGCAAGTTCCTTAACTTCTAAACCATCTCTTCAGCCCGTTTAAAAAATATTTATTTATTTATTTGCAAGCAGAGAGAGATAAATGATGTACAGAAAGGACGGGTGCACTGGGGCCTCCAGCTGCTGCAAACGAACTCCAGATACATGCGCCACCTTGTGCATCTGGCCTTATGTGGACACTGGGGAATCAAACCTGGGTCCTCAGGCTTTGTAGGCAAGTGCCTTAATCACTAAGCCATCTTTCCATCCCCTATCACCATCTTTTAGGAAGTGTTTTTAAACTTACTTTTATTTTATATTTATTTATGAGAGAGAGAGAGAGAGAGGGAGGGAGGAGGGAGGGAGGGAGAAAATGAGTGTGCCAGGGTCTCTAGCCACTGCAAATGAACTCCGGATGCATGCACTACCATGTGCACCTGGCTTACGTGGGATTTGGGAAGTTGAACCTGGGTCCTTAGGCTTCACAGGCAAGTGCCTTAACCGCTAAACTATCTCTCCAGCCCCTAAACTTACTTTAAAAAAATATTTTAGGGCTGGAGAAATGGCTTAGAGGTTAAGGCATTTGCCTGCGAAGCCTAAGGACCCAGGTTCGATTGTTTAGGACTCATGTAAGCCAGATGCACAAGATGGGACATGCATCTGGAGTTCATTTGCAGTGGCTAGAGGCCCTGGTACGCTCATTCTCTCTTTCTCCCCTCCCTTATTATGTCTCAAATAAATAAAAATAAAAATATTTTATTTGGAAGAGAGAGGGGGGCAGATATAGAGAGAATGGGTGCGCCAGGGACTCCAGCCACTGCAAATGAACTCCAGATGTATGCGTCACCTTGGGCATCTGGCTTATGTGGGTCCTGGGGCATTGAGCCTTGACTGGGGTCCTTAGGTTTCACAGGCAAGTGCTTAACCACTAAGCCATCTCTCCAGCCCAAGAAGTTTTATTAAAATTAAGTTTTATTTATTTATTTGCAAGCAGAGAGAGATAGAGAGACAGACAGAGAATGGGCATGCCAGGGCCTCCAGCCATTGCAAACGAACTCCAGATGCATGTACCCCTTGTGCATCTGGCTTACGTGGGTCCTGGGGAATTGAACCTGGGCCCTTTGGCTTTGCAGACAAATGCCTTAGCTGTTAAGCCATCTCTCCAGCACCCCCCTTTTTATTTTTTGGTTTTCCAAGGTAGGGTCTTGCTCTAACCCAGGCTGAGCTGGAATTCACTATGTAGTCTCAGGGTGGCTTTGAACTCACAGCAGTTCTCTTACCTCTGCCTACTGAGTGCTGGGCTTAAAGGCGTGTGCCACCATGTCTGGCTGATCCAACTTTTGAGTAATGTAATTCTCATAAAGCTGAAAGTACTGCTCCATAGCTGTAAACATTACTTAAGGAGAACTAATGGTCTGTCTTGTCACCTTATGTTGTGAACTATAAGGCTCAATAAAAATTTATCCACTACCTTAAAAAATGAAGTCAGGGCTGGAGAGAGTGGTGAAGGCACTTGCCTGCAAAGCCCAAGGACCCAGGTTCTATTGATTCCCCGGTGCCCATGTAAAACCAGATGCACAAGGTGGCGCATGAGTCTGGAGTTCATTTGTAGTGGCTAGAGGCACAAATACATACATACATACATACATAAAATATTTATAAAAATGAAGTCAAGGGAGAATTTGGACACAAACTCAGGCAGGACACTGTGATGACGTGGGAAGCCAAGCCTGGGCTGGCTTCTCTCTGGCCGGCAGAGGGCAGCACTGCCCACACCTCGTAGCTGTACTTCTGGCCTCCAGACTGAGCGGATGAGGCTTTTGTTTCTTTTTCCTTCTGTTTCTTTTTTTTTTCCTTCTACCTCCTTCCCCCCAACATTTAGTTCTGGAATGCAACCCAAGACCTCACGCACACCAGGCAACCCTCTACCACTGAGCCATACCCCAGCCCAGGACAGCAGACGCTAGGCGGCTTAGCTAGAGTTTAGCTGTATAGGTCTGACCCGGAGCCTAGTGTCTGTCCTAGGAAAGCTACGGTTTCAGTGTGGCACCCCCAGAACGAGAAGTGTGATCTGGGATGCGAGCCCGCATTACAAGAGAGTCTATCTGATGGCATCTGTCTTGCCCACCCACCAAGTAACCATCCGTGAGCGCCTCGCTGAAGCCACGGAATAGCTGGGGAGCACCTTGCCTTGGGCTGTGGACTGAGGGGCACCTCGCAAGTACTTGGTGGCGTTATCGGCCTGACGCTGACTGGCAGAGTGGAGTGTGTGTTGACTGGGTACTTGGGGGCAATGTGGGCAGCTGGCAGTGCCTTCCTCTGTGAAGGACAGCTGAGCTGGGTGAGGGAGAGGAGGTTCAGGAAGACGCATGCCTGGGTGAGGTCCTGCTGGCATAGACACTGGGCAGATGGCAGCAGCAGTAGGTTTCAAAGCCTTTATTGGGCCAAGACAAGTGTCATGGGACGCCTCAGGTCTGCCTTCCTGAGCTCAGGGGGGAGGGCCTCAGGCAAGGCCGGTGCGCGCTGGCCAAAAGCCTTGGAAAGGGGCCGCTGGGCAGGTTGGGGGTGGGGTGGGGAGGTAAGGGAGGCTGCGGGTCAGCGGCAGTAGGGTGGAGCGAACGGTTTGGGGGGCTCTGGAGCTCTCTGAGGCGTGAGAGCAGGGTGTGGGTGGGATGGAGAGGCTGGAGGGGCATCCAGGGCCTTGGGTTTGGGGTCCTCCCATCCCGACCTTGGTAGAAGAGGCTCAACATCTGGAGAGCCCCCAGCGCACAGGCCACGTAGGACTGGCAGGGCTGGGCTCCAATTAGCACCACGGAGGGGAGGTCGATGAGGGGTGGGGCTGGGCATTGGGGCGGGGCTAGCAGATCCAGCGGATGAACCTGTCGAAGAAGCTGGGCTGGGCCAGGCTGTCAAAGTCCTTCTCGCGGAAGATGGCCGCCCTGTCGCCCAGGCTGATCTTGGTGAGCACGTCCATGTCCACGTCACTGCCCACGGCGACCACGGTGGGCACCACGTTCTGTTTGCGCATGGAGTGCACCGACTCCTCCAGGCTGTCGTTGCCCGTGACGCCGTCCGTGAGGAACACGAAGGACAGCTCGGCGTGGCGCCGCGCCCCGCTCTGCGCGCCCCGCACCACGTTGTTGATGGCGTGCACGATGCCCGCGCCCACGTGCGAGAAGGAATTGAGGTAGGTGGCACTCTCCAGTGCCTCGTGGATGGCGGTCAGGTTGGCGGTCAGCGGGAAGGCCACCTGGTGCTCACGTTGGCTGCCGTACTGCAACAGGGCCATGCGGGCGTTGAGTGGGTCATCGTCCCTGCGGGCCAGCGTCAGACGCCGGGACACCTCCTCGATGAAGCGCCGCGCCTTATGGAAGTTCTGCTCGCCCAGCCTCTCGGAGCCATCAAGAAGGAAGACGATGTCCACAGGCCGCTGGGTGCACTGGGCCACGTAGAGCTCTGCAGGGGAGATGTGAGGCGGGTGCGGGTGGACAAGGTGGGTGGTGGTCAGGCCAGTACTCAAGTCATCCCTCCACACACTCTACCCATCGAGCCCCGACTGGAGCTTTGAGGTTTCACGTGCAGCCCCTGACGGTGTGTGTGTGTGGGGGGGGGGTGGGGGACAGCAGAGCAGCCCCGGGTGTTGGGACAATGGCCCAGGCTTCACTGGGAGTATCCCCTTATCCCTTCAGAACCTGCTATAGGCTTCCTCTCAAACTAGAGGGCTGGAGACGTGGTCAGAGGCCAGAAGGTCCATCTCCCACTAAGCCCAGTCTTGGCTCTGGCCAGCTATCTGTGGGGTCCCCGCTGGCCCCAAATCCCCATTTCTTGCCCCAAGAATCAGTTGTCTACATAAAAGTCACTGTGTAGTGGGCGGGGGCAGAACCCTCCAGCCTCGAGTCCTGTCTCCCAGGGCCTCAGCCACCATTTGCTCCCGAGCTCCCTAGCCTGGCTGGGCCACATCTGGACCACAGAGAGGAGGCGCCTGTGCGCCCTGGGACTCGCTCTAGCTTTGTTGTATAGTAAGCGTGGGTGTGGTCAGACCCGGACGCATTCCACTGAGCTCCCTGACACTGCCACCAAGAGGGCCCTTCTCCCAGTGGATGGACACCAGTTCTAGACACACTGGACAGCATGGGGGAGGCCAGACCGAGCACCTCGCACACGGTGTCAGAGAGCAGAGGCTGGGGCCTGGCCACCTCCTTATGAGGAGGAGCGAGCCAGGTCCTCGCTGTGGAGGGGGACAGGGTGGGTTTCAGCTTTCCCACACATGCTGCCCCAGCCCCAGGAACTGAACTGAGAATGGCCCGACTCTGGTCACGGACGCCAAGGGTGCCGACGCAGGGCCCAGCGGTCAGGATGCCCACCCCACAGGCCTGTGAGCACAGCTCACCCCAAAGCCCAGCTCCTTGCAGCAATACGTTCAGTTACAAGGTTTAGTTCTCGTAAAACTTTAACAGTGCTCAATACCTCTGAGACGGGGCCTCGAGCTAGAGAGTGCCGGTTGGTAGTGGAGCCTTTCTTACTGAACTTATTAGCTACACATCTTATTCAGAGCCAACTGGCCTTGGAGCCTGTTCAGGGTGTCTAGGAAGTTTTCAGGGGAAGCTAGACTTCCCAGACCCTCAGAACTGACAAACATCCTCACAGTTGTCCCCACAAATCTAGAGGCAGACATGAAGCAGGGGTGGATGCCTGGAAGCTTTTTCTCAACACCCCAACACCTGAGGGGTCTGGAGGAGATGGGGCGCTTCTGTGTTTCAGGAGGGTCCCTTCTTCTACCTGTAATCCACCCTCCCCACCAGCAGGATGTCTGACTCTGCCTGTCCTGGGCAGCAGGTGTGGGATAGGACCCTCCCAGGACGACAGTCTCACCCTGGGCTAGAGGGGTACAGGTGGTAGCAAGAATAGCAGCCCAGCCCACAGTGTGGATCCCCCACCAGGCTCAATACGAACATCTTGAGCTTGCCTTGGAGGTCAATGACCTTACCGTGGGTACCTTGTCATTCCCCTCCCCCACAGAAAGAAAGAGGGCATCTTTACAGTGGCCGAGGGCAGTCAAGAGCCTGCCTGGTGGATACTTCGCCAATGCCACCTCCAGATGCCCAGAGGCCAGGCTGTGGAAACACAGACGCATGCCCATGCATGCTGGCACACAGCTCTGGCGCTTGGACCTAGTGGGAATGATGCTACCTGGGGAGTGTCATGGCACAGAGACTGCGACCCCCACCCCCACTGTTTGCTGCACAGCCCTTTGTCCCCTTCCCGTGCCTTCCTACGGACTAGGAACACGGATGTGCCACCAAACCTATGAGGCTCAATGATGAACGAGTGAGGAGGACCTCCCCAAGTCCTCGGGTTATGTTCTTGCCCAACCTGAGCCCCCCATACAGGACGGCTCTGCTGAAGTGACACCCTAAAGACGCCCACACTGTAACACGGGAGCCAAGGAAGGGCGGCATGTAGGAAAGGAATGCAAAGCAGGATTGGGGTTTCAGCACCTTGGGATGTGAACTTTGTGGGTGCAGGATGGGCCTAAGATACAATCCCTGGTGTCCTTATGAAATGAGGAGGCGTCACAGGGACACAGAGAGAAGGGGCCATGGAAAGATGGCGGCGGCGCTGGGGTGAGTTGGGGGAGGCAGGAGGGTCCCAACAAAGAGCCTTAAAGATGTTAGATTCTAGGCTTCGGGCCTCAGGACTGAGAGTGTGGGTCTGGGCTCGCTGAGGCTGCGGCTTGTGGTCACTCTAGGAAGCTAGAAGCAGCGGGGGGTCAGCCCTGGCTGTTTGCTCATGGTGGCCCCCGGGGCTTTAGCAGAGCGCCCGTGCTGACTCTGGGTCCCCTGTGATGTCCCTGTGCACCAGCTTAAAGGTGTCAATGAACAGCTGCGTCCAGTCCTGCCGCTCGAGCCCCGTGGCGAACTTGGCCCGCTCCGCAGTGTAGACCATCACAGCCACCAGCTGGGAGTAGGCAGTTGGACTTTGCGTCAATTCCGTGGCGTTTAGCAGCTGCTGGATCAGGGGGATGGTCTTGGGGAAGGTGGGGTCTGGACCCTCTTCCGTGCGGAGGAAGGTAACCGGGGGCTCACTGCCAGGCCACGGTCCATCTGCAAGGGAGCGTCCAGAGAAGACTTTAGGGGCTGCGGTGGGCACAGCTGGCCTCCTCGGGCCTCACGCAGATGCCAGAGAGCAAAGCGAAGAGTTGCTGCGGAGCCCGTGGAGGCTGCGTGGAGATGCGGGGGGCAGAGTCTGGCCCGGGCAAGAGGCAGGCAGGGGTGAGGGGAGCTGGCAACATGCAACACAGCCCAAGAGACCAGGCCTGGCGACAGCTTCAAGGCCACCACAGACTGAGGGAAATTCAGTATAGAGTAGGTCTGTCCAAGCCCCAGATGCAGCAGCAAGCTGCTTCTACCAGCTCAAGGCTGCATCCCTGGGGAGAGTCAACCGCAGAAGTGTCGGAGGAAGACATTCACGGCTCTGGCCTTTCCCGACACGAGACCTGCCAGGCCCGCTACCCGGAGGCCTGAGAGCAGACACGGGTGGCCTCCTGCCCTGCCACCCTCCCCTCTCCAGCCCGCAGTGCCTGTTGGGAGGTGGGGGTCCTGACTCCATGGGGCACCTTGGTCAAACTTGCTTCTGGTGAGAGGAAACCCAGGTTCCTAAGACAAGAGCAGCATTCACGCCCTTGAGCCTCCCTCAACACACTTCATCCCCTGAAAGCTCTTGAGTTTTATCTTGTCCTCTCTGCTTAGGGCTTGCTGAAATCTTTCTTTCTTTCATTCATTCTTTTTTTTTTTTTTCTTTTTTTCTGAGGTCGGGTTTCACTCTAGTCCAGGTGCTGACCTGGAATTCACTACAAAGTCTCAGGGCAGCCTTGAACTCACAACGATCCTCCTACCTCTGACTCCCAAGTGCTGAGATTAAAGGCGTGTGCCACCACACCCAGCTTCGCTGCAGTCTTTCCTACTGAGCTTATCACTGTCAACTTTGTTCTTACGACCTGGAGCTGCTCTGACACCCTCAGTTGACCCCATGGTTGATACTATTGCTGGTCACCACAGAGTGACCAGGCCTTTGTGTGGACAGGGCTATCTGGCCTAGAAGGTAGGGGTTGGGCCACAGTCAGGAGTGCCACCTGGTACCATGTTTGCATCAGCAATGCCAACAGGATGCTTACCCAAGACGTTGGAAAAGTACCGTCTAAGGTTATATCTGCATAGTATCCCCTGGTCACCGTGTGTAATTTATCTTAAGATTTTTACCCAGTGGTAAAGGAGAGTGAGCTTTATAAGGTCAGCAGAGAGGGCTTAAGGGGAGAGGGACGTGTGAAGGGGACCCAGGAGGGGTGTCATTGTGGTCTGTGGGGTTCTGATTCCTTGGGGCAGGTCAAGCACCCTCCAGTGTGCCCACAGGGAGAATCTGCCTGATCCATGGACTGGCCCTGGAGCCCACTGCACCTTGAAGCCAATGTCACACTGAGCAAGCCACACACAGATGTCACAAGACAAGAAGATGCATCCTGACAGCTCTGAACACAGAAGCGAACCCTCCACAAGACATGAGCGGATCGATTCCAACAGCGCTTATCAGAGCTATGCCCCGAGCAAGGGTTCTGCCTCAGGTACGCAGGGCTTGACCAGCATTAGAAAGTCAACACGTGTGACCATCTCACTGCGACCGCTAAAGCCTCACGCAATCACACCGGCTGTGCGGAGAAATCACGGGACTAGACGCAACATCCTTCTTCCCCTGATGAAAACACTCAGCAACGAAGAGACAGAGACTTCCGAAGCTCCAGAGAGACAGACACACGAACTCACAGCTGGCGTCACACTTGGGTAGAGACTTGCATCTTTCCGGCAGTGATCAGGAGCAAGGCCAGGTTGCTGGGCTGGGGGTCCAAGGTCTGGCTTCTGTACCCGTGGGCTTGAGCTGTCTGTGGTCTCAGACCCTGGCTGCAGCCTAAGCCTACTCAACTCCTGCGTAGTGTTGCGTTGGAGCTGACCACCGCCACCCACGGAAGGTGCAGCTCACCTGCGAGCCTGACCAAGACCTCGGGAGCCAGGGCAGAGGCCTGCGGCTGGCGAGGTCTCAGCGTAGACCCAAGCCCCTCGCCTGCCGTAGTAGAGACCAGATCGGCACTCTGGAGCCAGTGTCCCGAGGCCCACACGATCCTCCCCAGACAACTGCAAGACCGAGGCCGTTTCCTCGGTAACGGTCTCTATCCACATACTAAGAGCCTGGGCTGGAGAGATGGCTTAGTGGTTAAGGCGCTTGCCTGCAAAGTCAAAGGACCCAGGCTTGATGCCCCAGGACCCATGTAAGCCAGATGCACAAGGTGGTGCACGTGTCTGGAGTTTGTTTGTAGTAGCTGGAGGCCCTGGCACGCCCATTCTCCCTCCCTCTCTCTCTCTCTCTCTCTCTCTCTCTGTGTCTTTCTTTTCCTCTCTCTCTCAAATAAATAAATAAAAATAAGATATTTTAAAAAATAAAGCTACATATGGTGACATATGCCTTTAGTCCCAGTACTTGGGAGGCAGAGGTAGAAAGGATCACCAAGAGTTTGAGGCCACCCTGAGACTACATGGTGAAATCCAGGTCAGCCTGGGCTAGAGGGAGACCCTACCTCGAAAACAATACAATACAAAACAAAAGACCTTAGCCCTCTAGTCCACACGGCCCCTTCCCTCAGGTGGCCTGGCACCAGTGGACCCGTTCAGTGTGCCACCTTGTCTCTCTGTGGGAGGGGCCGAGGGATGGCAGAGAGTTGGCGAGCAGATGAGGGAACAGAGCGCAGGCCGGGCACCACGGCTGGCTGGGGCCCATCTGCGCAGCCGCCCTGCCATCCAGAGCTGCTCCTGGGAGGAGACGGGGCTGGCTGAGGGGGAGAGAGATTGGCTCCCGAGGCCCCAGGGCACCTTTCTGAGGGCGCTGCCCAGTCACTGACGGGAGCCTGCAGCACAGCGAGGAACCTTGCCACCCTCCCAGCCTGGGGCGAGGCAGTCCCAGCTCGAGCCTAGAACCACCAGCGCCACAAAGGCAGCCACAGGATTAGAAACAAGCGGGTTGGATTGGCTGGCATCATTGTGCTTGCCTCTGATTTCCTGCATCAGTCGTTTTGCCCATGGAATCTGAGCTTCGTACCCAGGGTGGACCAGACCCTGGGAGACGGACAGCTCTGGCTGTGTCTGTCCGTCTTCCAACCCCGAAGGGTGGGGAGGCCAACCGAGGCTCTCTGGGTGCTGAAACGCCTCTGAGACCAGCATCTAAGAGCCAAGCACAGTCAGCCCACGCCACTGCTGCCTCCCAGCTCAAGCCAGAGTGAATCTCAAGGGTTCCTCCCTAAGGAGATTCCTCCCCAGCAGCATGCCCTTGAGGCTGCACAACCCCTGTGGTAGCTTTGGCCTCTAGGACAGGAAAGACCTGGGGGCTCCCCGGTACTCTGGGTGGTGGGGGGCTCTGGGCTCCCGTGTTACCTGTTTGACAGGGAAGCTCTGGGCACACAATCTGGGGATCTGGAAGAGAGGAGAGAGGCCGGTTGCCCATCAGTGCCTGTTGGACCACCAGTGGCCACTCGCTGCTGTCCCAGGGTCCAAGGGCCTGGGTCCCAGCACTCACCCGGGCACAGAACGTCCTCCATGTCATCGATGAACTTCTCGGCCACCAGGTCTGAGAAGAGGGTCATGTTGCGCACTTGCTGTGGCTTGTCACAGGCTATGGAGTACAGGTTCTCGCTCTCGTGCCGCTCATGGAACATGTCGCCGATGCCGATGGCTGTCACGGTGACGTCGCGGTCACACAGAGCCCGGAGGTTGAGGTCATCGTCACGGGGGTCGTGGCGTCCGTCCGTGATGACCACCGCGAACACTCGGGTCTTCTGGCGCCGGCTCTCCTTGATGAGCTGGTTGTAGGCGAACTTGAGGGCGGAGGGCGTCCAGGTGCCGCCAGCAATCCACTCGAGGTTCTTGACGGCCTCCTTGAAGCTGGACAGGGAGTTGACTCGCTCGTCGTCCAGCCGGATGGCCTCGAAGGTGCCCTCGTGGCTGTACTGAACCACACCCACACGTGTCCCTGCAAGGGCACCGCAGTGTGAGTGGTGTCTTCAGAGCCACCACACAGGTCAGGGCTCGGCCACCTCTAACCTGGTATCAGGAAACTTGGCAAAGCCAAAAGCCTGGCACCCTAGCCACCCCCCCTGACCTGTCTCGGACTTGGGGTCCTTGGCAATGGCGCCCAGTCTGTTGACCACATTGATGACGAAGTTCTTCTCCAGGGTGAAGTTGGTATAGCCGATACTCTCGGAGCTGTCGATGACGAAGACCACGTCCAGGGCGCCACAGCGCTTTTCGCAGTCTGGGGGCAGGTGGCAAGTTCAGCAGGCACAGAATGTGGGGGCCCAGGGTGCCGGGCCAGTGACGCTGTCGCTGACCGTGGCCCTGTACACTCAGGCTCCCCGCGGCCGCGCGCACACCCCGACGTGCTGGTCTAACTCACCACAGCATCCGCAGGTCTCCCTCACGTAGGTCATGACGTCACATTCCTGCAACACAGCGCGGGTGGGTGTGTTCAGGCAGGGGCACCTGCTGGGCACTGGAGGGCTTCTGCAGGGGTCCCAAGCCCTGACGTCCGCGTCCACATGTGGAGCAGAGACGAGGGAGGGAGGCGGGAGGCGTGTACTCTGTCAACCTTATATTCTGACTTGCCCTGCCAGCCTCACCTCTGCTGATCTTGCCCATGCCAGCCTCACCTCTGCTGATCTTGCCCTCTGACTTTGCCCTGCCAGTCCCCTGCACTTGCTGCTCTTCTGAAATCTTAGGATAAAGAAGGATGCTTCTGGGCTGGACAGATGGCTCAGCAGTTACAGAGCTTGCCTCCAGAGCCTAATGACCCTGATCAAATCCCCAGGACCCATGTAAGACAGATGCTCAAGGTGGCACATGCATCTGGAGTTCATTTGCAGTGGCCAGAAGCCCTGTCACGTCCATCCCTTCTCTCTCTTTACTTTCAAATAATTATTTTTTTTTAAAAGTAGGATGCTTCTAAGGAGGGACAGAATCCGATCTGGGTGACACCTACCGTGAGGCCTGGGTCTCCAGGGGGGCCGGGCTCTCCCTGAGGATGAAGGACAACAGTGAGAGGTGAGAACTGGGCTCCCAGTACCCACACCCAGTGCACACTGCCCCCCCCCCATGCCACCAGTGCACACGAGCCTGGCTGGCCCAGGGCTGTGGACAAAGGGACAGAAGGGCTTACCTCAGGTCCTGGGATTCCTCTTGGCCCCCGAGGGCCGGGCTCACCGGGAGGACCAGGGTCAGCCTGAGGAGACAGAGAGGTGGGCTCAGTGAAGTGTGGGCTGGACCCTGCACCCAGGAGTCTTGCTCTCCCTGCCCCTTGGACCCTGCCTGGGTGGCACTTGCCCTTGCCCTGAGTCTGGCACCATTGCAGAAGACGTGTGGGCTCCAAGCGCGCTCAGCTACCACTGTCAGAGCCTGGCCTTCCCGAGAGGGAGGCCCCGCTGAGGACAGTCCTGGGACAGCTTATGGTCACTCGTGGCTACTCTGACCCATGCCCACGTCTCACTCACCTTCACAATCCTACCCCACCCCTCCACCCCCACGTCCACTTCCACCCTCACCAGCCTCCTGGCCCTGTCTGTGCAGTCTTGATCTCGCTGCCCGCCGCGCACCAGAGGCCCTGCTGCAAACCCAGGCCAGTGCTAGGGAAAGGCGGCTGGAGATGCCATGGCCGAGTTCGTGTCAGTGAGTGAAGTGACCGTGGCTGAGAGTGGAGCAGATGGGGCTGAGGGTGGCGTGAGGAAGGACAAGAGGATGTTGGGAGATGCCCCACCCCACCCCTGGGCCTGCTCTCCTCTTCCCATGCAGGCTCAATGTCCTTGTGGGGCTCTCGGGCCCTCGCCGCGCTCTGGCCTGGTGGGTAGGATGGCGGTACTCACAGGCTCTCCCTTGTCCCCCTTCCTGCCGGGCGCTCCTTTCAGGCCAAAGTCTCCGCGGCCTCCCTGTGACACAGATGGCTTGTCAGTCCTGGGAGAGGGGCATGTTCCCACCCTGCCCCGTGAGAGCTTTCAGGGTCTACCGGGGACATGGAGGTGACCTGGAAGCAGTCTGGGGTCTGTTAAGAGTGCCAGCTTTTGGTTTGAAAGAGACATGGACAGGGAAGCTGCCACCATGTGGCTTGGCCTTGGGCAGGGGGTAGAACCACAGAGATGATGTGTGGGATCCCTACAGCAGCTATGGCACGCAAAACCACCACCACCCCCAGCAGGAAAAAGCCGGGCAGGGAAGGACCCTCCCACACCCCAAGTACCTCCGGGCCTGGTGGGCCGGGCTCGCCTTTTTCTCCCTGTGAAGCAAGCAAGGTCCAAAGGGTTGATCAGTCATAGACCCCAAGCCTGGCAGCAGGTGGGGAAGGTGGCCCACTGCTCCTCACGGGTTTTCTGGGTATCAGGATTCATGCAGGAGGGCACGCGCCGCGTCATACATTCTGACCCACGCTGTCCCCACTCCGTGAGCCCTTCTCATACGGCTTCCCCGTGAGGGAACCCCTGCCCGAGCCCATGACTTACGGGTGTCCCTCGGGGTCCCGGGTAGCTGAATCCGGGTCTGCCAGGATCTCCCTGGAGTGAGAGGCTGAGTCAGTTGGAATGAGTGATGGGGGGCAGGGCCTAAACGACACTGACCTGGCCCAGGGCTTGGCACTGTGAGCCGTAGCTGTGGGGTTTCTCCTGGGCATGGCCCATGGGCCAGGTGGGCCAGGGGCTGTGTCCCACACTATGTCCACAGGACTGCCCACCCCTCTGGTCCTCTTGTGGGGAAGGACTTGCAGTCCTCTGTGCCGGCTGATGACGGAAGACGGGCTTGACTTGGCTGCCCCCGTCAGTCCCCCTGGGAGCAGGAGGCTCAGCCGAGGCCCCTTGCCCACCCCAAGGCTCCAGGCCGCCCTCTTGTCACCTGCCTCTCGTGCACGTTGACAAGCAGATTCTCTGAACCCCACCCTATCCCCCCAGAGGATGGGGAAGTACCTTGGGGCCCGGCTGTCCTGAGTCTCCACGGGGTCCAGCGTCACCGGGGTCTCCCCGTGATCCCTAAGGACAGAGGGGAATTCGGGGTTGGCCTGTGATGGTGATGACCTAACCTGCTCCCGACCAGCTCTGAGGAGATAGGAGGTTCCTGCCCTTGGGCCACCACCTCTTTGGGGTACATGAGGTCCCACTGCCCTCTTTGCTCTGGGGCTGGTGGCAGGCAGCCGGACGGAGAATCCTGCAGGTCTGGAGTGGGGGGGGGGTCACGGGGCACAGTGGGGAATGCATTGGAGTTGCACAGCGGGTTGGGCGTAGGTGAGGGGCTGGAAAGCAGGAGGCTGCTCTGGCCTTGGGACTCCAGGCGTCCTGCTACTGACCTGCTTCCCAGGCTCTCCAAGAGCCCCCTGGGGACCTCTGGGCCCAGGCAAGCCTCGGTCTCCCTGCAAAGGAAGGGGATAAAGGTGGGGTGCTCAGCCTGGGCAGTGCACCCGAGAGACACGCTGTCAGTCCTGTGGGCGCTGGGGCTCGGGGTGGGGGTGGGGCAGCAGCTGCATTGTCCTTCGCTGGCGTCACACCTGTCCTGCTGTGGTCAGCTTGGGCGGGGCAGGCCATCCCACCCACCTCCAGCCTTTCCACCTCCCAACTCATGTACCTTGGCTCCTTTGTTGCCAACTTCTCCTGCGAGGCCCCGGGGCCCCTCAGGGCCAGGGTCTCCCTGTGAAAAGACAGGTCTGGTCATGTCTCAAGTGAGTTGGTGTGGTGGGCATATGTGTGTGTGTGTGGGGGGGGGAAGAGCAGGAGGTCATTTAACCCACTGGGGACGGAGACCCCAGCTTTTCCATGGTGATGTTGGAACGGTGCTGTCCTCTCCGTAGCTCTCATCCCCACAGACCACCAGCCTCACAGGGCCCCTGAGGCCATAGCGTGGGGGCAGAGATGGCTGAACTCAGGAGGAAGGATGTTCGGCACCACCTGTGGCGTGGAAGCCACGAGGGGCTACAGGACGCTGCAGAGGGCACTGTGGGGCGCAGCCTGGGTAGCTGTGTATGGAGACGCAGGGTGAATGACGCCCCTCCAGAGCCTTTGGTGTGTGGGGGGGTTGGGAGTGGGAATCCTGCCCTTCTGCTCCCTGCCTTCTCAGAGCCCACAGAGGCCGATCCCGGCCAGCAACAAGTCCTTGGGAGTCTGCTTTCCTGGTGGAGGAGGCTGGGGTTGGCCCTCTGGCTCCCCACAGGGCAACTCACCTTCTCCCCCTTGGGGCCATCACTGCCTGGGCCGCCCTTGGTTCCAGGGTCTCCTCTTCGCCCCTGTAGCGAACAGGCATGTTGGTGGGGGAGAGGTGGCCCCTCAAAGTCCCTGTGAGTCAGGTCCAGATCCTCCGGGGTGTTCATGCCAGCTATGTGGAGCCTGACTCTGTTCTCCCAGGATGTTGGGGGCCCTGAGCCTGGGCTCCTTTTGAAAGGCCTGGGCCTGTAGGCTTCACCCCCCACCCCTGCTTCCGTGTCAGTTTTGTTCCAGTCAGAGAGGTGGTGGGTGGGGACTCCTGGTCAGTCGGTAGGTTCTGGCCAGCAACTGGAACTTAGCTTGGACTATCAGTGTGGTCATTCCCACGTGCTCCCTGGCTGGGCCTCCTCACTGCCTCCCAGCTGAGCATCAACCCAAAGATGGGGTTAACTGAGTTCAGATCTGGGGTTGCCCTACAGGGAGGGAAGGGGCAGAGCTGACCGGGGGCGTGGGGTTCTGTCTGGCTTCGAGTGTTACTTATCAGTGGCTCTTCAGCCCTGGTGCTCACTGGGGGCTGCTGCAGAAGACCCCAGAGCAAGGGGCACTAAGGCAGATGTGGCTGGTTGGCAGGCTGGAGATCTGGGGTCCGTGGGAGCAAAAAGTGAACTCACAGGCTCGCCTTTGGGTCCACGGGGTCCAGGCCCACCCTTGGCTCCTTTAATGCCTGGACTTCCAGGGGCTCCATTGTTTCCTTGGTAACCCTATGGAGGGAACGGACAACTCAATCATGGTGGAAGAATGACCAAGAAAGGTTCAACTGCTGGCTGTCTTCCAGTGGCATCTGTTTGCCTTGGCACACGCAGGTCGCTAGCCTCGTGTCCTCCCATGTTTAGGGCAGCCGTGTTCAGGGTTCCCCTGGCAGTGGGGGGCAGAGGGGTTGGCACGTGCTGGCTCACACTCGCTCAGTTCTTCCTGTCCTTTCCCCACAAATACGAGGACATAGGCCAGGGTGGACAGTGTCTGCCAATGGTACTCACCTTGCTTCCCTTGTCTCCGGGGTCTCCTGGGGGCCCCCTGCGTCCCGGACGGCCAGAATCTCCCTGGAAGGGGGAGGGAAGTCAGCTGCTGATCCTGCAGCGGCAAGAACTCAGACGCCCGGCAGTGGGGTGGGGCCCAAGTGGATCTGAAGGGCACATGGCTCCCTCCATGTTCCCCATTGTTCTTGGAGCACCCAGGATGCTGGTCATGCTAGGGAGGACTCTGCCAAGATGCCTGAGCACCAGCCCATGAGCCAGGCACGAAACTCCTGGACCCTCGGGCACAGGCCCTTGGAGACAATGGAGCACGCCCAGGTTGCACAAGGGCTCAAGGGTAACGGGAGGTGGAGGCACGGGGGAACTTCAGGTCTGGGCTCCCAGAGAAAGGCTGCCTGTCCTGTGGCCATGGGTCTAGGCCCCAGAGCCCCAGAAGGCAGGGACCACAGTGCCCAGAGTGCCCACAGAGCAGCTCTGCAGGGAAGGTGAGTGAGCTGTGGTGCCTGAGGCTCTGGATAGCAGGGGGAGGCCCTCTGTGTTAGGGTTCACAGCCTGAGCCGACCCCTCTTCTGAGCTGGGGCAGGGAACCCTGGCACAAGGACTCCTGACGGTGGTCACCTGACCCACTCCAGGGCTGCATCTGGCCAGGTCCCTACCTTGGCACCTTGGTCTCCTTGCTCGCCTGGACTTCCGGCTTCCCCTGGATACCCATCGGGGCCCTGAGGGAGAGGAGCAAGACTGGTCTCTGGGCTCCTGTCGAGCACCACCACAGCCAGGCTTTGCTCCCCAGGAGCCGCAGGTTCCCATCCTCTGGTTGCCGCTCTCAGAGGCACAGCCCACGCTCACTGTGAGGTTCTGGCTCAGCAAGACCCTTGCCCACAACTGGCCCCCGTGAGTGCCCTGAAACTCCAGGGCTGCCCAGGGCTGCCCAGGGCCAAGCACTCCCCATGGCTCAGTGGGTGACCCATGGCTGCCCAAGCTCACGAGGGCATACTGTCATGTCATAACCCCCCACCCCAGCCCTAGCTGAACCCCAGGCTGAGGTCAGGGAAAGTCAAAGAAGGCCTGACTGGGATAAGGAATCCATGTGACACGCTTCCAGCCCTGCCTGGCCCCCGCGTCCTCTGGAGCAAGGTTTAACGTGACAAGCCGCAGCAAGGACACTGAAGCCACTTACCCGGTTTCCAGGGTCTCCCTTGCAGCCAGGAGGCCCGATGCGGCCCAGCTTGCCCTGAATGGAGGAAGGGACAGGAAGAGATGCCACTGCACAGTGGGGCTGAGGGCGGCGTGGTCGGGCACGTGGCTGAGGGGTGACTCCCAGATGCCTCATCTGGTCCTCGGACCGGGCCAGGCTCACATGTGTGGAACCCCTCGCCCCATGTGCATGTGTGGGCACACGTTTGTGCATGGGCACCTGTGTGCGCGTGCCCATGGGCATGCATGGGTGCATACGTGCCAGTGCCTGTGTCTGCCAGGAGGGTCACTCTACCTTCTGTCCATCTGTTCCATTTTTGCCAGCTAGGCCAGGGGCTCCCTGGAAACGGAAAGGTAGGTAAGGGTATCCGTGAGTGCCAATCCTTGTTCCCTCTAAGCAGCCGTGTCGGGGCGGGGGAGGGGGTGGGGAGGCACCCACTTTGCCCAGCTTACCTTCCTGCCATCGGCTCCAAATTCACCCTGTATAGGAAGGAAGCCAGGCGTTAGTGGAGTCTCCAAGCAGTGTGGTTACTGTGTTCTTTGGGGCGCAAGTCAAAACTTTAGGCCCAAACATTAAGCCAGAAGAACGCCCCCTCCCAGAATCCTGCCTCCAAGGTCTGCCAACAGGCTGCTGAGCTGTCAGGCGGGGAAATGGCCATCCGTGTCCTGCCCAGTGCCACTACTCACCTTCTCTCCTTTGAAGCCAGGCACACCCTGAGGACACAAAGAAGGGTCAGTGTTGGGAGGGGCGGGGCGGCGCAGGCGCAGTGAGGCCTGGAGAAGCCCCTGGGAGGGGCGGCTGCGGCCCGGCAGCCAAGGGCTCACCCAGTGGCTGGGTCACACCTGGAAGTCGTTATGGGGGTTCGGAACACATGGTGGGGTTCAGGTCAGGCCAGGCATGCATGGAGTTGCTTCTTTTCTTTGGGGGGGTGCGGGGAGGAAGGGGTGGGCTACAGGCATTCCCAGAGGGTGCGTGGGTCTAATCCCACTCGCCCTACCCCTGGATAGGGATAGGGTTGATGGGCACTTACCTTGGGTCCTGGGAATCCGATGGGGCCTTCAATGCCTGGATCCCCCTGTGGAGGAAAAGCAAAGATCTCAGAGGTGATCTCAGCCCTGGGTGGGGGGAGGGTGGTCGAGGTTGGGATCGGGATCTTACCTGTCGCCCCTTCTGCCCAGGCTCTCCGGGCTCGCCCATGTTGCCTTTGGCACCCTGAAAGCAGAGGACAAGGAAAAGGGTAAACTGAGGCAGGGAAGAAGAGTGGGTGGTCAGGTCCCTGTCAGCTCCTGTGAGAGGCAGCCCTGCAAAGAATGCTGGTTTTGCACCACGTGGGGACATCTTAGAGTCGGATCAGCTGCCCCTGAGGGCCCATGTTGACCCTCTCTCTTCTGAGCCCTGATGGACAGCTTCCATGGACCCACCCTGAAAATAGGGCCACAGCAGCTTCTGGGGTGTGAGTGTCAGTACCAGCCTATGGACCTCAGCCATAGCCACAGGACACTGGACACTGGACACTGGACACTGGGCTCTGTCCTCCAAGGCCTGTGTACCACTGAATGGGGTGGGTGTGGCTGGGTGTGACTTGAAGGAACTTCAGAAATACTAAAGCTTCAGAAAACCACATAAGGGTTTAAACAGCAAGGCTCTGGAAGGCTTAATCCCTGGGGATTAAAAAGTTTTAGGTATACGGTATAGAACTCTATTAAATATATCTACTTATTAATGTCTTTCCAATTTAAGTATAAGAGGGGCAGGGGAGAGGGGTGTACTTATTAAGAAGGCACAGGAGGGGCTGGAGAGATGGCTTAGGGGTTAAGGCGTTTGCCTGTGAAGCTAAAGGAACCAGGTTCAATTCCCCAGTACTCATGTAAACCAGATGCACAAGGTGGCATATGCATCCGGAGTTTGTTTGCAATGGCTAGCGGTCCTGGTGCACCCATTCTCTGCCTCTCTCTGTTAAATAATTTTAAAAAGAGGGTAAAGGAAAGTGACAGAGGAGCGCTCAGCACTGCAATATCTCTATCACACCTTCCAAGGCTCAGGGTCCATTGCGGAAGAGGTGGCGGAAAGAATATAAGAGCCAAAGGAAGGGTTGGACTCCTTACAACGTGCTCCTCCAGACACAAAATGGCTGGATATCCATGACCTCACAGTGCCTGACACTACCTACACAAGACGATCACAATAGGAGGAAAAGATCATGACATCAAAATAAAAGAGAGACTGATTGAGAGGGGGAGGGGACATGATGGAGAATGGAGTTTCAAAGGGAAAGTGGGGGGAGGGAGGGTATGACCATGGGATATTGTTTACAATCATGGAAGTTGTTAATAAAACAATTATTTAAAAAGAGGGTAAAGGAGAGAATGGGGAGGAGAGTGTGCAGAGACGGGCGGGGGCCATGGTGTGCTGCGGCTGTGTCCTGTGCCGAAGCCCCCTTGGCATTCACCACCAGGACACGGTCACTGCCTGCTGAGTGGCCGAGGGTGTCTCTAATGGCCGATTTCATTCCCGACTGTGGTGCCTGGCAGTGCTTGCTTCTAGTACCAGCAGAAGGCAGGGCAGACGCGGGGAGAGCGGCCGGTGCTTAGGAGATGGCTCGTCCGCAGCCCAGTGCCTGCTCTCCCCTTGTCGGTCTCTTCTCCCTCTCTGCCTGTCTTCGTGGCTTTTGGCAGACACAAATTGTTGGGGTTTCAGACACTTGTGGTAGTGAAGTTCAGAGGATTTCATTTTATACGGCTTTATTGTCAGGACGATGCCTAGTGACCACATAAGCGGAGTTTTCAATGAGCCGGAAAGTGGATGCCTCACACCCATCAGAGACCATGCTACTCACAGCAGTGCACCTGGGGTTTTATACACTTGAAGGTGCTTGCTCACTTTACACAAGTGTTTTAGTGGCACAGCTTAACACATTAAAACAAGTTCCTATTCTATTCACAGTGCCATTTAAAAGGCAATAGAGAGGGCTGGAGAGATGGCTTGGTGGTTAAGGTGCTTGCCTGTGAAGCCTAAGGACCCAGATTCGGTTCGCTAGGTCCCAGGTAAGCCAGATGCACATGGTGGTGCATGCATCTGGAGTTCATTTGCAGTAGCTAGTGACCCTGGCACTCATTCTCATTTTCTCTCTCTCCCTCTGTCTATCTCTAATAAATAAAAAAAAATAAAAGGCAATGAAGAAAAATAATAATTGTATTTTCTCCGGGTTTGGAAAGGCTGGGACAATCCACTGCCCAGCTGACCTCTAATGCAGTGTTCATGGGCCTTCGTGCAGTGCAGCCCTGTGGGTCTCTGGGTGTGTGTGCGTGTGTGTGTGTGTGCGTGTGTGTGCGTGCATGCGTGCGTGCGTGTGTGTGTGCTGTCTGTGTGTGTGTTTGTGTCTTACCTTCTGTCCGCGGTAGCCTTTCGGGCCAGGAGGTCCAGGAATCTCTAGGCAGCTCACTTTGTAGCACTGAAAGGAGGTGGACAGGCAGCAGGTCAGGTCAAAAGGACAAGTTCCCATTGGGGTAAAGGCTGGAGACACTGTAGTGAGGGGCTCTCTGGAAGTGACCCCCAACTCCCATCTACACTAGGGCCGGGATGAGAGAGCAGACACTTGGGGTACTGGGCAAGTGGACAGCCAGTGTCCGGTCAAGCCTTCTAGCCAGGTTTCAGGGAGGGCAGGCTGAGTTAAGGAACAATAGCTAGCGACAGGGCTCAGCGTGCTGGCCCCAAGTAGGCACCATCTGCATAGAGGGCTTACCGTGCCATGCTTGTGTCTCCTCTGGGAAAAGGCATGCTACTACAAAGCCTCGGGGTGGGGGGACCTTGGGGGCCTACTCTCCTTTCCTGTGGCGACACAGGGTGGGCACACAGCTCCCTGTCTGGATTGGACAGAGCTCCCCAGCCTGCAGCATGACCCTCAACCCCTCCACAGGGAGCCCACTCAGTGGATGGCCCCAGTGCTGGGTTCTGGGGACTGAACAATCTGGTTTTGGCCAGTAGCCCTTCGTCCAAGTTCAAGGGTATTCAGGTCCAACAAGGCAGGTGGACCTCATTCCCCTGCTGTTCTAGTCTTCTCAAGATCCTGGAGGACCAGGAGTGCCATGTGGTCCCCTGCTGGGTCAGCAGCCTCGGCTGCCAGCGGGTGGGACAGGCTGGGCTGGAGCGACAGGGCCACTCACCTCTCCATAGGCTTCATGTTTCTGCAGAAAAGATAGAAACTTGGGTTAGCGGGGCGTGGTGGCGCACGCCTTTAATCCCAGCACTCGGGAGGCAGAGGTAGGAGGATCGCCTTGAGTTCAAGGCCATCCTGAGACTATATAATGAATTCCAGGTCAGCCCGGGCTAGAGTGAGACCCTACCTTGAACAAACAGACAAACAAACAAAAAGTAAACGTGGGTTAGCCTGAGCCTGGGGACCCATGCGCCACACCCAGGGTCTGGGGGGGGGGTGCTGGTTATAGAAACAAGAGGACTTGGGCTTTTCACCTCCCTCAACCTCCTCACAGAGGGGTGCCGGTGGCCCGGTTGCTGCCACACTGGACGGTGGCCACAGGCTGTGCCCCACCCAGCTGCTCACCATGACCTTGATGATGCGGTTGATGGTGTCCTGGTCGATGTCTGTGGAGTCAGGCCGCATGGTGGCGTAGTTGTTGCGGTAGAGCTCGTGCGGGGTGTTGGCGATGTCCCTCAGACCCTGCTCGTTCAGGTTCCGGTTGGGAGCCACGGCAAAGAGCCGGATGCCCTCCTCTCGGGCGCGCTCCGCCTGCATCTTGATGCCTCCGCACGGGCTGCCCGTGACGTGGCCGTCGGTGATGACCACGGCGAAGTTGACCACGCCGCGGCCCACGTGCTGCCGTATCTGCTGCGTCATGTTGGCCAGCGCGCAGTCGGTGAAGGTGCCCCGGCGGAAGGAGCGAATGCTCTGCAGGCTCTTGGTGAAGGAGGCCCGGTCACTGCCGGGCGGGCTGAACACCTCCACCTGGTCGGAGAAGTGCAGGCCACCATAGCGCCAGCTGAGGGCCACCTGGTCCAGGTAGAACTCGTTCTGCAGCTGGCTGATGAACTGAGGCACGAACTGCTGCATGTGGTAGAGCAGGCTGTCCGTGGGGGACTGCATGGCCACGCTCTCGGAGGTGTCCAGCACGAAGTACACGTTGACTGGGCAGTCGGCCTTTTCTAGGGAGACATTGGATCCATCATGACCTGTCCAGGGCTGCTGGGGTGGCCCCCCCCACCCTTGAATGTCAGCTCACAGCTCGAGAGTCAAGGTCCCACCCAAGTACCTGGGCAGTTGTTGTTCCTCTCAGAAGTGGAGATGTCAGGTGAGATGACCTCCTGTTGCTGGGCACGCAGCGCCCCGAGGAGTCCCCCAAACAGGAGCACGGAGAAGGGGCCCCCGAGCATATTGATGGCAGTCGTGTGCTCCGATGTCCTGCAACAGGAGGAGGGAGTACAGACGGCGGCCCCCACATACATCATTGCCCCTCACCCCAAGGCTGGGGGCACACAGTTGGGCAACTCTTGAGGAAACAGGAGTGTGTGTGTGATGTGACTCATGTTGTTACCTGCATCTGCTGGGGTGTTAGGCCCTGTCCTCTCTCTGTGGGTGGCAGGACCCAGCTTTTGTTAGGACTCAGATGTTGGGCCCTTCCCTGTCCTCTAAAGCCAGGGCACATACAGACAGACCCAACTGAGTGGGAGGAAAACACGGGGACCAGTGTCCCCTCACATACCTCACTCCAAGGAGCAGGAAGAGGGATAAAGATGGCCACTTCACTCAGGGGGACAGGTCCTAGCTCCAGTGTGTCAACGTGGGCATATCCCTCTACTGCCTGGTCTCCCTCCAACATAGGGCATTGGTGAGCACTGAGGGAGGCCCGTGCCGGCCACACACTGTCGTGCCTACTATGACTTTCCATCTGGCACCAGTGGGCTGAGGGTAGCTCTCTCCCCACAGTGGACACAACAAGACTACTAGATATGTGTGTGTTTGTCGTGTGGTGTGTGCGTGTGGAGGAGGATGTGACATGAAGTGTGTGTTTGTCGTGTGGTGTGTGCATGTGGAGGATGATGTGTGTGTGCGTGTGCGTGTGTGTTGCACATGTCTGTGCCCTTGCAGTGCTCCGTGTGCTTGCCTGCAGAATGGAGCAGAATGTCGAGGCTCCATCACCCTTCCACTTGTTCTAGAGATTTATTTTTATTGATTTATTGATTAGAGACAGAGAGAGGGGGAGAGAGATAGAGAGAGAGAATGGGCGCGCCGGGGCCTCCAGCCACTGCAGTTGAACTCCAGATGTGTGCACCACCATGTGCAACTGGCTTATGTGGGACCTGGAGAATCGAACCTGGTCCTTAGGCTTTGCAGGCAAGCACTTTAACCACGAAGCCATCTCTCCAACCCACTCCCCCCTTTTTTAAAAAGAGATTTATTGTTATTTCTTATTTATTTACCCGTTGTTCTTACATGCGCTGGTGTCTCTTACTGACCCGGAGCTGGCTGTGTTTTAGTGAGCCCCAGTGATTCCTGGGTCTGCTGCTCCTTCAGGACAGGGTTACAGACATGTGTGGCCACCCCCAGCTCCAGCTTGCACAGGAAGTGTTCTTAACCACTGAACCATCTCTCCAGTCCAAGTTTCTATTTCTCGATTGGAGAGTTTAACCTAATTACAATTAAAGTAATTACTTACAAAGGCTGTCTTCCTTTTCCCACTCATTTTCTATATACCTTACAGCTTTTCTTCTTTTTTTTGAGGTAGGGTCTCTCTGTAGCCCAGACTGATCTGGAATTCACTATATAGTCTAAGGGTGGCCACAAACTTATGGCGATCCTCCTACCTCTGTCTCCCAAATGCTTGGATTAAAGGCGTGCGCCACCATGCCCAGCTACCTTATAGCTTTTCTATTTATAACTTTTTTTCAATTTTTATTTTTATATTATTATTTATTTAAATATTTTTATTTATTTACTTGACAAAGAAAGAGGCAGACAAAGAAAGAGAGAGAGAGGGAGAGAAGGGGTGTGCTTGGGCCTCTAGCCGCTGCAAATGAACTCCAGATGTATGTGCCCCCTTGTGCATCTGGCTAATGTGAGTCCTGGGGAATCAAACCTGGGTCCTTTGGCTTTGCAAGCAAATGCCTTAACTGCTAAGCCATCCCTCCATACCTATTTTATTTATTTATCAAAAAAATTTTTTTGTTTATCTTCACTTATTTATTTGAGAGTGACAGACAGACAGAGAAAGAGGCAGAGAGAGAGAGAGAGAGAGAGAGCGAGCGAGAGAATGAGTTCACCAGGACCTCCAACCACTGCAAATGAACTCCAGATGGATGTGCCACCTTGTGCATCTGGCTTACATGGGTCCTGGGAAATCGAGCCTTGAACTGAGGTGCATAGGCTCTCCAGCCCTCAGTTTTTATTTTTTACTGGTTGTGTGTGTGTGCATGTCTCTGTGTGTGTGCACACACATGCATGCCATGGCACACATGTGGCAGTCAGAAGGACAACTTTTGGGTCGCTCTACTGTCTGTCTACCTTGAGGCAGGTGTTCCTCACTCTGCGGTTGTCTGCTGCACTCCCCACGGGCTTCGGGGACACTTTGTCTCCAGCCCCATCTGAGAGCGGCGGTGTGCCGGGACCACGGAAGCTGTGGCTGTGGCTTCCAGCTTCTTACTACAGTCTGGAGATCAAGCTCAGGGCTCAGGCTTGAGCAGCTAGTGCTTCACCCACTGAGCCGCCTCTCAGCCCCGTGTCCCTGTCTGCCTCACTGTCTTCGTTTGCATTGAGTTGATTTTTACAAATTATTTATTTTATTTATGAGAGAGAGAGAGAGAGAGAGAGAGAGAGAGAGAGAGAGAGAGAGAGGGAGGGAGGGAGAGGGAGGGAGGGAGGGAGGGAGGGAGGGAGAGAGAGAGAGAGAGAGAGAGAGAGAATGGATGTGCTAGGGCCCTCAGCCATTGCAAACGAACCTCAGTCCTTTGGCTTTGCAGGCAAGTGCCTTAACCACTAAGCTATTTCTCTAGCCCCATTTAGTTGATTTTTGGTACTCAAAATGTTTAATGCCCCTTTTCTTTTCCTTTGTACTTGTTTATTCTTTATTTTCTTTGTTGTCACCATGGGGATTATATTTAACATCCTAAAATTAAAACCATTTGGATTTATGCCATTTTAACTTTGATTACATAAAAGTCTGCTCCATTAACAGCTCTTCCGACCCTTCCCTTTCAGTTATTGATGCCATAAATGACACCTTATGCAGCTGTCCCTCAGTATTTGAAAGGGTTGGTTCCAGGACCTCCTGCAGATAAAAAGTTATGATACCGGAGTCTCTAATATAAAATTGTGTCATACTTGCATATAACATAAGCAAATCCTCCTGTATACTTGAAATCATCTCTAGATTGCTGCCAGTTGGAATGAAGTGAAAATTCTATGGAATAGCTGTTGAGTGGCATTGTTTAGAAAATGCCAAGGTCAGAAAGGTCTGCTCTTATTCTGTACAGACACAATTTTATTTTAAAATATTCTAAACCTGTGATTGGTTGAAGCAATTGATGTGGAATGCATGGACACAGAAGGCTGGCCAAATATTATTTCAAAATACAACCAACATTTGAATGCAATAGTTTCTTAAATTATGTAACAAAGAAAATGTGAAATTGTGAGCCAAAGCTATAATATTACTAACTTTTATATAATTGTTTTTCTTAAAAATGTAGTAGTCTTTATTTTTATTTTTATTTATTTATTTAACAGAGAGAAAGAGGGAGGGGAAAGAGAGAGAGAAAGAGAGAGGGAGGGAGGGAGGGAGGGAGAGAATAGGTGCATCAGGGCCTCCAGCCACTGCAAACAAACTCCAGATGCATGCACTCCCTTGTGCATCTGGCTAATGTGGGTCCTGAGGAATTAAACTTGAGCCCTTTGGCTTTGCAGGCAAACACCTTAACCACTAAGCCAGCCCTCCATCCCAAAAATGTTGCAGTCTCTTAAATCATGTAGAAAACAAAAACTGGTTCTGGAGAGATGGTTCAGAGGTTAAAGGTGTTTTCTTGCAAAGCCTGATGGTCCAGGTTATACTCCCTAGTACCCACATAAAGCCAGATGCACAAAGTGCTCCAGCTGTCTGCAGTTCATTTGCAGTGGCAGGAGGCCTTGGCATGCCCATATATTTTCTTCCTCTCTCCTTGCAAATAGATAAATTAAAAGTAAACCAGGAACTGGAGCCCCCTCCATGGTTACAGAAACACCAGCTCTTACAGTTGCTTGTGTGTCTGTGGAGACGCATATCTTTTCACGTGCTTTTCAGTTCCTGCCCTTCATCTCTCAGCTCAGCCCTCACGGCTCCCTTTATCACTTCTCACAGCGAAGGCCTAGTGGTGATGAGCTCCTTCAGCTTTTGTTGACTTGGAAACGTCTTTACTTCTCCCCTCGTTACAAAGGGCAGTTTTGCTGGGCGTGGTGGCGCACGCCTTTAATCCCAGCACTCGGGAGGCAGAAGTACGGATGATCAGCCTGAGTTCGAGGCCATCCTGAGAATATACAGTGAATTCCAGGGCAGCCTGAGCAAGAGTGAGACCCTGTCTCAAAAACACAAAACCAAAACAAAACAAAACAGTTTTGCTGGATGTAGGTTTCTTGGTTGGCAGTTTTTTAACGTCCAGCACTTTGACTGCATCAACCTACGGTGGCCTTCTGACCTTAAACGTTGTCGAGCAGTGTGCCGGTGATCTCACCGAGGCTCCCGTATGCGACAGCCATTCTTCCTTGCTGCCTTTATGAAGATGCCGTGTCTCTCTGAGTTCAGTATGCTACTTGGAGTTTATTGAGCTTCTAGAATGTTTATGTTCATGGTGTCCATGAGATCTGTGAACTTTTCTTTCAGTCTTCAAGGGCTCTTTGTCCCCTTGCTCTTTCCTCTGAGATGACTACAGCGTACGCATGGATCTCTGACACCCCACGGGCACCTTAGGCTCTGCTCATCTTTCTCCCGTCTTTCGTCTCTATTCACTGATTCTTTCTTCCATCTGCTCAAATCTGCCTTTGACTTACTCTAGTAAAATTTTCATTTAAATTGTACTTTTCAGAATTTTATGGATTCTTGTTAGGTTTTCTATTTTTTTTTTTTAAATTTTAGAGAGTGTACACATGCGTGCGCAAGCATGAGAGCTTGAGGGGGGGGAGGGAGAGAGAATTGGTGCCCTAGGGCCTCAGCCACTACAATTGAATGCCAGACGCTTCCACCACCCAGTGGGCATGCTTGATCTTGAGCTCGCCTCACCTTTGTGCCTCTGGCTTACATGGTATCTGGAGAGTTGAACCCAGGTCCCTACGCTTTGCAGGGAAGCGCCTTCACTGCTAAGCCATCTCTCCGGCTCAGTTTTTTGGTTTTTCCTTGATATTTTAATTTCTTTCCTTCCTTCCTCCCTCCCTTCCTTTTTTTTTTTGACTTAGGGTCTCACTATAGCCTAGGCTGGCCTCAAACTCACAGCAATCTTCCTACCTCTGCCTCCCAAGCGTTAGGATTAAAGGCCATCACACCTGGCTCACACATTGTTTCTTAACTTTGTTTTTCTTTTTCTTTTTTTTTTGAGGTAGGGTCTCACTATAGCCCAGGCTGATCTGGAATTCACTATATAGTTTCAGGGTGGCCTCGAACTCATGGTGATCCTTGTACCTTGGCTTCCCTAGTGCTGGGATTAAAGGTATGTGCCATCACATCTGGTCTTAACTTTCTTTAGATCTTAATTTTTTGTTTTGTTTTGTTTTTTTGAGGTAGGGTCTCACTCTAGCCCAGGCTGACCTGGAATTCACTATGGAGTCTCAGGGTGGCCTCGAACTCACGGCAATCCTCCTACCTCTGCCTACCAAGTGCTGGGACAAAAGGCGTGTGCCACCATGCCTGGCTGCTTTAGATCTTCTTTTAAGCATCTTTAAGACAGTATTTTTGAAGTCTTTGTGTAGTAGAGTCATTATTAGGTCTTTTATTCCCCTTTAGATTGTATTGATTTTTTTCCCCTTTGTTAGGCAAGCACTCCACCACTGAGCCATATCCATAGCTTTTCCCTGTGTTTCTTGTGATTAGCTTGCTGGAAATTAGACACTTGAATCCAGTAATGGATTTTATTCTGTAACTTGGTTTGAGGTTTTTGTTTGTCTTTGGTTGTCTCAGGCTGCCTCTGTGCTAAGAATCAGGCTGAAGTGGAGACAAGTCTCCTCCCTGCACATGCCACCGAGCCAGCGCCCCTCCCTGCTCACACAGTGACTTTCTAGTTTCCTGTCACTGCTTGCAAATGTGTGGCTTCCAAAGAGGAAACGAAGAAAGAAGAAGGAAAAAGGGTTCCAGCCCGGTGAGTACCTGGAAGTCATGTCATCTAGAAGGAAAGAGACTCACAGTGTCAGGTACCACAGCAATGGCCAGATCAATAGGTTTGTTAAGACATAGTCTGAGAAATGTCTTCTCAGATCCCGATAGAGTGAACCTAGCTGTCGAAACAAGGGGAAACTGGGGAGTTAAGTTACACACTCTTAAAAGAGCCAACAGGGAGCTGAGGAGATGGCTCAGCAGTTAAAGGAGTTTGCTTGTAAAGCCTGCCAGCCAGGGTTCAGCTCCCCAGCCACCCACATAAAGCAGGAGCATTTGTTTGCAGGGACAAGAGACTGGTAGGTGCACATACAGGCACACATGCATGCATACACAAATAAATACATAAAACTTGCCAGGAGTGGTGGTGCATACTTTTAATCCCAGCACTTGGGAGGCAGAGGGAGGAGGATCACTGTGAGTTCCAGGCCACCCTGAGACTACATCGTGAATTCCAGGTCAGCCTGGGCTAGATAGAGCAAGACCATATCTTGAAAACTGGAAAACGAAGTCAAGCAAAACTAAACCAAACCAAAACAAAACAAAAACCCCCAACAGATCAAATAAAAAATAAATCACAGAGAGCTGGGCACAGTGGTGCACGCTTTTAATCCCAGCACTCGGGAGGCAGTGGGAGAAGGATTGCTGTGAGTTCAAGGCCAGCCTGAGACTACATAGTGAATTCCAGGTCAGCCTGGACTAGAGTGAGACCCTACCTTGGAAAAACAAAACCAAAAACCAAAAACCAAAAACAAAACAAAAACAAACAACAATAAAAATTAGAAGCAATGCTAAGAGGAAAACATACAGTTGTAACTGTTTACATTAAAATCAGGAAAGATCTCAAGTCACCAGAAGGAACTAGGAAGTCAAAGGCTAACAGGGAATAAGGAATAGAGAAACAAAACGCAAATTGGAAAATAATAGAGAAAGTCAAATTAAAACTTGATTTTTTAAAAAGACAAAGAAAGTGAACCCATCCTTAAATAGATGTACAACAAAAATAGAAGACTCTTAACTACCAAAATTGTAAGTGAAAATGAGGACCCTACTATTAGTTCCCTATACCTTGGGATTGAGACTCCGCACCAAAAAAAGTAAAGTAAGTCAGTCAATCATCAATCAATCAGAAAAAGCAAATGCTGGGCTGGGGAGATTTCTCAGTGGTTAAATGCACTTGCTTGCAAAGCCTGATGGCCCAGGTTTGATTCCCCAGAATCCATGTAAAAGCCAGCTGCATAAAGTGGCACATGCGTCTGTGTGGGAATAAGGGAGTTCCCTTGCAGTGGCAGTAGACGCAGGTGTGCCCATACTCTCTCGCGCGCTCTGTTTTCCCCACTTGGGGTTTCACCATGTGGCCCATGGGTAACTTACCACTGGGCAGATCTCCAGAAAGCACAGTCAGGGGTCAGATACTGTCGCACAAAGAAGGTCAGGCTGCTCAAAACCCCAGCAAGGGAGTCTTCACTAAAGACATGAGAAGATCGGAAGAGACAGCCTCTAGTCTTGCCCTATCTCTCTGCTGGGCATCTGACAACAGGTGGGCCTGGGGCCCCTCAGAGCCAGACTCCCCACCGTCTGCTTGCGGCAGTAAAAGGCTGCCCTGGTCTGGCTGGTGTCTGTGGTTTGGATCTCCAGGGGCCCTGTGTGTTCCTGTGGAGAATGCTGTAACATGACCCATCCTGGAGTGTACGGCTCGACCCCCATGCCTGCTCATGAGCAGCACCCCACAACCCCACCTGTCTCTGGGGGCAGCCTAGGTCAGGGTCCCCAGGCTTGGCACACGTGTGTGAAAGAGGCCCTGGCGGGCTGATGGCTGTGAAGTGTGGGGCCGTGGTAAAGCCAAGACTAACCGCGTTCTGGAAATCGCCTCCCCCCGCCCGGCTTCTTATTCAGTGCTTTGCGCGGTGCACACCGCACTGTGCGTGTCTGCAGCCCCCCAGCATCGCTGCTGGCTAAGACTGCTGGGTGCCTCCAAGCCTGACCTAATTCTGAGTTAAGAAAGCAGTGGGACCTCGAGAGGGCAGGTGGCGCTCATGAAGGTCCCCAGCTGCTGCTCTGTCTTGGGTTCTGGAATCCGCATCAGAAGGCTCCTAGTGACCACCGCTCCCCACATCCTCTAACATGGAGCTGCCTGCGTTTTGTGGTGACGCAATTGCTCCTTGACAGTGACAGTGCTCACCGTCCCAGCTGAGCTAGGCGGGCGCCAGGAGCCCGCTCCACCCCTGCGTGAGGCCTGCTCTGCTTCCCCAGGGAGCCGCACCAGCTCTCGACTCCATCAGCAAAGGGGAGAGTCTGATGCCATAAAGCAGCTCACTGTCCCCCAAACCCACACACTCCTCAGAGGGGATGCCCTGTGCCCCTGTATTCAGCCCCTCCAGTCTGGTCTGGGGGACTTGGTGTCACATGTGCACAGTGGGTTCAGGTCCAGTCCCTATCCCCACCTGGACCCTCACTTGGGGAAGGCAGAGGCCTCTTCTCTCCCAGGAGCCACAAGTGCCTGCTTGGCCTCTGGCCTTTCTAAGATGGGCACAAGCCTGAACTCCAAATGCCATTTTGTTTTGGGAGGGGACTGTGTGCGTGCTGACCTTTAAGCCAGAACTATTTAACTAGAAGGAAAAGAGCAGGGAGCTCTGAAGGTCTCAGGCCTCTTTCCTGGGTGCCTGGTCCCTCTGCGGCATAGGCTCCATGTCCCCAGGTAAGCATGGGGCAGCCCCCAACACCCAAGTCTGCATGAGGGGCTGCTCTGTGGTTACCGACAGGAGAGAGATCTCCTGTGCTCTGGATGTGCCCCAGAAAGTCTCAGTAGTAGGTGGCATTGTTAACTTTGGGTCCACCATCACCTCTTCAGCCCCTGCTGGGTCTCCTCCAGTACAGTTGGAGGACAGAGGAATGCCATGGGAGCTGGTTCTGGGCTCTCCTTGAGGGGGCAGAGGGCTGGGTGTGATCTGGCCCGCCTTCTTTCAGAATCTGAGACCCCCTTCTCTCCTTCGCTGCCCATAAAGTGCCCTCCAAGCCTATCCCTCTGCTGCCTCCCCCAGGAGGAGCACCCTTCCTTGGGGCCTGCAGAGAGACCGGTGCCTCTGGACAGCCCGTGCCCAGGGCCAGCTCAGATCTCCCCAGGGAAGCGACTTAGGCTCCTCCAATGTGGTATCCGTCCATCCTCCAGGCCAGAGATAAACCGAGCCACCCCGAAATGACCACGGGCCTGACCAGATGCCGGGTACTTAATCTGGGAGTGGGGAGTGGGGTGTGTGTGTGTGGGGGGGGGGGGGTCAGCGCTGTTCCCGTGGTGGGCACAGAGCTGCGGAGCTCCCACGGAGAGGAAGGCCGGGGACCCCAGCCAGGCTCTGCCCCGCAGCGACCAAAGGGGAGGCAGGGGAGCCACCCTCGGGGTCCCCAGGCCCAGACCCCCTAGGCGCAGACCCTGAGCCCGGCGGGCAGCCCGTGCACAGACTGGCGACCCGGCCCGACGGCACTTACCTGGCTGGGCACGTCGGTCCGAGGAGACTCCTGGGTCCTGATGGCCCGAGACTCGGGCGCCGAATGGGCCGAGGAGCGGCCCGGGGAGGGGAGGCCGCGAGCGGGCCGCCCACTTTATCCCCGCCCGCCGCCGGGCCCGGGGCGCCGCCACCGGAGGGCGCTGGGGCCCCGCAGTTGGGGTGGGGTCGGCGGGCGGGGACGCGGGAAGGGCGGGGGGCAGGAGCTGGGGTGTGTGGGGGATGGGGAGGAGAGCGGAGGGAGGGTGGGCAGGCCAGGGCTAACTTGCAGGGGTCCCCCCCTTCTCTGCTGGGGGTGGGGTGACGTCGCCAGGACTCCAGGTCCTGCAGACCAAGTGCCTCCCTGAGGAAGCCCAGGACTGGTGGGCCAGGTGGGAGTTGCTCCCCGTGGCCAGTGGACTTCCTCCTCCCACCTCGGGGGTCCCCCTGGCTCAGGCTTGTGGGCTGGGCTCCCGAGGGCAGCGCTTAGACCCGCGCCCCCATCCCCAGCCCACTCCGTGTCCCAGGGGACCCTTGCTGGCACCCTTGCTGGGCTCCTGGGACTCAGGGGAGTTGAAGATGCAAAGGGGAGGGAGGTGGCCGGACACCCCGGTCTGGTGCCAGGGGTGGTGGCGGGGGGAGTGGGGGGGGGCGGGCTCTACTCTGGTGAAGCAGGCCTTCCTCAGGAAACCCTACACATGGGCTTGGGAGGGGTCTGGCAGGGCAGCAGTGGGCATACTGAGGCTGGGATACCCCTGAGGGGTGTAAGCCGGGCTGGAGGAGGGTGCTCTTTGAGCAGTGGAGTGGCCCTTGGCATATAGCCTTGAAATGTGGGGACACTAGGCTCTGGCTTCAGGCTGGACCCACCAGGGGAGGACAATACTAGCTTGGGCGTGCTGAGGGCCTTCCCACGCCTGCCACTACCACCCAGGGCGCCACACGGTCGTCACCAGCATGCCACTCAGGGACCCTTTCATACCTCTGGTACCGTCCTGTCCCTGACAGATGAGGGAACAGAGGCTCCAGAGTTGAAGTCACCAGACAGCTGGTTGGGAGAAGAGCAGCGACCATGGGCATGGCTGCTACATTAGGGTGGCTCTGAGTGTGGAGCCTTGTCTTGTGCTCCTTTGTATGTGCAGGACAAAGCCTGCCTGTCCCTGAGCAGTGACCACCGGCCCCCGCCAGCCCCATACCTACACAGGAGTTATGGAGCAACGAGCCTCTGCACTGCGGCAATGCGGAGCCCTGGGCTTTGGTGGAGATTCAAAGAGGGGAGGGGCCCTGGAAACTTCCCTGTGGGCTCTACCAGCCCTGAGCTCCGCCCTGGACCATGGGAATGACCTGTGAGGGAGAAGACGGCCTCACACCTTAGCACGACTCCAGATGCCCCACATTTTCATGGATACTAATGTGTTACTGAGAGTTCACGAGAGATAGCCCTTGGACTTTCACTGCCTCTGGGGGAGAAGGGCTAGCCTTCTGCTCACATTCCAGAGCTGTGGAGGTTCAGCCTTCCTTCTTCCTTTCTCTTTTTTTTTTTAAATTATTTTTTTATTGACAACTTTCATAGTTGTAGACAATAGCCCATGGTAATTCCCCCTGCCACTTTGCCCTTTGAAACTCCACTTTCTATCATATCCCCTCCCCCCTCAGTCAGTCTTTCTATTATTTTGATGTCATGATCTTTTCCTCCTCTTATGATGGTCTTGTGTAGGTAGTGTCAGGCACTGTGAGGTCATGGATATCCAGGCCATTTTGTGTCTGGAGGAGCACATTGCAAGGAGTCCTACCCTTCCTTTGGCTCTTACATTCTTTCTGCCACACCCTCCGCAATGAGCTCTGAGCCTTGGAAGCTGTGGTAGAGATATTGCAGTGCTGAGCACTCCTCTGTCACTTCTTCTCAGCACCATGGTGCCTTCTGAGTCATCCCAAAGTCACTGCCATCTGAAAAGAGAAGCTCCTATAACCAAAAGTGAGATGCTATGAACATTAAGAGAAGTGCCTACTGGGCAGTTTGGTGAACATTTAGTCAGACACCAGCAGACGTTACACCCTTACGGCTCATGACTACCTGTCATAGGTTTTTAATAACAGGCATGTATTTCCTCCCAAGGAGTGAGCCTCCAGTCCAATCAGGGAGCGGGTGGTTTCCCCCATAGCAGACATGCCACTATTGCACCTGTTGGCTCATTTGGTCTCTTTGTCCCCATTTTCTGAGCCTTTTTTTTGCCTCTACTGAGCTGCCACCAGGTGTCCCAGGGCCAGTGGCGCTAGCAGGCTCTGGTTCACTAGTCTGCACCACACCTACCGCACCTTCTGGTCCTGTGAGGTTGGATCCCTTCTTGGGACATTTCCAGTCATAAGTCACATTTCTAGCTTCCAGAAAGGAGAATGGTAACAAGGTCACATGACTGTGCTTTTTTACAGTTCATGTTTTGAAGCAGGGCCTCACTTTAACAAAGGATAACTTTGAAACTCACTCTGTAGCCCAGGCTGGACTTGGATTCCTGGCAATCCTCTTACCTCCATGGTACTGGGATTAAAGGTGTTAGCCACCACACTGAGCTCTTTTGTTGGTTTCAATCCATGGGAAGAAGAAGGGGCGATGAGCGACATGAATGCACTTTGATGCCCGGAAGACCAATGGGTGACTGACATGTGAGACATGTGAGCCCCAAGAGGAGGAGCTGGCTATATTTCGCTGTTGGCGGGCACACACGATACAGCCTGCAGGATAGGTATTGATTCTGCCTTCCTCATGTTCACATGCTCTCGGGCTGCCTGTAGGGCCCTCTGTGTCTCCCTCATACTTGGGACATCTGTGGAGCCTTTCTGGGCCCAGGGGTGTTATTTATGGCCTTGGAAATGCTGAGGATGTCAAAAAAGATGCTTTTCTGGGAGTTTCCTTTGCTCATGCACATAGTCCATAGATCACTAGCTTCCCATCCCTGGAGCATTTGACTATCTCCAAAGACAATGAGGAGAGAGAGAGAGAGGAAAAAAAAAAAAAAAAAAAAAAAAGAAAGAAAGACACATTACAAAGCCCACTGCTGCGGGCAACTGTGTCCAGGAGTCAGCCTGTGTCACAGGATGAGTGTTTGAAGTAGGTGGGCTGAGTTTTGATTTCTTGTGTGGAAACTTATGATCCCCCATCATGCTCAGTAATCTCACCATGTTCTTGGAGTGCTGGGCACCTTATATTTTTGTCTTGTGATTTTATAGCCAAGGAGGGCAGTGAGAACCACCTACCATGGACAATTTCTTTCATTTACTTTTGTAAATTTTATTTTATTTTGAGAGAGAGAGAGAGAGAGAGACAGAGAGAGAGAGAGAGAGAGAGAGAGAGAGAATGCCAGGATCTTCAGTTGCTGTGAACAAACTCCAGACACATGCACCCCCTGTGGCACATGTGTGACATTGTGTGCTTGCATCACTGTGTGTCTGGCTACATGGGACCTGGAGATTTGAACATGAGTTTACAGGCAAGCACCTTAACTGCTAAGCCATCTCTGTTCTTTATTTTTAAAAATATTTTTATTTATTTATGAGAGAGAGAGAGAGAATGCTCTAGGATCTATTGCCTCTGCAAAAAAAGTTCAGATATATGCACCACTTTGTGGGTCTGGCTTTAACATGGTACTGGGGAATTGAACCCAGACTGGCAAGCTTTGCAAACAAGCACCTTTAACCACCGAGCCATCTCCCCAGCCCAGTTGCTTCCATTTCTTGGAGAATCCAGGAGCAGAAGGCAGTGCCCTGGGGTCCAGGTGGGTGAAGATCTAGGTGGCAGGAAGGTTGAAGTCAAATATTGATGGGCGAGGATGGCCTCAGTGGGAAGGCGCCACGAGTGTCACAGCCATGGCTGCGAGGCTTGGAGTTCGTCCCCCTCCCCAGGGTCTGGTCTCTTGGACACAACAATCATTTCTTAGAAGGTGAAGCTAGTCTTGTGGTGCAGCACTCTGACATGGATTCCATGAAGCCCCACCCATCTGAGCTGGTGGATCCTGCATTGTGTGGGGCAGCTTGCGGTGGTCACCCACCTCACAGAGGGGAAAGAGGGGCTGGCAGAGGTTGGGGTGGTAAAGAAAGTTCTGGATCTTTTAACTTCTGGTCCAGTGGTACTTTGTTTTTCTTTTTTTCCTTTCCACCATCCCAAGTACATCTAAACTACATGCATTTAGATTACCAAATATTTCAAAATATTTATATCTCTACAAGAACTTCCTTTTCCCCAGCTGTTCTGCATTGAAGGGTTACTTGAATGTCATACAACTCAGTTCTGTCCTGGTTCAGGGAAGCCACTGACAGACTTCAGGGCTGCCTGGTCTGGCCTGATATGTAAGAAAGCTAGCTCAAAGCTCCTCTGCAGGGCCACCATGTGCCCTGGGTTTAAGCAAAGCTTCGTCTATGAGTATTTTCCTGGAATGAGACCATAGATCATATTAGTCTCTCAAAAGAACGTGGAACTCTGAAGGTATTGCATGTTTTCAGTGATCTGGAGCAGCATACCACATATAAATCATCAAGTTGAACAAGATTTAATTTTTTATTGACTAAGGGGCCCAGGGACACTGCCACAGGGCCATGATGACTCCCATGAAGATCACCATCTCTGTCTCCCCCTTCATGGTACTGCGTTGGTCAGTACCACTGCTGACATCCTCACGGTGCTTATCATCATGACACCGTCACCATCGTTGTCACCACTGTCCTCGTCACCACCATCATGCCGTCCTGTCATCAACACTATCTCCTCCACTACCAGTGTTACCATCATGATCCCGATCATCATCACCTTCTCTCCCACCACCATGGTCACTGCCACCACCACGGCCTTCTCACTGTCATCACCTCCTCCACCCCCATCCGCTCCTACTACTGTCATCACTACTGCAGCCATCACCTCCAGCCCCATCACTTTCACCATCTGGATCACTTATCTATGTCTTCATAATAAAACACCTTCACATATAATGGCTTAAAATAACCACTTTGTTAATGGCTGAGGCTTTGGGCTGGGCTCAGTGGGGCGGTTCATTGCGATGGCTGCTCCAGAGCCCATTATGTGGTAGCTGTCAGCTGAAGGTGGCGGAGGCTGAATATCCGAGAAGCACTGGTTCTGGGTTTGTCAAGCAGGCTATAGGTCATAGGACCTAGCCTCCTTCATGTGGCCTGTCTGGAAGGCTAACTTAGACTTGTTTACGTGGTATCAGTGTTCCAAGATAGTGAGAACAAAAGTTGCAACGATTCTTGAAATCTGGGTTCAGAGAGGTGTCATTTTTTTAAAAAAAATTTTTATTTATTTATTTGAGAGCGACAGACACAGAGAGAAAGACAGATAGAGGGAGAGCGAGAGAATGGGCGCGCCAGGGCTTCCAACCTCTGCAAACGAACTCCAGACACATGCGCCCCCTTGTGCATCTGGCTAACGTGGGACCTGGGGAACCGAGCCTCAAACCAGGGTCCTTAGGCTTCACAGACAAGCACTTAACCGCTAAGCCATCACTCCAGCCCCAGAGAGGTGTCATTTTGTCACATCTTATTGGCCAAAGCAATCAGAAGCCAACCAGGATTCAAGAAATGAAGAAATAGGGCTGGAGAAATGGCTTGATGGTTAAGGTACTTGCCTGCAAAGCCAAAGGACCCAGGTTTGATTTCCCCAGGACACACGTAAGCCAGATGCACAAGGTGGTGCATGCATTTGGAGTTTATTTGCAGCAGCTAGAGACCCTGGTGTGCGCTTGCATGCTCTCTCTCTCTCTCTCTCTCTCTCTCTCTCTCTCTGTCTCTCTTTCTTTCTCTCAAATAAATAAAAAACTTAAACAAAAGAAATGAAGAAATAGATTGCAGATCTTGTTGGGAAACACTGGAAAGACTCCACTATCACCTTCTCCTTCCCTGTCCTCCTCTCTGTGAGGTAGGACTTGACCATTCAGGGATTTGGGTCAGAGAAATGTACAGCCACCTTGCTGTGGGTCTATGATGGTGAGTGTGTTGGTGTAGATGCTCACAACAAGCTCCTCACTCACACTCACTAGTTGCCTTGAGGAGAAAAGCTGGGGAGGAGTCACAGGTGATGGGGAGTTTCCTTCTTGGAGCCAGGCTCTGTCCAATGCAGGAATGAAATATGCCTTCTGCAGGATGTCCTCTGTCAGAGGCATCTATAGTTGCCTTCCTTTGCCTTTTATACATTTCACTGACTTAAATTTTACTAGTGGTTGATATTAAACTGCTGTTAGGTATTTATTTGTGAGTAGTTGGTGCATGTTCATGTGAAAAATCAAAGAGGCACAATTGGGGTAAAAAGTGTGGGATAAAAAGTGAGTCTGAGGGCTGGAGAGATGGCTTAGTGGGTTAAGCACTTGCCTGTGAAGCCTACGGACCCCGGTTCAAGGCTCCATTTCCCAGGACCCACATTAGCCAGATGCACAAGGGGGCGCATGCATCTGGAGTTTGTCTGCAGTGGCTGGAAGCCCTGGCGTGCCCATTCTCTCTCTCTCTGCCTCTTTCTCTGTCTGTCACTGTCAAATAAATAAATAAAAATAACAAAAAAAATTTTAAAAAAGTGAGTCTGAGGCTGGGGAGATTGCTCAATGGTTAAAACACCTGCTGGGCAATGCTAAGAACCCGAGTCCTGAGCCCCAGGTCTCATTTAAAAACTGGAAGTTGATGCTCCCTGTGGTCGAGTTGTTAGGATTTGGCACTCTCATAAAATCTGGAAGCTGTGGTATGATTCTGCAATCCTAGCATGTCTATAGCAAGAAGGAAGGTGGAGACAGAATTTCCTAGAAGCTCACGGACCAGCTAGCCTAGCAAACAGAGTAGTGAGTGACAATGACAGACCCTGTCTCAAACAAGTTGGCAGGTGAGGACCAACATCCCAAGTTGTCCCCTGACCTCCATACACGTGATATGACATAAGTGCCTGCACTTGCACACATGAACATGTGTACACAAGTACGTACACACATATAAAATGAATAAAATTTAAAATGTGAGCCTTCCAGTCCTCCTCTGAATTACTTTTGAATTCCCCATGTGCTTGTGCCAGGCCACAGCTTCCAAAAACACCAGCTGCTTCTTCTTCTTCTTTTGATTCTTTTTTTTTCCTTTTTATTTACAACTTACTTACTTACAGAAAATAAACCATGATAACTCCCTCACCTCCCCCATTTTTCCTTCACAGATCTACACTCCATCATATCCCCAATCTCTCTCCATTAGTCTCTTTTATTTATTTATTTATAATTTTATTTATTTATTTGAGAGAGACAGAGAGAAAAAGAGGGAGAGGGAGAGAGACAGAGGGAGAGAGAATGGGTGTGCCAGGGCCTCTAGGTACTGCAAACAAACTCCAGATGCATGTGCCACCTTGTGCATTTGGCTTACGTGGGTACTGGGGAACTGAACCTCTAACTGGGATCCTTAGGCTTCACAAGCAAGTGCTTAACTGGTAAGCCATCTCTCCAGTCCCTCTCCTTTATTTTGATATCATCATCTTTTCCTCCTATTATGAGGGTCTTGTGAAGATAGTGTTAGGCACTGAGAGGTCATGGATATTAAGGCCAATTTTTGTTTGGTCAACGGCATTGTAAGCAGTCCTGCCCTTCCTTCGGCTCTTACATTCTTTCTGCTACCTCTTCCACAATGGACCTGAGCCTTGGAAGGTGAGATAGAGATGTTTCAGTGCTGAATATTCCTCTGTCACTTCTTCTCAGCACTATGGTGCCTTTGGGGGTTATCCCATTGGTCATTGCCATCTGAGAAAAGAAGCTTCTTTAATCAAAAGTGAGAGTAGCATTAACATATAGGTATGAACATTAAGAGAAGTGCTTACTGGGTAGGTTAGTGAGAAAATATATGCATTTAGCTAGACAAGAGCAGGCATTGCACTCCTAATGCTCATGACCTCCCCCACCATAGGTTTTTTGATTAGGTTTTCAGTACCTGGCATGTATTCTCTCCCATTGAGTGGGTCTCTAGTTCCATTGGAGAGAAGTTGGTTTCCCCCATAACAGACATGCCACTATTGTACCTATTGGCTCATGTAGCCTGGCTGGCCATATTTGAGGCTTGCAGTGGCCACTGTTTTTTAAGAATATTTTATTTTTATTTATGTATTTGACAGAGAAAGAGGGAGAGAGAGAATGGGTACACCAAGGCTTCCAGCCACTGTAGACGAACTCCAGACATGTGCAACCCATTGTGCATCTGGCTAACATGGGTCCTGGGGATTCGAACAAGGGTCCTGTGGTGGTTTGATTCAGGTGTCCCCCATAAACTAAGGTGTTCTGAATGCTAGGTTCCCAGCTGATGGATATTTGGGAATTAATGCCTTCTGGAGGGAGTGTATTGTTGGGGATGGGCTTATAGGCTTTATAGCCAGTTTCCCCATGCCAGTGTTTGGCACACCCTCCTGTTGCTGTGGTCCACCTTATGTTGGCCGGGGGGGGGGGGGGATGTCCACCCTCTGCTCATGCCATCGTTTTCCGCTGCCATTGTGGAGCTTCCCTTCGAGCCTGTAAACCAAAATAAATGTCTTTTTCCCACAAGCTGCTCTTGGCTGGGTGATTTCTACCAGCAATGCGAACTGGACTGCAACAGTAAAGTGGTACCGAGGAGTGGGATTGCTGCTAGACACCTGACTATGTGGCTTCAGCCTTTTGTAGCTGATTTTCAAGAGGAATGTGGAAGGATTTGAAACCTTGACCTAAGAGACAACTTGCAGTGCTGTAAGTACAGCCTGATGGACTATTCTGGTCTGAGCTGCAAGACCTGAAGGCAGTAAGAACTATGGACTGTGAGGTTTGGCTTATGAGGGTGAGAAAGAGCTTTGCTTGGACTGGGCTAGCAGTTTGTGTGAGAAGCTTGCTCTTATGCCTGTGTCCTGAGAAGTTGTGCAGGGTTGCTTTGCGTAGAAATGAACTGGTGTGTGCAGAGGGATATGGCACAAAAAGGAAAATCTTTGGGTGAACTTTGCCCATTCAGCTGCAACTGAGAGATTACAACCTTTGAGACTGGGCTAGCTGACCTGCACTGGGGCAACAGGAAGAATGTAGACTCTTTTGAAGGGGCTTGAGCGCTCAAGGACTGCCCTGTTCTTCAAAGTCTGCTTTATTCCCCCTGGATTAACAAATTGGCACCCTACCTGGTATCGTGGAATATAAGAAATGCTGGAAAGAGGGACATTGAGTTTGCAACACGGTCTTTTGTTTTGGAAATGGCCATGGGCAGTGTGAAGCGGGTTTGCTGGTTGCCTGCATAGAGACCCCATGGGGCCATGAGGATGAACCGTGGCTTGCAGTGGAGACCCAGTGGAGATGCCGGGACCATGAGATGGCTGCCGAGGAGCTGCCGGCCCCGATGAAGTTTCCCAGGACTGTGAGTAGCCTAGCTGGAGGGGTGGAATTGGAATGCCAGGGACTTGTTGCTGGTTAGAATCATCCGGATTGAAGATTTGTCACTGGCTAGAGTTGTTGGACTTGAGGCTACAGAGTTTGATGTTTGCCCTGGTTGTTTAAATCTTGTATTGGTTGAATGTTTCTTTGCTATGCCCAATGCCATCTATTGCAGTGTGAATATTTATTCGGTGCCATGGTATTATGGCTCAGTTAAAAGATCTTGGACTATGGGGATGTATGAACATCATTGGAATTGATAAAAACTATGGGGACTTTTAAAGTCAGACTGAACGCATTGTATTTTACGTCATGTATGGATATCAGTTTATGGGGGTCAGGGGCGGAATGTGGTGGTTTGATTCAGGTGTCCCCCATAAACTTAGGTGTTCTGAACGCTAGGTTCCCAGCTGATGGATATTTGGGAATTAACGCCTCCTGGAGGGAGTGTATTGTTGGGGGTGGGCTTATGGGCTTTATAGCCATTTTCCCCATGCCAGGGTTTGGCACACCCTCCTGTTGCTGTGGTCTACCTTATGTTGGCGGGGGGGGGGGAGGATGTCCACCCTCTGCTCATGCCATCGTTTTCCCCTGCCATCGTGGAGCTTCCCCTCGAGCCTGTAAACCAAAATAAATGTCTTTTTCCCACAAGCTGCTCTTGGCTGGGTGATTTCTACCAGCAATGCGAACTGGACTGCAACAGGTCCTTTAGCTTTGCAGGCAAACGCCTTAACTGCTGAGCTATCCCTCCAGGCCAGTGTCCACTGTTTTCACCACTGATGATTTCTGTCTCCCTTAAGGCTGCATGCAGCACAGCGTTTTCCAGCTTTCTGTCAGTTGGTCTACAGGGAGGAGGTTTTCAGCTCAGCCCGTTTGATTTCTCAGTGACCTTGCAGCCCAGGCATGTGGAGTCTTCAGCAATAGGGTTTTACCATCTATTGCTGGTGGGAAACCAAGACCCTTGACAATAGCCTGTAATAATTTGGGGCCAACAATTCACTGAAAGATATTCCATCCCTGGCACTGAAATTTTTCTAGTCTATGGCTTCAGGGTGTGCTATTATCCAAAAAAGTTATAGGTTATGATGTGGCTTATTCACAATATCCTGGAATTTTGATTGGCCCTCCCCCCACATTCTGTTTACTCAGTCTCTTGCCCTGACCTCGCTTAGGCCATTCCACCGGCAGTAGTCTATCCATTCACTTACATATATACAGTGCCATCACCTTAAGTCCACTCCTCTCCTCCCTCCCTTATAGCCCTTTTCTACCTTACTGGCCTCTGCTGCCAATTTTTACTCCAGCTCACACACAGGTCTGAACATTTGTAACTAGGACCCACATATGGGAGAAAACACGTGACATTTGGCTTTCTGAGCTTGACGTACCTCACTAAGTATAATCCTTTCTAGATCTTCCCATTTCCCTGCAAATTTCATAATTTCAGTTTTCTTTACTGCTAAATAGAACTCCATTGTATAAGTGTACCACATCTTTATTATCCATTCATCTGTTGAGGGACATCTAGGCTGGTTCCATTTACTAGCTATTGTGAGTAGAGCATCAATGAAATGGTTGTGCAAGCATCTCTAAGGTAGTGAGAAGAGTCCTTAGGATATATGCCTAGGAGTGCTATAACTGGGTCATATGGTAAATCTATTTTTAGCTATCTCAGGAACCTCCACACTGATTTCCACAACGTCTATATTGACTATATTCCCACCAACAGTGTAGAAGGGTTCCCCTTTTACTGCATCCTTGCCAGCATTTATAGTCATCTGTTTTTCTAATGATAGCCATTCTGACAGGAGTGAGATGGAATTTCAAAGTAGGTTTTTTTGTTTGTTTGTTTTTGTTTTTTCGAGGTAGAGTCTCACTCTGCCCTGGGCTGACCTGGAATTCACTATGCAGTCTCAGACTGGCCTCGAACTATGCAAATGGCAATCCTCCTACCTCTGCCTCCTGAGTGCTGGGATTAAAGGTGTGAACCACCATGCCCTCAAAGTAGTTTTAATTTGCATTTCCCTGATGGCTAAGGATGTAGAACACTTTTTAAAGATGTTTATATGCCATCTCTATTTCTTCTTTTGAGAATTCATTATTTAGTTCCACAGCCCATTTTTAAAATGGGTTGTTTGATTTTTTTTTTAAAATTGTTTTGTTTTTTGAGTTCTTTGTATATTCTGGATATTAACCTTCTGTTAGATGTATAGCTGGTAAAGATTTTCTCCCATTCTATAGGTTGTCTCTGCTCTACTCACAGTGTCCTTTGCTGGACAAAAGCTTGTAATTTCATGAGATCCCAGTGATTGGTCTTATATGAAGGTCCCTGATCCATTTGGACTTGATTCTTTTTTTTTTTTTTTTTTTTGAGGTAGGGTCTTACTCTAGCTCAGGCTGATCTGGAATTCACTATGTAGTCTCAAGGTGACCTCAAATTCACTGTGCTCTTCTGTCAATTCCCAAAACTCTGATAAAGTAGGTTTTGATAATTTTGCCAGTAGTTACGTTGATTTTAGAAAGGAGAGGGTTGATGGAGATTCTCTACCATTCCACACTTACTGCCTTATGCTTATTTTTATACCTTGAATGATGACTTCCCCATGGCTGCTTCTAGAAGCTCCTTTTCCTTGCCCAGAAGTATGGAGACCACTGAGCAGCACTTTGCTGGGGCTCACTGTGTCTGGCTTACCCCCAAGGGTGCTCCTCTCCCAGCCTCAGGGCGAGGGCTTACTTCCAGAGCACTAAGCCCCCAAAGAAATTGCTTAGATGAAGCTCATTGTTCCTTAATCTTTTATTCTCTTCATTAGCTAATCATAATTCTTTCTAGATCCATCCATTTTCCTGTGTTTCATAGTTTCATTTTCTTTACAGCTGAATAGAGCTCCATTGTGTATATGTTCCACATCTTCATTATCTGTTCATCAGTTGGTGAGCATCTGAGCTGATTTCAGTTCCCAGCTGTTGTGAATACAGTAGCAATAAACATGGCAGACTACGTATCTCTATAGTAAGGCACAGTGTCTTTGGGGTGTATGCCCAGGAGAGGTATAGCTGGGCCATATGGTAGATCTATTTTTATTTTACAGAGAGTGAGAAAGAGAGAGAGAGAGAGAGAGAGAGAGAGAGAGAGAGAGAGAGAGAGGGAGAGAGGGAGAGAGAGGAGGGAGAGAGGGAGAGAGAGGGAGAGAGAGGGAGAGGGAGAGGGAGAGAGAGAGAGAATGGGCTTGTTAGGGCCTCCAGCCATTGCAAATGAACTCCAGATGCAAGTGCCCCCTTGTGCATCTGGCTTATGTAGATTCTGGAGACTCAAACTGGGATCTTTTGGCTTTGCAGGTAAATGCCTTAAATGCTAAACCATCTCTCCAGACCCTGTAGATCTTTTTTTATGTTGCTCTCTCTCTCTCTTTTTTTAATTTGTGAGAGAGTGAGAGAGAATTGGCGCACCAGGGCCTCAGCCACTGCGAACACACTCCAGACTCGTGTGCCACCTCACGCACATGTGTCGCCTTGTGCGCCTGGCTTACATGGGTTCTTGGGTGTCGAACCCTAGTCCTTAGGCTTTACAGGCAAGCATCTTAAGCTCTAAGCTATTTCTCCAGCCCTAGTTATATGTTTTTTTGAGAAACTGCCATGCTGATTTTCACAGTGGCTACACTAGTTTGCCTTCCTACCAGCAGTGAATAAGGGTTCCTCTTTCCCTCACCCTTGCCAGCATTTGCTGTCATTAAAAAAATATTTTTTGTTTAGCTGGGCATGATGGCTCATGCCTTTAATCCCAGCACTTGGGAAGCAGGATCACTGTAAGTCTAAGGCTAGTCTGAGACAACATAGCCAGCCTGGGCTAGAGCAAGACCCTACCTCAAAAAAACGTTTTTTTGATGATAACCATTCTGATGGTGAAAGATAGAGTCCCAAAGTAGTTCTCCGCCATGCCACCCCCCCCCCAGGGCTTCTAGCCATTGCAAACAAAGTACAGATGCATGCACTCCCAATTTAATTTATTTTTTATTGACAGCTTCCATAATTGTAGACAATAACCCATGGTAATTCCCTCCCTTCAACCCCACTGCTATATGTATAATTTTTTTGTTTGTTTTTTGAGGTAGGGTAACACTCTAGCCCAGGCTGACCTGGAATTCATTATGTAGTCTGAGTGGCCTCAAATTTACAGTGATCTTCCTACCTCTGCCTCCCGAGTGCTGGGATCAAAGGTGTGTACCACCACACACAGCTGGATGATAGCAACACACACACACACACACACACACACACACACACACACACACACACATATTTTAGCCCAGGCTGACCTGGAATCCACTATGTAGTCTCAGGGTGGCCTTGAATTCATAGTGATCCTCCTACCTCTGCCTCCCAAGTGCTGGGATTAGAGGCATGTGCCACCATGCCCAGCTTGGATAATATTTTTATTTTTTTTATTGACAGCTCCCATAATTGTAGACAATATCCCATGATAGTTCCCTCTCTCTGCCCCACTTTCCCTTTTGAAACTCCACTCTCCATCATATTGCCTCCCCCTCTCAATTAGTCTCTCTTTTATTTTGATGCCATCATCTTTTCCTCCTGTTATGATGGTCTTGTGTAGGTAGTGTCAGGCACTGGTGAGGTCATGGATATCCAGGCCATTTTGTGTCTGGAGGAGCACATTGTAAGGAGTCCTACCCTTCCTTTGGCTCTTACATTCTTTCTGCCACCTCTTCCACAATGGACCCTGAGGCTTGGAAGATGTGATAAAGATATTTTAGTGCTGAGCACTCCTCTGTCATGTCTTCTCAGCACCATTTTTCCTTGTGAGTCATCCTAAGGTCACTGCCATCTGAAAAGAGAAGCTTCACTAACCAAAAGTGAGAGTAGCACTAATATATGGGTATGAACATTAAGAGAAGTTCTGTAGCAGAAGCTTCAGGTTCACTGAGATGAACTTCCAGACCACGCACAGTTATAGAGGAAGGGATATTTATTGAAGCTTACAGATCCAGGGGAAGTTCCATAAAATGGCAGAAGAATCTGGCCTACCTTCACAGGACCAAGCAGAGAGAGAAGCACAAGCCAAGAAGCCAAAAGCCAAAAGCCACACAGCACACTTGAGGAACTCCAGCTAGGCACACTGTGAATATCTTTAGATTGAAATCTGAAACCCACCACCACACCTTAAGATCCACCCAGTGACACTGCCTCTAACCAGGTGGCTAAAGATGCAAACTACAAACAATAAGGAATTGAATATATTGGGGGCCATCTATTCCAACTACCACAAGTGCTTACAGGGCATTTTGGTGAGCATAGTATATACATTTAGCCAGACATCAGCAGATGTTACACCCCTAGGGCTCATGACTACCCCTGTTGTAGATTTTCAGTATCAGGGATGTATTCCCTCCTATGGATTAGGCCTCAAGTCCAATTAGAAAGCAGTTGGTTTACCCCATAACAGATGTGCCACTATTGCACCTGTTGGCTCATTAGGCCTGGCTGGCCAGATTTAAGGCTTGAAGTGTCTGCTGTTGAGTATACCCACTGGTGATTTCTCTCTCTCCCATTGTACTGCATGCAGTGTGGCTTTTTCCAGCTTTCTGTCTGCTAGTCTATATAGTGGAGGTTTATAGCTCAGCTCCAGAAGGATATCTCAGTGAACTTGCAGCCCAAGCATGTGGAGTCTTCAGCAATGGGGTCTTACATCTATTCCAAGAGCCGTGGCAATGGCCTATGGTATTTGGGGGCATCAGGGATCTCCTTGGCCAACAACTCACTGGATGATATCCTATCCCTGGCACTGAAAATTTTCTAGTAGCAATCTATGGCTTCTGAGTGTTCCATTGTCCAAAAAAGTAGGTTTTCATATGACGTGGTTATATCAGATGATATTTTTGATGTGCTCTTGAATTTGATTTGTAGGAATCTTACTGAGAAATTTATGTAAGTTCATTAGGGTCATTAGTCAATAACTTTATTTTTTTGTGTGTGTCTTTATCTGATATTAGTGTAATGTTGGCATCTTCAGAGTTAGGGACCATTTTCTTCTTTTCAATTTTATGAAATTACTTGAGAATCACTGGTTTCAGTCTTTCCATAGGAAAGGTCTGGTAGAATTTAGTAGTGTATCTGTCTGGGCCTGGACTTTCTTTTTTTTTTTTTTTCCACTTTGTTTTTTGTGACAGGGTCTGTCACTGAATTTGGAACCTAACAATTTAACTAGCCTAGCTGGTCAGCAAGCCCTAGCGAACCTTCTGTCTCTGCCTCCCTAGCTCTGGGGTCACAGGTGAGCTCCTCCACACCTCTGAGCACTGAGGCTCTGGAGTCAGGTCCTCACACTGGGGGGCATGCACTTCCCCAGCCCAGTCATCTCCCCAGATCCCAACTTTATAGAATTTCTTAGTATGCAGCCACGCCTTCTATGAAGAGAGTTTTATTTCTCCTTTCCAATCCATGGCACTTATATTTGTTTTTCTCAACCACCTAGACCTCTGGTAAGCTGTCAGAAAATAGCCATGTACACACGGCTTCTTTATCACGTTCCCTAGTGTAGAGGACAAATTCTGCTTCTCGCGTGGAGTGTGACGTTAGCCCTGGGCATTCGTGACAGTTTATTGTGATGTTCTATTTTATGTTAAGAGTACCTTCAAGTCCTACGGTGTTTTCACAAACCAGAGCTGCACCTTTGTCCTGTTTTCTGCAATGATTCATCGCCTTTACTCTGTTAATGTAATAAAACTCTTAAACCAAGTGTTGCGTTTTGAGGACAGTCGTGAGTTTGCTTCTTTTTGGTGTTGGTGTTGGTAATTTTCATGTGCTCATGTTTGGTTAGGGGCTTCTGGGTACATTAATGAGGGATAATGATCTTTGTTTTGCTTTCTTTTAGTATTTCTGTCTGGTTTAGCTCCAGGCACTACTGGACTCATAAAATATGTTTTGAAATATTCATTCCCCTCTATCTTCTGAACATTTATACAGCAATATTATTTCCTCCTCTTCCTCCTTCTTCTTCTTTTTTTCTTCTGAGGTAGGGTCTCACGCTAGTCCAGGCTGACCTGGAATTCACTATGTAGTCTCAGGGTGGCCTCGAACTCACAGGGATCCTCCGACCTCTGCCTCCTGAGTGCTGGGATTAAAGGGGTGCACCACCACGCCCAGCTAATTTCCTTCTTAAGCAGTTGGTAGACTTCTCCAGTGAAGATCTTTTAGATAATGATGAATATAATCAGATCTGTAGTGATGACTCCTTTTAAGTTTCTTTTTCTCTTTTTTTCTTCCTTCCTTCTTTCCTTTCTTTCTCCATTCATCCATTCATTCATTAATTTGAGACAGGGCCTCACTATGTAGCCCAGGCTGATCTTGAACTCCCAACCCTCCTACTTAGCCTCAGGGACTACAGGTGGGTACCACCAATCCCAGCCCTTCTTTCATTTCTGGTATTAATTTATGACTTTTAAAAATCAAACAGTTGGAGGTATTTATTGTTAAATCAAATTCATCAATCTTTTCAGAGTCTTTTTTTTTTTTAATTTTGTTGAATTTCTCTGTTGTTTACCTGTTTTTTATTTCAGTCGTTGACCTTCTTGGGTGGCTGGGCCTTCTCTCCTTTTGGGTTTATGGCCAGGTTTGGAGACCACTCCTTCAGAACCCATGTGACAGGCACGAGGGTGGTGGCGTAAGGGGGACACAAGTGCCCTGGGCAAGCCCCAGAATCACCACTGTGTGCAGGTGATGCCAGGCGCCTGCTCTATCAGAGGTCTGGGGCTGTCACAGTACCCAGCTGCTGTGAGGCACATCCCAGGGTGCAGAGCTTGGATGGTGCACCTCTCAGGCAGGTTTCTCCAGCTCCCTGGGTGCCCATCTGCACCCCTGGGTGCCCATGTATGCTGCTGGCACAGTCGCATGAGAACCAAGGAGGCATGCTTAGGCATCCAGTGGAAGAAAAAGTCCCATGACACAGGGACAAGTTCATGGCACACATAGCCAAGCCACATGGATTTAGATGCTGTCTGGAAATTAGGATTGTGCCCTGAGGGGCAGCACTCTTGAGGTGAGGGATGCCCCAGCTTCTCCCCTGAGGGTCAGGGACTCAAGGGCTCACCTGCCCCCCACCCCCCCAGGTCATGGAGAGCAGATGCTGAAGCTGTGTGTGCGTCCTGCCGAGGTGCTCTGGGCTCTGGTCCTCCTCTGGTTTGCCCCTCCCTTCCCTGTGGGCTGAGACTGTAGAGGCTGCTTAGCAACACCAGCCACAGAGAAGGCCATTTCTTCTTGAGGAGCTGCTTTCTGGCAGTAAGAACATGTTAAATTGCTCAAAAAAAAAAAAATCAAGCCCTAAGCAGAACCAGCTTGTCTGAGGTCTACCAACTGTGAGACCCAGAGTAAGCCAGCGGCACCGCGGCTCCTCCAGACCTGCACTTAGAAGACAGGCATGTGGGTGCCTGCGGGGCGGGATCTGACTTGGAAGTGACTTCCCGAGGGTCTGGTCCAGGGCTCAGGCGCTCACAGCGTGCGGTTCTGGGGGTGGTTTGACTGAACTGCCACGGGGCCTTTCGGGTTTTCTGTGGAGTCAGACTCCCAGGGCTGCTGCTGACCCTTCGTGGAGATGCTCAGCTATGGCCATGTAAATCTTTAAAAAATTTTTTTTTGTTGTTTATTTATTTGAGAATGACAGAGAGAGAAAGAGGCAGATAGAGAGAGAGGAGAGAATGGGTGCGCCAGGGGCTCCAGCCACTGCAAACAAACTCCAGATGCGTGCGCCCCCTTGTGCATCTGGCTAACGTGGGTCCTGGGCAATCGAGCTTCGAACCGGGGTCCTTAGGCTTCACAGGCAAGCATTTAACCACTAAGCCATCTCTCCATCCCTGGCTATGTAAATCTTATCACTAACACAGCCCTATTACAGGCAGTACTGAACGACTACCTCCCTCCCTCAGTTGTGGGGTATAGGATGTGGTGTAGGCACTAGAGAGTTGTTGATAATTACTGCCCCCCGTCCGGCTTGTCCTTGGGCTACACCTTCTGGGTCCTGGAATTGTCCTTGCAGCATGCTCATGGCCAGCCTCCCAGGGCTGAGCCACTATAGTGTGACCAGGGGTAGCTTGTCCCTGGACTCCCTGGCTATGAAAACTCCGTGGTAGATGGGTCCACCTCACAGTGGTCTCTAGAGTCCAGCGTCAGTGCCTGTGTCTTCTGCCCTCTGCCCATGGACTGTGAGGACCTGAGTGGGGAGGGTCCTGCTCATTAGTTGTCCTACCTGAGGCAAGCCCCATGTTCTCTCCGTGCCTCAGTCTCCCTACGTGTGAAATAGGCTTGCGTGCCACGTGAGTTTGTCTGTGGGATGCTGTCATTGATTCTCCCTGACCCACATGTGCTTAAGAAAGTCTTGAGTCACTTCTTTTTTTATTTTGTTTTTTCTAGGTAGGGTCTCACTCTAGCCCAGGCTGACCCAGAACTTACTATGTAGTCTCAGGGTGACCTTGAACTCATGGTGATCCTCCTACCTCAGCCTCCCGAGTGCTGGGATTAAAGGCGTGCGCCACCACGCCCGGCCTGAGTCACTTCTGACCCAGCTGGTGTAGATAAAACCTTCAGTTATTGATGTTGGAGTGTCTCTGCTCTTCTCACTTCTGAGGGGGATGACGCTGCCCACCCTGGGCCTTGTGGAATGTCCTAGGGGCAGGCCTCCTCTCTCCCCTCCCCTCCCCTCCCCTCTTCTCTCCTCTCCTTGCCTCGCCTCTCTTGCTGTGGCTATTCCCATACTTCTCACTGCCTTGGGCATGCCTGCCACTTGGGGCACTGAGCAGCTGTCCTTACTCGGGATCCTCTTTGGAGATCTAGTTGCCCCAACAGCATAGACAGGGCACCTTTCAGTCCACAGTGCCCCTTCCATAGCAGAAACCCCAAAGCAGAGCTCTTTTGCTTCTGCTCAGCACCCACTCCTCACCCCCTAGCCTGGGGATGGTGGTCTCTGCAGGGCTGAAGGGAATTTTGCAGTCAAACCCTAACCCTGCTGTGGGCAGCAAGGAGCCCGCCAGCCTTGGAGATCCCTTAAGCGGCACAGCTTCCAGGGGCCGGGCCACAGAGCTGTGCTCGTCACTCAGGGGGAATGTTCCGGTGGCTGGTCCAGGTGTGTGTGTCATGGCACATATTTTGGGAAGGAATTTGTGCTTCTGGTGAGTCACTGTAGTAGTGGTTAGTAGTGGTCCCTCGCAGGGTTTCCTGCCCAAGACTCGGAGTCGGAGCTTAGAGGGTGCAGATGCCAGTCAGTGGTGGAGAACATGAACATTGGCAGCCAGACCCTGAGCGTCCAGCGTCATCAGCTGGGGATCAGCACTTTCCCCACGCGTCCTGGGTGCTGTGTGGCCTCGGCTCACACCAGCCTCAGTCTTCCTCTCAATTTGCGTCTAACTCCCTCCTGTGGCCGGGGCATCTGCTTGGCCCTTTGTCTCCTGAGATGGGGGAACTGTCACATGATCAGATCAACCCCACACTCCCTTTGGTGGTGGTGGGGGTAGGAGGATCTAGGGTGGGGGCTGTGACCTTCATGTCGAAATGAAGGAACCACATAGATGGAGCTGAGCGTGACCCCAGCCCACAGGCAGCCTGTGGACACAGCCTGAAAGCCGGACATAGGGAGGGACACTGACAACAGCCCAAGTGAGCTTGAGGGGCCTCTGAGCCTTGGACCGTCATGCACCAAGCAGAGCCTGCCCAGAACCTTAGCCAGCAGGCTGGGGTTGAGGAGTGGGGGCCGTCCAGGCTACTCTCTGTGGCCATTTGCTCCACAGCTAGCGAGCCGGCGTGTTCTAAGGGCCCCTCCAGGCCTCACCAGCACCCTCTTCCAAGAGCCTCATCTGCTTCCCTTCCTAAGGCAGTCTCACTGCCACTATCATGTGGTTCAGTCACTGTTTTACAACGTGGCTGTATGTGTTCCAGGGTCATAGCAGAATGGATGATGTGCCCCAAGGTCATAGCAGGATGGATGTGTCCCAGGGTCATAGCAGAATGGATGATGTGTCCAGGGTCATAGCAGGATGGATGTGTCCCAGGGTCATAGCAGAATGGATGATGTGTCCAGGGTCATAGCCAGATGGATGTGTCCCAGGGCTACTAGTGTCACCTGACACGGGCACCTGGGCTTCTCAGGCTCAGTGAGCTGGGAGCTGGAGGTCATGTATACAGGAAAGGAGGGGATGGGGGGGGGTGATGTGCTGCTGGGCAAGTCTGGAAGCGAGTAGTGTGGATCTCCCCACTCCCCCACACCCCTGTACTGCCAGAATGGGGGCTGCTTTGCAACGGGGGAGGCGAGACTGTCTGACAAGCTGTTCCCCTAAAGCCCCTGATGACTGGGGCTGGGGCAGATGTTGGGAACTGTGGAAGATCACCTGAGGTGCTGCATCCTGTCAGCTGCGCAGTCACGAGCAGCCGGGGGAGCTTCTTGTGCATGGAGGAGCGTTGCGCGTCTCTACATGTATTACATATATATACATGCATGCACACACGAGCAAGTGGATCCCATGTTGGCATATACACATATATTTCAGCGCACATATGGGGTATGCAAATGCACAGTACACACGTGGACATATCCCTATGCACACACTCGCAAGCAAATGCATGGTATGCGCACACAGTAGATGAGTATGCGTGTGCGTGCATGTCTGTGAGCACATGTGTATGCAGTGCACATATCCCCACCTATGCATGCATTCACATACGTGTGCACACGTATACATAGGCATATGTGTATGCATGTAAATGCGTGTGCAGCCACATGCACGCACATGTTTGTGTGTATGCAAATGTGAGCTGAAGTGTGTAACCAAGTGCTCTTGGCTGGGGTGAGGCATGTTAGAATTGGACGTGTGTGGAAACGGAGCTTTCTACGACACACTCCTTAGATGAGATCAGCTGTATGGCCCACACATGTCAGCCAGGCCAAACTGGGGGCTCACAGGAAGCTACCCCGTTCTTAAAAGCCCTCAAGGAGGGAACAGGACGTGCCTGGGTGTGCGGGAGGGGGTGGTGCTGCCTTCCTCTGAGTCACACACGCACACAGGCTGTTTCCAATTATGTGTGCAGCCAGCACGGGAACAGCCCGTGGGGGCCGCGGAGTGGGCGAGCAGAGTGCTAAGAGTCTGGCTGACGCCTCAGCCTCCCGTCAGCCCCCCGGGACTGCTGGGGGTGCTGGGCTCAGCAACGTCCTGCTCAGACCAGAGCCAACAGCCACCCGGTTCGGACTCCTCATTTGGCATCACTTGCCTGGGTCCTGGGGTCTTATGACGATGTGGTCCTCTCTAGTGAGCACAGGGTCGAGAGTCCTGGGGAGCTTCTCCACCCCACCACATCCCAGGCCCGGTCTGTCCTTGTCTGTCCCTGAAGGTGCCAGAATATGGTCTCCCTCACGTCTCTACAGCTGGCCAGGGGTGGCCAGGCCTCTGTTCTTGAGCTACACCCTTAGGACTCTTTTGACCCATTCGCAGAGCACCCAGACCCTGACATCAACTTTGTCACCTCCACCGGGGCCCCTCAGGGATGGCAGGGGATACAGCCCAGAAGGCCTTGCTGTCAGGACCTGGGTACCTTGCCCATCCTTGAGGTCACTTCTCTTGTGCTCCTGCCAGATCATCCGCTGAAGTCACTGTCCAGGCTCAACAGTGACATGGGGTCTTTCTAGAACCTTCCATGCCTGCCTAAGAACCTTCTATTTTCCTCAGGGCTAAGACTTTGAATCACGAAGGCTGAAACAAGTCTGTTTTTTTGTTTTCTGCCCTGTCTGAGCTCCGGAGGTTGGAGGCAGGACACTACTAAAGAGAGCAACTGCAACCCAGAAAGCCAAGCGCCGCATGTTCTCTCTCATATGCGGATCCTAGCTACAGATGACTGGGCTTCTGCGTGAGAATGAAAATACTTAGTAGCAGAGGCCAGTAAGTTAAAAAGGAGACATAAAGGGAAGAGAAAGGAAGGGAGGAGGGTACTTAATAGGTTGGTATTGTATATATGTAAGTACAATGATTGAGATGGGGAGGTAATATGATGGAGAATGGAATTTCAAAGGGGAAAGTGTGTGTGGGGGGAGGGAGGGAATGACCATGGGATATTGTTTTATAATCATGGAAAATGCTAATAAAAATTTAAAAAAAAGAGAGAGCAACTGCAGAGAGGCCTCTGCCGAGGTGTCCCCCCTGGCAGGCAGGACAGCCGCGGCGGTGGCACTGGGCCAAGAGCACTGGACCCAGGTGGGAAGGAAGGCGTGAGGCTTGGGATGGCGCGTGAGGCAGTCTGGCCTCTGAACACCCCGTGAGGCGTTATTGACTCTTCGCTTGCAGGTCGCTGCCTTGACCAGCCCTCCACTCCCAGCCCTGGTCCCAACCGGTACAAATGTTCCTGAACGCATCTTGCACCAGTGACTGTAAGTGCGGCCGACATACCCTGCCATTCTGAGAAAGTCCTAGAGTGCTTGGGACCAAGACATCGTCTGCCCCCAGCAGTGCCACCTGTGACTGCTTTCTGGGCCACGGAGACCTCGCAGAGTGTTCGTTCCACCACTGCCCAGCTAGAGCTCAGCTCCGATACCAAGTGACACAGCGGATCTATTTCACCCACAGCCCTTTGAAAAGGAACTTCTCTTGCATGATGTGTGGCATTAACAGCTTTCCACAGCCTCCCAAAGGGGATGATTCACCCAGAGGACTATACCCCCGTCCACCATGGAACCCAGGACTTCTCAGAGTACTTGAGCCTGCCGCCAACTCCACGGGACCTCAGACTTCATAGAGGATGGCCTGGTGTCCCACACTGTGGAGCCATGGACAAGTAGATGTTACTAGTGTGATTTCCATTACTGATTCCAGTCACCCATATATGCCTGGCAGTGGCTCATGAGTGTTGCCCTGAGATTACTCAGAGGTTGTGCTGGTGGCCCACATTTCCAGGGTCTGTTATCTAGAAATCCCGTTGCCCCTCATTCTTAGCAGAGATCCTCTGGCTGAAACCACAGCTGGTGGGCTTCCTGCTGAACGCTGTAGGAGAGATGGCATCCTGTGTGGGCAGTCTGTGACCCTCTGTATTTTGTGTTTTGTAGATTGTGGTTTTAATGGAGGCTTGACAATTGAACCATTCATTTGAAAGTTAGTTTAAATTACCCTTTTGAAAAATTTCAAAAAGAAATGATTCACCAAATTTCCTCAGATTTCCTCGCTGAAAATAGCTGGCTTTTGTCAGAATTCTTGCCTTCCCTTTATTTTTGGCTTATATTTTCTGGTCACTAGCTCATTTAAAGGCAAAATTTGGGGCTGGAGAGATGGCTTAGTGGTTAAGGTGTTTGCTTGAGAAGCCCAAGGACCCAAATTTGATTCCCCAGTGCCCATGTAAGCCAGATGCACAGGGTGACACATGCATTTGGAGTTTGTTTGCAGTGGCTGGAGGCCCTGGTGCACCCATTCTCTCTCTCTCTCAAATAAATAAAATATTTTTTAAAAGGCTTAGTTTTTTTTTTTTTTGATTCATCATTTTTAGCTGTGTTTAATGTTATTCAGGGGATTAAATTCTCTACCTGGCAAAATAAATGTCCTTGGCTGGTCTTTTTTATTTTTATTTTTTGGTTTTTCGAGGCAGGGTCTCACTCTGGCCCAGGCTGAGCTGGAATTCACTATGTACTTTCAGGGTGGCCTTGAACTCACGGCGATCCTCCTACCTCTGCCTCCTAAGTGCTGGGATTAAAGGCATGCACCACCATGCCCGGCCTGACTGGTCTTTTTTCTTTTTTTAAAAAATATATAATTTATCAATGTATAATTTACATCCTTAGACCAGTTTTAAGTATGATGAGTTCTGACACATGTGTGCACCTCTGAGATAGCATCTAGTCACCAACACATGGAGCCAGGTGTAGCCGAGCCTGCCTGTGATCCCAGCACTTGGGAGGCCAAGACAACTCCACTTTTATCCTGGTGTTCAGCAATTAGCCCCTCGCTGACAGCTGTCCATGTCACCTGTACCTGCAGGAGACAGCCTGGTGTCCTGGAAGTCATAAGGCTGGAGACTGGAAGCTCAGGAGGCCAGAAGAAGCCTGCATAACTACTTGCTGGATACTGAGCCCCTGGAGACCCTGTTCCCTGTAGCTTGCTCAGGACAGAGTCTGATGGTCTGTTGCCACTTCTGCCTCCTTTGTTGACATTAATTTTCAATGATTCTGGAAACTAACCTTTCTGGAAATGAAAGCTAGCCATGAAAGTATCACTCAGCCAGCCTAAAGGCGGAAACCACCAGATGACCACCAGCGGACAAGGAAAGTGGTCCACCCAGGTGACAGAACATTACTTAGCATGAAAAGGAGTGCGGTCCAGACACATGCTGCCACAGAGGTGGACTGGAGAGGCGCGCTGGGGGAGAGGCGGGGCAGGGAAGGCTGCAGACCACGCAGCTCTGCGCTGTGGCTTGCCCCGCAGCGGCAGGTTCACAGACACGGAGCAGAGTGTGGGCGGCCAGCGCCTGGGGAGAGGACCCTGCTCCCGAGCATGGCATGCTCTGGCACAGGGAGGGTGTGCGAGGGAAGGAAATACCACCACATTGCCCACGTTTCAACTTAAATGACTGGTTTTATGCTATATGAATTTTTTTAAAAGATTTTTATTTATTTATTTAAGAAAGAGAGAGAGAGAGAGAGAGAGAGAGAGAGAGAGAGAGAGAGAGAGAGAGAGAGAGAAAGAGAGAATGGGCATGCCAGGGCTTCTAGACACTGCAAACAAACTCCAGACGCATGTGCCACCATGTGCATCTGGCTTATGTGGGTCCTGGGAAATCCAACCTAGTTCCTTAGCCTTCACAGGCAAGTACCTTAACCATTAACCCATCTCTCCAGCCTTGTTATATGAATTTTAAAAATATATTTTATTTGTTTATTTGAGAGAGAAGAGGTAGAGAATGAGTTTAAGAGAGAGATAGATAGATGGAGAGAGAGAGAGAAAGTGGGCACACTAGGGTCTCCAGCCACTGCAAATGAATTCCAGATGCATGCAACCCCTTGTGCATCTGGCTTACGTGGGTCCTGGAGAATCAAACTGGGGCCTGTAGGCTTCGCAGGCAAATGCCTTAACCGCTAAGCCATCTCTCCAGCCCTCTTATATGAATTTTGTCTCAATTACGGTGGGTAGGAGTCTGGAGCATTGGTTCTGTTTGAGGCTGGGCACTGTCTTATCAGTTAATGACATGCCATAGAGTCCTCAAGGTGGCTCTGGCAGCTGTGGAAGAGTGACAGGAAGCTGCCACTTCACAGACAGGGTTCAGGTGTGGACCTGAGATGTCCTCCAAAGGCCTGGTCCCCAGTGTGCAGTGTGCGGATTGGACCAGGGGACCGTGTCTAATCAATGGACCAATCTGTGGATGGGCTCACAGCTGAGTGGGAATAATAGGAGGGGCTTTGTCAGAATAGAGCCTGCCCTTCCTGACAGCTTTGCTGTACTGTGGAAATCAGCCTTGCCTGAGCCCCACAGCAACGAGATAGAGAGTCGTGTGGCCACAAGCCAGTGACGCTGTGAGCCAACTTGAGCCTTCCCCCCTTGGAGCCGATTTCTCGCCATTTTGTCACGGTGGCGCATACTGACACAGTTGTTAAAAGCAAGCAACTTCCCAGAGTGACCTCTGGCAGCGGGGCTGAGCCCACCCTGGCACACTTGCCTGGCATCTATGTGGACTGCCCTTTCCAGAACCTGGCAACATCGAGACTGTCCTTGCCCCACATGCCTGGGGGAGTGCCAGCGGTGCCTGGATTGGCAAAAGGGGCCAGTGTTGGATCCAGAGGAGGGACCGGAGCCTCCCACCTCCTCCGCATCCCCCGCTGGCCAGGCAGCTGACTCCCGTGCCTTGTCTTTAAGTTTATAGCCTCCTCCTTTCCGGTGTGTAATTTTCAACGTTTAATGTCCTAATAGGGCCCCTCCCTCCTATTTATATCCCTGAGTAAGACCCACAGTCTCTGTGGTTGGTTTTATTGAATCCACTTCTGATCGAGTGCTGACAGTCAGTGCAGTGTGTCCCTGGCCTCGGCTGGGAGTGACCTCAGGGGTGGCACCTCTGCTGCCTCTGAGACATGGTCTGCCTATTCCCGCATGGAAAAACATGGTCCGGCTCTGCCACCTCCACTAATGGTGCGTACGTGGGCACTCCCTGTGGGCGGGCATGCCAAGCGGAGCAGAGTGCAGCCTTTCTGGCAGGAGGCTGCTGTTTCTGTTCTCCTCATGCTCACAGACACTTTTGAAGTCAGTTTGGAATTTTGTGGAAACTTCCTTTCTTATTTTCCCCTCTTGTTTCTCTGGTAACACCAAAAACAAACCCACACAGCCATGTCACCTGGCTCCCAGCTGCATCTCCCACAGACACCTAGGGCTGGAAACCCAGCAGGCCACGGAGCCAGAAATCCAAGCACTTTCTTCAACCCTTAACTCCTGCTCTGCTGGCCTTGCTGGGGCCCAGGATGGCTGAGCTGCTCTGCTCATCAGGGAAAAGAATAGTCATCCCATCTTTCTCACTGCAAAATTAGAAAACCTAGGCACTGGAGAGATGGCTTAGCTGTTAAGGCGTTTGCCTCTGAAGCCAAAGGACCCAGGTTCAGTTCCCCAGGACCCACATAAGCTAGATGCACAAGGCGACGCTCACATCTGGAGTTCATTTGCAGAGGCTAGAGGCCCTGGTGTGCCTATGCTCTCTCTCTTTTTCCCTCTTTCTCTCTCTCTCTCAAATAAATAAATAAATAATTTAAATTAAAAAACAGGGGCTAGAGAGATGGCTTAGTGATTAAGTGCTTGCCTGTGAAGCCTAAGAACCCTGGTTTGAGGCTCGATTCCCCAGAATCCACTTGAGCCAGATGCACAAGGGGCGCACGCATCTGGAGTTCTATTGCAGTGGCTGGAGGCCCTGGTGTGCTCATTCTCTCTCTATCTGCCTCTTTCTCTCTGTCTGTCTGTCTCTGTTGCTCTCAACTAAATAAATAAAAAACAAACAAAAATGTGTTGGTGAGTTTCACATTAACAACAACAGCAACAACAGAAACAACCCATGTATATTCAAAAAAAAAAAAAAAAAAAAAAAAGAAGAGGAAGAAGAAGAAACCACCCAATGAAGGAGGAGAAAGCGGAGTCCGTGCTCCTTCCTGCCCTCCAGCTTGGGCCCCACTGGTAATGGCACTGCGTGTGCTGTCTGGCTGCCACCAATTGACATCTTCCAATGCTTTCTGCTCCTTTGTTCTATTTTTATTCCAAACAAAGAATTTTCATTTTCTATTTCTACTCAGTTTGGAATCCCAACATACCCCCTAACCATCAGATACTTTCCAACATGTCTTCGTGCCTCGTGCATTAGTGCACCAAGTTGTCACACCACCCTGGATGTGGCAGCGGGGTGGGTTCTGTGTGCTGGTGACAGGAGCCGTGCGGGCTGAGGGTAATGCCAACCTCGTGGAAGTTCCCGGGGACCATCCCTGTTGCTTTGGTCTCTCGGCAAACCTGTGCTATTTTGTTCCTAGACCTATCGAAGCAGAGTATTAGACAGTCCTAAAAACCTTTGAGGTCCCAGTGTTCGCTCTGCCCTCTGTTCATGGAGAGACAGCAAAGACTCGAATGATCTTGCTTTCTAAGCAATCTTGCTGCAATAGGTACCACAAAGGTAACTTATAGCACTCCACAGCTGACAGTCAAATCTGGGAGAGAGAACTTCAGGCAAAATAGTGATTTGAAAAGCAGTTTCTAACTCTCCCATCCTGGAACCCTCTCAAATTCATCTGGGCTAGAAATTCCCCACCCTCTTTAAAAATGTGCTCAGGCCAGAAGCCAGGGAGAGCTGGGCTACAGCCCAGGGCGCCCAGCCTTTGTGAGAGTGAGAAGCCAGGCAGGAGCTGTGTGCCCCCTGAGAATGACTTGGCCCAGGACACAGAGCTTGAACAGGGGGAGACCCTGACAGATCCCTGCTTCTGTAAAGAGATGGTGGCTTTGGGGAGCTTCCCACTTCTTCCAGGCCACTGGACTCTGCTCCCAAGGCTCTCTCTGGACACTGGACCTCAGGCTGCACACGCCAGCCCAGGATCAATCTCTCTTCCTGTGAAGGAAATGCACATGGGAGCGTCCTCCCATCCCAGACAGAATGCCCCAGTTCCAAGCTGACAGTGGGCAGCGAGCCACGGGATCCAGCCCTCCTCCAAAACTACTGGGTGAGGAAAATCACGAGACTTGACTTTTAAAAACGCTACTGCCGGACAGAGGGAGGCTGAGGTGTTAAGTCGGCCCTTAAGGCAGGCAGAACTGCTATGAGACATACCAGATGTGTCTGGGAAAGACAGAGAAGGGAGCTGTGAAGGCAGGGGGTGCTGGGGACTGAGCTCAGGTGCAGGGGGCGCTAGACATGACAAGGACTGGGGAAAGAGGGTGTTCTCAGTCTGACCTTCCCTCTGCACCCTGTGGGCTGTGGGAGTGGGCCTGCGTCCATGAGCTGTTAGAGGAGCCTTGTGAGGGGAAATGGCCGGGCCACATGGTCAGGGCCCAGAGCTGTCAATTAGTCACACAGCTGCTCCTGAGCTCTTCTGAAATCAGTGTCTCCTGCTGTGGTCCTGGGATTAGCTTCCCCGTGATTCCCAGGAGGCCTTGGGTAGGGAGGTCACAGAGGGTCCTGGACAGAATGTGACTCCTCTCCCCCATGTTCTGCTGAATTCTCTCTCGGCTGTGGCCGCAGTCCTTGCAGGCTTCCCCGTGTGACTCAAACCTTCATCCTGAGGGACCCGAGACCTTGACACAAACATCATGAGGCCAGCTTGCCACACATTGCAGTTCACAGTTCTAAGAGCGCAGTGGCTTGAATCAGATGTCCTGCAGAAACTGACGTGTCTTAAATGCTTGGTCCCCAGCCGGTGGCATTTTCGGAGGTGGAGCCTTGTTGGAGGAGGTGTGTTTCTGGGCACATGCTTGGGGTGTTGTGGCCCGTTACCCTCTGCCAGGACTCAGCTCATGCCATGCTCTCACCTGCCATCGTGAAGCTTCCCCTAGAGACTGTAAGCCCAAATGAAACCTCTCTTCTCACCAGCTGCTTTTTGTTGGGATGTTTAAAAAATTTTTTTAAAATATTTATTCATTTGACAGAGAAAGGGAGGGGAAGAGAGAGAGAGAGGGAAGGGGGGGTAGGGAGAGAATGGGCTTGCCAGGGCCTCTAGCCACAGCAAACGAACTCCAGATGCATGCACCCCCTTGTGCATATGGCTAACATGGGTCCTGGGGAATCGAACCTGGCTCCTTTGGCTTTGCAGGCAAACGCCTTAACCACTAAGCCATCCCTCCAACCCTTGGTTGGATGTTTGGTCTCAGAATGTGAAGGTAGCTATGACAGTGAGGAACAAGGCACTCAACAAATCATCTGGTTTCCCACCTGTTCCTCTAGGCCAGATACTCCTTTGATGAGGATGATCCAGAAGTCCAAAATGTCCCAGTGACAACTGGAACTTGAAGTCTAGTCAGACTTTTTGTAAGCCAGACCTTCAACCCTGATAGCCCAGAGTTGTGGGACAGAGTGCATAAAGTGGTCCTGTGCGAAGCCTTTGGTTCCTGGACCTGTGCATTCTCTTGCTGGGCACAGCACCCTCTGAACGTCTGCACAGACATGAGGTTCAGAAGGATCCCTCTGCCGTTCAGAGTTGCTTCCAGCTGGTGGCTCTGCTTCACCTATAGAAAGTCGGCCACTGACTAGTTGTGAGTGTTTTCTGGTCGATATTGATAAGTCACATGTCATGGTCCATGTCAAATGCCTGTTTTTTTTTTCATTTTATTTATTTATTTTCAAGGAGAGAGAAAGAGAGAGGGAGAGAGAGAGAGAGAGAGAGGGAGAGGGAGAGAGAGAATGGGTGTGCTAAGGCCTCTAGGCATTGCAAACGAACTCCAGATGTGTGTGCCACTTTGTACATCTGGCTTTACGTGGCTCCCAGGGAATCAAACCTGGGTCCTTAGGCTTTACAGGAAAGTGCCTTAACTTCTAAGCCATCTCTACAGCCCAAATTTTCATGACATTCTGTCTCAGAGCTCTCAGCCCCGAGCTTCCAGTCTTTTCCTTCCTAGTTTCTAACCACACCTATATACTCATTGCCATCTTGGCTGCTTCCTCCACACTGGGCTGGTGGCCAGGGTGCTACTGAGCGCCTCCTGAAGGGAAGACCCTGCTTCCTAGTGATGTCAGAGGTGTCCTTGCTTGTGACTGGGCTGGGGCTGCCCCCACATCTACAAACCAAGCTCCCTCTCCTTCTTCCTTCTCCAGGCCACCGATGTGGGCTGAGCTAAGACAAAGAGGTCACAGGTCATGGCGTTGAGCTCCGGTGGGCCTGGGCCTCCTCCTAACATTCTCTCATTCCTCTGTGAAAGAGTGCTGCTGGACTCATGTGGCCTTAAGATGCATCAGGCCCAGTAGATCCTGCCTCAGAACAGGCATTTCAAACACATGGTCATTTGCTATCTCTGGTCATATTCTCAGTGTCCCTCAGGCCCTGCAACTGTCCCAGAACTGCTTATCAAAGGGCCCATGATTCTCTACCGTGGAGTCTGAGTTTCATCCTAGCTTGTCCAGCCTCGCCAGCACAAGGTCAGTGATCCGGCCATTCAGTGTGATGCTCTGGGTGTGTTCATGGTCCATAGCTCCATGGACTATATGTTGAGTGAGGTTGGAGGAATTTTGGAACCTCACGCAAGCCACTGAATGTCATACCCAGCCCCAAAGTTGCAGTCTGTTTCTGAGAGGCATTCCCATCAGAATGGGAAAGAGAACATTCGCTAGGTCAGTGGTCCACATCCTGGGCCCAGGTTCTTGCTGGTCAGTGCTGGTGGCGTCCATGCTCTGGGCTGGATTTGCAGGAAAGTTATGATCACACCCTAGGTCTGTCCAGTTTCCTCAGGGATTTAAACAGGTGTGATGGGGAGCTGACACTTCAGGTCTTTGGTCACAGGGACAGTTTAGGAGAATTCTGGTTGGCCTTTCCCCTCATGATAGATTTCTACCTTAAGGCCAGTATTGTGTTCACTCATGTGGCCAAATATGTTACCTGCGAGTCAAGCTTTAGGATTGCAAAAATGGCCACTGAGCAGCTCTGGAGACCAAATGGACCCACTGTGAGCCAGGCATCAACTCTGGTAGAAGACCTGCTGCAGGAGGTGCCATGGTCCCTGTGAGTCTGTCTGAGCAGTGGTGTCCTCTCAGGTTCTGTCCAGTAGGCCTCAAGTGTCCATAGTCACGTGACCTGGTGATCTCCTTTCTTGCTGTCAGGCTTGTGGGTGCAGGTCGCATGCATTTGTACTGATGTTTCTGTCTATAAGCCAGCTCTATGATCTTCACATGACTTCCTCCAGTCACGGGACCCTTGGCCCACGCTGCCTGGTGTCCTCTTACTGGGTCCTATTTCTCATTGGTGGTGGCGGTGGTGGTGGGGGTTCATAACCCTAAATGAGGGAGACTTGTGGAAACCAGATGGAAATACTTAGCCTCCAGGATTAGCCTGCTGCTGTCCTGGCGGCTAGTGGGGGCAATGGACAGCCAAAGGAAGCCACCCAAGGGAGTTACAGAGATGGCTCACAGTGCCCAACTTCCCTAGGAACGGCGTGGGATAGAGACGTTAAGGAAGGTGCCAGACAGCTGAGAGGGCAAAGGACATGTCTCCAGAGCCCACCACAGGACCTGGTCCAGAGCAGGTCTTAATAATTGGCCCATGAATGTATAATAAGTAAATGAACAACTAAACTAAATGACAGGTCACAGAACTTGGGACTGCATATATGTTTGGAGGTGGTTTGATGCAGGTGTGGTAGTGCGTGCTTATAGATCCACCCACTCTGGAGGCAGAGGCAGGTGGATCAGTTGAGGCCAGAAGCTCTGGGCTATACTCTACTGTGCGGATCAAGTGTCTGCATCAAGTTCAGCATCCTGAGAGCGGGAACTATCTGGTTGCCTAAGCAGGGGTGAACCAGCCCAGGTCAGAGATGTTTTGGGATATTGGTTTAAATATTAAAAATATCATATTAGGACTGGAGAGATGGCTTAGCAGTTAAAGCACTTGCCTGTAAAGCCAAAGGACACAGGTTTCATTTCCCAGGAACCATGGAAGCCAGATGACTGAGGTGACACATGTGTCTGGAGTTCATTTGCAATTTCTGAAGGCGCTGGCATGCTCAATCTCTTTCTCTGTATCTGCTTCTTAGTCTTTGCCTTTCAAATGAATAAAATAAAAATTTAAAAATTTAAATTACATTAAAAAATTTTCAGATTAAAAGGAATCAATGTGCCAAGACTGGTTCACTTATAAGGAGGACTTGATAAGAACACCTTCAAGGCACCTTTAGGCCATCATGTCAGCTCACAGCACATCCAGAGTTCTACAGTCTCTCAAACCAGCTAAGGAAGTCAGAAAAGCTTGGACTTGATTAAATGGTGCAGGTTTAGAGGCAGGTAGGTGCCGCTAAAAGTACGTTTGCTGTAGGTCACAAGCTGGATACTTCATCAACAATGTAGATTCTCTTCCCTCACTGTGAAACCCTCACCCTCAGTGAATCCCTCATCATCATTGTGAGTCCCTCATCCTTACTGTGAATCCCTCATCCTCACTGTGAATCCCTCATCCTCATGAGTCCTTCATCCTTACTCTGAATCCCTCATCCACTGTGAGTCCCTCATCCTCACTGTGAGTACCTCATCCTCACTGTGAGTACCTCATCCTCACTGTGAATCCCTCATCCTCACTGTGAGTCCCTCATCTTCACTGTGAGCCCCTCGCCCACTGTGAATTCCTCATCATCACAATGAGACCCTCATCCTCAATGTGAATCCCTCATCCTCACTGTGAATCCCTCATCCTCACTGTGAATCCCTCATCATCATTGTGAGTCCCTCATCCTCACTGTGAATCCCTCATCCTCATGAGTCCCTCATCCTTACTCTGAATCCCTCACCCACTGTGAGTCCCTCATCCTCACTGTGAATCCCTCATCCTCACTGTGAATCCCTCATCCTCACTGCGAATCCCTCATCCTCACTGTGAGTCCCTCATCCTCACTGTGAGCCCCTAATCCTCTCTGTGAGTCCCTCATCCTCAATGCGAATCCCTCATCATCACTGTGAATCCCTCATCATCACTGTGAATCCCTCATCATCACTGTGAGTTCCTCATCCTCATTGTGAGTCCCTCATCCTCACTGTGAGTACCTCATCCCACTGTGAATTCCTCATCCTCACTGTACATCCCTCTTCCCTACTGTGAGTCCCTCATCCTCACTGTGAATCCCTCATCCTCACTGTGAGTCCCTCATCCTCATTGTGAGTCCCTCATCCTCACTGTGAGTACCTCATCCCACTGTGAATTCCTCATCCTCGCTGTACATCCCTCTTCCCTATTGTGAGTCCCTCATCCTTACTGTGAATCCCTCATCCTCACTGTGAGTACCTCATCCCACTGTGAATTCCTCATCCTCACTGTACATCCCTCTTTCCTACTGTGAGTCCCTCATCCTCACTGTGAATTCCTCATCCTCACTGTACATCCCTCTTCCCTACTGTGAGTCCCTCATCCTCACTGTGAATCCCTCATCCTCAGTGTGAGTCCCTCATCCTCACTGTGAGTCCCTCATACTCACTGTGAATCCCCCATACTCACTGTGAATCCCCCATCCTCACTGTGAATCCCTCATCCTCACTGTGAATCCCTCATCCCCACAATTTTGTTTATAGCAGCCAAAGAAACAAAATGTCCACAGATAAAGGAAATGGATAAACTGTGGTACATCCATACAATGGAATAGTATGGGACCATAGGAAGGAACTAATTACTGATTGTCACAACAACATAATTGCTGTCAAAACCACTGTGCTGAGTGAAAACCTCCCCATACAATTTCATTTATATGAAACTTTTAAAAAGAAAATCTGGGGCTAGTGGCAGTGGCTTAGTAGCTAAAGGCACTTGTTTGCAAAGCTTGATAGCCTGGGTTAAATTCCCCAGTACTTACGCAAAGCCAGATGCATAAGGAAGTGCATTATCTGGAGTTTGTTGCAATAGCAAGAGACCCTGGTCCATCCATTCTATCTGTTTCTCTGCTGGCAAATAAAAAAGAAACTTTTTAAAAGAAAATCTTATTCATAGTGACAGTAATAAAATTAATATTTTCTTAGATCAGAGTGAATTCAATGCAAAAAAAAGGCATAGATGAACTTGTGAGGGGAATGGAAATGTTCTGGATTTTCTTTTTGAGATAGAATCTTACAATATAGGCCAAACTGGTCTCAAACTTATGATCCTCTTGCCTCAACAAAAAAAGAAAAAACAAAAAAGCTGGGCATAGTGGCGTCTACCTCTAATCTCTTTAATTCGAGGCCAGCTTGAGACTACAGAGTGAGTTCCAGGTCAGCCTTGCAGAGAGCAAGACCCTACCTTGCAATCCCCCCCCCAAAAAGGCCTGAGTATCTTGACCAGGGAGAAGACCAAGTAGGACCCTTTCTAGTTCTCTGCCTTCTGAGGTGTTTTCTTATAAGTCCTGCTCTTCCCTCTCTCCTTCCTTCCCTCTTTTCCTCCCTCCCTCCCTCCTTCCTTGCGTCCTTCTTTATGTGTGTGTGTGTGGGGGTGCTCACCTGTGGAAGGTGCTCTTGCCTGGGGTGGGTGGAGTCTCATGTCGTCACTCTTCAACCTGTGCTGATTTGTGCCCCAGTTCCTGATCCCAGAGCTTGCTGGTTGTGTGTGTGTGTGAGAGTGCGTGTGAGAGTGCGTGTGTGTGTGTGTGTGCTCATGCACGAGCACACTGTGGTGATTCCCCCATCTCTCCTCACTTACGGGCCACAGGTGCATGCGGCCATGCCCAGCTAGCTATCTTTGTGGGTTCTGAGGATTGAATTCAAGTGCCCCCCTCGGCCTCCTCAGGCTATCAAGCTTGTATGGGAACTGCTTTTGACCACTGAGTCATCTCTCCAGCCCTCCTCTCCCTTTCTTGAATGGGGGAGCCCAAGCCTGTGCACTAGAAAGGGTCAGGCTTTAATCTCCATACAGATGGAGACTGGGGATGTCCCGCTGGCTAAGGAGAAGCATATGAACAGCCAAACAGGGATCAGGAGAAAGCGAGGTGAGGTGAACCACCATCCTGAGGCAGGAACTGTGCTGACTGCCAGGGGCGGTCTATGGGCAAGAGAGTGGCAGGAGCAGATTTGGACTGAGCCTGGGTTCTTGGGCTGTGGTTACAGTCAGGTCAGGAGGGGCAAGTGTTTGTGTATAGGACAGGTGTGAGGCCATGTGTACAGGGTAGATAGGAAGTAACGTGTGCAGTCTGGGTGTGAGGTGATCACGGTTGTGTAGTGTGGGCATGAGACCATGTGCATGCAGTGTGAGCGTGAGTGAATGTCAGCTGATGCCGTGCTTAGGAATAGCAATGCAGCCTGGGTGGACCATTGCCTGCTGGAAGGCTTGTCCACGACCCAAGGCTGCTGAGGGGGACCCAGCTCCTCTCTTGCTCTTGTGTTTCCTCTATGCCTGATATCTGCTTTTTAAAAAACCAATATTTTATTTATTTAAGAGGGAGGGAGAGAGAAAGAGAGAGAGAGAATGGGCATGCCAGGGCCTCTAGCCACTGCAAATGAACCCAGAAGCATGTGCTACCCTGTGCATCTGGGTTTATGTGGGTCCTGGGGAATTGAACCTGGGTCCTTTGGCTTGCTGGCAAGTCTTAACCGGTAAGTGACCCCCAGCCCAACATCTGTTTTCTAGCATCTTCATTTGTCTCCATCTTAAGGCCTGGAGAAGGCTCTTGCTGAGGCCCTTCCAGACCCTCCCGCTCAGGCCTCTTTCCCACCTTGGGATGCTGCATGAAGCCTGGAAATGATTCGTAGACGCTTGATAAATGTTCGTTTCAACTGGATTGACTGCACCAACTTCCCGTGGGGCCCGCCCAGGCGGCCAGCCTGCTCTCTGAGTCAGAAGCCAACTTTCCACTGGAGTTTCCCGCAGGACCCAGGCCTGGGGGTGGTTCTGCCCTGTCCAGTGTGACTCACTGTGGTCACCCTGTGACCCACTTTCCACTGTAAGTTTTGGCACAGTGGATTCCCACGACATCTCTTTCACCACAGCCTCCTCCTCAGGAGAAGCAAGCCGGTGCGGGCAATGGGGAGCTTGATAGCTGCATTTTGGGGTGGGTGGAGGGACTGAACGGGAAAGGCCAGGTCCCTCACCTCCCCAAGCTTCTCTGGGTTGCTCCCATCCAGACAAAAGCCATTTCTGCAAGTCAGGAGCACATTGGGAAGTGGGGGAAGGATAGGGAGGTGGGCGGCCCCGCCAAGAGTAGGAAAGCATGAGAGCCAGAGAGGCTGCCAGGAAAGTTAGACATATTTGCTTAAATGGGATCATATAAAAGCCCTTAAATGTTCAGGGCTCTTGGATGGTACTTTTGCATGCGGCCCCTTTAGTCTTCAGCGCTTTCCAGGGTGAGGGGCTGCAGCTGTGGTGGGTCTGTCTGTACCCTGCTGGAGGAGCCCCCCTGGAACTCTGTGGACTTAGCGTGGTAGAGGAACTTGGCTTTTCGGTTGAGCACTGTTACACGCTCCCTTCAATGAGCAATGCACCCCATTTTCTTCGCGTTTTAAAACGGAAGTATAGGACACACAGCTCTGCTGCGCAAAGGCCGGATAATGGCCATCTGGTTGTGCAATGGCATCTCAGGAGACACTGAGCAAAACCAAGAGAGATCCAAGCGCCAGCCATGCAGACGTGACCGAGGGTGCCCGGGTATCCTCGCTTCAACCTTCAGCTATCGGACGCTCAGGCACAAGGCAGAGAAGCGAGCAACATGCCCTTTCTAGATGATTCTGGTGTGCGACTGATCCTGGGCTGTGCGCCTTGTTTGATATTACAGCCACTCAGGGCTCCGAGACTGTGAGGCTGTGTGCTGGCTGACAGATAGTCCCTGTTTGGTCCGACGGATCCCCAAGACATGTGATCGGAAATGTGGCAGCAGCACCCTATCTGACCCAGGGTCCGCCCCACCATGGTCTCCTGGCCCAGCTTGTGGAGGTGCGTCTGAACCGCCCCCATCTAGCTGGCTCCCCCGTGGAGCAGCGGGACGGGAGAGAAGCTTTGCGATGTGTTCATCTGCGTTTGGAGGGAGGCACGTTTTTAACTTTCTTGGAATTTTGCTTTGGCGCTGTGCAGCCTGTGTGGCCGTCCATGGACACAGCATGGCCACATCTGTGCCCGACACGTTAGAGAACAGCCTGAGGCAGAGACAAGCCCTGTGCCATTGTGCTGTGTCTGTGAGGCACGGAGATGAGACTTCAGGCCTTCACAGTGGCTCAGACCTATTCCTGGCCCCAGAAGAAACTTTCAAAAAACATGTAAAAGGCTTTATTCTGAAAATATACACATTTACTACGAACATTATTTCAATAGGAAATTAACTGTCCCAACCATTAATATTTTTTCTTTGTTATGGACATACTCAGTGTGTAAACAGCACATGTTGGTACCATCCTTACCCTCACCCCTGTCCCCCCCTTCTGAAGGGACCCTCCTCATTGGGGATGCCAGTTGTCCCCATGGGGATTGAGGGCTGTGCATTGTGGGGGTAGCCATCAGTTATGGGGAAGAGGCAATGTCTCTGCCCATAATGTCCCAACTTGTGGCTCTAACAATCTTTCTGCTGCCTCTTCCACGTTCCAAAGGGAAGCCTGTGCCTTCCCAGTATGGAGGCACAGGGTGGAGGCATTTGATCCGTGCTCTCCTGGAGACTGATGTCTCGTCACAGACCTGAGAGACCGGGGCGGGACACTGCCCTCCCTGCCGTTATCTTCAGTACAGCACCGAAGGACACCGTGCTATTCTGTGACTTGGCTACATCTCAGCTGAGAACTTCAGTGAGGAATGCTCCCTGCTTGGGAGACTCCCTTTGTGTCTGGAACCCCGATTCTGGCTCCTCAGGCAGCGAACTTGAGCTCCTCTCTAGCTGCCTCTGTCTGGCTGGGAGGGTGTGGCGTGCGAAGAGCTTTGAGGCAGTATAAGACCCCACTAGTGCTGAGCAGTCCCCCGGGAGCTGGGTCCCTGTAGGACAGACATGGGAAGCAGACTTCAGTACCCAGGGAGGCCCGGGGCTTCAGTGTTCTCCAGGGAAGTGTGTTTCATGAAGACGAGGGCATTGTACCTGCCCTCTGGCCGCTAGCCGGGAGGACCATCAGGGCACTCAGGTCATGCACACTGGGATTGGGCTCACTTGGACTTTGATTGGCTTGGTTTTCTCTGTCATCTGTCTGGTTTGTCCCAGCAGGCAGGTAGGTCTACTCCAGAGGGACTCAGTCTCTCGGGGAATATTAGGCATCCAGCAAACAGTAAAAAATAAAACCAAGTAACTGGACCATTTTTTAAAAAAATTTTTTATTTATTTATTTGAGAGCGACAGACACAGAGAGAAAGACAGATAGAGGGAGAGAGAGAGAATGGGCGCGCCAGGGCTTCCAGCCACTGCAAACGAACTCCAGACGCGAGCGCCCCCTTGTGCATCTGGCTAACGTGGGACCTGGGGAGCCGAGCCTCGAACCGGGGTCCTTAGGCTTCACAGGCAAGCGCTTAACCGCTAAGCCATCTCTCCAGCCCGTAACTGGACCATTTGGTGTGGCAGCCCCAGCGTGTTGGCCACACGACTTGCGCTGGTGATGAGGACTGGCCGGATGCAGGGGGAGTGGCACTCCTGGCGGATGTGGGTTCCACCGGAGGACCCTGGAAGATGGGTGTGCTCCAACCAGCTGCAGCACAGCCCCTTCCCTTGGCCCCCTCGAACTTTGGCTGTTCTTGAGAGAATCCACGACGCATCTGATCACTTAAGCATTCCCATGTGTACGGCCGAACTGGGACGACTGAGTTCTGACCATAAATGGCAGCATTCTGAAGGGGCCACAGACAACGGCCAAATGACGAGGCAGCCGGGGAGGGAGGCCAGGCCGCCCCTCAGCTCTCTGGGGCTGTCAGTACGGGCAGGGAAACGCCGGTAGGAAACTCCATGGAAACAGCCCCGTGGCTGGGCTCCCTCCTGGTTCCTCAGAACAGTGCTCTGGCCATGAATGTTTTTGGTCAAAGGAAGTCAAGTTTGGCCTCCTCAAAGTCAGTTGAAAGCTATCAGGAAAGGATCTTCTTTGAAAAGCCGAGACTGGCTGATTTGGCAAAGACCACATGTGAGCTCTTCCCACGCAGACTTAGACAGACCACGCCGCGCACACTGGAAAGCCAGCGGCATCTGCAGATTTGGTTGACTTAATAAAAAACAGGCACAAGAAATGAGGGCTTAGAGTTTTAAACTGTTGCCACTGAGTTAAAAATGGCATTTTCTTTTTCTTTCTGTATTTATTTGAGAGAGAGAGAAGGGGAGGAAAAGGCAGAGAGGGAGGGAGAGAGAGAGAGAGAGAGAGAGAGAGAGAGAGAGAGAGAGAGAGAGAGAGAGAGGGAGAGGGAGAATGGGCGCACCAGGGCCTCCAGCCACTGCAAACAAACTCCAGATGCATGCGTGCCCTTGTGCATCTGGCTAATGTGGGTCCTGGGGAATCGAGCTGGTGCTTAGGCTTTGCAGGCAAACATCTTAACCACTAGGCAATTTCCCCAGCCCTTCTCTCTCTCTCCCTTTATTGTTTTCCAATTTTGTCCAACTCTGTATAATTTGTACGGTCCTAAGTAGAGGGTTTGGACCAGGTGAGCTCTTCCCCTGCAGAGGAGTGGCCCCAGTGCCAGAGGGTGGATGCCAACTTGGGCTTGACCCCAGCTGCCCTTGTCTCCTGCTCTTGGGCACAGCCACTCTGCTTCCTAGCTTCCTTTCTGCCAAGTGGAGCCACGTGGCTGGGTTCTGGCCAGGACTTTGGCAGAAGTGTTAATCATGTCTGACCCAATCTATAACAATTTCCATGCTTCCTGGGTGCTCTCTTCAGCCTGGGACCCCGAGGACTTGGTTGGAGCAGAGCTATTGGGCAGAGGGACCCTGGGTCCCTGAATGCCACCTGTAGCAGAGAATACTTACTTGCTCTGGACAGTGGCATGAAAATGACAATCCTGTGCATTCCAGTCACTGTGGCCTTAGGTCCTGGTCACAGCACTTGCTTCCCCAGCCACCTCCAAGGTTCCTTCCAGGACTTCACATTATATGGCCAGGATTGTGCTCACCAATAACTCTCTAAACATCTGTTTATTGTGAGGTCTCCAAAGCAGGACCCAGCCGCAGAGCACAGCATAAACGTTTAGGTGACGGATCCACACGGGAATCTCAGGTTTGGAACCAACCTTCCACCTGTAGGATCAGACCTGTAGAAGACACAGGGGCTGCAGGATAGAGTCTACCAGAGTCTACCCAGAGGTTGAAGGGATGTGGGTGTGGCAGGTGGGACAGGAAGTCCTACCAGAGGATGTGCAGGGAAAGACGAGCCAGCACACTGGCCTTAAGGACAGATGACTGACCTTTTGGGTTCAGGCTTGGGTACAGGCATCTGGGATAAAGGGCACTTCAGCATCATAGGATGTGGGTGACATGGCCCATGGGCCCTGTGTGGGTGATTGGCCGGCCTGTAGTCAGGTCTGATTCCCACCTTGACACTGGTGGGTCTGAGTCAGGATGGGCACTGATTCCCCTTCAGGTGACCCAGTGACCTACGAAGCCCACTGCATTTCTCTGGTTCAGCAATGAATGATAGAACAACAACAATAACAACAAAAAAGAAAACAGTCCCAGCACTTACAATAGGATCAGATTGTGTGCTGTTACTCAGGGATAAATCCATGAGGCAGATGCAACACCAGGATGTGGCAAAGTAAATTCACTGTAGGGAACTAAAGGAGGCTGGAAAGTGGAGGATGTGTCACATGCAAGGCTTGGGAGACCTGGAAATGGCCAGCTTAGTCATCTGTATAACAACACTTGTATTTGATGCAATGCTAACCAATGTAGTTGAAAAGCTAATTACAAAATGTGTATGATAGCCGGGCATGGTGGCGCACGTCTTTCATCCCAGCACTCGGGAGGCAGAGGTAGGAGGATCTCTGTGAGTTTGAGGCCACCCTAAAACTACATAGTGAATCCAGGTCAGCCTGGGCTAGAGCAAGACCCTACCAAAAAAAATGTGTATGGGAATCTGAAGGCCTTTCATTAGATAAAATGATCTTACAAAGTTGAGGATCTTAAACCACAGTGTATTTTTTTGTGTGCATGTAGATTGCGTGCATGTGCGTTTGTGTGTGTGTGTGTGTGTGTGTGTGTGTGTGTGTGTATGTGTGTGTGTGTAGGCACATGTGTGTGCAGATGCATGTGCATGCATATGGAGGCCAGAGGCTGATGTTGACTGCCTTCCTCCATCTCTCTACACCATATTATTATTTTTCTTAAAATCAAACAAATTTTATCTCTTTTAAAATATTTTATTTATTTGCAAAGGGGGGGGAGAGAAGAAGAAGGAGGAGGAGGAGGAGAAATACATACAGAGAGAATGGGTGTGCCAGGGCCTCCACCAACTGCAAATGAACATCAGATGCATGCTCCACTTTGGGCATCTGGCTTTGTGTATGTACTGGGGAATCGAACTCAGGTCATTAGGCTTTGCAGGCAAGTGCCTTAACCAGGGAGCTATCTCTCCAGCCCTCCACCTTATTTTTTGAGACCAGGTCTCTCATGGATCCCAGAGCCCACCAATTCACCTAGACTAACTTGCGAGCAAGTCCTTGTTTCTACCTCCCAGTTCTGAGATTACAGGTACATGCCGCTGTGCCCAGACTTTATGTGAGTGCTGGGGGCCAAACTCCAGTCCTCAAAGTGCATGGCAAACACTTTACCTACTGATCATCTTCCCAGCCTTTAGGCCACAATTTCATGAATTATTATAAAGCTAGAGAAGATAGGACTGTGGCATTGATGTGGTACCACATAGCTCTGTGTGTGTGTGTGTGTGTGTGTCATGCCTATCTTGTAGATCTATGTCCAGATCTATATCTATCTACCCTGTAGTTAGCTAAGAAATTAATTTAATGCAAATTTAAACCACAAGGAAATGTCATTATATGCCCACGAATGCCTAAAATTAAAAAGACTGCACCAGACGCGGTAGTGTATGCCTTTAATCCCAGCATTTAGGAGGCAGGGGTAGGTGGATCACCATGAGTTCAAGGCCACCCTGAGACTACATAGTGAATTCCAGGTCAGCCTGGGCTACAGGGACTCCACCTTGAAAAAAACAAAACAAAACAAAACACTGGCAGAGCTGGATGCTGGTGAAGCTGGGGAGCAATAGAAGTGCACATCAGCTGTGCACGTTGGACGGTATGACCACCTGCAAAACTAGCAACTTCATATGAAGTTAAACTTCTTCCTACTTTGTGGCCCACTCATGCCACTCCTAAGTATTTCCTCAAGACAAATGAGAGCACAATCCACATGACGGTTGACACAAGGAGACTGAGAGCAGCTTTCTCCATCATATTCAGGAAATAGAAACAACCCCTCAGCCCACCCAAGAGATGTGCAAACACTGGGTGTCCATCTGTCTAAAGGATCTTGCCTAGTGGACAAGGCAGCTACCGACATGCTGCAACATGGAGGGATCCCCTAGGTGTTCTCGGAGGGAATGAGGGCAGACAGGCATGCTGTGAGGAACCACACACACAAGGTTCCAGTTCTGGGAACCTCTGGATCACACAAGAGTAGTCCCAGGGCTGGGAGTGGGTGAGCTTCTCCAGGAAGGCATAAGGTGGCCCTCCAGGGAGTGGGGGGTCTCAGCCGAGGGACATATCCATGCTGGAGGGGGCTGCACTTACATGGTGAGTGCATTTGTGAGGTCATCAAAGTGCACACTTATGATACACAGACTTTCTTTCTTTTACTCGTGTATATCCATTGTTCAAAGTGATGCGCTTCATATCATTTTTATTTAAGGATGTATGTACTTGGCTGTTTCCATCCCCAATATTCTCTCTTGCCTCTGTATCTACTGTTCCCTATTTCCCAAACAGCGGCCCTTCTACTCACATGCCATATTTATATGCGTGGATATATGTCTCAATAAAATCAATTACAAAAGGCACCAGCCATGAGGGCCTTCTTGGTAGTGTTGGTAGGGGTCTCCATCAGCCAGTAAGGAAATGTTGCAGACAGGGAAAACCAAGGTCTCTGTTCTCCTGGTTGTTCTCTTCTTCTTCCTCCTCCTCTGCTCTTCCTTCTTCTTGAGACGGGCTCTCACTATGTAGCCCAGGTTGGCCTTGAACTCACGATTCCTGCCTCAGTCTCTTGCCGCTGTGCCCCACTGGCTCCTCACGGTCCAGGGTGGATGTGTTCTGGGCTGCTTTCCTCTGAGGTCTCCCTCCTTGGTTCATAGTCAGCCCACCTTTCCCTTCCCTCCCCCTCTTCCTCCTCCTCCTCTTCCTCCTTCTTTGTGATGCTGCCTTGCACATGCTAGACAAGCACTCCTACAGAGCTGCACCCCAACCTTGCGCTGGGACCCTTCTTACTGAGTCCTCCCAGAGACAGAGATGGGGGAGTGTGTGCTTCTCTTCGGGCACAGTCCTGTGGGATCAGGCCCACTTCATGGCCCCAGTGTACCTTCTTACCCCGTAAGCCCCATCTGTAGACGTAGTTAGCTTGGGGTCAGGGCTGTCACTGTGACTCTGGGGGACACAGCCCACGGCCATGGGCAGGTCTAAGTGAGTCACCATCATTGAGGCCTTGCTCTTTTTTTTGCCAGATGTACAAACTCCTTTTTTCCACAGGGGCTGTGAGACTGCCGGAGGGGAGAAACCGCAGTGGGAGAAGGGTGGTGAGCACTGAGGAGTGTGGGGGCAGCAGACCCAAGGCATGGCTGGGTGGTCCTGCTCCTTGGGAGGGAAGGGAAGGCCTTTGCTTTGGGGAAAAGATGCTGAGAAAGACCTCGGAAGTTTCCCGCCTGGGGCTGTGCCTCTGTGTTCCTACTGGCAGAGATTTTTGAATACAGAATTCCCAAGCCAAGGGGCGGCCAAGCCAGGGACAATCATCAAGGGACTGACTTTGGCCAGCTAGGCGGTGGTCTCACTCGTGGCTCACGCCCTGTCCCATGGTTGCAGCTTGTGGGAGCTTTATTCACGTAGGTTTTCTCTATCAGTATTTATTGAATCAGAAATTAAAATAGAAACCCAAATTTATTTATAGGTTTCCAATTAGCAAGTATAAACTCATTACATGCTAAAAGAATATGTCTTAAATGAAAACATTGAATTATATTTTTTCAAAACAAAAAGACTTGTGAGAACAGCTCTGTTTTACATTTTACAAATCTCACTGCCTGACTTAATGAGAGACATCTGGGCTCTCGGATACGCTTCATTCTGTCAGTTGCAAGAGGCTCTTTCAGGGGAAATTGGCCTAAAGTTGGAGGGAAGTCACTGGTATGTCTTCAGAGACCGTAGCTGCTCCCCGGTGTGACACGAGTCCCATCGTTAGGTCGTTTCTTACAGGGTTGCATTTGTTCTTCGTGCGTTCGTCAGAGAATGAAGAGGAAAAGGCAAAACCAGCCTAGCCTCCCAGACCCCCAAAATACCTCTGGGAGCTCCCACACCACTCTGAGAACTGTGGCGCTCCGTCCTCAGAGGGTGAGGCGTCTGCAGACTGGTGGGGAGGGAGTCCGGAGGCACTCACTGGGTGCTCAGGGCTCTGAGCCTTGGGACGCAGGATGGAGCCACAGGTGATAGAGGAGCAGCGGTGAGGGCGGCCGACTACAGGAAGAGAAGCAGCTGAGGCTTTGGAGAGACCCAGCGCAGTCGCATCCTCACCCATAGCCCCTTAGCTATTCATCTGTGGGGTGCAGACCGTAGGAGTCTCAGTTATGGAGGCCCTTCCTTGAGGTCAGCACACAGATCATTAGTGCCAGTGGAGCGGCTGGCCTCGTGTGTGCATCCCAGAAGAGGGCTGTGGGGGTTCCAGAGAGAACGCCTCTTAGAGGAGCCAGCTAGCTGGCTTTCTTCATGTCCCCAGATCCCCCGGCATTTCCACTTACAGTTCATGGGTCACTATTGTCCCCGCCCGCTGGCCTGGATGGGAGTCCAGGCCGATTGTTTGTCTATCCCTGCGCATGAGCAGGACAGATCCCAGCCTCCTTTGCTGCCCTGGCCCTGTTCTGCTGACTTTAGGGGCCCTGGAGGCCAGCTGGGCCGTGGAGTGGATTGTGTAGAGAGACCCCCGCTCCTGCCTCGCTGGTCACCCCATCGGCCCTCCCAGCCTCTTCCCTGCACTGCACCCCAGTCCCGCATGAGGCAGCCCCCAGCTCCCTCTTTCTGGAGGGAGTAGAGGGCGAATCTCAGCAGACCCAGTGAGCTTGTTCTGGGGTACCCATGGTGGCAGTGGACTCTCTACAGCAGACCTGTGTGTTGGCCTCCTGTAGCCAGTAAGTGACTCCAAGATGTGGTCTCTGTGGCTCAGAGGCAGTGGCGAGGTGACACCAGACTGTCCCCAGGGACTTTGTGCATGTGGGTAGATGGCAGTCCTGTCGCTGTCCCCTGGGTGCCGGGTCACCGAGATCACCAGCCTCTGAGGTCCTGCCAGGGTGCAGAAGGCAGATGGTGCCAGGCCAAGGCCGCCAGGCCCAGCTGAAGTCTTGGGTGCTTCTCTTGGGGATCAGAGTTGCCTAGGGCCCGGGCGCTGCTTGCTGGCTCAGACCCTGTATGAGTCCAGCCAGGAGTGGGCTGGGCCTACCTGCTGGCCTTCTCCTCGGCGCCCTCTCAGCTGCCATGCCAGGTTCACTTATGCCAATAGTCGTGTTTCCCCATCCAGAGCAGGCGGGGGTGGAGGGAACCAGGGCCTTCCCCACTTCAGTCAGAGAGGTCTGTTTCATGTGATGGACTCTGGTGGTCCCCAAGAGGAAGGGAATCTGTGTGAGGAGGGGAATCCATATCCCCTGCCCTGATTTTCCAAACCAAATCCTGTCCCCAAGAGCACTGTGGTGGCTTACTCTCCCAATAGAGCCTCAATGGCTGCCTGTTGCTTCTGGTCCAAGCCCAATCAGGTTGAGACATTACGGGTCCTATGCCCTGCTATCTGTGTCCAGCAGATCTGGCTGTCACCCCACCTATGACCCGATCTTCTCCTTGCTGCCCCTTGGCACCCTTTGCTGAGCCCTTGCCCTCATAAGGTCTATATGTGGGTTGGGGAGTGAAGTAGCATTTTTACTTTCCTCTCTCAGTTGAAAGTCTCTGGGTCCGTCTTAGCTGATGTCCACGGAGGCCTGATGCAAAGGCCATGCTGGACCCTCAGCTGGGATTCTCCACTGGCTATACCAGGCTTGTAGTCTCAGCAGCCAAGATGGGTGGGGTCCTGCTGCATCCCAGGCCAGCTGTCTGCCTGGGCATCCGTGTGACCTCCTAGCTCCCTGGATATATATGTGGTATCCCCAGAGGGCAAGAGTCTCTGCTGCTGACCCCAGGAGTAAGCTGGCCACACCATGAGTGGAAAGGGCAAGCTGTCCTTATTTGAAAAGCCTGTCTAGCATCTGCCCTGCTCCACTCTGAAGCCCCTTCAGTGAGTGGGTGCTGTGGGCGGAGTGCGTTGACACTCAACACACTGTGAAGGTGACCAAAGCCCTCATTTTTTGTCCTGCTGTCACAGACTGGCTCCCATGCTGTCTGTTACAGGTTGAATGCCCAGAGGAAACTGGCACATTGATCTTAAGGGATGAGGTCATGGGGCCCAAGAGTCTGAGTCACATGTGGAGATCTGAGGGGTGGCCCGAAGGGTGGTGGGCTATATCAGGAATGAGCCCTGGCTGGAGGAGAGGACCCAGCTCTGAGGAGGGTCATCCATCCCGTAGCCCTTTTCTGGGCCCCTTGCTCGTGTGACTTTAAAGGAGCTGGGGAGGGACTCTGTAAAGTCACCCATTCAGTCACCCAATAAACGCACCAAGGAAGTGTTTCCTACCCAGGGGTGCTCATGTTCAAGAATGCGACTTAAAAGCTGGGCGTGGTGGCACACGCCTTTAATCCCAGCACTCGGGAGTCAGAGATAGCAGGACTGGCTGTGAGTTCGAGGCCACCCTGAAACTACAGAGTGAATTCCAGGTCAGCAAGACCCTACCTTGAAAAACAAAACAAAGAAACAAAGAAACAAACAAAACAAAAAAAAGAGAATGCGACTTGAATGAAATATTTTTGTGACTGAAAAGAAAGCTACATCTTTGAAAACAAGTATAGAACGCACCTGTGAATTATAGACCCCAGGAAGAGTCAGGAAGATGCATAAATGGCCCCTTCCCCACAGAGGACATGGTAGATGCTTGTGCCAAGAACAGATCTGACGAAATGTTCTTGGAAGACAGTTAAGATCTGTAATAAACTGTGATCCTGGTCTTCCTGGCTCCTGTCCAGCCTTCTCTGGAAGTCTCCTGAGGAAGGACTGCGCCGTGTCGGGTCAGAGGGGAGAGGCTCAGCAACAGCCAACTTTTTTTCTGGATTAGGGTTGCTTGGGGGTTGTGCAAGATCCTCCTCAACTTTGGTCAACGAGGCTCAGAGCGTGTGGGGAGGAGGAGGGCAGGATATGGCCAGGACGCCCTGGCTTCCAGGCTCCGGTCAGGGCACAATGAGGAGGTTTATATACATGGTCCTTGGCCAACACTACTTCCCAGGAATCTTCCAGCAAGCCAGGGAGTGCTTCAAAGCTTCACGGACCTCTCTCATTGCTGATTCCTGACATAAAATGGCCTGGATATCCATGACCTCATAGTGCCTGACACTACCTAAATAAGACCATCATAAGAAGAGGAAAAGATCATGACATCAAAATAAAAGAGAGGCTGGTTGAGGGGGGGAGGGATAAGATGGAGAGTTGTAAGGAGTCCTACCCTTCCTTTGGCTCTTACATTCTTTCTGCCACCTCTTCTGCATTAGACCCTGAGCCTTGGAAGGTGCGATAGGGATATTGCAGTGCTGAGCACTCCTGTCACTTCTTTCCAGCACCATGATGCCTTCTGAGTCGTCCCAAGGTCACTGCCATCTGAAAAGAGAAGATTCTCTACCAAAAGTGAGAGTTGCATTGATATAAGGGTATGAACATTAAGAGAAGTGCTTACTGGGTAGCTTGATAAGCATAGTATCTACATTTAGCCAGACAGCAGCAGACGTTAGACCCCTAGGGCTCATGACGACCCCTGTGTTTTCTGGTTCTCCTCTCTCCTCTGTTGTTGCTGGCATTTGAACCTGTTTAAGTGTCTTACCATCTACCTGCTGTGCGTCTGCGTAACCCAGCGGCTCCCCTGGGGTTTCACTCACAGGCTGGCATATGCAGTAATGAACAACTGCTGTCTTAGAGCTTCTTCCTCTGAGAATGTCTATTTTATCTTCATCTCCTGAAAGGTGTCTTTTTTTTTTTTTCCTGGATGTAGAATTCTCTTTTTTTCTTTATCATTAGATATGGACGTATTTTGTATGTAGACATCACATGTTGGTACCATCCTTTCCCTCTTCCCTGCCCCTTTTCTGAAGAGGCCTTCCTCATTGGGGGTACAGGTCAACCCCACGGGATTGTGGGTCGTGCATTGTGGGGGCAGCGGTCAATTACAGGGGAGAGGTAATGTCTCTGTGCAAAGTGTCACAACTTGTGGCTCTAACAATCTCTCTACCCCCTCTCAAAATTCCCTGAGACATGCTGGGAGCATGTTAAGTCTACTTCAGTGATGGGCACTTAGGAGCATCTAGAAGTCTGGTTTGGTAGGTGTTGAGTCTCCTTAGTATCTTTCTCCGTCACCCTTGTGCTGATGTCAGCTTAACTAAGAGAGCAGCACTCTTGCTCGTTTCCCCAGTTCCTCTGTGGTTTCAACTGGGGCTGGGGTGGAGCGCTGGGTCATTTATCTCCTCAGGTCCAGTTGGATGTAGAATTCTCAATCGGCAATTCTATCTCTCATCACTTACCTGGGGAGTGTGCCCCTTCCTTCGGACCTGTGCTTTCTCACAAGAAGCTTGCTGTCACTCCAATCACGGTCTGCTCTCCTTGAAGGCATTTATTTTTATCTTCAGTTTCCAGAACTTGGGTTGTGATGTGCCTGAGTGTGGAGTTATTTACATAGATTTTTCCCTCTGGGCGCACGCTCGTCTTTGTGGACCTGGGGACAGGCAGTCTGTGTCCGCCTGTTACGCTGGGAGGACCCGGCCCAGGTCACTGGCAGCATCTCATGGGAAGTGAGATTCAGGGTGTTGTAAGCAGATGCAGGAGTTCACGGGGACAACTTTTATCTGTATGCTTTTTTTTTTTTTTTCTTTTTCGAGGTAGGGTCTCACTCTAGCTCAGGCTAACCTGGAATTCACTATGTAGTCTCAGGGTGGCCTTGAATTCACAGTGATCCTCCTACCTCTGCCTCCCAAGTGCTGGGATTAAAGGTGTCCACCCCCATGCCCGGCTGAGTTATATGCTTTTTTTTTTCTTTATTTATTTGAGAGTGACAGACAGAGAGAGAAAGAGGCAGAGGGAGAGAGAGAGAGAACGGGCACACCAGGGCTTCCAGCCACTGCAAACGAACTCCAGACGCGTGTGCCCCCTTGTGCATCTGGCTAACGTGGGTCCTGGGGAATCAAGCCTTGAACCTGGGTCTTTAGGCTTCATAGGCAAGCGCTTAACCACTAAGCCATCTCTCCAGCCCAGCTGTATGCTTTTAAGGCTTGTATTGGCCATGTCAATGAAGGCGGCAGAAACTCCAGTCTGGGTGCGGCTATAGCTCAACTGGGAAACAGTCCTTAGTCTCTCTGTTCTTTGACCCCTAGGACCACAGCCAAGTGCCCAAGTCTGAAATTTCTCCTGTCTTTACATGATCGCGAGGAGGCAGTGGGCAGTATGTGGTCAACTTCCCCTAGCAGGCCTGTGAGAGGTCATGTTTGGTGATCCCATGAGCGAAGCAGACTGAGCAAGGGTGAAGGGGCGGGGGCTGGGACAGAGAAGGGGGACACAGAGGCTCTGAGGCCTCAGAGCAGCTGGATAGAACAGCTCACTGACGGGGACAGGCTGGTGCCATCCTGCTTGTTAGGGACCAGCATTCTGGACATCCTGGGAAGGGACACAGCGATGGCCTGTGGGAGGAGGGGAGAGCAGCAAGCGCGAGGAAGCACTTTGAAGGTGCAGCCCAGGACTTCTGCCCCCTGCCCTTCTAAGCTCAGGACATCCTGGCCCACCTGTGCCCCCTGGTCTTGGGACTGAGGCTCAGCCCCTGAGGATGCCTGGGCCCGAGGTGACATATCCTAGAGGGAACTGACCCAGAGCTGAGAGGGTGGTCACTGCATGGCACCGGTGCCAGAGAGGAGGGGACACGCCCAGTGAAACCTCGAACGCAAAGCTACTCTGGGAGACCGTGTGTCTGAGGTGAGACCCCCAGGTGTGTGCAGGTGTTTGGGGCGGGACAGTGAAGTGTGGGGACAACAGGGACAAAAGATCGGGGTGAGGAGGGGAAGCTGTGTGAGCCATCCTTGTGGCTTCCCTGGATGTGCTGCAGGCAGGTTATGGGGGTTCAGGCTAGGGAGACACATAGGCCCCCTGGGATTGGGGCTGAGGGTAGGAAGGAAGAGCATGGGGAGCCACTCTGTGCTGTGGGCAAGACCAGAAGCCAGCACCCTACAAGAGAAGGGCTGCTGGGGGCTGGGCATGGCAGTAGGTAGGGAACCCCCACTTCCATCGGTCCCCCCACAGCAGGCCTTGACAGGATGTAGCCACAGAGCAGGGTGTGAGAAGCTTTGAGTGTCTGCGATGTTCGTTTAAATATGATTTACTTGAACTGTAGGTTTACATACTTTTAAAATGATGGTTGTGCTTAGCAACCGACTTTCAAAATTCCTGAAAAGGCAGCTCTTTGTGTAGGCTCCCTGGGTGTCGGGTGGGCAGAGTGGGGCTGGAACTGGGCCTACCGTTCCTGACTCATGGGTCCCCCTCTGCCTCCTGACTCACAGGCTGGCAGCCGTCCCGCCAGATGGCTTGGCATCTGAGGGAGAGTCTAATGCTTCCCACCCCCGTGCCCCAGAGCCCCCACCAGTCCCCTCACCGCAAAACCACAGGTTGGCGTGGGCGCAGTCTCTGAGGAAGATTATGTCGGAAGATTGCTTGGGAACAACTCCCTGAGGTCCCCTGGGATGTCTGCAAGGCCTAGAGAGGTGGAGCCAGGGTGTGCCCCAGTTGGGGGCAAGTTTCCAGCAGCAGGGTCCGCAGCACAAGCTATAGGCTGACACCTCACTTACTCTTCTAATTTCAACATCTCTTTACCCACATCAGTCTGGAAACCCTCTGCATGCAAAAAGGCAGATGAAGCTCTTCCCTCTGTGCTGTGAAGGAGGCATCTTTTGGCCTAGAAGAGAAGAGCTTCTAACAAGGCCAGTCTACCTTTCCCATTGGGTATAGCATCACCACGTGGCATCCTCACCTCGAAACTCCCCACGTTTAGAAGCAGTGTCTGGGCCACCAGGGGAACCTCAGTGTCTTCACTGTTAATTCTAGCTGCTTTCATTTGCTGCTCATGGGTATATGCTCAATCTTGGACATTCTCTGTTTTGTTCAAGGCATCAAATCCCGGGCTTGCTGTGGTCACGGAGTCAGCACCCCACACCACCCCAAGGTTAGAGGGCCTCCTCTCACTAGTTGTGGGAATTTAAACAGGTGTCAGTGTCTATGTAGGGGAGTGTGGACAGTGCCTATCTTGAGGACACTGAGAGAAATAACTGCTCTTAGTCAGCGTCCTGCTGCTGTAACAAAACACCCGAGGCAAACAGGTTACAGGAGGAAAGGTCCGTTTTGTCTCATGGTTTCAGAGGTTTCAGTCCCTGGTCCTTTGGTTCTGTCATTTCAGCCTGTGGGGAGACACAGTATCATGGCAAAGGGCGTGTAGTGTAGCAAAGCTACTCGCCTCATGGCAGATGCCAGGGGAGGGAGGAGGGAAAGTGCCAGAGACAAGATACAGCCTTCAAAGTGCTCACCTAGGCCCCCCTCCAGCCTCCATCACCTCCCATCAGATTCTGAACTCATCAATGGACTACGTCAACACGTAAAGTCAGAGCTCTCATGGTCCAGCCACTTCCCCAAATCCTCACCTCCGAATATTCGGCACTGAGGACCAAGTCTTTGACATCTGTGCCTGGGGGGGATATTTCCAATTCAAAGTGAAACATTCCATCCGTGTGTGTGTGTGTGTGTGTGTGTGTGTGTATGTGTGTGCGCGCGCATGTGGAGGCCAGAGGTCAACGTTGGATGTCTTATATTACTTAAATTCAAGTACTTTCCATCTTTTAAAAACATTTATTTATTGGCACATGTGTTTCTCTCTCTCTCTCTTTGTGTGTGGGTATGTATGTGCATATGCGGGCTTGTGTGTAAAGGTCTCTGGAAACCAATGCATGCCTGGCATTATGTGGGTAGCTGGGGAATTGAACCCAGGCTGGAGGCCTTGCAAGCAAGTGCCTTTAAACACTGAGCCATCTTCCCAACCACCTTTTTAAAAATTTATTTATTTGAGAGAGAAAGATAAAGAGGGAGGAGGGAGGAAGGGAAGGAGAGAGAGAGAGAGAGACAGAGAGAGAGAGAGAGAGAGAGAGAGAGAGAGAGAGAGAGAGAGAGAATGGGTGTGCCAGGGCATCCAGCCAATGAACTCCAGATGCATGTGCCACCTTGTGCATCTGGTTTATGTGGGTCTTGGGGAATTGAACTTGGGTCCTTTGGCTTTGTAGGCAAGTGCCTTAACTGCTAAGCCATCTCTCTAGCCCCCCAACCTCACTCTCATATTTTTTTTAGAGAGAGGGAGAGTGTGTGTGTGTGAGTGAGTGAGAGAGAGAGAGAGAATTGGCACACTAGGGTCTCAGCCATTGTAATCAAACTCCAGATTCTTGCCTCACCTAGTGGGCATGTGCGACCTTGCCCTTGGCCTCACCTTTGCGCATCTGGTTTATGTGGGAGCTGGAGAGATCGAACATGGGTCCCTAGGTTTTATCCCCAAGTGCCTTAACTGCTAAGCTATCTCTCCAGCCCTATTTTATACTTTGAAACAAGGTCTCACACTGAATTCAGCTAGACAAGCTAGCCAGTAAGTTCTAGGGGTCCTGTCTCTACCTTCTAAGCACTGGGATAACAGGTGCATACCACCGTGCCTGGCATTTTATGTGGGTGCTGGGATCAAACCCAGGTCCTCATGCTCGCAAGGCAAGCACTTTATGCAGCGTCATCTCCCTAGCCCTGTAGTAAAGGGTTTTGCATGCTGTGGGGTTTGACTGGAAATGTTTGTTCCCACAGCCTTGGGCATTGTTGATTAAGCTTCCTCCTTAGCCTTCAGCCCTGTTGGAAGAGGTGTGTCGCTGGGGGCTGCTCGTGAGCCCGGCCCTGTGCTGTGTGGAGAGCCAGCTGGAACCCTGGCTGTTTGCGCCCCCCCACCTCTCTCTCTGCTGTGGATGCACGCTAACACGAGCCAGCTTCTCCCACCATGACAGAGCTTCCCCCGGAATCTGTAAGGGTGAGATAAACCCTGTCCTCGCATAAGCTGCTTCTGGTTGGGTGTTTGTAGCAATGAGAAGGTGACGCACATGGACGTGGGTGACATTCTCAAAGCTGGGGACCGCAGAGAGTTCATCACAGGAGTACATCTCAGGGGATTCGAGACAGGCTTCTTGACAAGACCATGCGGAAAGCCAGAGGTCACCAACTGTCTCCCCTGCCCACAGGCTCAGCCGCATGAGGCAGAGCTTCCCTGGGGCTCCCTTCAAGGGACAGCTCCACCACGCAGCTTTCAAAGCCCTTTTTAAAAAATATATTTAATTTAATTTATTTATTTGAGAGCGAGAGAGTGTGCGAGAGAGAATGGGTGTGCCAGGGCCTCCAGCCACTGCATGCATCTGGCTTATGTGGTTATTGGGGATCAAACCTGGGTCCTTAGGCATAGCAGACAAGTGCCTTAACCACTAAGCCATTGCTCTAGCCCTCACAGTCCATCTTAATGTCCCTTGGTGAACATTGTCTCATACACATAGACAACATTGTGTTCAAATCCCTGAGACAGGCTTTTGTTGGGCAAGCAGCCACAGACTCAAACCCCTTCCTTTCCTGTTATAGGCACTATGCAGCCACACTCTGAGGGAGTCTATCGGCTGAGTTTAAAGCTGAGTTTCTTTTTTGTTTATTTTTATTTATTTATTTTCAAGAGGAGAGAGAGATAGAGAGGAAGAATGGGTGCACCAGGGCCTCTAGCCTCTGCAAACAAACTCCAGATGCATGCGCCACTTAGTGCATCTGGCTTTAAGTGGGTACCGAGGAATCGAATCTGGGTTGCTAGGCTTTGCAGGCAAGTACATTAATTGCTGAACCATCTTTCCAGCCTGTTCCTCAGTCCCAAGAGTCCCTCAGACAGCTCCTCTGGGATGGCACTTGGCTCCAGGGGACCCCAAACCTCTGGATCCTTCCTCATGCTACACTTTGCCAAACACACACAATGTCAGGTTGCCCGTGGCAGCCACAGCACGTTTCTCCTCGCTGCTGTATACTTTTCCAGCGTGTGCTGAGCAGAGCCGCCACGGCTGAAGGGTGCTGGGTTTTTCCCAGCATGGGTGATCTTGGTGACCCTGCTGGGAACACTCATGCACACACTTTCGTTCCCGTCTCTCTAGGGATGGGATGGTTGGGTCAGCCGGTAGGCACACACCCAACTTTAAAGCGAATAGGCTGTTGCCACAGGGAAATAATGTTCCAACTGGTGCGCCCACCGTCCCACAGGGAGTCTTCCAGCTGCCCTGTGTCCTTGTCAGCATTTGATGCTGCCAGAGAGTTTTGAAACTGAATTTAACTTTTCTGCCCCGCGAATGGTATTTCCCTGGTCGCGAGGGACGTCGGCTATCTCACACACCACCTGACATCCGTGGGTGGCCCTTGGTGCTGTGTTCTGTACGCTGCTGCTTTATTGCTGGGCTCTTACTCCTTACATTCTGGCTACGTCCTTTGTCAGAGGTGAAATGTACAGTTATTTCCTGCGGCTTCTCCTTTTATCTTAATAAACCCAGAGGTTCTTGCATCATGCCAGCCATGCTTCTGGTGAGGTTTCTGAGGCTCAGTGCCTACCTGAGGCTGGGAAGATTTCCGACTGTGTTTCCAGGAGTTGGACACCTTTTATGTTCCGTGTTGGACGTGCGGTCAGCTTGAGCTTGTCTGCAGGGGTGTGAGGCCGAGTTATCCCTCGTGGGGGGAAGACCACTTGTCGAAGCGAGGACCTTTCCCCGCTCAGCGTTGTCCTCATCCTCTCCATGTGCTCTCGCTGTCAGAGCAGAGACGGACGCTTGAGGCTGAGCGCCACGGGGCTTCTGGGCAGGGCGGGTGTGTCATGTGTCCTTTCCCGGGGTCAGCATGGGAAGGTCCAGGCTACCACCAACCTCCAGGAATGAGTGAGAATGAAGGTGGCCAGGGTGCCCCACTTGTCGATGGCTGACTCCTCACCTGTGCTCTTCAGCCATACTCCATGCGCTCAGAGCAGGTGGGAGGGTCCTGTATGTCAAGGCCAGCCCTCACTCCTCCGCAGGCTTTGGACCCCTGCCATTGGCCCTGGCAGCTCCTTTATCAGGGAATGCGGGCAGTGTGGAGGTCTCCAGCGCTGGCTCTCAGCACAGCCGCCCCCCCCCACAAGCATCAGCAAACTCTGGGGCTCTCATCCCATGCCAGATGTTTACAGGGCTTCTAAAAAATTTCACTGGTAAATATTCTTAAAATGAGGTACTGAATCCCAAGGGATGAATTGCTGCATGGATGTTTGTGGCATTCTAAAATTGAGATCTAATTTACAACAGGAAAAAGCAGCAGCCTGGAGTGGACAGCTTCGCGAACCTTCCCCACTGGCGCCCACGTCCGTCCTCCCAGTCTAGACTTTGCTCATCCCACGAGGTTCCCTAGTTGGGGTGACGCATGAGGCGCTCTGTCTCCCATTCATCCTCACACAGGGATGTAGCATGGGTTGCCCCCTAATCTACTGGGGTGTTAGGGCTGTGCGGCATGGGGCAGCCATGAAGGGTGCTGCTATGAACACTTGGTACAAACCTGTGTGCGGCCAGCTTTCCGTAAATACCTATGGGTGGGCAGCCATACCTCAGAGGGAAGCATGGTCAGGTCCAGGGGTTCCCATTAGCAGGCTCCCAAGTGACTGAACACCTTTAGCCCCATCGCCAAATTTGACACCTGTCTGTCCTGTCCTCCTGTCACTTGGTGCTGAGGGTCAGTTTACCTGTGGTGGAGATTAAATGGCATGCCATTGGGATTTAAATATTTTCCTGTGAACTAAAGACATAATTTACCTATCAGATGGTCATGAGTCTATTGGAGAACGTCTTTTACATCCAAGGAAGTCAAGAAGTAAGTGAGAGGGAAGGGAAAGGGGGCTGGGGAAATGGCTCAGTGGGTGACGTGCTTGCCGCACAAGTTTGTGGACCCATATTCTGATCTTCAGCACCCATGTAAAAACGGCGGGTGTGGTGTGAGCTCAGGGCTGGGGAGTCAGAGATGGGAGGCTCCCTAGGGCTTGCTTGCTCGCTAGTCTAGTCAAATCAAGGAGCTCCAGGATCACCAAGAAACCTTGTCTCAAAACTTAAGGTGGAGGGGCGGGGGAAGCAGTCCAGTGGATAAAGCGCTTCTCATGTCAGTGTAAACGACCCGAGCTCTGAGCGCCAGCACCCAGAAGAAGCTAGATACAGAGCACATGTCTGTAACCCAGCCCACCTACAGTGAGGGGAAGGCAGAGACGGGAGAATCCTGCCGGCTCCAGGCCAGCTTGCCTGACTTACACAGTGGTGAACCGCAAGAGACCAGCCTCAGACAAGGTGGAAGGGTGAGGATTGACCTTGACCTTGTCCTCTGACTTCCACATGTGTGCTGTGATGTGCATCCACAGTGGGCTACTTGGGGACGTTTGTTTATTCAGAAATCCAGTGTGTATGTGTGTGTGTGTGTGTGTGTGTGTGTGTGCGTGTAGGGTGTGTGTGTGTGGGGTGCTGGAGAGATGGCTTAGCAGTTAAACCAGTTGCCTGCAAAGCCAAAGGACCCAGGTTCAACTCCCCAGGAACCACATAAGGCAGATGCACAAGGTGGCACATGTGTCTGGAGTTTGTTTGCAGTGGTTGGAGGCCCTGGTGCACCCATTCTCTCTCTCCCTCTTTCCCTCTCTCTGCCTCTTTCTTTCTCTTTCAAATAAATAAATAAAAATATATAGGGCTGGAGAGATGGCTTAGCCGTTAAGCACTTGCCTGTGAAGCCCAAGGATCCTGGTTCGAGTCTCGATTCCCCAGGACCCACATTAGCCAGATGCACAAGGGGGTGCACGCGTCTGGAGTTCGTTTGCAGTGGCTGGAAGCCCTGGCGCACCCATTCTCTCTCTATCTGTCTCTTTCTCTCCCTCTCTCTCTGTCACTCTCAAATAAATAAACAAAAATGAACAATTTTTTAAAAAAAATAAATATATATATATTTTTAAAAGAAATCCAGTGTGGGTATTGCTGATCTTATGCCACTTCAGGGAACACTGACACGGATTTGTACATGAATGTTCACACAAGTTTATCAGAGCAAAATCTGAAAACTGGAGAGCCATTTCCTGCCTGGCTTGTGGCTGCTTCCTCCATTCCCACAGCAACTTTGGCCAGTTGAGACCTTTTCTGTCATCTCACCTGGCTGAACCCTGCCTCCTTCCTTCAGGCTTTGAAGGTCTGAAGTTGCATGAGGCCCCGGTGGATCCCTGAGGGCTCGCTTTATGGTGGGTCCCCAGGACGGAGCTTCACTTCTAAGATGGGTTCTTGATTATGTTGTACCCGGGGCTCACAGGGTCCTCAAGAGTAGAAGAGCAAGGCTGGAAAGCCAGAGTCAGGGAGAGTTTGGGGATGCTGCTGGCTATGCAGATGCAGGGAGGTGGGGGCGTCGAGCCCAGGGAAGTGGGTACCTCCAGAGGCTGGGAAAAGAGGGATGTCAACTTGATGGGTCCTTTGACAAATTGGCCTGGATACTCCACACTAGTCCTCTGAGCTCTGTCTCAACGCCTGGCTTCTAGAACTGTGAGGAAACAGGTTTATATTGTTCGAGGTCACTAAATTTGCATTATCTTGCTGCAGGTAATTTCTTAGGATTGTGATGTCATTATTTTCTTTCCTTCTTTCTCTCTTTCTTGCTTCAGAAAGGCAGAGCACTGCCCCATGTGGCCTCTCTCTTGAGTGTATCTGGAGTCCTGGAAGTCTGGCTGCCCTACATTCTCTACAAATAAACATTGAGGGCATGTCTGGGGGTTCACACACATAGCACAGCTGCTCTCCTATCCTTGACCACAGAGTGGTCCTCCTCTACTGGGAAGGCTCTGTGTGGAGCACAAAGCTTCGGGAGGAGCACCCATGGAGGGCTGAGGGAGGAAGGGGACACCTATCTAGCCAAGCAGGAGTGATAGATGTCACAAGCAAATCTCCCTTATAACTTGTGATGCGCTCTTGCTAGACCACCATATAACATCTGCTTCTCTCATTGGTCATATTTTTTTAAAGTCTACTTTATCTGACGTGGGAGGAACCATTCTTTTCAGTAATGTTTGCATGGTGTCTTTTCCCATCCTTTTACTCTCAACATGCCTGCATTATATTTGAAGTGAGTTTCTGTGGGTGGCATATAGAAGTAATAAAACAATCTCTATTTGCAAATTGCATGGTCATGCATACGGAAAATTCCAAAGAATTCACAAAAAACTATCCAAATTAATAAACTAGTTTAGCAAGGCTATATGATAAAAGATCAACATGTGGGGCTGGAGAGATGGCTCAGCGGTTAGGACAGTTGCCTGCAAAGACTAATGACCAGTGCCCACATGAAAGCCAGATGAACAAAGTGGCACATGCATCTGGAGTTCATTTGCAGTGGCTGGAGGCCCTGGCATGCCCATTCTCTCTGTCTGTCTCTGCTCCCTCTCTTTGCTTTCAAATAAATAAGTAAATAATTTTGAAGGATCAACATGCAAAGAAAACATCTGAATTTATATATGCTCACAGGGCATTTGTGAGATGGAACCAAAATGATGCATTTACAATGGCATCAAGGGACAAAATCTTAGAAATAAGTTTAATGAAAGAAGGGCACAGCTTAAACACTGAAAATTATCATTGAAACACAAAGTACCTACATAAATGGAGAGTCGTTTTTTGTCCATGGTGTGAAAAGCAATGTTGTTAAGATGGAAGGACATCTCAAATTGACCTGTAGGTCAACTCCATTCTTCTCACAGCCCATCTGGAGTTTTTGCAGAAATCAATAGGCATATGGAAATTCGAGAGATCCAGAAGTGTCCAAACAATCATGAAACATGAGAATCAATCTTGAGAAGTTGTGTTTCCTAATTTCAGAGCTTGTAAGACAACCACAGTAACAGAGGCAGTGTGGCACCTCGTAGGGGTGGATGTGTAGACCAACACCGTAAGGCAGAGTCCAGAATCAAACCTATTCACAGGGGGGTATTTTCAACAGGAGTGACAACCTTTCTGTGAGAGAAAGAGTCTTCAAGAAGTGGTAGTGGGTCAACTGGGCATCACATGCAGAATGAAGTTGTATGCTGCCCGCAACCACATCCCAAACCAAACTTAAAATGGATCAAAGACTTCACTATAAGAGTTAAAACCGCCAGGCATGGTGGCGCACGCCTTTAATCCCAGCACTCAGGAGGCAGAGGTAGGAGGATCGCTGTGATTTCGAGGCCACCCTGAGACTACATAGAGAATTCCAGGTCAGCCTGGGCTATAAAGTGAGACCCTACCTTGAAAAACCAAAAAAAAAAAAAAGACCATGCCAGGGCTGGAGAGATGGCAGTGGTTAAGGTGCTTGCCTGTGAATGTGAAGCCTAAGGACCTAGGGTTGATTCCCCAGTACCCATGTAAGCCAAATGCACAAGATGGCACATGCATCTGGAGTTAGTTTGTAGTGGCTGGAGGCCCTGGAGCTCCCATTCTCTCTGTCTGCCTTTCTCTCTCTCCAATAAATAAATAAATGTAAAACAATTTAAATGACCAAGCCAAAGTAGGAGGCCCAGAGTCCCTGCTGGTGGGTGGGGACTGGAAGGAGCCCACTGCCCAGTGAGGTATGCTCAGGGGTGAGGGCAGACTGTGCATTGCCTTCATTCCTAACCAGCTCACATGTGATAAAACAGAAAGGGGAAATAATGGCAGCTCTGATCCATCTCCATGTCCACTTCCCTGGGAGTGGACTGTGGACACAAGCACTGAGATTCTCTGGCTTCTCCAGGGGAGCTGGGAGCCAGGCTATGAATGGCTCCAGGCAGCAGTAAGTCTCAGCCAACTGAGGACAGCCCCCTTGTGGGATTCCAGGGGGCACTTCCTCCTTGACTCAGTGGCATCTGGATGACCTGTCCGGTGTGGAGGTGGAGGAGCCCTTGGCATGGCATTCACCTGTTTGTAAGCCAAACACACTGGGGTGAAAGCAGGTGGAGAGCGTGCTGATGTAACACCTGCAGGGGACCTGTCTCCTCCTGGGTGCCCGGCGCTCCCCAGAAGGCAGAGTGCAGTGGGTCTTGTGGGGCCATCTGGTCCTTGGGGTGTGGGAACCCATACCTAGTCACACAGGTGTGCTGATTTTCTGTTCCCTTTGTCTCCACAGGTGACCCCAGAGCACTTTGAAGGGCCGAGGCGTTGGTGGACAAGGATGGGCTGGACTGGCAAGGAGCTCCAAGGCTGATCCTCCTCCTGTGCATGTGACTGGCTGGGAGTCAGGGCCAGCACGTCGTCCAAGGCCATGGCGAAGGCCAGCAGGAGGACCACCTGCTGCGTTTGCTCATCTGTGTGACTGCCGCTGTGTGCCTTGGTTTTTCTATCTCTAAGGAAGGGACAATGGCAGCCCCTTCCGCTCATGGGCTGTTCTAAGGGTCAAGCAAGGGAATGGTTGTGGAGGACCTGAACCCAGTCAGTGGCTTGGAACCTCCATACAGTCCCTGGCTCAGCCTCGGGCTCTTGACCCGACTGCATGTGGCCCCAGGAGCCCGATAGTGACACAGCGTTGGGAACTGCCACGAGAGGGACTCGCCTAGGAGATGGTATTCTTGCAGACTTGGCTCTGCTTTTCACTGGGACCCTGGGGGACATTTACTCTGGGAAGAGTGATGGGAAGCCATGTAGGGAAGTGACTCTCCCATGTGCGGGGCTACCATGCCGGTGACCCGTGGGCAATTCCAGGGGCAGCAGGAGGCTCCAGAGGGGAAGTGGGCAGAGCTCTCACTCTGAGCTGAGGCCTGGTGCAGGAAATAGCCAGGAGTTGGTGGTGTGGCCCTCTAGTCTTTCTGGGTCCCCAACTACCCACACAGAGCCTTGGACCCTAGATGGTGGCTGTGCAACGAGAGAAAAAGAGACAGGGAAGGAGGGAGGGAGACATAAGATCGTGCACACACACGCACGCACACACGCATGCACACACACACACACACGCGTGCGCAGCTAGCCTGTGTAGCAGGCCCTTAGCACTGGGGCTTGGCTCTCCACCCTGGCTGCCTCCCTTCCTCTCCAGTTCTGAGGAAGTCCCTAGCAGATGCGTCCTCCTCATGGGTTTGTTTGGAACAAGCGGACATGTTCCAGGAAAGGAATGCCTTGCAGGCCCCAGGCCAGGCCCAGCACATAGGAGGAGGGTCAGCTTACTGTGTGGGTGTAGGGGGGGGGGGGTCGGGCCAGGCCTGGGGGCAGGGAGGTTGGATCTCAACTTATGGGATCAGGTAGATCAGGAGGCGCCAAAGGTGACTCCATCTTCTTGTGCCCAAAGGACAAGGACATAGACTTGGGCCTCACTTATGATCAGCTGAGTTTCCAGGTCAGTATGGCCTCTAGTCCCCATGGCAGCAGAGGGTGGTAGCTCCCCATCTTGCTGGGCTCCTGTGTGGGGTTACTGTGTGTCTCCCTAGACTTAAGCTGCCATGACTGTGATATGTGAACGATGGTACACCCCAGGGCTCTGTCCTGCTTTGCCGGGCACTTGGGAAATGGCAGACGCCCTGGCCCTGGTCCTGCAGGAACCCCAGACATCTGGGCTCACAGAGAGCAATGGGGCCAGCAAGCGACTCATGGCACTTGCTCCAAAGCTGCAGGATTCTGGGAATGTCTCTTTCTCTAGACCCTACCTGACTGTGATAGACCCCCCCCCACCGCTTGAAGGAAGCCCCAGACCGCCATGGACAAGGTGATCAGAGAATCTGGGGCAGGTGGGGAGCCCCTGTACGTGGACACCAGCACAGGCGTCTAGGTGGAGCAGGACACAGCGGCTGCAGCAAGTAGCCCTGCCTTCCCTAGACACAGAACTTTCTAGAAGTGAAGTCCTGTGTGTGACTTTTGTCAGCAGGCATTTTTGGGGGGGACATCATCTCCCTCATGGCCTTGTTGTCCGGTTGTTTCCATGGATGTGCGGTTGTCACTGTGAGCTGTAGTCACTGTGAGCGTATGATCACCACTTCCCCAAAGTGGGCATTGGGGTAGCCTCCAGTGTGACCCTCCTGTCCACAGAGCCAGCTGACCATGGTTTGACCAGATCTCCAGCTTCTTGGAGTTCCCAGTGTCACCATCATCCTGCCCTGGAGACTCTGCCAGCTGGAGATGACCTTGCCGTGGTTGCGCTGCTGTAGAGAGACGGGCTCTCCGTGTGAGATGTTTGGACTCTGTTCTCCACGGCGCTTCTTTATTCTCATAATATATTTTACATTTTATTTATTTGTTTCAGAGAGAGAGAGAGAGAGAGAGAGAGAATGGGCGTGCCAGGGCCTCCAGCCACAGCAAACAAACTCCAGACACATGGTCCATCTTGTGCATCTGGCTTACATGGGTCCTAGGGAATCAAACCTGGGTCCGTAGGCTTCTTAGTCAAGTGCCTTAACTGTTAAGCCATTTCTCTAACCCATTACTATGTATGTATATATATATATATATATATATATATATATATATATATATATATATATATATATATATACATATACATATATATATATATTTCATACTTTCTTCCACACCCTAGGAAACTTTCTTGAATTCTTTCAAGTGATGCAACTTTCTAAAAATGGAAGCTTGATTTTAAACATCGAAAAATACTTGATGAGAGAGTCAGAAGACTATTCCATTAATCCTGCACTTGCCAGGTTGACAGGTGCTGTTACTGTGCCATTGATGTTAATTTCCAAGCTTTTTCTTTTCCCCTTCCTTTCTTCCTTCCTTCCTTTCTTCCTTCCTTCCATTTCTTTCTTTTTTCTTTGAGGGAGGGTTTCACTCTAGCCCAGGCTGACCTGGAATTCACTACATAGTCTCAGGCTGGCCTCAAACTCATGGTGATCCCCCACCTCTGCCTCCCGAGTGCTGGGATTAAAGGTGTGTGCCATCACACCCGGCTCCAAGCTCTGTCTTTGAGAAATAAAATATGGTTCATACAGCCCGCTGTTGGGTGTTTCTCACCGGTTCCCAGTAGCATCAGTGCCCACAAGAAGAAACAATGATCATGCTCAACATTGAAAACACACCAGGCAGGAGAAGACCAAGAGAAAATCTACAGTTGTCTCAGCAATGCCAAAACATAGCATGTAGTAAAATCTAGTGTTACTTCAAAACACAAAATATTGCAAGTAGGGACAGAGGGAAATGCTCTGGGCCTGGTAAGGGACACTTGCCACTAATGGGCAAGTCAGTGGTGTGCCTAGAACCTTCCCAGGGCAGTGGGCATCAGTGGCTGAAGCTGCAGAGGCAGACCCGGAGCTCAAGTTACCTGGGGGATGGTGGCAGTGGGGACAGAGCTGCTGGACGCTGCTTCTGTCCTGGTGATCTTCTGTTGTCTTAAGGGTTGTTTTTAACTGACCATTTACATACAACCTTTTTTTTTCCTGTCATTGTTTCTCTTCACTGTTGGCTTGTCAGCATGGCTGGGAGGCTTGTCTCATGCAAGCAACGTTAACTGAATGTTCCTCTTTAACCTTTAAAATGTGATTCTGGGGCTGGAGAGATGGCATAACGGTTAAAGCATTTGCCTGCAAAGCCTAAGGACCCATGTTCAACTCTCCATATCCCATGTAAGCCAGACACACAAGGGTGAGGCAAGCGCAAGGTCTCACATGCCCAATAGGTGGTACAAGCATCTGGAGTTCAATTTCAGTGGCTGAGGCCCTGGCTTGCCAACTCTCTCTCTCTCTCTCTCTTCCTTTTCTCTAAACAAAAAAAGAGAAATGTGATTTTGATCTATTGACAGCCCCAGCAATTACTCACATATTTAAACTTTTCTACACTTAAAAAAAGATTTTTTTTTGTTTTTTTGAGGGTCTCACTCTAGCCCAGGCTGACCTGGAATTCACTATGGTGTCTCAGGTTGGCCTTGAACTCACAGCGATCGTCCTACCTCTGCCTCCTGAGTGCTGGGATTAAAGGCATGCGCCACCACGCCTGGCCCTAAAAAAAATTTTTTTTTTGGCTTTTATCCCCTCTGTATTTTCCTTTCTTTTGTTCTAACTTCTGGTGGCTGTTTCAAAATCTATTTCCCCTTTGCCTCTAGTTTGAAAATTAGCAAGACTTGGATTTTTCCTCCCTCTGCATAATGGCGCATAGCGCTGACCATCCGTCAGACTGCTGGTCACCGTCACTCATGAGCCGGTTTCCGAGTGTGGCTTATCCAAGCCTGGACCCTCCTCTAGAACTCAGGCCCGAGGCATGCTTCCTGTCCATCCAGCCGGTTTCAGTTTTGCCTTTTTAAGAGAACAAACCTCTTTACACGTTAGTGTGTTATGGGCGACACCGTTTGACCATTTTTCTAGAAACCCACCCACCTGTCCAAATTCCATTGCCTTTTGCTGGCTGTGTGCTCAAGCCCTGGGCAGGACAGGTCTTTGAGGGCGAGCACTCAGGCCTTGCTCTGGACTTCTGAGCCAGTTGAAGTGTGACTGGGCGGTGTTGCAAAGGAGGACCTTCTGATACCCCAACCATCCCACTGTGATTTCAGTCTCTTGCTCAAAGCTGGGGCTCGCTCCCTGATCAAGTCCGGGTGTAAATAAGTCCCTGGTTAGTAAGCTACCTTTGGGAGAGGTTCCTCTTGTTCTGGGACAAGTTTCTCCCACAGTGGCATGACAGGGACAGAAACGCCTCCGTGGGCACTCCCGGGGAACTCTGATACCCTAGTTCCTGTGTTGGGCCCCCCCTTCCTGTGACTCTCCCCCTGGCCTCTCCCGAGATTACTGGCCCCCCTGGGCTACGCTTCATCTCTCATAGGAAATGACTAGTGTCTACAGCCAAGTTTCGAGGTCTGCTTTCTTTCTGCACAAGTCTAGGGACCCAAAGGCATCTTGTAATTTTATGCCAGTTCTGTTCCTTTCGTTTGCATAACTGGCATTAGAGGAAAGCCATGGGCAAGGTGGCTCTGGTCTGCCCTACGTCCCCTGTGAGTGACCATGGACCTGCATTTCAGAGAGCTTAGAACCCAGGCTGGTTGTGTGGGAGCCTGGGAGGCTAACGTGGGAGACTGTTGAGAGCTGTGGGTCTCTGAGATGTTTCTGGGGCTGTTTTAGCTCGTGCTTGCTGCTGTAACAAAATACAACAGGCAAAGTCATAAAACACAGTGCTGTTTTGGTTCCTCAAGGTGCTAGAGGCTGGAAGTCCAAGATCAAAGCGCAGCATCTCAGGAGGGCTGGCTTGCTGCGCCTTCCACGGGGAGAGGTGGGAGGCAAGAGGGGACAGACGCTGTGCCCTCACGGGGCAGATCTGACAGAGCGCCAGTCTCTCCTGTAGCCTTTCACAAGATGCCGACCCCTCCTGAGGCCAGAGCCCTGTGACCAAACACCTCTGGAAGGGCCCATCTCCAACACAGCTGTCAGGACCGTTGTCATCTATGAGTGACAGGGACACCGGGACAGAAGCTTTAACTGGGCGTTCACAGTCACTCCTTTGCTTGTGTCTTTACTCTGATACCATAAGCCATTTGAGCAGTGGCTAGAACCTGATTTTCCATCGGAGCTATCCTGCCAGGCAGGGACCAGTAAAGGAGATGGGACGTGCCCTTCTTGTCAAGACACTCTGCCGGCCATGTGCTGGCTGGCCAGTGGACTGCTTGGCTCTACTGGCCCCACTGGCTGACTGGTTTTCTCCTTGGCTGCCTGCCTTTTCCAGGGGATAGAGGAGATTTATGGAAGGAAGAGGGCCAGATCGCAGCCCTCTTCTGACCTTTGCTTCCATTCCAGTCTCCTAGCAACCTTCCCCACTGGGGAGTCTTGGGCAGGATGCGCTAGGGTGGACAGGGTAAGCCTGGTCTCCTTATGGGGGTGAGGGAACCCCACTGGACTCAGTGCTGCTTAAAAGCAGAGTGGAATACTCATGGGTTGGAAAGGCATGGATAATTGAAACACTCTGAAAAGACAATTAATTCACTCCCAAACCAGAGGCACCTTTCTGTTGCAGGTGCTGGCTGACCCTGTTGGTTGCTGGATATGTGACTCTGGTCACATGATGAGGTCAAGGCCAGCAGAAGCTTGTGGCTCAGAGCAAAGGAAGAGACTAAATCTCTTCTTATGAAGAGCCTGGTGGCCAGCCAGCCTCTCCTCTGCAGATTCTGTGGAAATGAACGCCGTTTGTCAGGGATGCCAGATGCTGGGTCATGCTTTGAGAATGTCCTCTAAGCACAGAGATAACCTTGCAAAGCCAGGCCACATCTGGCCTGGAGGCCACATGCCAAATGCCGTATATTCAGGGCTGGGCTTGCAAGTTCACACAGGAGGGACATTGTCAAATGGAGGGACACAGGGTGTGCTGATCACAAGCCACAGGGGCGGCACAGTGTCGTGGAGTCGCGAGTGGCTCCTGCTCAACCTGTCCCCATGTCTTCAGCCATGTCAAGTGTCACCAGCTTTTTGAGCTTATGCTTGAGTTTGAGTCGCTGCATTCTGATAGTTGTCACCAGTGTGGCCGGTCACCATCAGTGTGGCTGGTCACCAGAAATCTTTGGTTTATGAATCTTCTTTTGAAAAGTCATTTCTTCAAGTCTCTGTTGCTTTTTAATTGGGCTGCCTTTTTTTATTATTATTAATGAACTATAGGTCTTCTTTATATATCATGGCCGCAGTATTTTCCAGATAGATATTGTAACTATTTTAGGGCACTCTGTAGCTTGCCTACTTTTTAAAGACTTGCATCTGCTGGCAAGTAGACCTTCATGAGGTGGTTGGCAGGATTCCACTCTTCTCAGTGTCAGCTTTACGGAGATGCAGTTTACTGACAACAAAAAACACTCTCCAAGTGGACAGCCCCGCGATTGGGGTGTGTTCTCACAGCTGGGCAACGTGGCCATTATCTACCGGACCTTCGGGGTCACCGCAAGAGGAAACCCAGCCCACCGCAGCCGCTCTCCCTCCCACGCCCCAACAGGCGCCCGTCTTCTTTCTGTCTCCCCGGGTTTGCCTGCTCCGGACATTCTGCACAGCTGGAATCTTCCAGTGGTCTTTGCGACTGACCACTTTCACTTAGCATCACATTGCAGTGGTTCACCCGTAGCAGCATGGGTCCGCCCTTCATGCCTGTTTGTGGCTGGTAAAATAGCCCGTTGTGTAGATGCCACCTTTACTGATCCTCTTGTCACTTCAGCGCTTCAATCTTGTCCCCTTCTTGGCTACTGAGGTGGGTGCTGTGGTGAGCATTCATGCTTGCACTCACGTGTGGACATGTTTTCATAGGAGGGGGCTCATGTGTTGGTTCATGCTTTCATTTCTCAGAGGCACATGCCTAGGTGTAGACTCACATGTGTGGCTTCGTGCTAACCCTGCCTTCAGTACTGTGAAGAACTAGCAAAGTGTTTTGAAGTTCTTGCACAATTTTCCATTCTTGCTGCAGTGCCTGAATATTCTAGTTTCTCCACAACCTTGTAAACTCTTGCCATTATGTCGTGTGTGTGTGCGTGTGTGTGTGTATGTGTGTGTGTATGTGTGTGTGTGTATACCAGAACCTCTTGCCACTACAAATGAATACCAGATGCTTGTGCCACGTTTTGTGCTTGCCTTGCATGAGCAGCTTGGGACTTGCACCTGGGAAGGCAGACTTCCAAGCCAGCACCTTTAACTGCTAAGCCGTCTTCCCAGGCCATCTATCTTTCTTTTCACTGTTGCTCTCTTAGGGGACATGAAGTGGTGTGTCACTGTGATTTTGACCTTCAATTCCTTGATAAACAGTGTTGTCTATGCTCATTGTCCATTTGTACATCTCCCCCCCCCTTTTTTTTTTCTTATTTTGGTTTTTCAAGGTAGGGTTTACTCTAGCTCAGGCTAACCTGGAATTTACTATGTAGTCTCAAGGGGGCCTTGAACTCATGGTGATCCTCCTACCTCTGCCTTCTGAGTGCTGGGATTAAAGGTGTGTACCACTATGCCCAGCTTATCTCCTTTTTTTTTTTTTAAAAAAAAAAACCTTTTTATATTGACAACTTCCATACGGATAGACAATATACCATGATCATAGTCCCTCCCACAATCCTCCCCTTTCCCCTTCTTGAATCCCCACTCCACTGAGTTCCTTCTTCCTTCCAACTATTCTATCTCCTATTTTATTTATTTGAGAGAGAGAGAAAGAGGGAGGGAGACAGAGAGAGGGAGAGAGAATGGGCACACCAGGGCCTCTAGCCAGTGCAAGTAAACTCCAGATGCATGCACCACCTGTGCATCTGGCTTTCTGTGGATGCTGGGCAATTAAACTCAGGTTGTTAGACTTTGCAGGCAAGTTCCTTAACCACTATGATATCTCTCCACCCCCCTAATCGCTTAATAAATAGTGACTTCCAAATATTTTTATCTCATTCTTTGACCTGTGTTTTTATATTTTGAAAATGTCCTTTGGAGAACAGAAATCTTTAATTTTGATGGAGCTCAATTTATCTATTCATTCTTTCAAGGCTTGTGATTTGGCATACTACCACTCTGCTTAAAATATAATTCAGGTAAGAATATTTTCTTAGCCAGGCATAGTGGTGCATGCCATTAATCCCAGCACTTCGGAGGCAGAGGAAAGAGGATTGCTGTGAGTTCAAGGCCACCCTGAAAGTACATAGTGAATTCCAGGTCAGCCAGAGCTAGAGTGAGGCCCTACTTCAGAAAGCCAAATATATATATATATTTTGCCTAAATTTTCATGATTTCTCCCACAGTCCCTGCTCTATCTAGCTTGTACTGCTTAATTTCCAACTTTCCACGGACTTCTCAGAACACTTGTTACTGATCCTGGTAAGTTGCACTGTGGCCAGAGGAAGCTCTCTTCTCTCTCTCTCTCTTTCTCTCTTTGGTTTTTCAAGGTATGGTCTCACTCTAGCTCAGGCTGACCTGGAATGTATTCTCAGGCTGGCCTCAAACTCACGGCAATCCTCCTGCCTCTGCCTCTCAAGCAGGCCTCAGTGTGTCTTTCCATTTGCTGTCTCGTGTGCCCGTTGGCAGCTGTCAGTGCAGCGGTCACTTGGTTATTCTAGAAGTGTGTATTAATGCTTTTAATAACAGCCAGGTTAAGTTCACTGATAGTTCTGCAAGGATTTTACATCACTACTAATACTCTTTTGCTTAAGGAGGAAAGTTAAAGCTTCACAGTAATGGTGTCACACCAGCTTTTCAGTGTGCACGTACTTTTATTACCTTTAACTGGTATGATAATGCCTCCATCGTTATGAATGCTTTTCTTTTTTCACCAGTAATACTACTTTTTTTTTTTTTTTTGCTTTTGTTTTTTCCAGGTAGGGTCTCACTCGAGCCCAGGCTGAGGCTGACCTGGAATTCACTATGGAGTCTCAGGGTGGCCTCAAACTCACGGCGATCCTCCCACCTCTTCCTCTCGAGTGCTGGGATTAAAAGCGTGCACCACCATGCCCAGCTCACCAATAATACATCTGATGTTACAGACTATATCTTCCCTCCCTTCTTTCCTCCCTCCCCTCCCATACTGGAGATGGAACCCAAGGCTGCACCCATGGTAGGCAAGCACTCAACCGCTGAGTTACATCCTCAGTACTAATGGTTACTTTCTTTCTTTTATTTTTTTGAGGTATTATCTTGCTCTAGCCCAGGCTGACCAGGAATTCACTAGGTACTGTCAGGCTGGCCTTGAACTCACAATAATCCTCCCACCTCTGTCTCCCGAGCGTGGAGATTAAAGGCATGTGCCATCACGCCTGCCCTGATGTTTAATTTTTTAAATTTATTTGAGAGAGAAGGAGAGAGAGAGAGAGTAAGGATGGGGATACCAAAGCTTCCTGCTACAGCAAACGAACTCCAGACACATGCACCACTTTGTACGTCTGGCTGTGCCTGGGTACTGGGGAATTAAACCCAGGCCATGAGGCCAGGCCATGTAAGCAAGCACCTTTAACCACTGAGCCATCTCTTCAGCACCCTGTTTACTTTTTGAGACAGAATCGCATTAAGTTTCTCAGCCGGGCCTTCCTTGAACTTGCAACCCCTTGTCCTCTGGGGTGGCTGGAGTGACAGACTTGTGCCACCATGCCCCGTTAGCGGCTTTGCTTTTCGTGATCACCCTTAACTCAGCTTCTGGCTAATGTTTTCATGATACATTTTTTTTCACCCTCTAAGTTCCACCTACTTCTATCATTGTAACTTTTCTTAAAGATTTTCACTTTGTTTTTTTTTTTTTTGAGGCAAGCCCAATAGACTGGCCTTTAAAAAACAACTATTTTGATGAGAGCGATAAGAGAGAGAGAGAGAGAGAGAACTGGTGTGCCAGGGCTTCCAGCCGCTGTCTTTGGACTCTAGACTCGCGTGCGCCACCTCGCGCACATGTGCGGCCTTGTGTGCTTGCGTCACCTGTGTGTCTGGCTTATGTGGGATCTGGAGAGTTGAACATGGCTCCTTAGGCTTGGCAGACAAGTGCCTTAACCACTAAGCTATCTCTTCAGCCTGATTTTCACTTTTTAAACCTAGCTTGACAAGCTCTGCTTTCTAATTAAAGGATCTCGGTCATTTTCATTTATCGTGATTAGTGACAGGATTAAGGCTAATCTACTAGCTTGCTGTCACTTTTGGTCTGCGGGTCCCTCCTTGTGCTTCAGAGAGCTGGCCCAGCACAGCCTGTGCTTGTCACCCTCCTCTGCACACCTGTCTAGTTCTTATTTCATGTTTTGCACATAGTTAGTTTCTTAGTCTACCTGGAATCAGCATCCTGCCATTCGACTCATCAATTTAAAGGCTATTTGTCATCTTTGTTTTATATTTTTATTGCATTTATCCATTTTGAGAGAGAAAGTGTGTGTGTGCGAGAGAGAGAATGGGCATGCCAGGGCATCCAGCCATTGTAACTCCCGACACATGAATCCCCATGTGCATCTGGCTTACATGGGTACTGGGGATTTGAACCTGGGTCCTTAGACTTCACAGGCAAGCATCTTAACTGCTAAGCCATCTCTCCAGTACTTATCTTTGCTTTTAACTCAGTTGACTTTAAGCTACTTCTTCTTCTTTTTTTTTTCCTTTCAGGTAAGATCTCACTCTAGCCTAGGCTGACCTAGGACTCACTGTGTAGCCCAGGCTGGCCTGGAACTCACAGTGATTCTCCTACCCCAGTCTCTCAAGTGCTGGGTTGAAAGGTGTGTGCCAGTATGCTTGACTTCAATTGACTTTCAGAAATTCTAGAAAAGGAAAATATTATTTGTTTTTAGTCTATAGCTACTTCTTGCAATGCTCATTTTCTTCTCTCAGCTTCCCTCCCTTAAGACACACTTGTGTGTCACTCTGAGGTCGCTCCAGCATCCAATGAAGAGTCCAGGAAACCATAAAAATGTCAGAGACCCCACGACAAAGGATTACCTTGTTCAAGATCTAAGCAGGAGTTAGTTCAGTCTTTTCTTTAATTTTTTTTTGTTCATTTTTATTTATTTATTTGAGAACAAGAGACAGAGAGAGAAAGAGGCAGAGAGAGAGAATGGGCGTGCCAGGGCCTCCAGCCACTGCAAACGAACTCCAGATGTGTGCACCCCCTTGTGCATCTGGCTAACGTGGGTCCTGCGGAATCAAGCCTCGAACCAGGGTCCTTAGGCTTCACAGGCAAGCGCTTAACTGTTAAGCCATCTCTCCAGCCCAGTTTAGTCTTTTCTTGTTCTGTGGTAGAATCATGTTTCTTCTGATAGAGGCTGGATTTCCCCTTTCCCACCTATTTGCACACTTTTATTACTATTCTGCTCAGTGTATAAATGCATGATAGGACCAAAACATTTCCCCAAAGTCTCCCCAGCCTGCAGTGCCTGCCTCTGCCGGTACAGACAGGGCAGGGCATAACCCTCCCATTCCCTCCTAGTGTCTCCTGGACATGGAGGAGTTGCGGCTGCAGGCACGTTAACTGTGATTAGCTCAATTTCAAATTCCTGAGCTAATCTTTCTGATTCTGCAGATGTTCTGGCTGGAAAAGGACTGACTTTTCAACGTAGGCAACGTGTGGAATCTGCTCCCCTCTAGAAACCATGAGATGATGCAATTTCTTTCAATTTTTTTTAAAAAAATATTTATTTATTTATTAGAGAAAGAGATGATGCAATTTCTTTCAATTTTTTTTAAAAAATATTTATTTATTTATAAGAGAGAGAGAGAAAGAGGTAGATAGATATATAGAGAGAATGGGTGCGTCAGGGCCTCTAGCCACTGCAAACGAACTCCAGATGCACGCGCCCCCTTGTGCATCTCACTTGCATGGGTCCTGGGGAATTGAACAGGAGTCCTTAGGCTTTACAAGCAAACGCCTTAGCTGCTAAGCCATCTCTTGAGTCCATCCTTCTTGCCTTTGAAGCTCTTCTGGACTCCGATTTCTCCCATCAGCCGGTTCTGCCCCACGGGTTTCAGCTGCGAGCCCGTCCCCCTGAAGATCCCAGGTCTATGCCTGGCCAGCTCATTGAAACCTTGGCATGGAGATGTGGAGTGGCCAGAGGCCTTGTTCATGTCTCCTTCTTTCTGGAATCCAGTACTTCTGTCCTCTCCTCCACTTAATTTTACAGCAAAGAAAAGAACCAGTGCTGTGGCTCTCTTAGACGTGTCTGCTTGGGACTTTGGCCTGCCATTCAGTCTAGCCAGAGGCGGGAGGAGTCCCCTGGCTTCACGCTTGTCCTGGGCATCTTTCTCCATGAGCACATAAAAGGATTTCTTTAATTTTAGAGCTTTGAACACTTCTTCATTTCTTTTTATAAAAAGGCACAGAAACAGGGCTGGAGAGATGGCTTAGCGGTTAAGCGCTTGCCTGTGAAGCCTAAGGACCCCGGTTCGAGGCTCGGTTCCCCAGGTCCCATGTTAGCCAGATGCACAAGGGGGCGCACGCGTCTGGAGTTCGTTTGCAGAGGCTGGAAGCCCTGGCGTGCCCATTCTCTCTCTCTCCCTCTATCTTTCTCTCTGTGTCTGTTGCTCTCAAATAAATAAATTTTTAAAAAAATTTTTAAAAAAAAGGCACAGAAACATGCCTTTTCATTATATGCACCCTGGTAAGTGCGAGAAACTATGGAACTAAATAGAAATAGAACGTAACTGTTAACTTGCCTCACCTTCCTTTTCTCCTGAGGAGCAATTTACACGCAACATGTGTCCACCCCTCGCGTGATGGTATAAGGCGTTTCCATCAAAATTCTTCCTAGTCAACAATCTCCCCCTTGTAAGGCAGCCCTTATCCTCAAGCCTTGTACTATGTGCAGGCGTCTTCTACTCTCGGGCTTAATATAGTTGACAGCAGGCAGTGTATCCTCTCCTGTGACTGGGGTCCTTTACTCAAACAATGCCTTTGAGATTTAGCCATACTGTCTTGTGTCTCAGCTGTTTATTTTCAATTGTTACATAATATCCCGTTGAAAAGTTATGCCACAGCTTATTTATTTATTCATTCTCCGGTTGGCAGACGGTTGGTCGAGTTGTTTCATGTGTCTGGCTTGTTCGAGTAAGCAGGTGTGAATATTCTTTACAAGGTGTGATGGTGTGAAAGTCAGCGTACCCATAGTCTCCCTCACGTGTTTGCCACTGAGCTTTCTGCCTTGTCCTCTCCTAATGGAGTCTTTGGGAGATGGAGGAAGGGGGTCACCCGGGGCAGCCTTGGGGTATAGTCCAGCCCTATGGTGTTCAGAGCCAGCTCGTGCCTGCCGTGGATGTGATGAGATGAGCCAGTGTTCTCCACCTGTAATGATGGAGCTTCCGCTGGAAACTGGAAGCCTGAAGTAAACCCTCTCCTCCTGTAAGCTGCTTCTGGTTGAGTGTTTTGTTCCAGCAATGGAAAGGTAACTATGGGGTTGGAGAGATGGCACAGTGGTTAAGGCATTTGCCTATGAAGACTAAGGACCCAGGTTCGATTCCCTAGGACTCACCCAAGCCAGATGCACAAGGCGGCGCATGAGTCTGGAGTTCGTTGGCAGTGGCTGGAGGCCCTGGCATGCCCATTCTCTCTCCCTCTCTGTACCTGCCTCTCTCCGTCTCTCATAAGTAAAATAGATAAATAAATTTGTTTTGTTTTGCTTTTCGAGGTAGGCTCTCACTCTGTCCAGGCTAACCTGAAATTTACTATGTAGCCTCAGGGTGGCCTCGAACTCATGGCGGTCCTCCTACCTTTGCCTCCTGAGTGCGGGGATTAAAGGTATGTGCCACCACATGCTAAATAAAAATTTTAAAAGAAAAAAGGAAAGATAAGTACAACAGAAAGTTTTGTTATCATTTCACTAATTATTCTGACTTCACATGGAGTGGGGTGATTGTGTGTGGGGTTCATATAGGGTGATGTAGTTGTATGGGGTAGAACATTTGTCTGGGGAGGTTTGTGTAGGCAGAGCAGTTGCACTGGGCGGGGTTCACATAGGGCGGGACAGATGGATCAGAGCTCACGTAGCATGGAATGGTTGTATTGAGAGCTTTGCATAAGGTCCGATGGCAGCACGTGGGCTCAGAGAGGGCGGAGCAGTTGCATCGGGTTCACACAGGGCAGGATGGCTGCGTGGAGGTTCGCGTACCGTCCTAGAAGTAGCTCCCAGTTTCCCCCAGTAGAACCACTTCATCTTCTAGTAGTGTGTGAGCCGTGTCCCCGCAAGGGTGAAGCGTGTCCCTCATGGTGTAAGCCCTGTCCCAGGCGGTGTGAATGGGGCAAACACTGTCCTTGTGGGGAGTCCCCAGGCAGGGGTTTCATCAGGATCTTGGGCAGCAAGCGGAGGGAGGCCAGTTCTGGGGATGAGGCTGTGTGACACGACAGGCCAGAGTGCCCCTGTGCTCCCCTTTCTGTGGTTCAATCATGAAGCTCTTTCTGCCTGGGGCGAATGCTGGAGCCCTCCTTTTCTGTGAAACTGACGTGTGGCGTGGTCACTGCTGCCTGTGCCCCCAGCTGAGTCCTGCCACCAGCCAGCAAGGGGCGCAGGGCCCTGCAGAAGACTTCTCTTCATGCAGTGGGAGCAGCTTCCACCTCCCACCATGCGGCGCCTGGGCGAAGTGCTTTGTTGGTTTCTGAGCACGCGAGGAACGCAGACATCCCACCACCAAGTCCCTAGGCTTGTTTGTATTTTTCCTCTAGGACAATGACTGTCGCTGACCTGGCATGAGCATGTTAGGAGCCCCTCCCTGCCCCAATGCTGAGAAGAGCTGCTGCTCTGGGGCTGGATGGAGGGCTTCCTGGAGAAGGCGGCACCAGGTCTGCCTGGCCTTCTTCAGAGTGGACTGGGAGCAGCTGGACATGTGCACAGTCCATGTGTTTGCAGCTTCCTGGTGGATGGTTCCCTCTATCTCCCGAGGTAACTCACGCCAGCTGTCCTCACCCGGGCGTTCCAACTGCGGGGCAGTCTGCGGAGTACGGTCACAAGCACCTCCCAGCCTCTGCCACATTTGGGGGCCATGTGGGAGAAGAGATCAAAGGCAAGCCTGAGGACCAACTTCATTAACCCCGACTGGCAAAAAGCTCACAAGGCGTAGTATCCAACAAAGCATGCTGCCCAAGGGCAGGTGGCCGTGGTGGGGCACTGCGTGGGCATGGGGCGCGCTGGGAGCCCGGGTGCAGCGTCACTCCCTGGTCACCTCACCTCGTCATCATGGCTCTGGCTTCACTTTCTGTGGTTCTTACAGTGCTGAGGCACTAGCCTCTTGTTTGTTTTTTTTTTTTTAATATTTTTTTGTTCATTTTTTATTTATTTATTTGAGAGAGACAGACACAGAGAGAAAGACAGATAGAGGGAGAGAGAGAGAATGGGCGCGCCAGGGCTTCCAGCCTCTGCAAATGAACTCCAGACGCATGCGCCCCCTTGTGCATCTGGCTAACGTGGGACCTGGGGAACCGAGCCTCGAACCGGGGTCCTTAGGCTTCACAGGCAAGCGCTTAACCGCTAAGCCATCTCTCCAGCCCATAGCCTCTTGTTTTGTATAGATCTTTCCTGCCTTCTCAGACATGCTCCCAGGACCTCCGTTCGGGCCCCAGACCTCGGTGGGAGACGCTGGCTCCAGAGCCGTGCTGACCTCTACAGCACCAAGCTGCCTCACAGGGCGGCCGGTGGGGAGCCAGGAAAGTGCAGGTAGAGTTCCAGGGTTCGATCCGTTCACCAGTCCGGGCGCTGACCACTGTGATACAGCCCGCGGGGCTCAGCCAGTCCTGCCGTACCCATGCAGGTACGTCTTGGGACTCCTTGGACGTGTTTAGGGAGCTGCTGAGTGGAGAAATCATGGAGAAGGCCAGACCTCTCACCTCCCCGGACGCCTCCAACTTGACCTCAGCCCCCTCCCCTAACACCAGTCTCCTTGTGGTCCGCGTCTTCTGCCGCGCTGTGGACTTGTCAGTCACGTGGAGGGGAGGGAGCGAGTCCCCTGTCTCTTGTCAGGAGGAGCCCATTGCCCCTCTAGTCATCTGTTGAGTCAAGACTCTCCATTCTGTAACTAGAACACCCATGGGCCTCGGATCTGTCCCTCCCCTAACGGAAAATACAAACACACTTTGGGAGTCCCACCATTCATTGTCCAAGTAGCCGGACAGCCTCCAGCCCCTCTTCAGCTAGCCTGGGACCCCAGCCACTGATCCGCGCTGGCTACTCACCCTCTGGGTGCAGGCTAGCCCGCTCTACCGCGTGGCCATGCAGCCAGCAATTTTACTTCGAATTTTCGTTTCCAGCTTTGCCTGAGAAAATTCACTCAAGGCTCCAAAATTTATATATCACTTTTGTGTTGGAGCTGGGGGAGTTAGTGAAGTTATGAATTGATAAAAAATGAAGTTTAAGTTGTTTTTCCCCTAAATCCTGAATACTGATTTCAGCTTGTTGGCTTCTCAGCATGGATTTTTTGGCAAACACCCAGCCAAAAGAATTTGAAGGCCTTGTCTCTTCTGGCCTCTGGTCCCACAGACCATCAGGTTCCACACCCCACACCAGCTGTGACAGGATAACCCATCCGGGAAAGAGACATTGTAACCAGACCCTTACCCAGGCTCTAGGTCTATTGATGCCACCTGGCTGGCACTGTGGCTAGATGCCCTTAGTTATGTTCTGTGAAGAGACAGGAAGTAGTGGCCAGAGAAATGTATCTGAGCTCCCTGGAGGGAGGGAGGGCGTAGATTTAGTAAAGGGGAACTGTCCTGAACTTCAGGCCACCATCTCCCCTCTGGACCCAATGTTACGATCATGGAACCAGCCTGCCCTGCCCCCACAGTGACCCCACAGCCTGTCCCCTGCCTAGAACCCCGCCTCTGGTGGAATCTGCGTGGAGGCACCGAGCGTGGGGAAGGGCGGTGGCGCTCCTCGGGTCCAGGAGAGGAGCAGCTGTCTCATCTCGAGGCCCCATCACCGTTTCCAGAGAAGCTGCTGGCTGGAGGCAAGAACATCTGCTTTGTGTAAGAGACGAAGCTCAAACTTGGCCACAAAGACTGATTTCCTGAGAGGATAGGTTCTTGAAATAGTTTGCTAGTTTTCTGAGAGCATGCTTTCTCAGGATAAGGAAAGACACAGAAAATGCGGCTTGGGGTCTGATGTCCAGGTCCCACAGCCCAACTCAGAACAGTTACCCATTTCTTCATCCTCCAAAGCCATCTCCAGCCCACGGCCTCACCCAGCCCCTTTCTTGAATTAAATCTTTTCCCCTCCCTTTCCTTCAACATCATCGTCATTTCGTTCATGAAACTTTGAACCTACAAAGAACAGAGAGCAGGTCCCCAGACGACCGGCTCTGTCCTCCCAGATTAACCACACTTGCTTTTGTGACTCTGCACTGCACAATTTTAGAGTCAATGGAAGACATCTAGACAAGTATTGCTTGGTGTTCATTTCCATAGTAATGGGTGTCGCTATGCATAAATGTCACATTCGATGCTCCCAACCCAACCGAAAACGGTTCTGGAACTTTCTCTAGGACCCAGGCCGTGATTCAAACCTTATCCTCACAACTGTCTTCTGTAGTTGCCTTTTCTCTTTCAAAGTTCATAGGACTCCCGGAGCTTCCTCCCAGTCCTTGACATCCTGTGTCACTCTCGAGGTGAAGAAGGGGTGACGCCCCCCGACTCAGTGATCCGTGATTCATGTGACCCCCAGACACGTGGTTAGATTTATTCCTTCTACTTGTTGCCAGGTCAGGACATTTCTTCCTTTTAAGCTTTGCTCCACTGTTTAAACACACAAACTACTAAAGGTCAAGGTTAAGAGGCTCCCCATCCCCGCCTTGCTCTCTTCGGGGACCTGTCTCTTACTGGGGAGTTGCTTAGAGGAATTTTTGTGTGTCTGTGTGTGACTCCGTTCACAGGAAGAAATGGAGTCTACCATTCCAGCTGCCTGCTGCTGAGTGAGGTCCTCTGAAGATTTTAATTCAAGGTCTTTTCCCTACAGAATTGGATTTTGGAATTTTTAAAAAAATATTTTGCTTATTTATTTGAGAGAGGGGGATAGAATGAGCATGCCAGGGCCTCCTAGCCATTGCAAATGAATCTAGACGCATGTGTACCTTGTGCGTCTGACTTTACAAGGTGCTGGGGAGTGAAACCTGGGTCCTTTGACTTCTCCAGCAAGCCCCTTCACCACTAAACCATCTCTCCAGTCCTGGACTTTGGATTTTTATTTTTTATTATTTGAGGTAGTGTTTCACTCTAGCCCAGGCTGACCTGGAATTCACTATGTAGTCTCAGGATGGCTTCGAACTCACAGAGATCCTCTTACCTCTACCTCCCGAGTACTTGGAATTAAAGACATGAGCCACCAAGACCAGCTGGATTTTGGATTTTTAGAAAACTATTTTTATTTACTTATGAGTGAGAGAAAGCAAGAATATGGGAGCGCCACGGCCTCCTGCCTCTGCAAACAAATTCCAGACACATGTGCTGCATCTGGCTTTATGTGGGTACCGGGGAGTCAAATTGAAGCTGTCGGCCTTTGCAAACAAGAACCTTTCATTGCTGAGCCATCTCTGCAGCCCTGCAGTTGGGCTTTTCTGTTGTGCTCTCTTGCTTGGCTCCACACAGACGCAATCTCTCCTGCAGGGTCACTCCCCGCTCTTGCACCAGAGCCTTGTGGGACAGACCAGGAAACTGATCATGACCTCACAGGGCAGACAGTTCCCCGTACCAGGCCTGGCCACTTTGCAGGTAGCCAGTACTGCCCAGCCGGCCCTCCCCGAAGTCTCACAGCAGTGTGAGCTTCTGGGGTTTCTGTCACACTGACCACTGACACCTCTCTTCTCCCAAATGATGGTGCTGGCACTTGCTTGCATGGTGAGAACATGCATCCCTCTTTCCGAGAGGCCCATTCACGGCACTGCCTCACCCTGTTGCTTTCCCATTTCTGGAAGTTCTTCATATGAAATAGATTGGCTCTATGTGACTACTTGCAAGTGTTTGTTCTCAATTTGCCTCTGGCCTCTTGACTTAGTATTTGTGTGTGTGTGTGTGTGTGTGTGTGTGTGTATCAGAGACCAACCACAGATGTTGGCGCTTGTCTCTGTCTTCTTGAGGCAGGGGCTTTTATTTGACCTTGTGTTCACCGGGCTAGCTGGCCTTCGAGATGCCAGAGAGTCTCCGGTCCCGCCTCCATCTTGCTGGAACCGCGCTGGGGTCATAGCTGCCTGCTGCTACGCCTGGCTCTGGGTGGGGTCTGGCCCAAGCCTGGGGCATCTTCACGCTCGTAGGGCAAGCATTTTACCAGGCGAGCCATCTCCCTGGCCCTGGTTTTGTATTTGAATGTGGTTTAACGTCTTGACATTTGCTCTATTTGTATGGAATCTTGAACAATCTTTAGGAAGCGTTTCCTGTGCTCCGGATATGAAGCAATTCACACGTCTCTGTCTTGCACTTGCATGAATTCGTGTTTCATTTTTGGTCTCTGATCTACTTGGAACTTGCCCTACGATGCTCCATGGGACATGGAAAGACCAGTGCTTTGCTGACCGGAGGCACTGGCTCTGCTGGGCGGCCCCTCCATGGGGTGGTGCGTGGTTGGTCTTCTGGTCTGTTCCGTCCTGCTCTCCTCGTACACCAGAGCCGTACTGTTAGCTATGGACACTTCCGACTATTTTTCACATCTGCTGGGGATTAGACCTACCCGTCTGCCAGTGCTAACCCTCTCCAGGCTTTTTCTGACTCTTCCTGTTTATGTTTTCATATGGACTTGACAGTAAACATATCTTAGCCCTGGAGGAGGGGGGATCCCTCTTCTCGGGAGATTTCTCCCTTTTGCTATTGTTGTGTCTCTCTGAATGCTGCTAACTTCTTCACGTTACGTTTACATCTTGTCCCCTCATGAAGTCTTCTCGCTGTGATGGTGGCTTCTTGGTCACTTGCCTGGCATTCACCAGAGCTGCAGTATGCAATGGGAGGGGCTTGCCTCTTCCTCTCTGGTCCCTGAGTGTGTGACAGTCACCACACCTCCCACAGGATGCAGAACATGGGAGGAGGTAGTGACCAGCTGGCCTCGTTTCTAACTTTGGTGGGAATGCTAAAACTGTGCCCCACCCAGACACTGGCTTTTCTATAAGAATGGCAGGAGGGGGCTGGAGAGATGGTTTAGCGGTTAAGCGCTTGCCTGTGAAGCCTAAGGACCCTGGTTCGAGGCTCGGTTCCCCAGGTCCCACGTTAGCCAGATGCACAAGGGGGCGCACGCGTCTGGAGTTCGTTTGCAGTGGCTGGAAGCCCTGGCGCGCCCATTCTCTCTCTCTCTCTGTCTTTCTCTCTGTGTCTGTCGCTCTCCAATAAATAAATAAATAAAAATTAAAAAAAAAAAGAATGGCAGGAGGGATCTCTGCTACATGTGTGGGGGTGGTCACGTGATTTTCTCCTTTGGAAGCTTGGTGACATGGAGGCTGGGGCATAGGGAGAAGTTACGGTTTTTATTTTTTATGTGAATGGGTCTATAAAGACTTCCTGTATTGGCTTACTTGATTTTTATGTCATGGGACCTATGTTTTCATCAAGGGTTTTGTACGCTTTGTCCCGAGTTACAATAATCCCTTATGATCTGCTTTTCCTGTGCTATTGGATTTGTGTTGTGAATGCATTGGTAAGTTTTTTTGGGGTGGGGGGGTCCTGGTTTAGGCTAGCTAGTGAGATCTTGCTGTGGCCTGACTTATAGCTAGCTCTCACCTCTACACTGCGTGCCCTGGAAGAGAAGAGTAACCCTCTCCGTGTCCAGGGCTGGACTTGGGAGCCCCAGGACCCTCTGCCCTTGCAGGGGCCTTGGGGCTGCCACTAGTTGGTGTGTGTGTGCTAGATCTTGTGACCTCAGGGCACCTCTCTGTTTGTCCTCCGGTCTCTGTGTCCTCTCCACAGGCCATGTCACCTGTGTCCTATGGCTCGGCCATGTGAAGAGTGACTGCCGTCAGTGCTTCCTGGCTCCGTGTCTGTCCTGTGCAGAAGATCACGATGCCTACAATCTCATTAGATCAACTCCATTGAGATGAAACTTATTCACAACAAAATGAGACCATTTAAGGTATACAGTTAGGTAAGTGTCAAAAAGCTAGACCCGCCGGGCATGGTGGCGCACGCCTTTAATCCCAGCACTCGGGAGGTAGAGGTAGGAGGATCGCCATGAGTTCGAGGCCACCCTGAGACTCCATAGTGAATTCCAGGTCAGCCTGGGCTAGAGTGAGACCCTACCTCGAAAAACCAAAAAAAAAAAAAAAAAAAAAAAGCTAGACCTTTGTGTGATACCCACCACATCCAGGGACACGTGGGTCATCCTTCCACATGCCAGGCAGCTAGGACATCTACGATGTAGATGAGATGAGTCCTCTGAGAGAGGCATCTTAGAGGAGGTTGCAGTGTGTGTGCTGAGCTGCCCGGCTTCTGTCCCTTGGCCCGTAACACACACACACACACACACACACACACACACACACACGCACACACAAAGCAAAGGCTGAAGGGAAGGAAAAGTGGATGGTGAGGGTGCTCTGGTCTGTCTGGGATGTCACATGTGGCAGGATCTTTCCTCTCATGGTTGGGTGGGCACTTTTCCCTGGCACAGTGGTTTGTCCTCACCACAGGGAGGGCACCTTCAGATCTGGGCTTTCAGAAGTAAAGTTCCTATAACTTTTCCTAGCAGGTCTTGGTTCAGACCAATATTTTCATTTTCTTGGAAAAATACCTGAAAGAAGAACAGCTGGATTGTGTGTGACACCTTAAGAAACTATTTTCCAAAAGGTGTGTTCCCTTTGACACCCGTGCTGGCAACACTGGCAGCTACAGCTGGCTGTGCCCTGTGGCAGGCTCGCTCAAGGCAGCCACTGGGGGTGGGAAGCAGTGACTTCGGCTTTGGGTTTCTGTCCCTGGGGGGGGGGGGGGCGGGGTCGGTGCTTGCTGTCCCCGTGCTGTTTCTGCTCTGATCAATCTCCTGGACCCTCCTGTACATCATCATTGTGCTGCGAAGCCTCCCGAGCATTAGGTCCTCGAGTCCTAGTGACCCTTCATCCGGTACCTGGCAAGCATTGTCATCAGCTCTGGGCTCGGCTACCCACTGTCTGTAGCACAAGGTCCTAGTGCTGGTGATACAGTGAGTCAAATTTGATCTTAGACTCTTGTATTTTGTTTTTCTAGGTAGGGTCTCACCCTAGCTCAGGCTGATCTGGAATTCACTATGTAGTCTCAGGGTGGCCTTGAACTCCTGGTGATCCTCCTACCTCTGCCTCCCAAGTGCTAGCATTAAAGGCATGTGCCACCACGGCCGGCTGACTCTTGTATTTTTAAATTTTATTTTATTTATTTGAGAGAGAGAGAGAGAGAGAGAGAGAGAGGAAGAGGAAGAGGGAGAGAGAGATAATGGGCACGCCAGGGCTTTCAGCCACTGCAGATGAACTCCAGATTATATGCGCCATCATAGGCATCTGGCCTACGTGGGTCCTGGGGAATCGAACTTGGGTCCTTTGGCTTAGTAGGCAAGTGCCTTAGCCATTAAGCCATCCCTCCAGACTGCCTCTTGTACTTTTGTCCTAGAAACCTCTGGCCCATCATGAGGACCTATTGTGTGAGGGAATGAGAAAGTGTACCCGGCAAGGGGGCATTGGAGGGATCAACTACTCCCTGGAGTTCGGGTTCTACCAACTCAGGAACCATTGCAGACACTGGGCAGACACTGGTGGGCCAGACCGAGTGGGAAGGGCTGCTGGCAGACTCTGGGGACCCCACAGGCCTCTGGTTGCTACTGTGCTTTGGGAAGTGAAGGCCCACAAAGCCTTCTGGGAACTCCTGTGACACCAAAGCTCTTCCCAGTGCCTGTTTTGTGCACTGTGCTGTTGACTCCCAGCTCCGTGTGGGCTGTGGGGTGACTACTGTGTGGGAGGAGGGGGCCCCAACACCTTGGTCAGTTTTCTTAGCAGGAGACCAGCTCCAGTCCCTCTTCTGCAAGGCCATCACACCTGGGTTTCTGCGCATATCTTGGCTCTGTCTGTGCTGAGGTCTTGGGCAGGGATGGCTTCATAGATCCTGTGGCCCTGGCCCTCTGAGCTTGCCATACCTAGATGCATTTAGATATCAGGGGCTTCCTGTAGCTAAGGAGCCTTGGAAAGAGCAGTCTAGGCATCTGGCTGAGTCCTCAGAACCTTAGAGGCCGAAGGCTATTTTGGATGCAGTGTATGTTTTTAGATGGTTATTGGCTGCAATAGTCAGGTTCAGGTGGCTGAGATGAACCTCCAGACCAAGCACAGTTATGGAGGAAGGATTTATTGAAGCTTACAGATGCAGGGCATCCCATAATGGCAGAAGAAGCTGGCTCCCTTCCACAGGTACGTGCAGACAAAGGAATGCCCACCAATACCACAAGCAAGCACACTTCTGAACTCCAGGCAAAGATCCGACACTGCGTATCTTCAGACTGGAATTCCAGTCCCTCCCCACACTTTAGGGTTGGACCTTGAGATTCACCTGTAGTGACACCTTCTCCAGCCAGGTGGCTGCAGATCTAAATTACAAACTTTAATAAAATCTGGAATATATTGGGGGCCATCTATTTAAACTACCACATTGGCCATTTGTATTTACTCTTGAGAACTCTCTATTCAGTTCTATAGCCCATTTTTTGAATGGGTTGTTTGATTTCTTATTATTTAGTTTTCTGGGTTCTTTGTAAATCCTAGATATTAATCCTCTGTCAGATGTATGGCTGGCAAAGATTTTTTTGTATTAACAGCTTCCACGATTGTAAACAATATCCCATAGTAATGCCCTCCCTCCCCCCACTTTTCCCTTTGAAACTCCATTCTCCATCATATCCCCTCCCCATCTCAATCAGTCTCTCTTTTATTTATCTGAAAAGAGAAGATTCTCTACCAAAAGTGAGAGTAGCATTAATATAAGTGTATGAACATTACGAGAATTGCTTACTGGGCAGTTTGGTGAGCATAGTATATACATTTAGCCAGACAGCAGCAGACGTTACACCCCTAGGGCTCATGACTACCCCTGTTGTAGGTTTTCAGTATCAGGGATGTATTCCCTCCCATGGCATGGGCCTCCAGCCCAATTAGAGGGAAGTTGGTTTCCACCATGACAGATGTGCCACTATTGCACTCATTGGCTCATTTGGCCAGGCTAGCCACATATAAGGCTTGCAGTGTTCACTGTTGAGTATTTTCATTGGTGATTTCTCTCCCATTGAACTACATGCAGCATAGCTTTTTCCAGCTTTCTCTCAGCTGGTCTACATGGAGGAGGTTTTCTGCTCAGCTCCAGCAGGGGTTTCTCAGTGATCTTGCAGCCCAAGTATGTGGAGCCTTCAGCAATAGGGTCTTACCATCTATTCCTGGTAGGAAACCAAGGGGCTCGGCAATGGCCTGTGATGTTTTGGGGGCATCAAGGACCTCTCTGGCCAACAGCTCACTGGAAGGTCTCCCATCCCTGGCACTGAAAATTTTCTAGCAACAATCTATGGCTCGTGAGTGTTTCATTGTCCAAAAAAGTAGGATTCCATATGATTTATTTATATCCTCTTAGATTTTGATTAGCCCTCCCTCCATCGTTCCTTTACTCAATCTCATCCCCTGACCTCACTTTGGGCCTTTTCACCCCCATTAATCTATTCTTCTACTTACATATATACAATACCATCCTATTAAGTACCCCTCCCTTCCTTTCTCTTCCCTTTATATCTCTTTTCTGGCTTACTGGCCTTTGCTACTTAGTTTTCTTCCTACTTACAGGGAAGTCCAGTCATCTGTAGCTAGGATCCACATGAGACAGAAAATGCAACATTTGGCTTTCTGGGCCAGGGTTACCTCACTTAGTATAATCCTTTCCAGATCCATCCATTTTTCTGCAAATTTCATAACTTCATTTTTCTTTACTGCTGAGTAGAACTCCATTGTATAAATGTGCCACATCTTCATTATCCACTCATCAGATGAGGGACATCTAGGCTGGTTCCATTTCCCAGCTATTATAAATTGAGCAGCAATAAACATGGTTGAGCATGTACTTCTAAGGAAATGAGATGAGTCCTTAGGATATATGCCTAGGAGTGCTATAGCTGGGTCATATAGTAGATCAATCTTTAGCTGTTTTAGGAACCTCCACACTGATTTCCACAATGGCTGGACCAGATTGCATTCCCACCAGCAGTGTAGAAGGGATCCTCTTTTTCTGCATCCTTGCCAGCATTTATGGTCATTTGTTTTCATGATGGTAGCCAATCTGACAGGAGTGAGATGGAATCTCAATGTAGTTTTAATCTGCATTTCCCTGATGAGTAGGGATATAGAACATTTTTTTTAGATGCTTATATGCCATCTGTATTTCTTCTTTTGAGAACTCTCTACTTAGTTCCATTGCCCATTTTTAAATTGGCTTGTTTGATTTCTTATTATTTCATTTTTTGAGTTCTTTGTATATCCTAGATATCCTAGATATCTATCCGATATATAGCTGGCAAAGATTTTTCCTATTCTGTAGGATGCCTCTTTGCTTTATTCACAGTGTCTTTTGCCATACAAAATCTTTGTAATTTCATGAGGCCCCAGCAGTTAATCTGTGGTTTTATTGCCTGAGCAAATGAGCTTATATTCAGGAAGTCTTTGCTAAGACCAGTATGTTGAAGGGTTTCCCCTACTTTTTTCCTTTAGAAGTTTCAGTTTCAGGTCTGATCTTAAGGTCTTTAATCCATTTGGACTTAATTCTTGTGCATGGAGAGAAGAATCTATTTTCATCCTTCTACTGATACATATACAGTTTTCCCAACACCATTTGGTGAAGAGGCTGTCTTTTCTCCAATGACTATTTTTTGGCATTTTTATCAAATATCAGGTGGCTATAGCTACCTGGACTTACATCTGGGTCCTCTATTCTGTTCCATTGATCTATATGTCTGCTTTTGTGCCAGTACCATGCTGTTTTTGTTACTATGGCTCTGTAATATAGGTTAAAATCAGGTATGGTGATACCACCAGCTTTATTTTTGTTGCTCAAGATTGTTTTAGATAATCAAGATTTTTTTGTCATTCCAAATTAATATTTGGATTGTTTTTTTCTATTTCCATGAAGAATGCCATTGGCATTTTTTTTTTTAAATTTTTATTAACATTTTCCATGATTATAAAATATATCCCATGGTAATTCCCTCCCTCCCCACCCCCACACTTTCCCGTTTGAAATTCCATTCTCAATCATATTACCTCCCCATTACAATCATTGTAATTACATATATACAATATCAACCTATTAAGTATCCTCTTCCCTTCCTTTCTCCACCCTTTATGTCTCCTTTTCAACTTACTGGCCTCTGATACTAAGTATTTTCATTCTCACACAGAAGCCCAGTCATCTGTAGCTAGGATCCCCATATGAGGGAGAACATGTGGCGCTTGGCTTTCTGGGCCTGGGTTACCTGACTTAGTATAATAGTTTCCAGGTCCATCCATTTTTCTGCAAATTTCATAACTTCATTTTTCTTTACCGCTGAGTAGAACTCCATTGTATAAATGTACCACATCTTCATTATCCACTCATCTGTTGAGGGACATCTAGGCTGGTTCCATTTCCCAGCTATTATAAATTGAGCAGCAATAAACATGGTTGAGCATGTACTTCTAAGGAAATGAGATGAGTCCTTTGGATATATGCCTAGGAGTGCTATAGCTGGGTCATATGGTAGATCAATCTCTAGCTGCTTTAGGAACCTCCACACTGTTTTCCACAATGGCTGGACCAGATTGCATTCCCACCAGCAGTGCAGAAGGGTTCCTTTTTTTCCACATCCCCGCCAACATTTATGATCATTTGTTTTCATGATGGTGGCCAATCTGACAGGAGTGAGATGGAATCTCAATGTAGTTTTAATCTGCATTTCCCTGATGACTAGTGACGTAGAACATTTTTTTAGGTGCTTATATGCCATTCGTATTTCTTCCTTTGAGAACTCTCTATTTAGCTCCTTAGCCCATTTTTTGATTGGCCTGTTTGATTCCTTATTAGTTAACTTTTTGAGTTCTTTGTATATCCTAGATATTAATCCTTTATCAGATATATAGCTGGCGAAGATTTTTTCCCATTCTGTAGGTTGCCTCTTTGCTTTTTTCACTGTGTCCTTTGCGGTGCAAAATCTTTGTAATTTCATTAGGTCCCAGTGGTTAATCTGTGGTTTTATTGCCTGAGCAATTGGGGTTGTATTTAGAAAGTCTTTGCCAAGACCAATATGTTGGAGGGTTTCCCCTACTTTTTCCTCTAGCAGTTTCAAAGTTTCCGGTCTGATGTTAAGGTCTTTAATCCATTTGGACTTAATTCTTGTGCATGGCGAGATAGAAGAATCTATTTTCATCCTTCTGCAGATATTTATCCAGTTTTCAAAACACCATTTGCTGAAGAGGCTGTCTCTTCTCCAATGAGTATTTTTGGCATTTTTATCGAATATCAGGTGGCTATAGCTACTTGGGCTTACATCTGGGTCCTCTATTCTGTTCCACTGATCTACATGTCTGTTTTTGTGCCAGTACCATGCTGTTTTTGTTACTATGGCTCTGTAGTATAGGTTAAAATCAGGTATGGTGATACCACCAGCCTCTTTTTTGTTGCTCAGTATTATTTTAGATATTCGAGGTTTTTTATGATTCCAAATGAATTTTTGGATTGTTTTTTCTATTTCCATGAAGAAAGCCTTTGGAATTTTGATAGGGATTGCATTAAATGTGTAGATTGCTTTAGGTAAGATTGCCATTTTCACGATATTGATTCTTCCAAGCCAGGAACAAGGGATGTTTCTCCACTTTCTAGTGTCTTCTGCAATTTCTCGCTTGAGTGTCTTAAAGTTCTCATTGTATAGATTCTTTACTTCCTTAGTTAGGTTTATTCCAAGGTATTTTATTTTTTTTGATGCAATTGTGAATGGGAGTGATTCTCTGATTTCATCCTCTGTGTGTTTGTTGTTAGCATATATGAAGGCTACTGATTTCTGTGTATTTATTTTGTATCCTGCTACATTGCTGTAGGTTTTGATTAGCTCTAACAGCTTGCTAGTAGAGTCTTTAGGGTCCTTTATGTATAGAATCATGTCATCTGCAAATAGTGATAACTTGATTTCTTCCTTTCCAATTTGTATCCCTTTTATGTGTGTCTCTTGCCTTATTGCTATGGCTAAGACTTCCAAAACTATATTAAATAGAAGTGGAGACAGTGGACACCCTTGTCTTGTTCCTGATTTTAGTGGAAAAGCTTCCAGTTTTTCCCCATTTAGTAATATGTTGGCTGTAGGCTTGTCATAAATAGCCTTTATTATATTGAGATATGTTCCTTCTATTCCCAGTCTCTGTAGGACTTTTATCATGAAGGGATGTTGGATTTTGTCAAATGCTTTCTCTGCATCTAATGAGATGATCATGTGGTTTTTGTCCTTCAACCCATTTATGTGATGTATTACATTTATAGATTTGCGTATGTTGAACCATCCCTGCATCTCTGGGATAAAGCCTACTTGGTCAGGGTGAATGATCTTTTTGATATACTCTTGTATTCTGTTTGCCAATATTTTGTTGAGAATTTTTGCATCTATGTTCATGAGGGAGATTGGTCTGTAATTTTCTTTTTTTGTTCTATCTTTGCCTGGTTTTGGTATCAGGGTGATGCTGGCCTCATAGAAGGAGTTTGGTAGGATTCCTTCTTTTTCTATTTCCTGGAAAAGCTTAAGAAGCAATGGTGTTAGCTCTTCCTTAAAAGTCTGGTAAAATTCAGCAGTGAATCCATCCGGGCCTGGGCTTTTTTTAGTTGGGAGATTATTGATAACTGCTCGGATCTCCATGTTTGTTATAGGTCTATTTAAGTGATTAATCTCATTTTGATTTAATTTAGGTAGGTCATATAGATCAAGGAAATCATCCATTTCTTTCAGATTTTCATACTTTGTGGAGTATATGCTTTTATAGTATGTCCCTATAATTTTTTGAATTTCTCTGGAATCTGTTGTGATGTTACCTTGTTCATCTCTGATTTTATTAATTTGTGTCTCTTCTCTCTTTCTTTTGGTCAGATTTGCTAAGGGTTTATCAATCTTGTTTATCCTTTCAAAGAACCAACTCTTTGTTTCATTAATTCTTTGGATTGTTCTTTTTGTTTCTATTTCATTAATTTCTGCCCTAATCTTTATTATTTCTTCCCGTCTACTACTTTTTGGTTTGCCTTGTTCTTCTTTTTCCAAGGCTTTAAGGCGAAGCATTAGGTCGTTTACTTGCGACCTTTCTAATTTCTTAATATAGGCACTTAAGGCTATAAATTTACCTCTTAGAACTGCCTTCATTGTGTCCCAGAGATTTTGGTATGTTGTGTTCTCATTATCATTTGACTCTATAAATTTTTTGATTTCCTTTTTGATTTCTTCATTGACCCACTCATCATTTAGTAGTGTATTGTTTAGCTTCCATGATTTTGTGTATGCTCTGTAGCCTTTCTTGCTACTGATTTGTAGTTTAATTCCATTGTGGTCAGATAGAATGCAAGGAATTATTTCAATTTTCCTGAATTTGTTAAGATTTGCTTTGTGTCCTAATATATGGTCTATTTTAGAGAATGTTCCATGTGCTGCTGAAAAGAATGTATATTCTGCAGCCTTTGGATGAAATGTCCTGTATATATCTGTTAGGTCCATATCTTCTATGACCTCATTTAGTCCAGATGCCTCTCTGTTTATTCTTTCCCTGGATGACCTGTCAATTGATGAGAGTGGGGTGTTAAAGTCACCCACCACCACCGTGTTTGGTGTTATCTGTGACCTTAGTTCTAATAGTGTTTGTTTGACGAATTTGGGAGCCCCCATGTTAGGTGCATATATGTTTAGGATTGTAATGTCCTCCTGTTGGAGTGTGCCCTTAATCAATATAAAGTGACCTTCCTTATCTTTTTTGACTAACTTCGGGCTAAAGTCCACCCTGTCTGATATTAGGATAGCAACCCCTGCTTGTTTTCTAGGCCCATTTGCTTGAAACACCGTCTTCCAACCTTTCACCCTAAGATAATGTCTATCCTTTGTAGAAAGGTGAGTTTCTTGAAGACAACAAATTGTAGGATCCTGCTTTTTAACCCAGTCTGCAAATCTATGTCTTTTCGTTGGGGCATTGAGACCGTTGATATTAAGAGATATTATTGAAAGGTGTGTATTTATGTTTGCCATTTGTGTGTGTGTGTGTGTGTTACTTGTTCTACCTGTGCTCTCTTCTGTTAACTGGTATTTGAGTATGGCTGGTTTTTTCTAGGTTCCTTATATGTGTGCTTTTCCTTTTGTTCAGCATGGAGGATTCTATCAAGTATTTTCTGTAGAGCTGGTTTTGTCTTCAGATATTCCTTTAACCTGCTTTTGTCATGGAATGTCTTTATTTCTCCATCTATTTGGATGGATAACTTTGCAGGATAAAGTAACCTTGGTTGACAGTTGTTATCTTTCAGAACTTGGAATATATCACTCCAGGCCCTTCTGGCTTTAAAAGTTTGTGTTGAATAATCTGCTGTAATCCTGATGGGCTTGCTTTTGTAGGTAACTTGATTTTTCTCTCTAACTGCTTTCAATATTTTTTCTTTGGTTTGTGTGTTTGGAAGTTTGAGTATAATGTGGCGAGGAGAGTTTCTTTCTGGGTTTTGTCTGGCTGGGGTTCTAAAGGCTTCCTGTATCTGTATTGGCACCTCTTTCCCAATTTGGGGAAAATTTTCCTCTATGATTTTGTTGAAGATGCCTACTATGCCTCTGGAGCGGAATTCTTCTCCTTCTACTATGCCCTGAATTCTTATATTGGATCTTTTCATAGTGTCCCGAATATCTTGAAATTCCCACTCATACTTTTCTATAAGTTTGTCTTTCTCTTTGTTGGACTGCATTAGGTCTGCCACCTGATCTTCTAGCTTAGATATTCTGTCTTCTCCCTCATCCATCCTACTGGTGAGATTTTCTACAGAGTTTTTTATTTCATTAACTGTGTTCTTCATTGCTAGTAATTCTGACTGGTTTTTCTTTATTATTTCTATTTCTCTATTTATGTCTTGTATTGCCTTCTTTATTTCATTAAATTGGTGTCCTGCCTCTTCTTTGATTCCTTTGATTTCCTCTTTGATTTCCTCTTTGATTTCTTCTTTGATTGTTTTCATGTGTTCTTTGACCTCTTTGAACATATTTATAATTATTCTTTTGAACTCTTTCTCAGGCATTTCCTCTAACTCTTTCTCACTGGAGGACATTTCTGATGCATTAATACTTTTAGGTGGATTTATATCGTCTTGCTTTTTAGTGTTTCTTGTGTTATAATGTATATATTTTTGCATCTTGGATTAAGTGAATGCTTGGATTTTCTAGCTAGCTGTGTATTCTTAGCTGTATCAATTGATTTGGTGTAATATATTTTCAGGGTAGGACCTTAAGGTATTAGGTGTGGCTCTTAAGACTCTCAGAGTATCTACAAAGATGTTCTTAGGGGTTGAGTTTCCCTGCTATAGGAGTATTCAAGCAGGCTGAGTGGAATAATATACTGGTAGATTCTAAAATTTAGCTAAACACTGTACCCATTCCATCAAAAACAGCCCCGAGTATGTATGCAAGAGTAGTTATTATAATGACCAGATCCTCTATCAACAAAGAGGTTTAGATTTCTGGTCTTTTGAGGGATCCAAGTCAGCTTGTGACCAAGTGAGACCCTTCCCTGGTGCAATCCCAGTTACCTTGGGTGATTGTGGTCTCAGTCAAGTTGCTGCCTGTGTCGTCGGGCTGCTGTTCTGATTTCTGGAGCTGGGCACTTGCTTTTCCTACGGGGCAAACCGAGCCGCTGCCGCCGCCTCTGCAGCTGTTGTAGGCGCCACCCCCGGAGCCCCCACCGCTGCTGAAGCTGCCGTTGCCGTGTCCACCGGTGCTGCTCCCCCGAAGTCGCTGCTGCGGGATCTGTCACCGCTGCCGCTCCTGGGTCCGCTGCTGCTGGGGCCACTGGTACCGGTGCTGGAGCCGCTGAAGTTGCTGCCAAATTCTGCTCCTGCTTGGGTCCTGCCGTCAGCCCAAGTTGGCGTGGCCGGGTCCCGGGCCGCTGCTGTGTTCGCTGGAGCTGGGTTCAGGCAGCAGGGGAGGGGAGGGAGCCGCGCTGTTCTGGTTGTATCGTTTCTCCACGTGTGCTTTTACTTCGCGGTCTGCTCCTCCCTCCGTTGCTCGCTGCCGCTCTCCCCTCACGTTTCCCGAGTTGCGGAGAGCGCGGTGTGAGGGGAAAATCCCGCACCTGGCTTTTCCTGCGGCTCGAGCCGAGAGTCCGGCGGTTTTCTGCCGCTCCGCGGTTGCGGCGGGTAGCCGAGCGGCCCGGAGCCGCTGTTCCCACCTGTGCAGGCTCTGGATGCTCTGGAACTCTTCTACTTCTCCGCTGCCGCCTCAACTTCCTATACACCTCACTTTTTAGTAAAAGTGTGTATTTTGCTGAGTTTTTTTTGGTCTTCCCCCCCCAGGCTGTTTTGGCGTGGTACCTACGCCGCCATCTTAACCGGAAGTCCCATTGACATTTTGATGGAGATTGCATTAAATGTGTAGATTGCTTTTGGTAAGATTGCCATTTTCACAATATTTTTGCAGTTCTTCCAGTTTTACCTTTGGTCTCTTGTATTAACTAATATTTGAGTTTTGTTTGTTTTTTCCAGGTTCCTTATATATGTGCTTTTCTTTCTCTTCAGCATGGAGGATTCTTTCAAGTATTTTCTGTAGAACTGTTTTTTGTCGTCAAATATTCCTTTAGCCTGCTTTTGCTGTGGAATGTCCTTATTTCTCCATCTATCTGAATGGATAGCTTTGCAGGATAAAGTAACCTTGGTTGACAGTTGTTACCTTGCAGAACTTGGAATACATCACTCCAAGCCCTTCTGGCTTTTAAAGTTTGTGTTGAGTGATCTGCTGTGATCCTGATGGGCTTGCCTTTGTAGGTAACTTGATTTTTCTCTATAACTGCTTTCAATATTTTTTCTTTGTTTTATATGTTTGGTAGTTTAATTATAATATGGCAAGGAGAGGTTCTTTCCAGGTTTTGCCTGGTTGGTGTTCTAAAGGATTCCTGTATCTGCATTGGCATCTCTTTCCCAATTTGGGGGAAGTTTTCTTCTATGATTTTGTTGAAAATGCCTACTATGCCTTTGCAGTGGAATTCTTCTCCTTCTACTATGCCCTGAATTCTTATGTTTGATCTTTTCATAGTGTCCTGAATATCTTGAAATTCCCATTCACACTTTCCTATTAGTTTGTCTTTCTCTTTGTTGGACTGTATTAGATCTGCCACCTGGTCTTCTACCTTAGAGATTCTGTCCTCTCCCTCACCCATTCTACTGGTGAGATTTTCTACAGAGATTATTTCATTGACTGTATTCTTCATTGCTAGTAATTCTGACTGGTTTTTCTTTATTATTTCTATTTCCTTATTTATGTCTTATATTGACCTCTTTATTTCATTAAATTGGTTTCCTGTGTCTTCTTTGATTCCTTTGATTTCCTCTTTCATTCTTTTGATTTCCTCTTTGACTTCTTTGAGCATATTTATAATCATTGTTTTGAAATCTTTCTCAGGAATTTCCTCTAACTCCTTCCCACTGGAGGTCATTTCTGTTGCATTAATACTTCTTGGTGGACTTATATTGTCTTGATTTTTGGTGTTTCTTGTGCTATAATGTATAAATTTTTGCATCTTGGGTTAATTTAATGCTTGAATTTTTTAGTTAGCTGCAGTATTATTAGATGTATCAATCAACCTGATGTTATATATGTTCAGGGTAGGAGCTTAAGGTGCTAGGTGTGGTTCTTAAGATGCTCAGAGTTATCTATAAAAGTGACCCTTGATATTGGGTTTGCCTGCTATGAGAGTATCCAAGTAGGTTTAGTGGAACAAAATGCAGGCAGATTCTAAAATTTAACTAAACAATGTACACAATCAATGAAAAACAGCACAGAGAATTTATGTAAGAGGTATTATGACAACCTAAATCCTCTAAAAGAGTCATTGTCCCTTAGGGTGTGTGGTTCCCCACACACCTATCAACTAGTACTAGATTGGGGTCTCTCCTATGTTCTGAATGGGGCTGAGGTAACCAGCCGCAAATCTAGGTCGGAGATGAGGTTTAATCCTTCTAGGACTCCTAATCCTCAGGAAAGGGGAACTCCTTCTAGAGAGGGACTCAGGATGAGTTTAAGGAAAGACAGATCTAGGGAGCTCCTCTAGGCAGCAAGAGGTAAGGAGAATCCAGACCCTTCTCTGACCTCTAGTAAAGTGGAGAGTGCAAGGGCAGCTCAAGGACAGTCCCCACTCTTACTTTTGGGACTCTATCACCCCTAAATGGACTATCTGGGAATCCCACCAACCATGGAGGGTCAGGCTCCTTGGGAGCCATGGAAGGGAGGGGACAAACAGGGCAGGACTCCTGCTGTGAGCCAGGGATGGGGGCAGGTGACGGGACCTGCCCTCAGTCCCCGGGCTCCAGGGAAGCCTGCTCTCTTCTTAGGAGGACTTGTGCACCTGGTTCCCGTTGTCCTGCAGGAGGAAGTTGGGTGACTCCAGACACAGCAGCAGAGCCTATTGCTCTGAGCGCTGTGGAACACTCTAGAGGCTCAGGGAGGCAGGGAAGGGAGGCCCTGACTGCTAGAGACACCGGGGAGGGCAGCCGAGACGAGCGGCTGTGGGCAGCTCAGCTCTGCTACCTGCTTGCCCTGCAGCCCTCACTGTGGGTGCCCTGGATTGGCCTGGGCATGGGGAGGGCAGACCAAGAACTTACTAATGGGGTGCAGGGGTGTCCAGGCCTTAAAGACCTAGCCGTTTATCACTCGCTGTTGGATCACCTGCGATTATTCATATGACAGGGAAACTCCTAGACACAAGGCAGGGTGAGCGTGGGGACAGGGTGTTTACGTGGGAATCAGGCTCAGACAGAAATGGCTGACAGTGCTGCCTTGGGGACAGTCCATGGCAGCCACCACTGACCTGGTGTGGCTTTGGGCAAGTCCCTCACTATGCCTCAGTTTCTCTGCCTGGAGTTGAGCCTAGCCCACACTAGGGCAGGCGTCTCTCCTGGGGTCCCACGGGGATCTGACAGCCAGGCCCTGGTGAGACCACAGTCCTTCTTTCTGGGGTTCCTGGGGACTACCCTGGACATTTAGGGATAAGAGATTTGCAGGCAAAGAGACCACAGGGGTGTAGTGAGGAGAAACCCTAGACCTGGATCATCCTTCAAGACCCCCCTGGACCTGGGGAAACCCGACCTGGGCAGTAGGAATGAGGGTCTTTTTGTTCCTTCCTGGCCCTCCCTCCTAGCTCCTGGATGCGAGGCTAGGGAAAGTGATGCATTCATCTAGGTGGTCAGGTGCCTTGGTCCATGACTGTCTGCCTGGTGAGAGGCTCTGTGGTGCCCACATGTGACTAACCCACCTTATGGTGAGGAAGGAATTGTGAGGTGTCGGGGCAGGCGTGGGGTGGAAAGGCCTGGCAGCCCTCAGAGAACTCACCTGCACCCTTCTCCTCAACTCTCTTCCCTCTTTCCTCCCTTCATTTCTCCCCAAATGCCTCCTCTCCACCAACAAAAAGGGTCTATGTGGGCTCTCATGACTAAGTGTGAGGTGCTCCTTGTGCCCACCCCACATTGCTACCTCCCTGGTCAGTCCTTTCCCATCTTCTCCCACCACAATTCCCCACGAGGGTAGAACAAAGCAGTGGATACTCAAATAGCTGCAGACTTCCTTTGACATCTGTTGACCCGCATCAGCCAATTCCTGCCCTGCTCCGAGTGACCAGCGACCTTCAAAGGCATCTTCCTCAGCCCCACAGACCCTGTTGCCCTTTGGGGACACTGAGGGGAGATTTAGTACCAGAGCAACCAGATACTGATCCTCGGTGGCCTTGATCTGGTTGGTAACTGGTTGGATCTGGTTTAATCTAATTGGCCCCATCAAGCCCCAGGGTCTCCTGATTCCAAAGCCCAGAGTATTGGATCCTCTGGCTTCATGGCTTATGGATGCAGTGAGGCCTTCACATCCCTGTGTCTTGCCCCCAGACACAGACAGACAGTGTCCACGGGTCAGGGGCAGCCCCTTCTCTGCCCTGGCATCCATGCCTGCCATTGGCTTCTCCTTGCAAACATGTTGGGGTGTTGGGGACAGGCGCAGGGAAAGCCACGGAGAGGAGTGGAAATCTTTATTAGCAGAGACAGCTATTTGGACCAGGTCGAGGGGCCACGGGGAGTAAGAACGACACAAACCAAAGGAAGTCGTAAGAGGAAGGGCAAGTAACTATTTTGAGGAAAGGGAGGTCCAGGTTGATTCTGACAGAACCCCCGTGCACGTCCTGTCCAGGCCCGGCCTCTGTCAGTGTGGGGCCCTCGCGGGCAGCACCTCGGCTCTGAGCGCAAGAGCAGGAAGCCAGAGCCGGCCTTCCCTGCTACGCACACTGAGCCACCAAGGGCCGGGACCCAGGTCCCTGTCAGTCACTGAAGAGCACCTGATGAGGAGGAGGGGACTCCTCAAGGTTTATATTTGGAAATCCTCTAGGCTTCAGTTTTCCAGAAGTTGAGACACAGGCCAATGAGCTGAGCTAAAAGCAGGGTTTGCTTTGACCCCGTGGAAGGCGCTACGTGGTGAGAATCTGCAGGACTGGCGAGAAGATGCTGGGAAGTGAAGCCCCGGCAGGGGGACCGGGGAAGGCTGCGGGGTGCAGCCCAGGTACAGAGGGAGGCGAGCGAGGGAGGGAGGAAGGCAGCCACCAGCAGAGATGTGCGCGGAGGACTCTGCACCGAGCACCGAGCACTGAGCGTGTCTCTCCATAGCTTTGGCTTTAGAACAGTCTGGCTGACTTTCTTTCGGGCCAGGAGAATCCAGGTCACATTTCTTCTTCCTGTTTGATCAGCGGTGGGAGGCTTGTCACAGTGCGCCACCCACGCGTGGGGCCACGTGTGGGGCCTTCTAACCAAGTGCCACCTTCCTGGAGACTGTCTGATAGAAGACGCCACGGAGCAGGGTCTGGTAGCTGGGCACACGGAACAGGTGGCGCTCGCCAAAGGCGACATCGTACTCTGTGGTCTTGCCGGTGACCAGGACGCGGACGTGGGGCTCGTTCACCTGGGGCCCCACCACCACCACGAAGATCTCGATGCCCGCGCGCTGGGCCTCCTGCACGGCCTTCTCGATGGCCGCGGCCGTGGCCCCCTGTGAGTTGCCGTCTGAGAACAGCAGCACCCTCTTCTTGGCGGCACCTGAGGAGGCCTCTCGGTAGAAGCGTGTCACGTAGCCGAGGGCGTCGTTGACGTCAGTGGCGTCATTGAAGAAGTCCATGCTGTCCACGGTGCTGGCCAGCACCGTGTAGTTCTGCAGGAACTGCAAGGCCGCCCGCCCGGGCTGCTGCTGGCCTGGGCCGCTGTACTGGACCACGGCCACCCGCACATCCTGGGACGGGTCCGCCCGGCCCGCAGACAGGAAGCGCTCTGCCAGGCGCTTGGCAAAGAGCTTGGTGGTGTCAAAGTTGTGGCTGCCCACGCTGGCCGAGCCGTCCAACAGGATGGTGATATCAGCCGGGGAGGAGAATGTGACTGTGGGGGTGAGGACAGTGGCCCTGAGCACCCAGACTTTGCTGCGCAGGATTGGCCAGAGGGTGCCCAACTTCACAGAGCCACCAAGCCACACAGGAGAGAGCCCAGAGCCCTGTGGGGCCTCTGGTCCATCCTGCCTTGCCTTGTGCATATTCCCTCCCAACCCCGGCCCCAACACTCACTTGGGCAGGTATAATCCGGGCACTTCTTGTCTGTGGAGAGAAGATTCATGTGCGTGAATGCCGTGGCCCCATGACCCCCCACAGGGCACCCAGCCTGAGTTCTACCTTGGCCAGCTGCTGGCCCCACCGGCTGGGAAGTCCTTAACTCACAACAGACAGATGGGCAGACAGTCCTTAAGGCACCGCTTCCTGCGCCTGGCTCCAGCCCACTGAAGGGCTGGGCAGAGCCTTGACCCCTTCTTAGGAAGGGAAAACTAAGGCTTAAAAGAGGAAAGGTGCGGCTGGAGAAATGGCTCAGTTGTTAAAGGCACTTGCTTGCAAAGTCGGATGGCTTGGGTTTGATTGCTCAGCACCCACATAAGGGCAGATGCATAAAGTGGCTCATGTGTCTAGAGTTTGCAGATGCACTAGGTCCTTGTATGCCCACTCTTCTTATTCATTTTCTTTCTCCTTGCAAATAAATAAATTGTATATGTGTGTGTGTGTGTGTGTATGTATTTGTGTGTATGTATGTATGTATGTATGTATGTATATTGGTTTTTGGAAGGTAGGGTCTCACTTTAGCTCAGGCTACCTGGAATGCTCTCTGTAGTCTCAGACTGGCCTCAAATTCACAGTGGTCCTCCTACCTCTGCCTCCCAAGTGCTGAGAGTAAAGGTGTGGGTCACCATGCCCAACAGAAAAAAACATATATATATATATATACACATACATACACACACACACACACACACACACACACACACACACACACACACACATATATATATGTTTTTCAAGGTAGGGTCTCACTGTAGCCCAGGCTGACCTGGAATTCACTGCGTAGTCTCAGGGTGGCCTCGAACTCATGGAGATCCTTATACTTCTGCCTCCCATGTGCCACCAAGCCCAACTAGCTAAACTATTTTTTTAAGTTGTAGGCCACCCTGTCTTGCCTACAAATGCCATTTTATTTAAGAGAGAGAGAAAGAGAGAGAGAGAGAGAGAATGAGCACGCCTCCAGCCACTGCAAACAAATACCAGGTGCATGTGCCCCCTTGTGCATCTGGCTTACGTGGGTCCCGGAGAGTTGAACAAGGATCATTTGGCTTTTCAAGCAAAGTGCCTTAACTGCTAAGCCATCTCTCCAGCTCCCTGAAAACTATTTTTAATAAAGAAGAAAGGTGGTCTGCGGGTCAGATGCCTAGACCATCTGTCCATTGTGAGTCTGGACTTGCGGCCCTCCATCTACTGGCCAGCTGCTACGTCATGACTGTGGGGCTGGCAGCTGAGCCGAGCCCCATGGGCATGCTGTGATGGTGTCAGAGGGTCTGAGCCCACGGGTGTAGCGTGAGCACGCCCAGCCTCATGCTGCCCTGCTGGGACAAGGGCTGCCCTAGGCGGCACCACTCAGTCTGGCCACACCATCTCTTAGGGCAGCAGTGCCAGGCAGCTCTAGAGCCTGTTGCTTGGGCCAAAGGATCCCAGAAAGCTCAGGGGACAAGTATAATACGGGTCTAGTCACAGCCTCCCCCCCCCCCCCGCTGGTCCAGAGCGCCCCACGGTGCCTACCTATGCAGATCTGGGCTGTGATGTTCTTCAGAAAAGAGTCATCCAGTAGCTCTGCATAGTTCTCCTTCACCAGGGAGATGCCCGGCCGCCCTTGGGACAGCACGCCTTGGCAGGAGATGACGTTGAGCTGGTCGGAGCCCGCCACAAAGCCGAACACGTCCTTAATGCCCACAGAGACCACCTGCAGGGGACAGGGAGGCGTTGGCCAGCCTTGGTCAGCACCTCCGCCACCCCCGGGAGGAGTGTCCATGTTGGCAAGGGCCCCGCACGGCTAGGGGTGAGGGGCTTGCAAGCGCTCGCCTGAATGTCGGGGCCGCAGAGCACGTTGAGGGGCGTGGTGTCCCTCTGGGTGTCGGAGCGGCCGTCGGTGATGACCAGGGCTATGCGGTTGTTCTGGGTGGGTGGGAGCAGCCGGTCCCGCGTGTACTGCAGCGCCTCCCCCGTGAACGTGCCGCCGGCCATCCACTGCAGCTTCTTGACAGCTCTGCAGAGAGAGGAGACAGCGGGTCGGGGGTCCAGACCGGGGGTGGGGGGGTGGGGGGGTTAGGCTAGGTTCACTCTGGGGCCCCGGGGACGAGGGGGTGGGCTGGGGGAGCCTCTCACTCTTTCAAGTCCTGGGCGCTGCGAATGTTGGGGCTCCGCATGTCCACATGCTCCTGCATCTGGTTGTGGCTGTACTGCACCACACCCGCGTGCGACTGGCCTGGCTCGAACTGCGGGAAAGGGACTGTCAGGCCTAGAGCTGGACGCCCTAGTGCGCCCCCATCCCTGGAGGCCCCTCCACTGAGCCCCAAGATCCCAGCTTGCTCCTCCACACAGGCCCCAACAGGAAGACCTCCTAGGTCTGTCCTTGAAAGACAAGCCCAGGACCCCCCCCCCCCCCCCCCGCCCAGCACTGCGCCCTGGAAACCAGAAATCCTGCTTTGCCTGAGTTCCTTGCTTGGGGTCAGAAGTCTCACTAGGTGGAGCTGGGGATCTGGACTCACAGGTAGGCACTGTGATGGACAGGGTACCTGGGCTGGGGAGCTTGGCTCTCTGCGGGGCCCCCGGCTGCAGTCCCAGGCCAGCCTGGACTCACCTTCACTAACTCATCCCTGCTCAGCCGGTCAATGACCTTGACAATGAAGTCCTTGGCAATCTCAAAGTTCTGCAGGCCAATGCTCTCAGAGCTGTCCAGCACAAATAGGATGTCGATGGGGCCGCAAGTGCACTCTGAGGGCGGGACGGGCCGGCGCTCAGAGCCTCTCCAGGGCTGCCGCCCCTGGTCCCCGGCCCTGCCCCACAGTGTGCCTCCTGCCCCCCTCCTGACTCTCCTCGGAAGGTGGGTTTATCAGGTTGGCCTCCCTTGGCCAGGCCCACTGATGGCTGCCCCCTTGATCCTGACGGAGATCCCCTGGAGAGAATGAGGGTGTGCGGGGAGAAGAGCCTCCCAGGTCTGTGTGGCTCCAGGGTTCTCATTGGACGGGTGGATAGATGGGTGAGAAAGAGCATGGAGGGGGGGAACGCAACACAAGACTGGTGCTTTTCAAGTACAGATGAGGACATTGCTCATCCACCACGGAGTCTAACACTGCAGACGAACTCGCCGGAGTGAAGAGGTCATACTCACCGCAGCAAGCTGTGGAGAGAGAGAAGAGGGGACTAAACATAACAGCTCTTGGTTATGATGGGTCCCAGTTATCCCAGTGGTGGCCTTCTGCTTGGCTCTGCCTAAGCCTTTGGCTTGTCAGGTTCCCAGGGGCCTCAGGGGACAGGCCTCCCAGCCTCGGTCCTCCCTGGTGCTAGGCTGTGTCTGTCTGTCTCAGTGGAGCTCAGGCCGTCTGCCTACGCCTCCTGCCCCCTCTGAGTTCACAGGGACCCTTCTAAAGCAGATTGATGGGCCCTTGGGCTGGCAAGAGTTTGCTATGTCAACAAGACAGTTACTCTAAGATGTAGACACTCACAGCACATCTTCATGATGATGTCTAGAATCTCACACTCCTGGGGAGGAAAAGACAGGAATATTAACATGCCTTCCTGATTAGCCACTGGAGCCCCTGGGGGTAGGGGCTGGGTTTGTGCAAGGGCTGCTCGCCTCCCAGGTTACGCACGGCTCTGTCACCAGGGCACAAGACCTGATGTCATCATCAATGCCCAGCCATTACATGCCCCCGTGGCCCGAGTGCAAGGCACTGGCCTTCTCCCCCAGCCGTCCCCCACCGTGAGTGAGGTTATAAGGCTCCCCACAACGGCCCCCGCGGGATCTGAGGCCATGGGGTTTGGCCCCAAGAGTGTGTTGACAGACACCCCACTTACATCTGGTCCCGGTGGTCCAACATGTCCTGGGGGTCCCTGTGAGAGCCAAAACCGAGAAAGGTTCCCAACAAGAAGCGTCTATGCAAAGATCCTAAACTTGTGTTCTCAGGAGATCCCAGTGAATCTGCCAGCGCCCCACCCCCAAGCAAGCCCTGTCCCCCAGGGACTTCTTAGCCTAAGTCTGAGTCCTGCCTTGCCTCCACCACCCTGCAGCCACATCACCCACCTGAGGGCCTTCTGGGCCACGGTATCCCTTTGCCCCTTTGATCCCACGGGGTGAGATGTCATTGTTCTGGAAGGAGAAGCCACATGGGGTCAGCAGGCACAGTCACGTGCTGGCCGACCTCACTGCAGCTCAGCTGCTCCAGAGCCTCAGAGCACGTCTCCTGCGGCCCCTGCCCCACTTACATCCTCTCCAGGGTCCCCAGCTTCTCCCTCGTCCCCCTTGAGACCGGGGTAACCTTTTGTGCCCTGTGGGTGACAAAACACTTGGATTAGTGGTACCTTGCAGCTTGATGGGACAGAGAAGGTGGGTGTCTGGGCTGTCCCCTAAGGCCAGTGTTGTGACTCCGGGCCTCACAGGAGTCCATGTGCACAGCGCCTGATCTCACGTGAGAAGATTATTGGCACGCTGCATTCGCAGGGCTGGGGATGTGCTTGTGCGGGTGTGCTGGGTGCACTTGTGTGTGTGCAGCGGGGGTAAAGCACACCCGTGGCTGGGCAGAAGGGTCAGCATACTCACGTTCAGCCCAGGTGGTCCTCTGTTGCCCGGATACCCCTGTGGGACAAGGTAGGGAGGTTATGGCAGGCTCAATGGTGAGGCCAGCCAGCCAGGGATTGCAAGGAGATAGGCCCTAGATAGGCAAAGGCCCAGGCACCAAGTTTCGGGACCAGCCAGTGGCTCTCTAGCCTAGTCCACCTGCCCACCCGGATGCTCAGGTGGCCAGAGGGGTGGCGAGAGTAGCTTGGCAACATGTAGGGAGGCCTGAAGTACTCACGGGGAAGCCGGGGAAGCCCTCGGTGCCATTTCCTGGAGGGCCATCTTCACCCTGAGAGAACAAAGAGCTTCTACTGTCCAGAGCCACGCCACCCTTACCGTGCCCGACCTCGTCGGATCTCAGAAGCTAAGCAGGGTCGGGCGTCACTAGTGCCTGGACGGGAGAGCTGCTGTCCCCACGTAAGGCACTGGCTGGACTTCCGGGGACGGTATACGCACAGGACACTGCATCTCCCAGCGCCTCTCATATCAGCCTGGGGGGTGTTCACTGCCCAGGGGGATCCCAACTCCCTGGACTGGACCTCTCTCAGCTGATCATCGATGCATTTCCACTCCTACTGGAGACCAGCGCAGGCTGAGCCCAGCTGCCAGTACCTCTGGCCATGTTCCCAGACACTCACCCTCTCCCCCATCAGCCCTGGATCTCCAGGGGGTCCAGCAGGTCCCGGGGCTCCTCTGAGGCCCTAAGGAGAAGGTTAGGTGATAGCCAGATTTGGGGCACAATGCCCTCCCAGGAACCCAGTCTCTTCCAGGGCAAGAGAGGGCAAAGCAGGTGCGAGGGCACAGGGTGAGGAGACCAGACACTAGGGGGAGGGGAGCCCTTAGGATGGGTAGGGCAACGTGGGGCAGGTACTCACCTCAGGTCCCGGGGGCCCCTCATCACCTCGGTATCCTTTAGGTCCGACGGGGCCAGCCTCACCCTGAGAGACAGCTATCATGAGACAAGCTCTCCAGGCCTAGGGCAAGCCAGCTCTCTTCTCCCAAGTCCCAGAACATGGGGTGCCATTGTATAGGGGGTGGGGGATGTAGGGAGCCCCACCCGCTCTCATCCAGGGCCTTGGCACAGGGGAGGAGGGGTCTCCCAGGGGTTTCAGGACAATGGCTGGACTCTCAGTGCCCTGCAGCAGATGGGGCCCAGTGGCCAGCCTGGGGTGTGGTCAGGCTGTGCTTCCCATAGGCTTCTCTAGTCCTGGGTGCTCTCACTTGGTGGTGGTAGGGGTGTCCCACCACCACTTATTCTGTGGCCTTCTCACATAGAACATACTTATCCTTTCCTCCTCCAACAACCGACAACCTGCAGACCCCCATGTTTGGAGCTCAGGCCTGGGTCCTGGAGGATGAAGTCCTCAACAGAACACTGACAGCTTCCTAAAGACAGAGCAGGTCACCTCTCCTACCCTGTGGCTCCCTGAAGATGAAGCCAGAGGACCCTCCTCTTCACCAGGCCCATGTTCCTCCCCTCTCTGAGCACAGGCTCTGGAGGGTCTCACTCACACCCTGGGATTCTGGAACCTTCGCTGGGCTAATGCTCTCATATCCACCTCCATCCAGTACCAGTGAGTCTCCAGGAACTAAAAGATTTCCTTGGGTCCCATCCACCTGACAGCCTTGAGGCTCACAGAGTCCACCTCTGTCCTTCCCCCAGGACCCCCCTTGCCTGCCCCTGCTGTGGCCAGGTCTCCATGCCCCCCGCCCCAGCTCTATAAGACCTCATAAACGTGACAGCTCTGTGGGCCAGAACTCTGGGGTGACGTGGGATCTGCGTGTGTCTGTGAGTCTTGCAGCCTCCAACACACCCCTCATCTCACAATGAACACTTGACTCCAGGAGCCGGACACACTGTCACCCGGCTGGCAAGCACACCCTGTGTTTACAGAATGCACATCTGCAGGGGCCCCTTGAAGCAGTCCAAGACCCAAAAGGACTGCCCGGCGGAATCCTGAACGTGTGAGTCAATAAGCTCTGAAGACACCGCCCCGCTTTCCCACAACTGCAAAGTGACGGGCTCCTTACTGGGTCACCAGGGATGCCGACAGGGCCTTCTCTTCCCTGGTCACCTTGGGGTCCAGCTTCACCCTGAGAAGAAATGAAGCTGTGAGCATGGAAGCTGGACCATGTGGCCTCTGAGTCCTCAGGTGGCACTTGTCATGAAAGGGTACAGGGGATTTAGTGGGCTCACAGGCCAGCCCTGCCTGTGGCTCCTCTTCTACGGCGAGCTACTGTCAAGTTGTGCGCTGTCCACGGGCAGCTCCAGGCCTCCACTGGACACGCTGCAGTTACAGCAGCAGCCTGAGCGTCACTTACAAGGGACTGGAGGCAGGGTGGGCAGATGGGGCCTTGCCTGTGAGGCGTGGTGAGATGTGGACACATCAAGGGACACCTCTCTTTTCTCCACAGGGGACCACAGGCTTTGGGCCCACCCTCTGAGTGTGGAAATATGTCCTCCGCCACTCCCAAGACGAAGGGAGCTTTCGTCACTTCTCGACGATAAGGCGGCTGTGGAGAGGACAGGGCAGGCCAGGCTGGGCCACAAAGGCAGGGAGCCGTGGCCAGTGGTACCGCCATGTCCGCTGTGAGATTCTGCAATTAGAATCCCAGCCAAACTGCCATTAGCTCTGGCTCTCGTACGAGTGTTGCTTTATTTTACTTTGAAGCCGGAACTCACTCTGGAGAGCCCAGGCTGGCCTTGAACTCATGACGATCTTCCTATCCCAGCCTCCCGAATGCTGGGACTAAAGATGTGTGCCACCACGCCCAACTCACTTGAGGTTTTAACCTGAAATTCTCACTCTTGAAATAGTTACAAAATAATTTTTTTTCCTCCAAAGACAAATGGTAAGGGGAGCAGCAGGCAGACGGTGTCACATAGATTCCTGCCATCCACAGGGCGTGGCCCTGGCAAAAGGACCTGGCAAAGTTCTCCGTGGACACCACAGCCACAGCCCACAGAAAGAACATCCCCTAGAACAGCCCCTCGGGTGGGGAGGACCAAGCGCCTGGCGGATGTGACATTTCAGGTCAGTTTCCCGGGCGGGTTACGTCCCCAGAAAGACAAGAACGGTCATGTCCGTCCCTCTGTGGTGACCCTGTGTTCTTCCCAGGCATGAGCAGTAGCCTGTGGGTTGGGACTGGGATCTGTGCCCATGGCTACCGTGTGGCTGCTCTGTAGGAACCCGAGAGGGCTGGCATCTAGACATCCACAGAGCAGCCCCTGGTCTCAGCATGCACCCCAGGAGGACCCCAAGCCCAGAGTGCGACTCACTGGGTCTCCTCTTGGGCCTCGCACTCCCGGGGTCCCTCGGGGTCCTCTTTCTCCAGGGCCGCCCTGCATGGAGGAAAGTGACGCGTCGTTCATGGGGCTCACAGTTTAGGACCTCTCTGGCTTTCTGTTACCACACAGGCCATGCCAGAGGCTGATCTCTCCGCTCCTCAGGACCACCTGTTTCACAGTCCCCACAGGACACAGGCCTGGCACAGTCACCATGAAATTGGGGCTGGCCTTCCAGGAACCTGGCTTCCCACCTAGCCACGGCGCTCTGGACACTCCAGTGGCTCATGAGCACCAGCCAGGGGCAGTAAGAACCCAAAGGTGCCAGGCCCAGGCTGGGTCGCGCCAGCTTCTCTCATCTATGTGGTAATAATGGTAGAGGAGCATCATCCAGCTGACTCACCCTCTCTCCAGGGGCACCATCTGGACCGGCGTTCCCCTGGGGCAAGAAGCAACAACGTCAGTTTGTGCACCAGTCTATGCTCAGCCCTTGGGTGCAGACGGAGTGTGCTTACCTCATCACCAGCCTCTCCTTTTTCTCCAGGGGGACCAGGCTCTCCCGGCTCTCCCTGAGGAAGGACAAGGTTAGAATGACCCCAGTACCTGGTGTCCGTGAAGTTCGGATCACCCCACCTCATGCCACTTTCTCACCTCGTCTCCAGGTGGCCCTGAGCTCCCGGGTCTCCCAGCTTCCCCGTCTGCTCCAGCTTCACCCTGGGGAAGAGTAGAGGGGTTCATAGATGTCTGGCACTGGGGTACAGCTCACAGAAGCTATGCCAGGGCCAGTCCTGGGGTACAGTGATGGCATGTTTCTCCTCCTACCCAAACCTCAGAGCTACATGAGCTCTGGCTGCCCAGGACCTTCCTAGCACAGCCGCCACACCTGACTTGGCCCAGGACTGAGCTGCTGAGCACTGGGGCCTGAGGGCGATTGAGACATTCTCCCGAACACCAGGAGCAGCATCACATTCTCTCCTAGCACTTCCTGTTTCCTTGAGACTTCTCAGAGGAACACAGATTGCCTCCAGACCGCACCTCTCTGTCACCGGCGGCTCAACAGATTTGAGTGGGCCCAGGTGGACCTGCGGCGACCCTGACTTCACACAGGTAGAAAGCACAGGAAGCTTGAGGGACCTGGAACTTTGGGTGCCCCCGGACCCCTACTCTGCACCCCATCCACTGAGGCTTCGGGGCTGTTCTGCTCAGAACGGGACAGCCCTCACGCTGTGGGTCCCAGGAAAAAGGGCTGACCAAGGAGGAGCTACCCATCACCCACCTTTGCTCCTTTCAGCCCAAAGGCACCAGCATCGCCCTTGGGGCCTGGGGGTCCTTGAATGCCCTGGTGGGAAGATGTAAACATGGGTCACAGTGGGTCAAGATCCCCACGGGCCTCAAACGGACTGCCATTCTCAGATCGTCCACAGAGCAATCAAAGGGTCCATGTACGTCAGGGCCATCAGTGAGTCTTGACAGTGCAGCAGAGTTTGGACCGAGTTCTCCAAAGCTCACAGTTTCAAAGTATGGGGGCAGGGTAGGTAGTGACTTACATCGAATCCTGGGGAGCCCTTGCAGCCCGGCAGGCCTGGGTACCCTGTCTCCCCCTGGGAGCAAGAGGAAAGGTCAAGTTTGAGATGGTTAAATGGACACCTGAGCCCTGCCCATCCATTCCCCTCCCAGGAACCCCAGAAGCACTCTGAGCTTGACATGAAGGATCTCCTGAGCTCACACCTCAGTGTCCTGGGAGCCCACCATGGGAACCCCATCTGCCTACCTGGTGGTTGGCCCCTGGCTTTCTCTACCTTCTGTCAAAAGCATGCAGTGCCCAGCCCACCCTCCTCCTGCCCCAGGTTTACCTTCATGCCATCCACTCCGTCGATACCGCGCCTGCCCTTCTCACCCTGCCAGGAACAAGAGGAAGGAAGATCGATGCAGGTCAGATAGTACCTCACTGGCCCTACAGGACACACTCCCTTGACCCATCTGCATGCCACTCACCTTGTAGCCCTTTGGTCCCCTGGACCCCTGTGGAGACAGAAATGAAAGGTGAAGGGTGGTCCCCTGTCTGGGTCTGAGGATGTCCTCCAGCCCACTTCAGTTCTCCCAGCAGGTTGGGGCCCCCCTGTGAACGCAAAGCTGCCTTCCCTAACCCAAGGGGATTAGAATCGTGGACACAGGATGGAACAGATAAGGAGAATGGCGAGCTGCATTCTGGGGGCTTCCAGAAACCATGGGGGGCGGTGAGAGTGATTGGCGCTGTCTCCAGACCTCGTGGACCCCGGTGTCCTGAGATAGCAGTGGAGCTCAGGGGACCAGTCCCTGGACCAGCTACATCCTCCCAAAGGCACAAAGGGGACCAGGGGCAGCCATGCCTCCTCCAACAGAGCCACCAGCCATCAGGCAGGGGGACGCTCTGCACCCCGATGACCCCACGCTGGAGCTGGGCCTCACTCACCTTCTCCCCGCGGCTCCCTTTTTCTCCCTGCAAACCAAACAGAAGAGGAAGGATCCCTCATTGCTGTGCGGAGTATGGGCGCAGTGAGGCTAAACCCCAATCCACCCCGCTTGGCCCAAGAGAGGCCATGAGGCAGTGAGAGACACGTACCTTCATACCCTGGTACCCGACTGGTCCCAGGTCCCCAGGTCTTCCCTGGAAGAAATAGAAGACGGTCAGACATCTCTGGACAGTAGGGGCAGGCCCCAGCCAGCTCTCACTGTAGCCCTGGTCCTGGCCAGCTGGAGATCCAGACCACAGCTGCCAGTGCCCCATGGTGACGATCCTGCGGGCGTCTCTAGAATCTCCATGGCATGTTCCAGGAGGAAGCCAGGGTATGCAACAGGAAGGAGAAGGGGCATCCGGGCATCCCAGAGGGAGAGAGATGGGGAAGGGCCCAGGGCACCTGAGGGGAGCTAGAAGTAGGAGCTAGAAGCAGAGGCCCTGGAACCTTGTTGGTCTGACCCCTGGGGTGGCTCCCCTCCCCAGTTAAGGGACATGCATGTCGATCCTCATGGGCAGAAGACATTGTTCTGGGAGTTTCTGCAGCCCAGGTCCCCCACTCTCATGCAGACGGGCAGGCACTCACGGGGTCTCCAGCTTCTCCTTTTTCTCCTGGGAGCCCCGGCTTTCCTCGCTCTCCCTGGACGACAGGAAACACTGGGTCAGGGACCATGTTCATCTCTTTCCAGAAAGCTGAGAGGAACCAACTTGTTCACAGAAAGGTCATTACAGAGGTTCCACGGGCTTTATGGTCACAGCTTCTAGGCCTCTAGCCATGGCCCAGCCTCGTCTCCGAGAGCCCCACCCAAGGGTTCTCACGGTGCGCCCGCCCTGGCTGAATTCTGTCCTGGCGCCAGGCATCTGCCCATGTGTCGTCAGGGCTCTGATGTCTCTCTGGTGGGCGGATGGTGTGTGAAGACCCCTAGGGCCCGCGGCTCAGCTCCCCGGTCAGCAGCCACATGGCTGGAGGACGACCCTGAATGAGGGGCTTGGAGCCGACACTCTCCCAGGGAGTTCAGAATTGTCCTGTGCGGGCCATGCTGGGATTTGAACTTCCTGCCAAACCACTCCCGGCCTTTCCCGGAGACAAGTGGGTGCTGAGTTGACACTTGGGCCTACAAGCTGTGTCCTGGATCCCAAGACGGCGGCTCCAGCAGCCCACAGCACACCCACAGCTCACAAGGGCCCGGCACCTGCGCGTCCCCGCACCAAGGCTCCTGCCCGGCCAGTACAGAGCGTCCAGGGGTTTGGGCTCAGGGCTCCTCGGCAACATGGACAGCACTCATTTCAGCCACTCACCTCATACCCAGGGTCACCCCGGGGCCCTGGGGGTCCTCTGGCAGGCTGTAAGACAGGAGGGAACGACTCAGCTTCAGACCACAGTCACGGGTCACGGGTCACAGGGCTGAGGGAAGGGACAGCCACACTCACCTGGCACTCGAAGGAGCAGCACTGTGGGAGGAAGGCACAGGTGACAGGTTAGAGTTCAAAAACAGGGGACAGGCGCCCCGACACGCTCAGGGAAATGTGTGCCGGACACACACACACACACACACACACACACACACGCGCGCGCGCGTGCGCGCGCACAACCCGGGACGCACACTTAGCCACTCGACACAGGAGCATACACCGAGGGCACAGACCCACGGGAGCCACACGCCCTGATTCACATGGCATGGGAGGGGCTCTTACCACTTGCTCCACATTGTTTTTCTGAAATAGGAATGAAAAAGTGAGTCACCCTCTCTTCGGGACGCAGTGCCCCGCCCCCTCCCCGCACCCATGGGCGGTGGGCCTCACGATCATGTCCACGATGGTGTCGATGGTCTGGCTGATGACCTCCTCGGCGTCGCGGCTCTGGCCCCAGTCCGCCGCGGTGAAGTTGCGTCGGTACGTGTGGTCCGTGGCGATGATGCTCAGACGTGGCTCCTGGGGACATGGCGTGCAGGTGAGCCTGGCCGCCCCACACGGCCAATGGCAAGGGCGTGCAGGGCCAGCGTAGGGCCACCTCAGGTACATGAGGCTGGCCCCGAAGGAGGGCTAAAACTGCCTGCTGGAGGGTCTGCCCCCCAGGGGGTCACATAAGGGGCCAAGCAGCTGCACTGCCACAAGGCCACCAGAGGCCCTGTGGGAGCTGTGGATGGCAGCTCCTGCCCTGGGTCTTCGCGACACGGAAGGGGCGGGGCCTTACCAGGTGGTCAGGTGTGATGGCCACAGAGAAGACTTTGATGCCCAAGTGCTTGGCCTCATTGACCGCGTCCTCCAGGCCCCCACACGGCTCTTTGTAGCCCTCCAGGGGGTGTCCATCTGTCACCACGATCAAGTACTTGTTCTCCTTCAGGTGGGATCCCCTGGAGGGGCAGCAGTGTGAGGCTCTTCCCCAAGGCTCCCCAGCTCACAGTCCCAGGAAGCAGAGCTGAGGCCCTTAGAGATGGGGGGATGGGGGGCAGAGGGCCTAGGAGAAGGTTCTGAGGAAGATGTGGTCATGCTGTCCCGTTATGACCCAGAGGAGAGGTTCACTCGGATTATTAGAAGTGTCAGGTAAAGGCCGGGTGTGGTGGTGCATGTATTTAATCCTAGCATTTGGGAGGCAGAGGTGGGAGGATCTCTGTGAGTTGTAGGCCAGCCTGGGCTAGAGTGAGACCCTACCTCGAAAACATATACACACACACCACATGCACACCAAAGAAGTGTCAGGGAAGAAAATAAGGTCACGTGGGGCCCCATTTCTTAACAAAACTGCTCTGGGATATACCCCATCAGGAGAGGCATGGTATCCTTAGTCTACACCCCCAAGAGAGGGCAGCTCGAGGTGCCAAGGACACGAGACCCGGAGAATAAGGGGCCCAGGTGTGAGCAGGGCTTCTGGAAGATTCCTGCAGGAGGCAATGTGGTATCATTGTCAGAGGAACTCACAGGCAGCCTCAGACTGCCGCAATGGGTGTCCTTCAGGGGTGGGGTCAGAGGGAGGCCGGTGACCACACACCCATCAGCAGACATCGGGGCTTGTCCAGGTGCTAGGTCGTACATCAAGTACATTCTAGAATACGTGGCCAGTTTATTCTGCGCATGGTAGCTGCACACTAACTTCCCAGGCCATCTCCCCAACTGAGCCAACAGCCAGGACCTCACACAGTGGCCCTGTCCCCTTCATGGATAGAAGACTGGGCCTGCCCCACCCTGGGCCACCCGGCTACCCGATGCCTTATCAGCACTGGAGTGAGAGGGTCCCGGGGGCCTCGGAAGGGGCTTGGCCTGCTAGCCCTGTGCAGTATGTGCTGGAGTGCCTCAAAAACCAGCCACAGAAGGAGGGGTGGCAAGGGGGCAACCTGAGGTGGCTTCACATGGCAACCACCTCTGTGGGGGCTGGGTAGTGCAGGCACACCCCGTGCCCAGCCTGCTGGCTTGAGAGCACGCGGTGAGGGACCGAGGTCACAGCCGCCCTTTGCTCATCAGCCCTGTCCACACCTGGGCCCTGGTGGGAAGGGGCTGAGTCACCAGAGGAGGGGCTTCAGATCCGCATGTGGCTAGAGAGGGACACGGGAGCTGCCTGCTCTCCTATGGTGGACCTGTGGCTAAGCAGTACCAGCACGGCCCTGGCATGGCTGAGTTGCAGGAGAGACTGTCTTTCCCTATCTGTCCCTCTGTCTCTGTCTCTCCATCTATCTGTTTCTGCCTGTCTCTCTGTCAGCTCTGTGCGGCTATGGTGGGACGGGCACTGGGACCATTTTGCTCAATGGTTTGGCCCAAATGGAAATGGTGGCTCAGCCATGGACAGGTGAGAAGGGTGGGGTGGTGTGACCCTACGGCCCTGCGTTCACTGAGCAGGCTTGTCTGCGGCCACCACAGTGGTTTCTACCTAGGGTCTCTGGCCTTCAACCCAGTGCGAGGTAGGCCAGTGGGCAGCCCAAGGCTTCGTGGGAGTTCACCTGACTTAGGGAGCCCTGCAGCCCACGTGTCCAGGAGGCCTACAGCCAGAGCCACATGAGGAGGCCCCTCAGGTTGATCCTGTCTGGACTGGACACAATTGGCCTCTGATGTGGCCAAGTTAGTGGGTGGCCCTGCCCCACTCACCCTATGAGCAGCTCCTCTAGGCCCTTTTTGATGGCGCAGTCCGTGTAGGTGCCCTTGCCAAAGTACTTGACCGCGTCCACGCTGGCCTTGAGCTCGTCCCGGCCAGCGGGCATTCGTGTGAGCCCGCGGATGATCTCCACCTCGTCGCTGTAGTGCAGCGCGCCCGCGTTCCACACCAGGTTGCGGTCACAGCGGTAGTACCTGCGGGCCAAGGATGGGGTGAGCTGAGGGGCCCCAGTGAGACCCCCAGGTGACCTTCACGGAGGGACTTTCTACTTCCTCCAATGGCACCACGTGCCCATGTCACAGATGGGCAGGCGGCCAGGGCTCTGTGGGAGCAAAACAAGTGGTCTATGCCTTGGGGGGCTGCATGATGGGGTGTGGCTGGGGGCAGTGAGACAGACTGACCAGACCCAGTTGGGTCGACAGAGTGCTGTGCATGGTAGAGGATTGGGTGACGGTGGGGACAGGGGCAGGCCAGCTCTAATAGGAACATGGGAAGCTCTGGAGTGGGTGTGACGATTCTCCAGGGTCTGCTACGGTCTCCCATCAAGCCTTTCAAGTGAGTGACTGACTCGCGTGCAGAAGAGTTCACAGAGGCGTGGCAGCCTTGCCTGGTGGGTGGGAAGCTGGGGCACAGGAAGCTTAATGAAGGAGCTCTGCAGTGAAGGGCTGGGCCACACGCAGCTATGTGCATCCGGGCCTCCCTTCTCCCCATGGCCCTTGGCATTCACCAAGGCCAAGTTTCTGAGCTGGGAAGCCCTTGGAGGGGGTGAGGTGGATGTTCCACTCTGGTGCCCACTGTCTCTGTGGCACTTCCTATGGGCAGGAGGCTCTGGGCTCTGGACTAGTAGTTCACAGGGTCGAGGCCTGTGCTGGCTGAAGCTCTGTCCCCACGCTGAGCTGACCACTGTGCAGAGAGCCTACTAGGGGAGGGGAGACTTTCTCCTCACTCTCCTCTGCCATTGTTCTCAGCCAGAGCCTCTGTCCCTAGAGCCCGGCGGAAGAAGGAGTGGGTGAGGGAGTGAGAGAGACATGCCAGGCCCCACGCCCTGCCCGGGGCGAACGCGGTTCCTCTCCAAGTCCCTGTGCTGGGGACACTGGGAACACCTGGTCAAGGACAATGGTGGAAATTCTGGTGCCCACGTGGGGCCAGGTGGGGCCTGGCCACATGCAGAACTCCAGGCACCAGACAGAGCTGGCCGGCTCCCCCAAGCCCCCATTGTGCTTGGGGCTGAGGTTCCTTGGTTGTGTCTGGAATCAGGAGACCGTCCGTCGCCACACAGGGCACTGTTCCCTCTGCTCTCTTGCTGACCAGGTGCTGCCATCCAGCTATGCCATCCCATGCCCGGCCTCCCACCTGTGCTGCTAAGCCCTGTGGGTACCGGAAGGGGCTCTGGGCAGCTTCTCACATAGGAAGCGAGGGCCTAGCTCTGCCTTCAGGTCAGCTCCCCCGGGCCCACAGAAACGCAGGACAGGCCAAGGGGCACCTACCTGTCTCTCAGGTTGTCGATGAAGCGCTTAGTGAAGGACTTCACCTTGTCCACAAGGGCTCCATAGGGCTTCAGTCTCAAGGCCACGCTCTCCGAGGTGTCCAGCACAAAGAATAGATCCACAGGACAATCTGGGCCAGGGAAGGTCCCATGAGGCACGTCCCGTACCCTCCTGGGTACACCAGGTCCCTTTGCTCACCTCTACCCAGGCCAGGGGCTCCCTGGGGCCCCATCAATTTCCACCAGCCAGTCTCCAGGCAGGTGGGTGTGGACCAGCCCCCGACCTGCAAGGGCTGGGTGAGAACCAAGCCCCAAGGTGTTCTTATCCTATGACAAGAGATTTGCTCTGACTTGGCCTGCTGTGGAGGGCCTGGGTTCCCTACATGGATCTGGACCCCCCCAAAACACCCCAAAACTGTTTATTGTTACATTTACAGGTTAGACTTCAAAGCACCAGTGCCTGGCCTCATGCCAAAGGGCGGAGGGGGAGGTCACACAGGTTGGTTGCCAGGCAAGGAGCCAAAGGGAATGGCAGCACTGGGCCATTGGTAGTCATTCACAGAGAACAGAAGAATGCAGAGTGGTGGCCACAGGCTTTTCTCAGCAGTCCCTCTGGGTTTCCCAGCCTGACATCCCCTGAGCATGGGAAGACTCCAAGTGATAGGACCCTAGGGTTTGCTGGGGTGGGTTGTGGGGGGAGCTGGATACCCAAACTGTTCCAGGGAGGGCAGGGACCAAGTGGAATGCAGACCTGGACGAGGGTCACAGCCCCTTCTCCGTTGTCCTCCAGAGCAGGAGGGGACAGGGGCCCATCAGTCTAATTTCAGGCCTCCCAGCAGCACAACACAAGACGGCACGACCAGTCTACTCACCTTGGAAGGCGATGGCCTTTGAGTTCCCTGGGACGTCCTGAGCAGCCACCCAGCAGGCCTGTAGCAGAAAGGGCAGCAGAATGCTGGGAGCCAGCCTCATGTTGCCGGCCAGCCCGCGGGTCACTTCGGAGCGCGGCTGGGCCGGGGGTCAGGGTGGGCGCTGACGATGGGGTGGTGGAGGGAGACGTCTGGGCTGGCTGCAGTTACAGCCCAGGGCTGGAGGGAGCCGGGGAGGGCTGGTGGGAGGGAGGAGGGAGGTACGATGAGGGGAGGGGCCTGGGAGGAGGGGGAGGGCCGAGCGGGTGAGTCACTGCTGTCCCTGGAACCTCAGGAGGGAAAAGCCCCTTTTCTCTGGAGCACCATGTGAGTGGGGGCCTCCTGGGCTGTGAGATCCCGTTTCCCACAATCGGTGGGACGTTCACTTGATCAACTGGCTTTCTAGTAAAAAGAGAGAGAGGGAATTAGATATGATGTGTAAAAAAAGAAGTGACCAAAAGTGAATTTCCATAAAATATTTCTGGTTGTTTCAGTCCAAACACTGTCTGTGGAACTGACGGACTGCAGAGTTACTGGGTCTGTGTGCCAGCTGCTCCCACACCCACCACTTTCTAAGGCTTTTGAGGTGTTTTTACATAGCTATGTCTTCAGGTTAGCCAAATACTCACCCACAAGACATGAATTTTTACAATGGGAAAACAGAGAGTGGGTCAACATTTATATAGATGTGGGTGAGAGAGAAAGAACGCAAGTGTGAGAGTGTGCGATTGTGTGGGGCGTGTGTGGAGACCGAAGATATCCCTGGCAGGGAGGGTTCCTGATGAACACAAACCCATCCCTGCCCCAGAGAAGATTCCAGAAGAGCTCCGAACCTGTTTCTTGATACCGGCCAAAATGTTTTATAATAAAAAGCATGATCAAAAATCTTAATACAGTTAATGGTAAAGAAGTTTTGACAGCCCTCAAGGGCCACGCTTAATCTTGGGATTCCTTGTGATTGTTCCTGGCGTTCTCATGCCTGCCTTACAGAGGGCGTCACCACAGTGGACACAGATGCAGTCTTCTCGTAACTGAGCTCATCCATCCCAGTGGTTTGGGGCCTTGGTGTCCTGCCCTGGGTGCTGCCTCTGTCTTGCAATTCCAACTTGGGGATCCGCAAAAGGTTGTTTCCTTTGCGGGGTGGTGGTCTCATGGGCTGGGGTTTGGGACCAGGGCACGAGTGGACAATAAGGTTAGCTCCTTCAGCCCAGGTCACATTGTGTCACAACAACACAGCCACTCTGATTCCTGCATGCCGGGCTGAGAAGCGGTGTGGCCTGCCGAGCAGCGGCCGGAGCTGACGCAGTGTCTGTGAAGCGGAAGGAAGGAAGGCAGAGCAAAGACATCCAGGCGTCACAGGGCCTCCTGGCCTGGCTGCTCTGTGGGCCTTGCAGGGGGTTTGCACACTGGGCTCAAAGTGCCACTAGTAGATCATCAGGCCTGTGGGACACAGGAAGGACACTCTGACGAAGGGAGCGCGTGGAGGCGCACACATCACCAGTGCTTCAGTCTGGTGGGTTCACTCACTTAACAGTGCCCACGGCTGACGCTGGGCCACCACCCCTGCCTCACCCAGCCTAGGGTTCCCAGGAGGATGGGTGGGTGGTCACATAAGACCAGCCTCATAGCAGACGCGCAGCCCGCTGATGCATTCCGGAGTGGCAGAGGACGTTGTGTCCAAGGAAGTCAGAGGAGGCCCCTTACATGGCTTCATGGTGTCCCTTACAAAGCAGGTATGAACCGGTCTGGGATTTTCATAGACCCAGCGCAGGTGCTTGGGTCTCACACTGAGGAAACCAGGACCCATGCTCTCCTGGCCAGCCATCCTCACCAAGCAGCCCTGCTCCACCACTCCTTGTTCTTCTCTAGTCATCTCTGCAGATCGACTGGAGAGACGTGATGGAGGGAGCGCAGAGTGTGAGGGGATTCTAGCACTGGCCATTGTCATAGCCCCCCCCACCATACACAAGGCACCAAGGCTCCCTCCATTTTGGTCTCTATCTGTCCCTCCTTCCCTGAGGGACACTTCAGGGCCCTCCTGGGCTGGCCAAGGTCCATGCCCCTCATCCCCCATCTCAGGTCTAGCCTGGACAGCGGGTAACAACCACATATCCTGTCTCTCCCTGGCAGCAAGCTCCTGGGCTGGCCTGGGCCTCATGCCCAGAAAAGAACTGCCCTACGGAGCAGCTACTGGAGGACTGAGGTTGAAGGAATATGGTGAGACAAAGGGCCCTGAACTTCCACTGTGTGTGCACGCGCGTGTACGCACGCACACGTGTGCATACTCATGTTTTAAACGGCTGCTAAGAAAGGCAGATGAGCAGCAAGCTCCTTTCCTGGGACCTGAGTGGAGTTCTTTTTCCCTGATGGACTGGCGCATGGTGTCTGGAGACTGAAGGTCAGGTGGCCCCTCATCTGACACTGCAGTCCAGCAGATTCAGGGGACCTGCCACGTCTTAAGCACCCAGGCTGTGTGCCCGGTGGGCAGCAAGGAGACCAGCAGGTACGTGGCCTCCAGGTGGGAGGATCAGGCCTGGAGGAGGTCGCTGGTGAGGGAGCGATGGGGGATCGCTTCCTGTCTTTCTGCTCTTTGGCGATGCGGGCCACAGGGAAGGGGAAAAGGGCCTGATTCGGGGATCGGGGTTTTTACACACCTGAGAGTGCGTGCAAGCCGGAAAGCACAGAACTCCATGGAAACCGCCTCGGTCTGCCCTGGGCAGCTGGGGAGGCTCCTTGGAGCCTGGGGCGCGGTCCGCCAGGGGGCAGGAGGGAAGAGCCGCGTCTCTCCGTGGAGCGACAGCGCCCCCTCCGGCCGCAGCCCGCCAGCTCAGGTTCTGTAATAACAATAAGCAATAATAGTCATCCTTTCTTCCAGCTTTTTGAGACCAAAAGGATTCCATTTCTTCTCCAAGAGTACCTTTAGGAAGATAGGGCGTTCGTCTGACGTAAACACTGCTCCATGTTTCTAGGCCCCAAACATCACATGCTATCCTTGACACATGCCATTTTGGTATATAACAGTTGAAACATTAAAAGAAAAAAAAAACCTCACAAAACCCCACACCAGCTTTTGTTCTACAAACTGCAGTGGGTGGCGGGTCCCGGCCTCCACGACCCCTGCCTGGCTGCACACGGAGCTCCTCTGCCAGGACGAGGCTGGGCTGTGACTCAGGGGCCTGGGAAGGGACACGTGGGCTCAGCAGCGAGGGGATGAGGACTATAGACAGATGGACCCCTGTTCTTGTCTCCAGTAGGGGTGCCATGGTGGCGAGCCGGCTAGGCCCCACTGTACCTGGGTCCCGCAGACTTCAGGAAAGGTCCACTGGCAAAGGAGGCCTGAGGGTCTCTGGCCTCAAGTGGTGACCCCATGCCCAGCCTGGGCTTCCTGTGTTTCCTAAGGCTGCTTCTCACCTGTCCGCAGGTGTAGAATGGATAGTAGGGCCCCAAGGCTACATCAATGTTGTGCCAAGGTTTTATAGGTCGGACCATCACCCAGGCCTCCCAGGTAGCTAGTGATGCCAGGGCAGTGTGGACACGGAGCCCAGAACACACAGTCCACTGTTCTGGACTGGTCTGGCCCCGCCAGACAGTTTGAGGTGACTCAGGGGGTGCCTGGCCATGCTGCAGGCCCTCTGACATCACACCAAACCAATGTGCAGGACCAAGGATGAGGTGCCTTTGCTGTGAGACCCTGCAGGGAGGCTGTGGCACCAGTGCCCAGTGCCCCAAGGCCAGGTGGAGCTGGTAGAGCTCAGGCAGAGTCCAACAGTGAGGAGTGGTGTGTGTGTGGCTCCAGGCGGAGCGTGGTTCTCACTGCGCATTGGGAATCCCAAACACCTCTCAGTACAGAACTCCAGCCTGTGCCCCAGTTGCCCACTCAGATGAAGCTCAGCCCCTCTGTATAAGCTGAGGAAACTGAGGCAGGTAGTGTGCCCCAAGGCCCATGGCTGATTCGTGACCAAGCCTCAGCAATCTGAGCTCAGCTGCCCTGCTTCTCGCTCGAGACACTTCGGACACGGACTAACCCATTCTTCATGGGCTCCGCCTGACAGAACTGGCTAGCAAGGAGCTCACAAAGGTCACAAGCAGAAGACAGGTGCATGACAGTGTTTCCTGACCCGGAGGGTGTGTGTCACAGCCAAAGGGGACAGGCTGCCTGCTGCACACAGATCATGGACTCTGTCTGTTCATGACTTAGGGGACAGGCTACATGCCACATGAGCTTCTGGGCTCCTGTCACACGTAAATGGTTAATGTCCAGGGTCCCTCACAGTCACTTTATGCCTCCAGGGGCCTTTTCACTTTAGACGTGAGTCCGTCCATCCTCCCCCCCCACACACACACTGAAGGCTGGAAGGAAAGATATCTGGGATTTTTCCACTTCCCAAAAAAGACCACATGCCTTGAGGGAGAGCTCGGTGACAGTGATCCTCTACAGTACAGGCACTGAGCCCAGAGGACGGGGCGGCCAAGGAGCCCACCCTAGGGGCTGTGTTTCCGGAACGTCTACACCCCTTCCCAGGGTGTGGGCTCTGGAGAGCCGTCATCACTACAAATACCAAAGACCCAAGCCCTCAGCATAAGCTGAACAAAGATAGTCTTGTTTCTCGTCCTGCCTCAACTACTCAGAGAACTTTCTTCCCAACTTAGAATATGATTCACCAAAGAAAATAATGTTTTCCATGGCTGCGCCGGGTTTCCACGGTGTCGCGCTGTGGATGTTGGAGCTGCTGCCGACGCCTGGCAGGCATGCGGCCCCACCCGCAGCCCCCACGCAGGGGAGCTGCCCTGTCTCTTGGCCTGCCCCCCAGCATGGACAGTGAGTCTCCATTCTGGGCCATGTGCCCGCTGGTCACTGTGGACAAGGTGCCTCCTGTCTCTCAGCCCATTTTCCAACAGCCAAGTGAGTCACCTGGGCAGGCAGTGCCCATGGTTGGATTCACTTCTGGGCAGCACTGGCTGTTTGGATCTCTGGGGTCACTGGTCTGAGAGATGGCTGACTGCCAGTGATGACTGCCATCTGGGTGGTGTGTCCTGTAGAGCATCCCTCAGGCGGCCACTTGGTCCTAGCTGACAAAGAGCCCCTCACTGGTGCCCACAGGAGGACCTTATGCCAGTGTGCTTGTGACTACAGAATACAAACCCAGTCCCTCCACACTCAGGTGGGTACATGACATAAAACTACGAACACCAATTGGTGGCACCAGTGTGGGCACTGCCTTGTCTCTCTTGGGATGTGCCTGGTGAAGTTGGCATGGGCGGGGGTAGTAGCTCGGGAGCTTTTACACAGAGTGACACATAAGTTCACTGCCAGGAATGTCACCTGGACATGTGGTCTGTGCGGTATTTCTCAACATCAGAAGTGAGATACTCTGACACCTCGAAGGTTCCGCAGCAGGGTGTGTTGCAGAAGTCACTGGCCGGGTTATAGTCCTAAGGCCACCGGCTGCTGTGGAGACAGTACGTACCGTGTGTAGGGTGGCACAATGCCCTGCAGAGGCCGTAGTGTGGCGCGGTCTGGTTGGCTCTGAGGGAAGGAGTCTCTGATCATGGGCAAGTGAGGGAAGCTTACCCTCACCCTCACTTGCCCGGGTCCTGCTCAATGCTCCACGAGGGTGGGGCGCTCGAGTGAGCTGCTGCCCAGGGCCCTGGCCTCCCCACTGCTCACACACTCAGTGACTTCATCCGGCCTGCCTCCCAGCCTATGCACGGGTCTAGTTTATTTTTGAGCTGTTGCCCGAAAGCTTAAGACTATTATTATTTTACTTTTTTGGTGAGAGGCAGACATGGAGGCTCTGGGTGTATGCACTGCCATTCGGAAGAGATGCTTCGAAACAAAAGTGGGCCATGCATGTGGTGCTCAGAGGCTGGACTGGGCTGAGCAGCCCGAGGGTGGCACAAGGCAAGTGGGAAGCCCCAGGGCTCCTGGCTTTTGCAGAACACGGGCACATATGTGGCTCCATGCTGTTAAGTGTGGCCGCCCCCGCCCCCCGGGGAGCTCCCAGGCTGTCTGGGGCTGGCTCTGTGCCCATGTGACTGAGGGTGGATGTTCTGGGAGGGAGCCCCAGCTGGCACTGAATCAGAACAAGCCCACCCGGAGCTTGCCTTTACCCCTGAGAGAGATGGGAGACTTCCCAGAAAAGTGCCACCACATGCCACAGCACTTGGGTATCCCCTTTGGATTCCCATGAAAATATCTTCCCTCTGCGCTTGGGTTCCCACCAAACAGCCAGCCATGGACTCCTGAGTACAGGCGAAGACTCTAGTCACAGGCAGGAATCAGACACTTCACGAGCAGACTCGAGTCAGCCAGAGCCAGTGCTCTCGCACACGGTGGAGGCCTCAGCTCCCAGGGTCCCCGGGCACCGCTCATCCTCCTCAGTAGGCCCCAGCTTGGCTAGACTGGTGTTCCCCTCATCTCGCCAACCTCTGCCGAGATAATTAGGGAGCAGAGGCCCCTCGCCTCCCACATCGCTCACACACCTGCCAGTCAGGCTGGCTGTGATGTGGCAAGCGGAGGCTGTGGGTCTGAATGGGTTAATCTCTCCCATTACTTCATGCTGGCCTCCAGCCTGTGGAGAGAACAACATCTGGCAGAGATATTTCTCCAGCAGTGCCTGAGCCTGGGGGAGCACTCTGGCCCCACCCCAAACGCCAGCTGCAGACTTAGACTGAACCCCAGGGAAGGGGCTTTCTGGGAAGTGGCAGCCAAGGCTGGGTGACCCCCTCATCACCTAGACCCCCAGAGCCCATCCTGAGGGTCCCAGGGCCCAGGGAAAGACAGCTGAACATTCTTGCGGATGAGAGTCACTTCCTGTCCTGCTGAAGCTGGGAAGCTGCGGGGGCTGTGAGGGGAGGCTGGGCTGTGTCACCCCCTGGAAGTCTGAGGGGCTTGCAGGGACAGACCTTGGACATGATGCGGATCAAGAGCCCCGGTCCACCCTCAAGAACACTCAGTCTGGGGTCTTCCCTCCTGTACCACGGTGGCTTTCTACCCTTTCCAGCCTCCTCGGGCTCTATGGGGTACAGTGAGCCCCCACTCAGACCCCTACCCCACTATTTGACCTAGCCAGGCTGCTGTCCCCCCTTCAGCAGTGTTGCCTCCCTCAGCAGGTGGATCCAGGGGTCTCAAAGGACTGTGGAGAGCACAGGGCCCGTGCTGCGCCCACCTGCGCCCCGTGTCCCCGCAAGTTCCCGTGCTGCGCCCACCTGCGCCCCGTGTCCCCGCAAGTTCCCGTGCTGCGCCCACCTGCGCCCCGTGTCCCCACAAGTTCCCCTGCTGCGCCCACCTGCGCCCCGTGTCCCCGCAAGTTCCCGTGCTGCGCCCACCTGCGCCCCGTGTCCCCACAAGTTCCCCTGCTGCACCCACCTGCGCCCCGTGTCCCCGCAAGTTCCCGTGCTGCGCCCACCTGCGCCCCGTGTCCCCGCAAGTTCCCGTGCTGCGCCCACCTGCGCCCCGTGTCCCCGCAAGGGCCCTGTGCTCAAACTGCAGATTCCACAGTAGAAACCCAACCCTCCTCCTCACTGGGACAGACATTCCTCCAACCCCTGACGTAGCTATTGTCTTAAGGACTGCGGTGGCATGTCCACTTTGGTCACCTCCATTCTACTGTGACTAGGCCCATTATGAATAGATGCCTTCCTCAGCTCATGCAAGCGTCAGAGAGAATGGGGTACGTCTGGAGAACTCCGGCCCTAGGTTCCCATATCCACACCTCAAGCAGCCAGAGGATTTCTACCCACCTGGCATCAGTGTCTGCAGGGAGCCGCTCGGACCTTCAGTCTGCCTGGCCGCACTGGGGCTTGGAGAAGCTATAGCGTGGCAACTTACCTCCTGCGCCCCAGGCTTGGGAGCACAAGAGAAGCAGGAATGGTCAGATCTGGGGGCGCCCCAGTTCTGTTGCCTACCAGCTATGAGCCCAGGTTTAGGACATGAGCAGAAACTGCTTTCTCACATGGTCCATACCAGGCCCACTGGGCTGACAGGAGCTTGTGGTCATATGGCAGAACAGCTGCCTGTCCTCCCTAGGAGGTCGAGGTTGACAGCCCCTGGCCCTCGCGGTCACAGTGGAGGTCTGCTACGACCCTTCTCTACGGCCTAGTTCCAGACATCTGCTTTCTGCTCCCACCCCCTCCTAGAGCTTCCCTGAGCAGGCTGCTAGCCAGGCAGATGTGCATCTTGGCCATCTTTAGGCTTCTCAGGAGCACCCCAGGCCTGAAAGGCCTCTCTCTCTGTCTGACCTGTTAAACACCAGAGCACGCCATGAGTCACACTCTTCTATGGAAAGGGGGCCTCATTCTGGCTCCTCCACTTCCAAGGAGCCAGGGGGTCACATCAAGGGCTTCAGAGTAGAATTCTGTTTAAAATTCATTGTTGTGGGCTGGAGAGATGGCTTAGCGGTTAAGCGCTTGCCTGTGAAGCCTAAGGACCCCGGTTCGAGGCTCGGTTCCCCAGGTCCCACGTTAGCCAGATGCACAAGGGGGCGCACGCGTCTGGAGTTCGTTTGCAGAGGCTGGAGGCCCTGGCGCGCCCATTCTCTCTCTCTCTCTCTGTCTTTCTCTCTGTGTCTGTCGCTCTCAAATAAATTAAAAAAATATATAATTAAAATTCATTGTTGAAACTCTTACATGTCCCCTGGGATTCAGACCTGCAAGGAGCAAAGTGTAGTTATCCCTTTTCTGGTCTCGTTGGGTCTATGGGGCATCAACTCCAGGTGCCAGACTTAGCTGTCCCCTGCCTTAGGAGACAGAGGACCTGGGTTCCACAAGCTTCCGTCCAGAAACGCTCTGATCTGTGTGTCTGCAGGGAGGAGTCTGGGTGCGCAGTCTCCCACAGGGGCCGACCAGGACCGCGGCCGTGCTTGCAGTGGGGCCGTGAGGTGACCGGAGCCCCAGGGTCGGGACCAGAGAGGCCCTCACCGGCTGGGCCAGCAGCCGCGGCATAGCTCCAGAATTCCAGTCTGGAGTTCAGGAGGAGGCTTCAGCATCAGAAAGTGATCGTAGGCTTTGGGACTTCAGGTCCCTAGAACAGGTACACCAGCAGGACCCAGTCCATGTTTTCAGGACTGGAAGTCATCTGGGAGCCCAGACTAGCAAAACCAGCACCACAGCCCAGCACAGGCTGTGCCCGGGGAGTGACATGCATGGAGGCCGTTTCTGTGCTCCCTAGCATGCTCACAGCCCCCAGAACAGCCCAACACCAGGGAGAAGCAGAGAGGAAAGGAAGGTCTCTTGGGTTCCCAGGGGCCAGTGTTGTGGGCTTGGGCGCCCTCTGCTGTCCACCCAGGCGCTCATGCTCTATGGGCAGCTCCCCAGAATGGTTAGTTGTCTTGCTGGGCCTCTCATCGACCTCTCACACTTGGATTGGCCAAGTCTAGGGAGAACAGAGCTGATGAATATTTCGGGAAGACTTTTGATGTGCCCTTGACACTGAAGTGCAGTGTGGCCACCCCAGGCTACCCTTTCACATGGATGGAGGGACTTTCCCACGACAGCCTGGCCTCTGTCACCCTGGAAGGCCACCGGGTCAGTGGTCAGCACAGCCAGTCCCAGGTGCAGAACAGATGGACACCCTCAGCACAGTCAGTGGCTGAGCTGCTCCAAGCTGCTGTTGAGTTGCTCTAGAAGTTTCCAACCTGCTGCCTAAGGCCAAGAACCCTGTACACAGAGAGGAAATCTAGCTCTGTGCCTTGCCTGAGCCCTGGGTGTCACTGGCTACTGCCATTACTGTGCCCTGGACATCAAGGATGTGGGCCCTGGTAGACGGAACCTGGCCCCAAGGTCCCAAGCTCTGAGTCCCGAGGCTGTCCTAAGGGCTGTGTTGGTATGCAGACGTCAGGGGATCTGCCCCGGGATTCCCCAGCCCTGGAACCAGGGTCACAACCCAGGGAAGAGCTCAAGGCTGCGGCTGGTATCAGTTCTAGTGAGAGACTGGTTCTCATCAGAGACCTAACTGATGGTGGCTGCCAGTCAAGAGCCCACCACTGGGACATTCCCCGTGGCAGGTGCCAGGGCAGTGGGGAGGCATCCCTTTACTCTTGTGAGCTGCTCCCATAAGGTGAGAACAACTCACTCTCCCTCCTCTTGCTTCAAGAAGGCTGACAAGGGCTGGAGAGATGGCTTAGCGGTTAAGTGTTTGCCTGTGAAGCCTAAGGACCCCGGTTCGAGGCTCGGTTCCCCAGGTCCCACATTAGCCAGATGCACAAGGGGGCGCACGCGTCTGGAGGTCGTTTGCAGAGGCTGGAAGCCCTGGCGCGCCCATTCTCTCTCTCTCCCTCTATCTGTCTTTCTCTCTTAAATAAATAAATAAAATAAAAATTTTTTTAAAAAAAGTGCTGCTCTTTCAAAGAGGCAGAAAGACCATTAAAAAAAAAATTAAAAAAAAGAAAAAAAAAGAAGGCTGACAATGTCTCCATCACAAATTGCGGCCATCTGATTCCTAGCTTCTAGAAAGTGAAGGTTAGGAGGCGGAGCCTATGCTGGTTGTGACCGGGCAGCAGTGTCCATGGATCCAGTGATGACGGGGCTGTGCTGGGAGACTTCAGCTGAACAGCGGACGGGGCAAAGCCCAGCTTCTGTGACAGGCTGGCTCCTAGAGGACAGGAGCGGGCAGGGACTGGATCTATTCTCTTTGCCTCAGGTCGGTCAGTCAAATGGCATCCTAGTCAGGACACCTGTCTTCATACCAGCACTAGACATGGCATCACAATGCCACTGACATTCAGAGGTGAAAGCAGCCACAAGCAGATAAAGCCACCCTAACAACCAGAGCAAGAAATGAGGGGCTGATACCCCAGTATCCAGCCCTCTACCTGTGAGAACGGGAGCATCTTTACACAGCAGGGCCTGGACCCCTCACGTGTCATGTCTGGGTTTATGTTTACAGACATCACTATCTTCCTGTATTCTACTCTTTCACATACTGTCATGATTGTAAATGGGAGTACATCTTCCATTATATCCAAAATAAATCTCTCCTAACGTGGCCCAACAATTGAAAGTTGACTAACACCTCCCTTGTCAGATCTATGATTTGCACATAAATTCTTCAAGTCTGTGGCTAGTTTTTAAGCTTTTATTTCCACCCCTTTGCATCCAGAGTGCTGGGACTAAAGGTGTGTGCCACCATGCCCAGCTATGCCTTTCTTTTTTATTTTTACTTAGAACTTTGGAGGCAAGTCTTCAAAAGTTTGATTTTCTTTAAATTGTTTATTTATTAGATACAAAGGGACAGAGGGAGAAAGAATGGGCATGCCAGGGCCTCCAGCCACTGCAAACAAACTCCAGATGCATGTGCTACAATGTGCATCTGGCTAACGTGGGACCTGGAGAATTGAACCTGGGTTCTCAGGCTTCGCAGGCAAGTGCCTTAACCGCTATTCCATCTCCCCAGCCCAGTTTTATTTTTTATAAAACCCCAAATGATATTTTTAAAATTTCTACTGCTCTTTTCATCTCATTGCCTAGTCTAAGGCCACACAAATTTGGTTCTCTATTTTCTTCAAAGGGAATTGGCGTTCTTAGCTTCAAGCCAATTGGAGTTAAGTTTTGCATAGCACGGGAAGTAGGGATCAGCTTCATTTTTTCCATGTGAATACCATGGGTTGAAAATTCTGCTCCTCCCCTTAGTCAATTGTGTTGGCATCTTTGCAAAAGACCAGTTGACTGGAAACATGAGGAGTTACTTCTGAGTGTCATTTTTATCCTACTGATTTTACATCTCCCCTTATCTTGCTCTCTGGCCTTATGCCTTATCTTGCTTCATGGATCTTGATAATTGGCATTCTGAAACCAAATATATGAGCCCTCCAATTTTTTTTTTTTTTTTTGAGGTAGGGTTTCACACTAGCGCAGGCTGACCTGGAATTCACTATGTAGTCTTAAGGTGGCCTTGAACTCATGGCGATCCTCCTACCTCTGCCTCCTGAGTGCTGGGATTAAAGGTGTGAGCCACCACGCCCGACTCAATTCTGCTTTTTTTGAAGATGGTTTTCCATGACTTGGGGATCAATTTGTTGCTATGGTTTTCCCCCCACTCATCCCAAGGTAATGGTGTTAGGAGGTAGGTTTGGGGAGGTGACAAGGTCATGTGGCAGAGCCTCATGGGTGCGGTTTCCACTCTGGCCAAAGAGGCCAGAGCTCCTGGGCTCACTTTCTGCCACAAGGAAGGCTGTCTTCAGAATCAACCACACTAGCATCTTGATTTCAGCTAGTTTAGCTTCCCAAGGGATCCACTGAAGAAATATTGAAATATTAAAATTACTTGCTTAGGTGAAATGTGAAACACAAGATCAATATAATAAAAACAGCTGCACTCCTACACAACAATTGAAAGTTGACTAACACCTCCCTTGTCAGATCTATGATTTGCACATAAATTCTTCAAGTCTGTGGCTAGTTTTTAAGCTTTTATTTCCACCCCTTTGCATCCAGAGTGCTGGGACTAAAGGTGTGTGCCACCATGCCCAGCTATGCCATTCTTTTTTATTTTTACTTAGAACTTTGGAGGCAAAGTTCTAAGTAAAAAGTTTTTTGGGGGAGGGTTTCGAGGTAGGGTCTCACTCTAGCCCAGGCTGACCTGGAATTCACCATGTAGTCTCAGGGTGGCCTTGAACTCACAGCGATCCTCCTACCTCTGCCTCCCGAGTGTTGGGATTAAAGGCGTGCGCCACCACGCCCGGCTCCCCTACACATAGTCTTAATGACTTCCAAACAAAATCAGGACAGTATTTCCATTCAGAGCAGCACTGGATGGAATAAAATATTTAGGAATAGGCTTACCTGGACCCTGTGCACTTTAACAGTGTGAAGGGAAAACGAGTTCTTTTACCTTTCAACACTTCTATGGTCAGATACATGGGTGTTTCCCTGTCACACTTAGCAATTCTCTGACGGATCCCGACCAGGAGTCCTGTAACCTGTTGTAATTCTGACACTATCTTCTTAGCGATGTCAGCATACCCCAAGGATTGAAGACTAGGTCCCCTAAGGCTGCCAAATCTTCAGACGATGACCACAAAAACCATGTATGTGTACTTTGACTTCCTGATACTGCGTTCCCAACACTGGCCCCCCCTTGGATGCAGCAATTTGTTAGGACAGTGCATAGGGCTCAGGGGAACACTCAAGTGTAGAGGCCACTGCAAAGGACAGGGTGCGTGCGGAGCCCTGGGCCGACTTACCCCAGCTCGCCAGGTCTCCAGCTCAGAGTTCCATGGAGTACAGACTCCAGCTGCTCACCTTCCTGAAGGCTGCTAGACTGGGCTGAGCCTCCAGAACCTTCACGCATCTCCCCTCACCTGGCCTTTCTGGTGCCTGACTCCATTTAAAAACCATCAAAACCCCAAGGCAGTGCGTTCACATGAACCCAGGCGGGATCTGGAAGGGGCTGGATGGATTATAAAGGACACTCCTGTCACAAGACGATCCCGTGAGTTCCATACTGTACCCCACAGTGTAACTGTGTATACAACGGAAAGAAATGAAGGAAGTCATAAATAAATGGACTCCATGTTTATGGACGGAGATACTTAGTATAGTGAAGATGGCAGTACTTCCACAGAGGGCAGAACTCTGTAGACTCAATACCAATAAAAATGTCATCTTTTCTCCCTGAAATTGACAAGTGTTTAGGCTAATAACATAGAGTAGCTATGACATAAAAAAATCTGTTTCTTGCTGGATGTGGTGGTGCACACCTTTAATCCCAGCACTTGGGAGGCAGAGGCAGGAGGATCACTGTGAGTTCAAGGCCTTCAAGGCCACCCTGAGACTACATAGTTAATTCCAGGTCAGTCTGAGCCAGTGTGAGACCCTACCTTGAAAAACCAAAACAACAAAACAAAAACAAAAAAAGAAAAAGTTTCTTTATTTCACTTTTTAAATTTATTTATTTAGTTGCAAGCAGAGAGACAGAGAGGAGAGAGAGAACAGGTATGTCAGGGCATTTAGCCACTGCAGATGAACTCCAGATGCACGCGCCACTTTGTGCATCTGGCTTTATGTGGGTACTGGGGGACTGAACTTCGGTCGTTAGGCTTTGTAGGCAAGCACTGTAACAGCTAAGCCATCTTTCAAAAATCTGTTTCTTCACAGTCCTAGAGACTGGATATCTAAGACCATAGTCTATTTCCTTTGTGGCCACGAGGGAAGAATACATTCCTGATTTCCCACTGACTGTAGAAGGCTGCTGTCATCCTGGGTCCTCACAAGGTCTTTACTCTGTATGCACATGGTTGGTGTCTCCTTTTCGTGTATGCACAAGTTTATTTTTGTTGCATATGTATGTATGTGTTTATGTATGGTGTGCATCTGTCTGTAGATGTTAAGTGTATTTGCATGTGTGTGTGTGCATGTGGAGGCCAAATGTTGGTGACAGGCATCGTCAGATTGTTCTCTGCCTGCTTATTGAGATGGGCTCTCTCACTTGAACCCAGAGCTCTCATGCCCAACTCATCTAGCTAGGCACTTTGCCCCAGCCCTCGGTCTCTGCCTCTCTAGTGCCGGGCATGTGCCTCCACACCTACCCAGCATTCCATGAGCACTGATCTGAACTCAGGTCCTCTCACTTGCACATCAGGCACTTTGTTGACTGAAATCTCTCCAGCTCCCACATTTCTACTTATAAAGACACCAGTTATAATTAGATAAGGGCCCAACCTAATGACCTTATTTTTGCATAATTACCTTGTTAATCACCCTAAGTCCAGATGAAGTTTGCATTCTCTAGTACTGGGTGTTAGGATTTCAACATATGAATAGGGAGGGGACAAAATTTCAGTCCAGAACACTGAGAATGAAGAAGTTAACATTTTTCTTAATTGATTTAACTTAAAAATACTTATAGCAGCCAGGCATGGTGGTGCATACTTTTAATCCCAGCACTCAGGACAAAGGATTTCCGTCAGTTCAAGGCCACCCTGAGACTACATAGTGAATTTCAGGTCATCCTGGGCTAGAGTGAGACCCTACCTCAAAAAAATATATACATGGGGCTGGAGAGATGGCTGAGTGGTTAAGTGGTTGCCTGTGAAGCCCAAGGACCCCAGTTCAAGGCTTGATTCCCCAGGGCCCATGTTAGCCAGATGCACAAGGGGGTGCGTACGTCTGGAGTTTGTTTGCAGTGGCTGGAGGCCCTGGCACACCCATTCTCTCTATCTGTCTTTCTCGCTCTGTCTGTCACTCTCAAATAGATAAATAATGAACAAAAAAATTAAAATATGTATATACATATATATTTATAGGGATGGAGAGATGGCTTAGTGGTTAAGGTGCTTTGTCTACAAAGCCTAACAACCCAGGTTTGAGTCCCCAGTACCCATGTAAACCAGATACACAAGGTGGCACATGTGTCTGGAGTTTGTTTGCAGTGGCTAAAGGCCCTGATCTGCCCATCCTCTCTATTTGCCTCTTTCTCAAATAAATAAAAATATTTACAGAAAATATATATATAGGAGGTTGGAAAGATGGCTTAGCAGCTAAGGTGCTTGCCTGCAAAGCCAAAGGACCCAAGTTCAATTTCCCAGGACCCACATAAGCCAGATGTACAAGGTGGCACATGTGTCTGGAGTTCATTTGTAGTGGCTGGAGGCCCTGGCATGACCATTGTCTCTCCCCTTCTCAAATAAATAAAATTAAAAATATTTATTAAAGAAAAAAAATGGATGGATGTGCCAGGGCATCCTACCGCTGATGCATGCACCACTTTGTGTATCAGCTTTACATGAGTACTGGGGAATCTGAGCCAGGCCCTTAGGCTTTGCAAGCAAGCATTGTAACCACTGAGCAGTCTCTCCAGCCCCTTAATATTTTTATCATGAAACTTGGATTTTGTCTAATACTTTCCCTCTGTATCCATGCAAATTACATGTTTTTGTCTGTTATCCTACTAATACACTGTATGAATAGCATATTATATTCTCTGAAGCCAACATATCCATAGATGTGAAACCTTTATTCATCTCCGTAAGGGATTTAGTCTGGAGTCTGCAAACGGTTTTGGCATCAAGGTAGCACGGATCCTTACAGAGCACAAGTCCCTCCTCGTCTCTCTTTGGAAGCACTTGGGAGGAAGTGCTACCCGTACTTTCTTAAATGTTTAATAGCATCAATGGGTGAAACTTCATGGGATTTGTTTTTTCAATCATTCATTTGCTTTCTTTACTTGTTACAGATGGATTCAGATTTTTTCTTCTCTAACCAGCCTTGTTTGCCCAGAAACCTATTCATGTCATCCCAACTTCTGTAGGTGCCAGAGTGATGCCTCCCTTTTCATCACGATGGTGGTAATGTCAGTCTTCTCTCCCTCCTTCCTTCTTTCTCTCAGCTTTTTTTTTTCCAAACACAAATTGTTACTTTATTTTTAACAACAAAATAGTAGCAGTAACAAAGTAACTTAGCCATCAGCAGAGCAAAACAAGGACAAAACTAATGAACAGGTGTTAATCAGCTCAAATTAGTCATCACCTTTAAGTAGGAAAAACTATCATTGGTCTAGTGGTTCTCAACCATGTCTGCACATTAGAGGAATGAAGGAGAGGACTGGTGTGTGAAGTATCAACATGTAAGGCCCACTGCCAGAAGATTTAAGGAAATGTCTTGAATGGGGCTCATGTAAAGGCTTTTAAAGTGTTGAGAACTACAGGTCTAAAGTAGTAACAAAAATGCCCTCAAAGTAATTAGTCAATAAACTGATCATAGAATAAATTCTTTTCTTTTATCTTAGAAAGGGGAGGGGCAGGCACCCACTTCCCATTGTTCTGATTGCCATAGCAATTTAACAGACATCAAATATCAAAAGTTAAAATGCTTCCCAAATTGAAATTCTCATGAGTTCAATTTACAAAGTTCTTTTAGAACATTATCAGCTTTCAGAAAGTATCTCCCACATGATAATTTTGCATAGATATTCAAGTCACCGATTTGTTCAGCTGAGTCAGTAGATGTACTAGAAAATATTTTAATACTAGTTCTATAAAATGATATTCACTGCATATTCCACAAACTTTTTATCAGTGCAAAGATCTGACAGAGGAAGACAGGCAGGTGTGCTTCCCATCTATTTCTACAACTGCCAGACTCCTTTCTGTAAGACTAGTGTATCTTCACAGTTAGATCCCGAACACAACTATCTTCATTAAAAAACATGTACAGAAAATATTTCACCTATAACTCTACCATATCCTTGATAAATCCCCACTGGGAGTTCCGTAGTAACTATAGTTACTTATTGTCAAAATAGTTTTTACTTATTTTTCAGGTCTAGAAACAATGTCAAGTATGGAAAGTCACTTTTTCCTTAGGTCTCTGCAAATTTAGTAAATTCTATTTTGTCAGCAGTTCTTGTCAAGACTCCATGTCAACCTCAGCCACTCCATTCTTGTCCTGAAGTGTTGTCTGGGTCAGGCTGTCTTCACTCACTCCTTGGTATCTGCCAGGTCGATAGGTGGTAAAGGATTCCTCCAGTACTGGAAAGTATTATATGCCGAAACTCTTCATTGTACTGGCTCGCCGTGGACCCCCCAGGTGCCCCGTGGGGGTCCTTGCACCCCGTTGTGGGCCCCGCCCGTGGGCGTCGGGCGTCGCGGGCTCCTCCCTCAGCCCGCTGGGGCTGTGCAGGGCGGTGGCGGCGCCTCGCTGGGGTCCCGGCTCTCGGGCTGCCATGACGCTGCTGGCTCAGCCGTGGCGCCCGCGTCCTCTCTCAGCTCTTGATCAGTCTAGCTATGGAATCTCAGGGTGACCTTGAACTCATAGCGATCCTCCTACCTCTGCCTCCCGAGTGCTGGCGTGCGCCACCAAGCCTGGCTTAAATGTTTGATCTTTTCAAACAGTCATTGCTTGGGGTTTTCCTTTATTGCATGTATGTTCTTCATTTCCCTTTTTTTTTTTTTTTTGCTCCAAACCTTATACCATACTAGGGAAATAGCCACTTAATGCAAAAGAGAAGGACTGCAACTATTAAGCAATTCTTCATATATTAGCTGACCATTTACATTTCTTCTTTTGAAAAATAACTATTCAGATCATAAGCATATTTACTACTTGGTTCATTGTTAAGGCTTTATCTTTAGTTCCTTATATATTACGGATATGAGACCTTTGTCAGATAAACAATTCTCAAATATGTCCTCTCATGCTATAGACAGTCATTTTACTCTGTTGATTGTACCCTTTTCTCTGTAGGCTTCAAAAATGATTTATGGGGGCTGGAGAGATGGCTCAGCAGTTAAGGTGCTTGCCTGTAAAGCCTAACAACCTGGGTTTGATTCCCCAGTGTCCATGTAAAACTAGAGGCACAATGTAGTGCAAGAAATCTGGAGTTTGTTTGCAGTGGCTAGATACCCCAGTGCTCCCATTCTCTTTTTTAACTCTCTCTCTCTCTCTCTCTCTGCATGCAAATGAACAATTAATAAATTAATTTAAAAATAATTTATGGCATTTTCAAATATGATTTGTCTTTGTTGATTCCTACCCTCCCTTGTTGTAGTTGCCTTCTCATTACTGGGATAAACCACCTGAACAAAATCCGCTGATGGGAATAAAGTTCATTTTAAAGTTTTTTATTGACAACTTCCATAAATATAGACACCTCCTATTTTACAGGTCTTCTGGAGGTAGCATTCCTCTCCTTCATTTGGCTCTTAACATTTTTTCTGCCACTTCCTCAATAGTCCCTGAGCCTTGAAGGGACTTAAGTGAGATGTCTTACTTAATGCTAAACACTCCTCTGTTACATCTCAGTACTTTGGTGAGTTTTGAGTCATCCCAGTGGTCACTGTCATCTGAAGCTTCTCTAACCAAAAGTGAGAGTAGCATTAGTGTGTGGGCACAAATGCATTCAGAGAACAGTTTGGTGGACATAATATATCCATTCAGCTAGACAATAATAGCAGTTTTCCAACTTAGGGTTCATGACCTCCCTATCCACAGGCTTTTATTTATTTACTTTATTATTATTATTTTTTGGTTTTTCGAGGTAGGGTCTCACTCTGGCCCAGACTGACCTGGAATTCACTATGGAGTCTCAGTGTGGCCTTGAACTCATGGCGATCCTCCTACCTCTGCCTCCCAAGTGCTGGGATTAAAGGTGTGCGCCACCATGCCCAGCTAGGCTTTTGATTAGGTTTCTAGTACCAGGCAAGAATTCCCTCCCATGAAGCAGGACTCAAATCCAATCAGAGAGCATTTGGTTTCCCCCCTAACAGACATGCCAACATTGCACTAGATGGTACACACCTTTTACCTATAACATTGGCCATGGATAGATGGACTTCCCCTGAGAGGTGCTCACACTAAATTCCTTCATTAGTCACCCACTACTTGAACATTTTACCTACAACCTTGAAATAAACATTCCTTCTCTAATAAAAAGATAAGCACCCTATGGACTATGTGATTCTCCACCTGGAGTTTCCACCCTATGAGACAGCTCAGAGACAATTCTGTTTGTCTGAGAGATCTCTTCTGTGATTCTATCATCCTCCCAATATCCAAGGCACCCCATGGGAAATTGTCTGTTGTGACCCTCCAGGGTAGGTTTTGATCTGTGGGGGATTTAATGGTCAACCATGCCTACGGGAAACTCCCTATTGCAATGGGAGGAAAATAAGAAGCTCACAGAGATAAGGGATTCTAATGGTACTGCTGTCACCTAAAATAGACTGAACAGCACCTAGTCTGTGCTATGCAACAATGAAATTTGCTAGCGGGTGTTTTCTCTAAATGGTCGACTTTTTGGTAGCATGTTCCTTCCCTGAGCTAGCATAAATATGACTAGGTTATGGTGATAAATGTCTCCAGTACTAAGTGCTGCTTCCCACTCTCCTGTCTAGACAGTGTTACCCAGTACATTTCTCTATATTCTTCAAAACACACACACACACTCACGCGCCAAACATTCTATCACCTCCCCAAAGACGATGACAGAAAATAAGCACATTAAAAGAGAGGCCTTGTGAATTCTTGATGAAATGCAAATCAAAACAACAGCAGGGACCCCAGCTTAGCTGTTTGAATGGTTATACAGAATCCTGCAACCGACAGTGTCTGAGGATACAAAGGAACAGGGGCTTTCACATGCTGCGGGTGGTGATGAGAAATGGTACAGCCACCAGCCCAGCATTTTCCTACGAAACTACACTTTATACTCCATAAAGCATATTCCTGGGCATTCATACTCAAGAAGCGAAATCTGTGCACATATAAAGCCTACATAGGATCATCACTGCTTTATTTCTTTTTTTTAAATTAAATATAAAATTTATGTGGACATGTGTGTTGGTCCCATCCTTTCCCTCCTCCCTGGCCCCATTCCGCGGAAGGCCCTCCTCGGTGGGAGGGCTGGTGCTCCCCTCAGTGCTTGGTTGGGGTTGTGAGTTGTGGGAGCAGCAGTCAGTCATTGTGGGCATGGGGGATACTTCTGAATTCTCCCAACCCGTGGCTCTTAGAATCTTTCCACCCTTCTTCCACAAAATTCCCTGAGCCGTGGTGGGTATGTTTTAAGTCTGCTTTAGTGTTGACAACTATTTCTATAACCCAAACTTGGGAAGACCTCTCCGTCTTGAGTGGATGACTGTGTGAGCCAGATGTGACATATCACACCACTGAGTAGAGCTCATAGGTAAATAGCCTGGGTGACTCTCAAAATATTATGCTGAGGAAGCATCAGTTTCGAAGGTCACGGATTACTTCACCTACACAATGTTTTGGAAGAGGCAAACTCAGACAGTGCAGAGCAGGGGCTGTGTGGGACAGACCAGACAGGGCGGCTTGGGGGCATTGTGTATGGCGGAGCGTCTGTGGCTATCACAGCTGAACACAAGAGCACTTTATAGCACAGAACCTAAATGAGAAGTTAAAAGTCCATGTCCCATGAAGACAAGAGGGGACAGCTGTTCAAAAGGAAGGTAAAAAGACAAAACACCTAAGCAAGTCTGAGGCTATGACATTGGTAGGATGCCTGGAGAAAGTCAAAGACAGACTCGAAGCCATGAGATTATCAGCTTCTGAGCTGACAAAGCTGTATTTTGCAAGAGTTCTGTAAATACTTTCAGATGGGAGAGACAGACAAAGAGGGACACAGGGGAGGAGTCAAGAGATCAGAGGGAAAGAGAAAACAAACCTAGCTTATGGATTTTCATTATATAATTAAAATTTCAAATTGTAGATTAGAAAACTGCTAAGCAAATATTTATATAACACAGGGAAAATAAATATAGGTATGTCTTAAAATACCTAAGACTGAACTTAAACTCAGATTCCTTAAGCCAAAAGAGCGTGGCAGCATTTGTAGGCACCCCTCCCCTTGGTGGGTGGTTGTACTCGTTGTTAAAGGGGCTTGGCATGTTTGGAAAATCCTGAGAACCAAACTGGCAAAGAATCCTTTGCTCGCATGTTTGCTTCTGTCCTTAGCATCCTACCACTAGGCGTTGAGCCAGAAGCTTCGGCAGCTGTGTGTGGCCCTGTCAGCTCCCTGCATGGAGAGGCCTAGGAGGGCACACAACAGACAGACCGCGAGGTACCTCAGAGTGAAGCTCTGGGCCAGTGACACCCACACTTGAGTCAGGAGCCACTCCATGTTAGAGAAACTCCACTGCTGCTGAGGCGGACAATGGCCCACAGCCTCCTGGGTGGACTCACCTTCAGTTGGCTCTCATAAATTTAGAACGCTTTTCTTAATTTTTAAATGCCATACAAAGAGCTGAATTTTTTTTTTTTTTGACACATGGTCTCTCTCTAGTCCAGACCTGTAATTCACTATGTAGTCTCAAGGTGGCCTTGAACTCACAACTCACAGCGATCCTCCTACCTCTGCCTCCTGAGTGCTGGGATTAAAGGCGTGCACCGCCATGCCCAGCTTTCAATGTTTTACATAAATTTCACCAGTGGGCTGGAGAGACAGCTCAGTAGTTAAAAGGTGCTTGCTTGCAAAGCCCGATGGCCCAGGTTCAATGCCCCACTACCCACATAAATCCAGATGCACAAAGTGTGGCACACATCTGGAGTCTGTGGCAGCAGCAGGAGGCCCCGATGCACCCACATTCTCACTTGAAGAGGGCCATACAGAGGTCCAGTTACTTGGCCTGGATTACTGTGGACGGCTGAACCAGCACACAGGGCAGCAGGTTCTAATAGATGCACACCCAAGAATCCTGTAGGAGCAGAGGTGCCATCTCCAGTCACAGAGAGATGGACTCAGCTGGCAAGCTCAATGGGACAGTGGGCAGCCAGCCTAGGCTGGACTCACCAGACCTAGCACAGCCTTCCTGGCTCTCTCCTTTCACAGGCTCTCTCCTCCATGGGTTGTCCCATCACGGCCCTGTTCCTCGCACACCCTCCTCTTCCCTGACTTTTTCCTTCGCAGCCCGAACTGTCCTCTATGGCTCTGTTCCTTCTGGGCTCTGTGAAGTCTACACCTCTCTCTGCTGTTCCCTCTTCCATGTGCATCATGATTTAAATGACCTTTGTCTGAGGCCCCTAAGTATACAAGGCACTGCTTTCTGGCTGAGCAACGATCCTCAAAGCTCAGGCTTCCCTTTTCTTTCTGGAATAAATTCCAGGGGTCAAAATAAACTCCCTACCCAACTCTCTCCCACTCTTCCTTCAGTTCTGTCTTCTGTTTTGTGTTTGACTCCTGGTCAAGTTGGGCAGTGGAGTGGGGGTGGTGCAGTACCAGAGCAGGTGGCCACATGGGGAGGGCTACGGTCAGACTTGCCAGGGACAGAGCATGTGACTCAGGATCTCAGGCCTATAGGCCTGGCCAGGGCCGCCAACACAGGATGGTGTTAAGATGATCTATTCTGGCAAGAGATCCTGGGCATCTTACATAAGTACCCCGTGAGGAACTTTGGTCCAGGGTTTCATCTGCTGTTGATTTCAGCTAGTGACATCCAGAATCTCCTGTGGAAGGACACAGAAACACATTCCTGGACTTAGCACAGACCACGCTGCAGGGAGCACACACTGTCTGAGGACTGGGGTGAGGGGTAAGGAGGACCTAGGGCCCCGAGCCTCTCCAGCTACAGCAGGGAGAGCTCTGTGGGTGCCTGGTGTTCTTGCGGCCAGCACACGTCCCTAAAGGACAGCAGAGTGGATCTGGGACCCAAGTGTCCCACTGCCAGCCTTAGCTGTGCAGAATCTTACAGACAGGGTCTCATTTAGAGGTGGCGTGGCCTGGCCAGCACCTGGCTGGTTAAGATACAGCCACTTGGGATTAAGCAGAACTGATAACTTACCCAGGAGACAGTGAGAAATGAGGGGGCTGACAATGAAATCCTGTGAAGCTAGGGCTCACTGATGGGGTGGCCTCAGTTTCCAACTAAGGAAAAAATTGAAAGCAGAAGAAATGTTTGGTAATAGAAATTCATCTTCTAGAACTATGAGGGGAGTCTCCATTGAAAGCTCCAGTGTACTCTACATGCAGGCCTTAGCACAGCCCGTGGCCCAGCTAGGGTAGAGCCAGATGGGCTTGTGGAAGGGAAGAACTGATTTTGGGCTCCCGCCAGGCTGCCCGGCTCTGCTCCTGCTCTGCTCTGTGCCAGGCGCCCTCTGCCTGGAGCTCACATGTGCACCTCCAGTTCGGGGGGGGGGCATGAGCAGCAGAAACAAACCCAACTGCCAAGTCTAGGGGAGCTGGCTGCCTTGTCCAGATGATGTGCTGGCCATTGCTCCGACTGTCCTACAGTAGAACAACAACAACAACAAAAAACTACAAAATGACACTGCTAGCAAGCTCCTAGTCACCCACAAGCCTCACTCTGCCCCGTCAGGAGTGCTGTCCTCTGGGGTCATTCCTGCTCCAGTCCCACCCTACCCTCTCCCTCCACATTCCCACACTGCCTGCCTCAGGACTGGCCTGACATACCCAAGGATGTCCAGTGAGGCCCAGTCCCTACAACAAAGGTCACCTCCACCTTTAGCACACATCAGACAGGGCAGTTCTGGGCCCAGTAAGCTCTGTGGTCTGTGTTCTTCTGTAACCCATGGCATGGATGTTGTGACACTGTCTTATGGGACAGGATAGCCTGTGACTTTGTGGGGAATGTTACAGCTCCTGAGAAGAGTAACCCATGAATGCAGTGGAACCCAGGTCTTGGCTGAGGCTTCCCTAACCCTTGAGGCTATGGGTGGGGCTTCTGTCTCCCTTTAGGACAGGGCCTGCCTGCTCTAGCAAACACAGCTGTCGGGTCTGAAGAGGTCCCGGGGTTGCCATAGGTGGAGCCAGCGCACATGGCAGATGGAAGCGAGAACTGACCCCACACTCTCCTGTAGGGCTTGGGCTCCTTCTTCTCCACCCAGACAGTGGTCACGAAGCCAGGCAGCACCAGTCCAGAGTGAGGCAGTGCTCTCCCCACATTCTCTGTGCTGCCCCCTTGTGCTTCTCCACCTGCTCTGTCCGTCGGCTGTCTGCGCAGCTAACTCTCCTGTGCAATGCCCACGTGTGCCTCGTGGGCCTTACACTTCTGATGCCCTGTGTGGGGTTTTACCTCACTTACACAGTCTGTTGTGTCTACGATCCCCATGGTTGACTGGCTATCTGCTGCCCTTGGGGGACAACCTGTGTCCTATGAATCCCTCAGGTCTTGTGTCTGGGTCAAGTGGGAGCAGGAGTGAGCTCTGGCTCTAACCTGCTGGGCAAGAAGAGTGGCCATGCAGTACTGGACCCACCCCTGCCACTAGGATGCATATTGACTGGCAGGGGCAAGGAACATGTCTAGGCAGCTGCATCAAGGGTCCTCTGGCTGGCACACAGGGTCAGGTCCTGAGGCCCAGCAGGCAGACAGGAAGGGGCTCTATGTGGACAACACTGCGTCCATGCATGGATGGCAGGTTCCAGGCCAAATGTCAGCTAGGACAGTGACTCAAGAGACAACTCCAGAACGGAGGGAGGCCCACATCCTTCGGAGGCTGGAGTCTGCCTCGGCCAGGCCCCATCTGCTTTCTGGCAAGTGCTAGAAACCCCAAGGTCTGAGGGGGTAGGCTGAGTAGAAGTTTCACAGCAGGGGTGAGCGCCTGCCCTGGGTGGGCTCAGCCTCTGCCCTAGTCGCTATCAGGGACAGGGACAGGAGGTAAGGGACCCTAGAAGGGCAGCAGCAACGGGGCTCAGGTGAACAGCTCTGCTTGTTGTGAAGAGCTGTGCAGAAAGTGCCCTGGCATGTGGGTATGGACAGGCTTGCCTGGGTAAGAACTGGGATCTTTATTATTGTCATCTTAAGTAGTTTTGCGGATAACATGGTGGTACCTCTATCCCTGCCAATCCAAGTAGTGGAAAGAGGAAATGGAATCTTCATTTGTGTATTCCAGAAGGAATGCCAAATCTTTTACCCTCATGGGCACATAGGCAGAGAGAAGCCAGAGCCATGGGGGAGGCTCACAACATTTATTGAACTCCAGTGGGTGCAGACGGGCTTCCTGGTGAGTCCCTGCTCTTAGCCACCCTGGAAAACACCTGGGGACCACAAGTGATTCTCCCACATGAGACATTCCAGTGAAGCTCGGGTACCACCCACCACCCTTCTCCTCAGACATCCCAAGTCCCTCCTCTCCTGGGTACTTCCAGCAGATTGCAGGAAAAGCACCCTTCATCGCAGCGCCATGATCTGGGGTAGAAATCTGAGCCAAGATGGCACTGGCTCTTTGGGGAGACGTGACTCAGCAGGCCAGGTGAGAGGAGGGACTCAGTACAGGGGACAGCAGGACACAGGAAGCACTGTCAAAGCATCAAACCAACTCTTAAACAGACAGTCACAGAACACTGAGGAACAAATTTCTGCAACATCACATATGGGAATACAATGAGCATTAAAGTAAAGAGCTGCATGCCAATGCGTGGAGGCTACACTACCACGGAGCGCACGGGGCCTGGCTGGCAGACACGCACTACTGCCTGTCAGTAGAGAAAACGCTCTATCATATCTGCAAGGAAGGACAGGTGGTCTGTACAGTGTACGACCTGTGAGGCCGCAGGCTGGAGCTGTCAGGTGCATGGAATGGAGGATCGTGGGTATGGTTAGAGCGCACCCATCCCGGTGACCTCGGACGTCAGCCTACAACAGACAGAGACACAAGGGGACGTGTCATGTCATGACTGTCTTCTAAGAGGGTTGGAGGTAAGACGTAGGGTGATTGGCACCTGGCAACTTGACACACCCATCTGCTCTCAGAAGATGAATGGCCCAGGTTGCCACTCAATGGCTACGAGCTAGAGGACAAGCACGGCACAGCAGGCAAAGGCCTGTCAGGCCAGGTTCACGGGCTCCTTCCCTGCCCTGGAGGACACGTCTGCCTTACATGGTGCCATGCTGAGGGCTCGGGTCTTTTCAGAGGTCAGGGGCCAAGCTCCCTAGTCAGTCCCAATGGGTACTCCAGATTCCTGAGCTTCATGCCCAGATATGAAAAGGGACTTTCATAGTTGCCACTGAGAAGCTATGATGTGAGTAGGAACTCTTGGTACTCCAAGACCAGTGCCAGAAGGTCTGCTGACAGGGTCATCAGGAAAGGTGAGGCAGGCACTGACTGCTTCCCTGGCCCTGTCCCCAGGCCCCTCCAGGTCTGCTACCACCACCCCTGCCTGGCCTCTGCCCTGCTGAGTCAGCTGGGTACAGGGATAGAAATGGCATAGCCTAAATGCTGGGTGGGAAGAGGAAGATAGGAAAGTTGGGAGCAAAGGGGTGACTATAGGATCCCTGTCCAATCCTTCACTCGCTCCAAGCCTGAAGCTTGGGCTGGAGTCCCAGCAGGTCACCAGGATGGGGAGTCACAGGCCCATACAGGGCTTGGTCTGCCTACCAGTTGGCACTGTCATCTCCCCACACTGGCCCTCTCAGGCTTCTCATGCACATGGGCTACACAGGGTGTGGCTCTCTATCCTTAGCCCACATGGCAGGGTTGCTGCTCACCAGGCTCAACCATGAGCTAGCCCCACTGCCAGGGCTCCAGATGCAGCTGATGGAGGGAGGGCGGCAGCTCTAACCCATTACCGAACTATAATATACTGCCTAGTCTCCAGTGCTCCTGGTTTACACCTGAGGGGCTATGTCTAGGGCCTCCTCCTGGCCATGCAGGCTGCCTCCGTCCTGGACGTCTTCTTGCTACAGTTTCCTGACTCCTCACTGGTGAGTGGAGTGGTCCATGTCTATGCAGAAGCTATCTCAGCCAGTCCTTTCCCCACATATAGTCTGGCAGGAAAGTCTGGGCTTTCACCAGTGTCTACTCTGTCTCTACTAGGACACAGGGCTGGAAGCCATGGGTAATGAGCCCCAGGAAGGATCCAGTGGCCTGAGACTCACACACCTGGCATTGATGAGATACTGGGCAAGGCTGATGTTGGCCGGGGTCCCTGTGATGGTTATCTGACGCTCTGACGATCCTTCCGTGGCATTAGCAATTTTGATCTGCGCTCCAGACATCTGTCGGATTTCATTGATTTTGGTCCCTTGACGTCCAATTATGCAGCCTATTAGCTAGAAGAAAGGATGGGGGAATTTCTCAGAGGAGAGTCAAGACAGCGCCCCTTTGGGGTACCTGTAGGAGCTCTGTGGGGACGACCAAGGGGATGAGCACCAACCCTGCTCTCCACTGCTGCCCATGAACTGAGTGTTCCGGGAGGAAAAGGGGCCTTGTCCCTGGGTCACCGCTGAAGAGGCCTGGCCTCTGTCTGCTGGTCTCACTGCATCTGCTTAGTGTCAGCCGTGAGAATCCCAGACTAGAGACATGGTCACACACACCCCCACTTTATTTTCTCCCAGAAACAGACCAGGTGAGACTTGAGTGGGGAACCCCACATCGGCTCTGGGCCAAAAGTCTGTCACAGATATCTGCTGTGAAGAAACTTCTCAGGTTCACTGCTACCTAAAACCCATCTTTCAATGAACTCAGATGGCGCTGAGGGCAAATCAAGTGTTTCGCTTACTTTCCCTATGGTGACCTTTGATCAATGATGAGTACAGAGGTCTATGGCCAAGGGGATCATCAGGAATGTGGGCCTGATATCACTAAGGCATCCAGAGATGGGTGTGCCTCCTGCTCTCTGGGACCTGCTCCCACCCTCCAGCTGCTCCTGCCTGTGTCAGTTGTGCCAAGGGTACCTAAGGATGAAGAAGATGGCCTAATCGTCACAGGGCCCTGCTGGCCTGCCATGCTCCTCTCTCCTCTCTAGCAGAAAGGCCTTAGGGCTCATCTGTGGCCAGGTCCGGGCAAGGCAGTCCCTAGAATCAGGTGCAGCAGCAGGCCCCATGCTAAGGAGGGAGGCACAGCCACACGTGTTTGCAGCTGTCACTGTCTGGGAGGGTGTGCTATGGGCATGGGCTCTGACCACCTCCCCCAATCTACAGACCCCTCTGGCTGCACGAAGGGCACTTTTCCTTTCTGCCGTCCCTTACTAGGCTTAGGGTGGCGCTCACAGTCCCAGCAGCACAGACACTGTTGACCTTCCTATTCCCTTACCTTGCAACGGGCCCTGCAGGAAGTTGCCTCCCAGCCGGCACCCAATTCCAAGTTATCTTCCTTTTACCAACGGCACCCACACACTACCCTTTACATGTGGGAGTGCTTGAGTAGCTTTCCCTCCTGGGCTCATACCCAAAGGCCTGTAGCTGTTCTGTCTGCCTGTACTGCGGGCCTTCCTCTTGTCTCCCTCCCCACCCATGAGGTTTAGAGTTCGAAGAAAGGTGGCCATCTGAACACTGCCTTCAAGGTGGGAGAAGGGTACAGGAAGTGCTTGCTCCTGCTTGCCAGTGCTGCTCTGGGCTGCCTGTTTCAGTGTACGGGGAGGCTGAGGTGCCCTCTTCCAGGAGGGAGGCCTTGTCAGCACCCCACTGACATGCAGCCCCATTTCACCCGTGTCTTCCCACTGCAATTTAAAAAAGCTATAGAAATATGCTAAAAGGTGATGGTCCCTCAAATTAAGCATCTGCCAAACCCCACAGCACTGTGGCAAGCCTGCTGGGCTCCGCCTCTGGGAACATGTGGACACCCTGGCTTCCTTTAACAGCAGGTTCCAGGTAAGTCTGCCACTCACAACCAGGGAGTGGCCTGAGCTTCACAGGTAGGTGCCTGGTAACCAGCAAAGAGCACTGGAGCCCTGGGCACCAGAAACTGCCACTGAGAACAAGCTCTGAAGCTGTGGCCTTCAGGAACGGGCTGTGGGTGGGGGTGAGAGGGGAAACTTCCTAGCCTGTGCCTCTGAAGTCCCATGTGGCCTCTTGAGGTGTCCCATCTTCTAGTGGCTTTCTGATGACTACGTGTGGAGACTGTGACCAGGTGATAAACCCAGATCATCTGATGGCAAGGGTAAGGACAGTCATGTGTTTTCTTGTGTCCAAGAAGGCAGCAGGAAGCTCTGTACGTGGTCTACTGGCCCTGGGAATGACAGCGCTGCCGGCAGCGTTCCTTCCCTGCAGGCCTGCCACCCAAGGCCCTCTGTGCAGAGTCAAAGGGGAGGCTCTGCAGGCACCTGGGTGAACAGGAGCCAGCTGCTTTCCTTTTGAGGGATAGCTTCCCTGCTTACAAGGACTTCTAGGAGGACGGGATAGGCTTACCCACCCCATGGCACAGCAAACAGGTGTGGTTTCCACAAGCCCAGCCTCTTCCTCAACCCCACTTCTGTCTTAAGTGAATGCCTGCGTCACAGTGCTTGCCCTGGTGCTGGTGAAATGTGACTCAGGTTCACGGCTTTTAAGGAGAAGCCCCACCTGGTGGAGTGTGCACGGGGTGAAAACTGCAGAGGCTGTGGGAACCACATGCTGGAGGAACCATCACAATGAGGAGGAGAGGGTACAAAGCAGGGGCACCCTGGAAGATAGCCTGTCAAGCCTGAAATGCTCCAGTAATTGAAGGATGTCAAGTGATACCACCTGGGTTAAGAGTCCCATGCAAATCTCTTAGACTAGGGGAACCTGTGCTCACTAGTTCATCTGTGTAGGGCTCAGCTGCAGCTGGGGGCGGGGGTGGGATGACAGGAAGGATGTGCTCTCCTGACAACTCAGAGGCATCAGGCAGATGGCCTCACAGCCCTCCTCTGGACCGTGTGCCCTGCAGCACCACTGTCTGCCATCTACACTGAGGTCTGGGATCCCCTTGAATTACCAAATCTGTGTTTCCTGGTGTTGGAGGGAAGCAGCAGGGCTCAGGTCTCTTGCCTGGCTGGTTCCAGGGAAGGCAGGCTTCTCAAAATCTAGCTCTAGGGTACAGAAGGCTTGAACATGGCCTGTACAGGGACTGCCCTGCTGCTACACTGGCGGTGTCCCTTAAGCACAAAGCCTTCTGGTTTGGGGGTGATTCAGTGACTCAGAGAATGGCTCTCTCTCTCCTCCAGGCCCTGCTCAGCCTGGGGAGGATTACTTGTACTGCCACAGCCCGAGGGGTGCTAAAGTAGGGAATATGGACACACTTGTGATACCAACTAACTCCAGGTCCCAGAGAATTCCAAACCCAGTGTGTTGGGGGAGGGGGGGAGGAGTGTGTCTGCTCCAGTGCCTTCCTAGGTTCCCCTAGGCTTTAGGAGCCAGAGCCTGAGTTCTGACATCATGGCAGTGCAGGCTCCCAGCCCAGCCCCGGCACTGGCACCAGATTCACCCTGCTGTTCCCAGTGTCCCTTGCCTGCCACCTTAGACAGTACAACCACCCTGATCATGAACATGGCACAGCTCCAAGTGGGAAATAGCTCTAACAGTAGAATGCGGCCCATGAGAGTACCACTGGGCAGCGGGTGACAGACATGAGAACATGGGGCATACTCACATCATTGGGAATGGTGAGCTCGTGAGTGCTGGCCGGGGCGCTGGCATCCAGACCTGGGCACACCAAGGGGATATTGTTAGGCTGGTGGGAGGGATTCTCACAGCCATGCCCAGACTTGACCCATATGCCACCGGATTGGCAGTGGTGAAGGACCGGCAGTGGTGAAGGTCAGTATAGCTCGGGCCCAGGCCCTGCTACCTCCCAGGTCCAGCTGCAATCTGGACAGATCTCTTGAGTCCCAACTTTTCTCAAAAGAAAAACAAAAGCCCCACACGGGAACATTTCCCTTGTTCCTTCTGAGTGCACCAGGACTTCCCCAACAGAGTTCTTGTCTGACTCTTGTGACTTCTCTCACAAACAGCCTACATGTTGCTGGACTAAAAGGAAGGCTCCATAGAGAACTGGGGCACAGGCCATGGCAGTCACACTGCCATTCAGTGCCCACCGTCCTCCTTTCTGAGGAGATCTTGCTGGCTCAGAGCGCCACTCTGTTCTACACTGACTCCACGTAGCCTGCTTCAGGAGCTAGCAGTGGCAAAGCAAGTGCTACTAAATCCTGCTTCTGACATGACTCTGTCCAAAGGCTACCACGTACAGCCCAGCCCAGGTTTCGTCTTTACAAGTTTCAGCTTGTACCAGTGGATAACAGACAGAGCGTCTCACAGTCTAGGTGCTAGGTCTCTCCTGCTTCAGAGACAGAGACAATGCAGCCAGAGGACCACCATGGCGGAGGTGGCCATGCATGTGCCTCCGGGGAGCCATGCTCTCTGCATACAGCACCCTAGGTGAGCCTTCGAGTCTAAGGCCGTGCCCTGCTCTTGCTCTTTTGGACTCAGGGCTCCAGTCCTCTCTGCCAAATGAGCCTGCAGAATGTCCCAGAGCCTAGCTCCCTTTCCACACACGTGCTTACTGGTCCTGCCTCTGAACCTCACCTCTTAGTCCCATGTCTACACTGCCCCAAGGGGTCCCCCAAACACCTTCAGTGAGCCTCTACTACTTCTAATGGAATCCCCTCACAATGCAGCTCCAGCTCCAGCCTTGCCTCTATCTCCCCTCAGGCCCCTGGCTGGGTGGCCTGCTTTCAATCTTGTCCCACATGGTCATCAGGCTCACTGCCAGAGAGTGACCATGAGGGCAGGTATCCCATGTGGAGATGCTGGGTAAACCAGTTCACCCCAAATTCTGTTGTTATTTCTGGGGTTTCTGTTCCTTATGCTCTTTTGATAATAAGCTTAATACAACTATTATGTGGTTATTCAAGTATATACATTCTGTAACTGGGAACATGTAAATGCTACGGAAAGGTTTATTTAGCCTTCAGTCCTGGACAGGAGTACCTGGGCAGTGGGGGCATCTGTTGGTCCTGGTGGTTGAGGGAAGTCAGACTCTGCTGTCCACGGCACCAAAGCTAGGCGGATAGCTTCAGAACTCGGTTTAAGCCTGTGCTCATTCTCACTAGGACAAGCCACCATGGCAAAGGCTTTCACAAGCAGCTGACACCCTACACTGGGATGAAGCCCCGCTGCCATGGTGGTCTTTGTGCCGGGCTGTTGTAGCCACCCGTCCTCAACACATCTCTTCACACTGCTAGGGGCTGCCTGTCTGCACACCAGCGCTTCACACTGCTGGGTGCTGCCTGTCTGCACACCAGCGCTTCACACTGCTGGGTGCTGCCTGTCTGCACACCAGCGCTTCACACTGCTGGGTGCTGCCTGTCTGCACACCAGCGCTTCACACTGCTGGGTGCTGCCTGTCTGCACACCAGCACTTGCACTGCAGGTTTATGGGGCCTTAGTCAGGATGGAATTGTCACAAGGTGGTATCATGGTAGCCAAGAGGCTGCACGTGTGTACACATGAGGCCACATGGGTGAAAAGTGTTTGCTTCACAAGACCTAGGGAACCTGCTCAGCCCCACCCACAGCTTCCAGGGCTTGATGTCCTCAGCCATACTCTGCACACCACCCAGCAGAGTCCTGGGAACTTGAATCGGAAGAAGCGGCAGACGCATCCAGCCCAGATCCAGGGAAATGCATCTTTAAAAAGCACACACCACATCACGATAATTCCCACCACCACGTCTTCATTACGCACGTACACACAGCACAGCAGGTGATCATGTCTCCACTATGCACCCTGCCCACTGCACAGCAGGTGAGAGCCAGTGACAACAGGCTGGCCCTTCCCACAGTCACATACTGTCTTAGGCCACTTGGGTATCCACTCAGCAACTACCTGCTATGTATGCTCAGACCTGCCATACGTTAACTGAGACCATCCTGCCACCTGGTTCCTGGATGGACTCCAGAGTCATCCACAGCATAAGCCCTAGGCAACTGCGCACTGCTGGCAGATGTGGGCAGTCACGTATCTGTCCTGGGGTATGGGCGCCCTCTACCACTGTGCGTGGCCCCTGACCTACTCCCAGCCCTGTGGTCTGCTTTACCTGACGACTGGCCCATCAGATTTTGAGCTTCTTCGGAGGAGTGTAAAGGCAGCTTTTCTCCTGGAGAGCAAAGGAGAGAGAGGTTTAATGTTTTGCCCTCAAGGAGATAAGCAAGGTCCCTTCAACTAGGGAAGCTCAAAATATGATTGGCGCATGCACGAACAACGTGCATGCATGGTGTTTTCTCACCAGCCGTGGCCACTGGGCGGCTCTGCCTCTGTGAGAGGGACACCTGGTGCAAATGCCCCGCTGACTGCTTCACTAGCCCTGGGCGGGACTAGCTCCTGTCTCTACCCTAGGAAGGGCTGCCCCAACCATGGCTGGGCCACTCCTGCTGTCAGTGCTCGCTCCAGGACAGAACATGCTCCAGGGCTGGCCGAAAGGAAGCCTTTGTGGGGAAGGCCAGGGATGGCCTGTGCACGCACAGACCCTCAAAGAGAGAGAACGAAAGGCCAAGGAAAAGTCAACTAGCCCACAATGGGAGGCACACTGACCCACCTGGCCTCAGCCACATGCGGCTTGCTGCATTAACAACTGCACGATTTCGCACTTACAACTCAAGGCCTGCGTTACTCACTGCACTGAACAGGCAGTTCAGAAAGGCAGAGCAAGTTCCCAGGTGAGAAGAGAACGAGGTCAGAAAAGGGCAGCTGGGTACGTACCGGGGAAAGCGGGGTTGGTCTGTCCGAGGGGAGGAAAGGGGGTTTGCTGCATGGCCAACTGGTGGAGCTTGGTCAACTGCTGGGGGTAGGAGGGACACGAGAGCTAAGAAGGTTATTGTCATCGAGTACAAGTCACACCAAGTTAAAAACGGCAGTAACAGAACTTTGCACAGAGGTTCAGAGGGGCCATGCGGACACATGGCAGACGCTGCAGCAGGACACAAGGACTTGGCCTGGATGGAACCAATGGACCTGGCTGTCAGCAGCCATGGGCTTGCAAACCAGCTACGCTTGCCTCTTACCAGGCTGGTGGGGAGGAGAGGTGGGCAGGGGTTCTGGAGGCTCTAAGAGACATGAAACAGGGCCAGCTGAGCTCCTAAGAGAATAGCAGATCCAAGCTAGTACCCATGGGGTCAGGGCAGTGGACCCTTAAAACTTGCCCTAGGTTCTGGCCCCATGCTAGGCCTAGTTCATCCAGTCCCACAGGCTTCACTTGAAGACATGGCAGCTTGAGGGGCAGGAAAATGAAGCCATATGCCTGCCCTGTAGCCACCTCCAGGGAGCTGCCACACTTAGGAAGGGTGACAGGGCCTGGGTGGGAGATGCAGAGGCAACTGAGGGTGAGACTCTTGTGCAGGCAGCCCTGCCAGCGCCCACTGCTGTCTTACACACCTTACCTTGGCTCCATCAGCCACAAAGCTTCTCAAAGTAAGGCTTTGACATGTAGTTCCTTTGTTCTTTTTTTAAATCTGAGCCTCATTTCTTAAACCAGTGTTAACAACATCAGAAAAGAAAGGTGAATGAGGTCAGACCTGTCTACCATTTGTGCAAAGGGGAAGGTGAGAGCTTTGGAACCATCTACCTCTTTGGGACGTCTGGGGCCTTAGGCCACAGTGTGGGCTTTCTCACGCCTGGCTTCCCAAGGATCCTGTGCAGATGAAGGTGTCCTGGGACAGGGGATATCCGTCAAGAGCACAGCCACAGGAAATAGCCCTTTTCTTTCTCAAATGGGCCCAAGGAGGCTTTACACCACTGACTGTGACTCCAGAGTTTGGCCTGGCTGCATGGCTAACAGTTGGAGTGATGTGCGGAGCAGCAGTAGAGACCACCATGACTGGCAGGTGGGGCGCTCTGCAAGTGCAGCTGTTGTCCCTAGTGAGAAGCGCTGGCTGCCGAGTCTGCCGCACAGAGGAAGTGGGCCCAAGACGCCATGCCACACCAGGACCCAACCTCCTGTCCACACGCCTTCCCAGCAGAGTTCCGCACTCAGCCTCCCAGGTGCACAGCACTCGTCCTCAGCGCTCAGAGGAATGTCCAGTGTGGGTAGGGCCGACCCTGGTTGGTCCCCTGTGAGCTCTGGGTGACACTTCTGAGACAGAGCTTTGACAGATGAGCCCAAGGCTGTAGTAGTGGCCGCACACAAGCCAACTTCTGTGGCCTGGTACTAGGACAGCTGTCCTTTCACATGCCCGGCCCCTCCCTCTCTGGCAGAAAGCTGGCGTGCCTTGTCAAGACACCTCCCCTCCCCTCCTCTAGGCCCTTGTTTCCTCACCTGGGTCTGCACAGGATAGGATATTCAGAGCAGCTCATGTTAGCAGACATGTGACTTGAAGTCAGATTGAGGTCTACAGTCCCATCAAGAAGTAGTATATGACAGGCTATAACAGAGACTGAAGGGCTAACAGGACTTTTACTTCCTGGAATGTCACACAGCTCAGCTGCCAGCCCCAGGCAGACAAAGCCTGGCTTCTGCATGGACCAGATTTGTGCTTACTCTAGGTCTTTGCATTAGTGGGCATGTTAAGCCACAGGGTAGATAAGCTTGGCAAAAGGCAGAAGGGCATGTTCAGGGGACTTTGATCAGGATACCACAGGGGGGGGGGGTGAGGGAGCTAGAGACCCTACATGCTCCACCATGGGGCACATCACACAAAGATACCTCAGAGGGTAGAGCCATGTTGAGCTCAGCAGTGGAGAGCCTTGCAGGTACTGGTGTGCTGACCTATGTGTGTGCCTACAGGCCTGGGGAGCTTAGCAGCTGCACTCTGCTCATGTCCACTGTCCGTTGCCAGAGGACAGGCTGTTCTCATCTACTGGAGTCCACTGTGCAGCCGTGCATTATTCAGGATGGCAGGAGAATGGGGTGTGGATCAAGGTATGTGAGTGAGGACACAGGAGCCATTCCGGTGAATCCAATGTGGACTGTGCGGAATCTTTAGTTCCATCATTTGTAAAATAGGAGTGTGTGAGTGACAGCAGCTTGTGCAGGGCTATTTACATGTCAACTGGGCCTAACCAACATTCCAGAGGTTTCCATGTCCCAGCTGAGTATACATCTAGGTGAGGCTCACTGACCAAGGTGGGCTTCAGAATCCATTAGTCAGTGGCATACAGGTAATCTGTGGAAATCACAAGGTGTTACCTCCTATCCAGACTTGGACCATCAGGATCTCAGCAGTTCTATAACTCCTATCTCATTTTTTTTGTTTTTATTTTATTTATTTTCAAACAGAGAGAGATAGAGAGAAAAGACAGAGAGAATGGGTGTGCCAGGGCCTCTAGCCACTGCAAAGGAACTCCAGATGCATGCACCACTTTGTGCATCTGGCTGTGCGTGAGTACTGGGGAATGGCGTTATGCTGCAGGAACCCATGACTCTTTCCACTGAATACTGCTTCAGAATGTGACATAAAACAACAGCTCATATGTTTGTAGCTCAGTGAATCACCATGAATCCTGGAGGCAGACTGCTCCATGGGCTCTAATACACACTTCACTGCTCCTTCAGGAAAATGCCTGTGGTGTCTTCTGACCCATTTCCTTCCTCCCTTCCTTTCCTTCCTTTTTTTTTTTTTTTTTTTTTTTTGAGGTAGGGTCTCACTCTTAGCCCAGGCTGACTTGGAGCTCTCTATGTATTCTTAGGGTGGCCACGATCTCACGGTGCAGCTCCCATCCATGCACCACTGTGCCCGGCTTCCTGACCAATGTTCTAACAGGGTCAGTTGCTGCCAATACCAGGACTGCCTGAGTACAGACAATGATTGGATTCCAGTCACTGTGCTGCTCCACATTCCTTGTTGTCTGGAGACAAGCAGAATTCTAAAGCTGAAATGTCATAAATATGCCCCTTTCTGGTCTGTCCTGTTTTCTTTGTAAAATCCTTCCTCGACTTGAGAACAGAAGGATGTTACCCTACTTTTTTCTCTGAACTTTTTCCTTTTGTGTGGCATTCTTGACACACGAGGATGGCTGTAAACTATTGTGAAGGGCCATGCTGTGCATGGGGGGTGGGTGAAGCACTGTGAAGTGCCGCCTGCAGATGGCCGCTTCTCTTTCTGAGTTTGCTGTGAGAGCTGGTCATGGTGCATCTCTTTATCAGAGTCCCTCTGGGTTTTCTGTCTGTTATTGAAACCTCATAGTAAATCCTTGTATCTTCTAGGAAAAATCTTCCTATTGTTGTCTTTGTGGATATCTTGATGATTCTAGACCTATATTCCTCCATATTAAATTTAAAGCATGTTAATGTCAATAGCCCCTTTGGGATCTGGATCGGGACAGTGTACCGTGCCTCAGTTTAAAGAGCCAGCACCCTCGCAATGCTCAGTGTTTCTGACCACAGGCATGCGGTATGTCCTCATGCAGTCCGCTCGTTTGTTCTTCTTTCACTTGTAGTAAGGGCAAGGCCTGGTTTTACAGCCTTTTTTTGTTACTAGTCTCAAACAAATTGCTTTGTGGATGGCGGACTGACTCCAAGGTTTGAAAGACATTGAGATCTGCTTTATCATCTGGCATGTGATGTTTCTTAAGCCTCTCCAGGAGCTCCATGGCCGCGCTGGACACGACACTGGATGTGCCGCTCTGCACACAGCTTCTTTGCCTCGCCATTTCATCCGGGCTGGCTACGTTGACACCGTCTCTTCTGGCTGACATGCTATCAGCATGCTGTCCCCATTCTTCCCACTGGGATGCTCGGGCTTCAGGTGCACCTCTTCAAAGAAAATCATGCCAGATCTCCAGTTGTGAAATAGGGCTATCTGTTCAGCTTTTATAAAAATGTGTTATCCACATATTTACATCAATTTCACCCATCTTATTTTATACTTTTAATTTTCCTGCTTTTCTAGAGGTTTTCTTTCTTATTTTCTCTCACTTCTTTTGGATTAACTCCCTTTCTTCATCCATTTTCTTCTCTGCACTGTTGGTAGTCACTTTAAAATTTTAGTGGGACATGGGCACTACCCTCTGGAATGGTACCACAGTACAAACCTGTTTTGTCTTCTGAGGCAGGACTCACTCTACCTCAAGGCTGACCTGGAATTCACTCTGTAGCTCCAGGCTGACCTCAAACTCATGACGATCATCCTATCTCTGCCTCCAAGTGCTAGGATTAAAGGTGTGTGCCACCACGCCTGGCAACAATGACCCACCTAATATTTTAATTCCCCTCACCCACATCCTAACCTTATGTGTGCCCCCCCCCCCACTCCCAGTTTTGGGGCTTGAGCCTGGCTAGGCAAGCACTTTGCCACTGAGCTGTATACCTAACCACACATTATTCTATTTAATTTTTAATATTTTAATTAATTTACAAGGAGAGAGAGACAGAAAGAGAATGAGCATGCCTGGGCCTTTTGCTGTTGCAGACTGGACACCAGATGCATGTATCACTTTGTGCATCTGGCTTTATGAGGCTGCTGGGGAACTGAGCTCAGGCCAGAAGGCTCTGCAAAAGTGCCCTCAACTGCTGAACCCTCTCTCCAGCCCCCACATTATTTTACCCACTAGTAGTTCTGTTACATTAATCCTATCAATTATGCAGCACTGATAGTGACTTTACAGACTGTGTTTGTTTTCCCCAATTCCTACCGCTTCCTCTGTTCAGGATTCCATCTTGGGATTCAGCCTTCTTTGAGATAGCTGTCCTTCTTCCTGACATGTATTCAACGGCTGATACTATGGGCCTGCCAGTCCTGCTTATCTATAAATGGCCACACTGAACTGCTTGGAAGAGCCTCTTGATACACTTTCAGGATGTCAATAATTTTCTGTTACTCTACCATACTCTACCATTGGCTGCCAGATGCTGGTGAAAAGTCAACTATAGTTCTTACTTTCCTTTGTCCCTTTGCAACATTTTTTACTGTTACTGATCGCATCTGGGCTTTGGCCTGGTCTTTAGGGTTGTGACATAGCTCTATTAGAACTGTTTGGGATAGTTAACTATGAGGGTTGGGTTATCTTACTAATTTGGAAGTTTCTCAAGGCCTATCTCTTGGTGGTCCTCCACATCTTAGTGTCTCCTGGGCTCCTCCAGGTCACACATGGTCCCCATCAGTCCCCTTTATCACTGCATCTCAGACTTTCCTGTGCAAAAAAGTTTTACACCAGGGGCTTACGAATATGCAGAATCTGCTCCTGAGAATCAGTGGGTAGAGGCTATGCCAGAGCCATGCCACTGAACAGCTTAGTAGAGGAGGGTCCTGCTCCACTTCTCTGAGCCCAGAGAGTGGGCAGAGGAAGGGAAGGCTGCTTCCTGTTTGGTGAGGCACACTGCAGGTGCCCCATCTCCTGACAGACAGAACCCCGGAAACCTGTCCAGCAGTCCTGTCCAGGAGCTGGTGAAGAAGAACGATGTACTGCCAGCTGAGGGCTTTCCTCTCTCACCACAGTCAGGAAGGGTGTCCTCACCCACTTCCCTGCAGGGTTCTGGAGGGAGGCACTAAAAAGTGGGGCTTGGGGGGAATGCTCCAGGCAGCTAGAGCTAGCCAGGCATGCTCTGCAGCACATGGGGGACTCCTCCTCCATCTATACTGGCTCGATGCCAGGATGAAGGGCACTTCCAGTGCACCACGAGGCTACACACCCTTCCAGTATTTTTCTACTATGGCAGCACATGCCTCTGTAATTTCCTCAAGAGGTACTAACTGAAAAACAAACCAATCAGGTCATGGTACCATTTTGGGGGGAATTTTCACATGCATGTGGGTACATGTGTGTGTGGAGGCAGAGGTCAATACTGGCTGTCTTACTCCGTAGCTCTCCACTTTATTTACTGAAGGAGGGTCTCTTGATTAAAACCAGGGCTCACTGACTTGGCCAACCTAGCCAGCCATCCTGCTTGCTTCAGGGGTTCCCTGTTTGCCTCCAAGGCAGCAGGACCGCAGGTGGCTGCTGCGCCTGCCCACCATTTACACGGGCACTGGGGCTGAGCCCCAGTCTGTGTGCTTCTGTGGCAAGTGCTTAGTTCCCCGAGCCGTCTCCTTGGCTTCATGGTGCCTACTTGACTCCAAGGGCTCTTAATGATCACTGCAGCCATTCTGGGTGCCACTTTGTCCCCTCACTTCCCTCCAGGCTTGACAGTGAGATTTGTCAGAGTGTCCATTCCCTCCATGTAAGACTCATGGCCTGAGGGTCCACCCTTAGCCTTGTGCAGGGTTCAGGTGGGAACACAAAGTAGGGTAAGAGCACTACACAAAAGGAAGAGCAGAAGCCGGGCATGGCGGCACACGCCTTTAATCCCAGCACTCGGGAGGCAGAGGAAGGAGGATCACCGTGAGTTTAAGACCACCCTGAGACTCCATAGTGAATTCCAGATCAGCCTGGACCACAGTGAGATGAGACTCTACCTTGAAAAACTAAAAAAAAAAAAAAAAAAAAAGGAAGAGCAGAGGCAAATTCTCTGTTAACACTATCATGGTGGTGTTTTCTTGTCTGCTTGCTCTGAGCATCCTGTTAAATGATGGGACTGCTAAGTAAGGAGTGACTTTGAAGCTGAAGAACAGATACTGATTCCTACATGCAAGGGGAGTTTAAGGTTCACTATGAACAGCTCTGACTTAGGACACTAAGCAACGTGCATCTACCCATAGAAACTACACTTGGAATTTTGATCTTTGTGCATGTGTAGGTTTGTCTGTATGCATACAAGTGTGTGTGCAGATGTGAGCACCCCATGCACGTGTGTATACAAAGACCGGAGGAGAACATCAGGAGCCCTTTCCTATCACTCCTTTGCCATATTTTTCTGAGACAGTTTCTCACTGAACTGGCTGACCAGTGAGGTCTAGTGGTTCTCTTATCTGTTCCCTCAGTACTGGGATCACAAGCATGAATGGCCATGCCTGTTTTTTTACGTGGGTGCTAGGATCAGACTCAGTGACTCATGCTCATGCAGCAAGTGGTCTTACTCACTAAGCCATCTCTTTGGCCCCAAATTTTTATCTTATTATGAGCTAACAATATGGGACACATACTCTAACCCTCACCAGCGGCAGTAAGTCATATTTCCCTAGAAGCCCCATGATCCCAAATGTAGGGAGTGGACACCAGGGTGCAGTGGTGCCCAGCTGGGATGGTCAGTGGGTCAAAGGTGTTAACTACATTTTCAATTTATGATGGGTTTATCAGGAAACAGCACTGTGCAAACATGAGAGCATGTGCGATTTCCTCCATAGAAAGTGATTTCGCCCTTCCTGCTGTAATTAGCCTGATGTTAGGAGCCAAGTAGTCCATGATGTCCACTTGCCTAGCCAGAATCTGCATGCTTCTGCATTGCTCTTGAGTCCCAGGGCTTGCCACTATTTCTGTTTTCATTTCTGAAACCACCCCTGACATGCTAATGGGATCAAAATACATCTAGACACACTCCAAGGCTGGGGAGTTGCCATTTCAGAGAACTGATACAAAGATATATAGATATCTTCTAAGACTGTTAAGTGGCCATTCCAGACAACTGGACTGGACCAAGATGGGCAAAGCCCTCATGGCCTTCCTGTCATTTAGTTCATGTCACACCTCTTCACAATGCCTGGGCCCTGAGAGTTCAGAAAATGCATCTAGAGGACTTGAGTAAATCAACACAAGAAGCATTCAGAACTGGAGGAAACAGCATGGTCAGCGAGTGGGTGATTCTACGCAAGGGCCAACCTGAAAACATCTCTTAAGATTGGTCACTGAAGCTGAAGAGATTGCTTAGTGGTTAAGGTGCTTGCCTGCAAAGCCTAAGGACCCAGGTTCAAGTTCCCAGCACCCATGTAAGGCACATGCACATGGTGGTGTATGTGTATGGAGTTCATCTGCAGTGGCTAGAGGCCCTGGTGCATCCACTCTATCTGCCTCTCTCTCTCAAATAAATAAATAATAATAATAAAAAGGTTGGGCATGGAAGCCAGGGGTGGTGGCACACACTTTTAATCCCAGAACTTGGGAGGCAAAGGTAGAAGGACTGCTATGAGTTCAAGGCCAGCCTGAAACTACATAGTTAATTCAAGGTCATCCTGGGCTAGAATGAAACCCTACTCTGAAAAACAAAAACAAACCAACCAAAAAAAAAAAAAAAAAAAAAAAAAAAGATTTGGCATGGAAAATGTACCATGTTCTTGTTCTATATCCAGAGTACCCAATCTAAGGGAAGAATCTCCTGACAGTCTGTCTTATCTATGGTCCCACATGCCCAGGCAAGGAATTATGGGACTAAATTATAACTGTACTCTAATTTACACCCCCCACACACAGGTATGTATGCGTGTGTCAATGTTAGTCACTGTGGTTGTGGTTTGAATCAGATGACCCCCATAAACTCATGTGTTTTGAATGTTTGGTCCCCAGTTGGTATCAATTTTGGAAGTACAACCTTGCTGGAGGTACTGAATTGCTGGGGTGGGCTTGGTGTGTCATATCCAGCACCACCTTGCCAGAGCTCAGCTCACTCTCTTGCTGCTATGTGCCACCTGGTGTAACAAGAAGCGAGGTCCAGTCTCTGCTCATGCCATGCTTTCTTCTGCCATCATGAAGCTTCCCCATGAGACTGTAAGCCAAAATAAACCCTTTCTCCCCACTAGCTGCTTTTGGTTGGGTGTTTTGTCCCAGCAACATGAAGATAACCACAACAGTGGTTGAGAAAAACTTCACATATTTTTTCAATTATATTAGGAAGCAATTCATATTTCCTATAACTAACTGTATTTACATTAACTAAAGCTTTCAGATAAAAATCGTTACAGGCCTTCCTTAGCCATGTCACTAGTCGTTTTATTTTTGTTTCATGTGGTTTACGAGATACTACCTACAGTCTTCAGTTTTGTATTTGAAAGACACTTTTACAAGTTCCAGTCTTTGTTCACAGATCACATGGTCCCACCATACAAAACAGGATGACTCTCACAGAAAGACTTTCATGATAACCAAGGCACTAGGCTTTCATGATAACCAAGGTACTAGTTCATTCCTGCTTCTCTAACGAAATACCTCAGATGAGTCATCTGTCACCAGCATCAATTACTGCTCATAGTTATGGAGGCTGGAAGTACTTGACCAAGGCATGGATAGGTTGTTTCTAGTAAGGGCCAGATTCTGTTTCCAACATGGAAACTTGAACATTGTGTCCTCACATGGTGGAAGAGGTAGAAGGGGGAAGGCAGCTCTCTGAAGTCTCTTTTGTAAGAACACTAATTCTACTCATGATGCAGAGCACCCTCAAGACCTAATTATCTCACAGAGGCCTCTCCTCTCACACCATCACCTTATACTAGGTTTCAACATATAACTGTCAGAGGTATGTGTATATCCAAATCATAGCACCAAGTACTTCAAGCCTTATCATCTCTAAAGTACAGCAGTCACTTGCACACGGCTTGAACTAATCTGAAATAATCTAATTTCCCATTAAGACATATTGAAATACAGGAGAAAGCAAAACATAACCCATCAATGCAGAAATCAATCACAACCTCCTTGCATACATGACTCACTGCAGTCTACAAGTCTCAGGTATGACACGGTTCTCCAATGCCAGTATATGCACTGCCAAAGAGGCAGTGAGAACTCCAGGTTCTTCAGCAATAGGAAACCCACAAGGCATTCAAGGCATTGCCCATCAGTTCCTGAACATCTGGCTCTATGTCTAGGATAAAGACAGATAAGCCTTAGCCTGGTTCACCAAAGGCCTTACTCCAGGAGTACCAAATGCTGTACTTTTGTATCCCAGAGCCTCACTAAGTTCCAGTAGTCTGGCTTTCATGTGTATGTCTGTATATGTCTATTTATACATATGTGGGACCGCCATGCCCAGCATCACAGGGAGACTGGCCCATATTGGAAGTTATGCTTGGGCCAAGCTGGCACCCTTCACTTAAGAGTTCTGTCACCTACCCACAGTGGCCAGCCCTGCCTAGCATGGGTGCTAGGCTCTGCTTCTACACACTTTTGACAGCTCAGTACAGCCCATATGGTGTGTTCTGGTAAGGGGGGATGTGGGAGGTGGGCACCTGGTGGGCCACAGCCTTCGCCTACCAAGTGGCCATGGGCAGATAGTCACTGTGATGACCTGAGGGTGACATGCTATTGGCTGAGTCATAGCAGCACTAGCCAGTGTCTAAGGCGAGGAGCCACCAAACATGGCTTTGTGTGTAGCACCATTCCTGGGCAGACCTTTCCTCATGTTTGTTTATTGGCTGCTCTGTGTGTTGCTTTATCAAAAGGAAAAAAAAAAAAAAAAAAAAAAAAACCAAACAGCCATGCATATTCCACTCAAAAAACTTCCCTGCAAGGACAGTGAGCCAAAACCTATTTCAGATACTTCAGTGTGAATTCATAAGCCTCTCTTGCCCTCCAGACACATTTATCCCTTTTGCATTCCACTCACAGCCAAGGTCTTCAGAAGACTGGTGGACATGGCTGGCTCCTTGCCAGTGCCCTGGTGTTTCCAGGCACCCAGCCACGCACAGACAATAGCGCTGTTCCAGAGGAAGCTACTGGGTCTAGCAAATGTCCCAACCAGGTTAAGAACAGAGGTATGTCTGGAAACATAGACCAGTGGTACAGCACTTGCCCAGCATGCCTAAGGCCCTCAGTTCAATTCCCAGAATTACCAAAAATAACAAAATAAAAAATACACAAGTCCCTGTAGTTGACAGTGAGGTCAGCTGTCTTTCTCATTCTCCTTCCTGCTCCCCTCTGCCTGCTCTATTTTCTCAGCATCTCCTGGCACACCTACAGTCATATCGAAAGCCCTCAGAAGGCCTGTCTGCTGCCACCTTCTAGCTCTTGGCCCCTACATGCTCAGAGCCAGTGCCATACACATTGCCGGTTCTCTTTTGTACCCAGGTCTTCATATGAGGACAGGCTAGGTGTAAATCAAGAGGCAGACTAGGATACTCCTCCCCACAGGCTCCTTTAGGAGGTCTTTACCCTCCAACACAGAAATCTCCCCAGACTGTAATGCCAAGAGATGCCCAAACAGAGCCTGATCATGGAGCAGGTGACAGGCTTGGCTGGAGTGATGCAGGTGGAGTCCAGGACTCTGGTGCCTCTATATGGCACCTCACTAAAACTGGTTCTCAGCCCTTGGGCCTTCTTTGCACATGTCAAATTTGTCAAATTTAGGCTCTGAAAGAAAGAGCTTAGATCCCCCCAGGGCATTTATATGCCCTTCCCAGGATATTTCAGAGAATCAGATCTGAAAATGTCACCTGATTCTTTAAGTACACATAAAATGCCTTGCCTGCCCTGCCAGCCTAGCATGTGGCACCCACACAGGAAGGTGGGGCAGAACCGTCTGTATTCACAGCTGAGGCTGGTGTATGGATGCAGCAGTTGAAACAAATTGACATCAGGCCAAGTCCTCAACATAAGCATAAATTAGTGCTAAGAGGTTAAAAAGTTATTCAAGGTCATATAGATACAACATAGATCAAGGACACTAAGAAAACTGATTAATATTATTGTGTAATATTAATATTAGTAGCAATGAACAGCAGCATGCAGGAAGGTGTACAATAAGAAGAGAAGGGCGGGAGGGAGACAGAGTGAAAACTCACATCTGGGTGGGGGATGGCGTACTGTCCCTGGATTGTGTAGGCCTGCAGAGAGAAAGAGAGAGAGAGACTGTCAGCTCAGGATGTGGCAGAACCTCAGCTTTCACCCACTGGCAACCTGCTCTCATGTATGATAGGAATCCTCTGAGGATAGCTCTCTCCTTGATGTGTATCTCCCCTGCCCTCATTCATTCTGGACAAAAGGTCTGACTCACAACCAGTCCACTGAACCCGGGGGAAGTGAGCTCTCTCTGCCTGGTGCCAGCTGGCAGCAGGAAATGACTTCTGACCCTGATCTCCCTAACTTTCCTAAAAATAAAAATCTACAGATGACCCCGCAGTAAGAGCGCCACTGGTTGTTAGTCATGCACCAGAGTAAATACTTTGGGGGAGACTTAGCTCCAACACATCCAAGTAAAACCAGAGATGAACAAAACCAGTTTTACAAAAGCCATATGAAGAAACTGGTCTGTGTAACTCACAGAACTGACCTAATTTGTTGTCTTTCTTATCAAATCTTAGGTGGTAGCATTCTCCACAAATGCAGGTATCTCTCTCCCATGGCCAGTTGGGATCCCCAAGGCTCATTTGGTTTTCATTATTTTCCTTGCTTCAAATTTTTAACTGGGCCAACCACAGCGAATGTCCACCCTGTAGGCTCCACCTGCCCATCCTCACTCTGAAACCCCAGGGGACAGAAGAGCCCCCAACAGGTCCCTTCAGCTGAGATGTCTTTTGGCTACCCAGACAACAAACAAACCACACAGTCAAGGGAGAACAGGGCCACAGACAGCTTTCTGGATTTAGGGAGGAATATATTGGCCTGGGTGGAGGAGTAGGAGTAAGGACATGGCTTTCAGCTGATGTGTCTAATATGGACAAGTGAAACCCAACTGTATGAACACCTATGACATCCCTGGGTGCCCAAGAGAGACACTGCAGGGGAGACCATGTATGTGTCACTTCTGTGGACTCCACACACTCCCACAGGTTTTGAATGGAAATTTTGATTTTTCATCATAAACAAAACAAACTCAAGAGTTCATGGCCAAATAAACACTTGATAGGGACCTGACCATCTCTCAACCTTGAAGCATGCTTTAGTCCTGGAAGGCCTAGACTGGGCTAACCTTGCTACTCTGCCAAAGGAAGACGAGAATCTTATCACACTCAGCAGTATCTAGGAGAAGAGATGGGCCCAGTGCCCCAGGAGGAGTAGGGTAAAGACCCAGCCTCTGATTTAAGAAAACTGCTGTCAAAGATGTTCTCCGAGGTGTCAACCAAGGGAGGGACACAGGCTTTTCGGACTCTTGGGGCCTGACATTTTCTCAGGTATATGTATCTGAGCCGAGCTACTTGGCCTGGGGAACTGCTTATTCTGGGCCAGCATTCTGATATCTTTTCACTCCTATGCAGCTGCTATCACTCCTCAGCCAGCAATACCTAGGAAGCTGTCAGTGCGGTCAGCTGCTGAAGACCTCGGGTGTCTTCACTTACCCCATCTATGGTGGCAGATACCCAGGCTGCCTCCTCTGAAGTCTACCCTGTCATGCATCCTACTCTTGGGATCTGAGTCTAGAAGGGATCTGCCTCAGGGTTAAGTCACATCTTCACTTCCTAATTTGTATTTGGCTTCTCTCCCAGGTTACCTTCAAGTGATATTCATTTAAGATTCTGTCCCCCATGCATAGCCAAGGCCTCCAACAGCCACACTAGGGCATGGTGACAGACCTCAAAAAGGTTAACATTTCTGACAGACTCAAGGACAAACACTTGGTACAGTGACTTTAACTACAGAGGATGGTGTACTAATTTTTACAGACAGGTGACCCTTGGCGTGGTCCCCGTGGCAGCTCTGCCCCTGGAATCAGGCTGTAACTCCACGCCATGTGGTCTTATAGACCCCACATCCCTTTGTACAGAGGCACCCTCTCTTTGACTAAGACCCCCATTCCACTATGTGATGCCATCATGGATTGGCTTAACCCCCGAGGTCTAGTCTATGTGGGTTACTGACCTGCAGCTAGCCGTGACCTGGGAAGAAGCAGTGGAGATAGGGTTCGGATGAGCTTAAGCTGCATGGTTGTGTGGCCGTCTCCTTGGAGTCAGTATGATGGAAGGGACTCCCCTGAGGCCCAGTGGTTGTGAGGCTAGCAAGACTCGCCCAGGTCTAACCTATTGAATAAGGGGGTGTCCTGCATGTTGGGCTTCATGAGGGCACATGGGCACAGGAGGACTGAGATAGTGGAGGAAAGGGCCACAGGTCTAACCCACTTATGTCACATTAGCTACTTAAAGCCTAAGAAGATTTCTTTACTTTGTGGATAAAGACAGAAGGAAAAGTTTTATCTTTTTTCCCCTTTTTGAACAATGAAAGTAAAACCCTGTGCCCACTGTGCCAGCTGAGTCACCGTGGGAGTCTCTGTCCCAACTCTCCCTTGAACAAAGACACACATCGCGGCTGACAGGACACAGAGCTCTTCTAGATCAACCCTGGCTGTCCATGTTCAAGTCATCTGTGTGGAGCGGCATGCAGGGCCCTGAGGTGGGCACGTGTTGAAGCGGGAGAGGGCCCCTCTGCCACCTGTCTTCTCCAGCAGGCCATTGCTGGTCACAGACACAAGCTCCTCTCTCTTTGACCTCCCAGTCCTTTCTCTAGGGAACTGAGAGCTTGTCAACTAACATTGATAAGGACAGTGTCTGTGAACGTGGGTGCTGTGTGTGTATGAGGATGACTGCTCTGACAGGAGGGAGCTGCAGTCGCAATGGCGCAGGGGCTGGCCTGAGGCCACTCACATGGGTGCTCCACTGAGAGCACATGCTCAGTTTGGATGCATTTCAGGGAAAATGGGGCCCTTGCTGCTTCGGACAGAAACCGCTCAGAACGCTTCTTTCCTCCGACTACCCAAGCAGTTCAGCAGTATCTACAGACGAGACTGACAGTGCTATGGCACACCCAGATGTGCGCGGGTCTGAGGGCCCTTCTACTTTGGTCAGGAGCACCACAAAGGACACACGTCCGAGGAATGCAGCTCTTAGCTCTACCTGTGCTTCCCCAGCACCCCCACCCACAGCCTGGTGTGGGCCAGGAGAGCTCTGTGTCCAGCGCAGGATGGGAGACGTGCACGTGAGAAGGCAAGAAAACCTGAGTGCACTAACGGGCAGCGGCGGGTGCTGCAGTAAAAGGCTGAGGTTGGCAGTGGAGGCCGCGAGCGGGTCGGCTCTTACCTGACCACCTGCAAAAATGACAGGGGTGGAGGCGGGCTTTGGGCGGTAGGGAATGGTGGCACCTTTCGGTGGGGACTAGGAAAAGGGACAGGAGAGGGAGAGAGACGTTAGAATAGCTTTCCCACTGGCCTTGGGCTGTCTTCCCCAGCCCACCCCTCTGCAGGAAAACCCTAGCCCCAGATACAGCCAGCAAGGGCTCCACAGGGAGGCCATTCAGGGACATCAGAAGGAGATGAGCAGGCCTTCACAGCACACCGAGGAAGGTGGCATTCTGCATTCCTTACTGCCCCTTTCTTTGAGGTGCATGGTCCTTCTTCCAAGCCTGAACTCTGCCACCTATTTTTAATTTGTGGACTCCAGGCAGGACACAGGCTCTGTAACAGTGAAGAGTGTCTATCTTTGAGGCTACCTTGGTGGGACACCTGTTTACTGCTGGAGGGGGTATGGATAGCTAGCAGCTGATCCAGGTGGGTGTCCATGGAGATGGTGGGCATGGCACTGGCTTCAAGATGAGCAGTCTGTATAGAAACAACAATGGACACAACCCACTGTGGGAGCTGAAGCACACGGTCCCAAGGACTTTGGCCTATGGCAATGGTCAGTAGTGATCATCACTGAAGCTTAGAAGCATCCAATTTCACTACTAAAAAAAAAAAACGCTTATAAAGGTTTGCTGTAATTTTCTTTTGTTACATGGCAAGAATATCGAACTTTCATGCTGAATGAATGCTGTTCTTAGGAACCGGCACCTCTGACCTTATCTCTCCACCTTGGTCAGAGGTGGTCAACCTCCCCTGGCCATGGAGGGGGGTTGGGGGTTTGTCCCCAGGAGGTGGAGACTCTGGCTGGGCTATACCAGGAGACACCACCAGCTAGAGACTATTATGCAGGAGAGGCTGGAGGCCTCAGCCATGTGGCAGGGGACAGGCAAGGGCAGTGGACCCAGTCCATTCAGAGCTCGCTGCCCCTCAAGAACCTTTGCAACATTCCTCACTCTGCAATTATTTTTTAAAGAATTAAACATGAGATTCAAACACAAAGTCAGTTACAAACAGTGGAGGACTCAGCAGTTGCCTAAGGGATCTTATTTCCACAGAAGATTCAGTTCAGGTGTGCAAGACCGATGTTTGCTGCTCTTGCAGCCATGGGAGATCTTGGGTGAGGTGAGATCACAGCAGAAGCTTCAGGAACTATGGGTGCTGCGAATTCTGTTTCATGTGGGGACCGACTGCATTTAAATGTTAGGTTCTTTCATCCACTCCAAGCAAGTCTGCTTCTGTCCAGCTGTGCCTTCTTGGCTGCTGTCTTAACCCTCCACTCCCATCTCTTTACACACTGCAGCTATTTTCCTGGGTCTGTCCTGGATCCTGAAGAGTATGCTAGAGTGGTTCTCTTAAGGGTCTACTGCCCTCCTCTTCAGCTCTTCAGTGCTGGCTGGCTTGGTGGGCACGCTGCTTTCCCTTTGCCACACCTACTTCCAAAGCCAAATCTCCCTGTGCCCTCTTACTGCCAGACAAGATGGTGGCCCTGGGCTGGCATTTACAAACAGTCCAAGGGCAGATACCGGCAGCTCCTCCCAAAGTGCCTCCTCACCACTCTTGGCTCTTGCTGGAGGCCTGGGAAGCCTGAGCCAGGGACCTGCCCACTCTTTTCTCTTCTTTTTCTTTTTTTGTTTTTGGTAGGGTCTTGTTCTAGACCAAGCTGACATGGAATTCACTATGTCGTCTCAGGCTGGCCTTCAACTCATAGTGATCCTCCTACCTCAGCCTCCCAAGTGCTGGGATTAAAGGCATGTGCCACCATGCCTAGCCAACCTGCCCACTCTTGCTGTCTGGTTCTAATATACCCCAAGTGACCACATGAATCCTTTGGACAAGCAAGGCACCTGAGTCTTGGAGACAATACCACACGCAGATAGAGCTCAGCCCCAAGCAAGGGTGGGCTGGTGAAATGTGCTGGTCCATGATGTTCTCACTGTACCTCCAACATGACCACACAGATCTGCTTCACACACTGGATGATAGCATCTGGCGTCCCCGAGATGGTTACTGCTCGCTCTGTGGAGTTGGGCAGCATGTCCCCTGCTACCTGGACCTGAGCACCTGTGGACTGCAGGGAAGGGACATTGAAGAGAAGAGCAGAGTGTGGGCAGCAACAGCATGCACAGGATGGGCAGTACCCCCAGCTCTCGAGGTGCACCCAGGGCAGTCTGCACCATGAGAACCCTTCGCTGGAAACAGGTCCTTAGCAGGCCATGGTTCCTTTATCTCCATCCCACCCCTCAAATGTCACTCTATTGTCACCTCTCCTTCATGTCTGCCTCTGAATGTCCCCTTAGGGAACTGTGTATCCTTTGACAGAGGCCCCGGACCACGGAAGGACACCTTGGGGAAATGGGACTACTCTTTCACATAAATAACTCAACATCCTTCCTAGGTTACAGAGGAGACAGGAAGAAAGTAAGATGGAGAGGCTGTCCTGGGCAAGAGAAGAACTTGGCCTGCCTTAAGAAGGAGGGATGCTAATGTCAAACCCACACCTGGTGCAGGCTCCATCAATGTCAATCTCAGGAGATAGGACCTGACGGCCCTTGTATGAGGAGGAACCCAAGGAGGCACCTTGCATGAGCAGGAACCCCAGCTTGAGTGTGGCCTTGAATCACAGAACTTGGGTGCCACAACCCACCTGTCCCAGGACTTTTCTCTGCCCCTTAGCATCCTTGTCCTTGCCTTTGCCCCAGGAGGGCTGCTTCTGCACAGGTCACTGTGTGGGCCTGTGAATGTGGCAGGGTTTCTCATATCCCAATTCCACAGTCTTTTTGAATTGCCTGTCCATGTGCACACCAGCTTGGGGTCATCAAGGTGTGCAGTAACACATACATGTACTTGTAGACTGAGTAGGGACATACAGCAGGAAGGCTGGGCCAAACAGCTGCTGGCCTGGCCTCCTGCAGTGGCATGAAAGGTCTTGGTACCTCCCTGATCTCCTTGATCTTGGAGCCACCTTTGCCGATCAGAGATCCACACTGGCTGGCAGGAACTACCAGCCGCAGCGTCACCGGAGGCTTGCTGGTGGCAGGGCTGTTGCTCATGGAGTTAATGATGTCCTAGGGAGAAGACAGGCATGTTGGACTCACAATGGTAAATGCAGCCGTGTGACGCAGGAGCACAGGGAAGGCATGTGTGTAGCATCTCTGCTTCATACCTGTGTGGCTACACACTGGGAAGAGTCCTCCACAGAAAGGGATACAGAAGAAAGTTGCGGCATTCACAGAGCCTTCAGAGCCAGGCCAGGCTTAGGGGAATGGGAACGACTATATGATGTGGACCAGAGGACAGAAGGGGTCGCATATATGCTGACCACACACAGGGGTTGAAAAGGCTAGGTGATCAGCAAACTGCAAGAGGGCTGGGAGCAGATTACAGGTTGAGATGATGCACAGTCAGGTCCAACTGCACCACGAAGGCCTGGTGGGGTGTGAGGACTTGGACGGACAGACATGATGACATAACTGGTAGAGGGAGGGAAGCGAGGCAGCTGGGGTCTGGGTACAATGAGCACCACCTGTTATCAGGGGGCCAGGGGTGGAAAAGGTCTTTCTATCCATTCAGGATGGGAGACAAGTCACTGACTTAGAAGGCAGGGACAACAGAGGTGTGTGTGTGACAGGATGGGCTCAGATCTGGCTAGCTATGTTTTAGGCTTGTGCCTCTGACACTCAGGAGACAGATGGGCTTCAAGTTCATGATGGAGACATGTGGAGGTGGGCAGTGTCTACTGCTTTCAGCACTGGACAGTTCGGGCTATGGAGAAGCAAGAACCCAGCCAAGGCCCAGTTCCTACCCATGTGTGAGGCACACACAGCCTTTCTTTATACCTGAGCAAGTGAAGAGGTTGCTGGCAGCCACTTGCACCTGTATGTATGTTACTGTTCCTAGTTATGATTCATGTACCAGTTTACTCCCTGCCAAACGTCTCTCTCTTCCTTGTGAGAACAATGTCAGATCATCCCCTAAGTAACATGTTCAAGAGGCACAAGATGACGTGTCCTCAGAAAATGGACCTGCCTAGGGTCACAGGAAAGCAGGTAGGAGATCCCAAGGTGACGTGTACATGGAAACCCTACAAAACCAGCATAGCTCCTGCACACCAGGTACTCTAATGACAGAAGAGGCAGTGCAAAAGCAGCAAGAGAAGCCAAGACTAACCCACGGATGCCAGGCTAGCCACACATGCCCCACAGGCTCAACATCGACTATCCTGGAAAGCCATACTAAGCCGCCACAAGAATGGCCAGCACTTGACAGGACTCCAGCTTCCCATGACTGTCCCTACTTCTAACTCAGGATCATCTGGAAATAGCCAAAAAAAATGTTAGTCCCTGTTGATCTTTAGGAAATCCTGCTTCAGTAAGACCGTGCTCCTGACCGGAGCCTTCCCTTGTTCACTATGGAGCCCTCTTTACAGTGTCTGCTGCACCAGTGAAGGCAATCAGCCCCTTGCTCTAATCCACTCTGCACAGCCTCAGCAGCTCTACCTGTTCCACTTGGGCATCTCTACATTGCCCCTTGTTCTGAACCCAGCCTCCACCTACGCATGGCCCCCGGAGGTCCTTGGGCCCACCATTCAGCTCCCTGTAAAAATCCATGCTCTGGGCACTGAATTCAACAGCTCATCCCCAGACTACAGCCTGGGTTTGATAACTGGTTCTATCTGTTTGCATTGTGGAGGACCAGGCCGTGCCATTTCATCCTGCTGGCGGTTCTGACGTGAGTGCTGCTGAGCATGTGGCTTGTCATGAGAGGAAGCCACAAGGCAGACGCTACACTGTTGTCTGTGCTTGCAGAGCAGATGTGGCCTTTCCTCTGCCCCAGCATCTCCCGAACAAGCTGTGCTGAGGAATCCCAGAGAAGCACACGGTCTTCCAAGGGGCTCACTGATCTGGACCCTGTCCCTGAGTACCACCTGCTGGGGCTAGGGTGGCTGAGCTGAGGCATAAGAGTGCCCCATCCCCCCTAATCTGTGGGCTCCCACAAACTGCTGCTGCAATGGAGGTGGGCTTTTCTAGTATGCACATTATGGGAGTGGCTGGATTTAGGAGGGAGGGAGTGATGGTCCCTCATCAGTTGACATGGACAGGGTAGAATGACTGGGAGCCAGAGGAAGCGGGAAGAGACTCCAAGCAGCTCCATGGTCTGCAGGTTCCTGGGTTGGCCAGGCCAGCACCTCAACTAGGTGAGACTGATGAAAATGGCCCAGGGCTCCTGCAGGCATACCTTACCTCCTCAAATTTGTATGCAATCATAGCAAAGGCCTTGAAGATAGCATCAGTAGGGCCTGTAATGGTCACGATTCTCTCTGGGCAGTTTCCTTCTGAGATGTTGATCCTGGCACCACTCTAGAGTGACAGTAGAAGAAATGTAGCTGGTGACAGATGAAAGCCTCTGAGTAGTGTGGGCCCGAGTTCTCCAGGCCAGAGGACACTACCGGATCCTACCTGCAAACTTCACCTGAGACAGTGGAATTCTCTCCAGCCATCTCCTTCAGAGCGTAATTTTAACTTGGAAGAGTCCTAGTGACCCGAGAGCCAATGCCCATGCATATGAACTCTGCATGTGCTGCATGTCATGCATGCCAAAGAGGACTGCCCTCCTCACTCTGCCATTCCTGACTCACGGGGCAGGACATGGCATGGACCTCCCCAGGCACAAGATCTACAGGCACTGTCCTGAGATACTCCTGAAATGAAAACCTGACCAGGATCAAAGCATCACTCAGGGCAAGCCACACTCACCTCTTCACGCATCTTCTTCACTGTTTCTCCTTTCTGGAATGAAGACATGGACAAGGAAATCTGTCATTGCTGGCTCCAGAAAGGGCACACGGGCCTGGAATGGTCCCGAGTGCTGGGAGCTGCTGCTGATGCTACGTGGATGCTGAGGAATGGCCAGAGCAGTGAAGGCGGTAGGTACTTCCTGCCTCCAGCCTGTCCCCATCCTTGCCTGGCCCCATCAGCAAACCAACCTCTCTGCTCACTGGACCAGACCATTCTAATACAATATGCAAGCAAGGGAAGGTAGCTGCAGTCACCCAGTGGCATAGCGGGCCAGCTGGGCAGGCTTAGATCTGGCTCTGGCTCATTCTCCTAATCCACTGAGGTGCCAGGATAGGCCTGCATGGTATGGGGTGCCCTGCAGAGGCTGCATTTGGTTTAAACACACCCATCTATCCATCATGGGCAGTGGCTCCCTGAGAGGTCCTTCCAAAGAAAGAAGGTGAGAAAGACTCAGGACAAGGAGCAGTTGGAGGCTCCCTGCTGCACAGGTGCGTAGAAGAAGCCATACGGGCACTGCAGAGAGAGGGAGGGCAGGGCTGGCCCACAGCCTTGCCGCCCTCATATGCAGCAGCCCTCCAGCTGGTCCCTTCCCCTATGGGGACATGCCTTCTATTTCAGCATGGGTGTATGAGGAGGAGCTACAACCTTCTTGGAGAGTGCTCAGATTACAGGGCCACTGAAGGAGGCAAGCACACACTATCTGAGGTCAGAAACCCAGAAGATACACTGGTGACCGAGATGGCAGGAGTGGGAGCTGTCTAAGTGATCAGTTGGGGCCTTGTCAGGAACGAGTTTCGTGGTCCTTCAGCAAGAAGTGTGTGGGGGACACTGACAGGGCAGCCTCCCCTGGGACCCTGACTTCCTTGAACACAGTGCTATGTGCCTGCTGTGCATCTGCTGGGGCCAGCAGCACAGGGTTGCTCTGTCCTTGCCACTCCCTTACAGACAGCTTGGGATAGGCAGAGTTCATTCAATAATTACCTTCCCAATGATGCTTCCAACTTCCTGTAGAAAAAAAAATTACAGAAAGATGATGTCATAGTATGCAAAAGGAAAAAACTCTAGGGACAGATGCTATAAAAACTAATCCTTCTTCTGACATGATGGGAGGATTATTTTTTCAGGTTTTTTTTTTTTTTTTTTTTTTTTCCGAGGTAGAATCTCATTCTAGTTCAGGCTGACTGGAATTCACTATGTAGTCTCAGGGTGGCCTCAAACTCACAGTGATCCTCCTGCTTCTGCTTTCCAAGTACTTGGATTAAAGGTGTGCACCACCACACCAGGCTTAATTCTTTCAGTTTTGAGGGTTTGCATATACTAGACAGATACTCTGCCACAGAGCCACATCCCACCCTCATGGGAAAATTTAAAATGTCAAGAGGATGCATCTGAGTTGGATCGTCCATCTCAGCTTGAACCACAAGCTGGTCAGAGATGGTGCTGAGTCTGACCAGCTGACCAATAGGATGACGACATAACCAGCTCTTTTCCAGATAAACAGGAGGAAATAGTTCCTCATACACTTAAGGCCTGAGAAAACCCACCACAAACAGATAAGACTCTGAGTTATTACCTAAGCATGCTGTAGTGCTATTAAAGCCCAGCACTCAAACACTGGCCTAGCCACCACAGTTCTACAAGTGCACCCCAATGCCTATGCAGTGCATGATTAGTCGGGCCAGTGGTTCCAGCACCTCTCAAGCCCATAGGATAGCTCCAGAAAGGGTTAACCATGGTGTGTCACGTAGGGCAGGGTCAGCCTGGCTTCTAGCCATGGGGAACATCATCTTCTAAAATCTGACCTGTTTTTCTCATAACAGCTAAGCCCTCAGCAACCTCAGAGCTGCTGCTGAGCCATGTGGAGGACATGGCATGAGACGAGGAAGTGGGCATGAAGGGCTATCTGTAGACAACCACAGCCACCCTCTCTATCACGAAAGGGTGTGTGTGTGCCTCCACCTGCCCAGCAGGACATGCTTTCAGGAATCTGCCAGCACTCCTCCTCTAGTGCCCAGCTCTGGGTAAGCCACCCCTGCAGGAGGTGTCCTGAGGAGCGGCAGAAAGCACAGCACGGGAACGTGCGTATGTGGACGCTGCAGGACCACACCCGCTTAGAGCAGACAGGCACTAGGGCATTCAGTGACAGGCCTGAGGCTAAGCAGTCTGGAGGGTTCCAGGAGAACCTCAGCTGGGCTGCACTTGCAGAGGCGCTGTAAGCTTGGGGCCGCCCGCAGTGAGGAGCAGCTACACGGAACGAAGCCCTGCCAGCAGCACTCCCACTCTGCACCCTACCTTTCCATGCATCAGCAGGCGAATGGTCAGGGTCACGTTCAGGCCACCTTCTGAGACTTTAGACTCCATTTTTCTCCCAAAATGCAGCTCGGGGTAGTGGCTTAAGGTGCTGAGGGTGCTGTGAGGAAGGATGGCTGGGGCCCAGATGGTGTCACCTGGAACAAGAAAGCACAGCTGTGCCCAGGGGTACATCTCTTAGGTCCTAGCACCATCTCTTGACCTGTAGGGACTCAGCTTCCTGAAGAGTGGGCACACGACTGCCACAACCACAGGTTTAGCTCACTGGGGTTGGGTCTTTAGTTTTACCTAAGTACATGACACTAAGAAGATCATTTAAGTCCTCTGGACTCGATTTTTCTGCCAGAGGAGTGTCTATCTCAGAAGTGAGACCGTACAAGGAGCTACCCAGGCACTTTCTGGAAAAAAACATCTATCTGCTTCCCTGAGTGTGCTTTTTGCCTACTTGCCCATCAGACTCCAGAGCACACCCCAGGGTACCACAACCTGCCGCCCCGTAGGGCATACTTTGTCCTCAGGCAGTCAGGAAGGCTCCAGCACTAGTGTCCCTTTCTGCCTGTGCCCACTCTTTGGGAAGCTTCCCTAATGTGGACTCAATCTCTGGCCAATGAACTGCTGCTTCCTTTGACAAAAAGCCCTTAGAAGATGCGCTCCTTACATGTTATCAGTCTGTTCTACTCACATGCTTTCTGTACACAGTCTCTAATGGTTAACCCATTGGGGAAAATTAAGGCCTCGATTTATTATTTGCAGGTAAAGATGGGTTATAGGCAGTAAGAAAGAAATGCTTGTGGGAGAAAATGACCTGAACTTTGAGCCACCTTTGGTGGCCTGAGACTAGGCCCCTCCTGATGAGTGGCCTCTTGTATAGTTTTCACGGGCCCTGGGCCAGTTCCTTCTGAGGGAGCATGTGGGGGTCAGGAAAGTGTGATCCCATCAGGGAAGGGTCGGATACTGCTGGTTAGCTTGGACATCTATCCCAGGGAGGACCAGGGGATGACAATGAATGCCAGGGATGCCAGGGGAACAGAGGAGAGGGAGTGGCTAACACAAAGGTTCTAGAAGCAAAGGACAGGAGATGTCTGTGTCCAGAAAATGCTCTGGGACTGCCAGGTGTGGGAGGATAGGTGAGGGGCCTGTGGGAACTCAGCTTGACAGGGTGCTGAGACAGAGCAGGCTTGGGCAGCTCTCTGCCCTGTGGAGAAGCACAGGCAGATATGTTCTGCTGACCAGTGCATTTTGTACATGCCCTGCAGAATGCTGGACCTCCGTGGGAGCCAGAAGGAAGGAGCGTTGGTTCAGGGACTGACTTGACACAAAGTAGCACATGCGTCTACGTCACAGAAGCCCGTGATCAGCCCAGCGAAGCCCTCCTCGTAGATTCCTGCTTCTAACGCTCATTTACCAGCACCACAAACTGGATCACACTGGGGCAAGTCTGGGGCTCTGCACCTCCTTTTTAATTAAAGACATCTCTTCCTACCAGGGGGACAGCCAGGGCCCTGCAGCCATCTGTTACATAAATGTTTCCAGCCTAGGAAGGAGAAAGTGGGTCAGTGCCTGCCCTGGGTACTTCCGGCTCCAGGCTGTCAGCAGTGATCAGTCACTTGGGCCAGTGCCTTTCTGAATCGGAGGATGTGGGACTAGCACAGAGCTCTGCAGACTGTGAGAATGAAAAGCTGGTCTGTGGACAGGTGAGACTGCCTGGGATTCAGGCTGGCTCTAGAGAAGCAACGCTGCTCCAGCCACAGCTCTGGAACCACAGACCTCTCAGAAAGGCCAGGCGAGTCGACCCCTGGCCAATGGAAAGGTCTGAGGCAGTTACGAGAACCCCAGGCTGCCCTGGGCCTTGCTCTCATCCTCCTCCTGCTGACCTGTCCACCCAGAGCTCCATAGCTACTAGACAATAAAGGGGCAAAGTGGTTGCCAAAAGCAACTCACTGGGAAACGGGCTCTGTTCTCCCATGCCACACTAGATCCAATACCCCTCTAGGGCTCCTTTTCTCCTGGAATCCTTCCTCTCCTGGGGCCTCCCCCTATTTTGGCTTTCTAGAAGCGTCCCTTGCTTCTGTTCTCATTGAGTTCTGGGGATGTAACATCAGAATTAGAGGAAAACCAAACATGGTAGCAATCCCATAATGGGCTTGGACAACACTTGGCCAGCTGTAGTTTCAATGTGTGACTACCAACTACAGATGTGCCAAGTACATTGCTTATAGCTGGACCATGGATTTCTCAGAGGCACAGCATGTGACACATGCAAGGGACAGAACTAGACTCTTCCCTGCCTTCCCGGGTCATCTATCATCTGCCTGTCTTAGCACTCTCCATCCAACTGCCTCTGCCCTCTGTGGTTCTGAACAACTCTCCCTACTAGTTTCCTCCTTCCTCAGTTAAGCTTAAGTCCACCCTTCTGACTACATGGCCACAGGTCCTGAGAGGGAACTCCTGCTGCCTCTCCATTCTCCTTCCCAGTCTCTACTGCAGGCCTCTGCACTGGCCATCCCTTATCCCAGAACCTGGACACACACCTCTTTCTGTCACTTCGTTGGGGCTCCCCTGACACTGACTGCTCCTAGAACTGGTTCCACGGGTCCACAAGACAGTCTTGAGATGCTTGCAGAAAGAAGCAAAGGCAAGCAGGGTAACAGTGCTGCCAAGAACAGCAAAAGCTTAAGAGAGAAAAGAGACTGGGGGAGGTTCTGAGGCAGCAGGCCTGAGGATACCCTCTGTGGGCTCTACTCAGACAACAGATGCTGTCAGCCTAGGAAGTATGTTAGCCCCAGCAGGAATGGCCTCAGCTGCAGAGATGTCTCATTTCAGTCCCTGAGGTATGCTGGGCCTGCCAGGCCGCCTGTGCCTGGTTCCTTGACCCCAGGACACCCTTGACTCAGGGCCCACTTCCAGGGGAGCAATAGCAGCCTTTATGAAGGGTGATCTGGCAAAATATACCAGTAGATAAAATATCTCTAACATTCAAATAATAAATTATATTTGCATTAATCTTTTTCTAATTTTTTTTTTAAAGCACAGAGAAAGCTAGGTAGGCATGGTGGCATATGCCTATAATCCTAGAGAATCAGGAGTTCAAGGTCAGCATGGGCAACAAACCAACCAACTACCACAAAGATTCAGAAAAATTTATACATGGAGTGATAATGCTACCTCTGTGTGGGATACAACCCAGGTATTTGCATGGCTGGACAGGGCCATCAGTGAGAATCCTCATGCCACGGAGGCCCTGCCAGTATCTGACTTGGCCAGATTTCTCCCCTTACCTCTGGACAGTGGGTGCTACCATGATCCTACTTTATAGATGTAAAGATCAAGGCATGCAGGAAGATTCCTCCTGACTTATCACACTGACAGCAGCATGGCAAGACTGTGCTGGAGGGAGAGAAGGCAGCTCACTGGGGAGCAAGGGCCACAAGCGGCATGAGTACCGTCCTTGGGCCTCCTGAGCCTCTCAGACCCGAAAGCAGGGACGCATCAGGCTGGAGCTGCTGACAGGTGAGGGTGATCTACAGTCCCCACAGGGACTTGATCCCGTTAGGAAGGGCAGCAAGCATGACCGAGCCCTACAGCAGTACCTTCTCTTCCAGCATCAAATCCTCCCCTCTGCAGGCCTGAGATGGGGCTCCTGCCCTCACCAGGCTGTACAGAGGCACTCAAATTCCAGGGGCAACAATCCTGATTTGTAGTGCCAGTGCAGGCTGTGGGGAGCATTCAAGAGCACTGCTGCTGCCCTGCAGAGCCAGGGAGGGATCATTGGGATAGTGGGAGTCAGAACTCTAGTGCTGGCTTAGCTGTAAGGTATATCCACACCCCTAGGTGCTAAAGAGCCCCAAGGGGAGCCTAGACTTCTATCCCTCTGCTCTGTGACAGAGCCTGGTCAAAAGAAGCCAGATGGGGAACTGAACCCACGCTGTGAACATTTTGCAAGCAAGTGCCTTAACTTAGGAGCCATCTCTCCAGCCCAGAAGCAGCTAGATGGAATGAAAGGCTTCAACAAGGTCCAGAGTCTTATACCATAATGCCCATATTGTCTAAGTTTTAACAGAAAATCACCTGCCATGTGACCCCTAGTAGCTGTCCATAGGGAATTCACCGTTACTAAGAGCATAGCAGGGAAGAAGTGATTTCTTCAGTAAACAAGAGCTCAGCAAACTGCGTTTCCACATGCAGGCTGAAAATTGACTCACTTCACACCACATGAAGATATCAACTAAAAATTGGCTAAAGACTACATCTACAACCTTCAACTAGAAAACTATTAGGAGAAAAATTCGTGGTATTGGCTTGGGAAATAATTTTTTTTTTTCTGATGACTCCAAAAATATAGGAAATGAAAGCAAAAACAAATAATAGGCTTATATCAAACCAAAGCTTCTGCTCAGCAAAGGAAACAATCAACAGAACAGGAAAACACATCTGTAAACCAGATCTCTGATAAGGGCTTGATATCTATAATCCATGAAATCAATTTAACTGCAACAAACAACTTGAGTTAAAAATGGGCAACAGAACTGGAAAGATGGCTCAGAAGTTAAAGGTGCTTCTTTGCAAAGCCTGACAGCCCAGGCTTGATTCCCTAGTACCCATGTAAAGTCACATGCACAAAGTAGGGCATGTATCTGGAGCGTGCTTGCAGTGGCAGAAGGCCCTGGAGTACCCATTTTCACTCTCTCTGCCTGAATCTTTCTCACTCTCAAATAAATAAATAATAAAAAGGAGACATAAAGGGAAGAGAAAGGAAGGGAGGAGGGTACTTAATAGGTTGATATGTATATATGTAAGTACAATGATTGTGATGGGGAGGTAATAGGATGGAGAATGGAATTTCAAAGGGGAAAGTGTCGGGGGGAGGGAGGGAATTACCATGGGATATTTTTTTTTATAATCATGGAAAATGTTAATAAAAATTAAAAAATAAATAAAATAATTTTTTAAAATGAAAAAGAGGCAATGGACTTCAATAGACATTTCTCAAAGAAGGTATACAAATAGTCAACAGGTATATGCAAAAAACAGGTATATGCACTGATCATTAGTGAAATACTACCTCATGCTTGTGAGAATGGAAAGCATCAAAAGACTAAATTAGACAATGTTACCAAGGATGTGACACAGAGAAAATCTTAAACACTACTGGCGGGGATGCAATTAGCAAAGCCTTTATGGAAAATAGTAAACACCCTATGAACCAGCAATCCCACTCCTGAGGGCATATCTAAAGGAAGTGCAATCAGTATGTCCAAGAACACCTGCCCCTCTGTGTTAACTGCAGCACCATTCACAAGAGTCAAAGATGTGAGATCAACTGAAGTGTCCACCAGCTTGTGAGGGATAAGGAAAATGTGGCACTATACACATATACACTTCCATAAAGAAGGGAAGCCTGTCACCTTCACCACAACATGTATGATTCTGGATAACATTATTTAAGTGAATAATCCAGAAAGTCAAATACTGTACAATCTCAATTATATGTGGAATCTAAAAAGGTCAAACTCACAGAAGCAGAGAGTGGGCGTGCAGATACCAGACCCTAAGGTGGGTTAGGAGAAGTTGAATAAAGGGCCCAAAGTTTCAGTTAGACAAGAAAAATGCTTGCAAAGATGTATTGTTAACAAAATAGTTAAAATGTTCTTAAAATTGTTCTGAGAGATTAGTCAATGTTCTCACCACAAAAAGTATGCTATGTCGGGGCTACAGAGATGGCTTAGCAGTTAAGCACTTGCTTGTGAAGCCTAAGAACCCAAGTTCAAGGCTGATTCCTCAGAACCCATGTAAGCCAGATGCACAAAGGGGGCGCATGCATCTGGAGTTCGTTTGCAGTGGCTGGAGGCCCTGGCACACCCAACTTTCTCTCTCTGTCTCTCTGCCTCTTTCTCTCTCAGTCTGTCTGTTGCTCTCAAATAAATAAATAAAAGTAAGCAACAAAAAAATATGTTATATCAAGTTATGGATATACTAACCAACTTGACTGAATCTGTTGGCACATATAACATTAACAAATAGAATTTAGCAGCATATACAAATAATTATGTGTGACAACCAATCTTCCAATAATGTAGCTGGCCCAAGTCTTGGAAACCAACAGCACAATCTACTCTATTAACAGAAGCAAGAACGTAAGCTGCAGTCACACCCATGTGGGCAGGAACCACACTTCAATACCCACTTAAGATTTAGAAAACGAAAAAAGTCATAGGAAGCAGAAATATAGAAGCTTCTTCAATTTGTAACAGAACCTACAAACAAGGTGAACCTTGACCTTGTTATGTCCTGTCCCAGGCCCTGCGTCACTGTGCTGGGGATCACAAGAAGGGCCTAGCTCTCGCTCGAGCTGCTCTTGCTCTGGACTACGTAGTGCGGTGTGTCGTGGGGCATGGGCTGCTTGACACTCAGTAAGCTCACAGCACCCGAGCCGAGGGAAGACCACATTACCCTCTGTTGCAGTCAGCTTCATGAGGCTGGACAAACATCTGACCAGAAGCAGTTTATAGGAGGAAAGGGTTTATTTCATGCTTACAAATTCCAGGGGAATATCACGGATGGCTGAAGAAGCTGGCTCACTTTCATAGACCCAAGCAGAGAGACACCACCAACAGCCAGCACTATGGAACAGCCCGAGCGCAATATGTTATGGTGGGACTTTAGATCCACCCCAAACACACCCTAGGGCTGTACTCCAAGAGCCCCTGCCCTCCACCCAGTGACATACCTCTTCCCCTGTAGGGCTCTGCCCAGTGGAGACTCAAGATTTAAGCCTGAGTCAATGGGGCCACACATATAAACCACTATAGTCTGCTCTGAGGCCGCACAGACTCCTGAGTATCTCACACTGTAAACTGCATTCAGTCCAATTTCAGAGGTCCCCATAGTCTTTACCAACTTAAACATTGTTCCAAAGTCCCAAGTCTCTTCTGAGATTTAAGGCTGTCCCTTAACTGTGAGCCCTGTAAAATCAACACAAGTTATATATTTCCAACACGTAACAGCACACAGCAAACATTTCCATGGAAAAAAGGCATGAGAGAGACTGGACTAAAATGTCATGTAAACATCAAACATCTGCAGTTCATGTCCGACATCCATAACCAATGAAATCTCCAGATTTCCAATTCCATCCCTCCAGGTGGGCTGAGTAGGCCTGAAAGCTTTCATTCCAAGCCAATAGCACCTCATGGTATGTAGCCCTTGCACAGTCCTACTATATCCCAAACCACTTTGGGGTGCCTTTCTAATGTCAGGCAACAGTCTGTTGTACCAGAGGCCTCACCTGTGGCTGCTCCCTATACCCCTGACTTAGCTTTCTAGCTCTTTTGGGAATCAGGCTGAGTTCTTTCACCCATGCCTCAGAAACTTCTACAGGAGGGCACTCCCATCACCCCCATCTCACTTGAGCCTCAACCCAGGCCCTACTATAATCAGCAAGGCTCCCACACCTACAGCATGGTAATGGTCACATGTTCTGTTATATCTGTAACAAAACACCTAAGCTGGTACTTTGTAAAGAGGCTTACTTGGCTCACAATTCAAATGGTGGAAACTCTAAACAGCACAGAGCTGGCACCCTGGTGAAGCCTTCAGCTGCCTCACAATACTGCAGAGTAACAGGAAATGGCTGCATGGAAAGGGGCCAAGAGCATGGCGTCCCTCCTTCATTCCTGCTCAGACAGGACCTCACTCTGCAGGACCTGTACCTATCCCTTCCGAGGGCAGTGCCCTGTGACCTCAGTGCTTTACAATAAGCCCTACCTCTTACAGGTCCCATCACCACAGCACTACCCTACTGCTTCCAGGACACGAGCTTTAGGGAGAATCATTTAAAGCACGTCCAGATGATAGCAGTCTCCTCCACTGACCACTGAATCTCATTTTCTGGCTCAAAAGGGCTCAGTATATATTTAAGTAATAAATAAATACATGCAATTGAGTACTGGGCCCAACTCAATTTCCCTTGGTTCACAGAACACTCTGAACTCACAACACAGTGATTTCTGCGCTTGATCCTCATGCACACACGAGGTGAGTCCTGTATGCCCAAAGGTCCTGCATCCCTGGATTCAATCAGCTGCACTCTGACACTCCCATCTGCTGTCTCTACCAGTACTTGAACTTGCTACATGCCTAGCACTAAGCTGAGTCCAGATCCTGCTGTGTCCTGCATCTCCCACCCTGTCTCTTCAATGTACAGTTGAGTATCGTTTACCCCATGCTGGTTGTACCTATCTTCAACACATCCAGGCTTTTATTATCATCATTCAAAAACAATACAGGGGCTGGACAGTGCTTAGGGCATTTCCCTGCAAAGCCTGATGACATGGTTTGATTCCAAGGTACCCACGTAAAGCTGGATGCACAAAGTGGTACATGCATCTGGAGTTTGTGTCAGTGCCTACAGGCCCTGGTGTACCTATATCCTCTTTCTCTCTACTTACAAATAATAAAAAAAATTAAAAAGAACAATATGCTAACAGCACAACAACTGTTTACACAGCATTTCCATTGTATCATGACTTAAATATACAAAGGGATATGAATAATGTAATACTGTTACCCTTTACAGAAGTGACTTGAGCACTGTGGACTTTAGTTTCTGAGGTCTTAAGCCAGTCCCTGCAGCTACATCTTTATGTCCCTTAGGACACATACCTGTTTATGCCTTTATTTATTCACTGAGGATCTGCTGAAATGGAGGTGACAATGAAGGAGGTACAGACCTGGAACACGAGGGTCTTCATGGAAGACAGTCACAGCCATAGGCAGGAGAAAGCATGTGGGGACCAGGACCATGGTACTTCAAGCCCACGACCACCTAAGGCCCAGGCATGTTTTGGCAGAACATCTAGGGATCTGACCCCATGCTTCCAGGCGACTATACTCTTAAGGCTCACTCTGAAGCATGAATCCATCCATTTGCAAAGAGCATACTGATGAAGGGTCTTGTCCAGGCCAGTAAGAAGGATGAGGAAAACTCCCATGAAAAAGAATACAACCAAAAGCCAGCAGGAAACACCTGCTGCAATCTCTCCACTCCTGGAGTTAACAACTCTTAAAAAATATTTTATGTATTTATTTGCAATAGAAAAGCAGAGAGAGAGAGAGAGAGAGAGGGAGGGAGGGAGGGAGAAAATGAATATGAATGAGAATATGAATGAGCAAATAGGAGTGCCAGGGCCTCCAGCCATTGCAAATAAACTCCACACATATGTGCTGCTTTGTGCATCTGGCATACGTGGGTCCTGGGAAATCGAACCATGGTCCTTTGCCTTTGCAGGCAAGTGCCTTAACTAACAGCTAAGCCATTTCTCCAGAGAATTTAACAACTAACTCTTTATTTTGAGTCTCTCCACTCTGAATGGCTTGGCTCTGCCCTTGATTTCATTAGTTCTGGCCTCCACTTATCATCTCTTTCCTTCTGCTTTTGCTTGCTCTAGTTTTCTTTTTCTTTCTTCTATGTTTCCTCAAACTGAAATGGAGAAGACTTTCCTTCTAATGCAACAGTTCTTATTGTTGGTTTCTCTAGGGGCCTGATTTGCTGTATCCACATTTTTGTTGTTGTTGTTGTTTGTTTTTGTTTTTGAGGTAGAGTGTCATTCTAGTCTAGGCTGACCTGGAATTCACTATGTAGTCTCAGGTTGGCCTTGAATTCAGTGATCTTCCTACATCTGCCTCCTGAGTGCTAGGATTAAAAAGGTGTGCGCCACCATGCCTGGTTGCAAATTTTAACGGATTGTTTCTTCACCTATTATTTTTTCTGACAAATATCTCTTATAATTTGAGGCTTCCTTGACCAGTGGGTACATTATTTACAGGTATGTGCTTTGATTTTCAAGTGTTTGGAATCTGGCTATTTTTTCTTTTTCTCCCCTTTCCTTCTTACCCCTCCTTTCCCTTTCCCTCTTTTTTTTTTTTTTTTCTTTTTCTTTTTGGCTTATTCTAGCCCAGGCAGGCTGACCTGGAATTCACTCTGTAGTCTCAAGCTAGCCTCAAACTCATAGCGATCCTCCTACTTCTTCCTCCTGAGCACTGGGATTAAAGGCATGCACCACCATGCCCAGCCTGGTTATCTTTAGTTACTGACTTATATTTTAATTCCACTCAGGCCAGAAAGTCTACTTTGTATGATTTCAATTATTTAAATTTGTGAGGCGTTAAGAACATACCATATTATACAGAATGCAGTTCTGTGCGCACAGCACACAGTGATCACTGGGTTGCCTATGCTGTACTCTAGTGAGGCTCTATTCAGTATCTCCCATCTGTTTTCTTTCTGTTAGCCTGGGTCACTGGCATTGATCTGTCTTAATGTTATGACTGGCCCTTGTCACCTCTATTATATTACTGAGTCCACACAATTTACTTTGGCTACTAGGTACTTCAGCTCTAAAATCTCTAGTTTGTTTTTTTCATGCCTTGTATTCCCTGTAGGACTGGTGGGTTCTGTCATGGGGCCATCCCACCCCATCATCTACCAACCATTTCTTCCATCAGAGGCTGACATTCTTGGTTCTTTATGCCGAGTGTGGACACTGGACTGCCCTTGGATACTTTGAGCATTGTCCATGACTACAAATGCCGCTGAAATCTCATGCAGAATGTCTCCAGCACAAGTCCTACCTAGGTGTCCACATGCACCAGCAGGCTGTGGCTCTAATGTCAGTGCAACTTTGGGAGCACTTGCAGTGCTGCTCTACTGTGCCCCACGGGCCGCCCAGCTCAAAATGAGCTGTAGGATCACTACCCTGAAGTCCTCTCGTCAAAGGCTTTACTGTGCAGCACAGACTTGCGGCTGTGCCTGGAAGCCACACGCGGTATTAGCAGTCGCATCCTCAAGCCCCTCCTCTGTGAGATCCCAGCACTTCTGGTTCTCAGGGGCTCCTTTACTTGTCCTGCTAGATAGGAAGATGCCCCTCCATGTGTGCTTAGGCCTGACTACCCTTGCCTCCAATGCCCCATGGGGGCCCTGGGTCTGAAGGGAGAATAGAAAATATGGAAAGTAAAGCCAACAGTGAGGCTTTGCCATGACACAATATAGGGGCTCTCCTTGCTCTCAGAAGTACAGTGCTGCAAATTACTCTTGGAGCTGCTTCTTGTCACTCAGTGTACACCTCTGGGTGGGGGCTGACTGCACTGGGGCTAGGACTCATGACCGAGCTCTGGTTCCCTCCCACCTGTTTGGGGTCCCTGATGCCTCAGTTCTTCATAGCTGCTCCGCACAATCTACACAGATGGCGTAATTGGTCAATGGGAGACACAAGGTGAAAAGCACTATATGTTGAGCAGAGTAAAATCCTTCTTAATTTTGATTTAAGCAGAAAAAATTGTTTAAAGCCAGCAACACTATAGTTAAATTGTCTGATTATTCACTTTTTAAGAATATTAAAATTGCCGGGCATGGTGGCACACATTTTTAATCCCAACACTTGGGAGGCAGAGGTAAGTAGGAGGGTCGCCATGAGTTCAAGGCCACCATGAGACTACATAGTGAATTCCAGGTCAGCCTGAGCTAGAGTGACTGCCTACCTCAAAAAACCAAAACCAAAAAAAAAAAAAAAAAAAAAAGCATATTAAAATTAGCAGATGCTAGTGAAGCAAATGCTGCTGTGGTATGAACTGCTGTGCAACTGTTCCAGCTCAGTGCATGTCCACCTGTACCGCAAGGGGAGAAAGGATCATGTCTGAACTGAGTCATTCAGGCTGACTGAAGACCAGATTCCTGGCCGCTGAAATTCCATGCTGATAAAAAACGAAAGCCAGTTACATGTGGTTTAGACTAGAGGGAAAGGGCCTCCTATCTGAGGTGTCCTGATGCAAAGCTTTTTCTGGAAAGAGGAGATAGGCTTCAGGGATAATGCAAAAACAGTTCACAAGTATCATGGACTTCAGAGCAGCAGGCTTTGCCACCGCGTGTGAGGCACAGAGTACCTCCAACAATGCGTCTATCTGGCTACACAGCTGTGGAGAGGTCCGTCAAGGCTGGCAGCTCAGGCCTGCCCCTATTAGCTGTGCTCCATCTAGGGCTGCACCTAAGGCCTCAGCTGCCTGCAAGCGACACGGGGTAGGGAGGAGGCAAGCACAGCCTTGATTTATCGTGTTTAACAGCTCAGTGCCCGCATCAGGCTGTATGAGGCCGTGGCAGCAGAAGCCGACAGAGCTGATTAGCTGCTTCATTCTCCTTGAGAGACTCACAAAGCATCTGTGTCCTTGAGGCCATCCAGGCTAGGGCAGATTTCCGCAATTCAATGCTCTTGCCAGCCACAGTTAACATTAGGAAGATGTTCAGGGCTTATACAAGCCTGACTTCAGTGAGCATTCTAAACAGGCTGCTCCCTTGTCACTCAAGTGTCAAGATACAAAGTGACAAGGCTGGGACTGCTGCCCTCGCCCTTGCACCCCTCCTGCTCTGTAGGCCACACGCAGGGCCTCATCTAGAAACTGTAGAACTGTTCTCTTTCGATGCGTTGGGGATTCACCCAGTGGCACTGACAGTGTTTTTTTTTTTTTTTTTTGGTTTTTCAAGGTAGGGTCTCACTCTGGTCCAGGCTGACCTGGAATTAACTCTGTCATCTCAGGGTGGCCTTGAACTCATGGCAATCCTCCTACCTCTGCCTCCCAAGTGCTGGGATTAAAGGCGTGTGCCACCACACCCAGCTTGGCACTGACAGTTTTAAGTCTTAGTTTGGAAAAAATGCCCAGTGGTCTAACATACAACCCATGTTAGTATGCACTTCTCATGAATGCCCCAATTTTGAAAATACCTACTTTAAAATTTTTAGGATCTCCCATGTGAAGGGAGACAGACAAAGCAAACTCTCTAAAGCTCAACTGAGTTCTGGTACTAACACCATAGGAACAGTTGTGTGTCCCCCACTCAGGTCATGGCACATCCCTTCCTGCCACCTGTACACTGTCCCCATGTAGCACAAAGAGAAAGGCCTTCCATTGGCCCACGACAAAGGGAATCTGGAAGATCCCAAGTATCTCAGTTTTTTGGCCATTCTTACCAGTCACTAGGCAGGCAGGGAGGGTGGGCACAGCCATCACCCCAAGTGGATCACAGTTTGGCAGGGAAACCAGACTGTCCCAGTGGACAAGGTACCTCATTCAAGGCCAACATCAGCTCCTCCCCTGCCCATCCCCCACAGTGTATGTCTTCTATGCTCTATGAAAAAGAAGTAAGAGAAGTTCCTTTGGCTGTAGGCTCCCTCAGAGCGAAGAAGAGGCTGGAACAAATCAGCCCTACTGTGGTGCTTTGATTCAGGTGTCCCTGATAAAACTTAGGTGTTCTGAATGCTAGGTTTCCAGCTGATGGAGATTTGGGAATTAACACCTCCAGGAGGCAGTGTTATTGTTGGGGGTGGGCTTATGGGTGTTATAGGCAATTTCCCCTTGCCAGTGTTTGGCACACTCTCCTGCTGCTATTGTCCATCCACCTTATGTTGGTCAGGGGGTGATGTCCACCCTCTGCTCATGCCATCGTTTCCCTGCCATGGTGGAGCTTCCCCTCAAACCTGTAAGCCAAAATAAACCTCTTCCCCCCCACCCCCAAGCTTCTCTTGGTGTGGTGATTTCTACCAGCAATGCAAACCTGACTGCAACACCTTCCCAGGGTCAGTCCTAGCAGAGCATCCAGGACATTTACTGCTTTCAGCTCATCCTGGACAGGGGAGAACCCACCCTGCCACTACTGAAGGTGTCTTGAGATCATGGAAATGGGGGTGGGAGTGGGCTAAGAGCTGCTGGAGAGCAGCAGTACAGGCCAGGGAGTCCTCTGCTGTGTCTCATACAGTGGGTGCTGAGGTGCTGCCACCTGGACCAACAGCTGATTACCCTAGAGGGTCCTGCCATGAGCCAGGGTCTGCAGAGCCCTCCCAGACCCTAGAGCCATTTGGGGCCACGTGTCCTGAGACATCTCCAAGTCAATTTGGGGACTGACTGGTCTGGCTAGGGGACTAACTGGTTTTCAGTTGGTGATTTGCTTAGGATGGACTCTTGGGAGCAGGCCACCTTTGCTTTGGGTGGTCCAAGCGCTCCCTGAGTGTACCTACAGGTTTCCTATAACCTCTGGCTTGGGGACCATGTGCTCCATGGGGAATTTACTCTGTGCAGAGGTATGGGCCTCTGAGGGCTCCTCCATGTATGCAATGGATGCTCCTTCCACTGCGGAGAGTGAGAAACCGGGAAGGAGGAGCAGCAGTACGGAGGACTCAGTGGCTATCAAGCTCAAACTGACCTAAGGATAAGCACAAAACCCTTCAGCAGGGTTTCTAGACAACATGCTTCTATACAAGCTGGTATTAGAAAATAAAATGTGAACTCTGATACCACTTACAGCCATCAAAATAATTCCACGGGCTGGGTAAAATGATTGTTGTGCAAGTACAAATACGAGTTCAGATCCCTAACAGCCGCATGAAAGCTGGACACCGCAGCTTCTAGACTCCATATGCACACCGCGGCACAAGTGTGCACAATCTCACACATGAACACACACCGCATACGGTTCAGTCAGGATAAGCATGAACAGTGGTGTGTAAAGCTTCTATGTGCAACACCAGGTAACATCATGAAGGATTAAAGACCCGAGAGGAGACGTATATCGATCCTAGGCTTGAATACTCAAAATGTAGGGCGTTAATTCTTCCAAGCACATCTATAGATCCAGCTCCATAGACAAGCTTTTAAAAATGGATGTGGAGAATTCCTTAGGCCAGGAGCAGTCTGATGAAAAGAACAAGGTAAAAAGACTTGTTTGCCAGTGATGTACTTACAAAGTTGAAACAAATTGGTCTGTGGATCACTGAGAGAGTACAGGTAAGTAGATCAAGAGATTCAACAGTTGGAAACCACTGCTGAAATGGATGGCAAAGCCAGGGCTGCTCTTTCAGAAATCAGTCCAGGATCAGCTGAATGGGCAAGTGGGAATGTTGGGTCTGAGCATTCCTTAATGGGTTCCACCCTTGGACCAAACCAAACGAAATGAAGCAAATGGGAACATGAACAGGTAGCTGTGGAGGACAGCACAGGGCACTTATGCACAGATGGGAAGGTATATTCCTTAGACTTAAAAAGGCATCGACTGCTATGAAAAAGGTTGAGAGGATGAACCACATCAGAACTAAGACTGTCTACAGACACTGTCAACTGAGAGAAAAGCAGCCTATAGGGCAGAAGTGACCTGTACCTTCTTCACAGCTAAGGTCTTTGATACAAGGAACTTTTCTGTGCTGCTGATGGGAAAGATCAGCATACCTTGAAGGTGCTGTCCATGTGGCTGCTACAGTTGGTCTTTTGTGTTCATGGCTTTCAGCAATCAACCCTGGACTGAAAATACTTAGAAAAAAAAAGAACTATATCTATAGTGAATATGGATAGAACGTTTTTGCCAGACCCTATTTCCTGAACACAACAGTACGGCATGACAACTATGTACAGAGCATTTGTGTTCCATTAGGTATTGTTTCAGAGGTGATTTCAAGTATATGGGAGGATTTGTGGAAATTTCGTACAACACTGTACATAAAGGCTTTGAGTATCTGGAGATTTTAGTGCGTATGCACAAGCAGAGGGTGTTCTGGAACAAACACCCTGGGGGTATGGAGGGATGACTGCATCTCAAAGGCAGTCAGCCTCCACAGTCAAGAGGAAACACAAATTAAAGCTACAGTGTATGTCAGCATACGCCTACTGGGAGGGTTAAAACCGGCACAATAAAATCTTAACAGGAGGCCCTGAGCAGCGGTGCCAGTGGGCTGCTCATGCATGGCTCAGCTGCTTCACTGGGCACATTTTCTGCATAAAGACAAAATGAAGTGGACCATATGCATCAGTTAAGACTCAACAATCTTTGCTTCTGACTAGACATAAATGTTCACTAAAATCCTAAATCAAATGTTAACATGTAAAATCAGCAGTTCACATGTAGACTAATATTGCACAATACCTTTGTGGAGTTTATTCTTGGTTAATATAAGGGTCCAGGAGTTCTGCCCACATAACACATTCAAGGAGAAACCAGTAACTACAGGAACATTAAGTCATAACTGACCCAGATGGACATTTAGCAGCTCCCATGAACAGTTCTCACCACAGCCCTGTGAAGAAGGCACACAGGAGTGCTGTAGCCACCAGGTAGAAAGTGGACACCAGGGCAGGATGACCACTCTTAGCAAATGTAGCTTCCAGCCTGATGCAGGGAAGGCACTGAATACAACTCATACCACCGCCAGTCAAATCAAGCTGAACACAGTAGCAGGAAGCACCTATGCCAAGCCAAGATCATTTAACAACCCAACACTAAGCACCACATGCCTGAATTCATGTGTGTGTCTCCAAGGTGTTACCACTTTTTCTGTAGATGGTGTTGGGCACAGAGCTCCAAATTCCAGCTCTTATTAAACAAAGAGACATGAAGGATAATTTAAGCCAAGGAAAAAACCAGGAGACAGCAAGCCATTTCAATCCATCTAATGGAGGAGAGGATACCACCTGAGTGAAGAGCAAAAGAGACGATGTAGGGCATGAGATTTTTGGTTTTGGTTTTTTTTTTTTTTAATATTTTTTGCTCATTATTTATTTATTTATTTGAGAGCAACAGACACAGAGAGAAAGACAGATAGAGGGAGAGAGAGAGAATGGGCGCACCAGGGCCTCCAGCCACTGCAAAGGAACTCCTTGCGCCCCCTTGTGCATCTGGCTAACATGGGACCTGGGGAACCGAGCCTCGAACCGGGGTCCTTAGGCTTCACAGGCAAGCGCTTAACCGCTAAGCCATCTCTCCAGCCCTTTTTTGAGATTTTTATAAAAGAAAAGCAAACCCCAAGCAGTTGTGAAGCAAAGGGCTCTGGCAGGGTTCACAGCCTATGCAGACAGTACACTGAGCCATGGAATATGCCTCTGGTGGTCTAAATCACATAAACTCACGTGTTCTGAATGCTGGTCCCGAGAAGTGGTGCACTGCTGGAGGAGGAGTTTTGTTGGGGGCAGTGCTGGGGTGTCAGAGCCTGCTCCCCTTGCTCACTTTCTTCTACATGCTACAGGGGGTGATGTCCAGCCTCTGCTCTATTTTTTCTTCCCTGTCATCATGAAGCTTCTCCTCATGACCATAAGCCAAAACAAAACCTTTCTCCCCACCAGCTGCTTTTGGTGGGGTGTTTTGTCCCAGGAACATAAGGTAAATACAGCAATGCTCCTGAAGAGAAAACTCCCACCCCATGTCTGCACCTGGCTTGCTTAAGACGTGCAATATACAAAACTGTGAAAGGAACACAACAGAATCTCAGTGCTCCATGGAACACTCTTTCTGCCCTTTGGTGTGTACTTGCCCCATTATTAATGTAAGAACCCCATGCCCTGCTGCCAGGGCATCATGAGGGTTCTGCTCCAAGATCTCTGCCTCCCCCCTGCTGTTTCTAATGGGCTGCTCTTCCTGTGCAGCAGGTATGGCAGGAGAAATACAGAACAGGAAGTCCATCTTTCCTCTACTGGATACTGGGCATGAGGACCAAAGCCACACCTAAGAGTGCGGCTTCCTGGAGCCAGAAAACTGCCGAGAGAAGGTCAGTCCCCAGCTTTCAGAGGATCTGCATCCTTTCAGCACCTTGGGTCCCTGGCATACCCTGCTCCTGTGTTCCAGTAAGGAATGGGGAGAAGCCACTCTGCCTGGTGGCCCACTGCTCACTTCACTGAGGAAGGAGAAGACCTTCTCAGTTACGGGGCTCCTGTGTGCGGGAGGCATGAAGGTGTAACTGAACCTTGTGGTCTGACACCCGACACTCCGTGGTTCTGGCTGTACTGTGCAACTTTCCCTGGCTGGAAGGTTTCTTCAGGGGACGTGAGGACTGCCTCAGGTACCAACAGATACTTAGTGGGCAGACTTCTCTGCTCCATGAAAGCTCATGGTCAGCTCATCTCATGGATTATGGTTAAAAGAGAAGCAGGACATTGTTAACATACTGCTACCAATGTGGCATGCAGATGGGGACAAGGACAAAGGCAGTAAGTGGTTGGCATAAGGCAGGCTGTGGCAGTGCAACAGGGTGCAGACACACCTGGTAGTCCAGAGTAACCTGGCCTAGGTCCCCATCAGCCCAGCTGCTATGCATGGGATGGAGCTCAACACTGCAGGCTATGGCTGCTCCAGACCACAGGTGGCATGGACAGCAGGTGCCAAGGTCACAAGTGTCTTTATGGAGGCCGTGGTGGGTAGAAGGGGAGCACAACTCCCATTTTCTCAGAAAGGGTGTGCGCGATGAGTTCCTTGAGGGACACGGCTAATGATTTCAGAAGACTCATTCATTATCACAGGCAAAAGCCTGAAAAAAGTAGCTAAAATTAGATAGGTAATTCCTTTCTGTGTCTTAATATATGAGCAGTATTTCCTCAATGCAGCCCTGCAAATGGTAATACATTTAGGTAAAATACAATAAAAATTTTCAAGAGATAAAACTAAACCATTAAGAATCTTTCCAAATGAAAGAAAAGCAGAAAAGGTGAAAAGGCAGAAATAAAAACAAGATTAAAACTAGAAATGTATATAAATGTGAATAAGAAACTTAAAGGAAATACCAATGATACTGTAAGGAAAGTAAATGAATATAGTGGTTAAAATATACACAATAAAAGCACTGGGGAACAAGACTTAAAACAAACAAATTCACACAAAATATGAAGCAACATACCTTAGATAGCATAAAGTGTGACTAGATCCCGCAGAGAGCCATATTAAGAAGCTGAGACCTCTGGGAGACTGGCAGCTTTCCTGAACTCCAGGCAAGGGCAGCAACATGGAGCTGGAGGCCATATGGGGACAGCTATGGGCAGTGGCTAATTCCAGAAGCACCCTGCTCTCATACCCACTGGAATCCTTACACCCAGGTCTCCTGGCCACCGACGACCCATGTGTGTATGCACATGTGACAGTATCCTGAGGTGCTGCCTATACATGTATTGACTGTGGCCTAAGAGACTGGGGTAGGCAGGGCTGGCAGCATCCACCTCAAGCCACACACTATGCTGAGGGCTTCGCAGGCATGAGATGACCCTAGGACAACTTGGGGACCCCAACAGTGTCCAGGCCAGGCAGCCTCAACAGGACACTACAGCAGGGGAGCAGAAGGGCATGATCTTTATGCCTCGTGACTGCACTGAGCCTCCTTAACCCTCTACTGCTGCTCAGGATTAGATTTAATCCCCAGGACAGCAATATCCAGAGAAGTGCTGCAGCTTCAATCCGTTGATGCTCTAATCCCTCAAACCTCGAAAGACTGCTTCATTTACTTTGTATGCATTTGGTTGGTTTTCATTTCAGTGTATGTGTTAGAGATACAGATATATGTATGAAAAATAAACTCTGCTTTCAATTGCCAAAACAAATGCAGATGAATAAACATAAATATTACACAGGTAAACTCAGTTTAAAATTTATTTATTGGCTGGAGAGATGGCTTAGCGGTTAAGGTGCTTGCCTGAAAACCCAAAGGACCCACGTTCAACTCCCCAGGACCCATGTAAGTCAGATACACAAGGTAGCACATGCAACTGGAGTTCATTTGCAGTGGCTGAGGGTCCCAGCATGCCCATTCACTCTCTCTCTCTTTCCCCCCTCAAATAAATAAATAAAATTAGAAGCTTATAAAATTTAAATTAGTTAATTGGTTTATTTCCAAGCAAAGAGAGAGAGATGGACAGACAATCTTGGTATGCCAAAGCTCTTAGCATTGCAAACTCCAGATACATGCACCACTTTGTGCATCTGACTTTTATAGACAGTGGGGAGTCAAACCTGGGCTGCAGGCTTTCCAAGAAAGAAAATACCTTTAACCACTGACCAATTTCCCCAGCTCCAGGAAAATCAATTCAAAAGCTCTAGACTTGGTGCCAAGATTCTTAAAATTGGTGACACTTGAGTTCTGCCAGAAAGAACTAGATTGTGTGAGCTGTCACAAAAGGATATCAGGATGATGCCAGCACCCCACATGGGGGCCTCCTATGATGCAATGATGGGTCCTCCTCCTCCTGGAATGAAGCCACCCATGGGAGGCCACACACCAATGATTCCCAGGCCTCTAATGATGAGACCTCCTACATGCCTCATGATGGTGCCCATTCAGCTGGGAATGACTCAACCAGACAGGTAAGGGTAGAAGGAGGATTATAATCTTGGCTCTGTACTATTTGTCTTGTTATCCCAAGAGATCAGGGTGCTTGACTATTTTCCAACAGTGTGATGAGCAAGGCCTTTTCCCCTTCCTAGCAGAAAATAGTTTTGGAAGGAGATGTGGGACAAAAAAAAATGTACAGTTAGTTATCATCTGTATTGTGAACTGTGAAAATACAACTGCCAGTTCTTTTTTTTTTAATTATTTATTTATTTATTTGAGAGCGACAAACACAGAGAGAAAGACAGATAGAGGGAGAGAGAGAGAATGGGCGCGCCAGGGCTTCCAGCCTCTGCAAACGAACTTCAGACGTGTGTGTCCCCTTGTGCATCTGGCTAACGTGGGACCTGGGGAACCGAGCCTCGAACCGGGGTCCTTAGGCTTCACAGGCAAGCGCTTAACCACTAAGCCATCTCTCCTGCCCCAACTGTCAGTTCTTTAAGTTAAGAAAAAAGGACATTAGCTGGGCATGGTAGCGCATACCTTTGATCCCAGCATTTGGGTGGGGGAGGCAGATGTAGGAGGATGGTTGTGAGTTTGGGGCCACTCTAAGATGACACAGTGAATTCCAGGTCAGCCTGGGCTGGAGCTAGACCCTATCTCAGAAACAAAAAGAACATCACTAGACAAAATCTGCATGAAACCCTGTAGACTGCAGACCTCTACTGATACAGCCAAGGCAGGAAGTCATGGCTCCTGTTTTGGCTCAGCCATGGACCCTTGTTCCTTCCTTGTACCATGGGCTGAGGTCTTTGGGGGCTGGGGGCTATTCATTATGGGCATGGGCAGGGGCAAGGACTGGCTAGAAGAAATGTCCAGTGCAGGAGCTCAGAAATCATGGGAGTCATGGCTGAGTACAGCTGTTGCTCTATCACTGTACCCCAATACCACTCCTGGGCCTAGCCAGCACCACTGATCTAAGTCACTCAGACTAGGGGCTTTTCAAGATTTGGCTACCACAGCAGCAGACTCTTTTCTAAAACCAACAGGAAAAAGAGAATAAAAGGCAACAAGAGCCAGCAGAGCTGTTCTGGTGGGAACTCCAGCAAGCCAGAGTCGGCGTGGGGACAGGACCTAAGGGACTCTCAACACGTGCAGGCTCAGCCTACACACTGCATGCCAGAGGAGTTGCTGGCATGCCTCACCTAGCCCTGCCTGCAGAAGCACCACTCCATGTGTCATGGGATTTGGTTTTAAAGCACAGGCAGAATCATGGCACAAAGGCTAAGTGTACAGCTTAACTGTCACACACCACTTGAGTTCACAACCCAGAATGAGGCACCTCTAGAAACCACCAACAGCTTTCCTCAGAGCTGCCTGTCACCAGTCACTAGTGTACTCTCTGCTTCCTCTGTGCCTTTCTGACACAAAGCACCATTCCTGAGATTCACCCATGCTGATGTGGGACAGGAGTGAGCCCCATGCTGTATTGTAGGTCTTCTGTGAATACCATCACAAATGGTTGCCCCTTCCACACTGAAGATATCATGTATTTCCAGTTTGGGGCAAGGAAGGAAGCGTCTATGGCCTGCAACTGTCTAGGTTCTTATGCCCTGACCATGGCACCAAGTGTCTCCTTTCTCTTTTATAAACCATGATGTAGCTAGCACATACCTCCAGACGTGATCTCTGGGCAGAGGCAAGGACTGATTTGGCGTAAGAACTCCAAGGCCAAAGGACTGTTACCTTTAAAATACTGGTGCATATGCCTGTCATCTTCCACAGAGTAGCAGAGTTTACAGCAGGCTAATCCTACAGGGCAGGCAGGCTGTGCAATCCTAACTTCTGTGCAGCATGGCACACACACTCTCCCGGCTGCATCTGAGTACCTGTCAGTTTACTTCCACTGTGTGCTCCTGAAGAGCTGTGTGTGGCTGTTTGACTGCTACTTCACAGTGGTTTTGTGGCTTGTTACAATGCCTCCGCTGCTGTCTGTAAACATGAGGCCCAAAATCATACAAGAGATTGGTAGTAGTCCCACCTTCTCACCTGAACTCCTATGCCTTCTGGGGTACGTGTGGCCTAGGATGCCCTCCTCAAAACAAGATAACTTTACAAAAAATCCCCAATTTCCACATCTTTAGCTCATCACTTCTCAAATACATTTGTATGTGATGTGGGATAATTTTAAATTTTGTTTTTAAAAAATAGACAATCTAACTGATCCAACCATGATCACTTAACCCACTCCCACCAATTTGGGGGAGGGGATGGGAAGATGCCTCAGTGGTTAAAGGCATTTGATTTCAAAGTCTTATGGCCCAGGTTCAATTCTCAAGCCACCCACAAAAGCTAAACTCAGTGGGGCAAGCACCTGGTATTTGTTTGCAGCAGCAAAAGGCTCTGGTGCACATGTACGCAAACATACACACCACATACATGTACATGCAAATCAACAAAATGCTTAAAAGTGTTATTTTGATTATAACAAAACCACCATATCTCCCATTTGTCTTTGCCCTTTATCCCTGTCTGACATTTGATTATTCTCCTGGTGTCACATTTTAATGCAGGTTTCTTTTTCCTCTGTCTTTGTATTATTATGTTTTTCCTTTGTTTTTTTGAGGTGGAGTCTTACTCTCACCCAGGATGACCTGGAATTCACTACGTATTCTCAGGGTAGCCTTGAACTCACGGCGATCCTCCTACCTCTGCCTCCCGAGTGCTGGGATTAAAGTCGTGTGCCACCATGCCTGGCTCTGTCCTTGCACTGTTTTGTTTTTATGGACTATATACCCCACATCAGCAGCTTATAACAAGAAGGGCAGAGAACATGACCAGGAAGGTAGGTGGTTTTAAGTATCTATCTGCAAGACAGGCAGAAAGGCAGAACTTGCATCTGGGCTGTCCCATGCAATCCTCAGCTCACCAAGGCTTGTCACCTCTGAGACTATCTGGATGGAGACTGAATGTAGCTGCTGAAGTTCCTTTGCTGCCCGGGCAGGAGGTGGCCCTGGCATACTTCCTCTAGCAGATGCTCCCAGAAACCAGGGGTTACAACTTCTGCTACACCTTCCCTCCCCAGCATGGCCTTGTGCTCCTGCTCAGCCTGGGCTCCAGCAAATACGATCATTTTCCCTCACCTCCACAAGTCTCTGAGCCCCACATGGGTACAAGTGAGGTAGCTCTGTATCCTTTCCCATAAGAAGTGCTATTTGCACACTGCTGGAGCAGTGTGACTCCACTACAAGTATCCCACAGGCTGGTCTGCTCACATCTGATTTGGTGATCACTATCTGCGTTCCCGATCCCCTTCTGGTTGCAGCTCTGGCTGCACCCAGACCCCATATGGCCTGTATTTAAACTTCCACTGCACAGACACACCAGGGGTTCTCAGACTCAGAGTGGACATTACATACACCACCTGGAAGGCCGAGCCTATCCTAGACAGCCCAGCCCAAAGGTTTCCTTTCAGTCGGCCTTGGGTGGGGGGTAGGGAGTAGGGAAATCCCCATCTCCACGTCCTCTGGAGGCGACGGGGATTCAGAGGTCACACCCGGAAAACCTGAGACTGTGCTACTTCACAAACACCACAGCCAAGATACAGAAGTTAGAAGCAGCAGCTCTTGTGGCTAACCTGAAGTACCACTGCACCCAAAAGTTCTGCTACAAACCCATCCATTTTTAAGAGTCCTTCTGACCACAACTCCCAGCATTACAGGCTGTTGGTCCTCCAAGTGTCCCTGGCCTCTGAAGCCCACTACATTGGAGTAAGTATGTCTCACATCAGAAGGCTCCAGCTTGGGGCCACCCCTGACTCCAAATCTTCCCTAGACCTCTTTGCCTGGTAACAGATTGCTTTATTGAGGCTCCTGGCCTCTATCAGCAGGGCCCAATAGCCTCCTATAAACAGCACAAACCTCTCCCCCACAGAGCATGGGATGCTGACAAGGATTCACAAGAGGCTGTCTAACTTCACAGGTTGCCCTTTAGTGACCATGGCCCAGCACTATAAACTTGATGAGGGCAAGATGGATGAGAAGGGCCATCCTGGGTGTGTGGGACACACCACTCTGCCCATGAGGAGTTCAGAGAAGGATCATGGAGACAGAAGTCCCATGCTGTGTTAGGACTGTCTTTTGTAGCAAAAGTCACCATGGGATGCAGCCCCGCTCTTCTGCATAGCTACATTTGTGTTGAATCTTGTTGGACAGGTAAGAGAAAATAAGGACCATAGAGTACTTACTCCCCATAGGCAAGGGTCCATTTCCAGAAGCAGCAGCCTTTACTTCCCCCAGAGGACTAATGGGGATGTTATAGTCTCATGATTTCACATGAACACACGTGGTCATTGTGGCTGGACAACTCTGTCTTGCTATTACATACCATGCATGAGTGCTCATATTAAGCCTAGTTACTGGGGCATAGCTTAGGAGGGGAAAGAAGACAGAGTTGATGCTAAAACTACATCAAAGTAAAAGTGGGGCTTTCTCCAGGTATCAGATTATAGCCACAAGAATGAAAAGTGCTGCATTTTTTCTCCTCTGCTGTGGTCAAATAGTATAAGAACTCCGTTCTCTCAAACACATTTTCGAGTATCACACAGACTTATGCTGAGGCTGCAGCTGGCAGAGCCCAGAGAGTCCTTGTGGGTTTTGCTTTGGGTTCAAGGACACAGCCATTGTGACACAGAGTTGAGATGGACAACAGTACATACACCAGAGTACTAGTGCTTATTCCTATGATGCTGGCCATACATACATCCACACTCCTTAGGGAACCAGCCAAAGGTGCATTTTAAGTATTTTGTCTGAAAGGCAAAAAATGGTTCCTTGATGAAATGTGTTTACACTAAATCCTGTTACAACTTTGGTTCTGGCAAACTATTTCTGGAAGCATTTTCCCAACAAACATACACAGAAGTCTGTTACCTGTGTTGGTGTGGCATCCATGGCTAAATCACGCAAACTACATACATCTTGCTCTTTGCTTTGATGGTTGTGCATATCAGAAGGGTCATGAGTCAATGCACACTTGAGTTCATTATAAGACAAGCAAAAATGTGAAATTTTATTTTCTATAAGCTATAAAACTCACATTAGTTTTACAAACATTTAAAACTATCATCCATTCCACATATGCCTTGCCATGCAGGAAGCATGCTCAGTGGCCTCCTCAGTGATGAGAGAATTAGTTATTTCTCAATATAAATGCCACAGAAGTACATGTTGCGCATCTATTCACAATGTATGTGCATCAAATCTTCTGATTATTTGGGGTTCATGGGGCTTTTGCCTGTAGAAGCAAACAGCTCTCCATCCCATTTCAAAAGTCCATGTCTACAACAAAGACAGGACTGAAGGAGCTTATTAAGCTGGACAGTACTAGCTGTAGTTCCTAAGGATGACCCACATGATCAAGGGTGGGGATTATAGTCCTTTCCATATCGGATATGGCTGACAAACATCCTGATAACGTGTTTGTTTTTCTAATAATGTAACTTAAAAAATAAAGAGTATTAGGATGACACCAGACCCTCCAAAAGAACCGCATTATTAAAGCAGAGAACTTAACATGACACCACTTTCTAATGTCTGAAATTGCTCATACACACAACCCAACACCTCTCTCCCCATTGCCAGTCAGAAATCTATGCACCATTACAGCAGTTCCTTCAATACCTTCTCCCAACACACCACACGCGTGATCACTGCATGTCCCACCACAACGCCTGGGACTCAAGGGTTGCTTTCTTTGCAGGCAGCCTTGGCCACCTGTCCTATGCCACTGACCACTTACCCAGGCCCAAAGAATCCCCTTACCTCAAAACAAAGCAGCCCTGTGGGGTTGGGAGGATCGAGTTGGATGTGGGTATCAGACAGATGGCCACTCTCCCAGCTTAAAGATGATGAAATGCTAACGGAGAAAAATTAGAGTGATGTTTTGTTCTCGACTGAAGGAGGCCACCTATCCCATTGGCCTAGGGTGGGAACCGCGTGACACTGCCCAGGCACATGTGACCTACTTTTTGCCCAGCTCCCCTTGTGCCCTTGGAGGGGCACCCAGCACTCGTGGCTGTCATTTCAATGGTTCCTGCCCCCAACAGGACTGAACAATCCAGCATGCCTCTAGGACATATGCACAGCAGCTCAGCCTGCAATGGGGTGGGGAGGGGGTGTGGGGGCAGCTTCGGCCAGTATTAATCCAGACTCAGCTCATCATCCTTGGGCTGTCCTCGCTGCCGCTGACTGTCTACACATAGCTTCAGCAGGGGCAGGTCCCTAGCCATTGACTGTGGGACCGTCCTGGGTTGGCTGGAGACATGCTTAAGGATTCTCATGGGACCACATGTGCAGGCCATTCCTCAGTAGGACAAAGTACCTGGGATGGCATGGACTGCAAATTCTATCACCATGCTTAATTTATTGTAATCAGTTCTAAGGAGCAAGTCCCTGTGAAAGCTCACAAATAGACAAGCACACTGAATATTCCAGAACAGTTTTGATATGTGGGGTAAGTCACAAAGATGTATGAACCAATCCAGGACCCCCGGGCTCAGAAACTTGGGATATAAGAGGGGAGAATGCACACTGGTCATCAAACTGGGCACTTCTGTCACCAGGTAAGAGAGAGCAGCCTTCCTACTCTACCTGGCAGTAATATGTTACCTTCATCCCAGCACCTTACACAGCTGTCAGAGGAGATAATGACCAATATATCTGAAAGTGTGTGAGAAGGGAAAGTCCAGGAAGAGCTATAAGGGGAGAAGGCATACTGTGTGGTTGGCAGGACCTGGTGACTGCAGCCATAGGAGGTACTGGCTTTATCATGCCTACCAAAGTGGACAGAGAGGAGTCCTGTGGCCTCACTGACCAAATAATAGAAGCATTGGGCATCCATTATAGAAAACAACCTTTAATTAAAAATTATTCCCCAGAAAGGCCATCAACCTGGGTTCTGTGATGTTGGCAAGTCTAGTTGCCATCACTGTGTTTTTTAAACAAAAAATTGAACCAAACTGCCCGTATGTGTCTTGTTTTTCACACTTAGCATTTCAAAGTAAATATTTCTCTGTGTTAATGCATTTCAGGTTAGGTAATAGTGATCACATTCTTAGTATTTCACCTATGCATACAATTTTAGGTACTCTATGCATTTTTATGCACAAGACTATAAATGAGTCTTCAGTAACTGAATGTTGGTATGCCAAACAATGCTGTAATAATTTGCTTAAGCTTTGAGTATGTGTTTTCTTCTCAAATATATTTGTTGAAACTCAATTCCACTGTGATAATACTGAGAGATGTGGCCTTTAGGAAGTAATCAGGCTGTGAGGGTGCTTATCTCATGACCCAATCAATGCCTTATAAAGAGGTCAGGCTTTGGCCCTTTTTGCCAACAATGTCTCTGTAGAAGATGTAGTTTTTGATGGGTTCCACATGGATAGACCTTCTGGCACTTTGATCTTGGACTTCCAGCCTCTAGGACCATAAGCAATAGATTTAAGCTGGTTATAATTTACCCAGTCCCAGAAATGGTTTTCTTTCTTCCCTGTGTTATCCCTGAAACCTATATTCATAGCAATACAATTTCTAGTCAAAAGATGCACACGACCGAACAGGCATGCATGCCAGCAATCCCAGCACTCAAAAGGCTGAAGCAGAAGAGGAGGAGATTCACAAAGTGCAGCACAGCAGGACTACACAGTGAGACCCCCCTCTCAAAATAAGAAGAAGACAAAGAACAAGTTTGAAGGCTGCTTGTATCCAGGGTAAGCTGCCAGGCAGCAGCCCTCTCCTCTCTACTGGACTTTGTCTTCAGAGCTTGTTTGGAAGCAGTAGGTCTAGTATTTATAAACAGGAGGGTGAAGGCAGCAGCAGAGACATCATGACAGTCTCCCTGCATCTGGCCTCGCTGTGCATCCACCAGTGGAGCCACTTGGCAGAGGCTGAGATGCTCCTGTCATGAATGGAGACCACAGTGGTATGGTGTCACTCAGACTCATGGACACAAAGCTCAGGTAGGGTCTCACTCTGGCCCAAGTGACCTGGAATTCACTATGGAGTCTCAGGGGTGGCCTTGAACTCACAGTGGTCCTCTTTCCTCTGCTTCCCAGTGCTGGGATTAAAGGCGTGCACCATCATGGCCGGCAAAAAAAAACCCAAAACATTTTCTTAAAAAAACATAATGAATAGTAGCTACAAGTATATCTGTGTTCCAGGGAGGTGTCAGTCCTGCCCATTGTGTGTGGTGAAGCCAGGTCCTTGAGGGGGGAAAGCATGTATGAGAGAAGCAAGCGTATAAATAGCCAGGTGTACCTGGGCCGAAGCAGCAGCAGCAGAGTGGGACACCAGGGGGAGAAAGGGCATGGCATGTAGGAGCCAGGGGAGACACCGTAATGTACAGGAAGAGCTGTGGCAGAGCTGAGACAGACAGGTGGGGGAGAAAGAAGCAGCTGGCGCTGGCCTAACCCTGAGGGAAGGAGACCAAGTGGAAGTCATCTGTAGGGTGGGAGGGCTGAAACCCACAGTGAGCGTAAGTGGCAATCGTAGGAACCGTCCTGGAGAGCAGAGACAGTGAAGGAGGAACCCAATGCAGGGGTCTGTGTCAACATAACATGACCCCCAAGGGTTGTGCCATGGCTGTGCACCACCCCTGGTATCTTCCCCTTCCCAGTTTGTTCTTTGCATGAGTGTATCCCTGTCCGCTCTCAATGGAGGGAGCTGGGCCCTGGTGAGGTGGCTGCACAAATCACTGATGGTTCTTCTCAGAGAACTTCACCATCCCCCACTGAGCCATACCAGAAGGTTCTGTAGCCTACAGTCACCAGCCAACCCTCCTCTGCTTTGTCTGGGCACTGGAAGCTGCTCACACTGGCTCCTGTGTGGCTGTGACACGCTCCTCTGGGGACTGGAGTTTGGACTGTCTGTGTTGTTGGTTTTCTTTGCTTTAATGTAAGTGCTGCTCCTGCCAGTGGCAGCCAGCGACTCCTCTGTGCAGCTGTAATTTACTTCTGAGCCATTTCAGAAGATGAGGTTATAAAGCCATTTGAGTAGTAACCATAGAATGCATGTTTAACACATGTAAGTAACAATAACTTGGTGTGAAATACTAAGTGGAGCTGCATAATTCTAACAGCTTTTGACAGGGGAAGTTAAGAACCCTAACGGTGTTGCTGTGAAATCAGAAATGTGTTTAAATTTAAGATTTAGGAATTTTTTGATAGAAAGTTTGATAGGTGTAGGCCCTCTTGTACCCCATGATTGATGGTAGCTTGATATTGCACGACCCATTTACATCAACAAGGAGGGTCCAATGGGAGGGGGAAGATCATAGATGAGCATAAACAATGGTACTAAACTGCCTGTATTTGCTGAAAAGAAAACTAATAAATTAAATTTAAAAAAAAAGATTTAGGAATTGCTTCATATGTTGTTCCCTGAAACCAGGACACATAGGACACCTGACAGACAACTGGGGTTAGATGCAGTGACCATGAGAAAAGCTGGCTCTCTGACCAGGAGTGGAAAATCCTAGTTCTGGTTCCTGTCTCCAAGTTAGGAGTCAGACTCAACCCACCATGGAAATATTTTCCAGCGTCCATGCCAGCAATTCCTGCTGTGCCTAATTTGTGTGCCACGTGTCATGAGGTTCCCGGGATGGCCATCCTTGGGCCAGCAGGCATCCATGGTTCTGTCCAGCACACAGCCTATGGCTTGAAGGAGCCAGCTCCTTTCTAAATGCCCTTGTATTAAGGGAAGGGGCCACATCCCTTGCCTCCTTACACAAGTGTCTTGCCACTATGGGTCAGCAGTTAGATTCCAGGCCTCTAGGGCAGAACCCCAGCCTCCATCCAGGTACACTGGAGCTTGTCAGCTGCATCAGGACACCACCTTGGAGTTTCTCCAGTGGGCGAGATGCTGTCTGTTAAGATCATCCTCTGGGTAGAAGGGAGCCAAATATCCACTTTATCTTGGAAATTAGGAAAGCAACAGTGGGAAGGCTAGCCAACCCAGCAGAGGGGTATGTGGAACTATATTCAACAGGTGTGACATGTCTCTTGTCATCTTAGAAATCTGAGTGGCTATGACTACCCACATGAGACTCTTATAAGATCCAAAAATAAGGCCTTTTAATATCCCCTCCCTCCAAGAGGAGAGAGTTTACAAGGTCTGTAAGACTCATAGGCTCCTTCCTTCCTTAGGATAGGTAAGTGCTTAACAATGGCTGGGGTGGGTAGGTATTGGGGGAAGGAGAGCCTTCAGTTGTATAGCTGTCTACAAGTTTTCCAAGCTCCTGTAAGTAACGCTAATAAAGTCATTGGTTCACCAGGTTGGACTTGGGTGGACTCACTGGTATGTTTTGTTGCTGCTCCATATCTGGAATGAATAAAAAAAGGCTTCTCAAAACAAGTCATATGAGGTGATACACATTGGCCCTATCCTGAAATACAACCATACCCAAGGCTCCACCTAGTGTGACTTCATAAATCCTGCCGTGACCTAGGACTTGCTGGCCAGCTCTACTAGCCTGTTCTGCCTGGCTCAATGAAGTCCACTCCACGAGGTTTCCTGAGTACTAGTAAGGCTCCAAAGTAGAATTTAGGTCAAAGATAAAGAGCAGTATCCGTAACTTGGGTATGGAATAAGTGGAAGACCACCATGGGAAGCACAGTCTGTAAGCACTGCACCTCCAATTAATTGCCCCATGGCTCGAGTATTACTCACATGGGATTGTACAGGGCCTGGGCACACACTGATCCCCACTGTCTTGAGCATCGAGACCCTTTCCTGCTGCATGGACTCTGGTCATCACCTCTATCCTTTCTGCTGTCATCTGCTTTCCACAGTGTTCGCTTATGGTTGCAAAGAGGGACACAGAGTTCTTTCCAACACCATGCCCAGGCAAAAAACACCTGTCCTTTCCATTATCTACCTCTTCGGAGCTGACTGTACCTCACAGTGAACAACCCAAACAGAAATTAGATAAATATAACCACTGCATCAAAAAGCAGAAAGTACTGAGAAATATAAAGGTAAACAAGGAGATGAATGACTTGTATACTGATAACCAAAAAAGTTGCTGAAAGGAACTTAAGGGACACACACATATGAAGACATCTATATTCATGAATTGGAAAACAATACTGTTAAGACATTAATACTACCAAACCAATCTGCACATTTCATACAATCCCTGTTGTGAATTAAAGTTCCCAGAAAAGCTCTGCATCTGCTGCACCTACTTCCAGCGAGGCTGAAAGGACTAATAAAAATGTGATAGCAGAGAGATGGAATGTTGCAAATCAGAGCCAGATTACCTTGGGCTGCCTTCAGCCCCTCAATAGCCATTATCAACCACCTTTGTGTCTAACCTAACTACATCCATGTTGACTGCCTGGTGGCCAGGTGCAACCTTTTTGGAATGTACTGACAGACCACTAGCTTCTACCAACCCAAGGGCTAAGAATGTCATCAGACAGCATCTGAAGCCTACGGTGGAGATTTCCTGCCTACCTGATGGTCAGCCAATGTATTTGAAAAGTGGCTTGATTTATAACTTTCTTTTGTTCTGTAACTATAAAACCTTCATGAAATTGTTAACAAGTTGGAACATGGAATTTAGGATAACCTAAATCTGTGTTCCTGGGCCATGGTTACTTGTATTTGGCTGCAGAATAAACTATCTTTCATCCCCTTTGAGGTGAGAACTGTATATTTTTTGTCAACACCGTCAAAGTCCCAGTGACATTTCTTGCATTCCTAAAATCCATATGCAGTGTCTCTAGGGTCCTCAAATATCCAAAAAGGGCGGGGGGTGAGAAAGAAGCAGAAAACTTTTTAAAAGACAAGGAAAAAAACAAAACAAAACAACAACCCTGGAGTCACATAAAGCCAAAGTCACAGTGTGGCACAGATGAATGGAGTGAAATAAAAACCTAGAAGCTTCTTACCTCCTCATATATGGTCAAATGATTTTGAGAAGGGTGTGTCAAATACATTCTATGGGAAAAGACAGTCTTTTCAGCAAATGATTTTTGGGGCCCACATGCCAAAAGAAAATGGAGTTAGATCCTTACCCATTTGACATATAAAAATTAAATCAATGACCTAAATATAATAACTGAGATGATAAAATTCTTGGAAAAATAGGACAAAAGCTTAAGGACATTGGATTTGGTAATAATTTCTTAGCTATAATAGCAAAAATGAAAAATCAAACTACATCAAAGTTTGAAATTTTGGTGCACGAACAGACACAATTAATAGAATTCAAAGGAAACATTATGATGGGAGAAAGTATTTGCAAATCATATATCCAATAAGAGGCTGATAAAAATTATAGAGCATGGCTAGAATACAACGGTAACAATTAAACGAATTAAATGAATAGGTGTTTCTCCAAAGACAACATACAAATGGTCAGCACGCACATGAAAAGGTGATCCATATCAGCTGTGGTTTGGATGTGGTAGGGTAGACATGCTGGGAGACTGGTCTTCAGTGCAGCAATGGTAAGAGGTGACAGACCTTTCAAAGGTGGAGCTTATGGGGAGGTTCTCAGGTCAATGGTAGCATGCCCTTAGGAGGGATTAACATGGTTTTTTTTGGGGGGGGAGGGGGCTCTAGTTAGTCTTTAGTCTCTCCATCTCTGGCTTTCTGTCTCACTATGTAATCTCTCCCTCTCACAAGTTCCCACCACTGTAATGTCCTCACCATCAGAGGCCTTACCAGACTGAGCAGATACCAGTGTCATGGCCTTGAATTTCCAGAATTGTGTGCTAAATAAGCACTTTTTTTTAAAAAAATAAAAGTTTCCAGTCTCAGGTGTTGCACTACCAGTTGAAGGAAAATATGAGAAAGCTAGCTTCTTTTAAGCAGTCTTAGTTATAAATTGAGGCCCAGAGAGACCCAGGAGATACTACTCCACACACTACCTTGCCCTGACACAAGAATGGAACTCTTGGCAAAAATGGAATGCATGTCTGATCAAGACTGATCTATAGAGCTGGGTGTGGTGGTGCACACCTTTAATCCCAGCACTTGGGAGGCAGAGGTAGGAGGATCATCATGAATTTGAGGCTATCCTGAGATGACATAATGACTTCTAGGTCAGCCTGGGCTAGAGTGAGACCCTATCTTGAAAAACCAAAAGATGAATCTAAAACGCCCCCTGCTGTCCAGTCTAGCACACTACCTAAATAGGTGGCCAAGGTGGGCTGGCACTGGGGTCTGCTCTCCAAATATATAAACCAACTGCGTCTTCTTCCTGTCATTAGCTCTGTCCTGCTCTGCGCAGCTCCAATCTGCTTTCTGGCTCATCTCAGCTCTGCTTGTCTCTTCACTCAGGTCACAGGGACACCCTTGAGTCTGGCTGGGTGTGGGGAGGGCAGCATAACACTGTCTCTTGCTCTGGAAAACTTTTCTGCTTGCCTCTATAAAGTTCAGGGTAACTTCTCACTTTGATTACATGCATGATTTTTCTCTGGTCTGTGAATCAACCACAGGTATGTCCCTTACTCCCCAGATCGACCATGTAGGTGCTCTCATTAACTCCAAGCTTTCCTGCTACCTATGTAGTTTCCTTAAACTCAGGGTTTACCATGAGTGTAACTCTTTTCATTACTCCTCTGAATATCTTTTTTTTTTAAAGATTTATTTTTATTTATTTATTAGTGACAGAGAGAGGGAGAGAAAGTGGGTGAGAATGGGCAAGCCAGGGCCTCTAACCACTGCAAACGAACTCCAGATGCATGTGCCACCTTGTACATTGGCTTATGTGGGACCTGGAGAATCGAACCAGGGTCCTTGGGCTTTGCAGGCAAGCAACTTAACTGCTAAACCATCTCTCCATGCCTCCACTGAATTCCTTAAATCTTTGCTTTGACACTTGTCCTCCTGTTATCCCTTGAATCTCACCCTGTTGAGTTTGCCCTCTTAACTTCCCTCTGTAGAAAAGCACATGGCAAATGTCATGTGTATTCCTTCTAATTCTCTTTACACAAGCTCCTAAATCCTATCTTCCACATGCTTTCAGCTTTATTCTAGTCTTTCTTTTCTTTCTCTTTCTCTTACAGCCCAATCTCCCTTAAATAAACCCCACAATTTTGTGATTTCCGCCTAAATAAACATAATAATTCGGAACTTATCCTTCTTAAGTCCATCTTTATTAATTCTTTATTAAAGGTAGGGTAGAACCAAAACTTGGGGTTCATAAATTCTAGGGGATTCTGTTGAGCCCCCAAATCCTACATAATAGTTATGGTAAGTAGTCATCATCACTAGGAAAATAGAAATCAAAACCACAATGACATGTTTTATATCCATTAAGATGGCTACCATACCCCCCCCCCCCAAAAAGTGTTTTTAAGGATAATAAAAACTGGAATCTTTTCACATTGATTTTAGGAATACAAAACCATGAAGTGATTCTTTAAAATACTAAAAAAGGGCTGGAAAGATGGCTTATAAGTTAAGGGGCTTGCCTGCAAAGTCTAAGGACCCATGTTCAACTCTCCAGATCCCACATAAGCCAGGTGCACAAAGGTGAGGCCAGCACAAGGTTGCACCTGCCCTCTCAGCGGTGCAAATCTCTGGAGTTCGATAGCAGTGGCTAAGGCTCTACATGTCAATTCTTTCCCTCTCTCTCTCTCTCTCTCTAAAAATAAAATAAAAAATACTAAAATATTACCATATGATTCAGCAATTCCACTTACACATATACACCTGAAAAATTCAAAGCTCAGTCTTGATGCTTTTTCATACCTATGTTCAGAACAGTTTTATTCACAATAGCCATGAGGTAGGAGCAACCCTAGTGCCTGTGGACAGATGAAAAATAACACAATGAGCCTCTATATATGCAGCAGGGTAGTAGTTAGCTGTAAAAAAAAAAAAAAAAAAAAAAAAAAGGGTAAGAAACTCCTGACACGTGCTACAATACAGATAAACCTTGAAGACATAGGTTAAGTGAGATAAGCCAGTCACTATGAAAATTACTATGTAATCCTACTTATATGAGGCACCTGGAGTGATCAGGTTCACAGAGACATGAAGAACAGTGCTGCCAGTGGCTGGATTTGGGCAGTTGTTTAATGAGGACAGAGTTTCAGTTTTCTAAGGAGAAAAAAACTTGTATGAGGTGGTGATGGCTACACAGTGTGAATGTACTTAAGTTTACTGTACTGTATTTTTTAAAAATAGTTAAGATGAATTCTGAGTTATGCATATATGGCCATAAGCAAAAATAAAGGTTATCAAGGGACTGGTAGCAGCCTCTACCTGAGTAGGAAAGGGCAGGAATCACTCTGTGTTCTTCAAGTCCACAGGTTAGTCTTGAATGCAAAGGCCTCTCTGGGTCCCAGTTTACCAAGCTGTAAAAGTAGGTAACTTGACCTCTATTCTCTTTCTTCTTTCTGGCCCCCTCCCCAAGGTCTCATTCTAGCCCAGGCAAACCATGAACACAGTGATCATTCTCAGCCTCCCAAGGTCTAGGATTCAAAGGCATGTGCCACCCCACAGCTTGAGCTCAGTTTTCAATGTTTTAATTTCAAAAAGCTTTGTGTTCCTTTGCCTGCCCTTCCCCACCAGCTCATGTCTACTATTTTCAAATCTTTGCACTTCTTAACGTCTTCCACAGAAAGCTGACATGCTGAGTTACTCACACTTGTTTATAGTGCCTGTGTTTCTGATGAGGCTGTATTCATGCTTTGCTCTCCATGCCTTTTGATTCCTTCAGAAACTCATTATTCCACTTGACCTATGTATCAAGAGCCCTTCAACAGTATTTAATGTGTGACCTTTTTAAACACTTTATTAATTAAAAACTTTGTATGGGCATATTATGTGTTGGTACCATCATGTCCCTCCTCCTTGTCCCCATTCCACTGAGGGCCCTCTTCAGTGGGACTGCTGGTATTCACCATAGGGTTATGTGTAATGAATTGTGAGAGCAGCAGTCATTGTAGGGCCACAGTTAGGGTAAAGACAGAAATGTCCTTAAGTTTGCCGTTACGATCTCCACTTTATTACACACCAGAGAAGGATCTCTCCTCTCCTCATCTCTTGACTAAGAGTTCCCTAGACCTGTTTTTCCATAAACAAGCTGAGCCCCTCCTGGACGGAAGTTCCCCTTTCCTAGAATTTAAATCTAATCCTGACATTGTGCTTGGTTAAGTTCAACCCCCAGAACTTGGCATCATGACAGGCCTCTTTCTGAGCCAGCCCCTAGCCCAGAACAGCCTTACTCTGGCTCTTCTGAGCCTTAAGGTAAAACCCACTACCAAGAGACAAGCTCTCTCTTGGCTGGCTCCCAAACTTCCAGGTTCTGGTAAGCAAGAGAGAGACCCCTGTCTCACTTCCACATGGGTTTTCTACCTCCCCTCCTGCCCTCCACTTGGCAGGAATGCTCTGCACTTCTTTCTATTGACCTAATAAAGTCTCTCTAAATCTTACCTTCTAGTTTATGGATTTTAATTCTTTAAATTCATAAGACAAGAATCTGGAGTACCCTAAATTTGTTGGTGCATGGGCATATTGGTGTGTTGGCAAGGAACTCCAAGATTCCAGTTTCAACAGGGTCTTATTCTACCCTAGGCTAACATGGAACTCACTCTGTAGCACAGGCTGGCCTCAAACTCATAGTGATCTTCCTACCTTAAGGTCTTCTGAGACCTGAGTTTAAAGGTGTTAGCCACCTCCTCTGGAGCACTTGGCTTTCTGAGGTAGTTTGAATGTAAAGTGTCTTCCATACACTCATGTTTGTGATCAAGCCTCAAACTCCATGCCCAGTTGGTGGCAATTCAGGAGATGAAGGCTTGCTGGGGAGGTGTGTTGGAGTGGGTTTTGGGGTGTTGTAGCCAGCTCCCCCTTGCCAGAGTTAGTTCAGTCTTGCTGCTACTTCCCAGCTGCTGTAGCAAGATGTGATGCCCAGCCTTGGTTCTGCTGTGCATTTCTGCCATGATGAAACAAATATCTTCTTGAAACTATAAATCTGAAATAAACCCTTTCCTCCATAAGCTGCTTTTGGTCAGGTGTTTTGTACCAGCAATGAGAAGGGAAGTGTAACACTTTCCATGCACGTTTTTACCAATAAAGTGTTTTAAAATCACTAGTCTTTCTTGGACATTTACCTCATCATGTGGTTATAAGATCCATACATGCTTTCCTCTCGATGTTCCTGTTGTTACAGGCAGCTGTTCTGTAGCATGCTTCCATCACATTTTATATCTTCTGTATTCCAGAAAAGGACACTGACATCCCTCTCATGCCCATTTTCACACAGCCAACAAGGTGTGTGGTACATGTGTGTCTATGGAACTGCAGGACAGATGGGGACCACATGCAGCCTCCAAAACTGTGAGCCATCCTGGGCTCTCTCTGGCAGGTAACACATGGGCCGGCCTTGTCTATGTGCTCTACCAACACTGGGTAACACGAGTCTCATTCCTGACAGTCTACTGAGCACAAAGTAGTGAAACACTGTGTCTTTCCACTGAATGACTAGGAGTAAGCTTACATATCTTTTCCTAGTCTTTGCATTTTCTCCTCCATACACTATCCTTTGCCAATTTTTCCACAAAAGCTACAGGGAATGCCATTTTTCTATGTGTTATAAATGAACACAAATTGAGTACCCTTCAGTTGGGTGGTCAGAAGTCTAAGACAGTTCTCCCTGGGCTAGGTCTGTAGGACTGTGCTCCTTCTGAGGGCCACAAGGACAAGCAGTCCTTGTCTCCTGGCTCTTCCTCCACTTTCAAAACAGCAGATCAGCACGTCTGAGTCTGACTTTGGCCTTCTGCCCTCTTTCCACATTGAAGGACCTATGAAGTTAAGTGTGAACACAGGACCATCTCCCTAGCTACGATCAATAAATGTAAAGCTGTCTTCAACCTCATCTTGCCATGCACATGGACAGTCTCAGGCCAGCAGTTAGGATGTGGGCAAGTGTGGGCTGTATCCTGACCTACACAGAATGGAGGCTAATCTAAAGGTCCACGTATACTCCAGATCTTGATGCTATGTTTGTTTTAGGCTCCATCTACATTCCTTTTCTTCAATTTTTATCAACTCTACCATGGAATCCTCTTTTGAAATCTTTAACTGGTATACTTTTAATGATACCAAGTCTTTATCATTTTTGCTTTTTGAAGTTTTATTTATAAATTCTTTTTCTGCCCCCATATAAAAATAACTCAATGGTTTTTATTTTTCATCTTCAGGGCTGCGATTTGATGCAACAGCGCTGCTTTGCGATCTTGACTCTGCAGGATGGCTGACGCTCGGGGAGGTCAGGCCTTACAGTGAAACCCGCCTCCCATGCTGAAAAGCCTCGTCTCTTGCCTTTTGTAGCCTATCAACTCTGCTGTGACCGCTAATGGTATAACAGATTCTTAAATCTTCACCCGGAATTTTGACTTGTAATCACACTGTTTTTACAAAGTAGTATTTACATTATTAACACATTCAAAATGAACCCCTCCCCCTTCTTGTCTTTCTGAGTGTTTTATTAGAGCATCAAGTACTAGCCACCATGTTCTGTATATTCGTGACTGGGTTACCTTCTGGATGCTTCGTGGGTTACAAATGCCACGGTGGATTACATGATATTTTCTCAGTTATATCTTGCTTGGGTGTTACAAGTACACAAAAAGGCTATTCATCTGTGAATACTTATCTTCTGTTCTGAAACCTGATCTGTTATTCTATTTGTCTTGGTAGACTTTGATTCTCTTGGCTTTTCTAGAACAGATCACACCTTTGGAAAATAACACCAGTGTTATCTGTTCCCTCCAAATCCTTCTCTCATTCCTGTAGTGTTCTCTGGGCATGGGGAAGACCCCTAGAACCACGTAAAAGCCAAAGAAGTGTCAGCAGTCGCTGTGGCATTGGTGTTAGTTGTGGAGTGGACACCTCTCATGTTCTTGACCAGGTATACTTGCAGTGGGGCTTCGTGTGTGACTCCTCTCAAGCTTGGGAGGTCCTCCTGGTTTGTTATGGGCCCTTGCCATTACTAGTATTAAATTTCATCATATAGGATTTTGATTTTGGTACATTATTATTTTTTGAGTACTGAATTTTTGATGCGTATTTCAGGATGCCCCAGCTCTTGATACTTAATCTCTACAATCCTCTATTTCTCTCCTCTTAAAAATGGAGAAATTTGGGCTGGAGAGATGGCTTAGCAGTTAAGTGCTTGCCTGTGAAAGCTAAGGACCCTGGTTCGAGGCTCAATTCCCCAGGACCCACGTTAGCCAGATACACAAGGGGCGCATGCATCTGGAGTTTGTTTGCAGTGGCTGGAGGCCCTGGTGCCTCTCTCTCTCTCTCTCATCTGCCCCTTTCTGTGTCACTCTCAAATAAATAAAAATGAACAAAAAAAATTTTTTTTTTTTTTTAAAAAAATGGAGTAGCTAATGGACAGAGTAGCTGGAAGTGGTGGCGCACACCTTTAATCCCAGCACTCGGGAGACAGAAGTAGGAGGATCATAGTGAGTTCAAGGTCACCCTGAAATTACATAGTTAATTCACGTCAGGCTGAACCAGAATGAGACCCTACCTTGAAAAACAAAAACAAAAAAAAGGAGTAATGTCAACCAAACAGACTAGTATCTAATATTTACTTGGAGATCATAAGCAGATTTTCAGAGAGATGCTGAACACTAGCCCAACTACACCAGTGTGGAGGACAATGAATGAACATTATCTCCTCTTTTCTCCAATTTTCAACAGGAATAACCTTATCCCAGACTCACCTATCCTTTCCATCATCCTGGCTGGGTGATACAAAATGTGGGTCATATCTGGCTTGTGGTTTTGCACGCATGAGCAGGAGTACCATCTTGGTCTGGATTATAACCCTGGCTCCTCCTCTGCCACTTTACTGATCCCTGCTGAGCATCATCAGCTTCCTGCATCACTTCTGCATCTTTCACCACGACCTCTTAAGGAGCAGGGCAGTTTCCTAAACCACAGGCTTCACATCATCAGACCATTAACCCCCAGCACTGCCTGTGTCTTGTGCCCATCTGGTATCACTGCCACTGCCCAAGATACATATCAGCTGCCACATATGCCCTGCTCTAAGCACCAGTCTCTTGGAATGGTTATAACTACTATATGTGGGTCGGGAATTCTGAAAATGATTGGTATAAGAAAAGTTCATTTTACCATCACTGGGGGGATAGTTTTTTTGTTTTTTTTTTTAAGATGGCCTTGATATCCATGACCTCATAGTGCCTGACACTACCTACACAAGACCATCATAAGAGGAGGGAAAGACCACGACATCAAAATAAAAGAGAGACTTTTTGAGATGGGGAGGGGATATGATGAAGAATGGAATTTCAGAGGGGAAAGTGGAGGGGGAGGGAGGGTATTACTATGGGATATTTTTTATAATCATGGAAAATGTTTTTAAAAATTGAGAATAAAATAAGATTAAAAAAACTGAAAAAAATTGTTTTAAGTAGTTGAGGGATCTTGTGCTTCCAAATGAATTTCTGGATGATTTTTTCTATTTCCATGAATACCACCATTGGAATTTTGATGAGGATTGCAGTAAATGTATAGCTTGCTTTTAGTATGATTGACATTTTCACATCGATTCTTCCAATCCAAGAGTGAGGGATGTCGTTCCATTTTCTAGTGTCTTTTGTAACTTCTGTTTTGAGTGTTTTAAAGTTTTCATTGTAGAGATCCTTCAGTTCCTTGGTTAGGTTTATTCCAAGGTACTTTACTTACTTTTTGTTGCAACTGTGAATGCGAATGATTCTCTGATTTCATCTTCTGTGTGTTTGTTGTTAGCGTATACAATGGCTACTGATTTTTATGTGTTTATTTTGTTTATATACATGGCTATAAGTGTTTATCTGCTCTAACAGTTTGCTAGTAGAGCCTTTAGGGTCCTTTATGCATAGAATCATATAATCTGCAAAAAATGATAATTTGATCTCTTCCTCTCCAATTTGTATCCCTTTTATATGTGTCTCTTACCTTACTGCTATGGCTAAGATTCTAGTACTATATCAAATAAAAGTGGGGACAGTGGACACCTTGTCTTGTTCCTAATTTTAATGGCAATGCTTCAAGTTTTTCTCCATTTAGTATTATGTTGGCTGTAGGTTTGTCATAAATAGCCTTTATTATGTTGAGATATGTTCCTTCTATTTTTAGTTTCTGTAGGATTTTTATCATGAAGGGATGTTGGATTTTATCAAACGCTTTTATTGCATCTAATCAGGATTATGTGATTTTTTTTTTTCCTTTAGTCGATTTGTGTATGTTGAACCATCCCTGCAATGCTGGGTTCAAGCCTACTTGGTTGGGTAAATGATCTTTCTGATATATTCTTATATTCAGTTTGCCAATATTTTGTTGAGAATTTTTGCATCTATGTTCATGAGGGAGATTGGTCTGTAATTCTCTTTTTCTTTCTTTTTTTTTTTTTGTTCTATTTTTGTCTAGTTTTGGTATCAGGGTGGTGCTGGCTTTGTAGAGTTCTGGTAGGATTCCTTTCTTTTCTACTTTATGGAAAAGTTTGAGAAGCACTGGTGTTAGTTATTCCACGAAGTTCTGGTAAAATTCACCAGTGAATCCATCAGAGCCTGGACTTTTTTCAGTTGGGAGATTTTTATAACTGCTTGAATCTCCATACTTGTTATAGGTCTATTTAAGTGGTTAATATAATTTTGATTTAATTTTGGTAGGCCATATAAATCCTCTCAGATTTTCAAACTTAGTGGAGCATGTGTTCTTATAGTATGTCCCTATGATTATTTCAATTTCTCTGGTATCTGTTGTAATGGTGCCTTTTTCATCTCTAATTTTATTAATTTATGTCTCTTCTCTCCTTCTTTTGGTCAAATTTGACCAGGGTTTATCAATCTTGTTTATCTTTTCAAAGAACAAATTCTTTGGATATTTTTTTGTTTGTTTGTTTCTATTTCATTAATTTCTGCCCCAATCTTTATGATTTCTTCCCATCTACTGATTTTTGGCTTGCCTTGTTCTTCTTTTTCCAAGGCCTTATGGTGAGTATTAAGTTGTTTACTTGTGACCTTTCTAATTTCTTTTTTTTTTTTAATTTTTATTAACATTTTCCATGATTATACAATATATCCCATGGTAATTCCCTCCCTCCCCACCCCCACACTTTCCATTTGAAATTCCATTCTCCATCATATTACCTCCCCATTACAATCATTGTAATTACATATATACAATATCAACCTATTAAGTATCCTCCTCCCTTCCTTTCTCTACCCTTTATGTCTCCTTTTTAACTTACTGGCCTCTGCTACTAAGTATTTTCATTCTCATGCAGAAGCCCAGTCATCTGTAGACTAATTTCTTAATATAGCCACTTAAAGCTATAAATTTCCCTCCTAGGACTGCCTTCATTGTGTCCCAAAGGTTTTGGTATGTGTGTTCTCATTATCATTTGATTCTATGATTTTTTTGATGTCCTTCTTGATTTCTTCATTGACACAATCATCATTTAGTAGTACATTTTTCAGTTTCCATGATTTTGTGTATGCTCTATAGCTTTTCTTATTATTGATTTGTAGTTTAATCCCATTGTGATCAGATAGAGTGCAAGGAATTATTTCATTTTCCTGTATTTGTTAAATTTTGCTTTTGCCCTAATATATGGTCTATTTTAGAGAATATTCCATGTGCTGCTGAAAAGAATGTGTATTCTGCAGCATTTGAGTAAATGTTCTGTAGGTATCTGTTAGGTCCATTTCTTTTATGACCTCATTTAATCCAGATGCATCTGTTTATGTTTTGCTGGGATGACTTGTCAATTGATGAGAATGGGGTATTGAAGTCACCTACTACAACTGTGTCTGGAGTTATCTGTGACCTTAGTTCTAATAGCATTTGTTTGATGAAATTAGGAGCATCCATGTTAGGTGCACATATGTTTAGGATTGTAATGTCCTCCTATTTGATTTGTAATTTTTGGTGGGATTGTATTGTCTTGACTTTTTGTGTTTCTTGTATTATAATGTAGAGGTTATTACATCTTGAGTTAATTTGAAGCTTGGGTTTTCTGATTATCTGCAGTGTTCTGAGCCGTGTAAATCTGACTATATACCTTCAGGGTAGGAGTGCCAAGTATAGCTGTTATACTTCAAGAGAAAAACAGCAAAAAATATCCCTATGTGCTGCATTTGCCTGCTATTCAAGTACTGTAGTAGACTGAGTAAAGCAAATTACTGGCAAATTCTAAAATTCAACTGAGCAATATAGACATTCAATCAAAACCAGCACAGAGCATTTATACAAGCATGGGGATTAAACTAAACAGATAATCTAGTAAAGCCAAAGTCCCTAAGGGTGTGTGTTGCTCCACACTCTTAATTCTGTAAATTGGGAGGTTCAGAGTTCTAGTCTGAAACAAGTTTAAGTCAGCCTGGGTCCAGTCAGTCCCTGGCCCCAGTAGTGACTGAAGGAAAAAAAAAAAAAAAAGACAAAGGCCCTAAAAATCAGGAAACATCAAAGGCAACAAAAGTCAACATCAAAATACAGCTTATTTGAGATGGGTGAAGCCAACCAAGAATATATCATTCAAATGCAATGCATAACCTTTTCTGACTTGGAAAGAGAGATCAGCACTTCCAGTACAGGCCTATGTATCTGGCTTCGTGTAAGTAGGCCCTGTCACCTTTTGGGATGGCTTACAATCTTACCAATGCTGAGTGCCCACCTTGATCTCTCTTGGTGGTGAGCAGCAAGGGTGAATATGTTCTCTGCACGTATGGCCCTGATGATTGGGGGATAGGAGACTTTTCAGGGTGCCTGGAGTTGTACCTGAGCTGCTCAGCTGGGCCCGTTTGTGTTCTCCTTCAGCAGCTGCTCAGCTGGTCTCTGCTGTCTTCTCTTTCAGGCTTCTTGACTGTGAGGAGGCTGCTGTGAGTGGAAATGCCCTCACCTTGCTTCTGCTGCTGACGCTCTGTGCCGCTGGCCAGGTGGGCTTGCAGATCTCGGCCGCTGGCGCCTCAGCAGGATTCTGGCCAATTTCCTCCTTTCTGGAAGATCTTGGTCTCTCCTGCTTCTCAGCTATGGTTGATAATAACTTATACACCTTCACTTTTCAGTAGAAGAGTGGATTTTTCTGTCTTTCTGTTTATTTCCCTCCCTAGGCTGCTTTGGTATGGCTACTATGCCGCCATCTTACCTAGAAGTCCAATAAAAATATATTTTTTAAATCACTTTTTTCATATAAAGAACCATAAGACTTTTATTCTCTAGTTCCTAATCTGTGTAAGTTGGAAGTCTAGAATTTCTTAAAATTACAGATGTGAGTATTTAAAAAATGTATTTATTTATTAGAGAGAAAAGAGAATGGGTGCACCAAGGCCTCTAGCCACTGCAAACAAACTCCAGATACATGTGCCACCTTATGCAGATATCTGGCTTTATGTGGGTGCTGGGTAACTGAATGCATGTACTTGGGTTCTGGGGATTTGTAGGCAAACCCATAATCACTGATCCATCTCTCCAGCCCTGTGAGAATTTTTGAGCAGGAAGTCATTGGTTATTATTTAAATATGTTTTTTGATACGTTTTCTGCATCTGCATGTGTGTATGTGTGTGTAGGCTAAAGATTGACACTGTCTTCCCCAATTGCTCTATATTTTATTTAGTGAGGCAGGGCTCTCACTTGAATCCAGAGCTTACCAATCCAGCGACTATAGCTAGTTTAGACATGCAGTTCATAATAATTTAACTCTAAAATTTACTTCCTCTTATGTCACTAAGTTTTTACAACACTTTTATGTGAGCCACTCATCACTAATTTCAGTATGGTTGCTTCAACGTGAAGGCACACATTCAAGCTTTGTACACATGTTCCATGTTCAGAGTTTATATGCTGACAGCGCATGATCACTTGTGATGTCTGAGACAGTGACATCACTCATTTTGGTGGTCATTTTGAAGGGTACTAGAGCCTAGTGCCTCTCAGCCAATTTTCTCAAAATTCTTTTACTTGAGACTGGGGAGCTGGCTTAGTGGTTAAATGTACTTGCTGTGCAAACCTGACAACTGGAATTCAGATCCCCAGCACCCATGTAAAGCTGGAAACACAGTGGCACATGGGTCTGACCAATGTATGTACTTATGGTAAAGGGAGGTTAAGAGTCTGAAGAATCTCAAAGTTTGTGGGCTAGATAGTATGACCTTCACAGACTATCTCAAATAAGGGGGAAAGAGAAGACTGACACCTCTGTTCTCCACACATATGCTGTGGTACACACACACACGCACACTCATGCGTTCACTGAACTGGGTGGTGACAGTCCAAGCTGAGGTCTGCAGGATTGGAATCTGGCACCACAACGGCACCTTCTTCTTCAATGCTTCTGCACAGCCTCTGTTCTTCATCTCCCACAGCTGTGTTTCCTTCCTGGCTCCTGGTTCCCCAGGCAAGCTCCAAGAGAGGGGTGAAAACCTATGCAGGTAGCTGTCTTGGGTGTGCAGGCTGAGTCAGCTCACCTCACAGCTGCTGGAAGGAGGAACCTCTACTTCTCAAAGTGTATATACATCAAGATCTCAGGACCCTTGTGAAATGAAACAGGGTAGAACACAGGATCATAGCACTTGCTACATGTGTGTTCCTCAAGGGGGAGCCTAGCTTCACTGTCAGCATCTCTGGTGAACAAGCGAGCAAGCAGAAGGGATGTTAAGTTAACTCACCTTCCCCCATAGGCAGGCTCCACAGTTCAGGGCAGGTTCATAGATCAAACGCTGAGACGTGCTGGGGCTCAGAGCAGCATCATCAGAACATGGTGGGGGAGAGGGGGTCTGTGGAGGGCTGCCTTGTCTGGAGCCCACCTACCTGAAACATAAACACAAGGCATGTGAGCTCCCACCTCCATGGTTTGCCCTTAGGACTGGACCTTGACAGCTATGCTTTTTGCATTTAATAAAGAGTAAGTTATACAGAAGCATCCAAGTCTAAGACCTATGTGGGCAGGAGATGTGCACGAGCAGAGCTGACCCTTGTGATGTTGCATGGCCAAATCTTTTGAAAAACCTATATACATGATCTACTTACAATATTTAGCATATTGATATACATATAGGCACTATTTTAAAATATTTATAAAATTCCACACTAATTAAGCACACTGCTGATTTTCCATGTTCACAGACAGTGAAGTTGTCTCATTCACTCTCCAATTGCAATTTCACCTTTGGAGCTGCCTTCTGTACCATTTAGTGTTCTCCCATTATGCCTCTACTGCACCTTAGCCTATGTTCCTTTCTAAACTCAAGCTTAGTGTCAATCTTACTTGCTTTCCAGTCAAAAGTACTCATTTCATACTGTCATACTCCAAGGAAGTGCATAAAGAGTAGAACTAAGTGTCCTACAGAAATACAAATCTGAGACACTAGAAGACATATAGCTTTAAGCCTCCTCTCCACAAATACCATTTAATATTTTAAAAATATTTTTATTGCTTATTTGAGTGAAAGGTATTGAGATATAGTGAGAGTGAGCCAGGGCCTCTTGCCGCTTCAAGTGAACTCCAAACACAGACATTACTTTGTGCATATGGCTTTACGTGGGTACTAGGTAATCGAACGTGGGCCATCAGGCATTGCAAGCAAGTGCCTTTAATCACTGAGCCAACTCTCCAGCTTCCCTCACCCATTTAGTTTTTTAAAACTTTATTTTGATGACTAGTATGAAAATATTATGATAGAGATAAACCTGATGAGCCCTCCCGTCTATGGCACAACCCCATAAGAGATGCTCATCCTGCTAGTGCAGATACCACACGCCTTTAAGGTAGACAGGAAAAAGACACAACAATCCCTTAGGGTGAATGACTCTCTCAAGATGAGGGCCATTAGGCTAGGAAGGAAAAAAAAGCTAAAGCAGGCCTTTCTAGCTGGAAAAATCAGTCCCAAGAGCAAAGCAGAACTCAGCACAGCATTCCAGGTACAATACAACTATGAACAGCTGTAGAAGAATGAGGGGGTGTAGGAGAAGAGACAAGACACGACCAGGGAAGAACTAAGCATCTGAAGAATGCAAACAGACCCTCAGAGCAGACCAAAACAAAAAGCTGTAAAATGAAAACAGATTCTAAGGGCTGGGGAGATTGCTAGTGGTTAAAGGTGTTTGCTTGCAAAGCCTGCTGGCCTGGGCTTGATTTGGTTTGAGTCACAAAGTGACACATGTGTCTAGGAGTTTGCTTGCAGTGGCATGAGGCCCTAGCACACCCATACACTCTCCCTCTCAAGTAAACATCTATGAGGCTAGACTCTAATAAAATAAATTAATGGGAAGGGTAAAGTAAGCCTGGGAATGAGGACTGTGTCAAGGGGCAAAGGAAAACTATGAAGTGTACAAAGGAAGCAGAGCCAACATTTAAAATTATCCCCCTAGGAATGTTTCCACAGGGAAAGATCAAGTTGCAAAAATGCTCGGTACACCTGAACTAACTAACCCAGGATGGTGGCAGTGAGACGCAGAGAAAAGTCCCTGGGACAATAACTTCCCAACTCCCAGCAGAAAGAAACTGTGACCACAGTTCATTCTGTTAGCTGAGAGACCGTCAAAACAAGAGCTTTAAATATCCAAGCAGCTAAGCAAGGCCGTATTTGCACATACTTCGTGAAAGGTCCCCAGCATAAGCTCAAGCCAAGAGACAGTGGAAGACTTGGCACAGAAAGACATAGCAAGTTTATTGATCAAACACAAACAAAAATGACAAGGATGGGACAGGAGTATGAGAGTGATTTTTGGTGGGTTTCTCTGCTGAAGAAGACAATGCAATAAACAAATAGGAGGTAGATGAATCATGAGGTAATGTAAAGTCAGGTGTGGTGGCACTCACCTTTAATCCCAGCACTCGGGAGGCAGAGGTAGGAGGATCCTCATGAGTTCGAGGCCGCCCTGAGACTACATAGTGAATTCCAGGTCAGCCTGCACTAGAGCAAGACCCTACCTCAAAAAAACAAAACAACAACAACAAAAAAGGTAAAATAGAGCGAGTTCATTGTGGCATAGGAGATGGATGATAGGAGCCAAGAACATCATTTAAAGCTTAACAAATAAAAAGGTCAAAGGAAGAATAATAGGGACAAAGGCACTATTAGAGACATTATGGTAGGCTTGCCAAGTCTGTGGGCTCAGAGGCTACAGGTTCACCAGTCATATTGCTCAGGAGAAAAACTGTACCTGTTCTGAACACAGACATACGTTTTCTTGTCATTCTCTAAACAGTCTTATACAACTATTTAAATGGCATTTATATTGTGTCAGACATGATAAGTAACTCAAAGATGATTTAAAGTATGCATGAAAATAGGTTGTAGTTATATGCTGATATGATACCCATTTTGTACATCAGATAGCTTTTATTCCTACAGTCCAGACTCTTCTACATCATCTAGCCACTCAACTGAGGACCAGAACTGGACCTCTCATCTGAACACATTGCCAGAAGCCAGTGAAAAGGAGTCTAAATTCAGCATGCCCAAGTGGTCACTGTGATTCTTCTGAGCTCTAAGGTCCAAGTGGATTTCATAAGAAAGGCATAAAATTGCTAGGGACATAAAAAAGAAAACTGCTAGCTGGGTGTGGTGGCATACGCCTTTAATCTCAGCACGCAGGAGGCAGAGTAGGAGGGTCGCCCTGAGTTCAAGGCCACCCTGAGACTACATAGTGAATTCCAGGTCAGCCTGGAGTGAGACCCTACCTTGAAAAACCAAAAGAAACAAGAATGCTGCATATTGACAAATGAAGATATGACTTACTACATAAAGTCAGTACCCTTAATCAAGGCTCACAAGTCAGTGGAAGTGGGGGGCCTATCTGGCCTGGGCTCTGTGTCTCCACTTGCTGGATGGACCCCTATCTGCCCCTCTGTCTACCACAAGCTGCACCACAGGGCCTGCACAAGGCTAGTGTGTGAGGGCCCCCATGGGCTTGCCCACATGAGCCCTTGGCAGCTATTATTTTTTTAAAGCTCAATTTGGCCACATTAGTTCCTCCTCATGCTTCCAGATGCACTCAATGGCTTGACCCTGAAGAGAATTCTAGAACCAAATTGCTTCAGGACATGATGTGGCTACAAAGCACAAAAAGGGAATTCCCCAAAGCTGGCTTCACTTCTAAAGAGCTTTTAAAGCTTGTGTAAACAAAGTATTCATGGTGAGAAATTGTGATATTCTTTAGACAGTTCTCCCACTCCTATGTCACTTAGAGGAAGCCTTTCAATGACTTACCCCACTGTGTGTGTGTGTGTGTGTGTGTGTGTGTGTAGATATGGATGTGTGTATGTATGTAGGTATGAATGATTCAGGCTGGAGAGATGGCATTTGCTTGCATACCCTGGTGACCTAGTTATGATTTGCCAGTACACATGTAAAACCAGATGCACAAAGTAGGGCATGCATCTGAGTTACTTTATAATTACAGGAAGCTCTAGTGTGCCCTCTGTCTCTTATCTGCCTTTTTCTTTCTCAATAAATAAAAATATTTTTAATTACATATAAGATTATCCCATTTATGTGCCTAAAATTAATCTCCTAAACAAGCATAACTAGACAGTTCAACTTACTAGTCAATTTTTGTACACTTAAAATAGAACAAGAAACCAGTATTTCTAACTTCTTCCCTGTATAAACCTATGAACCTGCAGAGGGGCTTGGTACTTGGGCCTCCTGGAGTCAAGTAACTACACAGGTGTGGGTCCAAGAGCACTTCAGGAAAGCTGAGATGGCAGAGGGTGGCCATCTTTCTTCCTCAACAGGAAAGTGTAGCTCAAACTTCATCACAGCTCTTCTAGCTACAGTGGGGTTTGGAGGGCCACAAACAGCCAGGCACTGTGACATGGAATTTGCAACTCAATGGGATGGGACTAAATAGCCATGGGGAACACACATCCCTGGTGCTAGTGATAGAGAAGAGGAGCAAGGAGAATAGGAGATAGGAGCAAATAGATGAGAGCCGTGCAGCAGATAACTTTAAAGCAGGCAGGTAAGACCTAAAGTGGTCACCAACTAGTACAAGCTAGCGAAACCACAAGATTGCACCAGAGAAAAGTCTTAAAGCACCTGAAACTCATCATCAGGGGAGGCAAGCTTTCACAGTTTAAGTGAGCCTCTAGGGCAGGTGGGCCAGCAGAGCCACCAGTATATACTCCATTTGCCAAACCAAGCCAGCAAGGCTTCTTATGGAACCTGACTCTTCCTGCACAGGGCCTATTGGTGAGCAAGGCACACACAACTTCATGTGGTCTGGCTACTTTCCACACTGCCAAACGATGGGGGAAGCAATGAAGATGAACTAGTGTGAAGAGGCATCACAGGGTGAGGGCAAGGATGGCAAGGTCACTGCTGGGTAGTCAATGAGGTCAGCAGCTCACACTCTCTTGAGGACCTGGGTCCCTGGGGAAGCTGAGCAAGGGCATGAGCCTTCTCTTCAGAAGCCCAGAAGTGTCCCAAATCTGAGTGTAAAGTCTAGCAACCCCATCCCATCACCTCTCAGCCTCAGTCCAGCTAGAGCCATGCTGGAGAACCAGGAGGTAAACCAGCATAGGGAGACTCACTCCAGGACTCTGGAAACCACAGCACATTTGGAGCTAAGAACACTGCCACACACTGACAAAGATCTTCTCATCCCAGCCCTCAGAAGAGCTCTTACATTATAGGGAATGTGGGAAGCAGAAGGCTTAATCCACCATCCATATATATATATATATATATATATAGAGAGAGAGAGAGAGAGAGAGAGAGAGAGAGAGACAGAGAGACAGAGAGAGAGTGCGCTCGTGAGCACGCCATTCCTGAGGTCCTGAGAAAAAATGAAGGAACATTTGCTTTGGCTCATAGTATTTGAGCTTTTAGCCAGAAGTTGACTGGATTCATTGCTTTAGGCCTGAACTAAAGCAGAAATTCAAGGCAGAGAGGACAAGATGGAGCAAAGCTCCTCAACTCATGGTAGCTGCAAAGCAGAATGAATAACAAACAGGAAAGAGCCAGAGGCAGGGAGTTCTTTAAAGACACACTACCAATGACCTTTTCCTCTAGCCAACCCAATAACACCATCAAATTATGAACCCATTTGTGAATTCATCCCTGATTAGGTCACAGCTCTCATGATCCCATCACCTTTCCACGACTGATTCAGCAGCTGGGGACTACCTTCAACACACAAGCCTCTTGTAGGATACTTCATATCTAAATCATGACATATGAGGTCCACCTGCTCCCCCATTCTGTATAGCAGGCTTGTTTCTCGACCCTACAGAGCAGCATCATGCACCACTCTGCCCCCACACCCTCACATAGACTGGTCCTAAGTCACACTCCTATTTCTCTTAGCCAGAAATATATGAAAATGAACAGTCACAGAGGGGACCAGATACATGAAGGACCATACTAGCCTCATCTCCCTTTTTTCCATCCCACCTGAAGCCTGTGAAAATTCCTAATGCTCTGCTGGCTCATGAGGGCACCTGAAAAGTCATCTTCAATACACGAACAGTGGTCCTGGAGGAACGTCGTCACACTCTTGACCTGATTGTGGTCCCACTGCTACCTATCTTTACTCTCCAAAATGCAGGGCCCCCACCCCATTCTTGCTCTCTGTCTTGTGGGGGTCCCCACCGTATACTGTCTTCACTCTGTGTATGGGATTCCTCTCTCTCTGTGTCCTCATTCTATTTGCATGTATGGTCCTCTTCACTGTCCTGGCTCTATGTGAGGGGTCACTCCTCACTGTCCTTGCTTTGTTAGCATGTGAGGTGGGGTCTCCATCCCTTCTGTTCTAGTTCTGCCTGCATGTGAAGCCCTTTGTCCTGTTTTTCTGATCTTTAAGAAGGATTCAATAGGAGTGAATGGTCTCAAAATGAAAACAGAAAGTGACAAGGCAGATGTGAGCAGTTGACAAATGGTATCAGGAGTCATGAAACAACTTCCCAGTGTGAGTAAGAGAACAGAGCTTGGGTCTATCTGTTTTTCAAGGTTCTGCATATGGAAGGTAACTTCTCCAAACTCAAGATTTTAGAAACAAATAAAAACCAAAATTGGTAGCAAACTGATAGAATAGCAAGTGTCAGAAACCCTGGCAGGACCGCTTCCCTGGAGACCCCCCGAGCCGAGGTCATCACTCTGCTCCCGTACTATCAGTGTTCCACAGCTGAGAGCAAAGCCCCACAGAGTCACAGACCCTGAAGAGTGGCGCGTCAAGCTATGCTAGAGCCAAATGAAGGAGGGAGCTGGGGGCAAGCACTGAGGCACAAAGCACAAACGTCTTTCTGAAGAAAGGATTCTGCCTCTAAACATGGGAAAGCCAAGCCAGCCAGAGCAGAATGTCAGACACGTTAGCTCTGGCCAAAGCTGCTGGACAGAGGACAAGTGAGGCCTCCCAAGACACAGGATGCACAGGTGGAACAGAACCCCGAGCTGGTCCTCTCCAAGGAGGGCTGACTACTATAGCCCAGGAAGAACCATAATACTTGGCAAATTCAGAAAAGCACACTTGTAATCTGGGTGCTTGACCTCACCACGAAACCCAAACCATGACGGTGTCAGCCAGTAGGTGGCAGAAGAGCACCATGGCCAGAATCCTAACTCTCTCACACCTAGTCTGTCCTCTTTCAAATAGAAGTGTGCTCCTCTGGGCTCTGCTTCCCTAAGTCAAGTCTCAATGGAGCTCAGACACGTCAGCTATTTTACCGATGATTCCTGGCTGCTTTTCAGGTCCCAGGGCATAAGTGAGAAAAGCTACAAAGATTGTGTGGCTGAAACTATTTCCTTCCAGGTTAGTCCAGAAAGCATCTAATACATCACCACACGGTGTCAGTGTTTATGCAGTCTTGGCCCAGCGTCCACTGCCTGCTACAACCTGCCACAACCAGCAGTGCTCCTCTAGAGGTTTCCTCTTGGAGCCCTGAGCCGTGTGTGGCATTGTTGATCAGCTTAGCGCAGCCATCCTCCTCTGTCTAGTTGCAGAAAGGACTGGGCTCCCAAATACCAAAGAGAAAACAGAATTGTAGGACAGCAAAGGCAAGGTGGCAAAGTGGAAAACTCACAGGCAACTTTGTCCCAGACACCAGGATATGCTAGCTTAAAAGCTCTGTGGACATGGCAACTGCACAAGGGTGGCCCTGAGATTGAGTCACACATCACACTAATAAACCAACAAACCTGAGTGCTGGCAAGACACTGGCATAAGCCTCTTCAAGGAGAACCAGGGCTCCTTTTCAGACTCTAGGCCCAGGCTGCCCATGACTTAAAGGGATGTTAGGTCTTGTGAGGGAAGACCTTCCAGGAACCCCACAAAACATAACAAGCCCTCTCCCAACCCTTCAAAGACCTGAAACAATGGGCTAGCGTAACGGGGGAGAGGGTGGTGAAAATCTAGCCTGCAGAGACTGCTAGCACTGGGCCTGAGCATCTATTCACTTGTCCTGCCAAGCACCACCATGAATCCCAAAATAACAAGTGGAACCATGGCCCCATTCTGCCTCTCAGGGGTCAATATGCTTTCAGGCACCAGATGGTTACTGATTACTAAACTGCGATGGAGACTCTTGGCAGCTTCCTGATCATCACTTCAGTTCTCCGGTCTTGGGATAGGACATTACAGAAGAAAAGATCAGGTTCACTCTCCAAAGGCTACCCCCATCCCAGCAGAACCTCATCTGCAAGGAAATGAGGGGGTCAAGATTATCGTTAAGGCCTTCATGGTCACAGGAAAGTGTGACCCCTTGACACCCTACTGAATTTCCAATATAAACAGGTAAGCTGTGCAATACAATAATATGCCCCCATGGCAAAAGGTAGTCCCAATGGCAGTACCAGGTCAGTTGTCTCCTTTTTAGCCCCATCAGTAAGGAGAGATAATTGTAAGACACAATTCCCACCTTCTGTAAGAGCCGAGGCAGCCTTCTTGCTCAGTCACAAGATAGTTTTGTAAAACTATGACTGCTTTTCTTGTTCTATTAGACTTTAATTTTTTATAGCAGTTTTAGGTATACAGGAAACTAATTTCTCATATATCCCCTTCCTCACCACATCTGTCTCCATTATCAACAGTCTCTACCAAAAGTATATTTGTTATAACTTTTGAGCCCAAAGTGACATATCACTATCCCCAAAAGTGTATGGTGAACATCAGGGCTCACCTTTGATGTGTCCCTACTGATAATAGTCTCTCATAGGGCAATTTCACTGCCCTAAAAACCCTCTATATTAATCTGCCTGCTCATCCTTCCCAACCCTCAACCCTTGGCATCCACTGATTTCTGCTCTATCTCTATAGCTTCTCCAAGAATGCTGTGGAGTTAGAAACATACAATGTGTAGTCTTGTAGTCAGTATCTTTTACTCAATAGTCTGCAACACCTTTCTACAATTCATATTTGAGTCAGAGTCTTGTATTAATCACAGAGCTTGTCCTTTTCTTGGGTGCTCTGGCAAATTCTCATGTCTCTGTTTCCTTATGGGACTGGAGTTACAGATGTGTGTGGCTATGCCTAGCTGTTTATGTGGGTTCAAGGGACAGACTCAAGCAGTCTGTCAGCCCTCTTTAGGCCCTCAGGCTTGTACAAAAAGTGCTCTTAACTGTTGAGCTATCTCTCCATATCAGTTTCTTGATGTTCAATTTTAGGAATTTTTCCGTATTTAAAAAGATTTATTTACTTATCAGAAAGAAAACAGAAAGAGGGAGGGATGAAGGAAGTGAGACGGGGAGGCAGGGAGGGAGGGGGGCAATATGAATGGGTATGACAGAGCCTCTAGCCACTGCAAACCAACTCCAGACACATGTGCCACTTTGTGCATCTTTATGTGGGTACTTGGGAATCAAAGCCAGGCAAACAAGTGCCTTAATTGGTGAGCCAAATCTCCAACCCACATATTTTTTGAATAATAATTTTAACAGATATATCTTTTATATTTGTCTTTCTCAGTCTGGGGCTTGTCTTTTTACTTTCATAATAGGTCGTCTATAAAGCAAAAACTTCTAATTTTTAACAAACTTCACATGATTTTCCCCTACATTATCTTCTAGAAGTTTTATACTTCATATTTTATTTATTTTGAGAATATTAATATTTATTTATGAGAGAGAACTCAAGCATAGGCATGCTAGTGCCTCATCACTGCAAATGAACTCCAGACACAGCTGTAGAATATCCTTTTGCTGCCTTTCATCTTCTCCAGGACTGTCTGTCCTACTCTGGATCCACCCTCTCTCCAGATGAACATTAGAATCACCCTGTCAATATGCAGAAAATAACTTTCAAGGGCTTTTACTTGGACTGTGTTGAGTATGTACATCAAATTATAAGGAAGTGACATCTTTAAAATAGTCTTATACATGAACATGAAACATCTATTTATATCTATTTAGTTCTCCTTTGATTTTGTTCATGAGATTTTAAAGTAGTTTTCCTTATGTAAATCATAGTGTCATTTAGGTTTATGTCTAAATATTTCATTTGGGAACATACTAATGTAAGTGATATTGTGTTTTAGTTTAAAGTTCTATTTGTTTATTGCTGGTATATGAAAAATTGATTAATGTTTGTATGTTAACTTTGAATTCTGCAAACTTGCTAAAATGATTTTCTAGTTTCATGAATTTAGGCAGATTTTTGGTCAACTTGTTATAATTTTCAATCTTAAATATTCCCCTAAGGCCCACATGCAAAAGGCTGGGTTGCAGTCTCGTGGTTCTAATGGGAGATGGTGGAATTCTTTAGGAAGTAATAAACCCCAGAAAAAGTTAGGTCTCTAGAGGTGTGCTCTGAAAGGGGTCACTGGGACCTTAGGGTCTGCCTCTCCCTTCCTTCCCTCTTTTCTTCCCCTCTATGTCTGACTGCAGCCTAATTAAATGCTCACATAAGTAGTTTTCAACTTCCTTTACCTGAGTTCATATTTTCCATTTCCTTTATTCTTGTTCTAATTTAAAATTTTTCTTTCTTCAGCTTACTTTGGATTTATTTTCCCCTTCTTTTTCTAGCTTTCTAAAGTATAGTCTTAGATTATTTTTATTTTTTTATTTATTTGCAAGGAGGAAGGAAGGAAGGGAGAGAGGGAGGGAGAGAGAGAGAAAGAGAGAAACAAAGAAAGATAGAAAGAGAATCGTGCACCAAGGCCTCCGATCACTGCAAATGAACTCCAGAAACATGTGCTCACCTTGTGCATCTGGCTTATGTGGGTACTGGAGAACTAAACCTGGGTCCTTAGGCTTTGCAGGCAAGCACCTTAACCACTAAGTTATCTTTCCAGCCAAATTACTGACTTTAAATCTTTTTTTTCTAGTGTATGCAATTACTATGAATTTTCTTCTAAGCATTGTTTTTGACGCATATCACAAGTTAGTAAGTTGCGTTTTTATTTTCATTTACTTCAAAACATTTTAAAATTTTGCTTGACATTTCTTCTTTGACCCCTGTGTTATTTAGATGTTATTTTACCTATAGGTGTTTAGGGATTTCTATCTTTCTGTTATTAATTTGTATAATGACCCGAGAGCAAATACTGTATGATTTCTAGTCCTTTAAATCTAAGGTGATTTTTATGGCCCTGAATGTGCTATGTCTTGGTGAGTGTGTGAGCTGGACACCGATTTGTGTTTTGCTGTTGCTGGATGGAGTCATCCAGAGCTGCCCATTGTTTCCAGTTGGCTGATGCTGTTGAGTTCCACTCTGCCCTTTCTGATGTCCTGCCTGCCGGGCTGTGCCTTCCTGATGGAGAGGTGCCAATGTCCTGGCTGTAATAGTGGACGCAGCAACTCCTCTGTGTGGGTCTATCAGTTTTGCCTTATGTGACTGGACACAATGTTTTTAGGTTCATACACATTAAGGCTTCTTGGAGAATTAATCCCTTATCATTCTGTAATGTTCCTTGGTTATTCCTAATTTTTTCCCTTACTCTCAAGTCTAATCTGCCTGAAATTAAAACAGCTACTCTAGTTTACTTTTGATTAGTGTTAGCTTGGTGTATCTTTCTCTACACATTTACTTTAATCTGTATGAGTCTTTGTATTTATGATAACTTTCTTATAGAGCTCAACTTTGTTTTTTAAATCTACTTGGACAATCTTTGCCTTTTCATTAGTACATTTATGCCACTAACATTCAAAGTCAATAGTTTAAATATTGATAGAGTTGGGTTAATATGTCCCATATTTTTTTACTGTTGTCCTTTAGTCTTAACTTTGTCTTTCACTGTTTTCTGTCATTTGTGGGTTTTTTTCTAAAAATTATTTATTTATTTATTTGAGAGCGGCAGACACAGAGAGAAAGACAGATAGAGAGAGAGAGAATGGGCATGCCAGGGCTTCCAGCCTCTGCAAACGAACTCCAGACGCGTGCACCCCCTTGTGCATCTGGCTAACGTGGGACCTGGGGAACCGAGCCTTGAACCGGGGTCCTTAGGCTTCACAGGCAAGCGCTTAACCGCTAAGCCATCTCTCCAGCCCTCATTTGTGGTTTTAACTGAGGATTCTGATCCCATTCTTCATTTTTTTAGCATACCAATATTTCTTGTTTTTTAGTGGTTGCCTAGAGTTTTGAAATACACCTTTATAAACAATCCCTGTATATGTTCCAGCATTGTACTGATTCACAGATGAAGGTTCAACATAATAACACAATGATTCCAGTTTCTCCCTCCTGTCCCTTATCACCATTCATTTTACTACTTCATCAGCTACATGAGCATTCATTCATACATGAAAGCACTATGACTGTTGTTTTGAACAAGCTTCTATTATATCAATTAAAAGAAAACGTTAGTTTCATTTTATCTTCACTTATTCCTTTTTAATTTTCTTTCTTCACATAGAAATGCTTTTCTGATCTTTATCACTTTCCTTTTCTCTAAAGAATGTATAGCATCTCTAACAAAGCAGATCTACTAGAACAAATTCTCTCAAGTTTGATTTGAGAATTTTATTTCAGTAATTTATATCTCTCAACACCCTAAGTATCATACTCTGTTTTCTCCTTGCTTGCAACGTTTTTGAAAAATCAGATGTAAATCTAATTTCTGTGTCTCTATAGGTAAGGTGTATCTTTCTTTTTTCTTTTGATTTTGTTTTTATGAGGTAGGATATCACAACTAGCCCAGGCTGACCTGGAATTTACTATGTAGTCTCAGAGTGGCCTCGAACTCATGGCAATCCTCCCTTCCAAGTGCTGAGATTAAAGGTGAGCTACCACACCCGGCAAGTGTACCTTTCTTTGTTTGCTGGTGGTTTGAATAAGGTACCAGGTATAGTTTTCTGTTTTCATTTCTTTTGTCAATTATTCCATTTGCGGTCCCTGGATCTGTGTTCTGGATCTGTGGTTGGGGTTGGACATGAATTTTGGGGAAAATCTCAGGCAATATTGTTCCAAACTTTTCTATTCCTGTATTCCCTCCTCCTGATAATACTGTATGCATGACACCTTTTGTGGTTGACCTACGTTTTCTGGATAGTTCCTGGTTTTCTTTCTTCTTTCCAGCCTTTAAAAAAATTGTGCATATGTGTGTACACATTCATACATGTGTGGGTGCATGAGGATGCATATGTGCATGTGGAGACCAGGACAACCTTGGGTGCTGTTACTCAGGAATGTCATCCACCTTTGTACAGAGTCTGTCACTGGCCTGGAGCTCACCAGCTAGGTTATACTGACTGGTGAGTGAGCCCCAGGGTTCCTCCTAGGCGTCTCTGCCTCCCGAAGCTCTAGGGTACAGCACACATGCTACCACAACCAGCATTTTAGGGGAGCTGAAGTCCCCATGTCTGCAAGGCAAGCACTTTATCAACTGAGCTCTCTCTCCACTTTTTTTATTCTTTCTAGTTTTGGGGGTTCCTACTGATATAGAATATATATTTAAGCCTGGAGATTCCTTATTCAGTCTTACACTGTTTGCTAAGCCCATCAAAGTATTATTTATTTTAGCCCTTTTTCTTTTCTTTCTTTCTTTCTTTTTTTTTTTTTTTAAGGTAAGGTTTCACTCTAGCCCAGGCTGACCTGGAATTCACTCTGTAGTCTCAGGGTAGTCTTGAACTCATGGTGATCCTCCTACCTATGGAGAGATACTCAGAATCAGGCATGGGATCTGTGAGTACCTTGAGTAAGGCAAAGGCCTCAGGACAACAATTTTCATGCCATAAGGTTTTTCTTTTCAATTCAACTACGCTATGAAGATTGAAAAGTTTTCTCTGTAGAAAATTAAGTTACAAAAACCTCATGAGTTTCAAGGTAAATATTTGAGCGTTTATTAAAAGTGAGGTGACCCTACCCACCCTCAGTACAAGACACTGCCAAGTCTTTGCTCTCTGGGGTGAGGACTCCCCTGGGCAGCCTTTCCTGCTGCCTCCGGCACCTTCCCTTGCTACACTCGTACTGCCGTCCCTGCTGAGCCCCACATGGGGTCTGGGTCCTGCTGTCCATCCTGCTCATACATCCCTTGTGGCTTCTGTTCCCATGAAGCCAGAGGGACACGACAAATTTTCAATCTAGAGCTGGGGTGCTGGCTCAGTGGATAAAGCACTCGCTCAGTTCTCAAGCCTGAGTATCCAAGTTTAACCCTCCCCAGGCCCCATGTCAGCTGGAAGCCATGGTGAGCTTCTGTAATCCCAGCACACTCACAGTGAAACTGGAGATGGAGACGGGAATTTCCCAGAAACTTCATGGCTACTGCAACAAAGAACAGTAGCAGAACAAGACCACAATAGCAGAGAAAGATCTAGAAAAAGAAACCCTGCCTCAAATGAAGTGGAAAGGCAAGGACTTACCTGAAAGTTGACAGGAATCACATCTGATTCTTGGCCTGCTTACAAACAAGGGAAGTCCCCATTCCCTATACAACACATAGAAAATGCAGTGGATAGCCCCAGACCACCTCATCTGTCTCCTCACCACTGCCAGACACCACTGCCACCCACCGTCAAGAGGACACGTTGCAAAAGCTTTCTGAAGACCCTTCTTCATCCCCCTGCTCAAGAGGCTAGGAATCTCAAGGAACAATGCAGGTACTCCATGAATATGATTGCCCATGAAAATAAACCAAGAAGAGGCAAGAGAAGGGAGTGTAAAACATTAAATTTGAGTGTGGAAAACCAGGCTTGACATGGAAGATGGCATGCTTTGACTCCGAGAACAGCCAAGAAGTCTTGTGATGACACCACAGTGACTCAGCATTCTACAATGTACCCTGGATTTCCAGTTAAAATGGTGAAATAGGAGCCTCACCAAAGAAACCTGAGGGAGGGGGCAAGATAACACATAATGTACTCGCTGGTGTACCAGACAGTGAAGGTGTGCAATGAATTAACTGAGGTGAGGCCCTAGCAAGGAAGCAGGAGGGAGGTGGAGCTTCCAGCAATCACAGTCAGTGGGGATCTGGCCAGCCAGAGACCTCTGGGTAAAGTTCTACTCTTTTTTTTTTTCAAGGTAGGGTCTCACTCTAGCTCAGACTGACCTGGAATTCACTATGGAGTCTCATGGTGGCCTCGAACTCACGGCCATCCTCCTACCTCTGCCTCCCGAGGGCTGGGATTAAAGGCGTGCGCCACCACACCTGGCTCAAAAGCTTCTACTCTGAGGACCCGGCCTGAGCTAGCAAGAGCCAAACTACAGGCAAAATGGTTCTCCTACTCACACTGGCCTTCCAAATGTATATATGTGAAGGAGAAGACAACAGAATCCAGAGTGCAGCTCCAGAACACCTTCAGACAGCTTTCCACACCCTCCTCTCCCCACATGCCAACACCAGGAACCACTGGAGAGCTCAGGATGCCAGTATCTAGCACAGCTGATCTGAAAAGCAGATCCCCCACCAGCTGATCTGAGCACACAATGCACCAAAGACGGAACCCATTTCATACACAACATAAGACAAAAAGTGACCCCCAAAAATAACCAGGCTGTATTATACTAGGGCAGTAGATACCCCAAAGCTGGGAATCCAGGTTTGCACTGGAAGTGCCATTTGTACCTTCATATCACAGCAGATTACTAAAGAAAAAAATCCCAGAAAGGCAAAGAATTCAAAACAGCCCACTAAGAAAAAAATACCGATGTGTTAGATATGGTGGAGATTTAGTCTACTTTACCAATCTTAAGTTAGTTGTGTTATAGGGTGAACTTTTGTCACTTTTGGTATTTCTTAATTTATGATGCCTGTTTTTCTTTTCTTTTCTTTTCTTTTCTTTTCTTTTCTTTTCTTTTCTTTTCTTTCCCTTCCCTTTCCCTTTCCCTACCCTTCCCCCTTCCCTTCCCTTTCCCCTCCCCTTTTTCCCCTCCTCCTCCCCTTTTCCCCCTCCCCCTCCTCTTTTCCCCTCCCCATTTCCCCCTCCCCTCCACCTCCTCCTCCCCCAGGGAGTCTGACCATTAGCACTATGTGCGGGGGACAGAAGCTAACACAAAGCTGGCAGCCTGGAGTCCCTGAGAGTCTGCCCATCACAATAAACCAGTCCATATAAAGTGTGGCTTTCTCCAGCAATGGCAGCAGTTAGATTCCAGCAGAGGATGTCTCAGGTAGGAGACAGGAGGGCAAGCTAATGGGACTTAAGGATGGCCAGAGTGGGAGAACAGCTACAACAGAGAATGTTCCATGTCAGCATAAGTGGGTATAAGAACAAAGGTGCACAGTGGGATGGATTACTGACGCTAGATAGAGTGGTGAAGATCTCCAAATGGTGGCTGTCCAAATGTTGGGGTGATGACAAAGGAAGGGGAGGAAAGTCAGTCATCAGCACTAGAGACTGAAACCATGAGTCAGAAAAAGATGGTCCTTCCTCCTGGCCAGACACAGTGAAGTGCCAGGCCCAGGTCAGAGGGCTACCTTGCCCAAGTTCAGAGAGGACCACGTGACACAGAAGTGTAGAGTATTTGCCCCAAGAACACAGTACCATGACAGGTAACAGAGCCAAGGGCAGGAAGGAGCCACGGCTGGTTGTGTTGAATGGAATCAAGGTGCATCAAGGAGGAAGCCTTAAGGTCATGTTCAAGCATGCACCGCAGGAGATACCTGTATGTCAGTGCCAGCTATGCATCTCCTGAAGCACTTCATCACTTGGTGTTCACCAAGGACCACTCCTCAGGCCTGTTCCACTTCCACAGAGTGTCTATAAAGGGCAACATCTTCCCGTTCAGAAAAGATGACCTCTGTGTCATACCTAGAACCACCCTGACCTGGTATCTGTGTGTGTGGACTTGTCAAGAATTTCTATCTGAATTACAAAGATTTTGCACCGCAAAGGACACAGTGAAAAAAGCAAAGAGGCAACCTACAGAATGGGAAAAAATCTTCGCCAGCTATATATCTGATAGAGGATTAATATCTAGGATATACAAAGAACTCAAAAAGTTAAATAATAAGGAATCAAACAAGCCAATCAAAAAATGGGCTATGGAGCTAAATAGAGAGTTCTCAAAGGAAGAAATACGAATGGCATATAAGCATCTAAAAAAATGTTCTACGTCACTAGTCATCAGGGAAATGCAGATTAAAACTACATTGAGATTCCATTTCACTCCTGTCAGATTGGCTACCATCATGAAAACAAATGATCATAAATGTTGGCGGGGATGTGGAAAAAAAGGAACCCTTCTGCACTGCTGGTGGGAATGCAATCTGGTCCAGCCATTGTGGAAAACAGTGTGGAGGTTCCGAAAACAGCTAGAGATTGATCTACCATATGACCCAGCTATAGCACTCCTAGGCATATATCCAAAGGACTCATCTCATTTCCTTAGAAGTACATGCTCAACCATGTTTATTGCTGCTCAATTTATAATAGCTGGGAAATGGAACCAGCCTAGATGTCCCTCAACAGACGAGTGGATAATGAAGATGTGGCACATTTATACAATGGAGTTCTACTCAGCGGTAAAGAAAAATGAAGTTATGAAATTTGCAGAAAAATGGATGGACCTGGAAAGTATTATACTAAGTCAGGTAACCCAGGCCCAGAAAGCCAAGCGCCACATGTTCTCTCTCATATGTGGATCCTAGCTACAGATGACTGGGCTTCTGCGTGAGAATGAAAATACTTAGTAGCAGAGGCCAGTAAGTTGAAAAGGAGACATAAAGGGTGGAGAAAGGAAGGGAGGAGGATACTTAATAGGTTGATATTGTATATATGTAATTACAATGATTGTAATGGGGAGGTAATATGATGGAGAATGGAATTTCAAAGGGGAAAGTGTGGGGGTGGGGAGGGAGGGAATTACCATGGGATATATTGTATAATCATGGAAAATGTTAATAAAAATTAAAAAACAAAAAAAAAAAGAATTTCTATCTGGCCTTGGGTTCCACACAGAAAGCTTTACATGGCTGGCAGCTGCCTAGCACCTTAGCCTCAGTCTTGGGAAGAGATGTGATGATGCCATCATGCTGTGCCTCTACTCCAGCCTGCCTACCACACAGCAGGCATGCTTCAGCCATGTGACTCCTGATGCCACAGAGGACTGTGAAAACTGCAGCTGGGGGGACATTAGTGAAAATAAACAACGGGTGACAGTATGAGGGAACTGCAACAGGAAACACCATGCCTGCTGGGAATCTCCACCAGGCACAGGAACTAGTCCCAGCCCAGCAGAGGTACACAGCCCCAGCAGGAAGCAGGCTACTTGTTTTCCACACATCATACTCTTTACCATTCATTTTGAGGGCAGGTATGATGATGCAGATCTGTAATCCTGAAGAATAAGAGATAGAAATTGGCAAGGCAGCTTAAGGTAACAGAGTTCCAAAATTAATAGCTGTCTCTTGGGTAAACATGGGGGAAATCTAGGTCACTGCACTTTACCACAGGTCAGAAATGTCAGAAGGGTCTGGCCTTTCTTTATCCCTGCCTCCTTAGGGAGTCCTTCCACCTCTTTTGAGAAGGCACTTCCTAGAGAATAAGATTTCTGGGAAGATTGCCCTTTTCCAGAAATCCTGACTAAACCAACTGCACATACAGAAGGCTCCATAAAAAACCCCAACCCGAGTCTCAAGGTGGGCTTATCAAACCTCCTCCTGTCTCCTTGGGCAAGAGCTATGTTTCTGTTCTTCCCTTAAGCTCCTCTTCTCTTAAAGCTCTCCTTCATAAAGCTCTAAGTTATAATAAATGTTTTCTGAACCTTATCTTCTGGCCTATGCATTTCATTTGTCAAATTCATAAGAATTCAGACACCCCCAGCTACCGGTTGTTGGTGGTGTATCATATTCATGCATTGGCAAAGGAACCTCAACTCCTGTTTCAATCCCAGCACTTGGGAAGCTGAGGCAGGAGGATTTTGAGTTTCCAAGTAGACTTCAAGGCCAGCCTGTGTACAAAGTCAAGACGTGTACACATAGACACCCCACCACTACAGGTGTTAACATTTCCTTGGCTAGGCAAACAGATAGCGAGAGAAGCCCTTGGAGGTGGTTATTTATATTCCTTTTCCAGAATACTTTAACACGATGACCTAAGATGGCAGACAGGGTGACTCACTTCCTAGTTCTTTCCTGTGTCATGAGTTTCCTACTGGTGGGCTCGCCTGGCAGGCCTTCTGGGACCTGCACAGTGCTGCATGCTTCGTGAACAAACCAGCACTTTCGTCTTTGATTAAACTGACCAATCATAGATTCTGGGTTGGAGGACTTCCCACATTCAATAAAAGCTTGGATCCCACTAGGGTGGTGGATTCTGGTTTCCAGATCCCCTCCTCTCATAAGGAATCTATTCCCCTCTGTCCCTTTACTTTTGCTTCTGAATAAAGTCTGCTCGACTTTAGCTTTAAGCTGTATTTTTGTCTCATCATTCTTTATTTGGCAAAGAAAATAAACCCAATCTCTAGATAGTAACACCACCCTCACTACTACGACCACCACCACCAAGACAAATTCAAAAAGCAAAATACAAAACCTATACTGTGAAAAGTGATTTTAAGATGGCTAACACAAACCAAGCTGGTTCCTAGAATCTCGGGCTCTGTGTGGCTAGAGCTTTGACCTAGGCCTGAGATCAGCCACCAGATTCAAAGATGGCACCACCTCTTCCCAGGGTCTTGCAGGAGCTCTGTCCTGGGGGAAGAGGGAGGGGAGAGCATCACATTCCAGTGAAGAGCTTATTTCACATACTTATTAGATGCAACTTTGAACCTTGAGAAAAGTGTACAGAGATCACAAAGAACATCTTCATATCCTCACCTAGTTTTTCCAATTGCTACCATGTGGCTTATTTGCAAGCCAAGCCACCCACCCTATTCATGCATTCTGTATTCTAAAGATTAAGGCTGAGTGATTAGCAGGCATCTGTTCTCTTACCCATAATACTAAAGTGTGTTGTCTAAAGATGACAACCTCCAGTCACAGCTCAGTTGCCAAAATCAGAACATAAACACTGATTCCACACATACTCTTCCATATCTGATGTGTCCTGAAGCAAATGACTGAGCCTCAGGCATCAACTCTTCTTCAAAGTAAGAGAGGAAGCATCCCAGAGACATGGAGTTATAACTATCACTATAAACCACAAACCACACCTCCGTGCCCAGAAGTATGGGAAAGCAATGTCATGGGAGTCAAACATGGTTTTTAAAGACAAAAAAAAAATAAGCAAATTAACATCCCTGTTAGGAAGAACCAAATTCCGATGAAGATGTACTAACAACAATATAAAAGCTGGGGTTGGAGGGATGGCTCAGTAGTTAAGGCGCTTGCCTGCCAAACCTAAGAACCTGAGTTTGATCCTCCAGTACCCTCATAAAACCAGATGCACAAAGTGGTGCACACATCTGGAGTTCCTTTGCAGTGGCTGTAGGTCCTGGCATGCCCATTCTCTGTCTGCCTCTCTCTTTCTGCTTACAAATAAATAAATAAAGTTAACACACATACATATATATAAATCAAAAAGCCAGGCATGGTGGAACACTCAGGAGGCTGAGGTAGGAGGATTACAATGAGTTCAAGGCCAGCCTGGGATATGGAGTGAGTTCCAGGTCAGCCTAGCTACAATGAGAGACCCTACCTCAACAAACAACATTATGGCATATAAACCATAATCTATCATTTTTAGTTGGCTATAAGACATTATGATATGGATGTAAGAGAGAAAAATATAAACCATAATTAAAGAACGAGATTACAGAACTTAAAAAGCATTCAGAATAAGACAGTGTTTAAAAAACCAAGATGAGGGCTGGACAGATGGCTCAACAGCTAAGGTATTTGCCTGCAAAGCCTAACAACACAGGTGCAATTCCCCAGTACCCATGCAAAGCTAGATGCACCAAGTGGCACATGCACCAGGAGTTTGTTTGAAGCAGCTGAAGGCCCTGGCGCACCCATTCTATCTATCTCACCCCTCCCTTCCTACCTCCCTCCATCTCTGCTTGCAGATAAATAAACAATAATTTTTTAAAAGTTGAAATTACACAAAATAGAAAAAATTTTAAATAAAAAGGAAAATAAAGTTTGGGAATTCAAGAAAAGTTAATATATACAGCAGACAATCAAATGGAAGCCAACATGTTCGTGCAGCATACCAAGGAAACCAGGCAGGGCAGAGGTGAGGCACAGACATTCTCTTACACAACAGCCTCAGCTGAGTGCCTGCCTGTACTCAATCTGCTAACCTGTATGTGTGATTGCACATGTTGTCAGAGATGTAGAGATGTTTCAAAAGATGATTTGCACATTTTTATATCATAGTATTGCTGAGCTCATAAAATTATTTGGGGAATCTTTTGCTTTTGTCTGCTCCAAAACAGTTTGCAGACCTCTACTTTAGGAATGTAATGGACTGAGTTCACAGAGGACTAATCCTTCCACAGGTGAACTCAGCCCTCCGAGAACCAGCTTAGCTATTCCCATGGTTACAGGTCATAGCCATTAGACTTTCAGTTGCACTGAGGCACTTTTGTTGGTTTATACTTTTCAGGGAAATTATTCATCTTATTTAGAAGTTGTAAACAGCAGTCTGGGTTTTAACAGCACCTCATCTGCCACTGTATCTCCTTTCTGGCTTCTCAAGCTGTAAAACTTTGCTCAGTCCATCAAAGTATCTGATAGTTTAAATATTTTATTGGCCTTTGCTATGGTTTTAATGAACATTCTTTAAGTCCGTATTAAAAGCTTGATGTTCCCCTAGTTGTCATACTGGGAAAAGCAGTGGGGCCTAATGGGTGGCCCTTAGGTCACTGTGGGTGTGGCTTTGATAGAGACTCTCCAGTAGTCCTGTCTGACTCCTTCGGACACAACTCCCACCATGACGTACCATCCTCACAGACACATGGGCTCACCTGATCTTTGACGTGAGGCTCCAGAACCATGAGCTGAAATGACCCTCTCTTCCCCTCATATGCAGCTGGTGCCAGGTTATTGCCTTTTAGTTATGCAAAGCTTTCCAATTCAATCTTGTCTCTGAATTTATTGCACCAAGCAATAAGTTTTCTGAGACTGTTTAGATGCATCTTTCATGCACTAACATGCTATGCTCCCTGATTTTCATTATTTTAACAGTTAAATGTTTTAATTAAAAACATCCTAGGGGGCTGGAGAGATGGCTCAGCGGTTAAGGTGCCTGGTCTAAAGACCAGGGTTTGATTCCCCAATACCCATGTCAATCCAGATGCATAAGGTAGCACATATGTCTAGAGTTCGTTTGCAGTGGCTAGAAGACCTGGTATGCCCATTCTCTCTCTCTCAGACTTTCTCAAATAAATAAATAAAATATTTTTCTTCAAAAAGCATTCTACAGGCTGGAGAGATGGCTTAGCAGTTAAGACACTTACTTGACTGTGGAGCCTACGGACCCAGGTTTGATCTCCCAGGACTCACATAAGCCAGATGCACAGGTGGCACATGTGTCTGGAATTATTATTTTTTTTTAATGTTTAAAGTACTTGTAAGTACTTGACACAGTCAAGGATTTTTAAAAATTATTTATTTATTTATTTATTTATTTATTTATTTATTTATTTATTTATTTGAGAGCGACAGACACAGAGAGAAAGACAGATAGAGGGAGAGAGAGAGAATGGGCGCACCAGGGCTTCCAGCCTCTGCAAACGAACTCCAGACGCGTGCGCCCCCTTGTGCATCTGGCTAATGTAGGACCTGGGGAACCGAGCCTCGAACCGGGGTCCTTAGGCTTCACAGGCAAGCGCTTAACCGCTAAGCCATCTCTCCAGCCTGTGTCTGGAATTCTTGTGCAGTGGCTAGAGGTCCTGGCATACCCATTCATATTTTCATTCTGTGTGTGTGTGTGTGTGTGTGTGTGTGTGTGTGTGTGTGTTTCTCTCTTTAATAAATAAATAAAATATTTTAAAAAACATCCTAAAACTTTTAAGTTCTATAATAGAGGTAGGTTACTTTCTGGTTATCATTTTGTGATTATTTTCAAATTTACTGCATATTATAATTTCTATGTTTAAAAACAAATACATTGCAGCTCTGCTTTGCGGAGTCTTGGTGTGTTTGAAGAGGGAAGAGGGAAGGGACAGAGGGAGAGAAGGGCACTATGCTGAGAATGCTATTTTAACACTTCCTACCCATGAGTTTTGTGTTATCTTAACATGTCAAATGCAATTCCACATCATAATCCTGGGTTTGCCCACCTCCTAAAAAAATGGATGAACGTCTCCTAAATTTCACAGCCATCTAAAGTTCATAATGACCATATCATCCTAAAAGATTATAAGTTATCATAGAAAAGAAACGTCTTTGTCTCATTCGATGCCCTTCATCTTCCTCTTGAAAATCACATTGCTAGCCTATGTTCAGGTGTCCAGTAGTTGACACGTACTCTTCACAAACACATCTTCTGTTTTTGAGTCATTCTAAAGACAATTTGACTTTGCCCTTTTGGCTGTGTTTTGTTTTCAGACAAGGTCTGGTGATACTCAAGCTGGACTCAAACTCCCTATATACACAGCTACAGCTGACTGGAGCTCCTGGTCCTCTTGCCTCTGCCTCCAAGGTACTAGGCTTATGGATGCGTGTCACTGTGCCCAGCATGACTTCAGTCTTTTAATATAAATATATAACCCAAATGACTGAATCGCCTATGTAACGTACTTACTTGCTTATTTTCTATGACTTCTAACTTTTCTCCTCCTTTCCCTGTAGATGAACTGACCAGGTTTTGCTCCCATTTTCTACAAAACATGAAGTAGTTAATACTGCCCGTGCCTTCTTCCTTGATGGCTCCTGTACATCATTACTGCAATAAAGGCACAGATCTAGGCTGTAGGAGCCAGCACTACCTAGATTCCCCTGGAAATGACCATTTTATTCTCATCATGTGTAAATGCATACCTAAGAGATTCTTCACTTCAAAGCTTGTCGTTTGCATGTTCTTGTGTGCCAACAGCTGTTTAGATCATATCAGTACACTTAAGTACACATTTTACTGGATGCCTGCTTTATTATTGTTTGAGGTATCAAAAACTATATTCTTTACAGATAGTTGTCTTTTACCCCATTTTTTTTCAGAGTGTTAGAGGAGAGACTAGCAATTTCTAAGTCCTCATTATATAAATATTCTTTTATTTTGCCTTCCATTTAATACTATTTTGGCTATGCCCAAAATTCCAGGTTTAGAACTCCTCTTTTCCAAGCAATATAAAACCACTCCTATTCCAATTAAATCCAATTTGTCATTGAGTTTGGTGTGAGTTGAGAACAGGCCTTTGTAGAAATCTGGTCCCTACCTCAACTCCTGCTGTCCAACACTTTGGGTCTCCATGATCAACAGTGTCCTGAAGTTGTCAGGTGTTCTCCTGTCTCCAGAGGTCAACACTGGTTAGCCTTCTGATGCATTCAGCGCTCTGGGAAAAGTTCTTCAAGTATATTTTCCACTCTCTTCCCTCAGTCTTCTTTTCAGATTCCTAAGCAACAGACTAGGGAGCTTCAGTCTTTCCTCTGACTCTATCAGTCCTATAATTCTGCATTCTAGAACAGTTATGGGCCCTTGACATCTACATTCCATGGTATCCCTGGAACCCATAAACTAGATGTTCTGGAAGAGCTGTCCTCTAGGTCTACATTCTAGAAGAGTCTTCAGACCTCCAAGTCTGCCTTCTAGATCAGCTCTCAGTTCTGCAGTCTGCATCTGCGATAGATGTTTATTTATCTAATCACTGTTCTATCTTCATTTTTGCCCATTCTCTGATTCAAGCCACCCCTGCTTTTTGCATTTTACTAGCTTTTACTTTCCAAAATCCTTAGCTGTTTCTTGTGAAGGAGCAATGTCATCTTCTACTTGAGTCCTTCAAATCTGTTCCTCGGTACCCTCTGTGCTATCTCTCCTGTGGTTGGCTTTCCTCACACGGGTGATGGCTCTGGGCTGTGTTCACAGTTCCACTTCATCTGCTTATCGTGGAGTTAGATCCTATTTCCTCTGGCACCTTTAGTGTTGCGAAGGAGACATGGGGAGTCTCTGCATCATGCTCCCAGTCCCTCTCTGGAGCTGGGAGCTGGCTGGGCACACTTTCTGATATCCTGACCCAATCCATATTCTACTTTCTTAGCCTGTGAGTCAGGGAAACATGCCCAAGGCTTGCTGCATACCACTGCAGAGTGGAAGGGCTGCCCGGTCTCCTCTTCCAGTGGGTTCTTTTTCTTATATGCTTTGGGTCTCTCCACAATATCCCACAAACATTGTCTGCTTCTGTCTCTTAATGATCTATGTCTGGTCCTCAAATTGCAGTTCTCCCTGCCCCTGTCCCTGCTGAGGTTGCTGCTTTAATTCTGTGTTTTCTGACTCAAGGTAACAGTGGATAACTGTTCTGAGGAACCTTCTCACTGCACCAGAAGACTGATGTACACTGTCTTTAGGCTTAAAAGCTCCCTTTCTAAAGTCCTGGTTGGCAAGATTAACCTTGACATCTCTAGCCTAGAGCCTGCACCTGCTTCCTAGCCTTACCCTGGAAAGGCACCTTAAGGGTGGCATGGGTAAGAGGGGTAGCTTGCCTGATGTTCAGGCATAGAGGAGAGCAAGGGTCAAATCATGTGACTGGAGCAGAGAAGAGCTGTGGGCCAGGAGCAGGCATGGCCCCAGGCTGGTGACTTGAGCACAGGGCCCACCTCCAGCATACAGTTCAGGCCCAGAAACAAACTGCACATCACTTTCAGGAGCAAAGCCTAACCACTAGCTGCCCTGCATTTATTTAAGACTCACCCTGCAATTTCTCTGTTGTCTGTAATTACCCTGTGCCACTACCTAACACTTGCTGTGTAGCCAAATGGTTAGCAGTCACCATGGAAACCAACTACTGTTCTGTAACTTGAAAAGGCAGTTAAATTTTCTAAAATTTTCTTGGTTGTATCTTTCTTTGATAGTGGCTAATTTACAACTGCTACCAACTGGAACAGAAGCCAGGTGTGTGATTCTGCATTCCACCATCTTCCATCTCCCCAGATGCTCTCCTGTCCCTCTGTTCAAATTGCACTGCCAGCTCCTTTTTTGTATCCATGTTGGACTCTTTTTGCCCCCACTTGCCTTCTTATTCTTGCTGGCCAAAAGCCACAACCTTGCTAAAATGTCAATCTGCCAATTCCACCCCTAGGCTACACAACTGTACAAGCCACTGTTGCCAAACAGAACCCACCAAGTGCATGCTACAGACACACACAGTCGCTCACTCCTGTCTAGGGTCTGGTCACCATGCCAAATCTTCGAGTTAATCCTGAAAAAAGCTTATACTGGACAAAATGACACTAATTCTCTTCTGCCTTTAGACTCTTCCATTCCTATGCTGGGCTAAAATGGTGCCCTCAGGGAAGAGGTTCCTTTGTGGATCCCACCAACAACCCCCCCAGTCTTGATGGGCTCCTGTACCTCGTCCTCCCATATGTATGTATGCAAGTATGTATGTATGTATATATGGCTCCTCTTCTACGCCCTATGGAGCGCTCTGCTGGCCTCCCACTGTCCTCTTGTCATTGCCTTTGTAGTAAGACACTCTACACTAGCTGGCCCAGTGCCAGTCTCCCTTCTCATCTACACATACCCATTTTCATTCTCAAGACTGCTCTTGGACTCTGACTCTCAGTTTGAACTAGTTCTCCCCTAGTAGACTGAAAACCTCTGCCATGTTATCCAGCTGACAAAAAGCTGGAAGAAGCCATTCTGTGTGCACTTCAATGGGAGAGAGAGAAATCACTAGTGGATATACTCAACAGTGGATGTTGAAAGCCTTAAATTTGGCTAGCCAGGATGAATAACCAATGGATGCAATAGTGGAATGTCTGATATGGAAAAAACCATACTGAAAACCTACAACAGGGGTAGTCATGAGCCCCAGGGGTGTAACGTCTGCTGGTGTCTGGCTAAATGTATACACTATACTCACCAAACTGTCCAGTATGCACTTCTCTTAATGTTCATACCCATATATATTAATGCTACTCTCACTTTTGGATAGAGAACCTTCTCTTTTCAGATGGCAGTGGTGTTGGGATGACTCAGAAGGCACCTGGTGCTGAGAAGTGAGAGAGGAGTGCTCAGCACTGAAATATCTCTATCACATCTCCCAAGGCTCAGTGTCTATTGTGGAAGAGGTGGTGGAAAGAATATAAGTGCCAAAGGAAGGGTAGGACTGCTTACAACGTGCTCCTCCAGACAGAAAATGGCCTGGATATCCATGACCTCACAGTACCTGACACTACCTACAAAAGACCATCCTAAGAGGAGGAAAAGATCATGACATCACAATAAAAGAGACTGATAGAGAAGGGGAGAGGATATGATGGTGAGTGGAGTTTCAAAGGGGAAAGTTGGGGGAAGGAGGGAGTTACCATGGGATATTGTCTACAATTAGGGAAGTTCTCAATAAAAAATCAATTATATAAAAAATGCAGACAACACTCACATGTGCACAAGCATGTATATACTTGTGTGTACAGCCTTACATGCACACATATACTCATAGACACATATGTATCTGACCCCTTTCTGTTGCCCCCTTTTCCTCTATATCACCATCTGGTTTTCTCGGGTGTGAAGTCTACTTTGGATGGCCATCTTTGGGGACAATGCCCAGGATGCTCACTGGCAAATCTGTCCCAGGCCTGACCAAAGCCTGGCATGGAGCCCACATTGGTTACTGTTGATATGTAGGTTCTGGATATCAGCTCAAGTCCTCTAGCTACACTTACATCCATGCAACTTGGAAACCTCTTACTGTTTCAACTGTTTCTAACCTGATGAAAATCACCACAAATTTTGAATGAAGCATTATTAACACACTGTGGATGAAAAGTAAATCATCACAGACTCCAGACCATATTAAGAATAAACATTTTTTCTTATTTCATTACAAATTATCCTATGAACAGAAAAAAAACCAGATGAGAAGCAGGCACAGACTCTGAACACTGCAGAGATCCCTGTGATGCAGCACAGCAGGGGGGGTTAATGATATGCAAATGCTTAAGAACCCCAAAAGAAATAGGCAAGCAAGGCAGCAACCAGAAGTCAGAACCAGTCCTGGATTAGGATAGGAGAAGGGAGGGATGAATTCTGGGCTAAGGTCAGGCACAGGCAGGCATAGGTGGGCACAGGTGGACACAGGTGGGCAAAGCAGGTTAAGGCAGGCAGGGTCACAGGTGGCCACTGTCTGGAACAGAATGGGCCTGGGTGGGCAGGTCACCAGCAGGGGTGGACGAGAGTACCTGGGAGCGCCTCCTTCTCCAGGCCTGGGGATGCCTGTCCTGCCAGCCCACCTGCTCCCTGAAGAGAGACTGTCCATCTACCAAAAAGCAAGGGAGAAGCGTTACATTACCTGAGGAACCTGGCAAGGCCACTGTGAAGGCACACAGGCCACATCCCACCTGACCCCTTTCCAGTCCCTTCCTAGTTTGGAAGATTCATGGAAACTAGGCATGGCCTCCATCAGCAACTGTCAGACACTGTTCTATGGCTCACAGCATGACCCAGTGAAGAGACACCACATGTCCTGATGGGGCCTCCTGTCTACTCCCGGGTGCTGAAAGACTTTTATGGGTATCTCTGTGCTACTTTATGGGTGCCTCCTTCTCTCCCACCCATTTTTATATGGTCTTTTGCTTGCAGCATGTTGTTGCCACAGCTGTACCCCAAAGACTTCTCTGTTTGGCCAGGCTTCTGACTTTCACTTTCAAAACAATCTGAGCCTTCAGTCATTGCAGAAATTCATTTTTTAAAATATATGTTTTTAATTATTTGAGAGAGAGAGAGGGAGAGAGAATGGGCCCACTACTACTGCAAATAACTCTAGATGTATGTGCTACCTTGTGCATCTGGCTTACATGGGTACTAGGGAATTGAGTCTCGAACTGGGATCCTTAGGCTTCACAGGCAAATACTTAACCGCTAAGCCTTCTCTCCAACCCCCCACCCCTAGAAACTCATTTTCAAAGTCCAGTCACACATCTGTGAAGAGCCACAGGTGCCCAGGCCTGATATGTTACTAGCCACATCCACTGTTGGCAGAACAAAGTGACTGGTGAGAAAAGCCCTACCCCAAGAACAGCCATGAACCCCAGTGTGAGATGCTACATTGCTGTGTGTGCAGTTATACCAGTGCCCTGCAGGCAACAGGGGGTGTCTTGCTTTCTGGTGGTATGAATGCTGTTCTCTGAGCACAACAGCCATAACATCTTAATCACAGTAGCTGTGATTACCACCAACACAACCTGATATGAAGGGGTAGGAAAGTCATTGGACTCTCACCTAAAGTTCCAGCTACATGTAATTCTAGTCCATTTTCATGTGGACTCCAGAGCTGCTAGAGTATACAGAGGGTAGAAAATTAACTGCAGGGGAGGGAGCTCCATCTATGCAGCTATGGTGACGTCACTTTCAGCAGCAGGACACACACATTCCTATAAGCAACCCCTCATCCAATGTTCCTATAAAGCTGCCCAATAAACTCACTGGTTCACCAAGCCAGACTTGAGTGGAGGTGGTACTTTGTCTTTTGTTGTAGCCCTGACGAAGGAAAGGGAAGATGGTGTTCAAGTCTCCCCATGGGACACTCACACAATATCTGGGGAAATCTCAAATTTAGCCAGCAAAACATGCTTCCAAATTCAGGAGAAAAAAAAGATCCAGTTGTTCTCCAAATCAAACTTGATTATATTATATCCCAGAGACAAACACTAAATTATGGTACCATGGAAAGCATCTTTAAAAAGTAACATGTTTAAGCATATTATTTCCTAAGGATGTCACATTTGTTATACTACAACTAATATTTGCCAAATTAATTAAGAGGAAGGAGCTTCTGTCATGAATTTGATGGAAGAGTAAACTTCAGTGTAGAAAGAGGGAGTAGCTCCCCTAGGGCCCCAGTGTAAGAGACAAAGGGGCTTACTTATCATTTTTCATTATTTATTTAATTTGAGAGCGACAGACAGAGAAAGAGACAGAGACAGAGACAGAGACAGAGAGAGAGAGAGAGAGAGAGAGAGAGAGAGATTGAGAGAGAATGGGTGAGCCAAGGCCTCCAGCCACTGCGAACGATCTCCAGATGTGTGCGCCCCCTCGAGCATCTGGCTAACATGGGTCCTGGGAAGCCGAGCCTCAAACTGGGGTCCTTAGGCTTCACAGGTAAGCACTTAACACTAAGCCATCTCGCCAGCTCATTTTTCATTTTTTTTAATAAATACACAATCCAAGTGAGTCAGATGTGTGTCCTGTCCACAAGGCAAAGTTGACAACTTATTCTCAGAGCCCATATTAGGCATGATTAAGATAAGATATCTCACTAGTTATGGTTCTTCTACTGGTAAACTCTGAATTCTATCCTTATTCTCAATGTACTGACTGGCCACAGAGTGAAGGTTCTATCATTATCCTTTGTACCTGCATGCCTGCTCAACTGGTCTTACTCCATGACACTGCTGTCTTATCAGGCTTTGCAGGATATGAATTCTGCCTTAACAAAACGTTTCCAAGATAGTTGTACCATTTTACATTTCCACCAGCAAGACGTGAAAGGTGTTCCCATCCCTGCCAACATTCACTATGATCCTTCATACTGACGGAGGATGACTCAGCGTGGAGCTAATCTGCAATCCCCAGTAAAAACAAATGACATTATTGGTCTATTCATGTACTTATGTCCTAGCCACATATTTTCTTTTGAGAAATGGATGTTTAAGTATCTTACCATTAAAAAAATTTTAATTTATTAGAGACAGGGAGAGAGAGAAAGAGAGAGAATGGGCACACCAAGCCTCCAGCCACTGCACATGAACTCCAGATGCATGTGCCACCATGTTCATCTGGCTTATGTGGGTCCTGAAGAATTGAAACTGGGTCCTTAGGCTTTGCAGGTAAGTGCCTTAACTGCTGAGCTATCTCTCTAGCCCTATTTTGCCGTTTTTAATTATACTGCTTGTTTTTACAGTATTGAACTTCAAGAATTCTTACATATTCTGTATATACTAGATATGACTTACAAGTCATTTCTCTTGGTTTGTGGCATGACTTTCTGTTCTTTTACCAGCACATGGTGAACTCTTAGAATTTTGTGTTGCCTAAGACCCCATTTTTCTATGCAGGCTGGACTTCCATTCATTACAGAAGCTGAGCCACCCTGCTGAACACAGGTTGCAATTCACAACTTCCCTTAGTGATTAAGTCCACTTCTCCTTTCTACAAGAACCTCCTGGCATGTGCTTCCCTGTGGGACAGCTAGATACAACTTACTTGACTGGCTCCATTGACTCACATGCTAGAAGAACTGGACTGCCCAGACACGCCACAGTGACTGCTCTCAGGCCCAACACGGCTCTGCAGAACCTACGTCTGCTTGTTCTAAACTCACTAATCATAAATCCCTAAAGGAAACCTGCTTGGATCACAATTATGGAACTCAAAAAAAGACTTCAGGACTGGAGAGATGGCTTAGCAGTTAAGCACTTGTCTGTGAAGCCTAAGAACCCTGGTTTGAGGCTTAATTCCCCAGGACCCACGTAAGCCAGATACAAGGTGGTGCACACACCTGGAGTTTGTTTGCAGTGGCTGGAGGCCCTGGCATGCCCATTCTCTATCTATATGCCTCTTTCTCTCTGTGTCTGTCACTCTCAAATAAAAAAATAAACAAACAAAAAAAGACTTTGGCCCACTGGTCCCTTGTTCATCCTCTCTCCCTCACTGTTCTTCACTTGCAGGCTAGGGATGCATGCCCTAGAAATCTGCCTCTTCCAAGTGGTCCTGCAAGGTGGGATGCTCTCTGTTCTCCTGGTCTTCATTTAACCTGCTTTATTGTGTTCCACCTCTGTCCCAACTGACCCGACCCCTAGCAACCCTCCATGGCCAGAGGTTTCCCAGAGAGGGGCTGCTAGAGTAAGCTCGTCAGTCAGATGAGAGTCACAAGGATATCTTCCAGTATACACAAACTTCTAATAAGAGGTACACCTGGTAACAGGCCAAACATTTATCACAGGACCATCCAACCGCAGGATGAGGGAGGATCAAGCCGTAACTGTAACATACACTTCCACCTCTTGGATCTGTTCATGTCACTCCCCAGAAAGACTCAAGACCAGATGGGAACATTCTGACTGACACGTGTTGAGTGTGATGAAACCCAACTTACAAATATGCATGTTTTATGGATGCATTTAAGGCTGTAACAAAGAAAACTTTTGTCTATTCCAAGATCACAGGGCCTACTTAAAGGAAAGTCTTAGGATTTCTTCTAGAAGTTGTATAGATTTGAGGTAAGCTGTTTGTTGTTATTATTGTTCTGGATAGTGTGTCACTCTGTAGGCCACGCTGGCCTCTAACTCACGAGCCTCCAGCCTTAGCCTCTTAAGAGAGGGACTCCTAGTTTTCTAGGTTTGAGTTTTAGAATTATATTTCTGATCAGCTTCTATTTCTTCTTGTTTTTAATCTTAAACCAGGTGTGGTGGCACGCACCTTTATTTTTTTTAATTTTTTTTGTTTATTTATTTGAGAGTGACAGAGAAAGAGTGAGAGAGAGAGAGAGAGAGAGAGAGAGAGAGAGAGAGAAAGGAGGCGTGCCAGGACCTCCAGCCACTGCAAACGAACTCCATATGCGTGCGCCTCCTTGTGCATCTGGCTAACGTGGGTCCTGGGGAATCGAGCCTTGAACTGGGGTCCTTAAGCTTCACAGGTGAGTGCTTAACCGTGAAGCCATCTCTCCAGCCCCAGCTTCTATTTCTAAATATGGTATACAGTATGAATCAAAGTTGGTTGCTGTTTTAAAAAAATCTAGATGTAATTTTTCCAACATAATTTATTGAAAAACTATGCCTTTCCTCCTCCTTGGCATTTGCTGAAAAGAGATTGAGCATATATGTGAAGGTTGATTTTTGGAGTCTTATATTATGTCCACTGATCTTCCTGTCCATCTTAAAATCCACCACATTGTTTTGACTTCTGCAGCTTATTAAGTCAAACTCAAGTGATGCTGATGTCAAATTTCTACAAAAGCCTCTGGAATGGACTCCATAGATCAGTTTGAAAAAAATTAAAATTGTTAATAATATTTAATATTTAATATTTTACTTTTTGTGAGGCAATAGAGTCTTCAGTGCTATATATCTTTTGTCCCACCTGCCCTGAGTATTGCCATTTCCAAAGATTTTAAAATGTTTTTCAAGTTTATTTATTTATTTATATTGGCTTTTCAGGCAGGTTTTTCACTCAAGCCCAAGCTGGCCTGGAATTCACTACATAGCCTCAGGCTAGCCTTGAACTCATGGCAATCCTCCTACCTCTGCCTCCCAAGTGTGGAGATTAAAGGCGTGCACCACCACGCAAGGCTCAATTCTTAAATGCTTGTTGCTAGGATAGAGAATGTCAACTGATTTTTGTTAGTTAATCTTGTATCTTAGTTGTAGTAGCTTTGTGTTGATTCTGCAGGAAATCTCAGGAGAGAGAACATGCTGACTGAACATAATGACAGGTTTGTTTCTTCCTTTCCAATTTCAATGTTTCTTTTTTAATATTTAATTTTTATTTATTTATTTGAGAGAGATACAGAAATAGGCAGGGGGGGGAGAAAGAGAGAGAGAGAGAGAGGGAGGGAGGGAGGGAGGGAGGGAGACAGACAGACAGACAGACAGACAGGGCACATAAGTGCACCAGAACCTCTAGACACTGCAAACAAACTCCAGATGCGTGCGCCCCCTTGTGGATCTGGCTTATGTGGGTCCTGGGAAATCGAACCAAGGTCATTTGGCTTTGCAGGCAAGCACCTTAGCCACCAAGCCATCCTCCAGGCCATCAATGTTTCTTATTCCTTTGTTGCCTTATCGAACTTGCTAACATCTCCAGAAAAAAAATAAAGGTTACTCATAGCGTAAGTTCCTAGTATCTGTAGATAATTTTGTCACTATCTACAATTTGTCTCCTCTCCTGTTTTCCTCTATTTGACTAGAGGTTCATTAATTTTTCTTGCCTCAGTGAACCTTCACTTTAACTGATTCATGTTGTTTAGTTTTCTAATTTGTGTCTATGATATTGTGAAGTCTGTATTTTCTTTCCATCCCAGTTTTCTGGCATACAATTTCTAAGGTCACTGGCTGGTGACTAGCAGCACTGAGGATCCTCAGGACGGTGGGGGCTGTGAAGACGACAAAGGCAGCGACCCTCCTCCCACCTCTGCCTCGCAAATGCTGGGATTAAAGGTGTGCACTGCCATACCCAGCTCAATCTATTATCTTATGCTTTCCTCAAATATAAAACCAGATTTAAATTCAGTTAAAATTCATTTCCCCAGGCTGGAGAGATGGGTCAGCAATTAAAGTATACTTGCTTGCAAAGCCTGATAGCCCAATTTTAACTCCCCCACAAAGTGGTGCCTGCATCTGGAGTTCATTTGCAATGATAGGAGGCATTGGTGCAGCCATGCTCGCACTTTCTCTTTTGCTCTATCAAATAAATAATTTTTAAAAATTCATTCCCCAAGGAATATAGTGATTTAATTAAATTCCAAAATCTAAAATTAGCCGGAAGTGGTGGCACACAGCTTTAATCCCAGAACTCAGGAGGCAGAGGTAGAAGAATTGCCATGAGTTTGAGGCCACCCTGTGACTACATAGTGAATTCCAAGTCAGCCTGAGCTAAAGCGAGACCCTACCTTGAAAAACCAAAATAAGTGAACAAATAATAAAATCTAAAAATATGGACTGGAGAGATGACTTTGTGGTTAAGGCGCTTGTCTGCAAATCCAGAGGACCCAGGTTCAATTCCCTAGGACCTACGTAAACCAGATGCACAATATGTACATTTAAAATTTTTATATGTACAATATGTACATATAAAAAAATCCAGTAGCTAAAGGCCCTGGTGTATCCATTCTTTCTCTTCCCTCCCCTCTCCCTCCACCCCTTCCTCCCTTTCCTTACCCTTTCTCTTTTTCTCCCTCTCCCTTTCAAATAAATAAATAAAAATATTTTTTAAAACCTAAAAATACGTGATGTAAGATATGGCCTAAGAACTGGATAGACACTTGAAAAGTCACCTGGTTCAACCCACAACTTGAGTGTCAATCCATTACAAGAGGCAACCAGGTGGCTCTTGCATGTCTCAGCAGGCAAAGCTTGCCTCACACTTTTTGTGGTCCATGGCTAAAATCCTAAGAGCTTTCTCATGCCAAGCCTGCTCTGCATCCTTCTGTTTCTACTCCAGAAGGCTGTGCACTGTCCCAGAGAATGTCTTGTGAGGCAGTCCGGCCAGTCCTCCCCTCTCCTCCCTCTGTACAGTATCGACCATATGCTGACTTCTGGGAGCTGAACAGAGATTTTCAGAAGACCGTTGAATGGGCTTCTCCCAGTTTCTCCTTCGGGGTGGCAGCAATGGGTGGACAATTCGCTTACAATGGCTGCCCAAAGACATTCTTGGCCCCTTTGTAACAAGGTTTTGGGAGTTCAGGAAAAGTCCTTGAACTCCAAATCCTGAGTTTCTGTCTGTTTTTAACCAAATAATTGCATAAACTAAACTGAGAAAGATAATTTATAAACCATAACAATTTTATTCAGGAATATATGAGGGAGAGGAAGGACCTGTGAACCAAAGAAGGACTGGATACACCCATGTGGCCCAAGAACTCATGTGGGAAGTGAGCAAAGGCCTGAAATTATTATAAAAAGGGATTTACAGAGGAAAGAGAAGAAAGTGCAGAAAGCTTTTATCATGTGGAGGGCAGGAAGGGGTAGACAAGCCATATGAGAGAAGGGAAGCTTACCAGGACAGGAACCTGGAAGCTCAAGAGAAATGAACAGCCAACAGAGACAGGCTTGCCCACCTGGTAAGGATCTACTTATAATCTGATTGTGGTGGGTCACACCCTCAGACTCAGGTGAGCAAGAGTGAGGACTGATTGGTCTGGGGTAGGAACTGGCTCAGGAAGAGGCTAGCCATGATGCTAAATTGTGTGGCTGAGCTTAACCAACCACAGTGTCAGGATCAAATTTAAATTCTAGGAAAGGAGAGAGAAAGGGCTCAGATTGTTTATGGAAAAACTATGTTGCTCCTTTAGTTAAGAGGTAAGGAGAGGAGAGATCCTTCTCTAATCTCTAGTAAAGTGGAGAGTGTAAGGGCAGATTTAAGGACATTTCTGCTTTTTATTTTTGGGACTGTCACCCTAAACTACCTAACAAAGCTACTTGACTCCCTCTCACCTTGTCTGGGATTTAATGAAAGTGCGCTAAGTTTACATTACTCTTTAGTCAACTGCCACATGGTAAGCAGTATTAATTTAAAACATTAAATTGGGCTGGAGAGATGTGCAAAGCCTGAAGACTCATGTTCAACTCTCCAGGTCCCAGTTAAGCCAGACACACAAGGTGACACAAGGGCACAAGGCTGCACATGCGTACAAGGGGATGCATGTGTCTGGAATTTGACTGCAATAGCTGAAGGCCCTGGCACACCAATTTTCTCCCTCTCACGTGTTCTCTCTTGCATATATAAAAAAATCTAAAAAAATTAAACTGCTAATTAATATTAACTTATTAAGCTGATAATAAATATTTATATTTTAGGGTAAGTCTTCACTGAAAACCCATCATGGCAGTTGACAAAAAAGTGTAAGGAATTAATGAGTATGGGACCCTGTGTGGAATACTAGTATTACTGTCCTAACCTCAAAGGAAAAGTCTGTTCCTGGCTCAAGGCAGCAGAAGCAGCTCTGTTCTGCCAGCATCTGCAGTGCAGACCCCTGACCAAAGCACACTGCAGGACAAGCTCTCCTCGCTAGGAAGACCAGACCTCGTGGCGCCCTAGTGCAGAGAGGCTGCTGGGTTGAGCACATGTCTCCAAGCGTCCACTGAATTGAGTAAATCACCTAGGCCTCTACAGACTAATGTGAGGTGCAGATGGTGGGATGGGAGGAGTCTGGAGGTTCCTCTCTAGCACTTCCTGAAAGGTACATGCCAAACATGAGGTGATGGGCAAGGGAGGTGCTGGAATAGCACCTGAATGGCAAAGGATGCTGGCCCCAGCCAAACAAAGTAGGGAGTCACACAACTTCCTCACAACACCCCTAGGTGGCTGCGGTCCCTGGTGTGATATAGGGCACAGCCCGATTGCACAAACCATCCAGCTGAAAGCCAGAAACATGGTAAAAGAAATCTAGAGAAATGCTGAGAGTGCCTATCCAAAAGCATCCCCACAATGAGACAGAGTTAAGAATGAGAACGACTCTCCTTCAAGGAGGAACAAACAGAAACAACAGAAGACATGAGTACATCCCACCACATGAGAAAAGCACAAAAATGTAGCAATAAATAGAAGAACATATGCTTAGAAATATATACAAAACCAAACAAGTTGATTTTAGTTGAGTCTGCAATGTGCTTCGTGGTAGTCTAAAAAGGACACAGAACAGCTCTAGCAGTAAAGTCTAGATGAAATGCAAACCCTCTTCACATAGTCACAGTTAAAACAATCATCAACTGCACCTGTCTACTTACCTTGTCCTTTTTTTAAAATTTTTTGTTCATTTTTTATTTATTTATTTGAGAGTGACAGACACAGAAAGAAAGACAGATAGAGGGAGAGAGAGAGAATGGGCGCACCAGGGCTTCCAGCCACTGCAAACGAACTCTAGACACGTGCGCCCCCTTGTGCATCTGGCTAACGTGGGACCTGGGGAACCAAGCCTTGAACTGGGGTCCTTAGGCTTCACAGGCAAGCGCTTAACCGCTAAGCCATCTCTCCAGCCCTATCTTGTCTTCTTAAACTTTATTTGCTTAATCACTTCACACCTTCTTTCTTATCTCTGCATGTGTGCACGCATGCACCTGAGCACATGTGGAGGTCAGAGGACAACCTCTCTGTGTGTCAGTTCTCACCTTTCCACTTTGAGCCAAAGTTACTGTGGGTTACTGGAGTCTCAGAACTCCAGTCTTCCTTCAAAGGGTATGCTCACTCCTCTGCTTCACGGGGACCCAGACAACCTGGCTCCTCTCTTGATCTCACACCTTCACAAACCCCCTTTCCCAGACCCCACGGTCATGAATATAAAAGTTCTGATGGCATTTCTCCTGGCCTCTTTCTCTGACCTTTTGCTGAGCCAAGTGTGTATATATTCTCTTTTCATGTCTTTATGTACCACCTTTCCCCCACTCTCTCTGTCCTGCTTCTTCTGATAGGTGTGTATACTTTCCTGCCTTTCCACCTCAGTCTCCCATTCTATGCCCACATACATGCCTTCTCCCTCTTTCATTCTCCCTCTCTCCACATTTGGTCTCTCCCTCCCCCCACTCCCCTCCCACTGGTGCCCTTAGCATATGTCCTATCAGTGGCTTGTAACAAAGAGTGGACGCTGGGCTGGCTCCTTGCAGGCTCCCTCTGTCTCTCTCTCTCTCTCCCCCTTCTCTACTTCTCCCTCATTTCATAGTGTGTGTGCCCAAAGCTGCCCGTAGTCACAGGACCCCCTCCCACTGCTTTCCTTCTTCATGTGCTCCAGCAGTTCCTTCTCATTACGTGCTGCAGAGGTCCCTGAGCCCACTCTCTGGCAGGAATGTCACCTCCACATTTACACCAGCTACGAACCCCTTGTGCTGCAGGCCCCTGTCTTCCCCTTCTCTTAAACTCGTCCAGGTAAATTGGCCTGCAAGCTTCTAGAGATTCTCCTTCCTCCACCTCCCATCTCGCCACAGGAGGGCCAGGATTACAGGCGCTCATTTCTGTGTCCAACTTCTACATTGGTGCTGAGATCCAAACTCAGGTTATGCTTGTGCAGCAAGCGCCTTTACTCACCGAGGCCTATGTCCAACCCAACCTTCTGCATCCTTTTTTTCAAGCATACAAAGGATTTGGTTTCATTATGGTGTTTTCAAACAATGTTTTTTTTATTTCCCATACCCCCACTTTCTGTAATCACCTTCCATTCTCCCAACACAGCCACCTTTCTGCCCTTTTAGTCTTTTAATCTATGGGCTGCAGAACAGGACTTCAGTGTGGCTTCATCACGGGGGACACACAGGAAGAAGGCTATGTTGTGACCCTCTCCCTCTGATTATGACCAGTGCCCGGCCTACAGGCTCCCCAGTAGATTGTACTCACCAAGTCCTGTGGGCCTGGGCTCAGACTTCACCTCCAGAAGATGCATGGAATTGCTGGGCACTGTACTGTGCCAAGGATAAGCTCTTTCTGAGCCTCCCACAGAATAAATTAAAAGGTGTGTGCTTCCAACAAGAAAAGTACAGATTTTATTGTGTTGAGTTTCATTTTCACCACTATGCTGTAATAAGTTTTCCTTGGGAGATATAGCAACAACTTCTATCACTTGTACAGTACGTATCCACTTTCTACCCCCGACTGTCACACACATCCTAAAGCCCTGCTGCATACAAAGACCACCAGCCAAAGGCAGGGTAGAAAGAATTACAGAACTGGAAACCCCAAGAGACTTGAACACATGGGGCAAGAGGCAGGTGGCCTGTGTTCTAACCCAGAGTGATAAGAGAGGAAACCTACATACACCATCTGGATACAGGTTGCCTCCTTTGTTAAGGGAAACACCATGTATCCCAGCAGGTTCCTACATGACACAATAGTAGTCATCCCTGCCCTCCACAGAACTGGTGCCCAGCACTTTCCCCACACCAGACAGACCCCACAGGAACACCTGAACTTAGCAGTCACGTGGCCAAGAAGACACAGGCTCAAGAAGACCACGTCTCACTTGGGAAATAGGTCTTACCAACCCACTCCACTGCAGAAACACTTGCAATTATTTAACTGTGGTCACAGAATAAATGCAGGAGAGTGCTGCAGAAAATCAACCAGCGGCACTGTGTGCCCCAACAGCTCCTCCAAGGACTCTGGAACTTAGCTGACTTCTGATGATACTGAGTCAGTGAGCAAACAAACACAAGTATGGGCAGGCTGACAATAAAGACTCAGCAAGTGGGGGTCGGCACTGGTGATGTGCAAAGGCCCATTGCCAAGCATACTCTAGTTGAAAAGAGGGGCATCACTTCTGTGGAAAACCCTGCACCAGCTCACCTCCTGTACTGTCAACACCCTGCTGCTCCAGTATCCCTGAGTTCACAGAACAAGCAGATGAAGGGATGGATGTCCAGCTCCCTGCCCACAAGGAGGGGCAGGACACCCTCCACCGATCTCTTCCACCTACATGGCCCGCTCTTTAAAAAGCCCAACACCTAAGCTGGGTGGAAGCTGTCATGCTAATATGAGAAACATGTTACCAGGAGTTGACCCACCAGTATCCCACATGATGGACATGTAGAACAAAAGTTCTGGAAACAGCTTTTAGCATATCCTTACTAAACAAGTTTAAGTCTCCCATAACTCAGAAAAGAGGAGCTGTTATGTTACAATAAATCCAGCTGAATTACCAAGAGACCATCACCCAGAGATGTGATCATGATGTAACAGAAAGTGGAAGTAAGTCCTGTTCACACCACAAGAAACCAGGATTGTTTCCTGAATTCAATGCTAAGAGTAAGAGCTCTGCTAATGATTTCTCTGTGTAACTGAGACACCCACAGAAACTCACTGTGTGTAAAGACAACGTCAAGTACAACACAATCTTCCACAAGTGAGACTCTCAAGTGTCTAAACTCAGAATATGGGGAGGCTTGTAGTCACAATGCAGGGCTTAAGGAAGACTGGGTCACATATGGCTAACAGTAGGGCCGGCCTCTGCTGAGGCTTGAGCAGGCCATACCCATGGGAAGCAGTCCCAAGGCCCAAGCGTTGTCCCCAACAACAGGTGGGAAGGAAGTTATTTGACAGGTTCCAAAATGCTATGGAGCATGCAAGCAACAAGGGCAAAGGCTGGCACACCTGGCAGGTAGGACACTGGCATCCTGGGTCACAGGCACTGGTTCTATGAGCACAAACACCATATCCACACTTGGGCAAAAATCAAGCCAGCCAAGTTTATATTAGCTTGCAAGTGGGTACCCTAGTTCATGCTAACCAATCAGGACGACCTACCCACCACAGGCCAAAACCCCGCTTGGCCCTTTCTCTGAACAATCTGCCCATGATAATGCACATAGCAGGGCAGGGCCAGAGCCTACAAATGGGCTACATGGAGCTGCCTTTCTGATGGATTTTTATTCTGAGTAATTCACTCTACCTTCCCACACTCCAATCTGGCCTGTTAACTTGGGGTAGCAACTACACCTTTGGAAGATGAAATTGTGTAGCTGCTGAGTATCAGGTGGCTCCTCAGTAACTTAAATATGGGATTACCACAGGACACAGCAAGCTCATTCCTAAGAAACTGAAGAGTTGCCCAAACAAAAGAAAATCATACAAGAATTTTCACAACAGCCAAAAGGGAAGAGAAAAATCACAAGTCCATTAATAGAAAAATGAATTCAATTAATTATGGTACATCCCAGTGGAATATTATTCATCCATAGAAAGGAATGGAGGCTGGGATGTAGTTCCGAGGTAGAGCTGCTTGGATTAAATGCGCAAATCCTGTGATTTTACTCCAACACAATAAAAGCTTTGTGTGCTATTTCTTTTTCAAGGAATGATTTCTAAGACATGCTACAGAATGTAGAAGAATCTTGAAAGCAACCACTCAGTGAATGAAACCAGTCTTAAGGCCATAGTATATGATTCTATACAAAGGAACTGTCCTGAACAGGCACAGCAGCAAAGACAGAAGGCAGACTGGTGGTGTCAGGTACTATAGAAGGAGAGAGGGCAGCTGGTTCAGGAATAGGGTTTTATTTTGAGGTGGTGAAATGTTCTGGAACTAGACAGACGTGGGAGCTGTGCAACACCATAAATATACTTGATGTCACTCAATAGAGCATTTTAAAATGGTAAGTTTTTTGCCCTGTGAGTTACTTCTGAGTAAACAGGGGTAAAAAAGTGACCACCTCATGGAGCTGTTATTAGGAGCAAAAGAAATATGTTTGCGTGTATATGTGGGGGGGGGGGGCAGACTAACCAAGAGGAGGTAACAAACAAGAAGATACTAGCCCGTGTTAACTCTAACAAGTGCCTGATGCATAATAATGATATGCTTCTGGATTTGCTGCTGCTGTTAATTATGTGTTGTCCTTCCCTTGGTTTAAAAAACAAGAAAAGAACCATCTCTAAATAACCCAAAAGTTAATAATCCACAAGACCCAAAAAGGGACAGGGGACATTCTGATTTCTCAGGCTACAAAGAACTCTAGCAATAGGCAATTGGCTTCTTCTGCCCAGCTTGTCATTGGCCAGCAAGTGACTGGACAGCATCACTTATCTCTTCAGGGGCTGTGCCCATGTGAGTAAGTACAAGGTGCTCTCCTGAATGCAGCCATGACATGCATAAAGGACATTTTAATGTGGTCAGCTGCCATGACAAAATGCCTGGCCATGTGACTTAAGCAGCAGGCATTTGTTTGTGACAAGCCTAGAAGCTGGGAGTGAGAGGCCAAAGCCCAGCATGGCCCTGCTCAGGTGAGGGTGAATTCCCAGTTTGTATTCTTCATGTGCCATGCATGCCCTTTGCCTTCCCCTAAGTGGCACCATGGCCTATCAGTGGCCACACGCTACACTTTCACTTGGTACATCATCATACAAGACAATCCCTGCTGCATGTGGACCCAGCACTTCACTGCCATGCATGCATGCCCCCTCTGTGCATGGACTCAGTGCCTACCCAATCCATGACTCAGGCCCCATGGCCTAACCTAGGCCTGAAATACCAGCCCTACCTGCTCAGCTCCACGTCTCTGGGAGCCACTGTCCCAGTCAACAGGAATTCCCCATACTTCTCACCAGGAGTGGAAGTCTCTGGCACAATGCTGCTGGCTCCCAGGAAGCCACATCTGTCTCCACACTTGTAATTGTCACTTAGCAAGCATACAGAACAATGACACCACTCTTTCCCTTGCCAAAATGTGACAAACAGAAAGAAAATTGTAAAGCTATTTTTGACATTCTATGATTTTGTTTAAACTTTAAGTACCCTAAACATCCTTGAATGCTTTGGCACTGGTCCCTCAGTTCCTAATCATAGCTGTCTGCCTCTCCCCTCTGCAGATGTCCTGCCCCAGCTGGGTATATGAGAGGGCTCTGCTGAAAAGGTGAGGTAGAAACAGTAGAAACTCACAGAGGTGCTGAGTAGATGGTGAGCATGTTGAAACTGGAAAGACCAGTATTCCTGACTGTATCACAAAAGCAGTGGCCTAGTAGCCAGCTTTACACTTCCCCATGTAGCAACATTGCCTTCAGTTATATTAGCCTTACTGTGCCAGATACATTGTTAACAGGAGCTAAAGTAACTGTTTAATGTAGACAAAATCAAGTTTAATGACTAGTGAGAAAATTCTGGGTAAGATAGACTAGAGATCAGGCAAAACCTTCCTACAGCCACAATACCAGGAAGGAGAGTGTCCTGAAGGTGCCAGGGAAAGAACAAGGTGGTTGGCTGGACAAGTCTGCCCTGTGTATGTGGTCCTGGCTGCCACAGCAGCTCACATCCAGCATCAACCCTGGCCAGGTCACTGAATGGCCTGTCAACAAAGCTAATGCAGAGGCACAAGGCCACAGAGTGCTACCCTGGGCCCTTACTTCCCTTTCAGGGATCCTTTTCTGGGAATGTTTCTCCTTCTTCTTCTCCCATAAATTCTGTGCAGGTTATTTCACCTTCTACTCTCCTGTCTTTTAAATATTATTCCTCGACACAGAGAGAGTTTAGGGGAAGAAAGGAAAGAATAAAAATGCAAGGATAAAATAACAAAACCCGCCCACATGCAGCCTCTCTCACAGCACTTCCACAGGCATCACAGTGTAACGGCTGAAGTGTCTGCTCTCTCCAGAACCTCTGCCAAAGGGGAAAGCATTTTACTCCAGTGCCTGAGGTAGCTGTCAAAATTAGCTCAGGTCTGCAGACTGCCTGTGCCCGTACCAGTGCTGGAGCATGCATGTGTCCAGGAGAGCCTGCTGCAGGTGTCGGCCTACAGAACTTCTAAGAAGTATGAGTCAGTTCACTAATGAGTATACAAGCCCTGAAGAAGTTAAATATACACTGCCTTTTTATATCACCTAGGAAAAAACCTGTCAGAAAAGTCAATGAAGTAAGTTATGAGCCAGAAAATCCAGAGTGTACCTCCTAACTTAGAACAACAGCTTCCTGTCAGCCATCAGTCGCGTGGCTCTTGCACCAGCCTTACACACCCTGCAGTTAACTGTGTATTTGTTTGATGCTCAGTGATCAAAAGGCCACCTGGGGTGACTTCCATATACCATCCAGGCTGGGTGAATACACATGATGAGATCTGTACAAGGCCAAAAATCCTGACAACACAGTGCTCTAAATGTATTCCCATCATTAAGTGCCATGAGATTGGCAAGAAGGAGCAGATGGGTGAAGGCTACAGAGACAATTATTGAGAAAAGCAGAATACAAAGTACAAGTTCTATCAAAGATAACACAAGTTCTATGGAAAATTCAAATAGAGAGAAACCAGATACAACCTGTGGATGTAACAGGGAGTCTGCTGGACAACCAAGGCTGCATAGAGGGCAGCCAGTCTTCTGGCCTCTTCCCAACTGGGCAATGGACCTGTCCATGCTCACTGCTAAAAGAAGTGATTCTCTTAGGAAACTTTCCAAAGTAACTAAATCCCTTATTTTTTGAGGTATTTTTGATACACCTGGACTTACTTAGCACTTTATGCTATGTTTTGAATTTTCCTTATAAGTATATCATGTGTGTGTATATGTGTGTGTGTGTTGTATGGTTGTATGTAGTGTGGAGAAAGAATATACGTGTGTGTGCAGGTAGGAAGACTGCTGTGAGTTCGAGGTCAGCCTGGACTAAAGTGAGACCTTACCTCAAAAAAAAGCAAAACAAAAAGTTAAATTTATAATTTAACTTCTCCAACAAAGGAAACTGTAGGCCCCAGTAGTTGTAATTGAAAATTCAAATGAGTAAGAAAACCAGAAGACCAACTTCTCCTGAAAAGAGAAATTTTCAAAACTATTTCAAGACAGAAAACTACAGGTCAAAATCCCTCATGACTATAGATGCAAAAATCAAATTTGACTCATTACTGTTAATTCAACATCCAACAAGCAATATGATTTACCATCCTGTAGATTAAAAATTTTTTAAATGTTATCTCAGTAAGTGCTTGACAAATCTTTTGAGAAAATTTACAAAATTATAAATCTCTTGACAAAATTCAACAATATTCTTTATAAAAATTATCTACAAACTCCTTAACCTGATAAAAGGTATCTATGAAAAACTCACAGCTATCATCAAACTCCATATGAAATATTAGGTGATTTACCCCAAGAGCAATTGCAAAGCAGGACTGGCTAGTCTAATCATGTCTAATCAACACAATCCTGGAAATGCTGTTAAGTGTGTAAGGAAGGAAAAGAGAAAAAAGAGCACATGGATAGGAATCTGTAAGTAAACTTAAAATAAAGCAAAGATATAAGGCTGCAAAATATAAGACAGATAGGCAAAATTCGGCTGTATTTATATACACTAATGAGAAATATTCCAAAATGAAATAAGACAAATATACATATAATAACAGAATACTTAAAAATAAATATGTAAAACCCATTTTATGCTCCTGCTCTGAAAGAAATTATATTGTTAGCATGAAAATACTTCCCAAATTTATCTCCAAGACTCTTCTGAGACAGGCTGCCCATCTGGCCCTGTGACAAGAAAAGGAGAATGACAAATATCTTGGAGGTTTATATGTTTCCTTTCTTGTTTAAGATCACTACAGCTCTGTTGTCTCCTGCTAACATGTAGTTCTCAGATTTTTGTGAAACCTAAAATGGCACAAAAGAGCTCTTTTAAGATGCCAATGCCAACCATGTTTACCCAAGGCTTCACTTATATTGATCTGCTCATGATAAAAGTGATAAAAACTGGCTTTAGGCCAACATGGTGGACACATGCCTTTAATGCCAGTACTCGAGAGGTAGAGGCAGGAGAATTACCGTGAGTTTGAAGCCAGCCTGGGGCTACAGAATGATTTCCAGGTCTGCCAGGGTTAGAGTAAAACCCTGTCTCAAAAAAACAAACAAACAAACAAACAAAAAAAAACAAAACCCTGGCTTTACATAGATTGTGACTAGAAAAAATTCAGCGTCAGCTAGGGTGGTGTACTTCCAGCAAGTTGTTGACCAGGGAGGCCCCTGATGCTCCCAAAACATTACCAGCTATTGCCAAGGCCCTTGGCTGCCCACCAGAGCTAGATGGTAAGATACTACTATTAAAGACTCCACATGGTTGAGCTGCAGGTCACTGAGAAATAAGGCTGAAGTTGAGCTGAAACTCGCTTCCCTGTTAGCTAGCCATCAGGATGCTGGAAAGAACTGTGTAGCATGTTGGGGGATAAGAGTCTTAGCCAAGAGCTGGGCATGGTAGTGCATGCCTATAATCCCAGCACTCGGGAGGCAGAGGTAGGAGGATTTATGTGAGTTTGAGGCCACCCTGAGACTACATAGTGAATTCCAGGTCAGCCTGGGCTAGAGTGAGACCTCACCTCAGAAAACCAAGAAAGAAAGAAAAAAAAAAAAAAAAGAAACAACGTGCCAATGGTTTTAACCAGCAGTTGATCCTGTTAGCTTTATAGCTGGAGAGACATGCCAACTGGTGCAATAGTGCATGTCTGTTATGGGGAAAACCAACTGCTCTCTGATTAGACTTGAGATCTGCTCTCTGGGAGGGAAGTTCTGCTTGGTACTGAAAACCTAATCAAAAGTCTATGGTTGGGCTGGGCTGGAGAATTGCCTAAGTGGTTAAAGCACTTGCCTGCAAAGTCAAAAGACCTCAGTTCAATTCCCCAGAACCCACATAAGCCAGATGTACAATGGGGCACATGCATCTGGAATTCGTTTGCAGACTTGGTGCACTTGCTAGCGTGTGCTGTCTCTCTTTCTCTCTGCCTCTTTCTTACAAATTAAAAAAATAATAATAATAAAACTATTTTTTAAAAGTTAAAAAAAAAAGCCTATGGCTGGGGAGGTAATAAGCCCTAGGGGGAAAACCACTACTTTTGTCTAGCTAAATGGATATATTATGCCTATCAAACTGTCCTCTAAATATTTATGTTTATACCCACATATTAATGCTACTATCATTTTTGGTTTAAAAAAAAAGCTTCTTTGGGCTGGACATATAGCTCAGCACTTAAGACACTTGCCTGCAAAACCTAACAACCCGGGTTTGATTCCCCAGTACCCATATAAAGCCAGGTGCACAGAGTGAAGTATGCACCTGTAGTTCATTTGCAGTGGCTAGAGGCCCTGGTATGCCCATATTCTCTCTCTCTCTCTCTTTCTCACATACATACACACACACTCTCTCTCCCTCTCTCTCTCTGCTTGCAAATAAATAAATAAATAATATATTAAAAAAAGAAGTTTCTCCTTTTAAACAACAGTGAGTACTGGGGTGACCCAAAACTCACCAAAATGCTAAAAAGAAGTGACAATGGCATCTTCAGCACTAAATAAGGCATCTCTATCATAACCTCCAAGGTTCACAGACCACTGCAGAAGAGGTGGTGGAAATAACATAAGAGCCAAATGAAGGGGAAGGGTGCTTACAACACCATAACACAAAGTGGCCTTGATATTCATGACTTCACAGTGGTTGATGCTATCTACACAAGACCTGCATAATAGGATGGGAGAAGTGACATCAAAATAGAAGAGTGACTAGTTGGAAAGATGGGATTCAGTGGAGGGGCAAATTAGAAGGGGGAGGGGGAATAAGAGGGAAGGGGTTATGATCATGGTATATTGTCTATATTTTTGGAAGCTGTCAATAAAAAGTTTTTTAAAACTGGTTTTAAAATGTTCAATCAGGGCTGGAGAGATGGCTTAGCGGTTAAGCACTTGCCTGTGAAGCCTAAGGGCCCCAGTTCGAGGCTTGATTCCCCAGGACCCACATTAGCCAGATGCACAAGGGGCCACACACAACTGGAGTTCATTTGCAGTGGCTGGAGGCCCTGGCGTGCCCATATTCTCTGTCTCTGTCTCTCTCTCTCTCTCTCTCTCTCTGTCTGTCTCCCTCCGTCTCTCTCTCTCTCTCTGCCTCTTTCTGTCTGTCGCTCTCAAATAAATAAATAAAAATAAAATCTTTTAAAAAATGTTCAATCAAGTCAGCTATGTTCTGTCGGGCTTTTAACAACTAGGAAAGCTAACAGAATTTTTTTTTATAAAACTACATTTAAATACATCTTAGAGCCCTGATTCTGCTAAATGGTTATTGCTGGGTTTATCATTTAGGTTTTTTAAAATTTTTGTATTTTTTTTTAATATTTGGGACAGAGTCTCATTCTAGCCCAGAGTGACCTAGAACTCACTCTGTAGTTCCAAGTTGGCCTCGAACTCACAGTGATCCTATCACCTCTGCCTCCTGAGGGTTAGAATTAGAGGTGTATGCCATCATGCCTGGCTTCATCTAGGTTTTGTAAAAGAAATAATCTGGTTTGATTTACTGGGACTTTTGTTTTTAGGGAGGCAAAGACGACTTCATGTTCTGAAAACCTCTGTGCTTGCTGAATTTTAAGCCAGTTGAGGGGCTCCATGCACAATTCTTGGGTCAAAGTGAGTTAAACTCAAGTTCTAACAAAAGAATCTGTTTCTTACAAACAATGCTGATACCATTTAGATGTAAACTGTAGAGTATGTTGTCTAGGCTTTCTAGTCATGAATTATAAAATAAAATTGCTTTATGTTAATCAAAACAGCCCTAAATAATGTGCATCAGATTAATTGCTATAGATTTCTAATTCAGGATTAAATTGGTATCTGGTCCAGTTTAGACATAAAAAGGATTAAACCCACTAAACATGTACACAGGTACATACATATTTTAAGGTGGTGTTAAATTACTACAAATAGCTTTCTATGTTTTTAGCCTTAAAGAGAAAAATACTTGCTGCAATAGGAGAAAGAAGCTCTTAAGTGTGAACAAAATGCCAAACTTCAACTCTTCTTTTAAAATTCCTTACAGACTGAACTAAAAGGTAAAAAATTTAGATTAGGGTCTTTTGTTATGTTTTCTCAAGGTGAGGTCTCACTTTAGCCAAGGATGATCTGGAGCTCACCCTATTCCCAGGCTGGCCTCAAAGTCACAGCAGTCCTCTTACCTCTGCCTCCGAGTGCTGGAATTAAAGGCGTGTGTCACCCTGCCCAGCTTATATTAGGATCTTTTATAGGAGTTTCAGGATGGGGACTAAACTTCTGATGCCACCATCTAGGTGTAATGCCATACCTAGATGCTGTCAGCTTCTCAATAATGGAGTAATTTCTTCACAGTCCTTTCTCCTCTAAGGATGGATAAGAGGCACCTACTTTACCCTCTCTGATGAGGTTTTAAGGAAAAGGAGATAAAGAGGGGGAAAAACAGATTATCCCTTACAGGCTCAAGGACATTCCTCACTTTTACTTTCAGGGCCCCTTCACCTCTCAACTATCTCAATACAGTACATATATATTTTATTTTCAAGGAGAGAGAGAATGAATGAATATGGGCACACCAGGGCCTCCAGCTACTGCACATGTACTCCAGACACATGTGCTACTTTCTGTATCTGGCTTATGTGGGTACTGGAGAATCAAACTCAGGTTAAGGCTTTGCAGGCAAGTATCTTAACTGCTAAGCCATCTCTCCATCTCCACTACATGTATTTTATGTAAGCAAGTTTGAAAACACACATATAATTGCTTATTTAAAAAATAATATGGAAAGGATAATGACCAAACAAATCTGTATACTTATCAGAGTGGTATGCTAATGATGACCATGTAAATACTGTACAAACAACCCCTAGAGGCAGGAAGGAAGGTCTGTCTGCCTTGCTATACTGGCCAGTGGCCAATTTCCACTGAGTACACATCCTTCCACCAATGAGCAAACTACCAAATGGCAACACTGGGCATGGCTAGGAAGAGATGCAGAAGGGCTCCAAGGAGCTGGTAAAAGACAGTCTTAAGAACATCACTGCCACCTGAAGGATAGGGATGGTGAGAAAAGAAAGGACTATGCAGCAACAACTCCTTTTTATGTATGCATGTGTGTGTGGCATGTTTACACGCATGTGCTCAGATTTTAATGTTAAAGAAGGTGATATTCCAGTGCTAACTACTTCTATGGGACTAGAAGCAAAAACACCCCCTGTAGCAAAAAAGCATACCTATGCCCAAACCTCAGTCCTTAACTATTTCCATGCTACATAGAACCAGGGCTCTTCAAAGAAATGCCTGATTGTCCCAGGGCTGAGAAGATCAGGTACAAGATAAGCCTAAAACATTAAGTAGGAAAATTAGGGAAAAAAAAAAAAAACAAGAAAAGGTTTGGGGAAGGGAAGAGGAAGCAGGACCTGGAGTCAGCCTGGAAGGCTCACACTTGCCAGGTCTAAACACTTAAGCTCTGGAGGACCATGATGAATGATATTGTAGTCAGGTTTGCACTGCTGGCAAAAAACACCCAACCAAAAGCAGCTTGGGGGAAAAAGGTTTATTTTGGCTTACATACTCAGGGGAAGCTCCATGATGGCAGGGAAAAACAATGTCATGAGCAGAGGGGGGACATAACCTCCTCACAAACATCAGGTGGACAACAGTAACAGGAGAGTGTGCCAAACACTCGCAAGGGGAAACTGGCTATAACACTCATAAGCCCAGCCCCAATAATACACTGCATCCAGGAGTTGTTAGTTCCCAAATCTCCATCAGCTGGGAACCTAGCATTCAGAACACCTGTTTATGGGGAACACCTGAATCAAACCACCACATTCTGCCCCTGACCCCCATAAACTGATAACCATGTATGATATAAAATACAATGCATTCAGTCCAACTTTAAAAGTCACCATAGTTTTTAATCAATTCCAATGATGTTTAAACATCCCCATAATCCAAGATCTTTTAACTGATCCATAATACAAAAAAAAAAACAAAACCCATAATGGCACAGAATACACATTCACACTGCAAAAGATGGCATTGGGCATAGCAAAGAAATATTCAACCAATACAAGATTTAAACAGGCCAAACATCAAACTCGGTAGCTCCAAGTCTAACAACTCTAGTCAGTGACAAGTCTCCAAGTCCAATAATTCTAACCACTGACAAGTCTCTGGTGTTCCAATTCTATCCCTTCAAGCTAGGCTACTTACAGTCCTGGAAAACTTCATCTGGGGGTGGCAGCTCTCCTTAGTAGCTGTCTCATGGTCCAGACATCTCCACGGATCTCCAGTGCAACCCACATGGCCCCATTGGGTCTCCATGCAGGTATCTAGCAAACCTGCTTCACACTGCCCATGGCCATTTCCAAAACACAAGACTGTGTTGCACATTCAATGACCCTCTCTTTCCTGTATTTCTTTTCTTTTTTTTTTTTTTTTTTTCGAGGTAGGGTCTCACTCTAGCCCAGGCTGACCTGGAATTCACTATGGAGTCTCAGGGTGGCCTCAAACTCATGGCAATCCTCCTACCTCTACCTCCCGAGTGCTGGGATTAAAGGTGTGCACCACCACACCCGGCTCCTGTATTTCTTATACTCCACAATACTATGTGGGGTGCTAGTTTGTTAATCCAGGGGAGAATAAAGTAGATTTTGAAGAACAGGATTCTCCTTCAGCATTCAGGCTCCTTTAAGAGTCTACATTCTTCCTGGTGCCCCAGTGCAGGTAAGCTGACCCAATCTCAAAGGTTAATCTTTCATGTAATTGCAGCTGAATGGGCAGACGTTTCAGCCCAAAGATTTCATTTCTGTGCCATATCCCTCTGCTCACAAAAGTCCATTTCTATGCAAAGCAACCCTGCACAAATTCTCAGGACACGGATATATCAGCAAGCCTCTCACACAAATTGCTTCTAGCACAGACCAGACAAAGCTCTTTCTCACCCTCATAAGCCAAACCTCATAGTCCATACTTCTTACTACATTCGGGTCTTTCAACTCTGATCAGAACAGTCCATCAAGCTGCACTTACAGCACTGCAAGGTGTCTCTTAGGCCAAGGTTTCAAACCCTTCCACATTCAAATCTCTTGAAAATCAGCTCCAAAAGGTCAAAGCCACAAAGTCAGGTGTCTAGCAGCAAATGACACCATTCCTCGGTACCAACATTAATAACCCAACCAAGAGCAGCTTGAGGGAAAAAGGGGTTTATTTTGGCTTACAGACTTGAGGGGAAGCTCCATGATGGCAGGGAAAATGATGGCATGAGTAGAAAGTGGACATCACCCCCTAGCCAACATAAGGTGGACAATAACAATAGGAGAATATACCAAACACTAGCAAAGGGAAACTGGCTATAATACCCATGAGCCCGCCCCCAACTATACTCTGCCTTCAGGAGATGTTAGTTTCCAAACCTCCATCAGCTGGGAACCTAGCATTCAGAACACCTAAGTTTATGGGAGACACCTGAATCAAACCTCCACAAATCATTTTATTTATTTTACTAAGTAAAATTAATTATTTTACTAAGTAAATGATAAATTAGAAAATAGGAATCCACAAAGAAAAACTGATTAATACTAGATAATCAAATAGAGAAGGAGTAAGGTCCTAGAACTGAAGAATCCAGAGATGACATTCTGCATTTGTTTTTCTTGGGATTGGGAAAAGGAGGTGTGGGCTATCAGCCACTACAAGAATGACAAGTTGGGGGACTAGAGAGAAGGCTCAGTACTTAAGAGCACTTCCTGTGCAAGCCTGCAAGCCTGAGGTCTGAGAGGCCATTCAATTTTAATCCCCAAGACCTACATAAACACAGAGGCATGGCCATACATCTATAGTCTGTAACCCCAGTCCCATAGGGGCAGTACTGACTAGAGAATTACCCAGGCTCACAGAGATACAGCAACTGCTGGGAGCAGTAAAAAACTGCAGCTCAAGTGAGAACAAGCAGAAAAGTGATGGAATGACACATCCCTCTGCATCCACTGCAAGTGAGCACAACGGGTGCTACATGAGTACATACATGTTCACAGAACACACACGTGAGAGCACTGGGATGGACAGCACATACAATCATCATACAGACCGGTCTAGACAGAGTGCATCAGTAGAAGCTGGACCAAGGACACTTGTGGGGAGCTGGGTGGGCAGAGGCTCAGAGAAATGTATTTCCAGATTGCTCACAAGTCTTAAGGACCAAGCTAGTAACCATACCACCTGACTTGTAAGGTACTTCCACATCAGCAATGGGGGCCAGTAAGAAGACATTATGCACCCCAAGTGAGGTCATGATGGTCACAATTCATAGAGGCAATGCCCAGCCAAGATTACATGACAGGTACCAGATAAGAAAAAAAAAAATTTTTTTTTTTTTTGAGACAAGCCATCACTGTAATCTACACTGGCCTGAAACTCACTACATAGCCCAGGCTATCTTGAATTTATTGTAATCCTCTCACCTTGGCCTCCATGCCAGGCTAGTAGAGAACTTTGATTTTGGAAGAGAGATTGTATTATGCAAAATGTTGAATCACAAATGTAATGGGAAGGCTATGGGAACATTCTAGATTAGGAGACTACAGCTACTTCCAATGCAGCATAGTCTCAACCCCAGACTGTGACCTGACTCAGGAGGAAGATAACTTGGAGATGTCACTGAGCCAGTGGACATGCTGTGGTCAAACGACAGAGATTAACATGCACCTGAGCTGTGTGGCTAATGAGGGCCAGCCCCTGCTCCTGGGAGACAGCTCCACCACATGCTGACTTGTCTTCCTGGCTGCCAACGGACCAATGTTTATGCAGTTTTTACAGATTTCCATTTCTCTCCATACTAACTCCTTCCAAGTTATAACATATTCAAGTAACTCTCTTCAAGATCCTAAGTTTTAAGAGTCACACATCTTTTTATTTTTTTTTCCGTTTATTTTTATTTATTTGACAGCAACAGAGAGAGAGAGAGAGAGAGAGAATGGGCACGCCAGGGCCTCCAGCCACTGCAAACGAACTCCAGACGCGTGCGCCCCTTGTGCATCTGGCTAACGTGGGTCCTGGGGAATCGAGCCTCAAACCAGGGTTATTAGGCTTCACAGGCAAGCGCTTCACCACTAAGCCATCTCTCCAGCCCGAGTCACACATCTTTAACAACCACCTACTCCTCAGTCTCCCATCAGTCTTCAGCCAATTCAATGGACTTTTCAAAGTGACTCAGGACTACTTTACTATGCTGAGGCCAACACAGCTCTCAGGCCTCATCTCACTGAACTCTGGTCCCCTTACCCTAAAGAGGGAAATGCTTTGGGTAAAGCAGCTCAGACACCAGCGCTAACCCCAGTACTAGCACAAGCCACAATGAATGGGCTTTGGATACCAGTTAACAGTGAAGGGGAAAAGGCAGGGCCCTGGAATGGCATCTGTCTACTTCTAACTCACCTCAGGTTTCTGCAACTTCAGTTATAAAATGGGAGAATCAAAGACCTTGGAGGATTATAGGGATCAGTGAGGAACTTATGCCTAGACTACAATACTTATTGCAGAAACCACCTAGTCATATTTATTTCTAGAAAGACATTGACCCTCTGGGCCCTCTTGGAGTGGCTAAAAAAGCCCACATATACTGCCCACAGCTCCTTCTCCATAGGGGACTAAAAGGTACAGGTAAAGAGGCCCATCTCACCTGTGGAGCACAGGGAAAGTGCCCTATCCAAGGCCAGAGGACTATTCTATGAAAAAAAAAAAGTAAAATGTCATACTGTATTCCCAGGCTAGGACTTGAATCCATCAGCCCAGCCAGGCTCCAGTCAGAAAGTGCCCTTCTACAGCTTCAGCCCGTCTCTGTAGATTAACACAATGGAGAGCAGGGCTTGCTCTTGGTACTCCAAACAACAGTTCTCTCTAGCTGCAGGCAGCCTGCTTGGCCTGGTCTAAGGCTCAGACATTGCAGAGGTGTGGGGTGCAGTGAGATTGAAAGAGTCTCTTTACCAGCTTGAAAAGTTTGAGCTGGGACACAGGTGGGAAAATCAAACATATTTTTTTGGTAACAGGGTAGACAAAACTGTAGGTGACAGTCTTGCATACTGGAAGAGAGAGAGATTAGCCACGGCACAGAGATCCAAGTGCACATACAAAATGAGAGCTTCCTTCTAGCCAGAGCTTCTGAAGCCTGTCACTCATTGCCCTTTCATTAAAGGCAAAGCAACCTCCAAAACACAATTATTGTGTAGCACAAGGTGGCCAAGCACCAAACAGGACAGGACAACCTGATATCACTGCTGAACTGTCAGGGAAGACAATGAGTAAAGTGAGATAAGGTGAACAGGGAATAACAGCATCCTGGGCTCAAGATCTAAGTAACATATCTGAAAAGCAGATGATGTCAGCTACCCTGAGTGGGAGCTATAGGCAGGATAGGGTCCACCACAAACCAAGCTCCTCGCCACCCCCAGGAGCAGAGTAAGGAAATGTGTGCTGGTTTCAATGTGGCCTAGAGGTGACTATTCTCCACTGCATATGCCTTCCCCAGCCACCAGGGGCCAGGACAATCCTCTGGATCCATCACTGTCTCTGCTTGTGGGCCTGCCCGACAGCCTGGCAGCAGGCAGTGGAAGGATGAGTGAGTCATCACATCCTGAAAAAGCCACCAGCCCCTCAGTGTCAGGCTACAATCCAATCTGAGTCTCTGGGAGGGCAGTACTCTCCAGGATCCTGTGAGAGGAAAAGGTAGAATTACAAAGACCCAAGAGCTACCAAAAAAGAAGACAATAAACTGGTGCCCGACATCTTGATGGTTGCTTGGAGCTACAGGCCTTAGGACCTCTGTAGGGCAAAGAAGGCACCAGTGCAGGGCAGCTCCTAAGCCTCCATGGCTGCGTGCACTCTGCCTTGCTCTTTGAAAGGCATCCACATTCTCATCAGCAAGTCTGGACCTCCCTGTCTTCATGACTTCACTGGTCTGAGGCGCAGGTTTCTACAAGGCTGTTGCCATCCTCTCTCCACATGGCCCCACACTGCCATGCTAGGTCATGGGTCAGCAATTCCACACTCACACAACATCTGCTTCTCTGTTTGTTCTGTTTTGTTTTTTGTTCTTTTAAAACATTTCAGTATGTAGCTCAGACTGGCAGCAAACACATGATCCTCTTTCCTCAGTGCCCCCAACCCTGAATGCTGGAATTACAGCCAAGTGTTACACCTGTCTGCCTTTCAAACAGCATGGATTCTGATTGGTTGGTTGTTCCAGCCCAGATGCATGCTTCTATCCCCTCCTTATTACTGTTCACACCCATACACCTGTAGCAGGCAGTTTTTTCTTCAAGTCCCTTTGCCCTCCTCCATGACAATACAGCTTTGAAGGATGGCACTCACAGCAGTCCACCATGACATGCTTGGCCCAACCTCCCTGGGAAAGAATGTCACAACCAAATTTACCCAATCTGGATCACATGACCTCCATGGAAAAAACAAGGTCTCCCTATGAAGCTCAAGCTGACCTGGAAAGTCATGATCCTCCTACCTCAGCCACCCAAGCCCTGAGATAACAGGCATGTATTATTAAGTCTGCCTTCAATGTGATTACTTTTTAAAGTCTAACCCTAATGCAAGGAGCCAATAGCAGCCAGAAAATGAGTTAAAATAGTGGGTTCTTTATCAGGCATACAAATATTCCATAAAACTGCAAAGACTGAAACAGGTATGAGGTGTGATGGCAAAAGAACGGATTGATGAGCAACATGGTAGACACAGGACAAAAGCAGTACCACAGTTATTGGGAAAATGAAGTCGTTTTTGATTAATGGGATTTTTAATATTTATAAGAAAAAATAACTAAGATCTTTATCTAAAAACATGCTAGGGTCAATGTGGTGGTTTGACTCAGGTGTCCCCCATAAATTCAGGAGTTCTGAACCATGGGTTCCCAGCTGATGGAGATTTGGGAATTAACGCCTCCTGGAGGCAGTGTATTGTTGGGGGCGGGCTTATACTAGCCAGTTTCCCCTTGCCAGTGTTTGGCACACTTTCCTGTTGCTATTGTCCACTGTATGTTGGCCAGGGGGTGATGTCCACCCTCTACTTATGCCATTGTTTCCCCTGCCATCATGGAGCTCCCCCTTGAGCCTGTAAGCCAAAATAAACCCTTTTCCCCCCAAAAGCTGCTCTTGGTCGGGTGATTTCTGCCAGCAATGCAAACCTGACTGTAGCAGTCAGTAAATGAAAAAGTAAAACAGGGACATTCAGGTGGTCTCCCATGTGACAGGATAGGAAGGGGTTTTCTGAATGTACTCAACAGAAGATAGCACTACAATGGAAATATGGGCGGAGCCACCCAATACAAGATACCACAGAGCAGAGGCAAAAGTTATTTGTTCAAATAGAGGAAAGTACCTAACCCAGATGGACGCACAATGCCTTCAATAAGGCTAGAACACTCATGTATCAGGGAAGACTGAAAGACTGCTGGGTGCTGAGCCTGCCTAGCTGTGATATATACAGGGACTCAGGGTTCCAGGGAACTATAGCTCAGGCACCAGAGCTGGCTTACAGTCTCGAGGGGAAATTCCATACTAGCAGAGGAAAGCAAGGCCTGAGCAGAGGCTGAGCATCACTTCTTGCCACAGCGGGAGCAAAGAGCAGCAAGAGAATGAGCTGAACTCTGGTAAGGAGGAAGCCGGGCTATAACCCCCCTAACAGCACACATCTCCCCCAGCAAGGCTTCATCTCCCAAATGCTACCAGCTAGGAACCACATATTCAAAACCTATGGGTTTTACGTAAGACGTCTAATACAAACCACCATGCCAGGTCTGTATCACTGCTGAGGATTTTACAATGTTCAGTATTACCTGTTAACTTCTTGTACAGCAGACAAATTTAACTCTCCTAACCCTCACCCCTGCCCCTGCTTCCCCATTTTCTCAAGAGTGACTGTTTTACTTTCCTTCTTACTTAGTGCCAATCCTTTCCTATGCCACAAGGTATGACTTGCTTACCATTCCACATTACACTACAGATAATCCCTCTCCAAACTCAGCCAGCAGACCAACTACCTTGTAATGTGCTCATGCACTAGGAAGACTGTTTGACCTCTGGTCCTCTTCCTGGGCCGTTCCTTTGTGGCACAAGGAATCAGGATACACCCTAGCTGTCAGCTGCTGTTACTCCCTTCTCCCCAGCAGTCCTTTCCCTCCTGTGGCCATCCCCAAGTTTCCACCATCAGGAACCCACTACAAGGAAGTCCCAATTTTAGCCTAGGGTGATCTCTGGCTGTGCTCCCAGGTCACCTCTAGGGCAGGGCCCTCACTCTTCTACCACCAGGCTGGGAAGGGTCTGGGCAGGGATGGACAAACACTGCTTTTTAGATAGGCTTTCCACCCATTTCCTTTCCAGTCTTCACTCTCTAGCCCCCTTCTCAGAGGTGGATAGTAATGCCATCCCTGAGACTCAGAGGAGGCAATAAATCCCTCTCAACATACACATGATGCACACATGACATAAACACAAATATTTATACATCCATAAAGATATCACATGCACATATAGGCCTGTCATAAATGTGCACACACACATGTGTGTACAACACAGTACATTATACATATCAGCACCATGTACACACATCCACCACTCGGCCTCTTACTTTTCAGATCTGCTACATCCATCTCTTTATCCATCTGCTTTCCAACATACAAAGTTCTATCATTTCCTCTCTCATTTTTTTCTGGTGGCTTCTACCTTTTAAAAATATGTTTGTGTCATTTTAGTGGGTTTTTAAGAAGGTCACTGTAAATTTAATCTTTTATTTGGGCTAAAGACCAAGAATCAAGAGGAGCATTTTTATTTATTATTTTAAGAAGAAACTTTAGTACAGTTACCTTCACATTGCTGGGGCAGAGCACCTGACCAAAAGCAGCTGATGGGAGGAAACGTTTGTATTTTGGCTTACAGACTCAAGGGGAAGCTTCATGATGGCAGGGGAAAGCATGGCATGAGCGGGGGCTGGACATCACCTCTGCCACAGCAGGTGGACAACAGCAGCAACAGAGTAGGCAGAACTCTGGCAAAGGGGAGTTGACTATAACACCCCAAAGCCTGCCCCCAAAACACACCTTCTCCAGTAAGGCTCCATCTCCCAAATTACCACTAGTTGGAGAGCAAGCATTCAAAACACAAGAGTTTATAGGGGACATCTGCTTCAAACTACTAAGCCTTCAAGCCAGGAGTAGTGAAACATCAATAATCTAAGAATCTAAGACTCTCAGAAGGATATGTATGAGAAGCCTTAATTTGAAGCTAGCCTGGGCTATACAGTAATATATCAAAACAAAACAAGGAGTTGGGCATGAGCTATCTTGGATGCTGGCAGAAGTAGTCTGCTAGTGAACAAAGCATACAAGATAAGTGTCATCAAGAATGGCAGGAAAAAGTCCCTGAGTACACAAGGGGTGAGCTCACCTAGGACGTAAGCAGATGACTCTGTAATACAGGAGAGGAAAGTCCAGGAGCAGTGACTTGAGCTGTCATCAAAACCTGACATCTGAGTGCATGAGAATCTCAGAAAGGAGAGCAGTAAGGACAGAGGAAAGCCGATCTGCCAGGTGTGCTGCAGGAACTGGGCAGGATCCATACCTGGTAAGGAGACTTCAAGGAGGCCAATGTCATGGTCATGCAGCCTCCTCAGCAGCCCCGGGGTGCCTCCCACCAAACGACTTTTTTCCAAATGACTTTTGATGGACATAGCAAATGACTGCAGGGCAAAGGAAGTCAGGGCATGTCACTAACTAGATCAGGACAGAAAAGAACCCTCTCAATAAGCTCCTTGGCACAAACCTCATCTACAGTAATGTAGTAAGTTGGAACCTTTTTCATGCTTTCAAATTGGCTAGTTTTTAAAATACTGTGAAAAACAAATGAGCAATTTGGTATTGCAAAAAGCAAGAGACAAAAAAAACCAAAAAACAAAAAAGTACACCACTGTGAACAAAAGGTTCACAATCGTATGTCTCAATGCCCTGACCTTGGACCTGAAATGGGCTGGGGGTGGAAGGCCAACCACTAAAGCGCTGTAGGAATGAGTTCTTACCTGACAACTGCGTGGGACTGCAGGGACAGAACCGAGGGAGGCCCATCAGGCTCTTCCATGAAGGCAGCAATCATCTGGCTCTGAGGAAATGCGGAATTCTTAAGAGATGGTGGAAAGGAAACCAAGTGCTTCTGAAGTCGCCACCTCCCCTGGGAAGCATCCCCTGCAGAGGAGCTCTGTTCTGGTTGGGTGCACCACCCAGGAATCCCACCAGATGCAAGCAAAGGGCCTGTCAACATCACCCATGGCAACAGAGCCATCTTATTCCACGCACTTGGTGCACCTCACAGCTCCTTCCCTACCTGCAGTAGAGGCCACGTGTGCCCTATAAAAATCTGCCTAGATGGGTGTGAGTGAAGCCTCAGGGAGTTTCTAGAATCTGCTGTAACTCTCCACAACCTACTTGTTCACAGCCTTAAAGGCCCAAATGCCTCTCAACCTAGCTGCTTTGGGCTGTTGCTAGCTTGGAGGCTGCGATACAGTGCAACACAGGCATCTGGAGTACCTGGGGTGGGCTGTAGCCCAGAATGCTACATTATTTCCAGCATGGTAGGCCAGGGGAGCCAGAAGTCAAAGCCCCCATCTGCCAGAAGAATAAATTTACACCAAAGTCAGAGAGGAGAGAGGCCCTACGCACAGAAGGTGTTTATACATCTGAGTTCCAGAGGCCTTCCCTAGAGATTTCTGTGGAAATTAGATACAGATTGGCACAATTGTAAAGATGTCCCAAAGCAACAGGGTTTGGATGTCCTCTAAAAAGCAAGTATCATTAGCAACACTGGTTTAAGAAGCAAAACGATACAGCACCAAGAAAAAGACAGACTCACTCCTATCTGTTCTCAGCCACTGCTCACATAGACTGAGAGCTGGCCTTGAGACGAGCCACGAAGTAAGCTCACTATGCCAGTCATCCTGACTTCACGCCTGCCCCAGCCATACTGGCTCCTGGCAGCTCAGTGAGCAGAGCAGGCATGTCCCCTGCAGCCTTTGTTCAGTTCCCCTAGGCATGGGATTCTTCACCCAACAGCACCCTGGGACTCACACTCTGGTGCCTCATATAAGGCTCTGCTCAGATACTCCCAATTTCAGAGGCCACCTTAACCTCCCTGTCAGCATGGAGCCAGCACCCCATCTTCCCTTCCACAGTGGTATTTATACCTGACATGCTATAGAATGTATTCACTGACTGAAGCCTTGTTTTGTATCCTCCACAAGGATGCCAGGACACTGGAGGAATGCCCAGCCTTTCCCAGGCACGCTGTGCACATGAATGGATGGAAGAACAAAGAAAGTCACTGTTGCAGCAATTTGCTAATAAGAATCTTGTGGATAGTAGTCAGGACTGCAGTTCAATGTCATAAGCCCCTACCTCCTCACGCTCCTTCTCCTGAGAGGCTGCTGAGTAAAGTGGGCTACTCTTGCAGGTGACAGCTCTTGAGAGGTCAGTAGGCTGGGACTGTTGATTTCAGAACTCTGTAGCTACACATCAAACAAATCCCTGAGAGCCAGGACTGGGAATTCCACGTAGCACTACCACAGACAGCTTCCTTCTCATTCTATCATATAGAGTCAGATCCAACCTACCACTTAAAACCAAAGTGACTTGAGCACCCTCCTTCACTCTCCACGCCTCAGGAAGAGAATGGAATAGCAGATACCCACCTCAAAGGGTACTGAAAACTTTGGGTATAACATTTATAAGCTTTAGAAAAACAAAGATATCTCAAAGATAATTTTTTATTTTTAAAACATTTATTTGAGAGAGAATGGGTGTGTCAGGGCACAACCACTGCAGATGAGCGCTGGACACATGTACCACTTTGTATATCTAGCTTTACGTGGGTGCTAGGGGGCTGAATTCAGACTGTCAGGCTTTTCAAGCAAGTGCTTTCAACCACTGAACCAGCTCTCCGGATCCTTAAAAATAATTTTGTTTTATTTTTTTTTGATTTTGTTTTTTCGAGGTAGGGTCTCACTCTAGCTCAGGCTGACCTGGAATTCACTATGTAGTCTCAGAGTGGCTTCGAACTCATGGTGATACTTCTACCTCTGCCTTCTGAGTGCTGGGACTAAAGACATGCATCACTATGACCAGCTCTTAAAAATAATTTTGAACAAAACTGTCTCAAGGTAGTTTGGAAAAAGTAGAGTCAGAGCCACAATGAAGCACCGAGGATGGGCATATGCTGCTGTGGGCCATACAATCCTCCCCATGTACATCATCCACTAGGCATGTGCTATGCCATCGTTCAGACCCCTGATGGACCATTCAGTCAGCTGACATTGTAAAAAGAAGAGGAAGAAAGGCCTCTGTTAAATTCTGGCTTTGCAGAAGCTGGAAATAAAGCAGGTATCATTCACACTGCCATGGCATTCCAACCTGTCACAGGTTCTTCACATGCCTTGATATAAAACCAGACACAAGGGGCCAAAAACACAAGTGGCTTCACGTGCAAGTGAGGCCTTATAAAGAATGTAAGAAGAGGGCTGGAGTGAAGGCTTAGCAGTTAAGGTGTTTGCTACAGTCAAAGGACTCAGGTTCGATTCAATTCCCCAGGACCCACATAAGCCAGATGCACAAGGTGGTGATTTACAGTGGCTGAAGGCCCTGGTATGCCCATTCTCTCTCTCCCTCTCTCCCTCCCTCCCTCTCTCCCTCCCTCTTTCTATCTGCATCTCTCTCTTTCCCCCTTCCCTCTCAAATAAATTTTGTAAAAAAGAATATAAAAAGAATTGCTCAATGCTAAGACACAATGTCTAAGACAGCTCTGTGTGAAATACTGTCCAGAGGGAACCATGTGACTGTCACTCTGAATTTGGTCCTGCAAATAACCTATGAAAAATAACCAAAATTAGAAATCTTACATTTAAAAAAATCCAAGGATAGAAGTCAGAATTATCTAATCACCTTAGATATCAAATTTTATCAAATCAAAGTTATTTACTAAAATAATGTATGTATTCATAGGTCAGTCACTGAAAGTCAAGGGTAGAATTCAGAGAAAGAAGTCCATAAGTGAAGAAGGTATTCTAAACCAAGTCAAAACTTCAAAGAGACTGGCAAAGGCTCTAAGCATCTCTCAAGCCTGACCCATACCCCTAAGCTTGCCTTAAGTTTGGGGCAAAGGTGACATTCAAATTCCCATGAATTAAGGGAATGGCAAGGAGAAAAACGCAATCAGGTAGGAGGTAACATCCCAGGAGGCCCACAGGTCTCACCTCCACCCAACTCTACAGAGCGGGTGACAGGACACCATGCTCATTCCTGCAGAACAGGAAAGCAGGTAAAAACAAACAAAGCCACTTGTCACAGCCAAGGGACATTGGCACAGTGGTGGTAACAAGATGTCCTCCTTCCTTCATGACAGAGACAGAATGGCACTTCAGATGGTTGAGAATCATGCAAAAGGCGTGGGTACCAGATGTGGGACAGCACGGCACGCAGAACACTGGTCCTCAGAGAGAAGGAAGCAAATGCTACATACACAGCTGTGGTCATTCAGACCCAGCACACAGGCAGAGCCAGAGGAGATCTGAGCACAGGAGAAAAAGATCAAGAACCCAGGTGATGGCAGTACCTGGACTCAGAGGGCAGAAAACCAGAAAGAGCTGCACCAAGAAGACCTCTGAGAGCTGAGGTGACTCCAGTGGGTTTTCACCTGGATGCTCAGCACACCAGGTCGAATGAAGCACTTGAGGCCAAGAGAAGAATCGGAAAGGAAAGGAACAAATAATGGCTCTGACACTCAAGGATCTGGGAAGAAGTTGTAGTCCCAACTTAGAGAAATCCTGTAGCATGGTAACAGCAGACTGGTTGCTTAGAGGAGTATGGTCTCCTTAGTAGGGCCACACCAGTGCCAGACTAAACTGCTGCACTAAAGGAGGCACAGGCCAGCAAAGTTCAACAAGCCACAATCTAACTCAAATGTGTTTCATAGCAATGCTTTGGTAGGTTAGGGAAATGGTTGTCAGCGAAGTGGGGAGACAGGTGAATTCCTGGGGCTCACTGGCCAGCCAGTCTAGCCTAACTGGCAAGCTCCAGACCAATGACAGATCCTGTCTCCCAAAAAAAAAAAAAAAAAAAGTGGCTAGCTGGGCTGGAGAGATGGTTCAGCTATTAAGGCACTTGCCTACAAAGCCTAACGACTTGGTTTTGATTCCCTAGTACTCACATGGAGCATGATAAACATGGTGGTGCATGCATCGGAAGCTTGTTTGTGCAGCTAGAGGCCCTGGCATGCCCATTTATTCCCCCTTTACCTCCTCCCTCCCCTCTTCTCTGTTTGTAAACAATAAAAATATTTCATAAAAAGAAAAAAAAAGCTGGATAGCACCCAAGGAATGGTATCTGAGGTTGTCCTTTAGCTTTTAGCCTCCAAATGTGTGTGCATGCATACATATACACACAGAGACACACATACACATAGACACAGACACACACAGAAACAGCTTAAATACTTGAAAGCTTAAAATATTTGGAAAAAAAAAACCCAAGATCCAACAATATGAAATTCAAATGCCTTGTGTCTGCTCAAAAATTATCAAGTACAGGCTGAAGAGATGGCGTAGGGGTTAGGGTACTTGCCTGCAAAGCCCAAGGACCCAGGTTTGATTCCCCAGGACCCACATAAGCCAGATGCACAAGGTGGCAAATGTCTCTGGAGTTCGTCTGCAGTGATTGAAGGCCTTGGTATGCCCCCCGCCACAGACACATATACACACTCTTTCTTATAAACAAATAATAATTCTTTTAACTATCAGGCACAAAAGTAGCATGAAAATACACCTTGGCATGTAAGTAAATGATCAATAAGAACAGATTTATAGTCTGTTAATATTTTTGGTATCTGCAAGGAGAGAGAGGGAAAAAAGAAAAAAAATCCAGGGCCTCCAGCCACTGCAAAAGAACTCCAGATGCATGCGCCACCTTATGCAACTGGCTTTATGTAGGTACTGGGGAACTGAACCCAGGTCATTACACTTTGCAGACAAGTGACTTGACTGCTGAGTCATTTCCTCAGCTCTTGGGTTGTTGTTTTTTAACAAAGACATGATTAGTACATAAAAATGTTAAAAGGCCCATAATACATACAATGCTTTGTTCAAGAAGACAGATGAAGTAAGAAGTGCTAAGGAGATACAAGAAATGCATTTCAGAAAGACCCAAATCAAACGTCTATTAACTGGAGGAAAAGTACACTGGGTGGAATAACATTACATTAGACAAGAAAGAAAGAAAGGGAACATCTGCTCAGGCCAAAACTATCTGAAATGAAACACAAAGACAGAAAAATTCTGCTCTCCCACAAACCAGAGACAATTTTAAACTGGAGATCCAGGAGATGGCCAGTAAGACAAAAAACAACAACAAAAAAAAAACCTATACTTAAAGAAATAATGACCAAAACTTGTTAAATTTTTGGTAAAAATTATGAGCCAATATACAGATAAGGAGGCCAATACTCATGATCCAGAACAAAACATAAAGAAAATTAAGCCTAAGCACACATACTTAATTACAAAAAAAAAAAGAAACATTAAAATCTACTTGTTAGCTGCTCTTGCTACAAAGCCAACAAAAAGGATAATTAGGTAAAAGGACGTGGGTTCATTTTTTGTCACTCTAGTAACTTTCTGCTATCTGTATGTATTCCATAATGCCATTTAATACTTTAAATAAACATATGCAATAGTATTTATTTAAAAAATTAAAAAACAGGGCTGGGGAGATGCCTCCGTGGGCAAGGCCTGTAAAGCCTAAGGACCCAGGTTCGAGTAAAGCCATATACACACAGTGGCGTGTTCATCTGGAGTTTGTTTGCAGTGGCTAGAGGTCCTGCAGTGCACATTTATTCTCTCTCTCTCAAATAAATAGTGTAAAACATAAAGAAATACTATGTATAGCCAGATGTGGTGGCACGCGCCTTTAATCCCAGCATTCAGGAGGCAGAGTTAGGACAATACCATGAGTTCAAGTCCAGCCTAAGACTACATAGTGAATTCCAAGTCAGCCTGGGCTAGAGCAAGACCCTACCTCAATATATATATGCGCACACACACACACACACACCCCTATAATATACAAATTATTTGGGGCTTGAGTGCTTAGTGGGTAAGGCACTTGCCTACAAAGCCACAGGGTCCAGGTTTGATTCCAAACTAGGACACATGTAAGTCAGATGCACAAGGTGACACATGCATCTAGAGTTCCTTTGCTATAGATGGAGGCCCAGGTGTGCCCATTCTCTCTGCCTCAAAAAAAAAAAAAAAATACACACACACAGCTTTCAACTGGAACATTAAAAATCTAAAACATGGGCTGAAGAAATAGCATAGCAGCCGGGCGTGGTGGCGCACGCCTTTAATCCCAGCACTCGGGAGGCAGAGGTAGGAGGATCACCATGAGTTTGAGGCCACCCTGAGACTACAGAGTTAATTCCAGGTCAGCCTGGACCAGAGTGAGACCCTACCTCGAAAAACCAAAAAAAAAGGAATAGCATAGCATTAGACATGCCTGCAAAGCCAAAGGACCCAGGTTTGATTCCCCAGGACCCACAAAAACCAAATGCCAAGGTAGCACATGTGTCCAGAGTTCATTTGCAGCAGCTAGAGGCCATAGCATACTGCTTCTTTCTCTATCCCGCTCAAGTAAATAAATACACAAATTTTAAAGTCCAGAATACAAAAGAAAAATATTAGAAGGAAACCTGTATTTATGAAAAGAAATGAAAAGCACTGGAAACAGAAAATACACTACTATAAAAACCTTTTCTCCTAGTTTTAAAGTTTATTTTCACAGAGCACTTAATGAAAAAAAATAATAATAGCAATGTGCTGTTGGTCTTCTAACAATGAAGTAAAATAGTTCGGCAAGTATAATCTCTAGGATGGCTGGTAGGAGAGTACAGGTGATCAAATTGACTGAACTCAACACAAAACAAAACAGAAAGAGAAAATATGGACCTAATGAAAATGTGAATAGAGCCAGGCACAGTGGCACATGCCTTTAATCCCAGCACTCAGGAGGCAGAGGTAGGAGGATCACCATGAGTTCAAGGCCACCCTGAGACTACATAGTGAATTCTAGGTCAGCCCAAGCTAGAGTGAGACCCCACCTAGAAAAAAAAAAAATAATGAGAATAGAAATTCAATAGCAAAATGACTGATTTATACCAAATCATCTCAAATAATCAAAGAAAATATAAATTTTCTAATCATCCTGATGAAAATACAAAGCTTTACAAACTGGGCAAAGAAATCAACCATGTTTAAAAGAAACTTTTAAATAAAACTACACAGGTCAAGAGAAAAAGGATTTGCTATACTAACTAATCAAAAGAATGATGGAATGACTTACATGCACATTAGAAAAGAAAAAGGTTTCAGAGAAAAGAACCTTAGCAAATGTAACTAAGGGTACTGCATAATAATAAGGGGGTCAGAACTCCAATCATGTTGCAGAATGCAAGTTAGAACCTGGGGCAAAGCCCTCTCCAGCTGGCCTCCCTGACCCATCTCCATGCAGGCCCACGCTCTGATACCGCATCTCTCAGAATCTTCTCTTCATGTCCCCTTGGATTCCCTACACGTAGATGTAGCCGAGGCACTAACTCTGTTCTCTTCTTGCCTTCTATAGCCAACGTTAAAACTGGGACATGGGCTCCTACTGCCCTCCACTGAGGATTGATACTCCAGACCTTCTCCGCCAGTTAGTCGGCCTGCTCTCCTGACCCTGCCCCCACCATCCCCTGCCCAACTGCCTTCTCCACTCCACCAATACTATGCCACCTTGAATCACTTCTGCCAGGGCACACACCCAGCTCCTCCCCACAACTTAACTGGACCATTAGGTTTTCAGGAAGGTCTCCCTTGACCCCCTTCGAGACAGCACCCTCACTCATTTTTCAGCAGTCTTTCTCTTCTAATCTATGTATCATGAGCTACTAAACTTTTCAGCTTTTCTTTGGTTTTTGGTCCCTCACCCTCATTAGAGATAAGCCCCACAGTGGCAAAGGTGGAATCTGTGTGTTATCACAAGCCACACCCAGAGCCTGAAAGAGGGCTTGTGAGAGGCAGGCCCTCGGCAGATGCTGGATGGGGGCATGCACAAATAGAGAAGGACAACCAGGTGAGTGCCAGCCCACAGGCCAGTCCTTGAGGGGCGGCACCCTGAAAGAAAAAAAGATGACTTTAGGGAAAAGTTCGCAGAGAAACCCAAGACATGTGGGTACTCTCTATGGGTATTCTCTCTTTTGCAAAAAATCACAGAATTAAAGAGTTTTTTTTAGATGAGAAGAAATAACACTGTTCCTACTATAATTCAGTTAACAGGATAATTCAATTAATCAGAAAGAAACATAATCAGAACACATTTGATGAATACCCACTGTCCAGGATTCAAGCAAATAAAGGCTTTATTGACACAACTAAGCCAACACAAGCAAGCCTGAACCAGGGTCTTAACCGGTGTAGGTTTGCAGACACATCCTGGACTGCATATGAACTATATGCTACTATGTGAAAGATAAACAAGTGAGAGCCAGGCATGGTGGCGCACGCCTTTAATCCCAACACTTGGGAGGCAAAGGTAGGAGGATCACCAAGAGTTTGAGGCCACCCTGAGACTACATAGTGAATTCCAGGTCAGAGTGAGCTAGAGTGAGACCCTACCTCAAAAAGCAAAAACAAAAAAACAAAACAAAAAGATAAACAAGTGAAATGTTACACCTGTTAGTGACTTGGACATGATACAAACAATAGTCACTGAGTTCCTCTCTGTAATTTTCCTACTTTTTTAGGCACATAGTTCTGTGGAATGCTGTGGTATTAAAACTAGCACAAGCTCACTCTTGGTTAGAGAATCTGCTTTTTACAGAAGGCAGTAAACAGCAGGGAGACTCAACACACATAAGAATGACAGCAAAAGAAAGCCGACTGCCTAGCACAAGTAAGTCATCTCTATCCCCTCTGCCAGGCTCCAAGAAATGCTAAGTATGAGGGTTACTCTCACAGTCGCCCCAAAACCTCTTCCAGGGAGAAGAGACTCGAAATGCATCAAAACAGAAAATCAGAGGCTGCTGAGAGCTCAACACAAAAGGAGACTTACTATATGCTCTCCACGGTGGAGGGAACATTGCAAGAAGAGGGGGCAGAAAGAATGTAGGAGCCACAGGGCGGCAACATGGAGTCTGAGGCAGTGTCTCCCCCCTCCCACACAGACTGACAAGTGTATTCCTGACACCACTAAGGTCCCATCCTAACCCCAAGTTTCCCCCCTGCCCTGGCCTCCCGAACCACATGCTAACATAAGCCCACACATGTGTTGTTTGCACCTGGGCGTGGCACAGCTGACCTGCTTGGGTTTTACTGTTCATGGCATGGTAGTCAGGGTCGTAGCTCCTCTGACACACAGAGTGGGCTTCTGGGGCTGCCCCACTGGAAGAGGATGAATGAGCAACACACAGGGGCAGACCAGCACAGTGAAGGCAGTGCCCAATGACTGCCCTGTGGTCCCTTTAAGACCACCATTTCCAAAGGGCCATGTTGATGACTTGCAGATACACTAGGAGTTGGACATACCTGGAAATGTGGTGCTTAGAAATCTGCTCATTGGTCTTATTTTAGCTAAATACATTTCCAGAGGCTGAGATTTTTATTGGTCTGAATGAGTGAATGAAGCAGGCCACAAAACTAGGCCGGCCACAGCAAAGATCTGACTTCAGGAGGGCAACCTTGGCTCTTGCTCCAGACCTAGGGGACAGAAATCTCTTTAGCTCACCTCCAATAGTTGAATGGAGTTCAGGAGTACTGACAAAAAGCAGGAGGAGGAGTGACTGAGACTTAAAAGTGTTTCTATTGGGGGAGGACAGGCAAGGATAATCTGACTCACCTCCCATCACAGATCCACCGTACAATTATCATTTCTGAATAATTAGCACTCTCGACGATTGTCTCAGCAGAGCAGAGAAGGAAGCAGTCAAGATGAGCTTGTTTACTCTGCTCCTCCAGCTCGAAATATAACACTGTGAGGGTAACGCACAGCTATGACGCAGCTGATGAGGTGGGTGGACGCAGACCCCATAGGCCTATCTGATCCGGGCCTGGCATCATCCTGTGTAGCTTCCCTCATTCAGACACTGAGACCTGAGAGATCCCTCCACATACAAGTTCAATGACTTCCATATACACCTGTCCATATCCAGAGGAGGAATACTGTGGGTCATATTTTCCTATTTGCAATAGATCCTAATTCAGATGAGTGTAGGCATAGATATGCATAACCAAGTTTCAATCTTTTTAGATTATACTGATGGAGTCTATTCATAATAAGCTTGCAGTAACTTATTAAAGGTCTTTGTTTCAATTTCAGTATGGAGACTTAAGATAACATTTTCAAAACTTCCTCACTTTAGTTTCTGAGTTTTCTGAGTAGGTCATTCTCATTACCAGACTCAAACACAGGGACTGTCTGATTTCTCATTAGCATTGTCTAAAATATAGTTACTGGACTTTCCAGACAAACTCCTCACCCAGTACCCCAAATGACAATGACTGACAGAATCAGCACTGCATAGTTCTGTCACAGAACCTCCCAGACCAGCCGACTTCATGCCCTGCAGAGACAGTAGACTGTATGCTCCGACCCTTTCTCCATGACAGCCATGGGCCCTACAGTTGAAGAATATATGCCTGCTCGCCATGTAGAGAAAAATACAATAAAAACATCTAAAGGCACCTTAATTCCCACATAGAAACACAGATGGCAACGCTGTGTGTCATCCTAAGTGCTTCCTCATTACCATATCTACCTGTTTTTAAAACAAATGACATCAACTATATGTTCTCTCAGAATAATACGGTATATTTATATCTGTAATACTTGTAGAAAATGTTCATATACTTGTTTTCAGCTTTTTAATGTATTCCAAGGTTCAAAATTACCTGGATTGCTTTATGCTTAGAAAGCATGTCTACATCTCAAAGACCAAATTAATACCCACATAATCCTTTTCTGGTAACAGAAACATACGAATGAATATGTGATGTGTGTTCACTGAGGAAAACTTAGAAGACTCAGAAAGGCGTGAGAGAGTAGCAGTTGCCTCCTCAGCTCTCGGAGATGGACACCACAGCTTTTGGCTGCATCTCCTAAGGCTTTAAAGCATGTATCTTCGTGCGCACAAGATGCTCATCAACAGACACCTTTACTTCATGGTGGACTGACTACTTTGACCTGTGTTACTGACTTACATGTCATTGTACTGGGTGTATTGATGTCATAAACAATTCTTACAACACTCACTACTGCCTAATATTCTACTGTGCTACAGAAGTACAATAATTGATTTACTTAAATCCTCTGTTGGGAAACTGTGAATTACTTAAAATAATGCTATAATGAACATCCTCTGCACATAAATTTAGTGTTTCTGAGTTTATTTCCTGAAGATAAATTCCTAAGAGTGGACTTTCCAAAGTCTATCAATATTTTCAAAGCTTCTCATACACACAGATAAAGAGCGCTCTGGAAACCTGATGACACCCTCAGGTCTCTGCTTCTTGGCCAATATGCAGTATTACAATTCCTCTCCAGATGTGAGGCAGTTAAAGAATGATGCCTGTGTACTGGCTTCATTTGTGAAGAGTGAGGCTTGGCTTCCATGCTTGTAAGTAGCTGGATTCCTATCAGGTATGCCTACTCAAAACCCGACAGGGATATGACTAGATAGAATCTACAAGACACACAAAGCACACAGAAAAAAAGAGGGAATCATTTATGGGCAAAAGTTCAATGAATGTAACTGAGTGCATTGTAGAGAAAAAAGTTCTACTATTCTCAAACTAGAATTATTTTTTTTTAATTTTTTTTTCATTTTTTTATTTATTTATCTGAGAGTGACAGACACAGAAAGACAGGTAGAGGGAGAGAGAGAAAATGGGCGCGCCAGGGCTTCCAGCCTCTGCAAAAGAACTCCAGACACGTGCGCCCCCTTGTGCATCTGGCTAACGTGGGACCTGGGGAACCGAGCCTCGAACCGGGGTCCTTAGGCTTCACAGGCAAGCGCTTAACCGCTAAGCCATCTCTCCAGCCCTAGAATTATTTTTTTATTAGCAAGTGAGTGAGAGAGAGACAGAGAGAGAGAATTGGTGCACCAGGGCCTCAGCCACTGCAACAGAACTTCAGACGCTTGCGCCACCTTTGTGAGACCTTACGCTTGCCTCACCTTTGTTTGTCTGGCTATCATGGGATCTGGAGAGAGGAACATGGGTCCTTAGGCTTCACAGGTAAGCACCTTAACCACTAAGCCATCTCTCCAGCCCTCAAATTATTTTTAAATTAACCTAAATGGTAATATTGGGGCAGGAGTGGAAATCACTGTAAACTTGGTGTATAAAGTACTATCTCCACTTCTCACCAAAGATGGTCTCCAGAATACTTATGGACAAGCCTGGGCCCAAGAGTTTAGATTCTAATACTACTCCTTATGGAGGGAAGAATGACTTCACCAGAAAGCAAGACACCCACAAAAACTGAAGGCAGCCTTCACAGCCATAAAGCTGCTGCTCAAAGGTAGCTTTGGCCGAGCTATCCTAGCACTCAAGAGAATTGTCACCATCTAATTTCAAATCTGAACCAGGAGCTCACACTGAACTCGAGGTCTAAATTCTCTCAGAAGGTGCAATCAAGTAGCCCAGTTAATCAGCTAACTGGTGTGACATATGCAGCCTGTTCCCTGCAGGTCTGAGGTGCAACAGTGTTGCAGTCAGGTTCACATTGCTGGCAGAAATCACTGGAACAAGAGCAGTTTGTGGGAAAAAAAAGGGGGGGTATTTTGGCTTACAGACTCAAGAGGAAGCTCCATAATTGCAGGGAAAATGATGGCATGAGCAGAGAGTGGATATCACTTCCTGGCTAACATCAGGTGGACAACAGCAACAGGAGAGTATGCCGAACAATGGCAATGGGAAACTGGCTATAACACCCATAAGTCTGCCCACAACAGCACAATGCCTCCAGGAGGGTTTAATTCCCAAGTTACTATCAGCTGGGAACCTAGCATTCCGAACACCTAAGTATATGGGGACACCTGAATCAAACCACTCAAGTTGCCTACACATCAAAGATAACAAGCAGCAGTAAGGACATCACAGTCCTACAAACGTAGTTTTAGATGTGACAGGGTATTATTAAAACTATAATGCAGATATTCTAAAGTCTAAATTCAGTCATAAGTTTTATGATCATTACTTTTCTACATGCTTTAACTGCTAATTTACTTAAGAGAATAATTCACTAGCAGGAATGAAAATTTATTTTAGATTAGTATGTGTATTTAAGTCTGAAAACACAAATAGCAGTATGTATTCTTCCAAGATAGAAACCTTTTCAAAATATTCATTTATTTGAGAAAGATAGAGAAAAAGGCAGGTAGAATGGATGCACCAGGGCCTCCAGCCACTGCAAACAAAATCCAGACACATGGGCCACTTTTGCATCCGGCTTACATGGGGACTAGGGAATCAAATGGATCAAACCTGGATCCTTAGGCTTCACAGGCAATGCCATAATTCCTAAACATCACTCCAGCCCCAGAAACCTCGTAAATGTTAAAGAGCTTTGCCATTTTCTCACTGTTCATTAACCAATCTGGAGGTGTCATGTCTTTGCTCACTTGGCTGTTACATATTATTACTTCCTCTTATCATTTGTCCTTACTCTCTGCTCCCAGGGTACAGCATTTTCTTGTCCTTTAGTCAGTCCCTCAGGTGTCTCATTCTCCCAGCAATAGACATTCTAGCTGCCCTTCCCCTCATCTATGGACACCCAAGAGCTGTCCTGTGCAAAGCAACTCTTCTCCACAGCCTCAGCCACAGGCCCAGACCCAATGCACAACCAACCTTGCTCACAGAAAGAAGATGTGCTTAGCTAAGCACAGCTGAGACACCACAGGATCTGCTGGTCCACCACAGACTTGGCCTGGGTATGCCTAACATAAGTGGACCTTCTCTCACAACTTAGTCTCCTTTCCAGGAGCTGGGACCCAGACTCTAGTGGCCCTGGATTCTGCAACTAGCGCCACATTGTCCCAACTTCTTCAGTTCCCTGGAATGTTCTGACATCAGAATCAGCAGTTCTGCACTGCTGTTCTTTCAAAATCTGCTGGCTACTCTTACAATTTATTTCCTTATGACATTTAAAAGCCATTAATCCATTTCCATAAAATATCCTATAGTGGTCACATTTTTTGAAAATATTTAAGTATAAACTACAACAGGTAGCTAACATTAGTAGGAGTGGCAGAATAATGAACACTGATAGTTCTCCTCCACGAAAACAAAGAGAACACCAGCAAAAATTATGCTAATTAACTTCTTTAAAACTCTGGAAATAAAGGGTTTCAGGAATCCCTTATTCAAGATAAAGAACTGGATCTTTGAAGAGCAGCACATTTTGTGGCATTTTAACTTACCCTACTCCCATCCCTTTCCCTAGCTCCACCAAGAGCTCAGGGTCAGCAGCCAGCAGCCAGCAGCCAGCAACAGGAGGGCAGAGCACAGGGTCGTCCACAGTAAAAAAAATACCTGCAGTTGAAAAATATAAAGAAGAATTTCAACTCAATAAGTAAAATTTCTACCTCAAAAAAACAAGGGAAAATTAATCCTAGTGTAAGCAAAAGGAATAGGAAATAGTAGAGCAAAAGTAAATGAGAAAAAAGAAAAACAAGACTACAAGTTGGTTCCTCAAAAAGGTCACCGACAACTGGGCATGGTGGCACAAAACTTTAATTCTGACATTTGGAAAGCAGGTAGGAGGATCGCCATGAGTTGGAGGCCACCCTGAGACTCCATAGTGAACTCCAGGTCAGCCTGGGCTACAGTGAGACCCTACCTCAAAAAAACAAAAATAGGGCTGGAGAGATGGCTTAGCGGTTAAGCGCTTGCCTGTGAAGCCTAAGGACCCCGGTTCGAGGCTCGGTTCCCCAGGTCCCACGTTAGCCAGATGCACAAGGGGGCGCACGCGTCTGGAGTTCGTTTGCAGAGGCTGGGAGCCCTGGCGCACCCATTCTCTCTCTCTCCCTCTATCTGTCTTTCTCTCTGTGTCTGTCGCTCTCAAATAAATAATAAAAAATTAAAAATAAAAAAATAATAAATAAATAAAAGATCACTGACAAACCTTTCCCTAGAGTGACAAAAAGAGAAGACTAAAATTATCAAAATCGGGGGGGGGGGGGAAACAAGAGGCTATTACTACTGAACTCACACAAATAAACAGGAGTCTGGGGAGATGCCTCAGTGGCTAAGTACCTGTGTCCTCCTCAAGAGTAAAGGGCTTGAGCGACCCTGAGACCACCCAAGTTCAGAACTCCAGACCCAATGTAAAGCAGCTGGGATCATGGCCATGGGCAGTTGGGACCCAGCTCCACACGGCAGCAGAAGGCAGGTAGGAGCCCCACAAACTTCACAATCAAGAAAAAGATTCTGGCTTAAAACAAGACCAAATGGAAGAGTGACAGAGCAAGACATCCAACTTTGTTCCACTCCAGCCACCAAAGGTGTGCAACCGCCGCTGTAGGCAAGTATCTGGGCACTGCATGGGACACACACACCACCACCCCCACACATAAGCAAAACTTTTAAAAAGAAAAAAAGGATTTTAAATAAACATAATAAATAATTTTTACCAACAAATATATGAAACAGATAAACAGGCAAGCATCTTGACTGCTGAGCCATCTCTCCAGTCCTAGATGAACAAATTCCTACAACCATGAACTATAAAAACTGACTCAAGGGCTGGAGAGACGGCTTATCAGTTAAGGCTCTTGCCTGTGAAACCTAAGAACCCATGTCCAACTCCCCAAATCCCACAAAAGCCAAATGCACAAGGTAACACATGTGTAAGGTTGTATGTGTGCACAGGTGGTACATGTATCGGGAGTTCATTCACAGTGGCTGGAGGCCCTGGTGTGCTAATTCTCTCTGCCACCACCAACCCCTGCCTGTTCTCTCTGATAAAAGGGGGGTGGTCTGTTGGGCTTGCCTAAAAAACTGACTCAAGAAAAAATAGAAAATGTGAAAACCTAAAACAAGTAAAAAGACAAGGACAGCAATTTTAGAAACAACCAAACAAAAAAGGCTTGCCCCAAGGAAAAGCCCAGAGCCAGGTGGCTTCACTGTTGACTTCTGCTAAATACTTAAAAAAAAAAAAAAAGAACACCATTCTTTCACTAACTCGTCCAAAAAAAAGAAAAAACAGATGAGAAAAGGCTATGTCCTGTTCCATTCTATGAGGCCAACAGTATCTTGGTAACAAAATCAGGTGAGACTTTACAAAAAAACTGCAGACCAACCAGTCATGAGCACACATCACAACAAAATTCTAGATCAAGTCTAGAAATATATTTTTTAAAGGAAGCCATAAACAAGTGACACTTATGCAAAGTTTTGTGTTTTATTTTAAATCCATGTGACAGGAGTAATTCTGTATGCCCATAATACCAGTATGGAAGAGGCAGGAGGATTTCCAGTTCAAAGCCAACCTGAGCTACATAGCCCTGTCTCTATAAACAAATGGCTAGGAATATAGCTCAGTGGTGGACCACTGGCTCAGCATAAGGCCCTGGGCTTGACAACTAGCACAGAAGTGCACACACAACAATATGTCATATTAGTGAAACAAGAGACAACACTTCCTTCATTTTCTACTTCACAAACTTTTGCTCTTTCCCTTTTTCTACTTTCTGTTAGCTTCTTAAAGTATTAACTTTCAGCCAGGTGTGGTGGCGCACGCCTTTAATCCCAGCACTCGGGAGGCAGAGGTAGGAGGATCGCCGTGAGTTCGAGGCAACCCTGAGACTCCATAGTGAATTCCAGGTCAGCCTGAGCTAGAGTGAGACCCTACCTCGAAAAACCAAAAAACCAAAAACAAAAACAAAAATTAACTTTCAACCTTTCTTTCTTTAAATATATAACTCTAAGTTAGGATATAAATTACCCTCCAAGTACTCCATATTCTACAAATCTTATTTACATTGCCAGAGTCATTTAACTCTCTATCATTCCATAGTAACTCACTGAATTTGAATGAATTTTCGCATTCTTCAAATGTCAGAGCAAGGGCTGGAGAGGCGGCCCTGTGGGTAGAGCCTTTGCTGTGCAGCATTAGTACCTGAGTCCGGGTCTCAAATCCTATGCAGAATGCCAGCCATGGTGGCATGTTACCGGTAATCCCAGCACTGAGGAGGAACAGACAGCTGGATCCCAGGGCTTGCTGGCTAGCTTATTTACCAGAATTGGTTGAGCTCAAGATTCAGAGAGAATGTCTCAAAAAAAAAAAAAAAAAAAAGGTGGGGAGTAACAGAGGAAGACATCCAACAATGACCTCTGACCTCTGCATGTGAACATACATGCATGCACACTCACATACACACAAATTTTAAAATATTCACTGATTTATTTGAGTGAGAAATGGATATACGAGGGCCTCCTGCCACAGCAAACATGATCTCCATGTGCATGTGCCACTTTCTGCCTCAAGCCTTAAACAGGTCCTGGGGAACCTATAAACCTAGCCATCTGGCTTTGTAAGCAAGTTTGAACCACTCAGCCATCTCTCCAGCTCCACAAAAAAAAAAAAAAACCTTAGAATAAATATCAAATACTTAAGTTGTCCTCCTTTGTGTTTTATTATTAGCTCTGGCTTAACTACTTTGGTCAGTAAACATGGTCTCAGAGAATTTGAGATTTACTTTATGATTAAATATTGCAGGAAGCTTTGGAGAATGATTCACATATTTCAGAGAATGTATGTATTCTCTATTGGCCCCAGTTTTTGTAAGCAAGAGACAGAGCCTGGTATATATGCCATTATAACCCTGTGTACTTTTATTATATGTGAATATGATCTAGTCCATATGATTGCAGATTTATCCATCTTTTCTTATAAGCCAATAAATTTTCCTCTAAGAGGTTTAGCTGTTATATACATACACTTTCCATCTGTTCTGAGGCTTTGTTACTAGATACAGTGTTGTACCACCTCATAACATTTTGGGCAGTGATGAACCACATATACCACAGTGGTCCTATCTGGTTATAGGGGAACTGAGCTAGGCATGTACGTGCAGCCCGTCTGGTAGGCAATGGAGCATGAAGCCTGAAGTGGAGGTCTATCTACAGAGAGCCACATGGTGTGAGGACAAAGAGGACAGGTGCACAAAGTCTTGGTGCCAAGCGAGGAGCACACCTGTGCTGGTCTGAATGTCAAATGCGCCCGCAGGCTCATGTGTTTGAATACTTAACTCCCAGGTGGTGTTTGCAAAAGCTGTGGAAACTTCATGAGGTAGAATCTTGCTAGAGGAAGCATGTCACTGGGCCCTGAGGCTGTATAGTCCAGTTCCACTTGCTGTTCTTTCTCTGTTGCCTGTGCTGCAACATGACACCATCCCCTGTCCCTGCCAGGTTTTCCTCTCCGTGATGGGCTCTCCCCTCTGGAACTGTAAGCCAAAATAATTTCTTACCTTCCCTAAGTTGCCTCTGGTCAGGTATGTCGTCCTAGCAATGAGAAACGAACTGATACAGCCTCCTCCTGGGTTAGAGCAGAGTGGCATGGAGGACAAGGTGGCTTTTTCATGGGCCATGTGGGCAAGACCAGACATGTGGTCTGCAGAAGGGCAAATGTAGCAGGTAGAAAGCGAGAGCAAGGTCAGAGGCTCAGCCTGGCTTGGCTAGAGCACAGATCAGACAACAGAGAGAAGTGGTCGGCAAGCTGTAGAGGCAGGTGGCGATCCAATGCCACAGACTTGGAAGGCAAAGCCAAGGCTTTAGACAGTTGGGCTTCACTGTGCAAGATCAAAAGGGGCCAAGGACAACGTCTGGGCAGTGTCAGCATGCTAAGATCTGGAACTGTAGTGCTACTGGACGTCTACATACATAATACATTATCCCCAAACTCCCTTGATCTGTATGTTTCACTACAAAGGCAGCAATAGCTTCCTAGAAATTATGCACCAGCAACCTCACTACAAATTGTGATCATGATTAGTAGATACATGCAGACCTCAAAAGCAGTTGAAGCTAGCAAAATGCTGACCATAGACCAATGTCTACATTGCCAGAAGGAGACTCAGAAACAAATCATTTGGGGATGAAAAAGGCTCAAGATGGTCAGTGTTTAAAACTTGTTAGTCCCATTAAAAAAGCCATCAAAGTTTTATATATATATATATATATATATGTATATATATACACGCATGCACGCACGCACGCACACACATACATATATACACATGTATATGACAATGAGATATAACTTCATACCAAGTTGTGCTAACATAACTCAAATGCTGGCAGGGTTGCAGGAACTCTCATTGGTGGCACTGGTGACTAGTGACAAGGAATGGTGCAGCCACCCTCAAAGACAGCAAGACAGTAACCTCTGACCATAGCACACCATCACTGTGTTCACAGGGATCTCCCCAAAAACTGAAAACCTTCACTCGCACCAGGACCTGCATAGGTGTGTTCAGGGAGGCCATTAAGATTGCTAAAACAGGCTCGAGAGATGACTTAGCACTTAAGGCGCTTGCCAGTGAAGCCCAAGGACTCATGTTCAACTCTCCCGATCCCACATAAGTCAAACGCATAAGGTGACACGAGCGCACAAGGTCGCAGTGTGCACAGGATGAAGCACGCGTCTGGAGTTCAACTGCAGTGACTGGAGGCCCTGGCGTGCCAATTCCCCCAGCCCCCATTAATATAAAAACTAAAGCAGCACATCTTTCAATAGGTGAATGGGTAAGCAAGCTGGTGCATTCACAGGATTAACTCTTACTCAGCAATAAAAAAAAATGAGCTAACATGCTATGAAGACACAGATGAATCATAAACGCACATCGCTACTGAAAGCAGCCAGTCTAGAAATGCTGCATCCGGTCTCCAGCTACACAACACTCTGGGACAGGCAAAAATGACACAGTTGGTAAAAAGATCAGTGGGTATCAGTGGCTCAGGGCAGGGTGAACACGTGGAGCACAGGGGTTTCCAGGGCAGTAAAATTGCTCTTTGATGCTACAATGGTAGCTGTAAGACATGAATCATCAAAACCCATAGAATTTTACAGCATAAAATGTAAACCTTGGGACTGGAGAGATAGCTTAGTGGTTTAGCACTTGCCTGTGAACCCTAAGGACCCCAGTTTGAGGTTCATTTCTCCAGATGCACAAGAGGGTGCACGTGTCTGGAATTTGTTTGCAGTGGCTAGAGGCCCTGGTGTGACCATTCTCTCTCTCTCTATCTGCCTCTTTCTCTGTCACTTTCAAATAAATAAATAAAAATAAACAAAATTTTTAAAAATGTACACCTTGGGGTTGGACATATGGCTCAGTGGTTAAGGCACTTGCCTGCAAAGCCTAACGAACCAGGTTCAATTCCCCAGTACCCACCTAAAGCCAGATGCACACGATGGTGCGTGCATCTAGAGTTCATAAGTAGCAGCTATAGGCCCTGGCATGCCCAGTCACTCTCACTGCTTGCAAATAAATAAAAATTTAAAAAAGATATAAATCTTATTGTATGCAATTTTTACAAGAACCATCTAAGAAGTTGAAGAATCCCAAGAAGAAATGTGTAATTAAGACAGTACAGCCTAACAGCACTAAGAATATAGAGAATTTCTCCCTATCAGGGGAAAGAGGTGGCAAGGATCCATCTGGCAAGGGACAGGAGTTAAATTTCAGTATGAACTGATGTTAAGCTTAGTATGCCCAGAAGATTATGCATAAAATATAAATAAATATATGTATACACAGGTTGGCATACACACATATACCTCCTTTGATCTATCAGCTCAGATGTCTCAAAAGCAAACACCAGTAACAATAAGGGAAATGAGAGGATACAGCACCCTGATACTGGTTTCTTATACTATTTGCTGATTAAAGGAATTATGATTCTTTGTAGAAATATCTGATCCCAGGACAGGGAGCAGGAAGTGCACAGTACCATCTGGAACCTAAACTCATGCACCATTTTGTGCCTCTGGTTTACATGGGTCCTGGGGAATTGGCTCCAGGCAGGCTTTGCAAACAAGTTTCTTTAACCATTGAGCCATATCCCCAACCCCAAAGCATTTTTTTAAAAAAAGCATTAAAGAAAAAGACAGCATAAACCCTGGAGGGCAGCTACTAGTACTGTTGTTTGGCTAAAGGAATATAGTATGCTCACCAAATTGCCCTACAATTATTTATGTTTATGCCTATATATTACTGCTACTTTCACTGTTTTTCTTTTTTCTTTTTTTTTTTTTTTGGTGTTTCAAGGTAAGGTTTCACTTTCTATCCCCCATGTAGTCTCTCAGGGTCCTCCTACCTCTGCTTCCCAGTGCTGGGATTAAAAGCGTGCGCCACCACAAAGGCTTGCTACTCTCACTTTAGTTACAGAACTTTCTCTTTTTAAAATTTTTTTTTCACTTTTTAATATATTTTATTTATTTACTTAAGAGAAAGAGGCAGAGACATAGAGAGAGAGAATGGGCATGCCAGGGTCTGAAGCCACTGCAAACAAACTCCAGATGTGTGCACTCCCCTTGTGCATCTGACTCACATGGAGCCTGGAGAGTTGAACTGGGATCCTTTGGCTTTGAAGGCAAACGCCTTAACCACTAAGCCATCTCTCCAGCCCTGAGAAGTTTCTCTTTTCAGATGATGGTGACTACTGGGAAGATTCAAAACTCATCAAAGTGTTCAGAATTGGCATTGGAGTGTTCAGCACTAAGAGAGACATCTTTATCATACCTTTCATGCTTAGGGATCATTTCAGAAGAGAAGGCTGAAAGAATGTATGAGCCAAAGGAAGAGGAGGGATACTTTGCAATATTTCTTCCAGACATGAGATGGCCACTAAATTCATGATCTCATAGTGGTTAATACTATCTACACAAGACCTGCATAACATAACGGCAAAAAAAAAAGATACATCAGAATAGAAGTGGGACTAGTTGGAAAGAAGAGATTCAGTAAAGGGGGGTCAGGAAGGGAGAATAAAAGAGAATAGGGGGAAGGAATTATGATCAGAGTACACTAGATATGTCAATAAAAGTTTTATCAATAAAAAGTTTTTAAAAAGAGAATAGAAGAATAAAAGAAACGGGCAAAGACTCAAAACTATTTCTAAATTCTGACATGAAATTTTCAGTTTAGGGTATTAAATATTGTATAAGAAAGGCTACCAATCCAATTTTGTACATACAAAAAAAAAACCTCTATGCAAAAGCTGGGTGTGGTAGTGCATGCCTTTAATCCCAGCACTTGGGAGGCAGAAGTAGGAGGACCGCTGTGGGTTCGAGGCTAGTCTGAGTATATAGTTAATTCCAGGTCAGCCTGGGCTAGAGCGAGATCCTACCTTAAAAAACACCAAAAAAAAAAAGACCCAAACTATGCACTCGTGGGTCGTGGGTCGTGGGTCACTGCCTAGTGGCAGCTCCTCTTGCTGAGCACCTGCCATGTGTACGGCTACCTCTACATTGGTTTGCTCCCTCACGCTGATTCAGGAGGCCAAGGATCGCCATTTCCTTCTGATAGATTAGGAAACTGAGGCCCAAATGTTGCACAGCTAGCAAGCACAAGAGCTGTCTTTGAAATCATTCCTCCCAGGCTGGAGCTCTGCAGCTCCTCTTCAGGTCCCACTACTTAGCCCCACAAAGGCTAGAGATGTGCTCCCTGGGCTTGCAACAAGACCATGTCCAGCTACAGGCAAAGCTCTCTGGACAATGGATGCTTCTGGGTGTAGTACAAAGCCCCCCCCCCCAGGGGTAGAGGATTCTTCCTATAAGAGAAAGAACAGGAGGCGTCTTAAGTCTGCCTTGAAACAGAGCCAGGGCCTAAAAGCTTCCACAGCCACATGAGTCACACCATCAATATGCATTAGCTCCTGGACAGTACTCCTCTGGGGTGCTTCTGTTCCAAGAAAGGATTAACCCTTTTCTATATCAAAGTTCCCCCTCTACACACTACACTTGCTGCCTTTTCTTCCTCTACCTAAATGAGACCTGACCTTTTTCTTTTCATTTGCGTACATGTGTGTATATAAGTGCTTGAGTGCCGCAGTGTGCATGTGTCAGAGAACAATCTCAAGCTGTCCACCCTCTCCTTCCATCTTCTTTGAGACATTCTCTCTCCTCTCTTCCCCCCTCTCCCTCCCTCTCTCATCCTGCTCTCTCCACTATGTCACACTGCCATAGGCAATGTGGGATCACAGATGCATGTGTCACTTTGTGTCTGGCTTTATGTGGGTGCTGAGAAGAATTGAACTCAGGAAGGCAGGCTTGCAAGCAAGCACCTTTAACTAACTGCTGAACCATCTCCCCAGCCCCTTCTCTATTTTTTTTTTTATATTGGGAGAGTACACATATACCAGAGCACCATATGCTAGGCACACATATGTGAGATGCATACTGTTACAGCACATGTGTGGAGGTCAGGATAATATCTTGTTTGAGGTAGGTAGGGTCTCTTTGTTGTTTGCTGCTGCACACGCCAGGCTAGCTGGTCTGTGAGCTTCTGGTATTCTCTGGTCTCACCACAGTAATGCTGAGCTTAGATACAAGCTACTGGGTCCAGCTTTACATGGGTTCTGGGGATCCAAACTCAGGACCTAACACTTGTACAGCAAGCACTTTAACCACTAAGTCATCTCCCCAGTCTAATGTTCATTTTTCTACCTATAATAAGTTAATTATAGAATGCTAGTTCACAAGTGATCGCTTTATTTCTTGAACACTGGATCAAATTGAAACACCCTGGACTAAGGGGCTCTGAAAAGATTCTGCCTTCCCAGGCTGGAGGACCTGGCAGAAGGCCCCAGGTAGCTCTTCTGTGCAGTGATGGAGAGAAGCTTTGCTCCAGGAGGAGAAAGGACTTGTTCAAGCCCAATCTATCTGGTGCACTCGAAACACAAGGTTGTGCTGATGACTTGGTGCTCAAATGGTGGGAGTCTGTAATGGAGACAGGCAGAGGATCCTTTCCAAGACTGAAGTTCACAATGACATCAATGCCCACTAGGCATGATCTGTGCTTTTACCCCCAGGTCAACTGGGCAGCGAACAATGTAACCATGTCCATATCTTATTACTGCCTCCCAGGCTTATATAGCAGTAAGGGGGTAGTAGAAGAATATACAACATGTAATCCACATTAAAACTGCAAATCCCTGGCCCCTGACAACTGGTGACTGATATCTCCACCAGCAGTCCACCCTGGACCCTAGAAACTCAGTCCCACAAAAAGCCCTGAAATACCATGAAAAGTCAAGCCAGGAATCAGGCTGTCATTTACGCTAAGAATCTCAAATTAAACCCAACCACTAGCTGTTGACTTCTAAGGAGCTGAGAGAGGTCTTTTGGTCTATGTCCACCAAGTGAGTCTCAGGAAGGGAAACAAAGCTTGTGTGGCCCTCAGCTGATGCGGGATGATGACTGTGCCCCACCTTAACAATCACTTACCCACTGTACCTGAGGATCCAGTCTGGATCCTACTGTGACCCCATAAGGAGGTCCTTGCTTACCAGGATGCAGCCTTGAGCACAAGTGTTCCCAGAATAAGCACCAGCAGCAGCATCATAGGAAATGCATGCAGGAAGGAGCCACACTCTAAGGGAGCAGTTTAGAATCCTGATCACACCCCATGCCCATGCTACACACTACAACAGCTGAGTGCTCATGAAAAGGGCCAGCAAGTCCTATACCACCTATTGGCAGAGAAAAGTCATCAACTGTCTTAACCACCAGTGGACCCTAAATGCTTTCCAGTTGACTAGCCAGGTCACAATGCACACAACTGGTGCAATGGTGGCATGTCTGTTATGAAGGGGGAAAAAAGATACTCTCTGACTGGATTTGAGACCCACTCCATGGGAGGGAAATTCATGCTTGGTACTTAAAACCTACTCAAAAGCCTATGGCTGGGGAGGTCATAAGCCCTAGGAGGGAAACTACTCCTGTTGTTTGGCTAAATGGATACATTATGCCATCAAATGTCCTCTAAATATTTATGTTTATGCCCATATACTAATGTTATTCTCACTTTTAGTTAGAGAAGCTTTTCTTTTCAAATGGTGGTGACACTGGGGAGATGCAAAACTCATGAAAATGCTGAGAAAAAGAGACCATGGAATATCCAGCACTGAATGAGATACCTCTATCACAATTGACAAGCTCAGGGACCATGGAAGAAGTGGCAGAAAGAATGAACAAGGCAAAGAAACAGGAAAAATATTCTGCAGTTCTGTCTTCCAGACACGAAGTGAGTGTGGCATTCATGACCTCATGGTTGATGATACATACACAAGACCTGTGCAACAGGAAGGAAAAACTAACAGCATCAAAATAGAACAAGGACCAGTTGGAAAAAAGGGATTCAGTGGGGTGGGAAAAATGGGACAAAGGGAAGGTATTAGGAGGAGATAATGATCATGGCATATTGTGTGTATGTATGGAGGTTGTCAATAAAAAGCTAAAAATCAAAGGGCCAGCAAGGGCCTTGCTGCTAAGGCTATAGAGCTCCTAACACTCAGTGAAATGACCCTTGTAACAGGCTCTAATCATGCTCTCAAGCCAAAAACAGAGGTTATCCTTCCGCAAGACAGCACAGTGGAGGTAGAGACCAGGCTCCAGAAGCCACAGGAAATGGCATTTGGTTATCTTCAAGATCATTTGCCATCATGCATTCAGCAGACAGTAGCTCTCTGTGCTGTGCACCTGCACTACATCACATCGCTCTGTAGGTCATTTGGCTCACAAAATTGATTTAGGAGATATTATCCAATTCCATTTTACATTTCATTTTTTGGAACCCTGCCAGAAGAACTGCACTTCTTCCAGAGGTCAGGAAGCCATGCACAAGGCGATCTCTTACTGTTGTAAATGGAACTCCATATTCCCTTTATGAATTTCCTGTCAATCTTCAAATTACTTCAAATATGATTGCCCTTCATTTAGACAGTGTTTTATGTCTCCACGTCTGCCTCCTTTCCCTATCCCATTACCTCCTCCAAAGCACACGGCACTCCCTTGGAGCCCCTCGAGGAGCCTGTCTTGGGGATAGGGATGAGGGCAGGAGTGCCTGACAGCCTCTCATCTGCAACCAACTCCCAGGCCACAGTAGACATAAGCTATAAACCTACTTGGTCCCACTTCCTTCATGAACCACCACCCATTTCCTTACTCCTTTCTACAGGAAAACTGTGAGCTATGTTAACTATCACTGCTGTCATCAGCTGCCATCCCTTGAAACAGAAGACAGAGCCACTCTGCTACCTCACAAATCCATTCACCTCAGTGATAATCTTACAATATCTCCCTATTCAGGCAGAGAAAAAGTTGAATTCTTCCACTGGTCTTCATGGTTCTTCACAACTCACTCTGTGTTCCAACAACCATGACCTCTCAGTCACAGACCTTCCTCTACTCTACGTGCACTTTTATTAGGAGAGGCACAGTGTTTTGGAAACAGTGAAAGCACAAAGCAACATCCATTTTCTGAATACAGTGTTTGATTTTAAGATTACTAGAGATCCACATGTAATTGCAGAAATAGCACAGAGATACTTCATATACCTTAACCCAATTTCTTCAATGGTAACATCTTAAAAATTATTATGCAGGGGCTGGGGAGATGGCTCAGCAGTTAAGCAGCTTGCCTACAAAGCCTAAGGACCTGGGTTCAACTTCCCAATATCCACAAAAAGTCAGATACACAAGGTGGCACATGCATCTGGACTTCGTTTGCAGTGGCTGGAGGCCCTGGCATGCCCATTCCCCCACCCATCAAATAAATAAAATGTTTTAACAAAGAAAATAATCATGTAGTATCAGGGCCAAGATATTTATATTGATTCAGTTAAGATACAAGGGTCCTTCACGTTTCCTCTACAGCTGTAACCACATCCTTCCCAACATCAGTCCTTAATCCCTGACAATCATTCATCTGTTCTCCACATCTGTAAATTCCATTTCAACGTAAGAAACACTGCACTCCTATTAGTTTTTTGTTTTGTTTTTTGTTTTTTGCTCAGCTTACTTCTCTGGATATTCAGGTAGGGTATTTTATTTTGAGTTCAGTCCTTTTCATTGCTGGACTTGGTCATGGCACAGATGTGCTGAATCTGCTTATGCATTCATCCATCCAGGGAAGAACATCCATCTGGGTTGTACCCAATGCAAGCTATTTCAATGAGTCTACTGCAGACATGTGTGAATAGGTTTTGTATGAACACAGTTTATCTCTCTGGCATAGATGTCTAAGAGTTTCTACTGCTGGGCTATGTGGTAGCTGCTAGCTCCATGAGTACCCAGTCAAACTGTTTTCCAGTGAGGCTACGCCACGTTACCGCAGTGCACGAGGGATCCAGTTCTGGCCTGCGCTCAATGTCGTCTTCTAGTAGCACATTTGTTTTAGAAGCGGACCCATTCTAACAGGTGTGCAGCAACGTCTCTTTGCCATTCTGAAACAGTTAATGATATTGACAATCTTTTCATATGCTAGCCACCATATGTACTTCCTCTGGTAAACTGTTTCAAGTCTTTTGTTCAGTTTCTACTAGAATACTTTTTTGCTGCTAATGGGTTTTGAGAGTTCTTTACACATGATAAAACCAGTCTTTTCTCAGATATATGGTTTTCAAATATTTCTCCCAATCTGTAGCTCCTTTTCTCATTCTTTTAACATGGCCTTATGCAAAGAATTTTTTTTTTAATTTTGATGAGACCCAATTTAGAATTCCCTAATTTTTTCCTAAGTGTTATAGCTTTGCATTTTAGATTTGAATCTGGCATCCATTTTAAGTTAAGTTTTGTATAAGGTAAAGAGACTTAAATTGGTATTAGGGTTCACTGATTCTGCTTATTCTAATTTTTTTTAGAACCAGATTGTCTATATCTAAAAATGTTGTTGAAATTTTAATTAAAAATTCATTAAATATATATAATAATTTGCAAATAACTGACATTTTACTACGTTAAAAATTTCCAGTCCATGAATATGGTATGTCTAGCTATTTATTTAGATCTACTTTGAATGTTTTCATTGGTGTTTTGCAATTAGCAGCATAAAAGTCCTATGTTTTGTTTTGTTAGATCTATACTTAAATGTGTATGTATTTTTCAGAGATTGTATCATATTTTAAACTCTGATGCCCACATATCGATAATATTCAAAAACAAAAACTAATTTTTGTGTGTTTGTTTTGTATGTGTGGTGTGTGTGCACGTGTGTTATGAGTGTTCATATCTGCATAAGTATACTGTGTGGGTTTGTAAACAAGTATGTGGGGGTCAGAGGATATCACATGTCATTCCTCAGGAATGCCATCCACTTCCTTTTGAGAAAAGGTCTCTCAAAGGCCTGAAGCTAGACTTCAACTAGGCCAGAACTGCTAGCTAGCAAGCTCCACAGATCCTCCTGTCTTCCTCTCCCGGTCACTGGCATTAAAAGTGTGGGCTGCCACACCCATGGGTATTAAGGATCAAACTCAAGTTCTCATGCTTGCAAAACAATAACTTTATCCACTGAGCTGTCTCTCTAGTGTGTTTACCTTCTATTGTAAAACCTTTCTGTCTCTCATTATAAGTGGTTTGATTATTGATTTCTTGTCATTTTCTATATAATCATGTATCTTATTTTACCTTGTCCTTCCTGATTTGTGAATCATTTTAGTTTGTTTTCTTTCCTTATTACACAGCCTAGAATTTCTAGTACTATGTAGAACTTTAGTAAATAATCTTGTCCTGTTCCTCATATTGGAGAAATCATCCAGCTTTTTACTATTAAGCATAATGTTAGCTACAGGTTTATCAAGCTAGGTACTTTTCTGATGTTATTCCATTTGTGCTATATAACAAAATAACTAAAATGAGTAATTTGTAATAATAAACATTGATTTCTTGGGCAGGAGAGATGGTTCAACAGTAAAAGCACTTGCCTGAAAAACCTAATAACCCAGGTCCGAATTCCCAGTACCTCTGTAAAGCCACATGCACAAAGAGGCACTTGCATCTGGAGTTCGTTGGCAGCAGCTGGAGGCCAAGGCACACCCACTCACACTCTGTCTATCTCTCTGTCTCTGCTTGCAAATAAATAAATAGAATATTCTTAATTTTTATTTTTATTTATTTATTTGAGAAAGATAGAGAGAAAATGGGCACACCAGGCCCTCCAGCCAATGCAAATGAACTCCAGATGCATATGCCACCTTGTGCATCTAGCTTACATGGGTCCTTGGGGAATTGAATCTGGGACCTTGGGCTTTGCAGGCAAGTGCCTTAACCACTAAGCAATCGTTCTAGTTCTAAAATATTTTCTTAAAAATTAATTTCTCACAATTCTGAAGCTTGTTAAGTCCCAGATCTAGACTCTAGCATCTCATTTTTTGGTAACAGCCTCCTTGCTATGTCCTCACATAGCAGGAGGTTAAGAGGTCAAAAGTAAAAAAGCACTAGCCCCAGTAGCCCTACCCTAGCTCCAGTAGCCCCTTTGATAAGGAACTAACACATTCACTTCCTAAAAAGCTCCACCTCTTCATACCACAATGAGGATTTTCAACTCATGAATTTGGAGGAAGGAGGCATGCAGACCATAGATCACATTCTCTATTTCTAGCTTTCTAAGGGTATTTTTGTCATTAATAGATAGATATTGGATTGTGTCAAATGTTTCACTATATGATGTGATCTGATCACTGCTTTTTCTTTTTTGATCTGTTAATGTGGAGGGTTATTATACTAGCTGGTTGTCAAGTATTGAACCAGCTTTGCACTCCTAAAATAAACCTCAGTTGATCATGGTACACAATCTTTTCAATACAATGATGAATTCTGCATGTAAATCTTTGCCATCTATATATGGTTATTTTATTCTATAATTTTGTTTGTATTTATAAAATCTTTATTTCTGTTTTTAACATTAGGATAATACTAACTTCAAAAAACAAATTAAGTTTTCCCTCAGAAAAGTACAATAATCAAAATAAAATCTGAATGAACGCTATGATGACTGGAGAGCAGAGGAAGCAAAAGGACACTAGAAATCATCCACCTGAGCACACAAAGAAAATAGACTGCAAACAAATGAACAAGCGTGTAGAAACCAATGCATCGATGAGAAAGAGCTAATGGTCATGTGATCATAATCACAGAGGAAGAACAGTAAAACAGAAGAAGCTGAAAAAAGCACTTGAAGAAATAATAGCTAGGTGTTGATTGGCTTAGAGCAGTTATTGTGTAAGTTTTCTGTCTTACTGGGCTAGAGAGAGGATATGATTTGGTTGGGGATTTCTTTTTCTTATACCAACTGGGACTTATAGGGTGCTATGCAAAATCTGAGATATGTAAGGTGAAAAAATCAAAAAACTCACTACCATGCCATTCTTTGGATTCTGAGGCCTACAGCTGGTCTGACTTATTTTGTCCATTCATTTCATATATAATGGCCAGGTTCTTCAGTTTTGAGTAGTGGGAAGAGTATACAAGAACACACCCACTCCACTTTCCCAGAAGTAGAAGTCATCCTCCATTCTGAGAGATCATCCTGACTACTGAAGAACAGATGGCCTGTAATGGCAAAGGCTAGACCAAGGAGACCAGTTAAGACCTGCAGCTGTCCAGGTAATGGATGGTGAGGGCCACAGTGATAGCAGTGGAAATGGGAAGAAGTAGTCAGTCCTGAGTCTACTGTGAACAACATGGAAGCAGAATTTGATGCTAATTAGACATGAGGGAAAAAATACAGAGGTCAGAAATGATTTCTAGAGGCTGGAAGATGGCTCAGTGTTTTACCACACTTGTTGTGTGTCAACTAGATTGGACCAGAAATCAAGTAAGACTCAAGACTCTTGAGCAGATCTGTGAGGCATTTCCAGAAAACATCAACTGAGGAGGGCTCCCTTAGGAGCAAGCAGCCTTTCTCTCAGCAGCCCATATATAAAGGAGGTTCCAGGAAAGAAAGTACCTTTTGCCTGCCTGCACTTGCTACTTAGTGGTGAGTGCTTCCTTGTTGCTGCTATACTTTGCAGACATCAGAATCCAGCTTCTTCAACCTTCCAACATGGACTTACGACTAGTAGCTCTCCAGAAACCATTCAGGCCTTCAGTGCTAGACTGGAACTGCCTAGGCATCCAGCCTCGTGGACTAAGTAGTTATTGGTCCTCAGGCTTTGCAGCTCACAGATAGCCAGTGCTGGACCTGAAATCCTATAGTGTAAGTCAATTTAATAAATACCGTTTTGTTGTAGTCAGTTCCACAGTGCTGAGATAAACATCCAAACCAGGCACAGTTCAGGGGCAGAAGAGGTTTATTTCAAACTTACTGATCCAGGGGAAGTTCCATAATGGTAGAAGAGGCTGGCCTCCTTTCGCAGACCCAAGCAGAGAGAAACCACCACCAGCCAGCACCACGCATGAGTGCAAAATAGCAGGGACCCAGGCAGAGTTCAGATTGCTGGGAATCAGATTTATCTCCAAACACACCTTAGGGCTGGACCCCAGGGATGCCCACCGAGACACCTCTTCCAGCCAGGTTGCTGGAAATCCAAGTTATAAACCTTAATAAATTACTTGAGTCTATTAAGAGGACAAACATTCAAACTATCACACCTTTGGAAAAGATATTCATTCTACTGTTTCTTTTCTTCTAGAGAACCCTAATATACTGCACAAGAGTAATAACCTACTATCAGATCCTGAGTCCACATAAAACAAATTAACTAGCCAAGTGTCTATAATGCCAGCCCTCCAAACAAGATGAGAGGGAAGACAGGAGTTTGTGAACCATCCACCCTAACATACACAACAGTGAACAGGTCATCCTGGCAAAAAAAATAAACAGAAAAACATCTGAAATGATGTCATGGAAGAAATGGACCTAACAGGTATGTACAGAACATTCCATCCAAATGCTGCAGAATATACATTTTTCTCAGCAGCACATGCAACATTCTCTAAAATAGAGCATATACTAGGACACAAAGCAAATCTTAACAAATCTAGAGAGCATGCAGAAATTCATGTAGACTAAACAGTACACTATTGAATGATGAATGGGTCACTGAAGAAATCAAAAAGGAAATCAGTAAATTCACAGAATCAAATGATGATGAGAATACAACATACCAAAACCTTTGGGACACAATGAAGGCAGTCCTAAGAGGGAAAGTTATAGCTGTAAGTGCCTATATTAAAAAATTAAAGAGTTCACAAGTAAACAATTTAAAGCTTCACATTAAGGCCTTGGAAAAAGAACAAGGCAAATCAAAATCAATAGATGGGAAGAAAGAATAAAGATTAGGGGAAAAATTATAATGAAATAGAAACCAAAAGATCAATCCAAAGAATCAATGAAATGAAGAGTTGGTTCTTTGAAAGGGTAAACAAGATTGATAAATCTGTAGCAAAACTGACCAAAAGAAAAAGAAGAAGAGACCCTGGTGTGTGCCATTCATTCTTTCTCTCACTCTCTCTCCTTCCCCCGCCCCCTTGAATTGAGGTAGGAGGATGGCTGTGAATTTGATGCCAGCCTGTGACTACATAGTGAATTCCAGGTCAACCTAGGCTAGAGCAAGACCCATCTCAAAGAGAAAAAAAAAAAAAATCCAAACATTCTGATTATAAGACAAAGGATTTTTTTAAAAAAGCACCTAACAGTGTGCTATCATCAATAAATCTACATTAAGAATAAAAACAGGCCTGGCGTGGTGGCACACGCCTTTAATCCCAGCACTCTGTGAGGCAGAGGTAGGAGGATCACTGTGAATTCAAGGCCACCCTGAGAATACAAAGTGAATTCCAGGTCAGTCTGGGCTAGAGTGAGACCCTACCTTGAAAAAAAAAAAAAAAAGAATAAAAACAAGTTAGTTAAAAATAAAAAGACAAGAGCTGTGCCATGCAAACAGTAACTAAATAGAAAGGTGCACGAAGTGTCGCATGTATCTGGGGTACATTTGCAGTGGCTAGAGGCACCTATTCTCATTCTCTCTCTCCCTCTCTCTCTCACTTGCTCGCTCTCCCTCTATCTCCTTGCAAATAAAAATATTTAAAAACATATATATATATATATATATATATATAAAGTTTAGAGGCTGGGGAGATGGCTCAGAGAATAAAGGCACCTACTTATAAAACCTGCCAACTTGGGTTTGATTCCCCAACACCTACATAAAGCTAGATGCATCTGTGATCCCCAAAGTGACTAAGACAATGGGAGGCAGAGCCAAGAGAATCCAACACTCACAGGACAGCTAGTCTTGACTTTGACTTGAAGTCTGGCAGTTCCTTTGCAGTGACAAGAGTCCCTGTCTCAAAGAAAGTAAGAGCACAGACACCTTGCAGTTGTCCTCTGACCTCTACATGTGTATCATGGGACATGCATACACACACACACACACACATACACACATACACACACGTGTGTGTGCACACACGCTCACATACAAAAATTTAAAAAAATAAAGTTTGGCCCTACAATGCATGAAATTACTACTAGTTTATATGGACAATTAGCAGGACAAGACATTTGAGCAGTCACTGCCCTCCAAAGAAACAATGAAGTGGTTATACCTTATAAAGGCACGCTCCACACTGTCAGTGATAAGCAAAATATAGCCAAAAACATAGTGCAACACCAACACCTAATCTCCTTTGTGACAGGTGGGGGGAAGAGGAAAAGGCAGAAAATAGAAGAACCAGCAATGAGGTAACTGTATTGCTGATTAATTAAAAACCAGTTTAAAGCCAGGCGTGATGGTGCATGCCTTTAATCTCAGCATTCAGGAGACAAGAGGCAGGAGGATCAATCACTGTGAGTTCAAGGCCACCCTGAGAATACATAGTAATTCCAGGTCAGCCTGGGCTAGGGTGAGACCCTACCTCAAAAAAACAAACAGTTTAATCACTTTGAATAACTTAGAGCGATTATCTACTAGAAATAAACATGCCCCAACCTTCTGATGCCAGTTCTATGCCTGGATACATCCACAGGAGAAGCGCGCATATACACATATACCATCTACAAGAATGTCCTCAGAGTACAATTCTTTCCTTTCTCCCTTTTCCTTCGTTTCTGATTTTTTAAATCAGGGTCTTGCCTAAGTTGTCTCACTTTTCCTACCTCAGGATCAGGTTACAGGTGTGAACCACCAGGCAAGTTCAGCATCATTCTTAATAGCCAAAACCTGGGAATATTCCAAATGTCCATCAATAGTACAATAGTACATGTACTGAAAAGGAAACAGATATTCCTTTCTTTTGTGTGTGTGTGCACTTGTGTGCATATGCACAAGTTAGGGACTCATGCTACAAATCAGATACTTGAGCAACTTTTTATGTCTGCTTATGTAGTTGGCTTATGAACTGAACCCCAGCTATCAGGCTTTGCAAGTGAGCACTTTTAACTGCTGAGCCATTTTCCCAGCCCCAGACATCTTTTTAAAGCAGTGCTCTGGCATAAATTATGGAGAAACACGGTAATGTTTTAACTTTTCCCCTTGTGACATGATGGTTAATCTTGAATTTAGATTGGCAATGGAAACAAACTTTTAGTCATGTTCTGTGAGGGGGTTTCTAGACTAGTGGGAAGACCTAACCTAAATACAGGTGGCACCACTCCATGGGCTGTAGGTCCTGGACTTTATAAAAAGAACCTGCACTGAGAAGCAGCATTCCTCTCTCTACTTCCTGATTATGGGCACAGTGTGAGCAGATGCTTCACACCTCTGCTGCTTCCCCTTTCTGCTGCCATGCCTTGGACTCAACCCTCAAACTGTGAGCCAAAATAAACCCTTCCTTTGCTTTTTTTGTTTTTTTCATGTGTTTGTTCATACATGTGATATGTGGGTGTGGCACATGTGTGACACATGCCAGAGGAGAATGATGGTGTCATCTTATCAATCATGTTCTTGATATAGGGTCTTTCCCTTAACACAGGGCTCCTACCGGTCATATAGCCCCAGCAATTCCCTGGTCTTTCACTCCTGCAGACTAGGGGTATAGATGTGTGTAGCCCAGCCAGATTCTTACCTAGATTCCAGATAATGAAACTCAGTAGACTCTAGCCTAAGAAACCAGATCTGCTTAAGCAGCAGGCATTCTTAACTGCTGAACCATCTCCCTAGCCTTAGCCCCTCTTAATTACTTTTATCAGGGTATCTTGTCATTGCAACATGAGAGAAAACTAACTGAGGGCCCCAATATATTCAGTATTTTATTAGTTTTAGTTTGGATCTGTAATCACCTGGCCGGAGGCAGTATCACTGTGTGGATCTTAGGGTCCAGTCCTAAGGTGTAGTGGGGGGGTGTTGAGATTCCAATCTAAAGATATATAAAGTGTGCCTAACTGGAGTTCCTGAAGTGTGCTGTGTGGTATGGCTTTTTAGCTTGTGCTTCTCTATCTCTGCCTGGTCCTGAAAGGAAAGGCCAGCTTCTTCTGCCATTATGAAACTTCCCCTGGATCTGTAAGCTTCCATAAATATCCCTTCCTCCATAACTGTGCCTGGTCTGGAAGTTCATCTCAATGAACCTGAAACTGCCTGCTACAGAAGTTGGTACCAAGGAGTGAACTGAGGTGAACCTGACAATGTGGATGTTGGTCTTCTGGAACTTTTGTTTTGGAGGAATGGGCATGGACTTGGTGCTTGCAACTGAAGACGCCTTCTAGAGCAGTAAACCAAGTATTATGGACTATTCTTGTGAGAGTTTGAAAATGCTAAGTGCAGAGAGTATTGAACTTTGAGGCTTGTCTTATAAGCTTTCTAAGGGGAAGGAAAGACTACAGAGGACTTTCTTGGATGGAACTGGGCTACTGGCCTAGGACTAGCTGTGTTCTGCTGCCCAGGCCCAGAGAGTTTAATCAAGGTTAAATTTGTAATGGACTGATATGCTTGGCTAAAGATAACAGACTGAAAGATTTAAGATTTTAAGTTGGAAAACCTCAAGTAAATTAAAATTATAGACACTGAGACTGGTTTTAGGCTACTGAAGCTGCTATTGTCAACACATTAGCAATCTTAAGGAAGATGACCCAACTGCTTTACATTAAAAGCAATGAAGTAGCCAGGCATGTTGGCACATGCCTTTAATCCCAGCACTTGGGAGATAGAGGTAGGAGGATCTCCATGAGTTTGAGGTCACCCTGAGACTACATAGTGAATTCCAGGTCAGCCTGAGCTAGAGTGAGACCCTACCTTGAAAAACCAAAAACAATGAACAGTATGCCTGAAAAAAGACTGTTAGAAATGCAAACTCTTTTGGAAAGAGTTGACTGGAAAAGGAACCTGTTTTTTTTTTTTTTTTTGGTTTATTTTTATTTATTTATTTAAGAGTGACAGACAGAGAAAGAGGCAAAGAGAGAGAGAGAATGGGTGCGCCAGGGCTTCCAGCCACTGCAGATGAATTCCAGACGCGTGCGCCCCCTTGTGCATCTGGCTAATGTGGGTCCTGGGGAATTGAGCCTTGAACCAGGGTCCTTAGGCTTCACAGGCAAGCGCTTAACTGCCTAGCCATCTCTCCAGCCTAGGAACCTGTTTTTCAAGGTTACAATTTAGTTTGTCCCTGAATTAAGAATATGACTGTGTCCTGCATACCTGGTATTAGTTTTAGAATCATGAAATATAGGTGTAGTCATGAAGTGCACACAGTTCTGGAGCCACTGCTGAGATGTGGCATGAGGCAGGGTGTGATGTACTGATAGGCTGAAAGAGCCTTTGGAAGATGAACCCTGGTTTGCATAAAGACCTGAAGATGTTCTGGATATACCAGGACTGTCCAAGGACATGGAGGACACTGTTGGCCTGGGATGGAAGTGTTCCCTGGCTACTCTACCCAGCTGGAGGGGCAGAACTGGAAAATCAGGAGACTGTCAGTCTCTGGTTGTAATAAACTTGAACTGCAGAAGTTTGATGTTTGTTTGATGGTGGTTGAGTTTGCATTGTTTTAGTCTCTCTTTGCTATGCCTTATACCAATTGAAAATGTTTGCTCTTTGCCTTTATATGTTGAAAGTGTTTAACTTGTTTGACTATCTGAAGTTGGTCAAGACTGTGGGGACCTTTGACTATGGACTGAATACAATTTACAGTGTGTATGGTTTTGAATCTGTTGGGGGCCAGGGGTGGAATGTGGTAATTTGAATAGATGGCCCCCAATATATTCAATGTTTTATTAACTTGCAGTTTGGATATGAAGCCCCCTGGCTGGAGGTGGTATCACTGGGTGGATCTTAGGGTCTAGTCCTAAAGTGTGATGGTGGGTTTCAGATTCCAATCTAAAGATATGTAAAGTGTGCCTAGCTGGAGTTCCTGAAGTGTGCTGTGTGGTATGGCTTTTTGGTTGTGCTTCTCTATCTCTGCCTGGTCCTGAAAGAGCAGGCCAGCTTCTTCTGTCATGAAACTTCTCCTAGATCTATAAGCTTCCATAAATATCTCTTCCTCCCTAACTGTGCCTGGTCTGGAAGTTCATCTCAGCAAACCTGAAGCTGTCTGCTACACTAACATACCACTTATTTAAAAAACCTCAAAGAGGTTCTTTCTCTGCTAAGCATTCAGACAGAACATGTAGTCATGGCTCCTTTGAGTCAAACACATCCTAATATTGAGTGCCAAAAGAGGCCAATGACGGATATCAGCAAGCATAGTCACCTTGGTCATTGTATTAGTCACCTTCAAAATGTGATGACAAATAATGAGAAAAACAACTTTTAATGGGAAGAATGATTTATTTTGGATCAATTTCAAAGGCTTCAGTCCATCATGAAGCAGGAAGCAGAGAAACACATATCACAACTAGGAGGCAGAGGGAAAATACCTGTCCTCATGGCTCTCTCCTTTTAATCCATCCCTGCCCCTGCCTCGGATATGGCGCCTCTCCCTCCCCCATTTGAGATAGAACTTCCCCTCTATTACATTCTCATCATTCAAACTACCGGGTTGCTTACTGTCTCCTTAGTAGACCCCGATTTCCTCTCTGGACATAGCCACAGAGACACACCCAAGGTGTGCTTTACTAATCTCCCAGATGTTTCTCAGTTCAATCAAGCTGACCATCAAGATTAACCATTACAAGTCCATCTCTTGTTAACACCCAAACACAGTTCCTTAAACTGTAACATTCTACTCTTGACTCCCAAAAAAGTGTGTGTCCTCCTTATAATGCCAAATGCATTCACTCCAGCTCTAAGAATTCCCACAATTTTATCAGTTCTGACACTTTTCAAAAGCCCAACTTCAGAGTGTCATCTGAAACTCAAAGTAAACTTGTAGACCCCATAAAATAAAAAAATCAAGTTACAACTCCCAAAATGCAATGTCACAAAGTAAATATTCCCATTCCAAAGAACAGAAAAAGAGTAAGGAGGTATAAAAACAACCCTGTACCTGAGACCTTGCCATTTACAGTACACATAGCCCAACTTTTCCTGAAGCTCGCCCAGCCAACTTTCCAGGTTCCCAGACTTCTCAGCTTTCTAGGGTCTCCAGCATGTCTTCAACTTCACCCTCACTGCTTCACACATCACCCTCCCAAGAGCTATCCTGCCATATATTCCCTGGCTTCCCAGGCCTTTGTTGGAAAGCTCGTGGAAGCTTTCATTCTATATGCCTGCAAAAGAAGCATTACATGGATGATGCCAAAATCTCTCACCAGCTGGAGTGGTAGCTGGACCCCCTGGACCAGACCATAGTAGCTCCTGACTGACTTGATATGAATAAATACTTCCTTAGGGGAACCTGTGTGAGCAGGGCACCCAGTCAGTACTGTCTTCTCAAGGGGAAGGCTTTCAAAAGAATTTACTTTTGGAATCTTGACCTATGGTGGTGGGTATGGTCTCATCTAGTTGACGTCTTGAGTTGTCCTCTCTAGAACCCTACTGGCTTTTTTTTTTAAGAGGCACAGATCTCTTTAGCAACCATATCCTCCTTGACCACAACTTTCAAGGAGTTCCTTTTCTACCCAAATCTTTTTGCTCTGCTTCCAGCTTCCAATTCATATTATAAACCTAAGTAAAAGCAGCAGGGCAATGCCCATGTAACAGCCTGAGTGGTGGGCTGCCTTAAAATCACCACCAAATGAACTGGTCCATGATCTTTAAACTTAGTCTCCAACAAAGTTTTATGGCACGAGCAAAATGTAGACAAGTTCTTTGTCAGTACCTAACGAGTAGATTCTAGTCCGATTCCCAACAGATTTGTCATGAGCTGCCTTTACAATCCACATTCCTATCAGTATTCTGGTCTTACAAGTTCCCACCAAAATTACCCAAAAATCTCTGCCTATAAAATCCTAAGCTTTGGGCTGAAGAGATGGCTCAGTGGTTAAGACAGAAGCCTGCAAAGCCTAACAGCCCAGTTTCAATTCCCCAGTACCCACATAAAGCCAGATGCACAAAGTGGCACATGCATCTGGAGGTTTTTTTGCAGTGGCAAGAGGCCCTTGTGTACCTAACCATTCATTCTCTCTCTTTTTCCTTCCCCTTCTTTTCCTCCCCCTCTCACACATGCACATTCTGCTTACAAATAATTTTTTTTGAATCCTAGGCTTTCTTTAACCCACTTCTCCAACCTTTCCACAAAGGCTGAAGAACCACCTCATTAAGTAAAGTCATAGAAACAACTTCTCTTGTACCAATTTTCTGTGTTAGTTTTTTTTTTTTTTAATGCTATGAGAAAACAATTAGCAGAGATATAATTGAATTCAGGTCACAACTGGTTCCAGTCTATCAAGGCAGGTAAGGTGTGGTGAGCAGGGCTGCTCAGATGACAGTGGATGCAGCAAAGGGAGAAAACGCCTGTCGGTTTGCTTTCTTAATTTTCCTGCTTCATTCCATCAAGCCTCAAGGATGATACCACGATTGTTCCTCTGTTAAATCTCTCTGGAAATGCCATCATAGACACACCCAGAAGTATGCTTTACTAATCTCCTAGTTATATCTTAATCTAATCAATTTGACAATCATGATTAACCACCATAGTCACTGTGCCCCAGATGCTGAGTACCAGCTGGCCCCCATTACCTGTTCCCCAAGAATTTTGTCATGGAATCCCTAGAAGATATGGAAGGCAACTTTATATATTTTACATACTAGAAAATATAGCTCTAGTCAATAAAATAACAGTAGTTGTCCCTTAATGCACACTGACAATTGTGTCAGACCCATTAGCAGACCTTCTAAGATAAGGGCCCATCCTCTCCAAAGCTGCTTTCCCTCCCTGCCAAGAGCATAACAGTTTATTGCTATTCTCTGACTACACGCATCTGACACTGCATGGCACTGATGACACATGTGTTCTTCATGACATGCTCCTTGAGGGTAGGGACCATTGCCCACCTCATAAGCCATTTTTACTTATTTATTTGAGAGAGAAAGGAAAGAAAGAGGGGGGTGGAGGATGGGCACACCAGGGTCTCTACCCACTACAAACAAACAAAACAGATGCATGTACCACCTTGTGCATCTGGCTTACGTGGGTCGTGGGGAATCAAATATGAGTCATCTGGCTTTGCAGGCAAGCAGCTTAACTGTTAAGCCATCTCTCCAGACCCAGATGAAGGCTTTTTAATAATTTGTTGAGCTGTGTTCCTAGCACCACACCCCAGAGCTCAATCTGGGAAGGCTTCTTAGGGCAGGAGTCTGATGAGCAACTGATGAAAGCAAGAACCACCATGTGACAGAGGAAAAGGAAAGAAATCTCTATAAGGATTCTGGTCTTATGCAGTGACAACACTAATTCCAGAGGAACACTTTGCCAGGAATGTGGAAGCTAGGGGCTGATTAGCTCACTGTTGAAGCACTGGCAAGCACGCTGGCTTCCTGGTCCAGCCCCAAAACAGTGATGTGAACACTACACCATTAGGCTGACTCAGAGAAAATGACTACATTTCCGATAATCAAGAAGGTTCTGGACTGGCTATTCTTTATTTTGATTTAACCTAAATCTAATGTGTCGCAGCAAATTATTCTAGTCCTTGCTAAAGAAGGACCTCCACTATGGGGTGTGCATTCCCAGCCACCCTTTTCATGGCAGGGCAGGAGCAACTTACTGCCTTTTCCAATGTTGTGTCAGCCATGTGGGATCCCCCATGAACACTTTCCCCAAATCGGGCTATAAAGCAGATAATTCTGCTTATAGAAGACAGGCCACTAAAAGACCATCCAGTTCATTAATATCACCTGCCACAGCCCTACACTTCACATAGTAGCTCAAAGGTGGCTCACAGGGGAAGAAAACTCTTTATACACCAAAGAAAAGAAATTAGAGAAAGAAAAGAAATGAAACAGGTACACACACAGCCTAATCCAAACCACTGAAAGAATCAGAAAGTCCCTAGCTAGAAGAGCCCAGGACTTCCAAGTGGACCATATCACTGTCAGCATTCCACTTTGAAGATACTGGAGGGAAGGACTGGGTTCCTGAGGCAGACTCTTCAGCAAGAGGTGATAGAATTTAACAAACAGTTGATGTTCACTTTGCCATCATTCCATTGCATTCAGCAGAGACCTCAGCCATTTATTTATTTATTTATTTATTTTCGAGGTAGGGTCTCACTCTAGCTCAGTCTGATCTGGAATTCACTATGTAGTCTCAGGGTAGCCTTGAACTCATGGTGATCCTCCTACCTCTGCCTCCCAAGTGCTGAGGATTAAAGGCATGTGCCACCACGCCTGGCAGACCTCAGCCTTTTAGTGGAAGCTAATAGAAAGTAGGAGAGTCTAAAGTCCTGTGCAGCTTGGTGTACTGGGGACCCTTGTCTTATCCTGGCTTTCTGACTTCCAGCTTCAAGAACCTGAGGAACAGAACTCACTCATGCCAGTGACTGCTTCCTTTCTATCTTTATAGAAGATGCCAAGCATGGTGGCTCACATCTTTTTTTTTATTTTTTTTATTTTTTTATTTTTTTTATTTTTTTTTTATTTGAGAGCGACAGACACAGAGAGAAAGACAGGTAGAGGAAGAGAGAGAATGGGCGAGCCAGGGCTTCCAGCCTCTGCAAACGAACTCCAGACGCATGCGCCCCCTTGTGCATCTGGCTAACGTGGGACCTGGGGAACCGAGCCTCGAACCGGGGTCCTTAGGCTTCACAGGCAAGCGCTTAACCGCTACGCCATCTCTCCAGCCCTTCCTTTCTATCTTTAGTAAAGATTCATTCAAGTTTAACATATTGTAGGAAATAAACCAGAATCTTAACTTTATGGCTTATGGATTTTCTTAAAATGTAAGTAAGATAAAAGGGAGATACAACTGGTCAGAATTCCATACTCTTCAGATTCCCATGAGAAAAGACTTCACTGTTTTATCATAGGAACTCTAGAGCTGCCCCCATAGGAAAGGATGACCACACAGTGCACAGGCACCCAGCCTCAGGCCTGTGTCCCAGCACCCCCACAGGACAACTACTGTCCTAAGTGGCTCACACAGGGATGACAAGCTCACAGGTACCAAGATATGCTCCTTCACCTATTTTTCTCCAATGCACAATGTCCATGGGCACCAGAAATGTGACTGGGCAAGCCAATGGGCTCTGCTTTCCAAGAGGCGCTGAAATGTGACTTCCTGTCCAGCGATTCTAGCCTGACAACTAGAGGACAGCTGACCTCCCTTCTACTTAGGGCCCTTGTGCAGAGCAGCTATCGTGTCTGGCACTGACTTCGCCATCTCCTCTTCACCTCGTATCTTCTTAGGCAGCTTTTCAGCTCAAAGCCTGTCCTCACAAATTTCTCTTCCTCATAAATATCTCCACAAAAATCACTCTGGATTTTTAAGAAAACACCCACAAATGCCTGTGATCCTCACCTCAGCACCTAACATAGAAGTCTATAGCTCACAGCACCAATAAATGTTGTTGAATGACAGAAACTAGCTGAATTAGACCTCTGCCATGGCGTAGAATCACCTGCAAGGCCTTGTACCTCAAAAACTAAAATTCTGACAACAGTTTCTAAAATTGTTTACAATAGTATGCTAATATCAATCCCTCAGACAATTTTCTTCCAACACCAATAACTCACCTAAAAACAACTGAGTTTTCACTTGGACCTAGAGTAAGGTCACCAGTTTAGTGACAGCTTACTGTCTGTTGGTTCTTTATGGTACCACACAAATGCCATCTACTTTCCCCTCAGGCTCCATAACATCCAAGACTATATAGGTCAGTGAGTTTGTAAAATTTTTGGAGCAAGGTTCTGTTTCCTCTCAAATAACTTCTTAAGGGGATTCTATCTACTCATATTTACATTGCTAGAAACTAACACAGACATTTTAAAATAATTCAGTAATTTATTTATAATCAATAGTACATGCATTATGTAATAGCAAAATTAACACAGCAAAATAAATTAGAACAAATTTCTAGACCTATTTAATGTCAGTATTAGCAGAGCAACAGTTGACTGTCACTCCCTCTACATTCAATCTGTTACGATACATTGTTTAGGTCAAAGCCTGTGAAGAAAACCCAGGCTCACTTGGACCTGAAGTAGGACATGGGTGGAGCATTCAAACAGCACATCAGATCCTGATGGACATTCTTGTCTGATGTAACATTGAAATTGGACAAGTACTCATTTCTTAAAGTTAGCTGCAATGTGGAATATAAAACTACTAATAAACCTAAGGACTCTACTAAAACCTATTATCTATCAACCTTGTACTCTGAACAGGTATTTTATACCTGTGTAATTCTGGCAATGACAAACATCAGTCTTTAGAGGGAACACCTGAACCACAAGACACTGGAGAGGGTATGATAAAGACTGACCTTAATCTTCTACAGCTTCTTTCCTTCCTTCCCTCCCTCCCTCCCTCCCTTTCTAACTCTTTTATATTAGTTATCTTTTTCTTCCTTCTCTTAGTGGGCACTGACCTGTAACTCCCAGTACCAGCATGTGCCTATCATCCACAATGAGCTTTTGATCAGAGACCTACAAGGTTTCCTAAAAGAAAGACAGATTTCTGTCCGAGTACTTGGTGACCCACCAAAGGTTAGTGGTAAGACCCCACTGCTGAAGACACCTTATGTGGTCGACACGTAAAATGGAATGGCATGGCTGGAAGCTGGAGGAGAGTCCCCAGACAGTCAGCACCATCTAGTGCCAGAAGGTGCTACATGGGCAACTGGGGCAAAATGGCCAATATCTGTCCAAGCAACTCATGGTCTAACCTACTTAGCAGCAAATAACCTGTTGTGATGCCCACACAAGTGCAATAGTGGCACACAGCCATGATGGGGAACCACCTGCTCTTGGTTCAGCTAACTGATGCCCTCAGTGGTACAGGACCCATAGCTGGAGCTGGGAAACAAGTCAGAACCATATCCAAACATAAGCTCACTCTCCATTATCAAGCTACCATCAATCATGGGCTATAAGAGGGCCTATACCTAGTAAATTCTCTATTAAAAAGTAAGGGTTATCTCATTTGTCCTGGTGCTAACTTACTCTCCATTGGAGAATTCTCTTTTTCAGACAGATGTAGATCCTAAGGAGAGAGCCACCCCATCATACCTCAAAAGGGCCCCAGCTGAAACTAAGAAAAACTGGCTAAACAAGCAAGGGTGCTGTCTTCCTGGTGAACCGGGTACCAGCACAAGGGTTAAGGAGATCAACATGGAGAAAAATCAACTCCTACCAAATCAGAGAGCCAGAGACCCAGAGGACCCCAACACCTCATCACTGAAGCAGATCAAAACTGAACCCAACATGGCTCAGGGAAATTTTGCAGAAGAGGGGCAGAAAGAATGTCAGAGCCACATGTTGAGTCATGATATGCAGACATTTTTCCTACCTATAACTATGGGCTAACTCCACAATGCATGACCCATATACCTCAACAAGGAGGGGCCAAGGGAGGGGTAGGTCACAGATGAGCCTACTAATGGTACCAAACTGACTGTATTTGCTGAATACAAAACTAATTAATAAAAAAATTAAAAATATAGAAATTACATTTTCATTCAGTAACACAGACCTTCCAAAGTTAACACATTTCAACACACTACATAGCAAATTCACATCTGTTTAAGTCACAACTGAGTTCATAAGAAATATCTGTAAGTCCTAGGAAGCTATCAAGCTCACCATGGTAGACAAAAGTTTTCCAAAATTCTAACTTTTGCTTGAAGACTCAAATTTTATTATATGCAACCAATATAGGCAGTTATTTCCTTCCAAGTAGCAGGTTCACTTAGTTAAGTTTCTAGACACTGTCTGCCAAAACCACAAGTCTGAGTAACCAAAGTTTGTCAGTTGTTTTTACTTTTTACAAGAAAAATATCATTTCATGGAATAAAGAGTTAACAAAGACATAGCATTTTTCCTCAGAGCAATCACTGCGCTTCCACCTGCAGAAACACATTATGCAAATTCTGGTTCCATAACACTCCACCCACATTACATATATGCACTGGACTGAGATAGTTCTGTGGATATGGCACTTGCTACACAAGTGTGAACCTGAGTCAGATGTCCAGACCCTACAGAAAGCTGGGTGCATGAGTGGCTGTAATTCCAGCACACATAACAGCAAGATGAAAGGTGGAGACAAGAAAATACCCTGGAAGCTCTTGGGCCAGCAGTGAGCAAGAAGCGACCTTGCCTCAAACACCATCTGAGGATAGACACCCTGGACTGTCTCTGACCTCACACATAACATGGCACATGTGCGTCCATTCTTATATACACACAGGCACAAAGACACATACTTTTATTATTACATTACATTATTACATCTTACATCAAAATACCTGAAAGCTGGGTAATTTCATTAAGAAAAGAGGCTTGCTTGGTTCACAGTTTTGGGGGCTGGAAATCCAGGTGGCCCATTTAAACTACTTCACTCTAAAGGGAGGAGCATGTGTGGGAGAAATCACAGCACCAAGCAGAGCTCTAGAGAGTAGTTCATGGGTCACCATTAGGTTAAGAAACTCTAACAAAAACTGACTCAGGGTTCCACAGGAATAGCAAGCATCAAGGGTGCAACTTCAATGACATAAGGACCCTCCTCTAAGCTCTATCTCTTAAAAACTGTGCCATGTCCACAGCAAAACTGGGGACCTAAGGAAGAAAAATGAATATATCCAAACCACAGCAACGCTATTCTGTCAAATTTGAATAAAACAAATTCTCACTGCTTCATCAAAGCGACTTAAGACAGTGCTGGCTTTCTGAAAATGCACAGGTAAAAGAACAACCCCATGACTTTGGTCACAAGTTTGAACCTGCAGTCTACAGCTGCACTGAAACCCCTACTACCACCTTCCCACTATCTACACAAATGCCAACAAGGAAGAGGTGCCGTGAGGAAGGGAAAAAGAGAATTATTGTGACTCACAAGTCCCTTGGATGCTTCTTGAGAGTTCTGAGGGTCCACTGATCACAGGAGATTTTACTGGCTGACTGTGGGTCTAACAGGGATAACAAGAAAATGAGTCCCAGTTCTGTCACTGGTACGTCATATACCTAGCACACCAAGAACTTAGCAAATGTTCATAAGCCAGAACCATCCTGTCTATGTATCAGATGCCACACATTCTCTAGACTGCATTTTAATTCTCTGTTCAGAGACAACTTGTAAATTCCTTTTTAGCTCAATATTGTAGTCTGCATTTTGCGTGAATGTTGGAGCTTTGCTTGTGGTTTCCCTTACTGGCACCCACCTGTTTACAGTGGTATGCGTACCTGAACAAGATCTATTCCTGCACAAGGACACCATGCAAGACAGGTCTGGCCCAGGACCTCAGCCTCAACCACCCAAAGACAGGAGGGAAGGGGAAGGGAAGAGAGGAAGGGGGAGGAGAGAGGGTAGGAAGGGAAGGGGAAGGGAGGGGAAGAGTGAAGAGGAGAGGGAAAGGAAAAGGAAAGGAAGGAGGGGTGAGAAAGGTGGGGAAGGAAGGGGGAGAGAGGAAGAAAGGAAGAAAGGAAGGAGAGCAGGAGAGGGAAGGAAGAGAAGGGGAAGAGAGGGAGAGGGAGGAAAGAGAAGGGAAGGAGAGGGAAGGAAAGAGGGAAAGGAAGAAAAGGGAAGGGGAGAGGAGAGAAGGGAAGAGGAGGGAAGAAAGAAAAAAAGAGAAGGGAAGGAAGAAGGGGAAGGGAGGAAAAGAGAGGGAGGAGAAGGGGAGGGGAGAAGAAAGGAAGAAGGGAAGGGAAAAGGAAGAAGGGAAGGGAAAAGGGAAAGGAAGAGAAGGCTACTATGGTTTGAATGTGGTTTGTGTATATCTAAGGATCAAACGTTGGGAACTCAGTCCCCAGAGTTGCAGTATTGAGGAGGTGGTAGAAACTGTAACAAGTGGGCCTGGTGGGCAGTTCTTAGGTCATTAGGTAAAAGGAGTATGTGGGACCCAAATCTTAGTCCCTCTCTGTATCCTGGCTCCAAATGTAAGTGGTTTGCTTTTAGCACTGCACTCATGCAACGATACACAGCCTCACCACAAGTCCAAAGCCATACAAGATTTTAGATGGGAACCTCCAAAACCATCAGCCAAAATAAACATCTGCACTGTGTGATTGTCACAGGTGTTTTGTTGCAGTAGTCCAAGACTATCCAACATAGCACCCAACTCAGTAAAACCCACAGGGGCATGCTTGTCCTTCCCTCTGTGGTGCTGCCACTTCCCACGACTGGCTCAGGAACCAGACAGTAGGAGCACTTAGCCTCAGAGGATGAACTTAGTGAGTTAAATAAATTATTAATCCCCTAAAAGTACTTTAGGATAAAATAATAATGCCTTCTCTTCCCAGAGAACTTTGCTATTGAGCATGTTTGCACATCAGTCATCTCACTCTGCTTCCATGATGGCCCCAGGAGAAGCACAAGCCAGGCAACTGCATCTGCCTTTCTTCAGAGCAGAAACAGACTCCAAGGAAGAGAGCCAGGGAACCAGCTTCCTTATGCAGACACTGATGTCCCTGCAAGCCATCCACATCACTGCGACCTGAATTTAAAACTGCTTTCTTCACCAACTTTATTTACATCCTACCTTCTTCCAAGAAAAGTAAAGTATCTTGGGCTCTTATAAGAAATCAGAAAAATCTTGAATTTTATGATGTGAATACAGCTGAAAGTAAAAGACTTCCATGCCATGCCTTTGTAGTATCTGTCCATAACACTGCCACAAATGTACAGCTTCATTTCTAGGCAGTAAAAAAATAAAATAAAAAACAATGGAACAGAAAATGGGTCAAATAATACCCAAAGAAAGAGTGTAGACTAGAAATTTTTCTCTTAAAATTCCTCTATCATTAAACTTCCTCTATCATTAAATTTCAACAGAGATGAGTTAGTACAGAAATGAACTCTCTGAAGAGAAATGGTATCAGAACACAACCCACTGTCAGACAGCTAGAAATGAGAAAAGGTGCTTTATATACTGCGAAGCAATTGGTGAAAGTGTTACCTGAGGACCGCCATGCGCATACCCGAACTCCAGACCAGGAAGGTAGGTGAGTTTCAGGGGTTGGAGTGAGGAAGCTATTGTTTAGATGGCTATACAATATTATGAATGTACTTAATGTCATACAAGTACACACTATACATTAAAATATGTGCTTAAAATAGGGCTAGGGGATAGATCAGTCAGTAATGTGCTTGCCTGGTAAAAATGAGGACTTGAGTTTGATGCCGAGGACCTATGTTTCAAAAAAAAAAGGCAGATGTGGTGGTATGTGCGTATAATGTAAGCACTGGGGAAGTAGAGACAGGCAGATCCCTGAGGTTCACCAGCCAGCCAGTCTAGCCTACTTGGTGAGCTCCAAGCCAACAAGCCCTGTCTCAAAACAGGTGATTGGCATCTGAAGAAATACCACCAAAAGTTATCCTCTGGTCTCCACATGCACACATACAACAACGTGATGCACGCATATGCACCTGTGCACATACAAACATGCACAAATATACACACAAAAGTAGAAATAAATCATACATGCTGGTAATGGTAAGTTTATGCTATATATTGCCCTGGCCAGTGGGGAGTTAAACAGGGACCCAAGGGGAAATTAACCTGGATAAGAGACAAGAGACACAAAGAAGGAGACCAAGTCTATATTCTGATCAAGGTCTCAATTTTATTTAGGCAAGCACAAGCTTATGTACAGAAAATAAAACTTTCTAGACAATGCCTACGTGCCTAAATAAATATATACTTGCTATGATTAAAAATGAAATCAGGAAATTAGAAACTGTATTAGTTACCTTTTTATCGCTGGGACAAAATAATCAGTTTAAGGAAGGAAGAGTTTATCTACACTTACAGCCCCAGTTACAATTCATCCTGGCAAGGAAGGCACAGCTTGAGGCAGCTGGCCACACTCAATACACAAAGAGGAAGCAGAAAGTAATGAATGCTACTGGCTCAGCCAGCTCTCACCTTTTTATAGTCTAAGACCCTGGCCTATGGAACATACCACCTGCATTTAAGGTGGATCTTCCCACCTTATATCAAGATAATCCCCCATAAACATGTATGGAGGCTAACAATCAACATAATCTCTCACAGGTGATTCTAGGTCCTATGAAGTTGATAATCAATATAAACTATCACAGATGGTATAAAAAATTAAGTTAATTTTTTAATCTAAAACTGAAAAGTAAAAAAAAATCATAGATGAGTTTTAAAGCACGTTAGATGTTACTAACAAAAGAATTGGTGAGCTAAAAATGGGTCAAAATAAAATATTCAAACAAAAGCATCAAAGATCAAAACCTATGACTATAAAAGAGAGGCCGTGAAAATGTATGACAAGGAATATAATGTGCATCTAATTACTCCCAGAAGAAAGGTGACAAAGAAGCATACCTGAAGATAAAGGCAACAAATGTTCCAGAATTACGAAAGATACATGCCACAGTAGACACAGCATGTCTCTCAGAAACATGTAGGACTTTGTGAAATTACAGAAATTACAGGCAATCAGAAAATCCTTTAGAGGCACTAGGAGACATGGGAATGGTAGTTATACTGACTACTGACCAGGAACAATAAAAGTCATACATTTTGAAAAGATATCCAATACGCTGAAAGAAAATAATGCTAATGTTAGGTTCAATATACAGGAGTGTAGACCACCCAATATGCACCTATCTGGAGCACAGCTAGGCTGCGCAGGACCTAGGTAAGCCCTCCCCTTGTGCCAAAACCAGTCCCTCTCCCGTGTGCCCAACTCAGACACCAGTACATGAACTGCCCACTCCAGCCCTGAGCAAGGCAGTCTAGGCTCTGTTACCTGGTGAGTGGCATGCCATAGGCTCACCCATGATCTCTAATTAAAACTTGTATAGACCACCCAAGAACACCCACTTGGAACACAGCAGACTAGGCCACACACAACCTAGGTATGTCTTCTTCTTGCATCCAAACCAGTCAGCTTCCCCTGTGGACCGGCCCTGATTAAGACAGACTAGGTCTTCAGGTCCCTGGCGAGCAGCACCATAGACTCAACTCTGTTCCCTGCCCAGACTTGGGGTAAACTGTCTGCCCATGCCTTCCCAGAGCAAGGCAGGGCAAGCCACTCAACAAAAACCCCAGTGGAGCTACTGTTACTGCACTCTTGGCGAAACAAAGGTATTATCACCAGATGGACAAACGCCAACACAAAACAAGTAGCACAAGAAACCAAAGGGAGAAAGAGAGGTAAGTGAGGTATGCTAGAGCCTCCAGCCACTGCGAACAAATTCCAGGCATATGCTCCTCTTACTGCATCTGGTTTACAGGTTCTGAGGAATTGAACCTGGGTCCTTACGCTTGCATTTAGGATCCCATCAGTAAGAGTTTAAATTCATCTCTACAGTCTACAGTAAGTATTTAAATCCACAGACCCCATGCTTCCAAGTACCACCTTGAAAGTGCCTGTAGTATAGGCTCTGTATGTTCTACCTGGACATCCATGTTTACTGAAGCTCCATTTATAATAGCTAAGAACTGAAAAGAGCAAAATGCCCAGCATCAGATAAATGGATTATGAAAACACCATACATATACATAATATAATATACATAATATAATATACATAATATAATATAGTATAATATACATAATGGAATTTACTCAGCAGTACAGAAAAACAAAACTATGAAATTTGCAGAAAAATGGGTAGATCTGGAAGGAATCATTTTGAAGTGACTAAAACTCAGAAAAACCAGAATCACATGTTCTCTCTGATATGTGGGGTCTTAGCTTGAAATCTACAACTATGTATATACAGGGGAACAAATGTGGATAAAACCTATAAATATAGAACTGTAACCAAAAGTGAATATAAAGAGATGAGCTGGAAAAGGAATAGATAAAGGACACTTGCAACATGTAAACACAAGGAAAAAATTAAGAGGAGGAGGAAATGGGGACAAGTGAAGAAGGGAGGTATGGTGGTTTGATTCAGGTGTCCCCCATAAACTTAGGTGTTCTGAATGCTAGGTTCCCAGGTGATAGAGATTTGGGAATTAATGTCTCCTGGAGGGAGTGTATTGTTAGAGGCAGGCTTATGGGTGTTATAGCCAGTTTCCCCATGCCAGTGTTTGGCACACTCTCCTGTTGCTACGGTACACGTTATGTTGGCCAGGGGATGATGTCCACCCTCTGCTCATGCCATCATTCCCTACCATTGTGGAGCTTCCCCTAGAGCCTGTAAGCCAGAATAAACGTCTTTTCCCCACAAGCTGCTCTTGGTCAAGTGATTTCTACCAGCAATGCGAACCTGACTGCAACAGTAAAGTGGTACCGAGGAGTGGGATTACTGCTAGATACCTCACTATGTGGCTTTGGCCTTTTGGAGCTGATCTTCAAGAACAATGTGGAAGGATTTGAAACCTTGGCTTAAGAGATGACTTGCAGTGCTGTAAGTACAGCATGATGGACTATTCTGGTCAGAGTTGCAAGACCTGAATGCAATAAGAACCATGGACTGTGAGGTTTGGCTTATGAAGGTGAGAAAAAGCTGTGCCTGGACTGGGCTAGCAGTATGTGTGGGAAGCTTGCTGTCATGCCTGGGTCCTGAGAAGTTGTGCAGGGTTGCTTTGTGTAGAAATGAACTGGTGTGAGCAGAGGGATATGGCACAGAAAAAAATGAAATCTTTGGGCCTAAACTGCTGTCCCTTCACCTGCAAATTGTTTGAGAGATTACAACCTTTCAGACTGAGCCAACTGACCTGCACTGGGGCAACAGGAAGAATGTACACTCTTTTGAAGGGGCTTCAGTGCTGAAGGAGTGTCCTGTTCTTCAAAATCTGCTTTATTTCCCCCTAAATTAACAAATTGGTACCCTACCTGGTATTGTGGAGTATAAGAAATGCAGGAAAGAGAGGGTCAATGAGTTTGCAACATGGTCTTGTGTTCTGGCAATGGCCATGGGCAGTGTGAAGCAGGTTTGTTGTGTTGCCTTCATGGAGACCCTGTGGTCATGAGGATGAACTGTGGATTGCAGTGGAGACCCAGTGAGATGCTGGGACCACGATATAACTGCTGAGGAAAGCTGCCAGCCCCCATGAAGTTTTCCAGGACCGTGAGTAGCCTTGCTGGAGGGGGGAATTGGAATGCCAGAGACTTGTTGCTGGTTAGTATTATCGCACTTGGAGATTTGTCACTGGCTAGGGTTGTTGAACTTGAAATTAGAGTTGATTGATGTTTGCCCTGCTTATTTTAAATCTTGTATTGGTTGACTCTTTCTTTGCTATGCCCAATGCCATCTTTTGCACTGTGAGTATTTATTCTGTGCCATTATGGGTTTTTTTTGAGGTTATTTTTGGTATTAAGGCTCAGTTAAAAGATCTTGGACTATGGGGATGCATGAACATCATTGGGATTGATAAAAACTATGGGGACTTTTAAAGTTGGACCGAATGCTTGCATTTTAAATCATGTATGGTTATCAGTCTATGGGAGCCAGGGGCAGAATGTGGTGGTTTGATTCAGGTGTCCCTCATAAACTTAGGTCTTCTGAATGCTAGGTTCCCAGCTGATGGAGATTTGGGAATTAATGCCTCTTGAAGGCACTGTATTGTTGGGGGTGGGCTTATGGGTATTATAGCCAGTGTTTGGAACACTCTCCTGTAGCTACGGTACACCTTATGTTGGCCAGAGGGTGATGTTCACCTTCTGCTCACGCCATCATTTTCTGCCATCACAGAGCTTCCCCTTGAGCCTGTAAACCAAAATAAATCTCCTTTTCCCACAAGCTGCTCTTGGTCAGGTGATTTCTACCAGCGATGGAAACCTGACTGAAAAAGGAATACACAACTCAACAGAGATATTGTACTTGAAAATGCCATAAATTGAAAAGATGCTTAAAAAAAAAGTCCAATTTTAAAATGAGTAAAGAATCTAGAAAGCCACCTCTCCAAAAATGTACAATGGCAAATAAACATATCAGTGGATGTTTACTATCATATCATTAGTCACTACAAAAACCTACTAATCAGGGCTGGACAGATGGGTGGTGGTTAAAGCACTTACCTGCAAAGCCAAAGGACCCAGGTCCAATTCCCCAGGACCCACGTAAGCCAGATGCACAAGGTGGTGCCCGTGTCTGGAGTTTGTCTACAGTGGCTGAAGGACCTGGTGTACCTATTCTCTCTCTCTCCCCTCTGTCTCAAATAAATAAAAATTAATTAAAATATACTAATCAATACCACAACCTAGGTATCATTTTGTACTCACTAAATGACTATATTAAAAAAAATTAGAGAGTAAGAAATGTTGGAGAGGATATGGAGAAATTGGAACCTCTTACATTGCTGACAGGAATGTAAAATGGTTAAGCTGCTTCAGAAAATACTTTAACAGCTATTCAAAAATTTAAGTGGGGCCTTGGCCCAGGAATACTACGTCTAGGTATAAACCCTTGAGAACTAAAAACATGCACTCGGGCTGGAGGGATGGCTTAGTGGTTAAGGCATTTGCCTGCAAAGCCAAAGGACCCAGGTTCAATTCCTCAGGACCCACATTAACCAGATGCACAAGAGAGTGGATGCATCTGGGAGTTTGTTTGCAGTGGCTAGAGGCCCTGGCATGCCCATTCTCTCACTCTCTCTCTCCCTCTTTCTCTGTCAAACAAATAAATAAAAGACTTTAAAATAATTAAAAAAAATGTACTTATACAGAAATTTAATACTGCTTGTTAACAGTCAAAAAGTAGAATCCAACTGCCCACCTACTATAAACAAAATGTCCTACTCATACAAGAGTATTTTTCACCCGCATACTGTGTGGTGTGTATAGTATTTAGGTTCAGGTGTGCATCTTTGTGGGGGAGGGTGTTAGCAAAAGGTTGGCAGTGGGTGTCTTCCTTAATCATACTCTACCTTATTTATTAATACCAGATATTTCACTTGCCCTGAGCTTGCTGAATCAGCTAGTCTAGACAACCAGGTTTCCCCAGGAATCCCATCTCCACCTCCCACACTGGAGTTACAGGCAGGTTACCACAGCCACCTGGCATTTACGTGAGTGCTGAAAATCCAAACTCTCATCCCTATGGCTGCACAGCAAGCAACTGATCCACTAAGCCACCTCCTCAGCCCTTATAATATGGTAACAGTCAGCCATGAAAAGGAATAACAGTTGGGCATGGCCATGCACTTCTGTAACCCCAGTCCTATGGGTATAAGACTGAAGAATCACTGGGGCTCTCCAAAACACCAAAGCTGCAAGATCAATGAAGAGACTCTTGCCTCAAGGAAAAACAGGGAAATGAGTAATGGGACACACACACACACACACACACACACACACACACACACACACCATGCCTAGTAATATATGTATGCCAAAAAAGAAATGAAATACTACAACATGGAAGGAGCTTAAAAATAAATACTATGCTACATGGCAGATGTCAGGCACAGAAAACCACATAGTACACAATTCCATTTAAATTAAATGTCCATAATAGTTACATCCTTGGAGATATAAAATAGGTCAATGAGTACCAATAACTGGTAGAGAAAAGGAAAATAATTTACTGTTAATGTATATGAGTTTTATTTTAAAGATAATGAAAATTTTCTGAAATGAAGGAGTGCTGATGGTTGCACAATACTGTCAATATTCCCAAACCACTGAGCTGTCAAGATTAGAAGGGTGATTTCTGTGATATGTTAATCACATTCAAAATTTTAATTACTTAAAAATTAATAAAGGTGAAATTAAAATATTTTTAGGAAAAATTATAAAGCACTTAGCACATGGGTTTTTCCCTTAGAAAGATGGCTCAGTGGACAAGAGTGCTTGCTGCATAAGCATGAGGACCTGAATGTCATGATTAGCGCCCACACAAAAAGCCAGGCATGGCCATGCACACCTGTAACCCAGCACTAAGCAGGGGAGGCAGGAGGATTGCAGGGACACCTGGCCAGCTAGTCTAAACACTGGTGAGCTCCTGGTTCCCTGAGAGATTGTCTCAAGAGAAATAGGCAGAAAAGCAATAGAGGAGGACACCTGACATCTTCCCCTGGCTCCCACACATGTGCACAATATACCTGCACATACATGTATACGCCACACACACATCACACATCACACATACTATACACCAACAAAAATGTATCTAGCACCAGCTCACCTAAAATAAAGAGAATTTGTACAAAAGGCTCTTTCAGCATAAGGGAAACCAACCTAGAATAAGTCAGGGCTGTGATTATAGAATGCTTGTATCAAAGACAAGAAACCCTGGTTCAATTGTCAGCACCACATTAAACCATGTTTAGTGGCACACGCATGTTTAGAGACAGGAGGATCAAAAGTTCAAGGCTGGTTACACAGTAAGTTTGAGGCCAGCTTGGGCTACATAAGGAGACATTGTTATAAAGAAGACAGACTTGACTTTAGGTTAAGATGCAAAAACAGGAACCTCCAAAGAAACCCAGGGAGAAAAAACAAGAGGCAAGGTAACACCCAATACAATTAAGCCAGAGGATATCCCCACAGACAGGCAGGAGGGTGCTACTACTAATAGTGTGGACTGGATCCAGGGCTGTTGGGAGGTGCTTTTCCTCAGCCATGACTTCAGGAAGCCAAAGGCTGCCACTCACTGCTCCCACACACACACTATGATTAGCCCTGCTGTACCAAGCCAAGGCAAGCCAAGAGTATACCAAGTGAGAACCATCTTCATAACTCAGCATAGGTGAGACAGACCTTCACCTCACAAAGTAACTCTAAGGGGCTGGAGAGATGGCTTAGTGGTTAAACACTTGCTTGTGAAGCCTAAGAACCTTGATTCAAGGGTCGATTCCTCAGGACCCATGTAAGCCAGATGTACAAGGTTGCACATGCATCTGGAGTTCATTTCCAGTGGTTGGAAGCCCTAGTACACCCATTAATATTCATTCTCCCTCCCTCTTTCTCTCCTTCTTTCTCTCCCTCCCTCCCTCCCTCCCTCCCTTTCTCTCTCTCTCACTCTCTCTCTCTCTGTCTGTCTCTCTCTCTCTGTCTCTCTGTCTCTCTCTCTCTCTCTCTCTCTCTCTCACTATCTCTCTGTTGCTCTTAAATAAATAAATAAATGTAACTGTAGGGCTGGGGAGATGGCTCAGCTGTGAAGGGGCTTGCCGACAAAAACTCACAATCCAAGTGTGATTCCCCAGTACCCATGTAAAACCAGATACACAAGGTGGCATGTGCATGTGCAGTTTGCAATGGTTAGAGGTCCTGCTATGCCCATTTTCTCTCTCCCTCTGTCTTTCTATTTCTGTTTGTCTCTCCACTTGCAAATAAATAAATAAAATATTTTTAAAAAGAAGAAGTCTCTAGTCTAAAACTGGAGAGATGGGTCAGCGGTTAAAGTCAACTGCTTGCAAAGTCTGATGGCCTTGGTTCAATTCTCTAATACCCATGTAGAGACCGATGCATAAAGTGACAAATCCATCTGTATTTCATTTGCAGTGTCTGGAAGCCCCGGCCTTCTTCCCCCGCCCCTCTTTATACAAGTAAATAAATAAAAGTCTTTTTTAAGTCACTGAAAGGGGTTGGGTGGATGGTTCAGCACTTGCTTGTAAAGTATACGACCCTAGGTTCAATTTCCCAGGTATTCATATAAAGCCAAATGCAAAAAAAAAAAAAAAAAGTTAAGAGCTCTGGTAGACTCATATATACACATACATGAAAATAAACATTTTTTTAATTATTTATTTATTTATTTGAGAGCGACAGACACAGAGAGAAAGACAGATAGAGGGAGAGAGAGAGAATGGGTGTGCCAGGGCTTTCAGCCTCTGCAAACTAACTCTAGACGTGTGCGCCCCTTGTGCATCTGGCTAACGTGGGACCTGGGGAACCGAGCCTCGAACCGGGGTCCTTAGGCTTCACAGGCAAGCGCTTAACCACTAAGCCGTCGCTCCAGCCCAAAATAAACATTTTTTAAAAGTATCTGTACTAATCTACACTGGGACAATACATACCTCAAATCTGGCATTATAGGTTCTAATTGGAGATGCTAATTTCACCTCCTCTAATAAGACAAGTTGCTAAATGTAGTCAGTTCCATGTTGCTGGGATGAACATCAAGCCAGGCATAATTTATAGGAGCAAGGGTTTATTTCAGCTTACAGATCCAGGGGAAGTTCCATAAGGGCAGAAGAGGCTAGCCCCCTTTCACAGACCCCAGCAGAAAGAAACCACCAGCAGCCAGCACAAACAAGCAAGCATGTGGCACATGAGCAGACAACAAAACAATAGTGATCCAGGCACTCAGGAGGCTGAGATAGCAGTCTGGGCTAGAGTGAGTAGAGTGAGACACTACCTCAAAACAAACAAATAAACAAACAAACAAAAAAAGAACAGTAGCACAGAGAACCAGGCAGATCTCAGACTGTTCTGCACATCATTGGTCTGGAATTCAAATCTACCCCCAGTAACACCTTAGGGCTGGACCTCAAGATCCACCCCCAGTGACACCTCCTTCAGTCAGGCAGCTGGAGAGAAGCTTTAATAAAACACCTGAGTCTCCTGAGGGACATACATTCACATGACCACACTAAAGACTCATCTCAAGAAAAGAAAGAATTCAAAACCCATCCTACAAAGGCAAAAATACTAACTCATTAGGTTTGATGTATATTTAGTATAGGTTTGATATATATTTAGTATACTTTGCCTTTGTCTGTTTTCATGGCAGGGTCTAACTCTAGGCCACACTGACCTGGGACTCACTCTGTAGACACAGGTTGGCCTCAAATTCACAGCAATTCTGCTACTTCAGCCTCCAAGTGCTGGGACTAAAGATATGTGCCACCATGCCCATCTCTGCTTCGCCTTTTTAAAGCATTTATGTATCAGGGTGAACATCTGACATTTGTATTTTGTATATTCCACGGCCCCAACAACCTATAAAATCTGTGGAACCTATGAGTATTCCAACTTTCCTCTCCCAGACGCTTTTGCCTCCATCTCTTGCAAAGTTAGCATCAGTCCCCATTCTAACCCAGCATACATTCCTTCCCTTTCTAAGTAAGCAAAATCCTAGTATGCTCCATACCAGCCTTGCGCATTTATCCGCCAACAATTACTGAAGTCAAAGCGACCACTGTTGTTAATTCTCTACTATGACATTCTCATAGCAGACATACTCACCAGCTTTCATCATTCCTGCTAAAGACATCATGCTTTGTTTACAGGACACTGAGAAGTCAAGTTGGAAGCCTCCCTTCTAACTAGTGTAACATGCTGCAAACAGCCATGCAGGCTGCTAGGAAGAGATATCATCAACAGTCTTAACCAGCAGTAGACTCTATGAGCTACACAGCCAGCCAGCCAGACAAGATATACTCGCTGGTTCCATAGTAGCATGCCTATTTTAACCAACTTCTCTCGGGCTGAATTTTATGCTTGCCCCACAGGCGGTAATTTATACCGGGTACTGAAAATTTGGTCAAAAGCCTATGGCTGAGACGGTCAAAAGCACTAGGGAAGCTACTCTGTTGTTTGGCTAAATGGATATGCTATGCCCGTCAAGATGCCATCTAGATGTGTACATTTTGTACCTAGACTAATGCTTCTATCACATTTGGCATAGAAGCTTCTTTTTACAGATGGCAGTGACTACTGGAGAGACTCAAAACTTATCAAAATGCTAAGGATAAGTGCTGTTGAGTTTTTAGCATTAAATGAGACATCTCTGTCATGTCCCACAAGGCTCAGGAAACATCATTTTGGAATAGGGGAGACGTATATAATCAGTGGATGGGAGGAAGTGTTTTGTAATGCTGTCTTCTGAACATAAAGTGGCTGTTGCATTCGTAAGTTGACAATGGCTGTGGTTACCTGAAAAATAGTGGGCCCATCAACAATTCATCATGGATGATGGAAGAGGAGGAAAAAAAACCATCAAACCAGAAGGAAGAACTGGGAAGATGAATCAACAGTGAAAGGCACATGGCTGCAAAGCCTGCCAGCCCAGATTCAATTCCCAAGCCACTTAACCACCCACTTAAACCACATTGGAAAAAAACACAACAGATGTATGTGTGTTCATCTAGGGCAGCAAGAGACACTAGCATGCACACACACACGCACACGCACACACACACACAACTTGAAAATAAATAAAACCTTTTAAGAAAGAAACAAGGACTATTTGGGAAAAAGAAGGGACTAACGGGACTGGTTTTAGGAACTGGTTTCCAGGAAGAACATGGAATTATTTGGAATTTTAGACTAAAGAAGCTTTGATAAGTTGTATTTTGAGCTTAATGGGCAATTCTGGCTGGAGTATGGAATACAAGAAGGCAGAGAAAAATGGGAAAAAGGAGGTCTGACTCATGAGGTTTCAGAGAAGAATGAGGACTCTATCAAGAATTGGGCTAGGGGGCTGGAGAGATGGCTTAGCGGTTAAGCGCTTGCCTATGAAGCCTAAGGACCCCGGTTCGAGGCTCGGTTCCCCAGGTCCCACGTTAGCCAGATGCACAAGGGGGCGCACGCGTCTGGAGTTTGTTTGCAGTGGCTGGAAGCCCTGGCGCGCCCATCCTCTCTCTCTCCCTCTATCTGTCTTTCTCCCTGTGTCTCAAATAAATAAATCAATAATGAAAAAAAAAAAAAGAATTGGGCTAGGGCTGGAGAGATGGCTTAGCGGTTAAGCGCTTGCCTGTGAAGCCTAAGGACCCCGGTTCGAGGCTCGGTTCCCCAGGTCCCACATTGGCCAGATGCACAAGGGGGCGCACGCATCTGGAGTTCATTTGCAGTGGCTGGAAGCCCTGGCTCACCCATTCTCTCTCTCTCCCTCTATCTGTCTTTCTCTCTGTCTGTCACTCTCAAATAAATAAATAAAAAATGAACAAAAAATATATATAAAAAAAAAAAGAATTGGGCTAGAGGCAGTTCATGTGACATTCTGACAAAGAATCTGGTTGTATTCTGTCCTTTTCCTGAGAATTTCAGCAAAATTGAATTTAAAAGTAATAGATTACTGTTTCTAGCGAGGAAATTTCATGACAGAAAAGCACTGACTCTATGGCTTGGCTTATTTTTGCTGCTTTTATTCAAATCTACAATGGAAAAGAAAGCAAAATAAAAAACAGAAAGCTATGAAAAATATAGTCTGCACAGAAAAAAAATGTAAGCAAGTTTAAAGTTGTAGAGACTATGGTTATTTGTGCTGTTAATGTCAAAGACATTGCCACTACTTAAGGTAAGTCAACCTTTCTGCACTGAGACAACAGGAAGGATACCATGATGGGAAAGACCCAACAGGTTAAAGTAGCTAATAAGAATGTAAGATTGTTTTAAATATTTTATTACTTTCAAGGGGGGGGGGCTCATCAGGGCCTCTTGCCACTGCAAACATGTTCCAGATGCATGCACCCCTTTATGCATCTGATTTTACACAGGTACTAGGGGATCAAACCCAGAATGTCAGGTTTTATAAACAAGGGCTTTTAACCACTGAGATAATGTAGGACAAGAGAAATATATAATATTGTGAATTTAAATTCAAATATATCAGTAAACACATCTAATATAAATAGACTGAATATTCCAAAAAGGAAAAAAATTTGTCAGATTAGATGAAAACTTCTGTCCAAGAAAGGTATCTAAAGTATAAGACCATAGTAAAGTTGAAAATATAATAATGAAAATTAATAGATCTCATATTGCTATATAGAGAATTACACATATCCACCAATAAGGCAAAAATGTGTCACTAGAAGTAAGGAAGACAGGGAAGACTCAGTTCACAAAAAAGGCAAAAAGCCATGTGCTGTGGTATACTGTAAACTTAACACTCAAGAGTTGAAGCAAATGGATCAGAACTTCAAGGTCACTCACAGCTACATAGTAAATTTGAGTCCTGTCTGGGCTACATGAGACACGGTCTTCAAAAAAAAAAGGGGGGGGTTTGGAGAGATGGTTTAGCCGTTAAGCGCTTGCCTGTGAAGCCTAAGGACCCCGGTTTAAGGCTTGATTCCCCAGGACCCACATTAGCCAGATGCACAAGGGGGCGCACATGTCTGGAGTTCATTTGCAGTGGCTGGAGGTCCTGGCACACCCATCCTCTCTCTATATATATTTCCCTCTTTCTCTCTCTGTCTGTTGCTCTTAAATAAATAAAAACAAAACAAAATTTTTTTAAAGAGAGAGAGAAAGAAAAAGAAAATGATGGCAAAACAATTTTAAACTTGCATACCCAAAATAATATGGCCTCATATATATACATATGTAAATGACACACGTACACAGGGAATAATATAATCCATGATCACAATGAAATTATCTTAGTTAACAGATCCAACACAGACTTGAACTAGTAAGAAAACAACTATTAAAATGTTTATCAATTTATCTTAAGAGAATATATAGTAGTTAAAACCCAAATTTTACTAAGCACACAGTAATTTCTGAAAAAGAAGCATATCAGCATATTTCAAAGGATTAAAATCACAGAAAGCAAGATCTTTAGCCACAATAAAATGGTAAGAAAATATACATGTGTAGACATTGCTAAATATTTTTCTAAATCACCTAAAAATCAAAGGAAAGATCATAATGGAAATTGGAAAATTTATTGACCAATAATGAAAAGAACTCAAATCCAACTCTGCACGATATAGAAATATTATCTTTAAGGAACTATGTCACCTTAAGTATACCCACTTGCAAAAGAAGAAAGTTACAAATAAATTAAGTATGCATCTCAGATTAGAAAGAGAACAGCTATAAAATTTTTTTGATCTAATTTCACTCATAGACACAAATGCAAAAATCTCATAAAAGAAGTCACCAGAATCTAGAATAAGCTAACACATCAAGTTATGTTTCTATATTAGCTCTGGAGGGTGGCAAAATTATTAATAATAATACTGTTTTAATGCTGTTCTGCTTATTGCTATTCTTTATTTTAGAAATTTTCTAAATAAACATCCATACCTTAGGATTAGAGAAAACGTATGTGAGGGAGGGGGTACACGTGTGTGTATATGTGTTCATGTGTGTGGAGGAGGGTTGGAGCCAGAGGCCAGCCAACACAGGATTTCTTCCTCAATTACTTTCCATCTATTTTTTTCTATATCGTATTATTTATTTATTTGAGAGGACAGGAGGCAAGAGACAGAGAAAAAGAGAGAGAGAATAGGCACATCACGGCCTGTAGCCACTACAAATAACTCCAGATGCATGTACCATCATATGCATTTGGTTTATGTAATTACTGGGGAACTGAACCTGGGTCCTTAGGCTTCACAGGCAAGCGCCTTAACCACTAAGCCATCTCTCCAGCCTCCACCTAGTTTTTTTGGAAACAGAGTCTTACACTGAACCTGGAATTCACCAATTAGGCTAGACTAGCTGGCCTGTAAACCCCAGGAGCCCTCCTTCCCCCACCTCCCCAATGCTGGGATTACAGGTGTGTGCTACTGTGCCCATCTTTTTTTTTTTTTTTATTTGAGAGTGACAGACAGAGAGAGAAAGAGGCAGATAAAGAGAGAGAGAGAATGGACACACCAGGGCCTCCAGCCACTGTAAACAAACTCCAGACGCATGCACCCCCTTGTGCATCTGGCTGACGTGGGTCCCTGGGGAATTAAGCCTCGAACTGGGGTCCTTAGGCTTCACAGGTGAGCGCTTAACCACTAAGCCATCTCTCCAGACCTGTGCCCAGCTTTTACATGGATGCTGTGTATCCAAACTCAGGTCTTCATGTTTGTCCACCAAGTACTTTAACAACTGAGCCATCTCTCAAGCTCCAGTAGAAATGTTTTTAATTAAAACTCCACTGATCTCTCTCTTCACGAGGTCAACTAGATAATAAATGGCAAGAAGAAAAGAACATAAGCTAGCTCAGAACAGCCATTTTGTCTAAGTAATACAAGCCCACAATGCCTTGTGTCTTATTGTCTCTATTCGGATGGCTGGAAACAAAGAAAGGGCATCTAGGAATATAAAAAGATTTACAAAGGTAGGAAGTGATAACAACAATTGGTAAGCTTTTTCCCAAACGTTGAAGGAGAACTCTCATACACAAACATGTCTATAAATAGAACCCTTATTGCACTTTAATGAATAATTTAAAGGCACTTTGCAAACAGGGTTAAGAAAACAGGAACCTAAATGCCCCCAAAAATCAATACTTCTGTTCTATACCAACCTGGTGAGTTATAGAAACAGGTATCTAAGTTTTAAGTTATTTTTTAGAAATGTTGGAAGTTAGTTAAGTATCAAAAAACTTAAAAATATCTTTAGGCTTTGACCTAATACTTCTGACTTCAGAAATTTATCCACAAGAAGTAATCAGCAATACATAATTTTGTATAGAATGCTTACCAAAGTTACTTGTGATTGTAAATATTTTAAAACAATAAATTTCCAGCTATAAGGTTCAACAATTAGAGCATCTACTGGAATAGCATATAGCCACTCAAAATCATGTATCAGAAAAATGCATATGACATAATGTGGCATAAATAAATGAAGGGTTGCATTAATATTAAGCACATGTTCTACTACTGAGCTACAACTCCAGCCTAAAGAAAAAATGTTCCTAAGATATATTATGGAATGAATCCCAACCTGAAAATATGCATATGTGCCTACACACACACACACACACACACACAGAGATGTAGGGAAAATATGCTGGATATTTTTGTGGCCAGATATGGATGACATTCACCTTCATGTCTACTTTTGTATGCTTAGTTTTTCTTGTTTAGTCCTGTGTGTGAGAATGTGTGCGTGCCTTTGCCACTGGAACCAAACACCAGATACGTGCACTACTTTCTGTATCCGGCTCACGTGGGTGAGAACCTGGCCCAGTAAGTTTTTCAAGCAAGTACCTTTCACCACTGAGTCATCTGCATAATTGTTTTCCTTGTGTGTCTTATGTATGTGTTTGTTGTATATGTACATGTATGTGCCCATGTGGTGCTCCATGCACCTGCCTGCAGCAGAGGGCACTCAACCTAAAGTAGCCAGAGCTGTCCTTTGCGTATCTCGCTCCATTGCCCTTCTGCAAGTCTGTTTTTTCCTGTTCTTAAGCCAGTCTCTTACTAATCCCAGAGCTTGCAGTATTCCACAAGGTCCAGCAAATCTGGGCCTCTCCTTCCCTATGGGACTGGGGTTACATACCTGGTAGTCATATTCACCTGTTTATGTGGTCCTTCAAGATCAAACTTGAACAGTCTCTCAGGCCTCCTTAAGTCCTCATGCTTGCACAGGAAGTACTTTTAACTGCTGAGCCATCTCTCCATATTGGAAAATGTTTTTTTAAAAAAATAATAATAATAATAATAAAATAGCAGAGTGTGATGGCAGAGGTAGGAGGATGGCCTTGAGTTTGAGGCCACCATGAGACTACATAGTGAATTCCAGGTCAGCCTGGGCTAGAGTGAGGCCCTACCTTGAAAAACCAAAATTAATAAATTAAATTAAATGTAGAAAAGATAGCTCAGTGGGTAGAAGCACTTGCCATGCAAGCTTAGGAAACTAAATTCAATACCCAGCGTCCATGTAAAAGGTCAGGCATGGCATCGTGCATGAGGCACGCGCACCGGCACACTTATCACAAACTAAATGAATATAAACAAAATATAAATTACTTCAAATAGTTTCACTCTTAAGCAAACCAAATCTAATCCTAGAAATCTACAAAATGGTTTTCTGTTGCTGCTTAAGTTACCACAAACTTGGCAATTCAAAACAACATATACTCTGCATTTCAATGTCTGTGAGTCAGGAGCCTGAGCAGGCTTAACCAACTCTCTGCTTAGGCTCTCACAGCCCACCATCAAGGTGCTGGCCACTGAGGAATTTGTTTCTCTGTACTACAGAATTTAGCATCCCCTGCCTCTCACTACTTACTTCTCCTGGAGTCTATTCTCAGCTCCTAGAGACCTTCACAGTTTTGAGCCAAGTATGCATCCCCAACATTCCTACCTATTTTATGAAGCCAACAAAGAGTCTATGAATCAAATCTCCTAGCAAGATGGGATTTGACATAATATCATCAGTGACATCCCATCCCCTTTGCCATATGCTATGGGTTAAAAGGAAATCACAAGTTCCCCATACACTCACTGGGAGGAGATTCTAGAGGGGAAATGATATTAGGAGATGGGTATCATAATGGGGACACCTTAATATCCACCAACAATATCTAGTTTCCTCACAGAACCCAGGCAAAGGAAGCATGTACTTGGATCTAAAGTTCTCCAATTAACTGATCACTCATAAAGAAAACAATTCTGGCTGGGCGTGGTGGCTCACACCTTTAATCCCAGCTCACGGGAGGCAGAAGTAGGTGGATCGCCATGAGTTCAAGGCCACCCTGAGACTACATAGGGAGTTCCAGGTTAGCCTGGACTAGAGTGAAATACTACTTCAGAAAGAAAAAAAAAAGAAAGAAAGAAAGAAAACAACTCTGTTCTCTGGCCGGCATAGGCAGGATTAATACTGTAGGAAGAAAAGGAGAGATCATTAGTCAGAGTTAGGGCTGGAGAGATTGTTCAGTGGTTAAAGGCACTTGCTTGCAAAGCCTGACCCACCCAGTTTCCATTTCCCAGGACCCACATAAAGCCAGAAGCACAAATGGCACATGCACCTGGAGTTTGTTTGCAGTAGCAAGGTCTTGGCATTTCTGTCCTCCCTCTTTCCTCAACCCTCCTTGCAAATAAATATATAAAAATATTTTTAAAAATAAAAATCAGAGTTAACACTGAGAATTGCACCAGATGGGTAGGCCTATTTTTGAAGACTCAGGTACATGGTATAGGCAGGTAGAGTAACCACAATGAGTTTTGGAGAGAGGAAAACATGTTTGGATCCAAAGGCTCAAAAGTAAAGGCTTGAAGGTTTGGTCTTCTTTTCACTCCTTGGTGGTACTGAGAGTACTGTAAGCCTTTAAAAGATGGAGCCTTCTGGGAGGTCTTTAGCCCGGTAGTGGTGTGCCCATAAGGGGCATTATAGGACCAGAGCTTCTGACTCTCTGCTGAAGACATGGGCACTGGCTTAGAAACCTGGTTCCTACCATGATGTGCCACCCTTACCAGAATCCCAAATCCAGAAGATGCTATCTGATCTTGGACTTTAGCCTCTTAAACCAAAACAAATCTCTCCTTACTTCATAAACAGCTTGTGTTGGGCATAGCGATGCAAAGTTAACTGATCAACTTCATTCATTAGATGGTTTATTTATAGCAAACACAATTCATATACCATATCTAGCTTCACATTCTAATTGTTCTCTTATGATCAACAAACCTGAAAAGCCTACAGACAAGACCTAGAAGGCAATGCAGTACAGGTTTGAGCTCCTTCTAAAAGCACTGATATTCATTAGCCTTTCCAGGGGTTCAGTTTTCCTATATTTGTGGGATATGGAACAGTCTCCCTTCTAGTCCCATCTGAAACTAGGTATGATCAGAATGACCCCACCCTGCCAAAGCCTCCGAGTTCTAAAAGGGTCCAGAAAAAGAACATTTAAGCAGTAAATCTGAGCCAGGCATAGTGCTGTATGGCCATAATCCCAGCACTTACAAGGCTCAGGCAGGACTGTGAGTTCAAGATAACTTGGATTACACAGTAAGAGCCTGTCTCAAAAAACAAAAAGAGAAGAACAAAGTTTTATGAACTGGTATACTATAACTCTAGATGAAATACTAGTATTCTGAATCCAACAGAATTATTTACTATAGTACATCATGACAAAAGAAAGTTCACACCAAGAAATCAATGATGCCTAAAATTTAAAGATTAAAGTATTTCATCACAAATATAGTTTAAAAAGAAAAGCAAAAATTATCTTAATAACTATATTAAAACTTTTGATAAAAATAAAAATACGGGGGCTAGAGAGATGGTTCAGCAGTTAAGGTTCTTACCTGCAAAGCCTAAAGACCCAGGTTCAATTACCCAGTACCCAAGTAAAGCCAGATGCACAAGGTGGTGCATGTGCCTGGAGTTAGTTTGTTTGCAGTAGCTAGAGGCCCTGGTGTACCCATTCTCATATTTTCTCTCTCTCTCTCTCATAAATAATAAAATTATATTTGTAGTGTTTCTGAGACAGGGTCTCACTACCTGGCCTCAAACCTCCAATCCTCCTGTCTCAATTTCCTAAATGGTGGTGGGACCACAGGACTACCATCTTGACCAGCTGACTTCTTTAAGAAGCTTTTATTTAACTAATACTAGGTAAGACAATCCTTAAACATAAAATAGGAATCCACCAAAACTCAATAGCAAAGTTCCCAATTAAAGTTTTAACAGGACTGCCCCTAAAGTGAAAAGCAATCAAGATAATCTTATTCAATTTCTCTGAACTTTGTCTAGTGGTCCATGTAAAGTGAGACAATAAAAATAAAAGACTGGAGCTGCAGAGATGGCTCAGTGAACAATGTACTTGTCGCGCATGTGTGAGGACCCTGTAACTCACATAAAGCTGGACACAATAGCAGGCATCTAGACTCCAAGACACCCCCCAGCAAAAGGGAGGGCAGAGAAGATGGCCCCAGAAGCAGCTAAAGGCACTTTCTTGCAAAGCCTAATGGCTGAAATTCAATTCCCCGGTACCTACATAAAGCCAGATGCACACATGGTGCACACATTGGGAGTTCATTTGCAGTGGTAGAAAGACCTGGTTCACCCATATTCTCTCCCTCTCTCCCTCCCTCTCTCTCTCTCTCCCTCCCTCCCTCCCTCTTTCTCTATTTCAAAAAATATATATAACCCCACACACATATTACAAATAAATGGATTTAATGATTTTAAAAATTAAATAAAAAATAAACACCTGTTTACCAAAGCGACATTTTTAAAGTATAAAAAAGAGACATGGGCTGGAGAGATGGCTTAGCAGTTAAGCGCTTGCCTGTGAAGCCTAAGGACCCCGGTTCGAGGCTCAGTTCCCCAGGTCCCACGTTAGCCAGATGCACAAGGGGGCGCATGCGTCTAGAGTTCGTTTGCAGAGGCTGGAAGCCCTGGCGCACCCATTCTCTCTCTCTCCCTCTATCTGTCTTTCTCTCTGTGTCTGTCACTCTCAAATAAATAAATAAATAAATAATTTTTAAAAAAAGAGAGAGACATAAGTAGAATACAGAGGATATAAAGAACTTCTAAAAGGCTACAAAACATTATGCAAACCAAACAATAAACAAACAATATTATAATGTATAGGAAAGGAAACCCAAGTGGTAAAAAAAAAATGGGCAAAAATCCTCAAATTCATTAGTAATCAAGGAAATACAAATTAAAACAGTGAGATATTTCATACCTACCTGATTGGCAACAATTAAAACACCTAACAATATAAGAGTTAGTAGGGCTATGAAGAATCAAGCTGTTGAAAAGTAATTTGACAACAGCAATGAGGCTGTGACCCACAATTGTGGTGCTGTGTATTTGGCCCATGAAACTAACACAGAATAAAGGTAAGTCAGTGGAAGGTGGCAATCAGCAGGGTAAGAGGCTGAGCAAGTGGTTGGGAAGAGACAGAAAGTAGAATTTGGGTCAGAAAAAACTGCATCAGATACCATCTTGTCCAGGAGGTGAAACTGGGCATCAAAACCATGTTTACCTGGGACAAACCCCAAAATAGTAGGTAAGTTTACCTTCTAAGGCCAACCTGATTGCACAATTTCCTCCTCAACTTTCTAACCACCACCAAATAGAAGAGAGTCCCAAGCTGCATCAGTTCCCTATTGCTGTTGCCGTCAATTTCTACAAGCTTGTTAGCTTAACACACACAACTCTGTATTATCCTATAGTTCTGGAGGTCCGTAGTCAGACATGGATCCTACAAGGATAGAATCAAGGACTTAGCTCCTTTCTAGAGGCCCATTTTCTAACATTTTCCAGAGCCTGCCTGCATTCCTTGCCATGACCCTCTTTGACCGCCAAAGCTAGCAATAGTGTCTAGAATCCTCACATCACTTTGACATTGATTTTTCTGCCTCCTTCTTCCACCTTCAAGGATGACTGTGGTTACTCTGAACCCACCCAGACAATCCAGAATCACTTCTGCATTTTAAAATCAGCTGATGAGCAACCTTTGTTCCATCTGCTATTTTATCTCCCCTTGCCAAATAACAGAACCTCACAAGCTCTGGAGATGAGGACATAGCCTGGGATGCTATCATTCTACCTACCACACAGCCTCTCCCTCACTTGCTCCCTGTATCACTCAACAGGATCCATTTCCTTCTTAACACCCACCCACACACTCACACACTCTAGCTTCCACGTTGACCACACTCTGTTATCCAGTTACACCAACCTTCCTGTCTTTTTCTAATCAACTTATACCATCTGTGCCGAGATTATCCTTTAGGGCTCGGACTAAAGACTGCTCTGAAGCTGATCACCTCTCCTCAGCATACTCAGTGGGCTTTCTGTGCATCTCTACTGCAGTACTGTGTGGCCATCTGCAACCATCTGTTTACATGCCCTTTCCTGGCCTGAACTGGTGAGCACTTCTATGACAAGAACTCAGTCTCACTTCTGTAGAGTTACCAGATCAGAGCACATGGCTCAGCAAGAAGCAGGATCCTCCTTTCAAGAACCTTAAAAAACTCTTGAAGCCTGAATGAGGCAGGAGGAAGCTTCCCTAAGGATCCCACAGCAACAACAAAAAATGTCCCAAGTAATCTGGATTAAGTGTGTAGCAAATAGGTCCAAAGAGCTAGTTCAGGTAATCATACCAAAAAACACCACAACTATCCACTCAGTTTGATGCACAACTTATGATCATGTGTAAAAATCTACTTTACTATCATGACTTTTTACTGCTAATCTGTGGGGTAATTCTAAAGTGACTGATAAAAATCATCCATAGCCCATTGTGGTGGTACATGCCTTTAATCCTAGCACTCAGGAGGCAGAGGTAGGAGGATCGTTGTGAGTTCAAGGCAACTCTGAGAATACAGAGTGAATTCCAGGTCAGCCTAGACTAGAGTGAAGCCCTACCTTGGAAAAAGAAAAAAATCACCCACAAGAGAAACAAAAGCTTTATCTAAAATGTTTACATTCCTCAAAATTATGCACAGAGCCAGGCATGGTGACACACCCCTTTAATCCCAGCACTTGGGAGGCAGAGGTAGGAAGATCACTGTAAATTCGAGGCCACCCTGAGACTGCATAGTGAATTCCAGGTCAGCCTGGGCTACACTGAGACCCTACCTCGAAAAAAAAAATTATGTGTAGGAGCGATGGTGCTGACACAAAAGGAATGTTTGACGAGTACCAAAGCCCACCACACACAGTCCCCAGCTATTCAGGGAAGGCTGACAAGGGGTGAGGGTGCTAAAAGTAGCGCTGTTTAGGGACAAGCTACCCTTGCAGACAGATTCACATACATACTGCAATCAAGGATTCTTTTTGTTTGACAGTAGTCACTAAGAAAATAGAGAGTCATTTAATGTCAATGGTTGTTATTTGATGTTCACAGTATAGCAAGAAAACTCCCCACCTGGAGAGAATAAGAAGACTAAGCAAAAAACAAAGGGGCAAGGCATGCTGAGTCAGCACATTCACCCACTTTTAAAAAGAGATACCATTTATTTTAAAGGCATGCTCCTATTCAGAGTCAACAGAACTTCCCTGCTCAACTTTTCTTTAATAGTGTGAATTCTGGATTTCAGTGTAAAACATATTCCAAAGATCACTATCACACCAGAAGGTTTGGAGAAAAAGACTACATGAATTCAGTACCATGGACAGTGCAATCACAGCTGGCCAGTGAAAGTAAGATGTTCCAAACTCGACAGTGTTCCTGTTCATGCTGAGGCTGGGGAAATTGTGATGCGTGGGCAGGTGCTTGTCTTTATTGTACCCCAAAGCACTAGTCGTCTCCTCCGCGACCGGGTGCTCAGCACACCTCTGCCAAGATCTGCTTCAGAAGAGACCCTTTATAATATAGCTCCACGATTTCTATGGAAAGAGAAATGACTTTGCCATTGACATGGCTACTACAGGTCCAGGAGCAGAATTCAGTGAAACTATTACACAAAATCCAATGGCCGAACTATTTCAAGGACTTCACAGAACTTTTACAAATGTATGCATGCAGAATGCTCTCTACTTCACTTCTTCCCAACATGGGGGAAGGCCTGTTTCTTTAAAATAGCTAGCAGGGCCTGGCATGGTAGTGCAAGCCTGTAACCCCAGTACTTGGAGATCTGAGGCAGGAAGATCTCAAGTTGTAGGCCCACATGGGCTACAAAAGCCTTGTTGCAACAACCACAAAAAAAAAAAACTAAAAATAAAAATGAACTGAATGTACACAGATTCACCATAAATTTATGTACCCTACTTAGGGTAATCACAGAGTTATCTGAAAATGACATTATGAAACCCAGTACCACCACTAATGGGCACTACCTGTGAGGACACTAACTGAATTCTGGCTCGGGTATCCAATATTTTCAGAATAAAGATCCCATTTACCATGAAGAGTTTTAAAATCTTCTAATGCCAAAACATGTGCCCTGAGCCCGCATGGTGTAAACAATGACACCTCCACACAAGTGAAAACAACACTGATGAAAGAGGAAGACTTCCGCTGGACAGCCTCTGAACTTGTAGCTAGAGGCCCCTGCTTGCTAGATGGACCTCAAGTCTCAAGATACCTTCCAGCGCTCCTCTGGCCCCTCTGAAGACCAAGGAAGCCTCCACGGGGCACTTCTGCACACATTCCTCTCCAGAACAAAATGGACACCTCGGAGATGTTAGACGATGAATTGTTCTTGTACATGAAAGGACCAGAGATCAGTTCTCAGTAGAGGACCGTTCTGCAGTTCCGTCGGGACCCACATCCTAGCGAGTCCAAAGATAGTTACCAAAAATGGGTTGACCCTACAATGATTTGGAATGGAAGGTTTGTGTGTGATTTACTCAGTCTGGCCTTTCAAAAGGTTTCTCTTCTCTCCACGGCCCTGCTACCCACCGTCTCGCTATTGGTGCATCACCCACAATCAATCTTCCTCAACCTACAGCACCACTTGGCTCACACGCAGAGCTGGACAAGGCTTGCAAGTCCGAGAGCCCCAAGGGAAGGTAGCAGAAAAAAAAAATTACAAGCCGATCCTAGGACCCGAGTTCCCGTTAACTTTCCAATTTCATGTGAAGTGCAAAGTAAGGGGGAGGGGGGCTAGAAAACTAAACACTTTCACTAAGCACGACGGGACAATCAGATGCACGTCTGAGCGCGCACCCCTCCCTTTCTTTCCTTCTCTCTCTCTCTCTCCCTCTCTCCAAAAACAACAACAACAACAAAAGAGGAACCGGCGCCTGCCCGTTTCTACCTGCTCGGACCGAGGACGGATGGCGCAGGAAACGGGAGGAGCGGGCAGAGGAGCAGGAGGCCGCGCCGCGCCCCGCCCTGCGCCCCGCGCCCCGCCGCCCGGGCTTCCGTTTCCCCCAGAATCTCTCCTCCATCACGAGACGTTGGCGCGTTTGGAACTGAAGCCCCGGCAAGTGCGAGCCGGCGGCCGGCAACTTCCCAACGTGGGGAGGGGGCGCGCGGCGGGGCGGCCGGTCCCGGCGGGAACCTCTCCGGGGACCCCCCCACCCCCCGCCTCCCCATGCCCATCACGACCACGCACGGCCGAGACCTGAGCTCCACCCAGGACCCCTCCCCCGCGACGCTCCGGCCCGGTGAAGTTTGCCGACCGCCGGGCTGCCCTTGGCCGTCCGGGCCAGCCGCGGAGGGGGGAGGAGGGTGGGTCTCGGTCCTCCCGGGACGCGGGCGTGATGGTCACCCCGCACCAGCAGACCCCCCCCCCGCCACGCGCGCCCGGGACCCCCCCTCTCCCCGGCGACCCTCAGCCCCCGCGGCCACTCACTCACCTGTCCCGCGGCGGACGGCGAGCCCGAGAGCCCGGCGGACTCGGACCAGGAGGGGGTCGGACGCTGACGGCCGGGCGGGGCGCAGGAGGCGGGCCAGACGCCGTACGAAGCCTGAGGCGACCGAGCGGGCGGGCGGGCGGGCGGCCACCACCGCCGTCTCCAGGCTGAGGCGACGACCGTAAGCTGCTCCTCGCGCTCCTGCCCGTGCGCTGCGCGCGACGAGGGCCCGCCCCCCTCCGCGCCGCCGACCACTCCCGCGCAGCCCGCAGCCGCTGGCCACGCCCCCCTCGCCCGGGGGCGGGGGAGAGCAGGGCCCCCGCGAAAGCGCCGCGGGCCAATCGGACGGCGGGACGGTGACCGCTGTAGCCAATCGGAGCGCGGGAAGCTCTTCGGCGAGAAGCCACTTAGCGTTAAAGGACGGGGCTGGGGGGCGGCGGTTAGGAATAGGCGGGGCTTCACTCTGGGGAGGGGGAGGGGCTTCTTGGAAGGTTAGTCACCCGAGGGAGGGAGGGAGGAAGGGGTGGGGCCCGCGGTGGGCGGGGCCCTGGAGGGGGAGGGGCACGCGTGGGCGGTCCAGGATGACCGCGTGGCCCCGCAGTCCTTAATGGGTCTTCTTGTCGCTCGCGGCTGCCGGGAGAGGGGGGCGCAGTGGCAGCGGCATCGCGCGCGACGGGGTCCTGGGACGGTCAACCCTGGGGGCTGGGGGACCGGGTCTGATCCTATGTTGCAACCTGCTTCTCAGCGCCCCGCGAGCCAGCCCCCCGACTTCAGCTTGCGCTCAGCTGCTTGCAGGTGCAGAGCACTCCTGTCCACAGGTGACTCCAGGCTGAGGCCGTCGGAAGAACCGGCCGCTGCGGCTGTCCTCGGGGAAACAATGTCAGGGTTGTTGTTTGTTTTTGTTACCTTTGAGCAGCCTGCCCAGGCTGTGGCTTGCTTTGCTTGTTTCTATTACGATAATTTTCGTCAAACTAACCTCTTTCATCTAATTGTGGCCTCTTAGCATAGGCATACTCACTTTTTTTTTTTTAATGAGCAGGAGACAGAGAAAGAAAGAGAGAGAGATGGTCTTTGGGCAGTTGATGCTGGCGTGGGGGGTCTTGGAACCTTGCTTCACTTGCACCCGGAAACCCAGGAGGCAAGGGTCGTCCTGGAGCCACTACAGCAGCCCATGATAGTCAGAGCAAGACCCAGTCTGGACACCAGGCTTTGTCCTTCACAGGTGACCCCATGATTGGGCCTAGGAGACGGGGTTATCCTTAGGTTTTAGCCCTAAATAGGGCAGAAAGCATCTCCGGCAAAATGTGCTCCTTTTGTGGGCAGGTGAACAGTTGGGTGGGCTGAGGAAAAAAAACTCCAACTAACCTGACAAAACTCTTGAAGTCCAGGCCTGAGGCATTAGACCCACCAACATTTCGTTTGGAGTTCACTGGTGGCACACACCTTTAATCCCAGCGCGAGGGAGGCAGAGGTAGGAGGAGGCTCACCATGGGTTTGAGGCCACCCTGAGACCACAGAGTGAATTCCAGGCCAGCCTGGTGTAGAGTGAGACCCTACCTTTGAAAAAAAAAAAGACAGTAAAAGAAATAGAAACAGTGTTGGATCTTTAATCTCAGCACTCAGGAGGCAGAGGGATGAGGATCGTTGTGAGTTTGAGGCCAGCCTGGAACTACAGTGTGAGTTGCAGGTGAGCTGGGGTGAGACCTAACCTCAGAAAAAAAGAAAAGAAAAGAAAGAAAAACTGCTCATTTGGGCAGCAGTAATGATGTGCTTTAGAGGCAGAGGGTCCCAGACACACACACACACACACACACATATCTCTCTCTCTCTCTCCCTCCCCCCCTCCTCCCTGCCTGCCTCCCTTTCTTGAGGAATAAAGACCACTGAAAACCCACTCCTGCCTGCCTGACATAGTACTTCTGTGGAGATATGAGGATCTCCGAAGGCCTGGTGCCTCATCACAGACCCCGCTAGGCACTTAGAAATGCCCTGAGTCCAGCAGGGACTGTGCCCATGGAATCCACTCCGAGGGAGAAAGTTCTGGACCCCACACCGGACACAGACAGCAGTTTCTGGGATGGGTCAGGAAGGGTTATATTCTTATTATGTATGTAATTCAATAACAACCTTAAAAAAGAAAGGACCTGGGTGTGGGCCGGAAGAGGTTGCTGTGAGCCCTCCCCAGGGGCTGAGTCTAGCTCCAGCAAACCACGGATCTTTGCAAAGAGGGGTTCCGCGCAGTGCTATAGAGGTGGGCAGCATCCTAACAGGGCCCACTTTACCCCTATGCTTTGGGGGATGATCCCTCTGGTAGTAGGGAGGAGGATGGAGGCCTGGTGGCTGTGGCATGGTTAAGGACCAGGCTCTCCGTGGAAGGTGAGCAGACAGGGATGGAGGCCAGCTATCTGGCAGGGCCTGGTTCTGAGAAGGGGCTGAAACTAAGAGTTCTCAGGCCTGCAGTCTCCTGGGCTCCGCACCGAGGCCCTGGAGGCTAAAGCTAGGGGGCGTCTGCCAGCAGGCCGCCCCTGCCCCAGATTATAGGTTGCCAGCCTCCAGGCTCCACTCTTCAGGAGCCTGGGCCTCTCAGCTGCCTGCATTGCCTCCAGGAAGACACACTTAGTCATTAGGGGAGTAATGATAGTGTTCTCGGGGCAGCGTGTTGGACCCTAACAACTTTCAATTATTTCCAGTTCCTGCCAACCCTGGGAAGTGAAAAGGCAGCTCATCCCATGGCCCCGCCCTTGACACGCACAACAATCCGGGTTTGCTAGCGGGTTACCACAATCCCAGCAGATCTCTGAAAGCCGGGGCCAGGCCGCCCCGCCCCAGACCTGGGCAGCTGCGGATCCGGGGCTCCCTCCCGTCGCAGACCTCCCGCGTCCCTCCGCGCGCTCCCTGCTTTCCATTAGCGCCGCCAGCGCGGTCCTTCCCAGGAGAAGTGCACCCAGGGGCTCGCATTTATAAATAACTCCATGGTGTCTTGTTGGGGTGTGGAGAGTGGGGAGCGAAGGAGCCGTGTAATTATCATCTGCTTGCAATGATGTCAGACCAAGCCCTAGGAAGTCGCCACGCACTTGGCCCTCCAGATTGTCGCACTCGTCCCTGCCACCAGAGAGCGGGGAGGAGGCCGCTCCCACTGGCTGGGACATCTGCGAGGGTGGGGGCGGAGGCCCTCTTTTAGCTCCACATTAGAAGGCTCAAAGTGCCAGGAAAATAGTTACACACAGAAAGCAGTCACGGTGGTAATTAATGTCAAATCCTCTTACGTACAGGCCTCCCCTCCCCCTGCGCCCTGGTGGAGCTCAGCCTGTGCTCCGCTCCGCGCCCACCGCAGCTGCTGCGCACCCTCCTCCTCCGGTTGTGGGTGAACTGGGAGCCTAGGGACCCGTGTGGTAGGTGGGAGGCGTGTGGCCTCTGCTGACCTTCAGCTGGACTTCCTCTCTTCCTTAGCCTTCCTGGAGCTAGCACCCCTTTCACTCAGCCGACCTGGAGCACACCCTTCACCTAGAGGCAAGTCACAGACGTTGTGCTTAGAACACCAACTCCCTGGGCACCGCACGCCCCAGGGGCGGGTTCCACGGCTGCGCTCCAGGGAGGCTGTGCTCCCTGACGAAAATCTGCCGGGAAGTGCCGCATGTCCCGCTAATATGCGGGGTCATGTATGTGAGTTGGAGTCAGCTGTAGAAGCCAGGAAGCTGTAAAAGGAAAGGAGGAGGGCCAGAGCTGTGCTGGGGGTGGAATGGTCCAAGGAGGGTCAGAGGGGATGGAGGAGAGAAAGGGGTCGGAGAAGGGTTAGTCTCAATTAACGTATGAATAAGCCATATGGAAACCGGCTTCATACATGTACATGGTGTTTAAAAAGAGTGTGGGGCAGAAGTACCCTACGGTGGTGAACACTGTGCCCAGAGGCCATAGATTGTTACGAGAAAATTTAGTGCCAGGAATTGGATACCTTCCAGTGAATTGGATACCTTCCAGTGAATTGATGCCCCCAAAATATTACAGGTTATTGCCAAGGTTCCTGTTTGCCCACCAGAACTAGATAGAGCTTATTGCTAAAGACACCCCATGCTTGTGTTGCAAGTCACTGAGAAATCAAGCTGGAGCTGAGCTGGAAGCCTCCTCCCTGTTGACTAGCAAGCAGTTGGGTTGCTAGAAAGAACTATGCGGCCTATTAGGGAAGAAACATCATCAACAGTCTTAATGAGCAGTGGACCCTGCAAGCTTCACGTCTGCTCAGCCAGGCCAAATGTGCCAGTCTGTGCAATGGTGACATGTCTGTTTACTGGGTGGGGTAATTAAGGGATACCCACCTTCCCCATTACCCTGCAGAAGAAGCAGTCCCAGCCAGCCAGCCAGCCAGCCTGCTCCCAGTATGGTATCACTTGACAAGTCCTTGGACTGCAGAGGGAAGTGATGCAAAGAGAGCAATGCTATAGGCAGCTCAATGAAGGGTCCTTAGCTGAGGTGACGATGCTGTGGACGACAGCGTGGATGGAGCATCTTTTACAGAAGAGGCAGAACATCACTTTTCTCTTCTCTTGCAGGTCACTGCCTCCAGCTGCCCGGCCTCCCAGAACTATGTTCTGTAGAAGTTTTCCCATGTCTTATTTAGGCATACCTTCCAGTGTCCCTCTATCCCCACTGCTGGATGCCCAGAATGAGCACAGGGACTCTGGGCCAGTACCTGCCTCACTGCTCTGTGGCATGAGGAGTCCACAGTGATGTTTGTTACTAGCTAACTTTGCCGTCCTTGCTGGGACACTGCGTGCAAGCAAAAGCAGCTGATAGGAGGAAGGTTTTTATTTTGGCTTACTATAGTCTTGAGGGGAAGCTTCATGATGGCAGGGGAAAGCATGGCATTAGCAAAGGCTGACTGTGGCTTCTGCTACAGCAGGGGGAAAACAGCAGCAGGAGAGTGAGGCAGGCTCGGGCAAAGGGGAGCTGCTCTAATACCCTAAACCCCATCCCCAACAGTGCACCTGCTCCAGCAAGCCTCCACCCCCCGAAATGCCATCAGCTGAGGACCAAGCATTCAAAACATACGAACATTTATGAGGCACATCTGATTCAAACCACCACACCCAGTGTCAGTAACTTGTGGGGGGGAGGAAAAGGAAAATCTGGATGTGTACAAGAGGCTAATGTGCACCAGCCCATTGATGGCTCTGGTGGAGTTCCAACATCTGGTTGTGGAGAAAAACCTCAGTCTCACAGTTGCCCCCACTACCCCCAGTGGACTGGAGCCACTGCCTGCCATTTCTCACAGCTCACACCAAAAATAAAAGTGAGCCATGAACCTGTCTTGAGTGGTACCCCTAAAACTCAGACCCTGGTGGAAAGAGAGGGAAAGGAGAAGAACCCCCCCCCCCAGCAGCACCCATTTACTCAACTCAGGGAACACTCTCCCTGAACCTTGGGTGCCGCCCCCTTGCAACCGAGCCACTCCACACTCCAAGCAAGGTTTCTAATGTGTTTTGTGTAAACGAGAGAAGCTGCATCTTCACACCCGCCCATCACGCAGGCTACAGAAGCACCACAGGTCACTGGGACTTTCCCTTTATTCTGGGAAGACTTTGCAGGGCAATGGCAGCCACAAGCCCCTCCCTTTCTCTGTGCCTCAACCGAGGCCATTAAGACTCTAAAATTAGAACGACTCTTTGTTTTGGTTCTGAGCCTCCTTGGCACCCGACGCCCTCCTCCAAACCTCGGCTGGGAGATCAGAAAAAGACTGGAAGGGAATACAAAGCTTCCAAACCCCAAGTCCTGAGAAGAAGCTGGGCAGACTAGAAATGGAAAGTTGTGCACATGTCCTTGGTTTGCCTGCAGCCTTTTAAGGTTTTAATTTAGACTTTTACACTCACTTGCTGCTGTTTGTTTTTTTTTTTAATTAGGGTCACCTTAAACTTTAGTTGATGTGATCATCTCCAATAACTGCAGAGAAAGATTTAGTATGAAATGATCTGAAGAGAAAAGAGTTTAGAAGAAAGATGTAAACATGGGGAACTGTTCAGAATATTCCTATAATAGAGACTGGTGGGGAAAGTAGGGCCAGCTCTTTCAGGCCTTTATTTACCAATTTTCTTATAAATAAATACATGTGAATTTAACTTTCTTGCTACCAAAGTCTTCCTGTGAATGTTTTCAGGTGAAAATTTAGCAGTATAAATGACGAGACATATACCATTAAAAAACAAATTAAAGGGCTGGAGAGAAGGCTTAGCAGTTAAGTGCTTGCCTGTGAAGCCTTTGAGGCTTTGGTTTGAGGCTCCATTCCCCAGGACCCTTATTAGCCAGATGCACAAGGGGGCACGTGCATCTGGAATTCGTTTGCAGTGGCTGGAGGCCCTGGTGCGCCCATTCTCTCTCTCTCTTTCTCTCTGTCTGTCGCTCTCAAATAAATAAAAATGAACAAAAAAATTAAAAAATAATAATAATAAGGAAGGAACCAGGGACTCTGCTCTGGGTGGGAGCACATATTGGGAGCCCAGGAGCTCTCTCTGTCTCACGGAAGGTTCTGCCCAGACTCCTCTCCCAAACCTAATCCCCACCACAGTGATTCTGGATCTGGTTAGCCCTTGTCGTTATGGTATTGTTGTGGGAGAGAGCTCCGGGTGGGCTTAGAACTCCCCAAGTTAGTGGCTCTCAAAGAGTCTGCCAAAACCACAAAACCAAATTTGTTATGAAAGAGAGTAAAATCAAGATGGGAATAGAGGTAGAAAAGCTCCCAAGCCAAGAGAAGTTCTGGAGAGAGAAGCTGAGAAAAATCTCGTGTAGGCTTGGATCAGGTCCTTTTATAAATTAGGCATCCAATTAGGATAAGCTTCACTGCCAACTTCAAAGGCATAGGATAGACTTTGATTGCTGGGCCCAGGAGGAGCTGGTTCAAGAAGGGCCTGCCCAAGGGGAATGCAAGCCCAGCCTGGAGAGTTCAGCGAGAACAATCAACACCAGCTCCTTATCACCGTCTAGGACCAGACTGTATCAGACTGGAGCGTTGGTCTCACCAGGACAAGGTAGCACCCATGCTGTTTTGGGCCTGGGTTATTAGCTGACACCCTGCAAAGGAGAGCTACCTGCCTCCTAAGCTTTATGGGTACCCTGCCTAGCCAATGGAAGCTTATGTGTTAGTAAATCTGTCACAGGACACTTCTTCCCTGGGGAGGCACAGACACAACATCTATTCACCCCAGATAGGGCCAGGGGACAGACCCAAGTATGATTGCACTAAAACCATTTTGGATGCATTTACTGGGGTTCCCTACAGAGCAAGGGGAGGGGGGCTTACAGGAGCTCTAATGACCCGAAGGCAGCACAGGTGACACCCCTGAGGCTCACCGCACAGCCTGCAGAAAGACTGGCTGGTCAGAGTTTCTTCCCAGACAGTTCATTTCCTTTTATACAACCTTAAGGCGGTGGTCTTGTAACCTTTTTTTCCCCTAGACTTATTGACTTCTTGAGTAGCCTGTGCTTCCTTCCTCCAAGAGGGCATGTTTCAACTGCTACACAAGACTGGCCAAAGTAAGCCCTCCACAGCTGTTTACTGCTCCTATAGGGTAGGGGGTGGTCATGTGACTCTTTCAGTTCTCCCAGACGTGACCTCCTGAATCTCCAATGCCCTTGTCAGAAGGAATTTGCTGCATAACACCCCACCCACCCCTTCTTCCAACTCTTTTTTTTTTTAACTTTTTGTTTTTTGTTTATTCTTATTTATTTGAGTGCAACAGAGAGAGAAAGAGGCAGAGAGGAGAGAGAATGGACGTGCCTGGGCCTCCAGCCACTGCAAATGAATTCCAGACGCGTGCGCCCCCTTGTGCATCTGGCTAACGTGGGTCCTCAGGAATCGAGCCTCAAACCGGGGTCCTTAGGTTTCAAAGGCAAGTGCTTAACCACTAAGCAATCTCTCCAGCCCTCCAACTCTTTTTGTTGTTGTTGTTGTTTTGTTTTGTTTTCTCGAGGTAGGGTCTCACTCTAGCTCAGGCTGACCTGGAATTCACTATGGAGTCTCAGGTTGGCCTCGAACTCACGGCAATCCTCCTACCTCCGCCCCCCAAGTGCTGGGATTAAAGGTGCGCGCCCCCACGCCCGGCCTTCCTCCAACTCTTACATTGTTTCTGCCACCTCTTCCATTATGTTCCCTTAGCCTTTGAGGGGGTAAAATTAATATCCATCGATGGCTAATAATTGGTCCACTATGCCACAGCAACAGTTGCTTAGGCTCAAGAGCTTGACCATTTGAGTCTTTTTCTTCAGCAAATCTCACTGACTACAAGAGTTTGCTTCCAACCAAAGTGGACAGTGGTAGTAATAGCCCTGATACTCTATGGGTGCCAACGCAGTTGTTTAGAAGGCAATTTGACAAGCACATCAAATCTATTCAACAAAACAATAGCCGTTGCTTCCCCCAATGGGGCCTATGATCTCTCCAGACACAGGCTTTTGATCAGGTTATAGCACCAGACAAAAACTCCCTCCTGCCAGTGGGCCTTGAATCCAACTGGAAAGCTGCTGGCTGTACCCATAACCATTCCACGATGGCACCAGCATGCACCGTTTGCTTGGAATGTTGGCACTGTAGCAAAGAGGGCCTGTAGCTAAGTAGGACCACTGATGCCCATTCCTCCTACGTGACACCTTCCAGCACCATGAGAGCTAGCTGGCAGGGAGGGTGCTTCCAGCTCAGTCCGCATCCTATAACCAAGATACCCCGGGTTCAGCAATAGTCTTACCATTTAGTTCTGGAATGTAACCCACAACTCCAGCATTAATCTTTTTTCATTTCATCCTCTTGAGTCTCCCTGGCCAACAATTCTTAGGGAGATAGCTCATCCCTAACACTGTGTTCTTCATCCAGCAACCTCATGGCATCTGGATATGTCCTTCCTCACCCATGTCGGGCACTTCCTTTTAAATTCCTTAACTTCTTTCTTTACTATTCTCCCAGACACTTTTCTAAATATGTAAGACTTCAGGAGTTAGCACTATAGGGTTGGAGAGACGACTCAAAGGTTAAGGCGCTTGCCTGCAAAGCCTGACAACCCGAGTTTGAGTCCCCAGTACTCACATAAAACCGGGTGCACAAAGTGGCGCACGTGTCTGGAGTTTGTTTGCAGGGGTTAGAGGCCCTGGCGCATCCATTTTCTCTCCCTCTCTCACTCATTCTCTCTCTGTCTCTCTCTGTCTCTGTCTCTCTCTCTCTCTCTCTCTGTCTCTCTCTCTCTCTATCCCTGGCATGGTAGTACACACCTTTAATCCCAGTGCTTGGAAGGCAGAGGCAGGAGGATCACTGTGAGTTTGAGGCCAGCCTGGGACTACATAGTGAATTCCAGGTCATCCTGGGCTAGAGCAAGACCCTACCTTGAAAAACAACAACAACAAAAAAGCTAGCACTATAATATTTATACAACCTTATTATAATATAATAAAGGTTACAAAACCTTTTCACAGAGAGTATGCAGCGTCTCTGAAGACCCACAGCCATCTACTCCACGAAGGCATCAGCTGGTCTCAGGAGTCAGCAGCTAAGGGGATGCTAAGGGAGGATGTTAGCAAGGTCCAAAAGAGTTCACTGTTTGCATCAACTGTGTCCTCAAAAGGGCAGTACTGGTAACAGCATGATGGATGGGAGGCATTACTTCATCTAGCCTGCTATATTCTCCAGACATTTCCCATGAGCTAGCCTGCTTTCTCACCCTACATGCTTCCACAGGGCCTGCTTCCATCTCCCCAGACTCCTGACAAACTCAGCGAGGCCCACTTAAGCTGTTGGGCAAAGGAGGGTGAGGCTACTCTGCAGCCAGCTGTGGCACCTGTCCTTGGGGCTCTAAGGACCAGCTGTGACTAAAGCCTTGGTCACTGTCTTTCCTTCAGACACACGTTGCTGCTGTGACAGCCCCAGGAAGGATGAGAATTCTATCCCCAGCATACCTTTCTTCAGGGAAGAAATGTACATGGCTCACTCTGGGGACCTAATTGACCAGCCCTGGGACAAGCTTAGGTCTCCTCACCTGCACTAGTTTATCATTTATGCCTTCCATGAACTGTCCTTCTGGCTTTAAAGCCTTGCAGAGCCTCACTAGCACAGCAGTTGTCTTTTTGTCAGCATTTTCCTTAGGAGCCCCAACTCAGCACAAATCTTGCTGTGTTTATTCAAATGATTTGAACACAGCCCTTTGTCTTTCTGTCCCTTCTCTGGTCTCCTCTAGATCACTTTAGCCCCTTACAAACCTACTCTATCACCTTTACCTCTTTCTCTCTTTTCTCTAATTTATCTGACAAATCAGACACTAGCCGCCTGTCCCTCTGCCTTTGCAATCCCTCCTTTACCCAATCAAGTGCTCTCTGTGCTCAGCTGTGTAGTTTAGTACCCATAACAATGACAAGGCTGCCTCTGCAGCAGCTTGCCAACACTCTATAGTCCCTTATTGCCACACTCAGAGAGTTCAACACATTCTCAACTCCTTCAGCTGTCTTTAGGGGCGCCCCCACACTCCTGCAGAGAACCCCACCCATCAAGCACACACGCCACTCCAAACCACATAGAGAAAGATGGCCATGCTGGGATTCCTCCCACAGATGCTATTCCAACGGCTCAGCCTACTACCCATAACATGACCCATGCAACCAACTCCACCACAAGAAGGCACACCACCCCGCCCCCACACGGGGAAGGACAGCCATGTCAGGATTTCCCCCACAGCCTCAGTTGTATGACTTGCTAACCACATTGGGTGCCAAGTAGCACGGGGGAAACTTTTCCCTGGGATGATGTGAACGTACCTCTCTTCACCCCACAGAAAAGTTTCATGTGACAAAATCCATGAGCAAGCCTGGACAAGAAAGTAAACCATAGGAAGGTGTATAGGGTCCCACCCCACCTGCCTTGCTGGATGGATGGGTTAGAGCTGCCACCCTAGCACACTTCAAGGACAGAAATTACTTTTGTTTTAATTTTATTTATTAGAGAGGGAGAATGATTTGGCACACCAGACCTCCTGTCACTGTAAATGAACTCCAGACACATGCACCACTACGTGTATCTTGGCTTTATGTGCTTACTGAGAAATTGAACCTGGGCTGGCCAGGCTTTATAAGCAAGTGCCTTTAACCACTGAGCAATCTCTCCAGCCCAAGGACAGAATCTAAAGGGCACACAGGTGGAGGTGACAAAGGTAGGTTCCACCTGAGTTGGAGATTACAGACCTTCTGATCCCTCCTATAGGCAATGTCCCTGCCCGTCATCGTCACACAGCGCCAACAAAGACTGGACGGCACTGGCCTCCTAGACCTGAGTCTTGTGGCCTATTCTGTTGCCTCTGCCGCAGGTCCCTGTTCAGCTCCTGAAGAACAAGTGGAGAAAGAGAAAGCCCTGCTTTTTCATTCTGGGGTCCCCATGCCAGCCACCACGGAGAACCTGGAGCACACAAGCACTGCTAGCCAAGGATGGCTCTCGGGGGAACACTGGAGCTAGCCGAGGCCAGTCGCATCCACAACCTCAGCTGATGTTCCTCAGGTGGAGCTAGAGGTACCTGCCCTGCTGGTGTTAAGGCAGATGAGGAAGGCTCGCCCCGCCCCAGCACCAGGCACGTATAAAGCATTGTGAAAGCACTGTGAGAATCACTGTTCGCATTAATGATAGGTTCCTTATGCATATCTGTAAGCACTCCTTCTGATGCTTGATTTTTTTCTATATAAATAAGGAGAGACACTGCGGTGGGAGGAGCAATTTAACTATAATTAGAAGCTGGAGACCTCAGGTTAAGATGGCAGCGTAGGTACCACGCCAAAGCAGCCTAGGGGGGAAGAAGACCGAAAAAACTCAGCAAAATACACACTTTTACTAAAAGTGAGGTGTATAGGAAATCGAAACGGCAGCGGAGAAGTAGAAGAGATCCAGAGCATCCACACCCTGCACAGGCCGGCAAAAGCAGCCCCAGCAGGTCCGCCAACTGCAGCGGTGGCAGCGCACTGGAAAGCCGCCAGGCTCGGCTCCAGCGGCAGGAAAAGCCAGGTGTGGGCGCTTCCCTCACACCGCACTCTCCGCAGCTCAGGAAACATGAAGGGAGAGAGGCAGCGAGCAGTGGAGGAGCAGACCTCGAGGTAGAAGAACACGTGGAGCAGCGAGAGATCCAGAGCAGCTGTGGCTCCCTCCCCTCCCCCACCTCCTGAGCCCAGCTCCAGCGAACAGAGCAGCGGTCCTGGGACCTGGCCACACCAACTTGGGCCTACAGCGGGACCCAAGCAGGAGCAGAGCCTGGCAGCAACATCAGCGGCTCTGGCACCAGCAGCAGCAGCCCCAGCAGCGGCAGATCCAGCAGCAGCAGCAGAGCATCCTGCAGTGGCAGCTAAAGCAGCAGCAGCAGCAACAGCGGTGGACCAAGCAGAGGTGACAGACCCAGCAGCAGCAGCTTCAGGAGCAGCAGTGGCGGTTCCAGCAGCGGGGGTGCCAATCTGCAGGGCCACAGTTGCCAGGCTCAGTTTGCCCCACAGGAAAAGCCAGTGCCCAGCTCCAGAAATCAGAACAACAGCCCAGTGACCCAGCCAGCAACTTGACTGAGACCAAAATCATCCAAAAAGGTAACTGGGATTGATTGCACCAGGGAAGGGTCTCACTTGGTCACAAGCTGACTTGGATCTCTCAACAGACCAGAAATCTTAACCTCTTTGTTGATAGAGGATCTGGTTGTTATAATAACTACTCTTGCATAAATACTTGGTGCTGTTTTGGATTGAATGTGTACAGTGTTTAGTTAAATTTTAGAATCTACCTGTATTTTATTCTACTCAGCCTACTTGAATCCTCCCATAGCAGGGAAACTCAACCCCTAGGAACACCTTTGTAGATACTCTGAGAGCCTTAAGAGCTACATCTAACACCTTAAGCTCCTATCCTGAAGATATATAACATCAAATCAATTGATACAGCTAAGAATACCTAGCTAGCTAGAAAATCCAAGCATTAACTTAATCCAAGATGCAAAAATATATGCATTATAACACAAGAAACAATAAAAAGCAAGACAATATAAATCCACCTAACAGTATTAATGCATCAGAAATGACCTCCAGTGAGAACGAGTTAGAGGAAATGCCTGAGAAAGATTTCAAAAGAATGATTGTAAATATGTTCAAAGAAGTCAGAGAACAAATCAAAGGAGTCAAAGAGGAACTCAAAGAGGAAATAAAAGGAATCAAAGAAGACGCAGAACACCAATTTCATGAAATAAAGAAGGCAATACAAGACATAAATAAGGAAATAGAAATAATAAAGAAAAACCAGTCAGAATTACTAGCAATGAAGAACACAGTTAATGAAATAAAAAAAACTCTCTAGAAAATCTCACCAGTAGAATGGATGAAGGAAAGGACAGAATATCCAAGCTAGAAGACCAGGTGGCAGATCTAATATAATTAGAAGCTATTGGACTCCCCCATGTTATCCTGAGCAAAGCAATTATTCCTGTATGCCACCCTGAGCTGTCTTGAACACTCCACAAATGCCTTGAGAAAACTGCACAGCATCCACAGTTGGTTGCTCCAGCCTCTGAAAGTGTAGCCCCAGCTAGGGATGTCTGAAAGAGTTTGTACCAGACTCTTTTATCATGAGCCTTGTTGCATCCTACATGACCCAGTAACCATTTCCACCTGGGCCAGGGGGGACTCTCCCCTTGGTGGCCTCGCAGAGGAACTGCTGTACTAGGTACTCAAAGGCCAGGCTATGACTGGTTCAAACACAATCTTTAATGACCATGATTGGTGCTAAGAGGCAAAGCTGTGGTTGGCCCAAAACAAATGGCTGTGATTTATCCAAATGGCCCTTGTTGAGCCATAGAAGCAGGCTGCTCATGTTTACTCAGCGAGCTGGCTGGGAGAGACTTCTGTGTGGTTTCAACTGGTGTTGCAGCATTTACGCCCAATAAAAGGCTTCTCTTAAGTGGTCTTTTCTTGCGTAATTTCAGTACTGCTGGCTGAGCTGTTGTTACAGTTTATATCGATTGTCGATTTGACAGGACCAAGAATCACTTAGTAAATGAGCCTCTAGGTATGTCTAGGAGGGATTATCTAGATTATATTAACCTCTGGGCATAACTGTGAGGGAGTATCAGTTAAGATGGAAAGACCTATAATTGCTGGCTGCACCACTCCTGGCCTATATAAAAAGCAGAAAGCAAGCTGAACAGCAGCACTCCTCACTCTGCTTCCTCACTGTGAACTGAATGTGACCAGCTGCTTCAAGCTCCTGCCATCCTGCCTTCCCCATGATGGTTTGTAACCTTGAACTATAAGATGGAATAAACTCTTCCTTAAGCTGTTTCTTGTCAGATGTTTGGTCACAGCAATGAGGAAAGTAACTAATACAGCTGGCAACAAAATGAAAAAAACAAAACAAAACACAGAGTGGTGGAGTTAGCAGAGGTAGCAATGGATGAGCAGTCAGCAGGCCAAGCTGTGAAAGCAGCAAGACTGCCGGTTGCTTGATAAGCTGAAGAAGAGGGGGTGGCAGCAGGCACCAGCTCCAGAACGGCTGCAACCCACAAATAGCCCCAGGAGGAGCCCTGAACAGATCTGGCAGAGGCAGTCCCCCCACCCACCCAGTAGTCTTGGTGACAGCTGAGTTGAGATAGAGTCAGACAGCTGAAAAAGGAGCTAGCAATTCCAGAATGGCCAGGACAGGGAGAAGGGCGTCGAAGCACAGGAGACGAGGAGAGAAAGAAGAAAGAAGATCAGTAACATGGCACAGAATAGAAATCACTGGGCCCGGTCACCAAAAAGGTTCTCGTGAGCTGTCAAATCTCTTAGGGCCACAGTGTCAGACTCTAGGCTAAGCTGTAATACATGCTACTCTTTGAGCCTGAGGGTCATGACACCTGAGACCTGAGGGAGGACTGTAAAACTAGAAGATACCGCTTGCTGTTGTTCTCACCCACCCATTGCTGCCCACTCACTCTACCAAACACTACAGGAAAGAAAAGCTTCCAGAGACCACTGCTTGGTAACAGTAAGCAGTGGCTATAGGCAAATGAGAGTAGAATCAGGCAGCACCCCAATACCCAGAGTTACAGTTCTCATGCAGGCCTCAGTGCCCGAACACTTATCCATGCAAGTGCTACTGTGCTTGTGTAGACCTAGGAATCAGGACATCTTAGCTCTTTAAACCAGCCAGTGTTGGGCTGGTGAGATGGCTTAGTGGCTAAGCACTTGCCTGTGAAGCCTAAGGACCGATTCCCCAGCACCCATGTTAGCCAGATGCACAAGGGGGCGCACACATCTGGAGTTCATTTGCAGTGGCTGGAAGCCCTGGCATGCCCATTCTATCTCTCCCTCTCTCTTTCTGTCCCTCTCAAATAAACAAGTAAAAATAAACAAAAAATTAAAAGTAAATAAATAAATAAAAACCAGCCAGTGTCATAGCTCTTGGCCTGGGTGGATGAGACCATTGTCCTTAGGACTTGAGAGATCTCTGGCCTCTTCCAGTGGTGAGACTCTGAAGTTTCTCTTCTATGGCTCCTTGTAGCCTATTATCCTTCTTCAGCATCAGCTCTACACTTCCTTTCTCTCTACTTCCACTGCCCTTCTTCTTGCCCTGGCTGTTGCTGTAGTTATCAAGCAGCTGGCTCCCTTGCCACTTTCACAGCTTGACCTGCCAACTAGCTGGTCAGCTGTCATGGTCACTACCACTCTGCTGCTTCCTTCTCCATGTTACAGCTCAGCCTGCACTACTGAAAATAAGACCCCCCCCCCCGCAAAAAAGCCCAAAGAGATATTTTTTGCATATGCATGTGTACATACAGATGTGCATGTCCCATGTGCATGGGTGCAGAGGCCAGAGGAGGCTGTCAGATGTCCTTCTCTTATCACTCATGAGCATGGGGTCTCTCCTTCAACATGGAGCTGCTGTCCATCAGCAACCCCCAGTGATTTTCCATTCTCCATGCCCCCAGCAGACTGGGATTATGGACATCACACCTATGTTTTGTTAATGTTGGTTGTGTTGAGTAGAACTCAGTGGTCTCCAGACTAAAAAGCCCTCAGACTTAAATGGCAAGAGCTCTTAACAGCAGAACCATCTCCTCAGCCTAAAAGAATTATTTTATTGAGCCTAAAATTCCAATATTAGAGGAAGCACAGGAGAATGTCACCCATACATCTTACTACATTAGACTGCGAATCCTGCGTCTATGGCTCAAGAAGATATATTTGGAACAATCATACTCATTTATTTTGGACCAATCACAGTCATTTGCTTTAGACCCATCACAGCCTTGCATCTTTAGCATTAGTCACAGCAAACCTTCTGCAAGGCTACCAGAGGAAGTGATCTCCCTCCAGCCAAGATGAAATGGTTGCAGTCATCTAGAGTTCATTTAGATCTATGAGATAGCAGAAAGTCTGGCATAAACTGTTTCAGTCAGCCCCAGCTAAGGTTTTACCTTCAGGAGCTAGAGAAATCAGCTATGAATGTTGTATAGTTATCGTAAAGAATTTGTGGAGTGTTTAAGACAGCTGGGGCTGGCATACAAGTAGTGTGTCTGACTGTTGGACTGATAGTTGATTTTGCTCGTGGTAGCATGAGAGAGTATAATAGCTCCTAATTATGATGTCAAATTGCCCATCCCCAGTGTCTTCCCTTATAAACAGGAAAATGAATGCCAGAAAGAGTGCTTACAATACAAACTTAAATAATATCATTAAGACCAACTATGATTTCACAGTGTCTAACACCTACCCAGTGCCCTGGGGAAGAGGTTAAGCTACCCTCCTTTGATTCACAGCTATCATTCAGCAGGCAGGGAGGCTGGTTTTATCCCCAGCTAAACTATCATTCAACAGAGAGGTTGAGAACATGTAGACTAATTCTGAAGTGACTAGTAAAAGTTAGAGCCAAAAGAGTCAAGGCCAGAAAAAAACAAAAAAAGATGTGATTAAAGAAGTGGCAGTGAGCTGTCTTATGCTGGGAAAAAACAAGAAGACAATGACTAGCATGCGGAACCTGAAAGTGAGGTGAGAGTGAACGGGCAGAAGCTGGGTTTCATGATAAACCCTGGAGCTTCTCTTTGGTATTACTCTTTGACCTCAGCCCATGAGAACCCCATGGTGCAAAACAATTGGACCTACTTACTGTGGAGAAGTTGGCCTGAGTCCTCTCTCAGACTGTCCCTTTCTAGGCATGATCTAGTGTTGGCACACTCCAGCCCTGTTCCTCCCTAAGGAGATGACCTGCTCAGTCAAGTTCTATCTACAATTTTTTAGAAACAGTCACTCTCTGGTCAGCTGTAGGCCTGAGAGAGGCACAAGTTGACAATTGGTTCTCTCCTGGGGACACACAGTCTTTGGACACTATCCTAGCAAGTATGGGAGGAACCAGGATTCAGAGACCCAGGCTAAGGTTTGCAAGGAAGGGTATAGGAGACAGGTAGAGAGATTGGTTTGTCCCCATGGGCTTCCTGAGCTATAGAGAGAGTCAGAGTGGTGACAGGGGCCTTGAGAGGACTCTCCTCAGGTCCAGTGATGGGTGTTCTGGGTATGTGTCATAGATAACGAGGATTTGCAAACTTCTTAAGCTGCTTTAATTGGCTGTCCCTCACAGAGTGGATAAGCAGCTTTAGAAGACACATGCACAGACACACAGGCACACACAGACCCACAGCCTGAGGACAACGAGGAGGGTCAGTCCCTCTCACCCACTGCTCCAAAGCCACATCAGAAGGCAGAGCAAGAACAAAGCCCCAGTGTTTCCATCAGCCTGAGTATGCTGACCCACCAGAGCTTTTAACAAAAATCAAGAGAGTTTACATAATCTGTCCCTCCTAGGGAAAAAATGAAGTTTTTAACAATCAGTGAGAAAATAACTCCCCTGACAAGATGCAAATGATGAGGTGGAGCTCTAGAAGTAAGCATTTTAAACAGTTAATGTCACATGATCTTGTTGCTAAAACCTGTTAAATTTGTCACCTATAACAACTCTTATACTTGCTCATTTTAAAACATAGAAACTTTTTTCTTAATCTGTTAAAAAAAAAAAAAGAAATCTTCTAAAGGAAAGAATTCAATGAGTCTTGAGCTAATTTTTCAACAAATGTATCATTGCGGGGCTCTGTAGTTAGCTGGAACAGCAGTTGTGGTGAGGAAGATAGAAATTCACAAGCTAATTTCACAACATGGATGGGCTGAGGGAAGAATACCATGATTTTTAAATTTCATTTTATTTTATTTATCCATTTTGAGAGAGAAAGTATATGAGAGAGAGAGAGAGAGACAGACAGACAGACAGAGAGAGAGAGAATGGGTGTGCCAGGGAATCCATCCACTGCAAACAAATGCCAGACCACATGTGTCACCTTGTACATCTGGCTTACATGGGTCCTGGGGAATTGAACCTGGGTCCTCAGGCTTCGCATGCAAGCACCTTAACTGCTAAGCCAGCTCTCCAGCCTGAACACCATGATTTTGTAAGTGAAGCCAACAACATACTTTCAAAATTTCCATTTGCATATTTTTCTGAGGTGCTCCTTTTAGCTCTGACAGCCAGCTATTGAAACAAGTGTCTGAGCTGAGACCCTTGAAATCACAGTTTTACAAGTTACTAAACCAAGGTGTTTAAAATAATAAAGCCTATTCATTCACACTAGTCTCCTAAAATAGTACCATAATTACTAATTTTAAATTAGTAATAGTGTTAACTGGCATGCACAATGTTTTTTTAAATAGATGAAACTTTGCAATATTTTATTTTAGCCAACAACTCTTTTCACTTGGGGGTGTGTTTTGTAGTGTACTTGATATTTTCAGTTAAATAAATTACAGATATTTGAAGAAATTTGTTCAAGTGCTTTTTAGTGACAAGTTAGTTGACCAAAAAAAAAAAAAAAAAAAACCCAAAACACGTTTAAATGCCATTAGGCTAAAATATTTAATGTGGTGGCGATGGGGGCAGGGTGCTGAAGAGATAGCTCAATTGGTAAAGTACCCACCTCACAAGCTTATGAGGAACTAACTCATAAGTTCCAGTACTCATGTAAAAATGCCAAGTGTAGTGGTACACACCTCTAATCCTAGTGCTTGGGAGGCAGACACAGGAGGATCCCTGGGGCTTGCTAACTAGCTAGTTAAGCTAATTAGTGAGCTCCAGGCTAATGACAGAACATGTCTCAAAGGAGGTGGATGGTGTTCCTGAGGAAAATGCCTGAGGCTGTCTTCTGGCCTCTTCATGCATATATACACATGTGCACACACACCTGCACACAAAACACGCACATGCACATGAACACACGTGCATGAACATGTAAAAGAATGATCTTGTAAATGTTTTATTTGTTTATTTTAGAGAGAGCAAGAGGACAGAGACAATGAGCACACCAGAACCTCCTATTGCTGCAAAAGAACTCCAGATGCATGTGCCACTTTGTGCATCTAGCTTTATGTGGGTCCTGGGAAATCAAACCCAGGCGATCAGGCTATGCCAGCAAGTGCCTTTAACCACTGATCCATCTCTCCAGACCAAGAACTTAAAAAAAAAAAAAAACTTAATGCACGTGTGGGGGGAATGGGAATTGAACCCAGGGCCTTATGCCTGCTCGATACATACCCTACCACTTAGCTGTAATTCCAATCCTGAGCTTAAGAGTTAAATTACCAAAAGTAAATTGGAGCCACATAAAACAAAGTACAGTTGACAGAGTTTCAATGATGCTGTTCATTAGTCCCATGATAATTTGTGTAGCACTTCCCCCTGCCTTGGACCCACAGCTGTAAAATAGTCTTAGGGCTGGTAGGAGGATCAAATGAACCCGAGTCACCAGTGCCTAAAGCATGGCTGCTGTTCTCACCATACAGAACTGTGGGAACTTCCAACATCCAACTGCATCCACCTGCATGCAACCAGCCCATCAGCCTGGCCACGGTGGAGGTGTTGCAGTCAGGTTCGCATTGCTGCCGGAGATCACCGACCAAGAGCAGCTTTGGGGAAAGGGGTTTATTTTGGCTTACAGACGCGAGGAGAAGCTCCATGATGGCAGGGAAAATGATGGCATGAGAAGAGAGTGGACATCACCCCCTGGCCAACATAAGGTGTACCGTAGCAACAGGAGAGTGTGTCAAACACTGGCATGGGGAAACTGGCTATAACACCCATAAGCCCGTCCCCAACAATACACTGTCTCCAGGAGTCATTAGTTCTCAGATCTCCATTAGCAGGGAACCTAACATTCACAACACCTAAGTTTATGAGGGACACCTGAATCAAACCACCATGGGAGGTAAGGGCAAGGAAGCATAGAGATGTCTGTGACTGCTTGTGTTTTCCAAATGCACCTTCAATGTTCTCATCCACACATTCTTCCAGAACATGCTGTTTGGAGACACCTGAGCCACTGCCCTGGACTTCCATGAATTCTCCACTAAGCCCATACCGTAGGTGATGCTCCAGCCAGGCTAGAAAAGACAGCTCAGTGTTTGCCATGCGGCCTCTGTTGGGATCCCTGGGGTGCAAGCCCCCGTGTGAAACTCTGCTAGCTGCACTGCCAAGCTGCAGAGTCATGTGGGGGCAGAGCAAGCTCCCAGGTGTGAGGGAGAGCTGAGCCCATGCAACCCCAGAACCAAGGCAGTGCTGATGGCTAATGCCAACTTGATTGGATCTACAATCATCTAGGAAACAAATCTCTGGGTATGTCTGTCAGGTGTTTTCTAGATGACTTAAACTGAGATGGTGGCATCAGTGCATGGGCTGGGGGCACTGAATAACAAGGACAAAGCAAACGCTCTGCTTGCTAACTTTACATATAATGTGACCAGGTGCCTCAGCTCCTGCTGCCCTGACTTCCCCATCGTGACATACTGTGCCTTTGAACTGCGAGCCAAAAATAAACCTTTCCTTGCTTCCTTAATTTTCCCTGCTTCCTCGATTTGCTTTTGTCAGGTATTTTGTCACAGCAACAAGAAAAAGTAATTAATACAACATGCAAACAGCACAAGCAAGCACTGTTCTTTTCCATTGTTAGGTGTCAGGGTGGCATGCCCCAACCCAAGGTAACCAGAACAAGAGCTTTGCTGGGTCACAACACTTATAAAGGATGCAGTTGGGATTTTAAAACAGAGTCGCTGTTGCCACAGGCCACAGCAAGAAAAATAATGCCCCTAATAATTGTGAGGGCCACTGTTTCTCACTCACAGAGCCCTCATTTTTCAGGAGAACCCACAAGGAGGATCCAGAAATGACAGCTAACTCTAGCTCACACCGAGTCCACAAACATCCAGTATGTCAGGCACTGGAAACAAGCGGGGTACTGCAGGTCCCATCCACAAGGGCTTGTGGTCCTTAGGGGCAGTGAAGGGAAATCTGATGGCCATGTCTTTCAGGTTGGCAACCTTAAATTCTGAATGGATGCTGCCGGACATCAGCTTTTCCCTTCACGAGGATTTCTGTTTACTTCTGGATGACTTGGTCACTGCCAAGAGTACCATCCAGGACACGGCCACAAGGTGGGCAGCACATTACAGCATTTGAGTTGAAAGCAAAAGAAATAGCAACCCAACCAATGCAGCCAACGAGTCTCTCCCTGCTCCTTTAAAGCATGGCAAAAGCAGAGCCTTAATCAGTCCAAAGCTGGGACAGGTCCTCATAAGCCTGGGATTAGCAGCTAAGTATCACAGTAGCACAAGTTCTGTGACGTGCATGACCCCCTTTTAGGATGGGCCCCTTCGGGCCTCGGTCATCACAGCTGTTAACCCTGGAAAGCCTACCACCCTGTGTGCTACTTGCGATAACAAACGACGCCCGTCTGGGGACAAAACTGGAATTAAAATGTTCAAGGGGAAAATCTGCAGATGATTTTGATGAGGATAAAGTGACTGATCCTTCCTGGGAGTTTCTGTCTCAGCATGAAGCGGGCTTTGGATTAAAAAAAAAAAAAAAACCCTCGGTTCCGGGAACATAAAACATGGCGCTTCTCATTGCCTGTCACTCGAAACCCAAGTGTCTGGCTTAAGCTTATCTTTCCCTTTAAGCCACCCAGCACAAGCTTTACCCCAAGAGTGATTTTACAAAGCAAAGGTATTTATTTCCCCAGCCATGGAAAATTGGAACCCCCTGCGAGTGACCTGCTTATGGGAGAAGTTAAAGAACGAAGCTTGTGGCTGTGCAGGGAGGCCATGGAGCCCCAGGACCCAGATGCCACCCGATCTGTGCCTGAGTCTCTGAGTGGACCACCCTGGGCGAGATTCATGCCTTGCGGGCATAGCCATGGTTTTGCTTCTAGGTCAAGTGACACCATCAAGTCAAAGGCGTGAGTGGAGAACCTGCAGCCTTAGGACTGACTCCCTGTTCTGCTCCCCTCCCCCCCACACTCACCCCCTCACCAAAACAAGGCTCCAGTTTTCACTCTATCCTTGGTTGCCCTAAGCAGACGTTCATTGTCTCTGAACGTGTCTCCCTCTCCAGCTGTTCTCTGAGAAAGCTGTGCCCTGACACTATCTTAGGTCACACTGAGAACCAAATACCATCACCTGTCTGAAGAAGTGAACAGCCAAACAGAGCAGCTGTGGGCAGCAGTCCATGCTGGGCAGCCCCCTTGAGCAGAGCTCCTTCTGCAGGGCCAGTGTCTTGCTAGCTCTTTAATTGCCTTGGCTGTTCTTGCTTCTCCTGGGACATCTTAGCGCATCCTAGCGTTGCGGGATCGAGAGCCAGCAAAGCCCCTCTGGGCCCTGGATGGGCTTAGAACTCTCCAAGCCAGTGGCTCTCGAGTTCTATTATTAGCAAATAGAAAAGTGTAGATACAAAGAAGGTAAACTGTGAGAAATTTATTTTGACAGAGACTAGAAAAGAGAACGAACAGGAGCAGCAAAGTTTCCAAACTGAAAGCTCCCCCCATCCCCCGCCGCCACCCTGCCAGCTGCTGGCATTTTGAAAACTTCTGACTTAACTCCCTCGTTCTGCCCTGGGAGAATGCAGGAGACAGACCCTGTCAGGCTCAGCAGGGGCCCTGGGTTTAGAGCTCTTAGTGGGAAGCCTCCGTGGCTAATAACTATCTGAGAAGAGCTGTTGTGTCACCTAGACCGAGCGGGCTTCAGGCTGGCCCCTTCTCAGCGACCTGAAGTGGCAGCTACAGCCGCAGCGTGCTGCCCCGCCCCACCCTCAGCGCGCGGCGCTGTCTCTGCACCCTACTGCTGACACCCATGACAAAGCAGCCCCCCTCGGATGCACGCAACGTGCCTGTGCATCCAACCGGAGGCCCCCGACTGCTCAAGGCCTTCTCTTCCCCTCAAAGTCGGCGTGAGCCTCCCAGACAGAATAATAGAAAGATGAGGAAAGTGGAAAAGCCACCTTGATGGCTCAGACAGGCGGAGCAAAGTCAGCTGAAAGGAAACAGAAAGAGAAAAGCAACGAGGGCCAGGGACCACAGAAAGGAACGGGAGAATCAACCAAACCCGAAGCTGCGTCCTTTGAAATGATTAATGAAATTGGTAGAGGATGAAATGAGGAAATTAAGCACGAGTTGTTACTGCTCTCCGTCCTGAGGGGCGAACATCCCTGCGCATCCTCCACACATTAGAGGCATGCAATGGGGTCTCAGGCAGGTGACAATGGACACATCCCACCAAGCATGCCGCCAGCCTGAACTACAGGTAGAAGAACTTGCAAAGATCCCATGTGTATTACAGATGTGGCATCTTGGTACCCAGGCCAGATGGGCAGCTGGAGAACTATTGCCTTTAAGGAAGAATAAATACAGCGTGCAGGTGCTCAAGCAGAAAATGGCCAGGGGCAGCACCCCTGGGTGCCTAACACCACACCCGCAGGCCAGGGCTCCTACAGATTGCACAGGAGCCTTCAGCACAGTACAGCAAGGGCCGTTCAGAGCTATGTATGATAGATGATTTGTTATGATCAAATAAAGAAATGTAGGAGGAAAAAACAAATTTATCGATGCAGCAGATAGAGAAAGACAACATTTTCAAAAGGTCATCCTGTGGGTGAAGAACATCCTTAGCATGCAGAGGCTTCCTCGGCCCAACCAGTCTCTGAGGGACATCTGCAGCTCGCAGCTCGGCGGTGACATCCACATGGTCACAGTCACTGGGATGGAGACAAAAGCAGTCCCAGTCCAGGGCGCTGCAGCAGCTGCAGTCCAGAGGGAAGCTTGGGACCCACGGCCCTTACTGACCACCATGCAAAGATTAACTAGAAGTGCTCCAGAGATGGAAAGAGCTAGAAGATGGAACAGATGTTACAAAGCCTCTGCAGGAAGCACAGGAGAATGTCTTCTGAACTTGACATTGGTGGAGATTCCTTGGACAGGATAAAAATGACGCTAATGATACATTTAAAATCAGTGAGCAGAGCCGGGTATGGTGGCGCTCGCCTTTAATCCCAGCACTTGGGAGGCAGAGGTAGAAGGATCGCCATGAGTTCGAGGCCACCCTGAGACTACATAGTGAATTCCAGGTCAGCCTGGGCCACAGCAAGACCCTACCTTGAAAAAACAAAAATAAAATAAAATCAGTGAGTAGGACCACATCAAGATTGAAAACTGCTTACCAAGAAAGAGCAACTAGGGAGAAAACTAAACTGCAAGCCGTGGGCTAGCGAAGACACGGACAATACATTTTTATGACAAAGAACTTTTGTCTAAAATAAACAATGACAAGTGATAAGAAGAAAACCCAACAAAGCTGGCAGACATCACAAGACAATACCCTGATAGGCAACAAGCATAAAAGATGCCCATTATTACTCATCCAGGAAACAGAAGACCACAAACCAAGCCTGAAGGAGAAATTACCACTCGCTCACCAGGCTGACTAACTCTACAGACTGACAGGACCAAGTGCCAGCAGCGAGAACTCATTTCTGCTGTTGGTGAAACATTTTAACAGCTTCCAACAAAGTTGGACATGGGTCTGACCAACAGCCTGGCAATTCTGTTTATGGGTAAATGCCATACAAAAGAGACAGGAGCTTCTGCTCTCAGACGGCTGAGGCCAGACTGTCTGCAGCAGCCTGATTCACAATATCCAGACACGGGAGACAGTGCTGATGTTTAGTCAGAGGAAGAGAGGCTACATCTACAAGGTGGGAGGTGACCTAGGAATAAGAAATCACAACGGGGGGGGGGGGGGAGGGAGGGTATTTCCATGGGATATTTGTTATAATCATGGAAAATGTTAATAAAAATTGTGAAAAGACAAAAAAAAAAAAAAGAAATCACAACAGGGCTGGAGAGATGGCTTAGTGATTAAGGCATTTGCCTGTGAAGCCTAAGGACTCAAGTTCAATTCCCCAGTACCCACGTAAGCCAGATGCACAAGGTGACACATGCATCTGGAGTTTTTTTGGGAGCCCTGACATACCCATTCTCTATCTTCCTCCCTCCCTCCCTCTCTCTCTCAAATAAGTAAATCCATAAAGTTAATAATGAAAGAAAGCACAACACACAGTCATCAAAGAGTCAGGCATGGTGGCTTGAATCTTAGCACTCAGGAGGCCAAGGTAGGAGGATCACATTGAGTTCAAGACCAGCCTGCAGCTATCAAGTGAGTTCCAGGTTAGCCTGGGCTAGAGTGACACCCTACCTGGAATCAAAGAAACCAAGAAAAGATCAGACAGAACAAAAGAGGTCAAGCCCAATAGAACAGACACATTTTATGTAGTTATCTAGAGTCAGAGCAATGGCTTGCCCGTGGGGCACAGCTAACGCGTGGTATAGGGCTGGAAGGCATTCAGGAAGAGCAGATGTGGCCTGTAGAAACAGCACATGGCTCAGACCTCTTTTTTAACAAAAATATTTAATTTAATTAATTTATTTATATGACAGAGAAAGAGGGACAGAGAGAAAGACAGAATGGGTGTGCCAGGGCCTCGAGCTACTGCAAATGAACTCCAGACACGTGCACCCCCTTGTGCTTCTGGCTAACGTGGGTCCTGGGGAATCAAACCGGGACCCTTAGGCTTTGCAGGCAAATGCCTTAACCACTAAGCCATCCCTCCAGCCTGGCTCAGACCTCTTCATGCCACCATGCTGTAGAGCATTTACCTGCATGGAAGTTGTACCTCACAGAAATCTCTTGGACACAGGCGAGCATGGCCTGTGCCCCACACAGGTGTGACAAGGTGGGGTTCATGGAAGCCCCATTATCAGGAGGGAAGGGGAAGCAGCCCTCGTGGTTGAGGAGCAGGAATCACTGTGGACAGCTGATTCTGTTGAACACTCCCACATTAAACAGTGGAGGGTCACCCTTTACCGGCCCCCTCCAGGATGGCCTGGAGAAAGAGGGGAAAAGCTGCTCCCAGCGGGAGACGTTTACATTCAGATGGAAAGTAGCCTTCTGGGGTGGGAACTTGTGGCCATGAAGCAGACACTGAGGAAGAGCCATCTGTGTGGGCCTGGGATGGGTTGAGTGCATGAAACCCACCAGCTGGGGGGTGGTCATCGCAACATCGTCAGCGTCCTGTGTGGCTATCCCAGGGCACACTCGAGGTCCATGCGCCACGGCAGGCCGCAAGAAGAGGGTGACGTCCCATCATAGCAGGCACCACGGCTTTCTAGGCACAGAATTTCATGGGACCCGGCATCAAGGCTCCAGGAGCAACGGGCGCCTATGAGCAGCTGCCACACTTGGGCCAGGCAGCAAATCACTGTGAGAGGCTGGAGTTGTCAGCTTTGCTAGAACGGATGCTGGCTGTGCCTGCTCGTCAGGCTTCTCCTAACCCCACCAGCCATGAAATTCCCACATTTCGCTTCCTCACAACAGTATTGTTCACACTGACCTCGGCCCACTGGCTCCAGCTGGTGAGATTCAGATGTGGTGGGCTTGCTGAAGGCTTGGAATCAAGCGAGCTGGGAGAAAGCACATGGGAGGTTGGGTGGTGGGTGGTGGGTAGTCTCATGGTCACACCTAATGACCCTCAGGACAAGTGTGGGTCATCCCGTGGACCAGGGCCTGAGGGTTTTAGAAACATTAGCCAGTGGGAGAAAGTTTGCTGCTCCAACGTCTCCTGTGGATGTTAGCCATCAACTCAGAGCATGGGGCCCTTGGGAGACCTCACTCGACTCAGAAACCTATGTGGTCCCCTGGCCTTTGCGTGTCTGAATAGAAAGCTGCTCATGAGATATATGTTCATGAATAAAATCGATGACTCATGGCAAACTCCAGTAGATTTGTGTGCTCACTGGTAACAATGGACTCTTAAAAAAAAAAGCAAGCTAGGCATGGTGGCACACACCTTTAATCCTAGCACTCGGGAGGCAGAGGTAGGAGGATCACCGTGAGTTTGAGGCCACCCTGAGACTATGTAGTAAGTTCCAGGTCAGCCTGGACTAGAGTGAAACCCTACCACAAAAAAACCCAAAATAAAGAAATTAATTAATTAGATTACTTAATTAAAAAACAGTACATGCCATGCTAACTTCCAAAACATACTCATCTTTTTCTTAAATTTATTTTTATTAAATGTGGACATATTTAGTGTGTCAACATCACATGTTGGTACCATCCTTTCCCTCCTCCCTGCCCCTTCCTCACTGGGGACGCGGGTCAACCCCATGGAGACTGTGGGTCGTGTATTATGGGGCAGCAGTCAGTTATGGAGAGAGGCGATGTCTCTGAGCAAAATGTCCCAACTTGTGACTCTAACAATCTTTCCACCTCCACTTCCATGAAATTCCCTGAGCCATGTTGGGTGCATTTAAAGTCTACTTCAGTGATGAGCTCTTAGGAGCCTCTGGATCTTTATTTTGGTAGGTGTTGGGTATCCTCAGTGTTTATCTCTTTCACCCTTGTGCTGATATTAGGTTCACCTAGAAAGCAGCACTCTTGCTCATTTCCCCAATTCCCCTGTGATTTCAGCTGGGGCTGGGGCTGGGGTGGAGTGTGCTGGGTCATTGATCTCCTCAGGTCCAGCTCCCATCTGAAAAAGAGAAACAGACTCTCCAACAGAGAGTGAAGTCAGCATGAGTTAAACGGGATGACCATTATTAATTTAGAGAGAATTTCAAGGGTGTAGGCCCTCTGAGAGTCCAAGATTAGTGTGAGCTTGACAATGGAAAGCAGAATCATTATCTGGATATGATTCTGACTTGTTTCCAAGTTCCAGATATGGGCTCCTTTCCAATGAGCAGATCTGCTAGCCAATGCAAGAACAACTGGTTACCCACCATGGCTGTGTGCCACTATTGCACTTGGGTGAGCATCACGTCAGGTTGTTTGCTTCTGAGTCACCAAAGCACACTCATCGTAACCCTGGTTGGACTTTTTCCCTTGTGCAGAACAAATTCTAGAAGCAGTTCTAATGGTTAATGACTCTGCTTTCTACTTAAAGGAAGCAAAAACATGAGCTCTTTAGGAGAGGCCTGTTCCCTGGTCTCTGACATACCTTACTTTTAGCCTTCCTGGCTGGCCACTCTGCCCAGGGGCTAGCAGCAAGTGGTGACATGGATGAGCTGTGCCTGGACCTGCTGTGACACATGGACACGGTGTAAGATCCCAGAGCCGTGCAGTATGGCATTGACAGGAGTAGATGTCCCCAGTCAGATGCCATCAGCAAAACTGCAGCCTGTCAAAAATCTCTGTTGCACTCAGCCCCTGGTTCACTTCGTAAATGTCCCAGGAAGGAACGAAGAGCCAGGTCGTCCCTTCCAGAATATTCTCTTCCCATAGAGTTCATCCTGTCCTATGTCTAGCTCCTATATATTTTATTCACTTATGTTCTGAATATTTCATGGGTCCTCCTTCCCCAGAGGCCTTGGAGCACTCCCAGAACTGGATGGAAATGCACAGCGTGTCCTTGTCGACTGTCTGCCGCCCCTTTCCAAGAGCAGGACTTTCACTCAAATTAGAATGACTGTCTTGTCAAGCAGAAGACAGATTCTAAGCTTTTGTGTTTCCAAAGTATTGCCTAAAAACTAAAATTAAACAAAAGCTTGTGGCGAATGGAAGGACAGTGCAGAGAGCCAGTCCCCACAGGGAGTTCTGCTGAGCAGAGGCCGGGAGGCCTCCTGTCCAGGGCTGCAGGACCCCAGGACTCCTGCCTCCAGGCTCAGCAGGTAGTCGCGGGGTTTCCCAGACTGGGCTTCCTTGCTGTCTCTGGCTCTGGGGGAGCCCACCACAGCCTGCTCCTGCCTTTGTGAGGTGCAGAGCCCTGAGAGCACAGCAGGATTTTCACACACCCCAACCAGCACAGTAGCTGCCGAGCTCCCCCCCACCTCACTGTACGCCCCTGTTCAGAAGCCTCTGGAGAGCATGCCCATGTGCTCAGGTGATGCCATATGCTGCCCTCGATGCCCAGCCAACGCCCCCGAGGAGAAAGTGTCAGCTATGGGAGAACACTGGACCACAGTCCCGCCCACATCAAACACATCACACGCATGCACACACTAAGACCATGCCCATGCAACACAGACACACATGTATGTGCATACATGCAAACATGTGTGCGCATACGGGGGCCTAGTGGAATTTACCATGAACCACTAACAAAGCCAAAGTTCCATGGAAGTGGCTTTACTCCTGTCAAAAACTATGAAAGCTCGGGGCTGGAGGGATGGCTTAGCGGTTAAGGCACTTGCCTGCAAAGCAAAGAACCCAGGTTTGATTCCCCAGGACCCATGTAAGCCAGATGCACAAGGTGGCACATGTGTCTGAAGTTTGTTTGTAGTGGCCAAAGGCCCTGGCACATCCATTCTATCTGCCTGTTTCTCTCTCTGTCTCTCTCAAATAAATAAAAATTTTAAAACTATAAAAGCTGGGGAAAACTACTTTAAAGGAACTGCATGAAAGTAACAGAGAGTGTGTAACAATGTGATGGAGTATATCTGCTTAAAACATAAGCTAAAATAAACCTCTTCCTTCCTTAGGTTGTTTCTGGTCAGATATTTGTTCCCAGCAATGAGAAAGTAAGTGACACAATGATAATTGTGAGACTGCGTCGGACAGGACATGTGAGTCTCAAAATTCAGAAAACACAATTTCAGAGACCGATAGGGAACTAGACAAACCCAGGCCTGTGGGAAACCTTAACGCATTACATAATAGCTGGCAGAACATGAAACAGAATGTGGCAAGGCTGACAGGATTTAATCAGTCCTGACTGATGGAGATCCCCATGGTGGTTGGTGAGACAGCCTGAGCCCCCAGACCCACCAGGCACTGTCACTGACACCACCGTCTGAGCTCCTGGAGCATGCATTTGGTAATGCCATGGGTGGCCCTGCACAGAGCCACCTGGCCCAGCTAGACTGGCTCCTAGCATGGGTGCCTGCCAGACCATGTTCCGGGCATGTGACAGCAGCTGCAGGCTCATGAGTTTCCTGAAGGGGAACTAGGAACTGGAAACAGAAAATGGCTCAGTGTAGCCCTAGGCTGGCAGCATTCTCTGGAAAGATGCTTGGGAAGTAAGAAGAGGGGACTGAGGAGATGACCCGGTAGGTCTGAACATTTTCAGGAGGACCAAAGGTCAACCCCTCACACCCACAGGAAGAGCAGGGCAAACCCAAGAGGAACAGTCACAGATCCAGCTAGAGACTGTCACATAGAAATAAAGTGGAAAAGCAATAAAGGACACCTAGCATTTTCCTCTGACTTCCACACTTCACACACACACACAAAGAGAGAGAGGTGGGGAGAGAGAAGAAAACATATTGAAAGTAGGTAGATAAGAGACAATTAAAACTGAAGAGGAGGGCTGGAAAGATGGCTTAGCAGTTAAGGCACTTCCCTGCAAAGCTAAAGGACCTCGGTTCGGTTTCCCAGGACCCACGTAAGCCAGATGCACAAGGTAGCACATGTGTCTGGAGTTTGTTTGCTGTGGCTGGAAACTCTGGCGTGCCATTACCTCTCTCTCTCTCTTTTTTGCTCTGCCTCTTTCCCTCTCTTAAATAAATAAATAAAATATAAAAATCTTTTTTTTTTTTTTTTGGTTTTTTGAGGTAGGGTCTCACTCTGGTCCAGGCTGACCTGCAATTAACTCTGTCATCTCAGGGTGGCCTTGAACTGGCAATCCTCTTACCTCTGCCTCCCGAGTGCTGGGATTAAAGGCGTGAGCCACCACACCCGGCTGCCTCTTTAGTTTTCAGGCTTTTTGTTTTTAAGATTTTTATAGCTGGGCATGGTGGTGCATGCCTTTAATCCCAGCACTCGGGAGGCAGAGGTAGGAGGATCACTGTGAGTTCAAGGCCACCCTGAGACTCCATAGTGAATTCCAGGTCAGCCTGGGCTAGAGTGAGACCCTACCTCAAAAAACCAAAAAATAAAAATAAAAAGCTGAAGAGGCAAATATGAAAATAAAATTAGGAATAAGAAAAGGAAGGGGCTGGAGAAATGGCTTAGTGGTTAAGGGCTTGCCTGTGAAGCCTAAGGATCCCGGTTCGAGGCTTGATTCTCTAGTACCCACATAAGCCAGATGCACAAGGTGGCCCATGTGTCTGGAGTTAGGCCGGGTGTGGTGGTGCACGCCTTTAATCCCAACACTTGGGAGGCAGAGGTAGAAGGATTGCGATAAATTCAAGGCCACCCTGAGACTACATAGTGAATTCTGGGTCAGCCTGAGCTAGAATGAGACCCTACCTCAAAAAAATAAAGGGTAAATGAGGGGCTGGAGATGGCTCAGTGGATAAAAGCACTTGCTTGCAAAGCCTGCTCATCCAGGTTCAATTCCCCAGCCACCCATAAAGTATTATGGGTATTCTTTTGTAGCAGCAAGAGATGCCTGGCATGTACACACACACACACACACACACACACACACACACACACAATTTAAAAAAAGAAGCCACCCCATATTGCCTAGAGAGATAGATGTGTTGCTGCATGTCATTGGCAGCATCCTGTGGCAGAGAGGCCCTACGTGGTGGCTGGGATTTGAGGTGGAAAAGCAGCAGTTGGAACAGGCCGAGGTAATAGTAGAGAGACAGCGGGAGAGAAAGTCTCCATGCCTCAGATCCTAAAGTGCAAATGAGCAGAGGAAAGATGAAGTAAGTTACACCTAGATATGTCCTGAGGAAACTGGAACTTTTCAAAGACAAAGAGATCTAAAAGCAGCTACAGAGAAAATGAAAAGTAATTCAATTAAATAGTAATTAAATGCCAGTTAAACAACAGCAGAGAAAGTCATACGGGATAGCAATATTTTCAAAGGCTGGTGAGAAAAGAACTTTTAACCAAAAATTCTTCATCCCATGAGATTGTCTTTCAAGAATGAGTAAAAAAAAAACAACAAACAAAAAAGAAAGAAAAGAATGTAATTAAACAGAACTCACAACTTTCTTTTTTTTTTATTCATTATTTATTTATTTATTTGAGAGTGACAGACAGAGAAAAGAGGCAGATAGAGAAAGAGTGGGTGCGCCAGGGCCTCCAGCTACTGCGAACAAACTCCAGACACGTGCACCCCCTTGTGCATCTGGCTAACATGGGTCCTGGGGAATCAAGCCTTGAACCAGGTTCCATAGGCTTCACAGGCAAGCGCTTAACCGCTAAACCATCTCTCCAGCCCAGAACTCACAGCTTTCAATAGTGGCTACCATGGAGTGGCTGGGTACAGATTGACTTTCTGGTTAAACAACTTGAAACCTGGACAAAGTACATGAGCGAATACCACTTAGACATTGGATGGCAGTACCAGACAGAGGTTAGCAAGAGGAAACAAGCTAGGAGAGCCTGTCAGTTCCCTATGTGACATCAGGAAAGTCTCCCTGGGCCAAAGCGGAAGCACAGAGCCGAGACAGAGGGATGGGCTTGCTGAGTTGGAGACATGAGTTAGAACTTTGAGGGGCCAACAGAGATAGAATTTGCAGGGCCAATGTCAAGAGAAAAGCAAACTGCAGAAGGGAAGAGAGAGAAGGTGTGAAAGAGACCTAATGTGCTTGTCACTTCTCATCTTGTAACAAAAAAAAAGAAAAAAAGAAAAAACAACTTGAGTGTTGACTTAAAAAAAAGGACAGATTTACTGTGGCTCATGGTTTTGATATGGAAATTTTGGGGTGCTTTTGAGAGCTCTGGAGACTTATCTTGGCTCTTGGGTAGGCACTGTATCTCAGGAGTTAGGGCCCCAGAAAACTCAATAGTCATGCAAAGCTCTCACTGAGTCAGTGGCCTCCAGATTCTTGCCTTATGAATTCAAAGGACTGAAATCCTCAGACCAAAGACTAAGAGTTAGGTTTTATTGGATTATAGACAAACTTAAGAAAAAGAAGGAAGGCAGAGCTCTTGTCCAAGGAGGCAAGATGGGCCTTCTGGAAAAGGAAAGGTCCACCCCAGATTGGGGTCTTCTTTGTGAAACCCCTGAATGATCAGCAGGGCTAGGCAGTCCGGGCCTATTGTCATGTGTCTGGGGACAGGTTTTCTGGGAAAGGACAATTGTCCCAGAAACCTTGATTGTCTAGGGAGGGCCTTCTCAGAAGGGAGTGGAAGGACTTCCTGGCAGGGGGTAGGGATTAGAAAAAGGCTAGCCCCTTCTGACATTGTTGACCTATAGCAAAGTAGAATGACCTAGATTCTCTCCCTACGGGTCCAAAGACATTCCTCACTTTTACTTTTGGGGCCCTGTCAACCTCTAAACTGCCTCATTTTAACTCCATTGTCAGCTAGCTTCATTGATTTGGGCCCAAGGGAGGGCAGAACATCATGGCAGAGAGCTTGTTAGTGACACTTCTCAACTCATGGTTGCCCAGGAGATAGAGCAAGGAAGGGGACCACATAGGACCTGTCCTTCAACCAGGACTCACCTCATAAAAGTTCCATCACCTCCCATTAATTCCATCAGATTCTAAGCCCAATGGATCTCTTAACCCATCAATGAAGTCAGAACCCTCTTGACCCAATTGCCTGCCAAAGGCTCCATTTCTGAACACTGTTGCAGTGGGACTCGGTCTTTGGAGGGCACTGTAGACCTGGGGGGTGGGGGGAGAAAAAGAGAGACCCAGAGTATTTGAACACAGTACTCTGCATAGACGTAATAATAAACGAACTTTTTGTCTTTAAGCACACCAGAAAAAAAAATTAAGTCAAAACTTTTCTGGGTTTATCCCAGTCTGATGTGCAAGTTTTCCAGATAGTAAAATGTTCTTAAGGTAAGAAAAAGCCTCATAACAAAACATGAATTGGATGTTTCAAGTCAACCATGGCCCTGGGTCAAAGTTCTGATCCAGAGTGTGACTTGTATACCTTTTGTGGTGATTTCATGAAGTATTCGCCTTGTACCTCACTGGCTATTTCAATGAGATTAAGAGATTTATAACAGCATTTTCCAACCAATGAAGTGAGCCAGAAGACTCACAGGAAGTCCACAGACTTTTTAAGAGAATTGTAGTGGCTGAAACACTGTCAGCGTGGAAAAAAAACGTTCAGTTCAAAATGAAATGCTGTCTGTGGGTCACCCACCTCCAGGGCCCAGGAAGCAGACCAAGAAAGAAAGGTGCTCAGGAAACAGTAGGGCCATTTCCCCTTGACAGGAACAGGGACCCAGAAGGGGGGAATAAAGAGCCCCTAGGGCGCTGGAGAAATGGCTGAGCGGTTAAGGCGCATGCCTGTGTGGACTAAGGACCCAGGTTCCTTCTTCATCCCACGTGAGCCAGATGCACAAGGTGGCGCACGCATCTAGAGTTCGTTCGCAGTGGCTGGAGACCCTGGCGTGCCCATCCTCTCTCTCTCTCTCTCTTTCTCCCTCCAATAACTAAATAAATAAAAATAAAATCTTTTAAAAGAAGTGCAGAGGGAGCAGCAAGAATAACAGACAACCACCCCAGCCTCAAGGTACAAATCATGCCCCCAGAGCGGAGGGAACCGGTGCCCTGGCAGCTGCTGGACCGCAGCTGCATGCGACCCCCAGCTGTTTTCCTCTTTCCCTTTCCCTCCCATGACAGGCCCCTGTGTGGACAGTGCGATCCCTTTTACAGAGGGGACAGACCTCAGGGCCTGCCAAGGGGCCTCAGGGATCTGACTTACATGAGGAGACCCTGGACTGGAACCGTACCCAGCGCTCTAGGCAGGGGAGAGAGCCATCTCTTAAAACTTCCATCGCCTTCCAATAGTTCCGTGGAACTGGCAGGAAGTGAGCGCATCATGACCGACATGCCAGGGGCGGGGCAATGCACTGGGAAGGTGGAAGTAGAGATCAGAGCGAGGCACCTGCCAGCTAGGGACACCAAGGATGGCAGCAACCTCTGGGACAGGATGAACTGTGGGAGGGGGACGCTCCCTGGAGTACCCAGAGCAGGTGCTGTATACCCACTGATGAAGCTGGCCTCTGGCCTCGGAGCTATGGCAGAATACATACATACAAACACACACACACACACACACACACACACACACACACACACACACATACACACACACACGTGGTGTGTGTGTGTATAATTTATTTATTTATTTGAGAGCGAGAAAGAGGCACAGAGAGAAAGAGAGAATGGGCGCGCCAGGGCCTCCAGCCACTGCAAATGAACTCCAGATGCGTGCGCCCCCTTGTGCATCTGTCTTACATGGGTCCTGGAGAATCGAACCAGGATCCTTTGGTTTTGCAGGCAAAGGCCTTAACCTCTAAGCCATCCCTCCGTCCCCAGACTACATTTTTGAAGCTGACCTCTGGCCTCCAGAGCTAGGGCAGAATATATTTCTGCCATTTTGCTCCCGGTTCGTGGTGGCTTGTTACAGCAGTGCACAGGGCGTGTGTGTGAAGAAGGGGTAAGCTGGGGGTGCATGTACATGTGTGGGGGCATGGGTGTGTAGGTGAGCAGGTGAAAAGCAGGCTACGAAGTACATATGTGTGCATGTGTGTGAGGCCACGAGGGATGAATGCGTGTGAGTGTGGAGCCTGCACCTGTGTGCACGTCACTCCACGGTGACGCAGGCGGGGGGCCGGCCCGTGAGCACCCGTGTCTCCCCATCTGTCTTAGCATGGTCTAGCCTGGTCCATGCCTCTCACATAACAGAAACGAAGGAAAAGCAAGATTTACTGGTTAAAAAGACAAAGTACATTCCAGAACAAAAGCTCACGGTGAAGAAGATGACATACAGACTGTTCATTGTCTCTCTTTTGTATTGGTGGAGGTGACTCACCCTGGGCCCCAGGAACTATGTTTTCAGAGTGGCGTGAGCCGGTTGTGAACCCCAGCCACTATGCGTTAAAGTGATATAAATTTACAGTTAAGTCATGTATATTTAAAATAGAGGCAGGGGCTGGGGATATGGCTCAGTGGATAAAGCTATCGTCTTGCAAGCATGAGAACCTGAGTTCAATATCCAGCACTTGTAAAATTCCAGGTGTGGCATCAGGAGCCTGTAACCCTAGCACTGAGAAGGCAGAGACCAGAGGATCCCTGGAGCTTGCTCGCTAGCCAGTCTAGCCTAACTGGCAAGGTCTAGGCCAGTGAGAGACACTGTCTCAAAAAGAGATGGATGGGGCTGGAGAGATGGCTTAGCTGTTAAGCCTAAAGACCCTGGTTCGAGGCTCGATTCCCCAGGACCCACGTTAGCCAGATGCACAAGGGGGCGCACGCGTCTGGAGTTCGTTTGCAGTGGCTGGAAGCCCTGGCACGCCCATTCTCTCTCTCTCTCCCTCTTTCTCTCTGTCTGTCACTGTCAAATAAATAAATTAAAATAAACTAAAAAATTTAAAAAAAAAAGAGAGAGATGGAAAGTGCTCCTAAGGATAACACCCAATGTTGTCCTCTGGTCTCTTCACACATTTCACCAGGCTCCTCAGGAACCCCAAATTGTACTGAGTATTTTGGTGGCGGAGTTTGCAACAAGTATCCACAAGAAAGCGCTGCCACTTATTGCATGGGTTGCAGAGAAATTCTCTTCCTCACTTCTCACCTGGGTGATGTTGGCACCATCTACAATGTACATATGTTGCCTACAGCACTTTATGAACACGTTGTTTAAAAGAGGCATGCGCACATCAAACAGAGTGAAAACACAGGGAAGGGCAGTAATTGATTAAGCTAGCATCAGCCAACCGAAAGCTGCTGAGACACTGTGATCATCCCACAAAGTCAGCTCGAAGGCAGAAGGCACTATGAAGTGTGAAGACGACGGGCCAAGGAACAACAGAGCTGTGTCGAAACCATACACACCCAAGAACACGGCTCTAAACACAGAAAGCAAACGGTGACCGAACAACAGGCCCTCAATCACAACGGAAGTTTCATACATCTCTCCCCAAAACAGGACAACGATCCCAAAACAATTAGCAAGGTTCAAAAGAATGAGCTGGGTGTATCCATACCAATTTAGGAAGATCTCCAATAGGTTATTTACTCAATGTGTCAGGATGCAGAGCAGTATCGCCGTGTGATCTTGTGCTGTTTGAAACTTAACTTGTGTCCACTCACACACATCCTTTTGATTGCCTGACATTTTCTGATATCTCTAGTTTTACTTCCTTTGTAGTATTTAAAAGTTATCATGAGGCTGGGCATGGAGGCACATACCTTTAATCCCAGTATTCAGGAGGCCAAGGTAGGAGGATTGCTACTGAGTTCAAGGCCAGCCTGAGACTACACAGTAAATTCCAGGTCAGCCTGGGCTAGAGTAAGAACATACCTTGAAAAAGAAAAACAACAACTTACCATGAGAGCTGGGGAGATTGCTCAGTGGTTAGAGGCACTTGCTTGCAAAGTCTGCAAGCCCCCAGGTTCAGTTCCCCAGTACCCACCTAAGCCAGGGGCACAAAGTGGTGCATGCATCTGGAGTTTGCCTACAGCAGCAAGAGAGCCTGCAGTACCCGTGTTCTCCCCCACCTTCTAATAAATAAATATATCTTTAAAATATCATGCAGATAATATTAGTTTCAAACCCAGGGAATTTAAAATTTTGATTAGTTAGCTTTCCTTGTGAAATGTATACTCCCAGTTTCCCAATTATAACTGTATCAAAATCAAATTGGTGAGAGAAGTTACACAAAGTCTATTTGAGCAGCAGTCTGTTTATTATGAAAACTGAAATGTGTACAAAAATACGACAGACCTTATGTGGGAAGAAGCTTGTACGCTTTCCCGGCATCTTCCTTTTAGAAGCCTCCCCAAACTTGCCAACTCTTGAATACACCATAGTCTCCTGTACTCCAAGCTATTGCATGGGCTAGAAACAGAGCCGTGCCCTATGACTGGAAACAGAGCCGTGTCCTATGCAGTGGTGGGACTTCATGGTGGTGAGAAAAACACCTATCCCCCTTCCCAGGTGTTTTCGTTGTTCATTTTTATTTATTTATTTGAGAGTGACAGACAGAGAGGGAAAGAGACAGAGAGAGAGAATGGGCGCACCAGGGCCTGAAGCCACTGCAAACGAACTCCAGATGCGTGCGCCCCCTTGTGCATCTGGCTAACGTGGATCCTGGGGAACCGAGCCTCAAACTGGGGTCCTCAGGCTTCACGGGCAAGCACTTAACCGCTAAGCCATATCTCCAGCCCCCAGGTGTTTTCTTGAAGAGTGGTGAGCCCCTCCCCAGAGCCTCATGTACCCCATGGTCACCAGAGAACGCAACAAAGCGAACGCAGATCTGAAGTCGTTGGGGCTCTCGGGGTCCTCAGCTGCAGACCTCTGACTAGGTGTGTCCCTCCCAGAGCTCTGGGTGTCTCTGGTGTGTCGAGCAACCTGTAACTTAGCTGAGGGCCTGGCTCGGGGCTTCTGTTTTGCTCATAAGCCCCGGGTCTGTTGTATGGAAATGTCCCCTTTCAGGTTGGTTTATTCAACACTCACTCATCTGGCGTCCCCTCCTGGGCTCCATCTCTACAGCCCTGACCTGGTTTGGATCCTGCCTGTTCTGAGTGCATGTCAAAAAGGCTTCTGATGAACAAGGAAGAAAGTGACAAGACTTCACCACTGGGCTGGAGGGGTGGCTTAGCGGTTAAGGCATTTGCCTGCAAAGCCAAAGGACCACAGTTCAATTCCCTAGGACCCATGTTAGCCAGATGCACAAGGGAGCAAATGTGTCTGGAATTCATTTGCAGTGGTTGGAGGCCCTGATGCGCCCATTCTCTCTCTCTCTCTCACTCACTCTGTGTGTGTGTGTGTGTGACTGCCTCTTTCCCTCTCTCTCCTTCTCTAAAATAAATAAAAGAATAAACTTTTTTGTTTTATTTTTATTTATTTGAGAGCAACAGAGAGAGAAAGAGGGAGATAGAGACAGAGAGAATGGGCGCGCCAGGGCCTCCAGCCACTGCAAATGAATTCCAGATGCATGCTCCCCCTTGTGCATCTGGCTAACGTGGGTCCTGGGGAATCAAGCCTTGAACTGGGGTCATCAGGCTTCACAGGCAAGCGCTTAACCACCAAGCCATCTCTCCAGCCCAAGAATAAAAATTTTTAAAAATAATTCTGTACTGGGCATGCGGTGGACTGGACGTGGGCATGCCCACAACAATACCACCCGGGGGACCAGGCTCAGAAACAACTTCCTTCATGAGCCGTCTCCAGCACCCAGGAGCCTTGGACCCTTGACTTACAGAAGCGAGCCACTCCCGGACCCACTGCTCATACCTGTTTCACCATCCTGTGACCTCCTCACTTTTCTCCCTGATGTCACAGCAGAGCACTCCAACAGTGTCTAGAATGTGACAGAGAATGTTACAGCTCCTCCCTCCGCTGCAGTGCTCTAGTGGGGTCATGGTCTTTCTGGGTGCCTTCAAGACCCACCAATGGCTGACGTCATCAGGGCTGTTCCCCAATTCTGGATTTTCTGGGGACACGTGGTTACATCACCCGAAGCTTCTCTGGGCTCATGTCCACCTTCTCAGGTAGATCGAGAGTGGGCAAGATGGAGGGGCCCCACCTAGCAAAGAGGACAGCAACCTGTCTGGGACTGCCAGGGTGGAGATTCTGTCGGGCTTGAGCTGCTCCATCTTTGAGGTGTACTTGCCTCGGCACACAAACACCCCAAGGATGCATTTTGGTGACAGAAGAGCTCACTGGCTCAGAGCCAGAGCTGGACAAAGGTTTGCTGAAGTCCTGTCTCCCACTGTGACAACTTCTCAAATCCGGATGCTCCGTACTGACAGTGCAGGTGACTCTCAGGCCCAAGAGTGAGGCTCTGAAGAACATTCTGGAACAAAGATGCTGGCTCCTCAAGCAGCCACACCCTCTGCTCATTTTCCCTCCCCTTCCACTTGGCCCTCACACCTTTGAGCAGAACTTTGCAAAGACGTGGGGGGCCTTACACACACTCAGGGGCGTATCTCCTGCTGCCTCCTGCCACCTCTGAAGCAGCTTCCATTGTAACCCTTGAAGATGAAGGGTGGCTTGGGGCCAAGTGGTGACGCTGTCTAGCTGGGCCAGAGGCCAGAGGCGGGAGTGGCTCTCCTTCCCCCCGCAGCTGCAGTCCAGGGAGAAAAGGATCCTGTCTGAGTGAGTGTGTCTACCGGAGCCACGCAGGAGAAACCTGACGATGTGGCACTGAGGCCGAGCTGGGGAACTGATTCCCATCATGGGGTCACGCCTCGGCCTGTCCCTAACCCTAAACACTGCCCCTGTTGCAGGCACATTCGTATTGCTGGTAGAAATCACCCAACCCAGCGCAGCTTGGGGGAAAAAGACATTTATTTTAGCTTACAGGCTCGAGGGGAAGCTCCACGATAGCAGGGGAAAATGATGGCATGAGCAGAGGGCGGACATCACCCCCTGGCCAATATAAGGTGGACAATAGCAACAGGAGAGGGTGCCAAACACTGGCATGGGAAAACTGGCTATAAAGTCCATAAGCCCGCCCCCAACAATACACTCCTTCCAGGATGCGCTAATTCCCAAATCTCCATCAGCTGGGAACCTAGCATTCAGAACTTTATGGGGGACACCTAAATCAAACCACCACAGCCCCCATACCCAGGCTGTGTGGCCTGTGCCCCGCATGGAACCTGCTGTCCCACACCCTGGTTCTCACCACTGATGTCTCCAAGCCCAGCCCCTCCCCTCACACTGCCTACTGTGTTGGGTCCTGGCTCTCGATATTGCTGCTAACATTTTAAGACAAGAAAAAATCTTTTAGGTTGAAGAGACTATTTCATCTATATATATATATTTTTCAAATATAATATGAGCACATGGATTTCTTTGTCAACATACTTGGAAAATAGAATTTTTAATGTTTTTCTGAAAAGAGGGGGCCATGAAACCCATGGGGCTCCCAGGATTCCAGGTCTGCCCCTCAGTGTCACAGCGTCTGCTGGCACGGGCCTCATGTGTCCTCAGACAACTGGCAGTGTGTCTTCCAGGCAGGATAGGACCCTTGGCCATAATCTCCACAGTCCACAGGACTTGGCAGGAGCTCAAAGCTGGTGTGTCTAAATAAGTATCTCCCATTCCTATCAAAATGAGCTCGAGAAGAGCATTCTCGCACTGGGAATCCCTTGGGGGCACCACTTCTTCACCGCAAGAAGATGCAAATTGCTCCCTGATCCAGCGGGAGATGTGGGTGGGCTGGGCAGCCTCAGAAACTGAGCCTTGTGGGTGATGCCCTGTTCAACCCTCGGGGAGCCCTAGAGTCCAGAGAGGGCTCGGTAGGAGGTTCTGTGCAGGGGTCTGGCCCTAAACTGACCCTTGTGGAGCATCCCAGGGCAGTGTCACGTAGTAGAGAATGACAGCTACTGGGACCATAAGGACAGGCAAGGGCACTGCATTCTGCCAGGGGCAAGTACCACACGCGGCCTCCACTGGCAACAGAGGCCTACATCAACCCGGCGCAAAGCCTGCTCCAGACACCTCTGCGTTCTAACCGTTCCCTTCAGTGAGCTGCGAGTCTGTCCTTTCTCTAACCCTACCCGGGTTGCGGGGGACAGGGCCTTCTCCTGGCTGCGGCCTGCTTCCCTGGTCTCTTAGGAAACGAGTCATCCTGCTGGGGGAGAGGGGAGGTGCAGAGTCCAGCATGGTCTCTGAGCTCAAGGCGGCAGAGCAAGCGGAAGGAAGTGTGTGATGGGGATAGCAAACCTAGATCTGGAGGAAGGTCAGGGTTTGGAGGATGGGGTCGAAAACCCGTTGGGGTGAGCAACCCTTTCCTTAAAGGCCCTCTTTGGTGGGAGAAGTATCGTGAGTGCATCATGGATCATGTGAAGGGATTTAATGTGGGTGTGAATACCTTCCTGTACTTCATCTGGGTTGGTCCAAGTCTGTGTGTCCAATCAGGAAGAGGCTCAAATTGAGACCCAAGCCAGCAGCAAGTCTCCCTTGCCAGGTAGGACTCTCCAGATGTCACCTCTTGTTCTGTTCCCTGGCTTAGCCTGAAGGTGGACTTGAGGACACCTCACTTAGTAGAAGGTGATTAGGCCCCCATAGGCATAGAGGGGGTTTCCCAAGGTCCCCATACCATGATTCCAACAAAATGAACTTTCAGGTCATTGACCCATGAAAGCCAGGATCCTAAATTAGGCATCTGCTGCCTTGTTTTGCACCACGCTGAACAAACCCGAAGACTCCCGAGTGCCTCATGGGCCTCGGGACGGGAACTAGGGCTAAGCTCTGCCACAGTGAGGGTGGGCTGGTTAATGTTCATTGACAGCTTTGCTGGCTTTGGAATTACCTAGGAAATGGTGAGGCGTGCCTGTAAGGATGTTTCTAGAAAGCATGAACCAAGGCGGAATGACCTGCCCAGAATGAAGGCCACACCACATTCTGGGGCCTGGATGAAATAAAAGAGGATAAAAGAAGATTGAAACATGCAGGCTCTCTCTCTCCCCTTTCTGACTGCCATGATATGATCTACTCTACCATACTTTCCCTGACTTGAGTCCTTTTGAAACTATGAGCCAAATACATCCTTCCTCCCTTGTTTCTGTTAGATACTTTGTTAGAGAGACGAGAAACATAACCAATACATAAAGCAAGGGCAGTCACACTTAACTTGGGTATGGGAGCCTCTGGGTGGGGCCAAGAAGACTGGAGAAATACCTGCTGCCAACAGTGAAGACAAACAAGGGACAAGAGAGACTCTGACTTCCCAGAGTGTGGAGACTTCAGCCAGCTTCTGGAAGGACAATACAAGGTGTAATTAGCTAATGGAACCGGGACAGCCACGTTTATGCAACGTGAGGGGCTGGGAGGGATGCCACTTCTGTGCCTAAAATACAAATCAGTTATGACACTCTGTGTGCGGAAGAGCCAGGCAGACGGCCTGAGCTGCACACGGCGTCCAGCCACGCAGCCCAGGCCAGTGGGGCCAGCAGTTCAAGCATGTGGGATGCACCAGAGCAGGAGGTGACTGAAGTGCCTGTGTGGACCACATGCTGCCAGGACTGGGATCATTCCCACTCACTAGCTAGCCTGTCCCTCAGGCCCCGCCCGCTCCTGAGACCACGAACACTTGCTTCCACTGGGAGGGCTTCCAAGAAGGGGTCCAAGGACAAGGCAGTAAGTCAAGTATCTTGCTTTTGCTGCACAAAGCCCCTTGGCATATTTCTGGATGCCCCACTGCCCTTCTGCGCTCACTGAAAGATAGTCCCTAGCACCCACACCTACCTGCCAAAGTGGGGCCCAAGACCTATCCCCCAAACTCGCGCAGGGTGAATTGACCCCAGTTCACCATTTCACCGTGGCACCAAGCACTGTGGCCGGGTAGAGGCAGTGCTGCAAGGCCTGCAGGAGGTTAGGCAGCAGGAGCACCCTCAAGGCCAGCAAGGGCACCATGGGAACATTTTCCATGCCAAGAGGAAGGGCTTGGGAGGCCTTGGGGGCCTTGGCCACTGTGGCTTTCATACAACCAACAGCGGACTTCAATGTGGCTTTACAGCGAATGAGCAGATGGTCCTCTCACGGCATAATTGTGAGCCAGCCCTCAACACAGATCTGAACAAACAGACAAACAGCCAGAGGCCGCAGGGGCTCACAGAGTGTCCGTTTGCTTTGTGGGGATGTCAGGGTGTCCATTGTGCCTGAGGGAGTGAAGGACCATGGGCCAAGCAGCTAATATCGCTGCCTTTATGGCAACTCGGCTGCTTCAAACACTATTTCATGAGCTTTTCCTGGAAGGACGTGAACGAACGTCCACTCACCCTAAGTAGGACACCAGTGACACACACAAGTGACAATTTCACCCAAGTCTAGCTTAGTGAATCAATGAGTTCGCTGGGCTTACTTATAGCAACATAGGTGAGGGCTTACTTACAGGAGCGTGTGGGTGAGACCCCAAAGAGTCACATCACTTAAAAGTCTCACCTCAGCCTGGATGACGACTTCCTTACAGCTGCGTGGCTGGAGTCCCTCTTCAGCTAACCTTTCTCCCTGTGTACGCTCTTAACTCCTCCACAGTCACATAAAGCCTGGGCAGAATTACACGCAGCTGGGAGAGGGTGCCGAAGGGAGTGGCTGGAATCTCAGGTGGATTCTGATGTCCCCCCGCCCCACCCACTCCTTCTAAACGGGAACATCAACAATCCCCATCCCAGGGGTTTCTTGACAATAATCACAGCTACTCTGGTCTAGATAGTAGTGACCATTACTCTCACAGGACAGTGGTCCACACCAACTCTACAAATGCCTTGAGGAAACTGCGCCGTAAGCACAGCTATGTGCGGCAGGAACACATCTCGGGCTCTTGAAGGTCGTGTCTCAGCCAGGACGATTTCACACAGCCTGCATTAAGCTGCTTGCCTTGGAGAGCTCTGGATTCCAGTTTCTTAAACTGTGAGTCCGGACTTCATATAGGGCCACATAATTAAATGTGGAGATTGCTTTAAAAAATGGCAATACTAAAAGGTTTTTGAGGGCTGGAGAGATAGCTTAGTGGTTAAGGCTCATGCCTGCAAAGCCAAAGGACCCAGGTTTAATTCCTCAGGACCCAGGGAAGCCAGATGCACGAGGTGGCACATGAGTCTGGAGTTTGTTTGCAGTGGCTGGAGGCCCTGGAGTGAGCATTCTCTCTCGCTATCTGCTTCTTCCTCTCTCTCTCTCACAAATAAATAAGTAGAAAAATAGAAAAAACTATAGAATTTCTTTTTAAAAAGTTTCTGAACATAAAACAACTAAAAATTAATTAGGAATCAGCTGTGTGCATGTGTGGTGGCGCACACTTTAATCCCAGCATCCGGGAAGCAGAGGTAGGATTGCTGTGCATTCTAGGTCAGCCTTAGACTGACTATACAGTGAATTCTAGGTCAGCCTAGGCTAGAGCAAGACCCTACCTCAAAAAAAGTGTCAAACACGTAATGAATCTGTGGCATTTCTGGCAGTGAACACAAGTGGCATATTGCACAGCCTCATCACAGCCTTGTTTCTGCACACACACACGTGCACTTTGCATTGTACATGCGGTCACACCACACAGCACCAATGAATGTTGCCTGAGACACCTCAGCTCAGGTCCAAGACTTGCATGTGATGGATTGCAGAGGTCTCCTGTACATACAAGTTTTCTGCACTCGTAGAAACATGATGGTTTCATCATGGAAGGCAGGGCTTTAATGTTTTCCTACCATGATTCTTTAGCATGTATCAAATGAGTATCTTTGGGCTGTGTGTGTTAGAATGTTTGACTTTAGAAACTGCTGTTTGGGATCCTAGGGAGGTGGCTCAGTAGGCAAGAGGAACCGGAGTTCTGTCCCCAGCACCCAGGAGCCCAGACGTGGATTCGCATGCCTGTATTCCCAGCAAGCGTGGGGCTGGAGACAGGAGCATCACTGTGGTTTCCTGGTCGGCCAGCCTAAGCAAAGCATGGCTAGCTTCAGGGTCAGTAGACACCTCTAAAGGAAGCAAGGTGGAAGTGCGACAGAGGAGGGTATCTGACACCCTCCTCTGACTTCCATGTGTGTGCGCATGGGGCACGCACACCCGCACACACTGTTGCACACACCACACATGCTTACATGCCAAACAAGACAAACAAAAACAAATTAGTGTTTGAGTTGCTGACAAGTTTCATAAAAGGTAATTCAATCAAGTTTTGCTCGGAATTAGGACAGAATAATTTCTAATTAATTTTCAATAATTTCTGAAATGGCCCTCAACATGCTTCTGTTATTTTTGTGCTATGTATTTATAGAGTGGCATCCTCAGTGTTGATGATTATCGAATCAAAATATTGGTCAACACTGTAAAACACTGAAGAAGAAATAAATCTATAAGATTGAGTCCTTTATGCAAAGACAAGCACATCCATTTCATAAGAATTCAGATTTGCTTTCTCCTGTAATAAATGGTAAAATTACATATAGATATATATGAATTGTTTAAAATAAATGTCATTATGATCTATTGTTAGTAAATGTTTGGCTTACACGCCTATTTTATATTCCTACGCACTCAGGGTTGCATAAAATCTCTAGGATGAAAAAGGATTACCAGTGGGAAAAGTTTAAGCTCTCGTCTTGACGCTGCAGCCACTGTCACCCAGGCCAGTGGGGGAGCTGTTTCCCCGGTGACCTAACAGCCTGGGTGACAAGGTGAGTCTGAGGCTACTCTGGGGCTGTACAGTGAGTCATTTTCTCAAAACGGAACATAATAAGAAAGAAGCAGGCTGTTCGGCTCGCTCTTTTTGCCAGCTGGGAGACGCCCACCTGTGCTGTTTGCTGATGTTGTGAAGTCAGGCCCGTAAAAGGCTTTGCTTTCCCCGAATGATCCCGTTGCCTACTTCGATCCCCAGCATTAGTTGAGTGGGCTGAGCTGGCAGTACAGAGAAGACGGCGGAAGGAACAGAGCGGAAGCCGGGTGGACAGGGCAGCGGCGACCCCAGAGTGAAAGTGCAGCTGGGGACTCCACACAGAGACTATGAGGAGCTGAGGGCCAGAAACTGGGGGCCCTGGTCACTGGGAAGAGTTCCAGGCAGCAGCCAAACTTTAAGAACCAAAGGTTCTGGTCCTGAGAGATGGGACAGCCGCTTAGAGAAGAATGCTCCAAGGCCTGTTCAAGAACTGTTTTTTGTTTAGTTTTATTTATTTATTTGAGATTAACAGAGAAAGAGAAGGAGGGAGAGAGAGAGAGAATGGGCGCACCAGGGCCTCCAGCCACTGCAAATGAACTCCAAACGCGTGTGCCCCTTTGTGCATCTGGCTAACGTGGGTCCTGGGGAATTGAGCCTCGAACTGGGGTCCTTAGGCTTCACAGGCAAGCACTTAACCCCTAAGCCACCTCTCCAGCCCAAGAACTGTCACTCTTACAGCGGTGCTTGCTGCTGCTGCTCACGCCGCTGGGAGCTGAGGATTATAGTACTTGAGCACCAAGGCTGCTGGTGGTTAAGAAATTCTCTGTGTAATCAGCCTCATGAGTCTGGAAAGACAGGCCCGAGCACTCAGGGTTTAGAGCTGCAAGCCCACGGTCTGCCAGCCCTGCCCCCAGGCCTTGGGCACCCAAGGGCCCAGGATTGGCAGCACTGGAAAAGAGCTTCTCCTCGCCTGCCCATGATTCCTATCTGGGTAGAGCCAGCTAGTGAGTAATACATCTGCGTGAGGGGGGCATAAGGTGGGCAGGGCGTGACTGCAAAAGCCTAAGGTTGGAAAGAAGGGAGGGGCGCTGAACCCACCACAGACTGATAGCACGAAGCAGGGCCCTGTCAAACGTCTTCTCCTTAGAGAAGACACAGACTGGACTGGGGAGATGGCTCAGCTGTTAAAAGCATTTACTTGCAAAGCCAGGCGGCCTGGGTTTGATTGCTCAGTACCCATGTAAAGCCAGGTGCACAAAGTGGTGCATGCATCTGGAGTTCCTTTGCAATGGCAGGAAGCCCTGGCATACCCTTTCTCTCCTTCCTTCCTCCCTTCCTTCCCTTCCTTCCTTCCTTCCTTCCTTCCTTCCTTCCTTCCTTCCTTCCTTCCTTCCTTCCTTCCTTCCTTCCTTCCTCTCTCTCTCTCTCTGCAAATAAATGAATAAAAATATTTCTTGTTTTAAATTTTTTTTGTTCATTTTTTATTTATTTGAGAGTAACAGACATACAAAGAAAGAGGGAGAAAGAGAGAATGGGTGCGCCAGGGCCTCCAGCCACTGCAAACGAACTCCAGATGCATGCGCCCCCTTATGCATCTGGCTAATGTGGGTCCTGGGGAATCGAGCCTCGAACCCGGGTCCTTAGGCTTCACAGGCAAGCGCTTAACCGCTAAGCCACCTTTCCAGCCCTGAATAAAAATATTTCAAAAAAAGAATACACACAATGAGGAGTGGAAGGCTTCATTCAGCACAGGACTTGGTCCCTGTGTGGGTGGTGGGGAGGGTGGCCGGGGAGCTGGCCAGCACCCGAGCTGCAGCCCGCTCTTGCAGGGACAGCCCTTGGCACTGTGCATTTCAGGATGGGCCCGTTAACTTCTATTAACACTGACGCACACTGCATGGAGTACCACGGGGCCAAGGGTCCACCCACTATTCTTGAAAATCCTCGACTTTGTCATGGCCCCCTTGTGGGTTTGCTGGTGTCATGATGAGCCTATGCGTCCCGAGGGAATGCATTTTGAGACATTCCTGGAGCAGCAAGGGTGTGTGAGGACGTCTCTGCAACATCCAGGGTCTTTCCTACATGCCGGAGAAGTGCCGGCAGGACGCAGGAATCCTCAGCCCAGTGCTTCTTTCTGGAGCAGGGCGCCCTTCAGGACCCACCTTCGGAGCTCTGTTCAGTGTATGTGTGTGTGTGTGTGTGTGTGTGTGTGTGTGTGTGTGTGTACGTGTGAGTGTGTGCATGTGGAGACCAGAGGTTGACTGACGTCTGGTGTCTTCCCCATGTGCTCTCCATCTCTGAGGGGGTTGAAAGCGCTGTAATTTTTAAAGAGGTAGAAAGGAAAGCTAGCCCAAACCAAATCCATTCCATGACAGACGCTGCAGACCTGGGGCTGGGCCACGTCCTTCTCATCTTGCCAGTGGTGAGGGAGGCTGGTTCTTGTCCAGCTGGGAGGCCAGCCTGGCAAGGAGCCCTTACCGGGGGCGGGGGGGGGGGGACCAGGAAGAGAGGAGAGCAACTGGTCATGAGATGGAGGCTTGACCTGGAACCTGTCCTGAGACACCCGTGGCCCCTACTGGGCCGTGTCAAGTGACCCTGGGCACTGGTGTGACCATCCACAGCACCGTTTTCTGTCGCTAGGTCAGTATGTGGGAGCCCACGTGCTGTTGCTCAGTACCGTTGTGGCCCACTCAGCTGTGCGAGCAGGGGGGACCGCGGGGCCGCCCCAGCACACTCAGCCCCCAGCAGGCTGTGACCTCACAGCCCTGTTGGAGATCAGGCTGAGTCCTCCTCAGGCCTCAGCCCCTGAAACAAGTACCAGGTGTTAATGGTTTTTCTCCTGCTTCAGGAAAAAAAAAAAAATTGCAGAAGGAGTGATACAAAAACAAAACTAACAAACAAAACCTTGTGACTGCTAACGGTCGTTCTCAAGGAAGGCACAGGAGGGCACTATGCAAGTTCCCTGGAAGATAAATTTAACCCGAAACGTACAGTTCTCACTCCCCAGATTCTCCCTGGAAGCATGATGACACTAGGAGAGAGACGGAGGGCAGAGTCCTGGCTGAGGCCTCGAGCAGACTGTGGGGATGCCCACAGCCCCAAGTCCCCTTACAGGGGTTCAGCAAGGTGGGAGTGTTCTATCAGCCTGTTGGGGCTGCAGCCAGCAGCTGAGCCCACCTCCACCAAGGGCAGCCTGGAGGTGTAGACTAGGAGAGGCCCACCAATGGATGAGGGCAGCGGGGAAGGAGAGCTAGGGACCAGCAGTGGACAGTCTCAGAATGGGGATAGAACTTTGACATGCAGACCAATGGAGATAAGGATCTGTGATGAGACAGTCTCTCATTGAATCTAGAGCTCGCTGATTTGATGCCTGTGATGTAGTTTACATCCCAACTCATTTCACTCATGTCATTGTTTATTTATTTATTTATTTGAGAGAATGGGCACGCCAGGGCCTCCAGCCACTGCAAATGAACTCTAGATACATACAACACCTTGTGCATCTGACTTACGTGGGTCCTGGGGAAATCAAACCTGGGTCCTTTGGCTTTGCAGACAAGCAGCTTAACCACTAAGCCATCTCCCCAGCCCTTGTGTCACTGTATTTTAAGGACACCATGCACATAGTGCTTCTTACCCAAGCCCCGTGGGTGAGATCCTATCCTCCTACCTGTGTTGGGCAGAGGTAGGAGCAATGAGAGGAGATTCAACGGCCGCAGGGGAATGGGTAAAGCCAGGGTTTCAAACACAGGGTGCAGCAGCTGCTGGACTTCGCTCAGCTCGAGAAAAGCAGAGTGGGATCCATGGAGTCTGAGGTAACATACTGCACGGCCACCCACAGGTCTGGAGGGACAGCAGCTGTGGCTCATGCAAAGGAGCTCAAGGGCAGGAAACAGAACAGTGAGAGAAACTGAGATTCAGTACGGTGGCACTGTGATATAAATCACAAAGATACTGAGATGGCAGCAGGCGGGTGCCCAGGAGGGTTCTAGAGTTCCAGAGACCCGAGTGCCATGCTCTTGAGTCTTGCCCTCCGTCGGTTGCAGATTAGATTTGGCTGCAAGTCAGACCTGTGGACTGGAGGCCAGCCAGAGGCGCTGCTTGCACGCAAGAGGAAAACCAAGGTGGCAGGAACCTTACTAGAGGAGGAACAAGTAAGGACTGTAGATGTTTTTGAGATATAAACAAACCCAATTTAAAGAGGAAAAAAAGGAGCTGGAGGGCTGGGTTAGTGGTTAAGGTGTTTGCTTGCAAAGCCAAAGGACCCTGGTTCAATTCCCCAGGACCCATGTTAGCCAGATGCACAAGGTGGCACACACGTCTGGAGTTTGTTTGCTGTGGCTGGAGTCCCTGGTGTGCCCATTCTCTTTCTCTCTCTCTCTCCCTCTTTATCAAATAAATAAATGAATAAAAATAAAGAGAAGACAAGTTGAACTGGAGAGATGGCTCAGTGGTCAAAGGCGCTTGTTTGAAAAGCCCGATGGCCTAGGTTCAATTCCCCAGTACCCATGTAAAGCCAGATGCACAAAGTGGTACATGTGTCTGCAGTTCATTTGCAGTAGCAGGAGGCCCTAGTGCATCCATTCTTTTTCTGTCTACCTCTTTCTCTCTCAAGTAAATAAATGAATAAAATATTTAAATAGAAAAAAATTGCAGACTATATGGCATTTTTTTCACCTGGACCAAAATGGGATCTATTGATGTCAATTAAAATGTTAATTCAATGTTACATTAAGGGAACTGAGAAGATGACTCAGTTGTTAAATGGACTTGCTTGTAAGCCTACCAGCCCAAATTCAGTTTCCTAGCATCCGTGTAAAGCTAGACACAAAGTGCCAGTGTGTCTGTGATCCCAACATGCAACGGGAGGCAGAGCCAGGAGAATCAGGAAGGTTTGGACCCTGCACAAAACAGCAAAAGCAAAAGAAGGGAGACCCTGTCTCAAGCAAAGTGGAAGGAGAGGGTGAGCACACCAAGGTTGTCCTCAGACCTCCACACGTGTGCAGCGGCACATGTCCCCCCATACACACACACACACACACACACACACACATACGCACACACACTTAAAAAAAAAAAACAACCAAAGGACAGCCAAGTGTGGTGGTGCACATCTTTAATCCCAGCACTCGGGAGACAGAGGTAGGAGAATTGTCATGAGTTCCAGGGTCAACCTGAGACTACATAGTGAATTCCAGGTCAGCCTGGCTAGAGTGAAAAACAACAACAACAAAAAAAGGTCAAAGGACAAACACATGATTTTAAAAAGTCAAAGGAAGAAACAAGTGCATGCTGGAAACAAGGATTTTGGAAGTTTTCTATGCATCCTAATGGGGATAAAAAGACAGAGGTAAGAGCTCAGGGTTTACCCAAAACACTAAGGGAACCTGTTCCCCACTGCACCTGCTGGGTGGGCGGGGGGGGGGGGCTGCGAGGAGGCTGAGCATGGAGCTTCAGAGCTGCCATCCTGCCCTCCCCGCGGGGGACATCTACTTCCTCTGTAAGCCCGGCTCCTCCCCTCGGAGAAGCACAGCTCCAGCTCACAGTGTTTCTGGGAAGACGACGCAGCTGCTACCTTGGCGCAGAGCTGCGCTCCTGGGTGGCTGAGCGCTGTATCATTATACCATTATGATGCTGCCACAGCCATCACAAGACAATACCAGCAGCCAGGGGATGTGGTGGGCTCTGCAGAGCCAGGATCAGAGGTGCCCTCCGATCTCAAGGGTGCACAACTCAGGCTGGCTTTAGACATGGTTCTCGATTAAGAGTCACTCTTGATGTTAGACAGCGTGGGAGTGAGCAGGCTTCAGGTCCAATGTTATTTGGGTTACAGGGAAATCCTTGGCTAGGCAGTAACATGTTATCTTCAGGAAAGCTTCCCTTATGGTATCTGAACAACTGCAGCCGTTTCAGACGTCACACCCAGGCCATCAGAGAAAGAGTGAGAAAGAGTCCACGTGGACTTCCAAACATGAACCGTGAAGCAGCCCGGATGGTGGACGCGGCATGTCCACCCCAGAGCAGAGCCTGTGTGGAGGCTGGGCTAAAGGGCTTCAGATCACTGGCGCAGGCACCCCAGCTGCAGAAGATGAGTGTGCCCGACAGCACAGGGGACAGACACCTTGGCAAAGGATGAGTAGCTGCCATGAGGGAGAGGAGGCAGTTGCCCAGCAACCTGGACTGTGCAGTCCTCATCCCAGATAAGAAAGCAGACACCTGTGGATTCCAAGTCACTGCCGCCTTCCAGGGCTGGGGCTCCTCACTCCCGGCTCTGTCTCTCCCCAGTAACTAGAGCTGCCTCCAGACCCTCACCCAGAGCTCTTTGCCAAGTCTCCAGCCTCTACCTATAATACCCTGGTCCTCTGCTGCGCGTGTGCCAAATGGATGACTTTGACCTAGCTCACAGATCACTCTAGGAAAGTCTGACTTGTTCTCCCAGCAAGCAAGGGCCCATAAGACATGCCACCATGACTTCCACACCATAGGAACACAGTGATTTTTTTTTCAGCCTTATAAAACACCCAATCAGTGCCCAGACAGCCTTAGAACAGCAACTGAGAAGGGAAACTATAGGTTGACTGCTGGGTGCAGAGGCTGAAAATAAATTATGTTCTCAAGGTCACAGACAGGAGTACACGCAGCCGGATCTCATCAGAAACAAACCGCATTAATGCAGGCCTCCCTACACTACCAGACCCACCTGTAGGCTCTGTCTTTTCCAATTGAGATGGGAGGAAGGCCTGCTTTTGGCTGGCCCAGACCAGGAGATTCACGTGCCTGGCAGGACCAGGCGGGCAGAGAAATCTCATTAGTGCACAACTGGGAGCTGCAATCTGATTAGGCTCTCCACCCTGTCCCAGATTCCCCGGACAAAGGTGGCTGGAGACTAGGCAGACAGCAGGCGGGATGGGGGTCTGCTCCGAGGCTGGAGATTAAAACACCTCCCTGGGGAGCTGCCAGCTTTCTCCTGGCCTTGGCAGTAGAGTTAACCTGGCAACTGAGAGAGACCCATTTGAAAAATTAAAGACGTGACACAGGCAGAAACATCTCTGGAAATTTCCATCTGTGTGCTGGTGCTGGTGGCTAGGCTCAGGTGCCCTCACCCCAGCAGACCTCATGTGGCATATGGGCACCTCCCCTGGGTCGCCTGAGGGGAGTCAACGAGCAGAAGGGCGTTTGTTTTCAAACCTGGGGCACAGTCACAGACCTGGGCCCCTCTCGATGGTTCTGTGAGCCCCGTGCCGCATTAGGAGATGGGATGAACCCCGGAGTCCAGCGGCACAGCGCCTGCTGGGGTGCAGCCGGGTGGAGGCTGAGTTTGTAGATGGGGGAGGCCCCGGTTATTTATCAGCCTAAAATCCAGGCAGAATGTGCACACATCCCAGGGTGCATGGGACAGATATGTGACAGTGCTATGGTTCCCTGTAAAACCGTCATCGTGCCATATTTTGCTCCTAAGCTCACATCTCCAAGGTGTTGGTCCCCCGCATTGGTAGCACAATCTAATGGAGCATATTTAAAGCACATGGTCACTGTCATTTATATTAAGGTCGTGAACACATTCACTCACAACTTCTTTATGTCCCTCTGCTCCACGGATCCCTTCCCTCCTTTCTGGCAGCTGTCACCTTAGACAAGTCTGCACTTCCTAGAGCTTCCTGGAGGGTGGCCCTGCGGTGGTGACCCTTTGCTTCCGTCACTCAGGGTAAGCGCCTAATGTCCTCCTGTGTGACGTGGATCAGTAACCGTCTCCTTTTCATCACTCACAGCGTGGACAGCTTGCCCCCAGCTTATGCACTCATCCACGGGCGAGGAGCGGGTGGAGTTCTAGATTCTAGATCTCGACAACCATGGTGGTTTGAATGAGATATCCCCCGGAGCCTCGTGTATTTTGAATACTTGAGCCCCAGCCAGTGGCAGTTTGGGAGGTGAAGCCTTGCTAGAGGAGGTGTGTCAGTGAGGGGTGGGCCTGGAGGTTTACTTGCCCAGGAATGAGCCAGCTTCCTGCTCGGGCCACGCTTGCCCTGCCATGATGAAGCTTCTCCTTGAAACCGTAAGCCTGAAATCAACCCTCTCCTCCCATATGCTGCTTTTTGGTTCCAGAAACACAAAGGCAACCTCAACAGCAGCCACAGCTGAAACTGCTCAAAACGTGCCCTCTCGTTTCTCTCGGGTAAATGCATAGAATGGCTATGCCTAGACCATATGGGATAGCTAACACTTTTAAATATATATATTTTATTAGCCAGGCATGGTGGCACATGCCTTTAATCCCAGCACTTGGGAGGCAGAGGTAGGAGGATCACCGTGAGTTCAAGGCCACCCTGGGAATACAGAGTGAATTCCAGGTCAGCCTGGGCTACAGCGAGACCCTGCCTTGAAAAATCAAAAAGTGTGTGTGTGTGTGTGTGTGTTTCACCCATTTATTTGCAAGCAGAGAGAGAGAGAGAAGAGAGACAGGGAGAATGGGCATACCAGGGCCTCCAGCGGCTGCAAACAAATTCCAGATGCATGCGCTATTTTGTACATCTGGTTTTATATGGGTACTAGGGAACTGAAACCAGTCATTAGGCTTTGCAGGCAAGTATCTTAACCACTGAGCCATCTCTCCAGCCTGGGATATCTAACTTTTTAAGGAACTGCCATGCTGTTTTCTGTATTGTGAGTAGTGGCACCATGTTATTGTGCCACATGGCATGGGCATTTCCAGTGTTCAACCTTCTTGCATCACTTTATATGTTCAACCTATTTTTGTTCTTTTTTTTTTTTAATTTTTTTTTTTTGTTTATTTGAGAGCAACAGAGAAAGAAGCAGAGAGAGAGAGAGAGAGAGAGACGGAGGGAGGGAGAGAGAGAACAGGCACGCCAGGGCCTCCAGCAACTGCAAATGAACTCCCATCGCTTGTGCCCCCTTGTGCATCTGGCTAACGTGGGTCCTGGGGGAATCGAGCCTCGAACCGGGGTCCTTAGGCTTCACAGGCAAGCGCTTAACCGCTAAGCCATCTCTCCAGCCCCCTATTTTTGTTCTTAACCACTTTTTAAAATTTTTTGATGGAACTGGGGTTTGAACCCAGGGCTTTATGCATGCTAAGCAAATGTTCTTCCCCTGAGCTGCATTCCAGCTTTGTTCAGTTTATTTTTATTTTTATTTTAAGCATTAAAGTAGATATGTTGCGCTATCTAATTAGAGTTTACATTTTCCTTTCACTATTGAATAATGACACCTTTGTGCCATAGGCAAAATCTCTGCCAGTATGTTCCTAATGTGGTTTTTCTTTTTAAAAATAAACCTTATTTTCCTAACAGCACTCTATGTACAAGAAAATCATGAAGACAGAACACCGAGTTCCCACCGACCCCCCCCCCCACACACACACCTTAAGCATCTCACTGTAAGCATCACCCATTAACAACGCACCTTTGTCCTGGATAATGGTCAACACTGCGGCACTGTGACTAAAGTCTGCTCTTCGCGTTTTTGTCTGTCTCTGTCCCTTGCCCTTTTCTGCTCCAAGATCTCCTCCAGGGGACCACGTTACGGCAGTCCCCACATCTCCCCAGGTTCCTTTTTGCTGTGCTGGCTCTCCTCACACTTTCCTTGTTTTTGATGACCTTGATGATCTGGAGAAGAAATGGGCAGATACTTTTGTAAAATGTCCTCCACTGGGATACTCTGGGGTCCTTTCCTGTGACTGTCCTGGGATCATTGGTGTTTGGAAGGAAGACTGCAGTGGTGAGTCTCCATTTGATCACATGTCAGTCTATTGCACAGAGACCCACTCCCCTGGGTTGTGGGACTGGACCCTGGATAAGGTATTCATTTGCTGTTGTTTCAGGACCCTTCAGTAGACCCCAAGGGAAATGAGAGCATAGAGGGGGCTCAGTGGTTGTGCATTGGTGTGCATGCACATGTGTGTGTTAACACTGAAGTGGAAGTAGACAGATGGCTCTGTGCTTAAAGGCATTTCCTTGCAAAGCCTTATGATCTAAGCTTGTTTCCCCAGCACCCATGTAAAGCCAGAGAAGACCAGGCAGCTGGACATCATATCTCAGCACCTCAGCAGGGAAGAAGCAGCATGCAGGAGCTTGGCGCTGGCACTGGCAAACTGGGCTGAGCTTTCCAACCCCAAGACCCATCCCCAGCAACATGTCTTCTCTAGTGTGGTGGTTTGAACCAGACGTCCTCTCTTGGCAGACTGCTCCATGTTGCTGGGATGAACATCCAAGCCAGACACAGTTTATGGGAGAAAGGGACTTATTTCAGGCTTACAGATTCAGGGGAAGTTCCATCAATGGTGGAAGAAGTTGGCTTCCTTTCACAGACCCAAGCAGAGAGAAAAACCACCAACTAGGCAGCAAACACCGAAAGCAGCAAGCATACCTCCAGAGCTCAAAACTCTCTCTGTGCCTTTGGCCTGGAATCAGATCCTCCCCCATGACATACCCACTTCACCAGGCTGCTGAGACTTAAGCAGGAAGTTTAACCTAAATAAAAAACACCTGAGGAGGGCTGGAGGGATGGCTTAGCAATTAAGGCGTTTGCCTGTAAAGCCAAAGGATCCTAGTTCTACTCTCCAGGACCCACAAAAGTCAGGGGCACAAGGGGGCACCTGCATCTGGAGTTCATTTTCAGTGGCTGGAGGCCCTGGTATGCCCAGTCTCTCTCTCAAATAAATAAATGTATTACTTTAAAAAAAAAAAAAACCTGAGGAGTCATGAGCTCTAGGGGTGTAATATCTGCTGGTGTCTGGCTAAATGTATATACTATGCTCACCAAACTGCCCAGTAAGCACTTCTCCTAATGTTCATACCCATATATTAATGCTACTCTCACTTTTGGTTAGAGAAGCTTCTCTTTTCAGATGGCAGTGACCTTGTGATGACTCAGAAGGCACCATGTTACTGAGAAGAAGTGACGGAGGAGTGATCAGCATTGAAATATCTCTTTCACACCTTTCAAGGCTCAGGGTCCATTGTGGAAGAGGAGGCAGAAAGAATGTAAGAGCCAAGGGAAGGGTAGGACTCCTTACAACGTGGTCCTCCAGACACAAAATGGCCTGGATATCCATGACCTCACAGGGCCTGACACTACCTACACAAAACCATCATAATAGGAGGAAAATATGATGACATCAAAATAAAAGAGATACTGATTGAGAGGGGGAGGGGATATGATGGAGAGTGGAGTTTCAAAGGGGAAAATGAGAGGAGGAAGGGAATTATCATGGGATATTGTTTACAGGTATGGAAGTTGGCAATAAATAAATAAATAAAAATAAAACACCTGAGGGCTGGAGAGATGGCTTTGCAGTTAAGGTGCCTGTGAAGCCTAAGGACACAGGTTTGATTCCTCAGAACCCATGTAAGCCAGATGCACATGGTGTTGCATGCATCTGGACTTAATTTTCAGTGGCTAGAGGCTCTAGTGCACCCATTCTCTCTCACTCTCTAATAAATAGAAATAAAAAATATTTTTAAACCACCTTAGACTATGGGTGACATTTTAAAATTCAAATCGCCATATCCTGACCATGTAGTCTTTAGTCTTGTGGAACTGATTTGTGGGAGGATATGGAAGGATTTGAAACTTTGGACTAGGGGAGCTTTGCAATGGTATAAGCAGAGCCTAGTGGACCATTCTGGTGAGAGAATGGATGGCTAAAATGCAAAGAGAAATGTAGACTATGGTGGCTTGGCTGATGACATTTCCAGAGGTGGTCAGGTGGCGGGGGAGGACTTTGTTGGCAACTGGACTAGAGGCAGTTTATGTGATATTCTGGCTGTGTCCTGAGAATTGATCAAAGTTGAATTTAAAAGTAATGAACTTCTGTATTTGGCAGAGGAAAATAGAGAACAGAAGCATATTAAAGATGTAAAGCTTAGCACAGAATAAATGTGAATAGATTTGGGTACCAGGCCAGAGACTGCTCCCATTTCGAACATGAGTGCTTAAGAGATTACCACCACCACCATTGAAAATGCGCCAGCTGCTCTGCACCGGGACAGTAGGAGGAGTGCCATTCTTCTGAAAGGGAGGGGCCTGAAGGAAGAACGGTGAAGGCATTTCTTGCTCCTCTAAGTAGACCTTTATCTTCCCTGGAGTAACAAATCTGGTGGTGTCATTTACCAGGTACTGGTTTTGGAAATATGATAGATAGCCAGGCATGGCGGCACACGCCTTTAATCCCAGCACTCGGGAGGCAGAGGTAGGAGGATTGCTGTGAGTTCAAGGCCACCTTGAGATTACATAGTGAATCCCAGGTTAGCCTGGACTAGAGTGAGACCCTACCTCAAAAAACAAAGGAAAAGAAAAGAAACAGAGATCGTGAAGCTCTTGCAGTTCTGGAGATGGCCAAGAGGTAGCGTGACACTGGGTAGAAGACCCTGCATGGAGGCCATTGCATGGGCCTGTGAAGACGGACTGTGAGTTGCAGTGGAGACCCTAAGAAGTTGGAGAACTGTGGGATGGTCACCAAAGATAGCTGCTGACTCTTGAGTGTATTCTCCTTGGAAAGTAAGCAACCTAGCTAGCCGAGTGGAGTTGCTCAAGCCTTTTGGAACCCAGAGAATTTCACCACAAGTCTCAGGTACCAGACATGGAGCCGTAGGATTTACTGTGTTCCTTGCTTGTTTTTGATCTTGCATTGGTCCAATTTTTCTTTTTTTTTTTTTCTTTTCTTTTGGATGTAGGGTCACCACACCATGCCAGGAAGCTTCTGGCTTTTAAAAAATTTTTGTTTATTTATTTGCAAGGAGAGAGAAAGAGAGAGAGAGAGAAGAGAGATAGAAAGAGAGAGAGAGAATTGGCAGATCAGGGCCTCCAGCCACTGCAAGTGAACTCCAGACACATGTGCCCCTTGTGCACCTGGCTTATGTGGATCCTGGGGAATCAAACCTAGGTCCTTTGGCTTTGCAGGCAAACACCTTAACTGCTAAGCCATCTCTCTAGCCCCAATATTTATTTTTTTAAATTATTTTGTTTATTTATTTGAGAGAGAGAGGGAGATAAATAGGCAGGTACAGAGAGAAAGAGAGAGAGAGAGAGAGAGAGAGAGAGAGAGAGAGAATGGGTGCACCAGGGCCTCCAGCCACTACAAATGAACTCCAGATGTGTGTACCCCCCTTTGTATCTGGCTTACATGGGTCCTGGGGACTTGAACCTGGGTGCTTTGGCTTTTCAGACAAGTGCCTTAACCACTAAGCCATATCTCCAGCCCTCCAATATTTCTTTTCTATACCCTCATTCCTCCTTTTTTGAAAAGGAATGTTTACACTGAGCCATTATGTTAAAAAAAATATACAACTTGTGTTTTAACTTTTTAAAATTTTTTCTCAATTTTTATTAACATTTTCCATGATTATAAAAAATATCCCATGGTAATACCCTCCCCCCCCACTTTCCCCTTTGAAATTCCATTCTCCATCATATCCCCTCCCCATCTCAATCAGTCTCTCTTAATTTTAATGTCATGATCTTTTCCTCCTCTTATGATGGTCTTGTGTAAGTAGTGTCAGGCACTGTGAGGTCATGGATATCCAGGCCATTTTGTGTATGGAGGAGCATGTTGTAAGGAGTCCTACCCTTCCTTTGGCTCTTACATTCTTTCTGCCACCTCTTCCGCATTAGACCCTGAGCCTTGGAAGGTGTGATCGAGATGTTACTCGGTACTCCAGACACTTCTTTCCAGCACTATGATATCTTCTGAGTCATCCTAAGGTCACTGCCATCTGAAAAGAGAAGATTCTCTATCCAAAGTGAGAGTAGCGTTAATATAAGGGTATGCATATTAAGAGAAGTGCTTACTGGGCAGTTTGATAAGCATAGTATATACATTTTTTCCAGACATCAGCTGATGTTACACCCCTAAGGCTCATGACTACCCCTGTTTTAAGTTTACAGTATCAGGGATGTATTCCCTCCCAAGAAGCGGGCCTCCAGTCCAATTGGAGGGCAGTTGGTTCCCACCATGACAGACATGCCACTATTGCACCCGTTGGCTCATTTGGCCTGGCTGGCCAATTATGAGGCTCGCAGTGTCCACTGTTGAGTATCTTCACTGGTGGTATCTCTTTCTCCCAGTGAACTACATGTAGAATGGCTTCTTCCAGCTTTCTGTCAGCTGGTCTACATGGAGGAGGTTATCAGCTCAGTTCCAGCAGGATTTCTCAGTGGCCTTGCAGCCCAAGTATGTGGAGTCTTCAGCAGTAGGGTCGTACCATCTATTCCTGGTGGGAAACCAAGAGCCTCGGCAATGGCCTATAATGTTTTGGGGGCATCAGGGACCTCTCTGGCCAACAACTCACTGGAGGTATCCCATCCCTGGCACTAAAAATTTTCTAGTAACAATCTAAGGCTCCTGTGTACCATTGTTCAAAAAAGTAGGTTTCCATATGACGTATTGATATCCTCTTAGATTTTGATTAGCCCTCCCTCCACCTTTCCTTTACTCAGCCTCTTCCTTTAACCTCACTTTGGGCCTTTTCACCCCCATTAATCTATTCTTCTAAAATTGAGAGATTGTTCTGAGTCTCAGAGCTGGACTTTTGGGCTTTTGAACAATATTGGGACTGGTAAAGACTGTGGAAACTTTTAGAGTTGAACTGAATGCACTTTTCATGAGACGGACATACGTCTATGGAGGCCAGGGGGTTGGATGTGGTGGTTTGAATGTAAACTGTCCCCTAGCCTCATGTGTTTGTGATCAAGCCTCACACTTAATCTTCACATGGTGAAGCCTTTGGGAGGCGAAGCCTTGCTGGAAGGTGTGTTGCTGGGGATGGACCTTGGGACTCTATGGTCCAGTCCAGCTTACCAGTGCTAGCAAGCTGTCAACACTACCTAGATTCCCTCCCTGCTAGTGTGGAGCTCTAACCCAGGCTTGCTGCTTTTACCATGCTTTTCCCACCATGATGAGTTTCTCCTCAAAACGGGAAACTAAAATAAACCCTTTCCTTCTATAAGCTGCTCTGGTCGGGTGTTTTGTCTAAGCAATGAAAAGGGCACTGTTACAGCTGCCTGTGCCTCTCGGGCTTCCAGCTGTGTGGCCCCAGCTGTGGGAGACTATGAGCACTGCCTGGACTGCCTCTGCCCTGGCGTGAGATCCAGCAGCACGGGATGGGCCTGGTCTGCCCCTTACCCTGGGATGGAGCAATCACATCACTGATATGCAAGGATCCAGTTCCGCAGCTCCACATGCTCTGCTGGTCTTTAGCTGTTCTAGGTGGAACCACAAGATCAGGCTCTGCAGCTGCCCCTCACGTGGGGTGAAGGATCTCAGAATGGTCTTCTGAAACCCTTCCAGAGACCTACCCTCTAAATAGTTAAGGGACGTCCTCCCGGGGTGCATGTGTGAGGAATGTGGTAAGTGGCTGATTGCGTGTGATCCCAGTGTGGGCTGGCCACTCTGTGCGCTCATCCTATAATCAAGGAGGCCCAGTTGGATTCAGGACATGTCTCTGGAGATATATCTTCCTGTGATGTGAAGCCCAGGCCCCTATGAAGTCATCTTCATGCACAAGAAAGGACACTAAGGCCTGCTCTGACTGGAAGGTCTGATTTCTTACATGGAGGGAACCCTGCCACACTTTCATCCTGTGGTCACCAGCACACTAGTTAAGGTCACTACCTGTTCCTGTGTGTGTGAGAGAGAGAGAGAGAAGGAGAGACAGAGAGAGAAAGAGAGAGAGTTTGGCATGCACATGCCACCGTATGTGTGTAGAGATCAGAGGACCACTTTGGGTTTGGTCCTCCTTACCTTCCACCTTGTCTGAGGCAGTCATTGTTCAGTGCTGTGTTTGCCAAGCTAGCTGTCTGGAGAATGTCTGGGCAATTCTCTGGTCTCTGCCTCCCTTCTTGCTGTAGACCTGCTGGGATTACAGACCCTGGCACTATAGCAGCTGGCTTTACGTGTGTCCTGGGAACCTGATCTCAGGGGCACGTACTTGCAGGGCAAGCACTTTATCCACTAAGCCATCTCCGCAGCCCTGCCTGGCCCCTCCTGTTACTTCAGTCCTGCTTGTCTCGGGCCATTTGTCCAAAGCTGCCTGTCACTCAGGCCTTAAGCTCATACCACTGGACAAGACTGAAGGGTACTGCCCTCTGTGCGCACCCCAGAAGACAGACAAGGTAGGGGTCTCGGCGGAGAGTGGAGAGGGGATCAGGTTGCTCTCTTGCTCTCCTGACTCTGGGAGAGGCTGAGAGGCGCAGATGTCCTAAGCACAGGGAATCGCAGCGGGACAAGGACGGCAGCAAAGCTCTGTCACCAGAAGTCACCCTGCGTGGAAGTGGTCACCTGTCCAATCCATCCACCCACTGCCAGAGCCTCCCAGGGCCTTGGCGCCTTTCTTCCTTCCCATTTGGCCTCAGCCCAGTGCTGACCTCATTGCCGTGATGGGAGTTCTGGCTGTTGACCGTTGCGCCGGAGCCCCGCCCTCAGTGTGGGATGCGTGGGTAGGGTCACGATGGGGTTAAATAAATCTCTGCCTTGCCCTGGGCCTCGGTGACAGCAAACTCCGTGTCTAGCGATTTACCTTATAAATATCCTGGTGTGTGAGTGAAACCATGAATATTCAGGGTGGTTTGTTTTCTTCGCTGCTGTTAAAAAAGCACAGAGGCTTTTGTGGGCTGATCTGGAACCATCTACAAGATAAGGTGAGCGAGAATGCGTGGTGTGGAGCACTGTGGGGAGGAGGGAGAACATGTCCTTGCCAGCCCCTCCTTGGGAGCCATTGCTTGGGAGCCTCTATCTGTGAGCCTCCACCTGGGAACCTCTGCCTGGGAGACTCTACCTGCACGTACCTGGGAACCTTTACCTGCAAGCCTCTACTAGGGAGCCCCTGCCCAGCCAGTCCCTGCTCAGGAGCCTCAACAGGGAGGCTCCAGCTCCACGTGGATGGCGTGCGGCAGGGGCAGGGGAATTGCAGCTTGGAAATTGGCTCCCCATTGGGCACAGAGCATGAGCAGGACAATTTTCACTAGATAAGATTCTATGGGGCTGGAGGGATGGCTTAGCAGTTAAGGTGTTTGCCTGCAAAGCCAAAGGATCCTGGTTTGATTCTCCAGGACCCACATAAGCCAGATGCACAAGGGGGGCGCATGCATCTGGAGTTTGTTTGCAATGGCTGGTGGCCCTGGTGTGCCTATTCTCTCTCTCTCTCTCTTTCTCTCTCTCTCCCTCTCAAATATATATATAAATATTGTGGGTTTTGACCTTTGAAATATTCAAATGTTCTACCCATCCAATAAAGCAAAGACTTTTAAAGACAACCAGAAAAAGCAGGGCATGGTGGCTCATGTCTGACAGCTCAACACTCAGGACATTGAGGTAGGAGAATTGCTATGAGTCCAGGGCCAGCCTAGTCTCCAGAGTGGAGACACTGTTTCCAAAAATCTGAAGCTGGAGAGATGGCTCAGCAGTTAAAGGTACTTGCTTGCAAAGTCTGATGACCCAAGCTTAATTCCCCAGTACCCATGTTAAAGCCAGATGCCCAAAGTGGCACGTGCATCTGGAGTTCATTCACAGTGGCAAGAGACCCTGCTTATTTTCAAAGTGTGCCCCTCTGTCTGCTCCCGTGGGCTTCCCTCCAGCAAGTCATGAGCATGCAGACACGTGCATCACCATCCTGGCACTGCACACTGTGCTTAGAGGCAAGGGACAGAGTCCCTTTCCATGCTGAACAGTCCAAAAGCCTGCCCGCTGCAGTGCTACAGGCTGGGTGGCCTTTGACCATGAGTCTGAGGGACTTGAATCATGACTGCAGAGAGATTCACCAGGCCCCCGTTTACCCTCAGTTTAGTTCAAGAATATCTGAAAAGTGTCGTGAGTTCGAGGCCACCCTGAGGCTACATAGTGAATTCCAGGTCAGCCTGAGCTAGACTGAGACCCTACCTCAAAAAAACAAACAAAAATTCTGGAAAGTGTTAGTTTCCCATATCTATTCTGTATGTTTCCAAACATTAGTTCTAGTGTTTTACTCCTGCTGTGTCCTTCCACAGATACACCTTGTCGTCCCTGGTGTGTGTGTGTGTGTGTGTGTGTGTGTGTGTGTGTGTGTGTGTGACCGGCTCCCTCCCTTGACCAACAGTGTTCTGTTTCTTTTTTTTAATGGTTTATTTTTATTTATTTATTAGAGACAGAGAGAGGGAGAGGGAGAGAGAATGGGCATTCCAGGGACTCTAGCCACTGCAAACAAACTCCAGATGCATGTGCCCCCCCTTGTGCATCTGCCTTATGTGGGACCTGGAGAATCGAACCTGGGTCCTTAGGCTTCACAGGCAAGCGCCTTAACCGCTAAGCCATTCTCTCCAGCCCCAGTGTTCCATTTCACTCCGCTGCTGTTCTGAACTGCAGCCCTGAATACACCCAGGGTAGGGAGCCAACTTCCAACCCTGTCTTATGTTGGGCACCTTCACCACTTCAAAGTCCCCACCTTCCCAGGAGGGGCACCTGCCAGCAGGCAGCTGGGCTGAAACAGCACCCTCAGGCCCAGGTCCCCAAACACTGTCCAGAAGGCTCCAGAGCCACTCTGGGCCAGGGCTGCCTGAGGGCTTCCTTGACATTGGTGAGAGTTGAATATTGGCTGTTTGCAAGCAAACACTTAAAATGTGGGCAGGGGATGGTGGTGCACACCTTTAATCCCAGCACTCGGGAGGCAGAGGTAGGAGGATTGCTGTCAGTTTGAGGCCACCCTGAGAATACATAGTGAATTCCAGGTCAGCCTAGGCTACAGTGAGACACTACCTTGAAAAAAAAAAGGTGAGGGTGGGTGTGGGTGGGGGATGGAGGACCGTGTCATGGGAGCCGGACCGGAAAATTTTTTGTTGTTGTTTTTAGTTTTTCAAGGTAGGGTCTCACTCTGGCCCAGGCTGACCTGGAATTCATTCTGTAGTCTCAGGCTGACATCAAATTCACAGTGATCCTCCTACCTCTGCCTCCCGAGTGCTGGGATTAAAGGCGTGCGCCACCACTCCTGGCTGGACTGGAAATTTTAACTTAAAGAGTTAACGGCTGCTGTGTGGGGCAGCATTCGTGGAGGAGGAGATGCGCAAAGCCCTGATGACAGCAGCTGCAGGTGGAGCCACAGTGGGTGGAACCGAAAACTAGATCTGAGCCGATGAAGGCACTTCTGGCCATGGTGCCCATGAGGAGGGCAGTGCTGCTGGCTCTGGTGCCGTGTTTGGCTCACTGTTCACCGCTCCTCTTTGCTAGGGAGCAGGGGGACGTGTGGGACAGCTTACCCCTGGCGCCCCCTCCTGGAGTCTCGTTGACTCTGAATGGCTGTGGTGGTTTGAGTCAGGTGTCCCCCATAAACTCAGGTGTTCTGAATGCTAGGTTCCCAGCTGATGGAGATGTAGGATTTAACACCTCCTGGAGGGAGTGTATTGTTGGGGGTGGGCTTATGGGTGTTACAGCCAGTTGCCAAATGCCAGTGTTCGGTGCACTCTCCTGTTGCTATCATCCACCTTATGTTGGCCAGGGGTGATGTCCGCCCCCTGCTCATGCCATCGTTTTGCCCTGCCATGGTGGAGCTTCCCCTTGAGCCTGTAACCCAAAATAAACCTCTTTTTCCCAGAAGCTGCTCTTGGTTGGGTGATTTCTACCAGCAATGAGAACCCGACTGCAACAATGGCAGAGATCACAACCATCAAGTACCAATTTGGGGTTCCTCATGGTGACAGGGGTGGGTGACAGCGGAATGAAACGGCCTGGTGTTTGCTTGGGTTGGAAGTGGGACCCTCAGCGTTAGAGGCCTCAACACAGCGGTGGGGACTGCTGCAGCCTTCCTCCTCGGAACTGTCCAGACGGTCACTCCCCATGCTGTCTATTCACCTTGATGAACAGATGCAAAATATCCAAGAGTCCCTCGTCCTCTCCAGGGCAGCCTGACCCACAGGGCAGCTGAGCAATGGTGGCTGTGGCTGGTTTTGTTCCTACTTCTCCATCCCTGCCTCCACCTGTGCACACCTGGGACGCTGGAGTGAACACGTGTCCATGGACAGAGCCCAGCGTCTCCCTATCGCTGCAGCTGGAGGTCATGGCAGAAGTGACCCTCAATAGGCTCCTCTCCCACCTAAAGTAGGCTGTGCCTCAGCCTCAACCCAGGGTGGGGAAGCCTACTACAACCACGGGGGGCCCCCCTTCAAGCCCAGGGTTGTGTTCGCTTCCCCTGGGCGGACATAGTGGAGAGACACTTATTCGCCCCAGATAGAGCAACAACGAGAGACAAAAGAAACAGCTCCGTCTACATCTAGCTCGGTGAGCTAGTGAGTTCAATTGCCATTGCTATCAGGGGCAAGGGGGGAGGGTTACCTACGGGAGCATGGGCAACCTCCAGGAAAATGCACTTCCGTTGTTGTCCCCCAGCAACTGTGTTCACAACTTCTATGTCCCCAGGGAGGGTGGGCTCCCTGGCATTCTTGTGCCCTCCCCCCTCCCCTCCCCTCCCCCCCTCCCCTTCCCTCTCCCCCGCCCCTCCTCGAGGGAGTCTTGTGACTGTCTCACCTGAGTAAGCATGGCGGCTCGGATTTCAATACTGCAATAGCCACGGCATGCCTGGAGCACAGCATTCCGCAGTAGCCACTGACCACTGCGGCAGGTCATGTTTCAGCTGCTTAGTGACATGCCTTTCTGCCACCACCATAGTGACAACTGAAGGGACTCTTGCCTTCTCCCTCGGGGCACAGGCTGAAGGACTAAGCGTGAGGTTCTCAGTGTCCAGAGATAGTCTACCACAGCCAGAGGCCAAGTGATAGGGTGGGGCCAGCTGACGTCCATCTGGTGGCTGTCCACCAGGGCTTGGAGAAATCACCTTGAAGGTGAGATTTTTGTCCAGCCTGGGCCACCATCTGCCATGTGGAGTCAGACTGACATTTCACTTGTGCATAGAACTTAGAATCTAATTCACACCTTTGACCCAAGCTGAAGCGAGAAGCAGAGGCGACAGCTGCTTGGGTGTCCAGCCCACCAATCATGCCCACTACAAGCCCAGCCCAGAACTGTCCTCAGTGATGGGTGCACAGCTGCGTCCCCCAGGACGCACACATCCAAACAGGAAGGACCCTTTTGCTAGAGACAAGAAAGGCTGATGTGGGTGTGCCACAAATTCTCCCCACAGAGCTGTACTCAGGGGCCACCGTCCAAGTGTTGTGGGGTGCAGCCACTAATACCCCATTGTCCTTCCAAGCAGGGCAACTCCTGCTGCAGATTGTCTGCACTCCATTCTTGAGCTGGGCCTAGCTCAAGGGTGGGCTGTGTAATTACCACAACAGAAGAGGTCTAGGGGCCACCAGAGGCAGAGAAGAGCTGTGGACCAAGTATTTCCTGGGAAACCAATGCCACCCTTGCCTGGTGTTCCATGCAGGGGCCCATCTCTCCCCATTTTCTGTCCACCTGTCCCAGTCACCTGGGGGTCACCAGCTCTATGCAGAGATCAAGGGATGCCACCTCATCCCTTCCCCTCGCTGGACCCTTGAACACAAGGTGGTGAGTGACCTTGGTTTGGGCTCTGCACCCAGCAGTGGCTCCACACAGATCACCAGACCTCCCAATGGTGCCTGTGCTCTGGCCACATGCCACTGGGCGCTGGAAGGCTGGCAACAGCTAGAGCTGAGCATGTGCCAGTGGCCCAGTGTAGCTGTCTGGGTGAGGCTGGGGTCTAGGGCTGCCTGAAGAATGGAGCAGACCAGGGCCCAGCTTGCCAAAGGGCGTAAGAAGCCACTAGGGGGCTGGAGAGAAGGTGCTTGCCTGCAAAGCCTAAGGACCCAGGTTCGATTCCCAGAACCCATGTTAAGCCAGCTGCATGCAACTGCCTGGAGTTCATTTGCAGAGTCTAGAGGCCTTGACGTGCCCATTCTCTCCCTCTCTTCTCCCTCTCTCTCTCCCCCTCTCTCAAATCAATAAATAGAAGCCATTGTGATGTACGGCAAGAGCAGGCTGCTCAGAGCCACGGTGACATGAGCGCTCCTGAGGCTGTGGCCTGGTCCGCTGAGTACAGATCCTTATGTGCTGCCTGTTACAAGCCCCTAGGGCTGGGTTCTCTGCCTTAAGTCCTTCCTTGCTGCTCTGGGTCCAGTTCCCAGCTCTCTGCTTCCTTGTCCTGGGCCATCTCTTCGAGCAGGCGCCATCGCCCCGGGCAATGGTGCTGGCTGGGCTGAGTCTAGAAATGGGAGTTGCTTGGCTTCCAGAGCTGCTTGGGACCGTCTGGTCCCTGGAGGATGAAGGATGCCGTCCCAAGAGAAAAATGAACATAAATAGAGACTCAAGCAGCACAGCCGCGGTGTGTGACCCCAGTGAGGACACTCCACTGCAAAGCGCGCACCTAGCCCCTCCCACGGTGGCCACCAGTCTCTCTGAAGGCAAGCATGAAGCACAGGGCGGAAAGGACAGCCCAGCCGGGAGCCGCGGGCCCTCACTGGACCTCCCCGCGGCTCCTTCCAGAGCAGCGCTCCAGCAGCGCTCCCCCCCCCCCCCCCGTATCCCACCACCACCAGCAGCCATCTCTGAAACACATTGAAAAGAATTCAATTAGCTTTAATTAGTACAAATTTAATCCATTTTAATTAGTTTTAACTCATTTTAAGTTCTTAATTAGTTAAACGTTGAGGTTTTAACCCATGAATTTCAGACTTGAGGCTTCTCTTTCAAAGTTGGAAGAAACAGGGGCATTTCAGGTGGGCGTGGTGGGTCGGGATCCAAGAGCCCATGGGCAGGGCCTGGCTCACCCACTCAGCCTCTGCCCTGCGCTGGCAGCCGGCAGTGCCAGGCAACCTGAGTGTCCACCTTGGCCCACCCACGTGTTCCTGACAGGCAAGTCTCAGTTTACATAGACTGGGCCCTGGGCGCTTTTGTCCAGGTGATGGCGCAGAGCCTAGGGGCTCCGTGCTCCCTCCTCTTTCCACACAGTGCCCTTGGGGCTTCAAGGGGACGCTGCTAGTGGCCACCTTGGTCTCTCTGTCTCTCCCTCTCTGTGCATCTGTGGTCTGTGCCCATATGCTTTGGTGAGGTAGGACCTGACCCTGCAGGGCGGCGATGTGCCCTGCAGCTATAGTGTAACCACACTGCCCCCTAGTGGCACAGCTGCTACCTGCCCTCACCTGAGACCATTTCCAACTTGTAACATAAAAAAGGGAGAGAAGGGCTGGCGAGATTGCTCAGTGGTTAAGGTACTTGCCTGAGAAGCCTAAGGACCTAGGTTCAACTCTCCGGATCCCAAGATGCACAAGGTGACGCAAGTGCTCAAGGTCGTGCATGCGCACAAGGCGGTGCACCTATCTGGAGTTCAATTACAGTGGCTAGATTCCCTGGCTCGCCAATTCTGTGTGTCTCTCTCTTGCTTGCTCTCTCTTGCATTAAAAAAAAAAAGGCCAGTCTTTTGGGCTTGACTCAATAAAAGGGGGGGCTGAAGAGATGCCTTAGCAGTTAAGGCATTTGCCTGCAAAGCCAAAGGACCCAGGTTCACTTCCCTAGGACCCACATAAGCACATGCACCTGGAGTTCGTTTTCAGCAGCTGGAGGCCCTGGCATGCCCATTCTCCCTTCCTCTCTCTCACTCTCAAATAAATAAAAGTTTAAAAAAGGAAGGGAGACCTTGGTGTGAGGTGGGCACAGGGAAGAAAAAGAGAGGAGAGGAGAAGAAAAGGAGATTGGAGGGGGACAAAAACAAAAATTGTCCAAAAAATGTCATAACAGGCTGGGTGTGGTGGCACACGTCTTTAATCCCAGCACTTGGAAGACAGAGGTAGGAGGATCACCATGAGCTCGAGGCCACCCTGAGACAACATAGTGGATTCCAGGTCAGCCTGAGCTAGAGTGATACCCTACCTCAAAATTTAAAAAAAAAAAAAAATTGAATTAAAAGAAAGAAAAGAAAAATGTCATAATAAATGCTGGGAAGATGGCTCAGTGATTCAAGGCACTTGCTTGCAAAGCCTGCCGACACAGGTTCAATTCCTCAGTACCCACAGAAAGCCAGATGCACAAATGGCACAGGTGTCTTGAGTTCATTTGCAATAGAATGAGACCCTGGCGGGGAAAGGCCTAAGCGAGGTCAGGGGAACAGATTGTATAAAAGAAGGGTGGGGGTGGCAATCAAAATTCAAGATATTCTGCATAAGACATATGAAAATCCTTCTTGAATAATGGCACGTCCAGAAGCCATAGATTGCTACTAGAAAATTTTCAGTTCCAGGGATGGGATACCTTCCAGTGAGTTGGCCAGGGAGTTCCCTGTTGCCTCCAAAACATTATAGGCTATTGCCAAGGCCCTTGGTTCCCCATGAGAAAGAGATGGTGAGACCCTATTGTAGAAGACTTCATATGCCTGAGCAGCAAAGTCACTGAGAAATCAAGCTGGTGCTGAGCAGACAACCTTCTCCCTGAAGCCCAGCCAACTGAAAGCTGGAAAAAGCTGCGCTGCATGCAGCCTTATGGGAGACAGAAGTCATCAGCGGTGAAAACAGTGGACACTGGAAGACTCAAGTTTGGCCAGACAGGCCAAATGACTGAACGAGTGCAATAGTGGCATGTCTGCTCTGGGGAAATCAACTGCTCTCTAATTGGCTGAAGGCCCACTCTATGGGAGGGAATACATGCCTGGTACTGAAAACCTCATCAAGCCTATGGCAGGGGAGGTCATGAGCCTTAGGGGCACAAAGCCTGCTCTTGTCTGGCTAAATGCATATATTACTCTCACCAAATTGCCCTGAAAGCACTACACTTAATGTTCATATTCATATATTAATACTACTCTCACTTCTGGTTAGAGAAGCTTCTCTTTTCAGATGGCTGTGACCACTGGGATGACCCAAAAGGCAACACAGTGCTGAGAAGAAGGGCGGAGGAGTGTCCAGCACTGAAACATCTCACACCCTCCAAGGCTCAGGATCCATTGCAGAATGAAACTTAATTCTCTATATGCTGATAAAAAATAATTTTAAAAAACGCAACTCCTATCAGAAAATAGCCCATGCACTGAGCTGTCAAGGCTCCTTATAGGGAAGTGCCCATCCGGTGACTCCCCAGCATGATGGAGAGGGCAGAAGATAGGCCCTGCCCTCCTGGGACTGCATCCCAGGGATCCAGAGTGCATTCATCACTGTTCTTGTTGCTGTGACAAAAAACCTGACAACTTAAGAAGAAAGGGTTGATTTTGCTTGCCGTGAAGTTGTAGTCCATGGTGGTGGGCAGTCATGGTGGCAGGGGTGTGAGGAAGCCGGGCACTCTGTATCCGCAGTCAGGAAGCAGGGAATGGCGAGGGCTGGTGTTCCGTGCACTCCTTTTATTCAGTCCAGAACCACAGCCCGAGGGATGGTGTTGCCCACAGCTGACATGTGTTTTCCAAAGTCAACCTAATCTACAAACTTCCTCTCTCCAGCACCCCCGCCCCAGGATGAGTTTGATAGGAAGGTTGTATCACCAAAGTCCTAGGCCAGGGGCCTGACGTCAAGGGTTTCAACATGTCAGGTCCAGCCACTGGCCCCAAAGCCAAAGAAAGAAAACAAGAGTAACAGTGAGAGAGGACCTGGCTAGATAGCTCAGAGGGTAAAATGCATGCCTCAAAAGTATGAGGAGCTCGATCCCCACTACCCACCGAACGTGCCATGCACGGTGGCACATGCCTGGAATCCCAGCAGTGAGGAGCAGTACAGAAGGACGCCTGCGGCTCACTGGCCAACCGGTCTAGCCCAGTCGCCGAGCTCTGGACTAGTGAAAGGCCTGATTTCAAAGAAAGGGATGGTGCTTCTGAGAACTGACACCCGCGCTTGTCCTCTGACCTCCACCTTCATGAACACACATGTGTGCATGCACACATACACACATTAAAATTCGTAGTAAGGGCTGGGGAGATGGCTTAGCGGTTAAGGCATCTGCCTGTAAAGCCAAAGGATCCCCATTCTATTCTCCAGGACCCATGTAAGCCAGATGCACAAGGGGACGCATGCGTCTGGAGTCTGTTTACAGCCCATTCTCTCCCTTTCTTTCTCTCTCTCTCTTTGCCTCCTTCTCTCTCACAAATAAATAGATAAAATAAATTTAAAATAATAATAACAGAAGCGAGAAGGCACAAACATGGCTGTGTGGGGAAGGCAGTGATCACATACCTCCGACCACCTTTGGGCACTGACAGAGGAAGAACTGGTCTGGGTTGTGTGTGGTCTGGCTGATCATTGTTTCAGTCTTGGTTCTGAACAGTGGTTGGAAGAAGTTCTTATGGCTGAGCGGACAATCTGATTCCTCTGGGGTTCTGTCGGGGAGGGGCAGCCTCAGGGTTCTATCTCCTACCTAAGGGTTTGATCTTATCATGGTGACGTGTCCATGAGGTTCTGCAATTCCTAGAATCCAAGGTGACTGCACATTTGGGACAATGACTGGAAGTTCCCAGGTGCCTTTGGGAGGGGATCTGGAGCAGGACACTGTAAAAGCTGACAGGGAGATGTCTCAGTCACTCTTGACTTTGTACCTTCCACCTTGAAGGAGGTGATAGGAGTGCTTAGCATGATTGTGAGCAGAGTAGAGTCAGGCAGGTGCCTTACAGGTTCGGAGTGAAGGCACAGATGTCAGGATTCCTGCTGCTTTAGCTACCTGGTGGCCCACGCAAGGAGTCCATGCTTTTTAGCAAGAGCAATTTCTCCGTGCCTGTTACCACTTTCACTAGAATCTGAGTGACTTGGGATTTATAGGAAAGTAGAGATGCTGTTAGGAAGGAAACGGATTGCGAGACGTCCCCTCAGAACCGAAAGAATTTTGCCCAGTCCTTGGGGGCAGCCCTGCCAGGCTGTCTACTGGCTTGGGGCCCAGCTGACCACAGCAGTGGATGTGTAGCTGAGAGCCCACCCAGGACAACTGACCAAGCTCCTCAACGTCTAGGAGGATCCTACCCCAGGATCAGCCTTGGGTCTTGCCAGCACTGAAGGTCAGCACTGTGAAGCTCTGTGCTCCTCCCTCTGTGACGCTCCCAAGCCTGCGTCAGTGGTCAGGAGGTGGCTCCAGCCACCATGGATGGCTCTGGTCCATCTGAGCCCATCCCTGGAGTGACCAGCTGGGGTCCCAGGACAACTGGACTGTGGAGGAGCCTGACAGGTGCCGGCCGGGATGGTGGACAAGTATATGTAGAAAAGCAAGACCCACCTGATGCTATGAGGGACAAACCCAACCAAGGCAATACAAGGGCACAGAGGAAAAACTGCCTCTGAGCCAGTGCAGGGCCAGAGCAACATTGACATGGAAGAAGTGGGATCCCAAATGGGAAATGAGGGGGCACACGCCATCAGAAGAGGAGCTCCACGCGTCTCACAGTCGCCTGGGGTGTGGGAGAAGGAGGAGGCATACATACTTAGCCTTGGAGACATCAGCAAAACCTCAGAGATGCCCTAAAGTATTAATGAAAGACAAACCACAGGACAGCAGAGATCCTGTTAGGAAGAAAATGACTTGCCAGATGTCCCTAGCCTGGGCTCCCTTGCCTTACTCTCTGTCTCCTCTGCAGTGGGGGGATCAAGTCTCTCCCCCCACCTACTCCATCCCTCTGCATCCGTCCACTCTGCTTCCATGGCTGGCTGAGAATATGCATTTTTTTTTTCTAAACTCTCATGAAAAGTTTAGAAGATGGTCTGAAAGTGAGCCACAAATCAAAGCTCGACACTATTTAAGAAAATGAAAAATTGTCTAGTTCATAGATCTCAACTCCATAAGGCTAAACACTAGTGAAACAACAATAAAAGTGGAATAAAACTGGGTACTAGGAAGCGGGAAGGTTGTTCAGTGGTTAAAGGCACTTGCTTGCCAAGACTGTTGGCATGGGGTTCAATTCCCAGGTCACCACATAAACCTGATACAAAAAGTGGTGCACGTGGTGCCAGAGACAGGAAGCCTTGGTGCAGCCCCCTACACACACACACACACACACACACACACAATTTTTTTTAAACCTAGTACTAAAGACTCTACTCGTTTTATTTTTATATATTTTTTTATTTTAGATAGCAGGGGGAGAGAATTGGCACTCCCAGGGCCTCAGCCACTGTAATAGAACTCAAGATGCTTGCACCACCTGGTGGGCATGTGCGACACTGCGCTTGCCTCACCTTTTTGTGTCTGGCTTGCATGGGATCTGGAGGGTCGAACATGGGTCCTTAGGCTTCACAGGCAAGTGCCTTACCTGCTAAGCCATGTCTCCAGCCTGACTTTACTCATTTTCTGCTTGTGCATATGTGTGTGGTGTGCATGTGCATATGCAGGTGTGTATGTGTATGTGGAAGCCAGTTTGCCCTGGGGATCTCCTGTCTTAGCCTCCCAAGTGCTGGGGATTACAGGGGCACACCACCCACCTGGCTTTCTATGTGGGTGCTGGGAATCCAAGCCCAGGTCCTCATGCTTGCACGGCAAGCACTCTGCCCACTGAGTCATCTCTCCAGTTCCGTCTTACTCATTCTTCTAGTTGAGTCATGGGTCAGAGGAACTCAAACAAAAATAGCATCCTGTTCAGAGGCTAATGGCTGGGAATGCACGTCATATGCATCAATACACCTGGCCAAAGAACATTCAGAGGAGAAGTAATTGTTTACTGTTCCTTACTTTTATCATTCGCACAATCTGTGTGGCTGGAACACACCAGACCTGTACCCTACCTCTTGGGGTCCAGGACACAGTGTCCTACAGAGGCCAGCATCCCACTGACCATTTTACCACCTTCCTGCCACCCCTCCCTTCCCAGGCCCCACCTCTTCCTGCTGCCTTCTCTTCTTGCACCCTTCTGCTGTTCTTCCCTCATGGCTGGGTCACCCTAAACCTCAGGAGGGGGAGGGCTCCAAGCTCTCGACCTAGCCCTGGGCCCTCAACCCATGTACAGCAGAACAGGCTTTAAAAAACCAATTTTATTGAGGTGCAATTCACAGGCAATAAATCAACACAGGGAAGCATGTGACCGAATGCTTCTGACAAAGGAACACACCCTTACCTGTTATGCCCATGGGCACAGTTTCCACTGAGCCCAAGAGCCCCAGCCTTTCACAGCATCCTCCACCAGCCACAGGCCAGCATCACCAGCTTCCTGCCAGGGCTGAGCTTCCCAGTGGACAGAAGCCGCAGGAGGGCGTCTTTCCCTCAGCATCCTGCCGCAAGACTCAGCTTTCTTGCTATTTTTGAGACCACCAGGGCGTTCATCAGGGAGGACATGGGATTGTATGCATCCCAACACACAATTGGGTTGTCAGCAATTATGAATAAAAATTGGGCAAACTGGGCTGGAGAGATGGCTCAGCAGTAAAAGTGCTTAACTGAAAAGCCTGATGGCAAAGTGGCATGTGCGTCTGGAGTTTGTTGGCAAAGGCAGGAGACCCTGGCACATGCACTCATCCTTCCCCATACCTCTCATAATTTTTTTCTTTTTTTGGTTTTTCAAGGTAGGGTCTCACTCTAGCCCTGGCTGACCTGGTATTTACTATGGAGTCTCAGGGTGGCCTTGAACTCACAGCGATCCTCCTACCTCTGCCTCCCGTGTGCTGCGATTAAAGGTGTGTGCTACCATGCCCGGCTTTTTAAAATACGTACTTTTAAATGAAGCAAACCTGTGTGCACCAGCTTTTGTGAGAATGTGTTCAGTCCTTGGGTAGGGACTGTGACTGGGCTATGTGTTGTGTCGTGCATGCTGTTTACCATACCAACGCACCATTCATACTCCATGCCTTTTCCAGCACCTAATACTGTCTTTTAAAAAATATCATCCTTTCTTGGGGGAGTTTTTGTGTGCTCCCCCACTGCTTGGTCATGTGATTAGACGCATATTCCCACAGTCTATGCATCTGTGAGTTTGTTAAGTGTCTGTTCAGATCTTGCATATTTTAAAAATTGATGGGCTGGAGAGATGGCTTAGTGGTTAAGGCACTTGACTGTAAGCCTAAGGACCTAGGTTTAATTCTCCAGTTCCCATGTAAACCAGATGCACAAGGTGGCATTTGTGTCTGGTTTCTTTAGAAAATACACACACGCACATGCACACACACACACACACACACACAGAGAGAGAGAGAGAGAGAGAGAGAGAGAGAGAGAGAGAGAGAAGGAGGGAGGGAGGGAGGGAGGGAGGGAGGCAGGCAGGCAGGCTTGGGGCTGGAGAGATGGTTTAGCTGTTAAGGGGCTTGCCTGCAAAGCCTTAAGGGCCCAGATTCCATGCAACCCAGATGCACATGGTGACACATTCCTCTGGCATTCAATTTGCAGTGGCTAGAGGCCCTGGCATGCCAATTATTTCTGTGTGTGTAATAAATGTTTTTTAAAATTGAGTGGCTAGTTGTCTCAGTCCTGATTCGTGAGGGTTATTTGTGTCTTCTGGATACACATCCTATATCAGACCCTTGGAATAAGGCTATTTTCTCCCAGGGATGGTCCGCCTTTTTGTTGTTTGTTTCGTGGAATAATTGAAAAGCAGAGGGTTTAGTCGTAGAGAAGTCCAGGAGGTTAATTCTTCCTTTTAACAACTTTGGTTCCTGGGTCCTAAGGAATGTATGGAAAGTTGGTCTCCTGTTCTCAACCCATAACTCAGTGATAGAGTCTGGATGTTGACTCTTCCCGAAAGGTCCATGTGCTGAAGGCTTTGTTCCTGAGGCAGTACTATAAAGAGGGAGGGGTCTTTTAAAATGAGGGGTCTAGGGAGAAGTCTTTGGGCCACTGGGTGCACGCTCTTGAAGGGGTCTGTGGGCATCAGCTCCTTTGCGCTTGCCGTGCCATGGGCTCCCACCACGCTGGTCTGCCTTGTCACAGGCTCCAAGCAGTGGGGACGAGCATCCATGGCCCGAAACCTCTGCAACTGTCAGCAAAACAAACTTCTCCCCTTGATCAGTGACTGCTTCAGGAATTCTGGTCAGTGGGTAGGTAGTGTGGTCACTGCCCAGCAGGACTTCCTGCAACGGTGAAAATGCTCCAAAATGCAACCACAAACTCGATTTGTACGTACTGCCTAACCCCTTTAAACTGACCTATTCTGGTATTTCCGCCTGATTTACTAGGATTCTTGAACTAATTATGAACTGAAGTCCTCAGAAGAAAGCCAGGCCGGTGTTAAAGATTACACAGAGTGATTCCCGGGTTAGAGATTCAATGAGTGTGGAGAGTTGGAATGTTGCAAATCCAGAGCCAAATAACCTCAGGCCATTGTTGCCCACCTCTGTGTGACCCAACATCCTTGTGACTGTTAGGTAAATCCTGATTTTCACCAACACAAAGGCCAAGAATGCGATTAGATAGCACAAGACCCATAGCAGTGACTTTCCCACTTAGCCTAATCCTGTAGCTGATGCTTCCACTGCCGTATTTTTTATGTACATGTATTCATGTGTGCGTGCGCGCAATGTGTGCGTATGTAGAGGCCAGAGGGCAACCTCAGATGCTGCTCCTCAGAGGCTATCAAAGAAACACTTGGAGGCCTGGAGAGGTGGCTCAGCAGTTAGAGGCGCTCACTTGCACAGCCTGATGGCCTGAGTTAGTGTCCCCAACAGCCACACAGAGCCAGGTGCGCAAAGTGGTCCTGTGTCTGTGGTTCGTCTGCAGTGGCAGTGAGGCCTTGGCATGCCCACGCTAACTCTCAGTGTTTTCCTTTCTGTCTCCCTCCCTCCGATAAGATATTAAAATTTTTTTTTTTTTTTTTTTTTTGGAGACAAGGTCTCCTACTGTCCAGGAACTTGCCAAACAGGCCAGACTGGGTGACCAGTGAACCCCAGTGATCTTCCTGTCTCCACCTCCCAAGTGCTGGGATTACAAGCACGTGCCACATGTCCAAGCGTTCCCTACGTGGGTTCTGACGATCAGATTCTGTTCCTCATGCTATCAAGGCAAGCCCTTTACCCATTCAGCCATCTCCCCAGCTCCCACAAATGTATGTTTAAAGCATCCCGATTTATGCCAGGCGTGGTGGCACATGCCTTTAATCCCAGCACTTGGGAGTTAGAGGTAGGTGGATCGCTGTGCGTTTGAGGCCACGCTGAGGCTCCATAGTAAATTCCAGGTCAGCCTGGGCTAGTGTGAGGCCCTACCTTGAAAAACCAAAACATAACAAAACAGAAGTATCCCGATTTATGATTTTTCCTTGTTCTGTTACTGTATAATTGTCACCACAGGGGAACATGGTATCTGGGTAATTGGGATCTGCGTTTCTGGGCTGTGACCACTTACATTTGGCTCCAGAATAAGCGATCTCTAAGTCTCTTCGAAGTAAGTGTTGTGATTTTGCATTGATGGTCCTTTCAACTGTCAGGTAAACCCTCGGGAACATATTAACTCAACAGGCTATTAGCTTCTGTCAACCCAAAAGCTAAGGTCATCAGTTATCATCTATGGCTTATAACAAACACTTCCTTCTATAATCTGCCAATCTGCTGTTCCCACCAATGTATTTGAAAAAAAAAAGGCTTGATTTATGACTATTTTGTTCTGTGACTATAAAAGTTAATGTAATTGATTCCATGTTAGAACACGCTCCTTGCGGCGACCTGAATCCAAGTGGCAGGGCCATGTTCACTTCTACTGACCTGAACAGTCTCTCATTCCTCTTGAGGTAAAAGCTAAGCTGTGTCTTGTACTGACCTGCCTCCAGCACCTTCTCCGAGCAGAGGTTTCCCCTTCCCTTCCAGGCTCCATGCTTTCCATTTCTCTGTCCTCACATGGCACCACCCAGCTCTCAGGTGCCTTGCTGCCCACCTAAGGGGCACGGCATCTGGTTTCTGGAGGCTAAGGATAATGGTGTGTAACTTGCTCAAACAGACATTTGCAACTACTGTCCTCATCAATGACTGCTGTGCTGCACGAAACCCTTGGTGCCAGGATGGATGTGTAGCCTGGAAACACCCCATGAGGGGAGGAGGCTGGGGTACCAGTGCTGCTGGCGGGAGCTGAGAGAATCGGCTTCTCACAGTTGTCTCCACATTCTGTCCGGCGCTCGCAGGAGGACCGTAACCCGTCACCCCATTCTGGAAGTAAGAACTGAAAAGGTCAGCTTCTAACATGATTGTGGTCACACTGTGGTAGCGCGTCCAGCTGGAGGTGATCTCCAGGGTGGTCCCCACTTCAGGCACTCTCAGGATGCTCTGCTCGGGGACATAGTTAAATCCAAGGTACAACTGCTGAGACCTAAAGAGAGACTGGGGGACGCGAGCTGTGCCGAGGGCCCTGGGGCGCTGCTTCAAGGCTCCAGGCGTATGAGTACGGACACGCACGCATGCGTAGCACTGCGTGGCCCATCGTGCCCAACTTCCTGACAGGGCCTGGTAGTCACCTTTCCCTCGCAAAGTGGCTCAAGGTATCCAGACCTGTAAGACACTGTAAGGGCAGAGGCTCTCAACTCCCAACACCTGGGAGGTGCAGGCCCGTCCTGAGGACCCTGGGAAGAAAGACAACGTGACATCACCATCCACAGTCACTGGCAAGCGACACCTTGCCCAGGACAGAGCCTCTGCAACCGAATCTCACCTGAGCTCCCCAATGCTGGGCTAGAGGCTCGCCCTAACCTGGAGAGGTCTGTGAGGCTGCCCACCAACCGTCAACTGTTTGCACGGGTGGGAGGCCAGGGCTGGGCCTGAGCACCTGCGTGTGGCATTTGCTCTAAGCCTCGCTTCTGCAGCCACGTCACTGCAGCAGGGGCTGTGGGCAAGGGAGGTCACGCCGCTGCCTTCCAGGGCCTCAGCACGAGTCACCCGGACACCACTTTCAGTGCTTCAGCGCCTGTTTGTTCTATCGTGTGCCAAAGACGCCTGTTGGTGCCCACCCTGTATGCCTCCCTCCCTCTCTTCCCTACCCTCTCGCTTCTCACCCAGGCCCAGGGTTCACCCCAACTTGCTGGACACTTTGCAAAGTGACCATTGCCCTGACTCTACACGGCAGCAGGGTCTCCCTCCGTCTCATGTGCCTCTCCTTCACCACTGGCTTAAGGGCAGTTTGCTGCCCCTTGGCATTAAGTCCCTTCCTGGAGAGCCTGCTGTGGAGCACAGACAGTCTATCTGCTGTCAGAGGTCAAGATATCTTACTGAACCCAAAGGGCCTGCCCAGGAGCCAGGCAGCAATAGGAAAAGGCACGCCTACTGCCTTTGAGTCTGGGTGACCCCTGTTGGAGATGGCTAGTTGGTGCCCCCCCACAGCTGGCCCAGGAACGGGGCATCACCTGAGTCCATGTGTCAGAGCTCAGCCTTGTTCAGGGAGAACCACTGGTCAGACTGGGAGAGACAGGGTCCCTCTCCAGGGTGCACATGGGTTCCCAGTGTGCTGGGGTGTCCGTGGTTTCCTGCTGCTGCTTCGGAAAGGTGGGTTCTTGGGGGATAGTCACTCCAACAGAACCTGAGCTGTCCGGAGCCTATGAAGATTGACATCCTGGTCTTCTCCTGGACTGGGTGGACCTTACTAGCCAAAGTCCTTGCTCCCAAACATTCTGGACCTCAGAAAACATTAACAGTGACCACAGCTGCTGGGCCCCCTTCTGTTCCTTGTCCTCTGGGATCTGTCCACAGTAGGCCCACATGCCCTCAGTGTATCTGGGCTGTGGGAAGAAGTGGGGAGCTATGGGCCACCTTCAATGAGTCCTGCTAGCCAGGGTGGAGCCGTGTGCTCATCACACCCTCCAAGCCTCCCCTGAACAGCAGAAGTGCCACCCGTCTAACTGGTTTGGGGAGCTGAGGCTTGGAGCTAAGGAGCTTCCCAGAGGCACTTCCCGAGTTGGGATGGACTGTCCACTACTGACTTCAGAGCCCTCTGGACAGGCCTGTCTCCACCTGGGAGTACTCACTGGCAAGCCTCAGATAGTGGGAAGTAGACAAGGAACTATTGTTCTCTGGGGACAATAGGGCTGTTGTCAGGTAGCAAGAGGGGGACCCTCTGCAAAGGCTGGACGCCACGTGGGGCTGGGCGACAGGGCTCATCCTGTTGGGTATCGGTGGGTCTGCAAATGCCAGGCGTCCCTGTAGCGGCTGTGCCTGGAGCCCACAAGCGGTCAAGGCTGAGGCTTCGCTCTTGGCACCCTGACCCCACAGCCCAGGCTCCACCCCAGGGACCAGTCCTCACCCTCACAGGCCACACTCAGGACAGCTGGGACTCCCTTGCACACATCTGCCACTTAAGATTATAAACACACCTGAGAGCCACTCCCCAAAGCATAGGATCTACTCCCCCAAAATGACTGTGCCAGCCATGTGGCATTTTCCTGAAGCCAGCACCTGGTGTCTGGAACTGCAGACATCTAACCCAGTTTCTAGGAGCTCTTCTATCCCCAGAAGCAACCAGGTCTCATTGTTCTTCCCTCAGAACTTTTGCCTCCAAATGACAACTGTCCCCAAGTGGTGTTAGTCACAAGAGCCCCTCTCCCCACAGTGTATGCCAAGGAGCAGTTCTTACAGGAAACCTGACATGAGGAATGGGGCTGGGAATGCCCACTGTGCTTGCCCGAGTACCCAACTCCTTCCTGTCCACGAGTAGACAGGGTGGGCGCCACCATCTGCTTCTATGGGCCGGGTGTTTCTGGCTGAGCCCCATGGAGGCAGCCTGGTGGTGCCTGGTCTCTCTGCATTTGTCTGGCTCATAGACGGCCACAGTGCCCTGTCCTTGTCCAAGGGGGTCAGTCCACTGTAAACTCCTCTGCCACTCCTTCAGGACAATGTTCCTGTGTTTGGTCCTACAGGCTGTGAGTACGTCCCAAGAATACAGACAGCCTACACAGCCAGGTGTGTGTGTGTGTGTGTTTGGGGGGGTGTTCTAGATATTTTCCTAAAATTCTTCAAGCTATTTGATCTCCACTTTCAAGCCAGTAACCTCTCTATGTCTGGTTCAGTACACCTTGAGATTTGCACTGGTTCTTTTCTAAATATAGAGGCTTATGGGATAGTATCCAGCCCCGCGGTAGAGGTAAGGGCCCTTCAAGTTGCCTGGACAGCTGGGTGGGTAGATGGAACCTGATGCTCCTCTGCACACCAGGGGGCTGGGCAGCAGATGGCCAGGGAGTGCATATGGTCCATGCTGCCCCAATGTGAAGGGTGAGGGCCACCCCAAATGCCAGAAGCTGCCAAGTGGACTTTCCACTGCTCCAGCCAGGGTAGCACTAGGTGAGCAATGTAGCCTCCTGGGCAATGGGCTGGACTCAGGGGTGGAGCTCCTTGTCCGGTGACTAAGTGACCAGCGCCTCTGCATATACTCCCGGGGTCCAAGTCCAGAAGGGTGTGGCAGCTGCAGGCTGGGGGAGGGGCAGTGATGATAGGCACACTGGGTACCCACATCTACGACAGTCACGGAACCCCACCTCCTCCCTTAGGCTCTGTCCAGCCAGACCCGCTGGCCAGTCCTCCTTTTAATGCCCATTGTCTCCCCCATCTGTGTAACTTCCCTCCTTATGTGGGAGGTTCTAGGCCTGTGTTGCACGGTGACCAGGACAGTGACCCCTACGTGCAAGACATGTGACCAAGTCCATTCCAAGGAGAGAGGCTGGCTGCTATGATATCCCCACATACTGGGCATTAGCTCTCCTCGCTGGGAGCTTGGGGGAGGTGGCCCACCGATCCTCGTGTCAGCATTCCATCCCTTTTACCAGAGCATGACTGGGTGAAGGTCAGTCTGAGTAAGGGCCTTGGGTCTTGGGTCCGTTCTGTGCCCTGGAGTCCGGGGTCCCTCTACAAACAGCCATGCGCTGGCCGTCAGTGCCCTTGGAGCGCACAGACGCTGATGTCCAAACGGGTCGGGAGCCCAGGCTGGTGCCGGCAGCGCCACTCAAACCCGCCGTGCTCCTGTGGCCAGTGCCTCGGTGCGTGGACTGCCCTGGCACGCGGGCCGGGGGCAGACGTTCCCACGGGAGTCTGGACGAGCGAGCACGCGGACTTGGCATCCCGCTGCGCCGGCCGGGCTAGAGGGATCAGGGGCGGATCCGGGGAGGAGCGTCAGTCCCGGGCCCGGCGCTCACCGCATCGCTCCAGACGTCAGCGCCAGGCAGTGAGCCGCGACCCGGGCCACCGCCGGCCAGGTAGGGGGCTGGAGGAGAGCGCACGCGGGCTGCGGCGGGGGCAAGGGCATGCACGGGAGGAGAGGGGCTGGGAGCCGTGGGGTGGGGGGCAGTGGGAGCCGGGGCGCACGGAGGGAGGGGAGCTCGCGAAAAGGAGAAGACCACGGGGTGGGGAAGTAGGGAACCGAGGGCTGGCGGACAGCGGCCGGACTCGCGGCGATGCCGCACGCGCGGCTGCGGTTCCGCGTGACTCCGGAGGACTTGCTTCCCAACCTCGGGAGAGCGCGTGCGCGAGTCCAGCGTGGGCGTGGCCAAGCGCGCTCCGCCGCCGCACCCCGGCCACGCCCCCGCGCTGGCCACGCCCCTCCCTGCTGCCCTCGCGCTCGCCGCCGCGTGGTCTTGTGGGTGGTGTAGTCCATGTGCCCTGGACCGGAGGGCCGGAGCCGGCCCAGCCAGGTACCCATCCCCCTGTGAGTCACCGAGCTGGGATCGTTGGCCCCCCTCCGCGTGGGGGCTGGGGAGACCGTGGGCTGAGTGCAGGCTAAGATCCTGGGTCTGCGGGGGATGAGAGGGTGAGTGTGGGGGGCCCTCGGTTTGAGTTCCCCGGGGTGCCACGGGGGAAGGGTGAGATCCCTAGGGTGCGTGCAGAGCGCAGGGCAGGGTCTGCAGCGTGCTGGAGGGGCCCGTGGCACCGGCGAGTGGGAGGCACAGGCGGAGTCTGCGGTGGGGGGAGACGCAGGCTGACGGTTTGGGGGTGCGTGGAAGCCGTAGGGTGAGTGCTGGCAGGATCCCGGCGTTGCGTGCGCAGGCTCGGGTGCAGTCGAGTGCGTGCTGCCTGGGCGCTCAGGGCGCAAGGTGGCAGAACCACCGCGTTGGTCACCTGCCATCCCCGCTGACTGGTGGGGGCTGTGAGCATCATCTCTCCCCCCCACCGACGCCGTGTCCTCCGCAGGAACCCAGTTCCTTCGCCCCTGAAGTACCCTCCTCGGGTCCGGAGGAACCAACTGCGCCTGTCTCAGCCACCTTTGAGCACATGTTGCCCGCTAGGGAGCCCGTTGGCCGCGGCTTGGTCCTTGGCGGGCCTCCAGCTCCATTGTTGTCACACCCGGAGGTTGTAGGTGCCCGACAACTCGAACAACTTCCCCTTGGAGTAGCTCACCGTGGGGTTCCAGCAGAGAACAGGTGGAATTTACCGGGCTTCCTGCAGCTTTTCCTGAATGGTCTTCCACATCTCTGCAGTCATCCATTAGGAGGGTCCCATCCACTTCCCCATCTCCTGGGAAGTCTGGCTAGTGGCCCAGACGTATTCATTGACTCCTCACCATGTTGATGTGCCCAGCCCCAACTGGCCGGCCTCAGCCTGCAGGCCAGAACCTAAGCGGGCCACACACCCAGAGCGCACCCCTGGAAGCCTTTGCGAGGTTCCCACACTGAAGATGGGATAAGCCCTCGAAGCTGCCTGTTTGACCACCCTGGGAAGAAGTAACTCCCCCCTCAGGAAGACCTGTAGAGCCCCCAGCATCCTGGTGGATTCAGTTTACACAGTCTGGCCCAGTGGAGCCATCTGTGCCCTTCAGACCGGAGAAGCAGTCAACATGGCAGTTGGTACCTTAGCACTTGCTCACTGCTTTCTTTCTTTCAGAGAAATCTTGAGCTCCGGATGTTAACAGTTGTATGTGCTGCAGGGTGGGCTGAGGAAACCCGTGCCTGTGGGCATGTGGGCCTGCAGCACTGGCAGCCAGAGGAGCTCAGAGCTCAGCCACAGCTCCGGGGTGAGGGGTGTTGCAATGCCTTTTCTTTCCCCACTTTGTAAATTTTTAGGCATTCTTAAAAAAAAAAAAAAACACGTGAGAATATTCCTGGTTTAGGATGAAATGAGAGTGCCGTTTGCTTTTGCTTTGATTTTGGGGTCCTATAGAGAAGTGAGGGGAACGGTTGGTACTGCATATCCAGCCAGGGTAGGGCCTAGCTTGTGGCTTCATGGGCTCTGGGTTCAATTCCCAACACTATATAAACTAACTATGGTGGTTCACTCCCCCCCCCCAATAATCCAAGAACCTGGGAGGTGAAGGGCAAGAGAATCAGGAGTTCAAGGTTCTCCTTGGCTGCTTAGAGTTCAAACAGCCTGGAGTATATGAGACTCTGTTTCAAAAACAAAATAAACAGAAAAGGACTGTGTGGTCCTCCCCCACAACCCTCCTGGCTGCCAGGGAGTTCCTTCAGCTGTCTGGACGGGGCCGTGCGTTGCTTTATGCAGGGCACGCGGGGGCCAGGCCCAGTCCTGCCGCTTGCCTGCCGTGAGCGCCCATGCCGTTTCTGCAGCTGAACGCCTAACAAAACCTCCCATCTTTGCTCCAGAGTGGGGTTGCACGAAGCCATGTTGGGAAGAGTAACCAGGGCTCTGCACTAAAAGGGGAGGGCTTTTTAATTTTTTTTTTTTTTTTTTTTTTTGAGGTAGGGGCTCACTCTAGCCAGGCTGACCTGGAATTTGCTATGTAGTCTCAGGATGGCCTTGGACTCACAACGATCCTCTTACTTCTGCCTCCCAAGTACTGGGATTAAAATTTGTGGGCCACGGTGCCCAGCTGGAGGGTTTGAGTCATAGCCGGAGCCACCAACTGTGGGAGTGATGTGGTGGTCACCACAGGTATACTAGAATAAGCTGACTGACAGTCTCTGCGCAGATGTCAGCTTGGGTCTGCCCTGGCCTTTGTTCCTGGAGGACAGTCAGGGCTGAGGCTGCCCTGCCTTAGCCAGTAGCTGTGCATGTAAACACCAGTTTGGACTTGTGATCCCCAGTGTTTCCATCAGACCACTGTGAAAGAACTTGAGTAAGAACCTGGACCACTGGCCCCTGTCCTGTGTGGCAGCTCCTCCCACTGCTGACCTGTGGCTGGCCCGGTAGACACTGGAGTTGGCAACTCCGGTCCAGTACCAGAAGTTCTGGGAAGTGTGCATTAGTGCCTTTCCGCAGGCCTCCAATCCATCCTAGTGTGTGTGCCGTGAGGCCTCTGGGCTGGGGGAAGGTGGCCCAGGGCTTCTGTCCTCTCTCGGAGCCGCAGGGAGATCTATAAGCCACTTAAGCTGAAGAAAGCGGCTGTTGCAGGGAGCTTGGGAACCTGGCAGTCTTGATTATTTTTTAATGGTGTGAGTGTGTATGTAGTGTGTTTGAAATGTATGTGGGTGTACATGTGCGACTGTGCATGTGGAGGCCAGAGGACAACCATTCACCTCTTTTTGAGACACTCTCTCATTGGCCGGGGACCTACTATATTCGGCTAGACTGGCTGGTCAGTGAACAGGGATGTACTTGTCTCCATTTCCCCAAATCTGGGGTCAAAGGTGTGCACCAGCATGCCCGACGTTTACGTGGGTCCTGAGGATTGAACACGGGTGCTCCTGCTAGCAAAGCAAACACGTTACTGGCTGAGCCATCTCCTCTGTCTGTTCTGTATCGGCACCCTGGGTGTGTCTTCCTCCTGACCTGAAGGTCACTGAGCCAGTCATGGGACTAAAAGCCTATTTAGCACAGATGAGCCGCCTTTGCCCCAGGACACCTACATCCAGAGCTGGGCAGCACCTCCTGGCTTAAGTCAGAGAGTGTCCCAAGAACCGAGGATAGGGGACTGGAGAGGGGGCCAGGCTCCAGGCCGCTGGGCTTCTCTGCTAAGCAGGTGTTTATGGACGCGGTCTGCGTGGAGGGCATAAGCTGGAAAGAGGAGATGCACCAGCTCGTGGGCTGTACACTTAGCATGTGGTCCCCAGAGGAAGGTTGATGCGTATGTGTCCACTGTGGGGACATGCCTGGCTCCTTGCTAAGAACAGAGTGTACCTCGAGTTTTGAGCCAGCCTCTTGGGCCTTTTCATGAGGATTTCAGAGTCCTCCACTGTGGTGCACGTGGCTCCAAAGGCCGGGCAGGGGCAACCTCGAGCAGCCCGAAGTGTAGGCGGGTGCGGCTGGGTGGAGCTCACCGGAGGCAGCTTGGAAGTGCCAACAAGTGGAGCCTTCTGCTGGCACCATCTCCTCTGCTTCCTGAGTACCTGCTACTCTCCCCTGGGCCAGCTTTAGTGCGACAGGGCTGCCTGACCGTCCCCTTGAGTGGGTCTTGCATTTTGGTTTCTTCTGGGGAATGAGGCTCCATCTCGGCATCAGAATCCCAGAGAACAGCCTGGGTGTCCACTTCCTGGGCCTTTAGCACTGGGGGGAACTATCTGACCCGTCTGAGCACTGGTTGGGTGGGGTACCTGCACCTTGCCAGTCTTTATCCTAGATGCTAATATCACGTGGGTGCCAAAGAGTCTTGAGTATGGCCTGTAGATGTGGCAAGGTCCCTGTTGAAAGACCAGCCAGAGCTTTGTGCCAACCCCAGGGTAAGGCCATAAGTTTTCACTGAAGGTTGGAAGCACAGTTTACCAGATTCAAAAGTCTCAGCTGTGCAAAAAAAAAAAAAAAAAAAAAATTGTGCTTTTTATTGGTGCCTGAGAACTGCCACTTGCCACTGCCTCAGGATTCCAAGTGACACCAAGTATAAAAGATGTTACTGGGCTGGAGGGATGGCTTAATGGTAAAGGCACTTGCCTGCAAAGCCAGAGGACCCAGGTTCAATTCCCCAAGACCCACGTAAGCCAGATGCACAAGGGGCACATGCGTCTGGAGTTTGCAGTGGCTGAAGGCCCTAGTGTGTCCATTCTCTCTGTCTCTCTCTCTCTCAAGTAAAAAATTAATATATTTTTTTAAGAAAATGGACGTTCCTGTCACTCCCGGGGATGGCATCTTTCATATAGCCAAATCCCTGAGATTTCTGAGCCCATATTGGGCACAGAACTTTGGACTTAGCTGAATGCCTGACCACCTCTCAATCTGGGCTGAGTTAGCTGGGCAAGTGCAGGTGCCATGTGCAATCTGACGGACCTGACAAGTCCCAGTGGTGTGTGTTGGGGTGCTCAGCTCGGCCTGCACCTGCCTTGGTGTCTCTGAGTGGGTCGGCGCTGAGAGCCAAACCTCCCTGGCCCCGTGCCTTCTCGGCTGGTTGCGCCTCACCCCGGGTGGTTTGGAACTTGAAGCCAAGTAAAGCAGAGCTCAGAGTTTGTCCAGCTGCAGCTGCGTGGCCGGTGCTTGCATCTTCTTGGACAGACCCCCTGCCTGGCTGCTTGTTTCCATCCTGTCCCTGAGAATGTGGGTCCTGTCCCAGGCCCCGGAGCTTCCGGGGCCACCACTGCTGCTCGCTCTCCTGGCATCTTCCCAGCCCTTTCTTCCCTCTGGAACTCCGGAGTTCTCACAGCTGCCTCCGTCCCAGCCTGCCCTTCCTTGCAACCCTCCAACAAGACAGGTCTCTTGCTTTGTTAGGATCCTTGTTGTTAACTTGTTTCCTCTCTTGCCTCAGAAATGGGCAGATGAGGACTTAGACAATGAGATCCTGACCATTCCTAACAAGCACATGTTTTTGCCCACACAGGCCCAGAGGCAGAGTGCCCGTTGTGGGACCTGCAGGTCACATGGTTTTCCTGGACCTCTGTGTTCCATGAGGGGTGGGGGTCAGGGGACACTTCTAGCCTAAGAAGTCTCAGCCTAGGGTCCATGGACAGGAACTATGGGCCCCCAAGGCCTGTCCTGTATCTAAGAAACTTATTATGCCCCCCTGCTCGACAGCTGAAGGGGACTCTTTCCAGGTCCAGATCCCCCGTAGTCACCTCCTGGAGCAGGCTGTGGTGGGAAGGAGACGGACCGACCACCCGGATCCTTGGCATGAACGATGCTGCTTGTCTTCTCCTAGCTGCTTTTGCTTCCTCTGTATCCAGCTGGCCCCGTCCCACCCTAGCCCACCTGGCCTCGCTTCCAGAAGCAGCAGGTGGCATAGGTGGATACCAGCAGTGCCTCTGCCTGGAGCGTATGGCATTACAGAGCATGGAAGTACAAATGAGCCACCAGGTGACTTGGGATCCTAACAAGTGGACGTGGCTCCTGCAGGGCAGGAAGCGCTCGAATGCCGGCACCAGACGCCTGCCCCGCGTCCAGGACAGGACAGTCCTCACGAGCACCTCACCCGACCACCCAAAATGCTTTGGACACGTGGTGCAAGGCCAGCATGGGGACAGCAGCTGGAAAGGCCACCTGTGACTGGACTCCAGTTGTCCATCCCCTCAGCTCAGCCTCTTCGCTTTATGGACCCAAGAGGGAAGGGTGGTGGCCGTGGGGGGTGTGTGTGCCTGAGTTCAGGTGTGAGCTTCTGCTTTGTCCCCTAACCCTTCCTGTGCCTTGCTTTGCCCATCAGCCTCTGCAGGGCACCCCCTTCTCTCACTGCCTGTCTTCCGTGCAGCTGCGCCCTCAAGAGCCGTGCTGGCCTGCTTGTGCACACGCTCCACCCCCGAGAAATGTCAGCCTGTGGCTGTACCTGCGGCCAAGCCCCCTGGGCTGGGGTGTGGCCAGGCGCACACCTGGTGTCTTGCCAGAGCCTGTGGCTCCTTGCCTTCCCTGGCCAACGCCGTGCCACTGAAACAGTAGCTGTGGACACCACAGTGTGGTTGAGGCTTTGGTCTGCTTAGACCCTTGGCATGCTGCTCTGGTTGGTGGAGGTGGGGGTGGTGACTAGGCACCTGCGCCTCCAGTTGGTTCTCAGGTTGGCAGCGCATGTGGAGAACTAAGGTCTGGCGTCTGCGGCCGCCCCAGGTTGACACTGGACCTTAGCTGAAGGGCTCGGGAGGAAGGGGTGCCTGTGAGCTCTTAGTGTAGCCACCCTGACTCTTGGCTCTTCATTCCAGGTAGAGTGTCACCCTCAGTCCCCTCTGGGGTCCGGTGAGGGCCTGGCAGCATGGTGCCCTCTGGCCAGACTCTGGAGAAGCAGGCTGATGAGGAGTCCGGGTCGGATCAGGAGCTCCAGTCCTGGCAGTGTTTGGTGTTCTACCTCTGTTTCTACGGCTTCATGGCGCAGATACGGCCCGGGGAGAGCTTCATCATGCCCTACCTTCTGGAGCCCCCGAAGAACTTCACGCTGAGGCAGGCACGTGGGCAGTGGGCTGCACGGCGGGCGGGGAGGCAGCAGCGGGGGGCTGGGGGGTCTTCTGTTTGACGCACGCTGGCGGGGGAGTGGCAGAGGAGACCGGGGCTGAGCTCCGTTGTCACCTTCGTCTGCCAGTGAACGTGCCAAGGGTGCGGCTCTGACTGCACCTGGCCAGGCAGAGTGTTGTAGGACTTCGCAGAGAGGGAGGGAACTGCCTGTGCCTTGGAACCGAGGAAACAGTACAAATGAGGGGTGCTAGCCGGGTATGGCCAGCCCTACTGGGCACCTGCTCCAGCAGGGGCTTAGCTATTTGCATAAAGAGATTATTGAAAGAATTTCCCCTCCACTGGGCTCTGGGGACAGAAGGTCTTATGACAACTCCAATGAGCTTAAAGCTCATGGGAGGCTCGGGCGCACTTGGGGTACTTTCTTCCTTGAACTTGCACCGCCTGCTGTATCAAAACAGAGCCAGACAAAGGGTGGGTGGAGGGCGTCACCACCTCCCTTACTCACCGATTGGTCAGACAGCTTCCTGCTCTTGGCAGAGGGCCACTGTCCATCAGTATTTATGGGGCCAGCATGTGTGCGTGTAGCTTTCATTAAAATACAATACGAAAGCCACCATAGTATGTTAGAAACTCTGCCTTCCTGCCCTGTGGTGCTGCACATTAACTGATTAAAAAGTAGATTCCAGCCAGGCGTGATGGCACATGCCTTTAATCCCAGCACTCGGGAGGCAGAGGTAGGAGGATCACCGTGAGTTCAAGGCTACCCTGAGGCTACATAGTGAATTCCAGGTCAGCCTGGGCTAGAGTGAAACACTACCTTGAAAAACAAAACAAAACAAAAAAATAATAAAGTAGATTCCAGAAGTTAAGCCATTCCACCCAGCCTTGGATGTATGGGACTACATTATCAGCTCCGCCCACCAGCCTAAAGTCAGGAAGCCAGGTACTGTGCAGCCTGACCTTGCTGGGCCTGTGTCATAGAGCCTTTCTGCCAGGTTCGTCCACGCAGATGCAGCCTGGGCATACCCAAGTCTCCCGCCTGTGGATGGAACCTCACAGCCTTGCTCCACGTGCCTCTGCGGGGCGAGCAGCCGGCCTCCAGCACTGCACCAGTGTCAGAGCTACTACCAGTGTGGGGAGCTCACTGGAGTCAGCGTGCGGCTGTAACTCCTGTCCCCTCTGTAGTGGACACAGGCTGGGGTCCTGGCTGACCAGTGAGGACCGTGGCGCCCCACCCGTCAGAAAGCTGGGTCCCCTCCGGTTTTGCTCCTCCCAGTGTGTCATGGTTGTCGTGGGGATCAGTCACCTTCTTCACAGCTCTGTGAAAATGCACAGCCCGCACTTTGGGCCTGTTCCTGAGTCCTGCGTAAAGTTGTTGGACATCTGGCCTCCTTTGCCCCACCCTGAGCTCATGATCGTATCTGTGAGCGGATGGGATCTGCTCCACTCCTTGTGCTTTGGCTGTGGCCGTTCAGAACTGTCTGTGTTGTGTGGGGTGCAGTCACCATCCAGCCCTTTGGAGAGCCCTGCACCTAGCCTTTCTTCTTGACACGGGCAATGCTCTGTTGGGCAGCCAGGGTGCAGCATGGGTCTAGAGTGCCTGTCATGGCATGTCAGGAGCAGGCTTCCTGTACTGTCATGAGTCAGTGAAGTGGGGCCAGTCATGGTGTCTACTGGTCTGTTGGGGTCACGGGTTCCTGGGCCTGCTTAAAGGTGTGGCTGGATTGTTGGGGGTTGATGCCAAGTCGGGGCTAGTGTCCAGAGTCACGGCCCCTGAGCCAGTACCTCTGGGAGCCCAGGAGAGCAAGGCCAGCTCCCCTGTGTGTCCAGCAGCTGGACTGAAGTGAGGTAAGCTGTGGCTCCTGCTCAGACCTTCCCTGGCCCTCAGAGGAGCTTCCAAGCCCAAGGTAGCTCCCACGTCTCCTTCTCTGAAGTCAGGCCAGAGATCTTGGCTTCATCACCATAGAGTCCCTCCCTGCAGGACAGCCAGGTGGCTGAGGTGCCCGATTTGGCCTGTCTCCGCTGCCAGTAGGCCAGGGCCCTCCCTGGGCAGCATTCAGGATTCATTTTCAGTGGAGCATTGGGCCTTGCCCTCTGACCTCAGGAGGTAATACATCTAGCCCATGCCTGACTCTGTGTCTCTGTGGAAACATATGTGCAGCAGGAGCCAGGCCAGAGTGTTCACCAGCAGCTAGCCAGGATGAAGCCCATGGAGGTTGGATCCCATGGCAGTGTCCCCTAGTTCTGCCTGATAGAGTGCGGGGGGGGGGTGGTGGCTGATGGCTTTGTAGTGTGGTCCCCCCTTTCCCTGCCTGAAGCCCTGCCTTACTCCCTACACATGCCCTGCCTAGAAGTCCTGTGTGCCTCTCCCTTAACACCCTCCTCTTGTCTTGTTTTTTCCCTGTCCTCCTGTGGGGTCAAAGGTAGCCTATATTGTTTCCTGGCCACAGTGCTGTTTCCTAGTTAAATGTAAGATGAGAACAAATCAGTCAGCTGGGCTGGGGCTGGAGGAGTGGATCAGTGACTGTAAAGTGTTTCCATGCAAGCCTGAGGACCTGAATTTGGATCCCCAGAACACGTGTAAAAGCCAGGCATGGTGACACACACCTGTAATCTCAGCACAGAGGAGTCAGAGAGAGGCACACCCCTAGGCTTACTGGCTGGCTGGCTAATCTAGCCAAGTAGGTGAGTCACAGGTTCATTGACAGAGCCTGTCTTAAAAAAAAAAAAAAAAAAAGCCGGCGAGTGACTGAGGAGAACATCTGAATTTTATCTTTGGCCTCCACATGCACATATGCACATGCGTGAAAACCCCTAATGGTGCCCACACGCGAACATGTGCATACACACCGCACACATACACATGCAAAAAAAAGAGGTTAATAAACTTGAGTTAACAATTAATGTTTATTTTTTCCATAGCATTTGCCAGTGTTCCCTCCCTCCCCACGCTCCCCCCCCCCCCCGTAGTGCTTGACAGCTTTGATGGGCCAATTGTGCCTAAAGTGTGCCGTTTTTTGGGCTGAGTGCCTTCAGGGTCTAGACTGAGCTGGCGGAGGATGTGGACCTGGAAGTCCTGGGGGAGGTCACATGGGCCGCTGCTGTAGGTGACGGTGCGATGGAAAGTGCTTGCGGGGGTCCACAGGGGGACCGGATCCAGGCAGGCTGTTGCACCCCACAGAGCGCTCAGAGAAGCGGCCGTCGTCGTCGCTGACCGCCAGCACCCGCTTGTCCACAGGTGACCAACGAGATCATTCCAGTGTTGTCCTATTCCAACCTGGCCATGCTGGTGCCTGTCTTCCTCCTCACGGACTACCTACGCTACAAGCCGGTGCTGGTCCTGCAGGGCTTGAGCTACGTGTGCGTGTGGCTGCTGCTGATCCTGGGCCACTCCGTGCTGCACATGCAGCTCATGGAGGTCTGCTACAGCATCACGATGGCCGCGCGCATCGCCTACTCCTCCTACATCTTCTCCCTGGTGCACCCCTCCCGCTACCAGCGCATGGCCAGCTACTCGCGGACCGCCGTGCTCCTGGGCGTCTTCACCAGCTCCATGCTGGGCCAGCTGCTGTACACGGTGGGCCACGTGTCCCTCTCCAAGCTCAACTACATCTCCCTGGCTTTCCTCACCTTCAGCCTGAGCCTCACCTTCTTCCTGAGGCGCCCCAAGCGCAGCCTCTTCTTCAACCGCAGGGTGCTCGCGCGGGGCGCCTCCCCCTGCGAGCTGGACCGCATGCGCCCCGGCCCCGGCCCCGGCCGGCCAGAGCCCGGGAAGCTGGGCCGCATGCTGAGCCGCTGCAGGGACTCCTTCTTGGTGCGCATGCTGTGTAAACTGGCGGACCTTGTGCGGCAGCCGCAGCTGCGCCTCTGGTGCCTCTGGTGGATCTTCAGCTCCGCGGGCTACTACCTGGTCCTCTACTACGTGCACAGCCTCTGGAACGCCATCAACAGTGAGCACGTTTACAACGGGGCCGCAGATGCTGCGTCCACGATGCTGAGTACGCGCGCGGACCCGCCCCTCCCCGCCCCAGTAGGACTTCCAGCTGGACCTGTACGGTGCCCCTCCGCCCCAGATGCAGCCCAGTTACCCTGAGCTGCACTACCCTGTCCCTTGTCTCTCACATCCCCTCGCCTACCCTCACCCCACCTGCGTCCCTTCCCTCTTACCGCAGGGTTCCCCTTCCCCCAGCTTGGCCATGACTGATGCTTCCTGCTCCTCTCCTCCCCGCTCACCCCCCAGGCGCCATCATGTCCTTCTCCGCTGGCTTCCTGAAGATCCGCTGGACCCTGTGGTCGAAGCTGGTCATTGCGAGCGTCACAGCCATTCAGGCCGGGCTGGTGTTTTTCATGCTCATCACCACCAACATCTGGCTGTGCTACGTGGCCTTTGTGCTCTTCCGCGGGGCCTACCAGTTTCTCGTGCCCATCGCCACGTGAGTGAGCGGGCGCGGGGAGGGGCTGCTGCGGGCAGCACAGGTGGGGCTTCGCGTGCAGAGTGGGCATGTACACGGGAGGCCTTGGCTGGGTCCACCGTGCTGGCTGAGTGGGCCTTGTCATCCCCGTGTGACGCATCCACAAGGGCAGGGCTCAGCCGGGAAATGACCGTCTCCCTCAGGGCCCCTGGCCGTCGGACCTCCCTCCCCCCACATGGTTGCCAGCCCCACAAGCTACCTCAAGATCACCAGCGTCCCACCGTGCCCTCGCCTTAGAGGCTCTCCTCACCACTCTCCCACAGGCCTCCCTGGTGCTGCCCTCAGCCTGCCCCGCCTTCCATCCCCCCGGGACTGAGGCGGCCTGCCCGCCCGGGCCCTCCGCGTGCTTCTTTAAAACTGTTTGGGATTCACACCAGGTGACCTCCCCAGATCTCAGTGCCATGCTTGCCCACTCTTGACACCTCACCCAGGCCTGAGCACAGAGTCTGCGCTGCCACACGGACGGCAGGCTTGGCTTGTGCCACACCTGCACACCATGCGTGCTCACACCACGGCGCACCCCAAGCAGCACACAGACGCCACGTAGGTGTTTTCACCTCGCCTGCGTTCATACAGCCACGCTCTCATTCTACAAAACACCAGGCACTACACACGTACACGCACACCACACACGCGTACTTACATTGCACATACGCTCCCCACACGAGCACGTACATAGGACCCACACCACATGAGCTTGCCTCTCCCCACGGAGGCATGATGTGCCATGCTCCGCAGATGCAGCACACATGCGTGCCTGCTCACGCCACACTGCACAGTGAACATGTCTACCATACACAGCACACGTGCTTGTGCCACAAAACACACATCACACACGTACATGTACACACAGCATGTCCTCATGCCACACACACAGACACCTGCCCTCCCTGGCCTTCCCGCTTCTCACCCCTTCCCGGAGGACTTTGCCTCCTTCTTATCCTCAAAGGTTCCTCTTCCTGCCTTCCCACTTGGACCCCCTCACTCTAACCCTGTGGCCAAACACATGACCCTACCTACTGAGCTGAGAGGCCCTTCCTGCCCCCAGCCCCCTGGAGCCAGCCCCTCCATGGGCATGGCCAGAGGCCTGCACCTCTTGTTTGGCTGCCCCTCACTATGCTTCCCTGTTTGTGCCTGGGATCGAACCCAGAGGTCTTTCTTTCCTAATCTGACCCCACTTCCGGGCTGTGGTGGCTCCACGTGCAGTGGACGCCTTCCCTGCTCTGGCGTCTCAGGATCCCAGGGCCCGGCTGTCCCCTGAAACTCCTGCCCATGCGCTGGCTGCATGCCCATCCCCGGCCCCTGTGATCTCGGCTTTTACTGTCGTTTACCCTGGCTGTCCTTCCTCCCAGCCCCATCCGAGTTATCCAAGTAACATGAGAGACCTTCATCCTGCACCCTCTGCCCGCACCCCTCCCCACGTCCTCAGGGTGATGACTGTTTGCAAGAGGCGGTCGAGGCACTGTCACGCTTGGTCTGCGCCTCTTCGCGTGCGTCCTTCGGTTTGGAGAGTGCAGTTTCTGGGGACGGCTGGGTGGTCAGGCCTGGCACCGCTCCTGCGCTGCGACTGCAGGGTGATTGCTGCGTTTACCCTTCTCGTGGCTGGCCCAAAGCGCTCAAGCAGAAGCTGATGGGGGGAAAGCTTACAGTCTGACAGTCTCGAGGGGAAGCCCTGTGGTGGCAGGGGAGCCATGGCACGAGCAGAGGCCGGATGTCACCTCTGCCACAGCAGGTGGACGGCGGCGGCAGGACTGAACTCTGGCAAGGGAGAGCTGGCTGTATGACACCCATAAGCTTGCCCCCGCCAACACCCCTCCTCCAGCAAGGCTGTTACTCCCGAACTGCCACCAGCTGGGGATCAAGCTTTCAGCATGTATGAGTGAACGGGGGACACCTAATTCAAACTTCCACAGTGATGGTGGCTTTATGCAGGGAGGGGAAGGGGCTTGGCAATCTTGGAGCGATGCCGTGCATTGGTGGACGTCGCGGATGGGTGGGGCTTTGTGGCTGTTCGTGGGGATTGAGGCGAAGTCGTCGTATACCTGGTTGCTGTGCTGTGACTCTGGCAGTAGGGAGACTATACCCCGGTACCCTTGTGCAGGTGGCGGCCGGGCAGGCCCCTGGGTGGAAGCAAGAGTCTCTCCTTGACTCTGCTCTCGCTCCTGACCTCCCTGCGAGTCTGATTTCTGCCTGTTTTCTCCTCCTAGTTTTCAGATCGCATCTTCCCTGTCTAAAGAGCTCTGTGCCCTGGTCTTCGGAATCAACACCTTCCTTGCTACCTTGCTCAAAACCTTCATCACCCTCGTGGTCTCTGACCAGCGGAGCCTGGGCCTCTCTGTCCATAGGCAGGTGAGGCCTCACTTCAGTTTCATGCCCTCACGGAGGGTCTGCTTTCGGGGGGGGCACAGACCACAGATCCCCTGCTGGAGGGTGGGCCATGTTGGAACAGGACGTGAGCTCACTTCTCTCCGTGAGATTAATCATCTACGTGCCCCTGTGTCTCTTGCCCCACGACCATCACCCGGGCCTGTTTGTCTCCACCGACCTGTGGACCTGCAGGACCCGAGCCTGCAGGTGTCTGGGCTTCCGAGGTTGGCTGCGTTGCTGACCGCTTCTGAGGAGTCCTCACTAGCCCTTGTGTGTCTTCACGCTGGCCTGGGCCCTTTACCTTACCTCTCTGCTTGTAGGCGTTAAGACCTGGGGCCTCTGAGCCCTGGTTGGATGGTCTTTGAGGTATTTTCTGCGGGGAGGAAGCCAGTCTGGGCCCCTTTGGTGGAGTGAGCAGCAGGCAGTATTGGCCTGCTGGCCCCTCAGGATGCCCCTCCGCTTCCTATCCCAGCCAGAGCTATCTATTTGAGAAGAGCCTGAAAGCTCCCGACTGCTGTGTGTGTGTGTGGGGGGTCTGCACAGTGCAGGTTCCAGCCAAGGTTGGGGTCTCAGTAGCTAACACAGGTAGGGAAGGTGTTGTAGTCAGGTTCACACTGCTGGCAGAAATCACCTGCCCAAGAGCAGCTTGTGGAAAAAAGGTTTATTTTGGCTTACAGACTTGAGGGGAAGAAGCTCCATGATGGCAGGGGAAACGATGGCATGAGTAGAGGGTGGACGTCACCTCCTGGCCAATATCAGATGGACTACAGGAACAGGACGGTGTGCCAAACATTAGCATGGGGAAACTGGCTATAACACCCATAAGCCTACCCCTGACAAAACACCACCTCCAAGAGGCTTTAATTTCCAATTGCCATCAGCTGGGGAGACTAGCATTCAGAACACCTAAATTTCTGGGGGACACCTGAATCAAACCACCACCAGTGGTGATCAAGCTCCTTAGTGCCTGTCCCCGGCCTGTGGCTGGGTAGTGCCTTTGGCAGCCTGCTCAAAGCCTTTGCTTTCCTGGAACCCAAGTTCCCCGGGTAGGAGGCCTGTAAGCTTGGGTGTGCCGTAGAGAAGTGCTGGCCCTCACAGGGTGCCTAGTTGGCATGGTCTTATCACCAAAGCTCAGCACTGATTCTGGCTGGCCCGGTAAGAGAAGACATTCCTGCATGTGGGAGCTGACCATCTCACTGGGAAACTGCATGGCAGGGTCAGAAAAGGTCTCTTTCAAACTATACATTAGCTGGGCGTGGTGGCGCACGCCTTTAATCCCAGCACTTGGGAGGCAGAGGTAGGAGGATCACTGTGAGTTCAAGGCCACCCTGAGACTACAGAGTGACTTCCAGGTCAGCCTGGGCTAGAGTGAGACCCTACCTCGAAAAACCAAAAAAAAAACCAAAAACACAAAAAATGAAAAAAAAAAAAAAACAAACCAAAAAAACCCCACAAAAAAACAAAAAACCCCACTATACATTAGAAAGAGAGAGAAAATATGGGTGTGCCAGGGCCTCTAGCAACTGCAAGGGAACTCCAGACGTGTGTGCCAGTACATGCATCTGGTTTATGTATGTGAACTCTAGGAACTCCAACCCAGGTCCTTTGGCTTCATAGGCAAGCACCTTAACTGCTAAGCCACCTCTCCAGCTCTGTCCAGAGAGACCCCAGGGGAGCCTGGTATGGCCCCAGCTGCGCTGGCCCTGGTTTATGACTTGCCTGTGGCCACTGACCTCCAAGGCCTCTGTCTCCAATTGCCTTTCTCCCGCTTCCTCCATGGCCGCTGCTTGCTTAGCCTGTGGTAGCCAAGTGTGTGAGACCCGAGGGGCTCTTTAGAGACAGGTGCCTATCTGTGTCCCCTTCCCCTCCTGCTACCTGTGCCTTCTCCCACTATCCTACAGAGGGCCCCTTGCCAGTGAGCCTCCAAGGAGCCAGAGAGCTTCCGTGGGAAGGTGGCTAGAGAGCTCTGTCCCAGAGGTCTGTTCATGAAGGAGGAGCCCCCTCTCCCCTCCCGGGGGTCCTGGCTTCAGACCCTGCAGTCAGGGATTCTGGCTAAGAGAAGCGCATGGCTTTTCTCTGACTGGTTTTCTTTCCAGCGGGACATTTTCCTTTTAATCAGCGGAGAGGCGAGACTTTCTGCTCTGCTCTCCTGAACCTTGTCCCGTGTCAGGAGGACAGGCAGGAGTCCAAGTGGTGGGAGCAGAGCTGGAAACTGCTGGAAACTAGGGTAGAGATGGGGGCTAGGACCTTGCTTGTTTTTTAAGTTCATTTACACTTTATGCTCATGAGCAGTTTAAGAAACAGTGCAGAGGGCTGGGAACATGGCTCAGCGGATCAGACACTTGTCTGAAAAGCCCAGTGACCTGGGTTCAATTCCCCAGTACCCACGTAAAGCCAGATGCACCAACAGGCACAAGCATCTGGAGTTAGTTTGCGGTGGCTGGAGGCCCTGGTGCACCCATTCTCCCCGTCTCTCTCTGCTTGCAAATAAATGACTAAACAAGAAACAGTGCAGAGATTCACGTGCCCTGTGCTCAGTTCTCCAGGTGCTCACGTCTCCCATTCTGCAACACAGCCTCACAAGTGGTGTTGGCGTTCAATCCAGATCCAGAACATTCCACCCCCGCAGAAGCCCCTGGGGGCCCTTTCAAAGGCACTCCCACTGGACTTTCACTAGCCATTGCAGCGGTGTGGCGTCTTTGCTGTGGGTGTTCCTGTGCTGTGGTCTTTGCCCTCAGGCTTGGCCTCTGATGGGGCAAGATCGCTGGGCTGTCCTCTGTGCTCCTCTGCTGAATAGCAGGGCAGGCTGTCTGTACGTCTGGTCCAGTGGTTGACCTTGGGGTCCCTGTAGGGTATGTTCAGGCCTTGGGTGTTACAGATTCATTCATGGGCCCAAGGTACAGCTGGGGCCGCATCCCCCCAGCAGGGTGCGAGCCTCCCCGTCAGCATTTCATGTCACCGGGGTTCCAGTTCTGCCCTTCTCACAGTGGGTGGTGATGTTGGCTTTCATTTGCATTTTCCTCATGGATCAGGCTGGACATCTTGTATTCAAGTCTGCCGGTCTCACGTCCTCGCTGGTGAAATGTGTCTTCAGGTCTTCTGCCTGATTCGGTCATTGTTTTCCTCCTCCATTTTGGGGGATTTTGGGAACTATTAATATATTCCAGATACTGACCCTTCGTTGGATGCCTGCATCCTTAGAAAACATCTTTTACGCAGGGTGTGGTGACATCCATGCCTTTAGTCCCAACTCTCAGGTGGCTGTCGTTGGAGACCATGAGTTCGAGGCCAGCCTGGGATGCAGTAAAGCCCCCGCCTTCCCCAAAAACGAACAGAAAAGAAATCGCTTTGAGTCTTAGCTTATCTTTTCTTTCTCAACATCTTTGTAGAGCAGATGTTTTCAACTTTGATGGGGTCAAGGTAGTTCACTTTTCTCTTTATAGATCAGGCTGTGGTGACAGGTTTGAGGACTCGCCCCAAATTTGGGATGTTACCCACAATTTCTTTGATCTCAGCTCCAGGAGATTTTCTGCAGTTTCTTTTTAAAGCATTTAAAATTTTACAGGTAAGGTAGCTTTACAGGGTTAAGTTATGCTCATTGCTTTGGGCCTGTTTGTGTCCATCCATTTGTTGCAGGGCCATTTGTTGATAGTTATCTTTTCTTAAAAATATGTTTTATTTATTTATTTAAGGGAGAGAGAGAGAGAATTGGGCACACCAGGGCATCTAGCTGTTGCAAATGAACTCCAGACACATGCGCCCTCCTGTGCACCTGGAGTACATGGGTCCTAAAGAATCAAACCGGGATCCTTTGGCTTTGCAGGCAAATGCCCTAACTGCTAAGCCATCTCTCCAGCCCACTTACCATTTTCTTTGACTTTTATTTATTTTTCAAGGAAGGGTCTCACTCTAGGCCAGACCTAGAATTCACTCTATAGTCTCAGGGCGGCCTCGAACTCAGGGCGATCCTCCTACCTCTGCCTCCCGAGTGCTGGGATTAAAGGCGTGCGCCACCATGCCCGACTTTCACTTTTCTGGTTCTGCTTTCTTTCCCTTTAAAAAATTGTGTGTGTGTGTGTGTGTACAATTATTACTTGTCTTTTGCAGTACTAAAAATTGAACCTACAGTGCGGCTGGGAAATTGCTTAGTGGTTAAAGGTGTTTGCTTTAAAAGCCTGCTGGCCTGGGTTCAATTCCCCCAGTACTCACCAGAGTACTTTGTGAGGCACACAGTGACCCTTGCATCTAGAGTTTTCAGTAGCAAGAGGCCCTGATATACTCATTCTCTCTCTCTCTCCCTCTCTCAAATAAATTTAAAAAAAATTAAAGATGCCGCTTATATCTATGGCCTCGCGCATGCTTAGGCGACCTCTTTACCACTGAGCTATATCTCTAGCCCTTTATTTATTTATTTATTTATTTGAGAGAGAAAAAGAGAGGCAGATGGAGAGAATGGGCATACCAGGGCCTCTGGCCACTGCAAACAAATTCGAGACACATGAACCACTTTGTGCATCTGGCTTATGTGGGTCCTGGGGAATCGAACCTGGGTCCTTTGGCTTTGCAGGCAAAACGTCTTAACCGCTAAGCCATCTCCCTAGCCTTTTTAAAATTTTTATTTTGGAACAGGGTGCCTACTCACTAAGGTGCTCAGGTTGGCCATGAGTTCACTCTGTAGCCAGGTAGGCCTTGAACGTGTGGTTCTCCATCCTCAGCCTCCCACATGGCTGGGGTGGCAAGCTTGTGCCGCCAGGCTTGGCCGAGATGCATCTTTCCTCCACAGAGTTGCTTTTGCAAGTTTGTCAAAAGTTCAACAAAAGCTGGGTGTGGTGGCGCAAACCTTTAATCCCAGCATTTGGGAGGCAGAAGTAGGAGGATTGCTGTGAGTTCGAGGCCACCCTGAGACTCCATAATGAATTCCAGGTCAGCCTGGGCTACAGTGAGACTCTACCTCGAAAAACCAAAAAAAAAAAAAAAAAAAATAGTTCAACAAGTTGACATGCATCTGCTTCAGACCAGTTCACTCTGTCTGAGCTCTTCTCCTCGCCAGAGGCTTTATGACAAATTGATGTTTTAAATATTTATTAGCGAGAGAGAGGGAGAATGGGCATGCTAAAGCCTCTAGCCACTGCAAACAAACTCCAAACTTTTGCCACCTTGTGCATTTGGCTTATGTGGGTACTGGGTCCTTAGGCTTCACAGGCAAGTGCCTTATCTACTAAGCCATTTCTCCAGCCCAAGGTGATTTTTTTGTTTGTTTGTTTTTGTTTTTGTTTTTTATGACAGGGTCTCAATCTACCTCAGGCTGGCCTCAAACTTACAGCTGTTCTCTGAGCTTAGTTTCTGAGTGCTGGGATTAAAGACCTGTTGGGCTGGAGGGATGGCTTAGTGGTTAAGGCATTTGACTGCAAAGTGAAAGGATCTAGGTTCAGTTCCCCAGGACCTGCATAAGCCAGATGCACAAGGTGGTGCATGCATCCAGAGATCGTTTGCAGTGGCTGGAGGCCCTGGTGCGCCATTCTCTCTCTGTCTCTCTGTCTCTCTCTCTCTCACACACACACACACATACATACACACACATAAATAAATTAATTGAAACTTAAAAAAAAGGCATGTGTCACCATCCCCAGCTTTTATGATGTTTTGACATTGGGTAGACTGAATCTTTTTCTTTTTTTTTTAAATTGTGTCCCCTGTTCCAGACTCCTTCTTTATGTTTTGGAATAGTCTCTGTATCTACAGAAATTCTTGCTGGGTTTCTGTTAGGAATTGCATCAGGCTTCTATCTTAATTATGGGTGAATTGACATAGCAAGTCTTTCCATCTATGAACATGATAGATCTCTCCACCGATTTAGATCTTTGATTTCATTCAGCAGTTTCATTTATAGCCTGCAAGCACGTATATATTTGAGAGAGCGAGAAAGAGTGGGGAGAGAGAGGGAGAAAATGGACATGCCAGGGCCTTCAGCCGCTGCAAACGAACTCCAGACGTGTGCGCCCCCTTGTGCGCCCCCTTGTGCTACATTGCATGCTTATGTCACTGCATCTGGCTTATGTAGGACCTGGAGATTCGAACATGAGTTCTTAGGCTTCGCAGGCAAAGCACCTTAAGTACTGAGCCGTCTCTCCAGACCCTTGGGTTTATGTTTTAATGTTTCATTTTCTTGAATCAATTATAAATGAAACTGTACTTGAATTCTTGTTCTCTTTGTGACTCTGCTTGGGTTGCCTTAACTGTGCCCTAGATCAGGGGGTTTGAACTGTGGACATTTTGTTTCATTTTTCTTTTAAAAACAAGACCAAACACTGTAGGTCAGGCTTTCCTTGAGCTCAGGATGCTCCTGCTCAGCCGGCCAGTATTCCACCCGAGTGTCACCCACTTGGCAACAACAGGACTGTATTGCCTCAGAGTCCTGGAGGTTGGAAATCCAGAATCAAGCTGTTGGCTACTCAGGTTTCTTTCTCCTGAGGCCTCTTTCCGTGGCTTGTAAATGCTGTCTTCTTTGTGCCCTCATGTGGCCTTTTCACTGTGTGCAAGTCTTCTCCTTATAAGGACGTCACGTGCATGACCTCTGCATTGCACTTGGTGTGTCTGGACCATTTATATTTAATGTAGTGTACGTGCTGAAAGCCTGCCACTTTGGGTTTCATTTTCCATTTATGCTGTTTTTAGTTTGTGTTTTCTTTTCTTGTACCTTCTCATGGGTTACTTGCACATTCTTGTTTTTTTTCTCTTTCTTTCTTTTTCTTTTAATTTTTTATTTTTTTTTTTTTTTTTTTTTTTTGCTTCTGTTTTTGAGGCAGGGTCTCACTCTAGTCAAGGCTGACCTAGGATTTATGCTTTAGCCCCAGGCTGGCCTAAAACTCACTGGATCCTCCTACCTCAGCTCCCAAGTGCTGGGACTAAAAGTTGTGTGCCACCACATCTGATTTGGACCTTCTTTTCAATTTAGTTTTGCCTCATATTTTTGGAAGTTCTTTTCAGTCTGGCATTGGTATTGCATATGTGTTACATTTCCAGTTATGTGGAGACAGACTTTACATCACTTCACCCTCCCTTGTTAACTGGACAGTTATCCACATACATTCAGAGTTACATAAGATTGTTACCAGGTTTCTTTTTTCTTTCTTTCTTTCTTTTTTTTTTTTTTTTTCCGAGGTAGGGTCTCACTCTAGCCCAGGCTGACCTGGAATTCACTATATAATCTCAAGGTGGCCTCAAACTCAAGGCAATCCTCCTACCTCTGCCTCCTGAGTATTGGGATTAAAGGCATGTGCCACCACACCTGGCTTCAATTTTACTTTTATTTATTTATTTGACAAAGAAAGAGGGAAAGAGAGGAGAGAGAGAGAGAGAGAGAGAGAGAAAGAATGGGTGTGCCAGGGCCTCCAGCCACTGCAGACAAACTCCAGACACGTGCATCCCCCTGTACCTCTGGCTAATGTGGGTCCTGGGGAATCGAACCTGGGTTCTTTGACTTTGCAAGCTAACGCCTTAACTGCTAAGCCATCCCTCCAGCCCCATCATACATTCTTATCTTTGTCTTTCTTCATCTGAATGTCTTAAGTTCCTGCTTGCTCCTCCTTTCTTCTGATCCGTGTCTCTGTTCCTTGTTTCGGGCATGTTGCTGCTGCCTCCTGGTTTGGTGTCCAGTGCCTATTCACTGTGAAGTTTGCCGCTCTGCTGTGCTGAGGGGTGACAGGCACGCCTCGTGGTGCTGTGTGCGGAGCCTGGGGTCTCACTCAAGCCTTCTAACAGCTTGGCAGGGCAGATGGTCGTGCATCTAGGTGACCTCCTTGGTGCCCAGGGATAGAGCATGTCATTTCAACTGGGTGGTTTAATGTCCAGACTCAACACGGTCACCCCCTCTGCCACCTCCGGTGCAAGGGGCAAGGGGCGCCTTGTTACCTCCAGGCGAGGGGCACTCAAACATCCCTGCATAGTGCTGCTGACGTGGTGAGGGTAGGGTAGGACTTAAGTGGTCCCCAACTGGGTCTTGTCTGACCCCCCAACAGGGGACCCTAGGATCATTCTTGTGCTTGGCATGGCTTAGGTGGGGGGTAGGGCCCTTTGGGAGGGTTGCTAGGTGGAGAATACTTAGCTAAGCTGCCCCTGGTGGTCCCGTGGCACAGTGAGCTGCTGCGCTGGGCGCTCTGCCTGTCTCGGCACGGCTGGGCTCCTGGCTTCTTCAGCTCCAGAATCCATGAAGCAGAATAGAACAGAACCAGTGCTTGCCACCATGTCGTCAGAGAATCCCAAAGTCCAGCTGGCGTCCTGTCCTCTTCACTTCTCTGCACTTGAATACTGTCCACAACATCCAGGCACTTGGTTGGTACAGGAGGAAATATGGGCCGGGTGTGGTGGCTCACGCCTTTAATCCCAGCACTCGGGAGGCAGAGGTAGAGGATTGCTGTGAGTTCGAGACCACCCTGAGACTCCATAGTGAATTCCAGGTCAGCCTGAGCTAGAGCGAGACCCTACCTCAAAAAGCAAAAAAAAAAAAAAAAAAAAAAAAAAAGGAGGAGGAAATGTGGGAAAAGAATGTCAGCCCTATTCTCTTAGGAACAAAGTCCTTGGTGATCCATTTCTGGTTTGCTTCAGAAGTGAGCTATTTTGGCCGGGCATAGTGGCACATGCCTTTAATCCCAGCACTTGGGAGGCAGAGGATTGCTGAGAGTTCGAGGCCACCCTGAGACTACATAGTGAATTCCAGGTCAGCCTGAGCTAGAGCGAGACCCTACCTCCAAAAAAAAAAAAAAAAGAAGTGAGCTGTTTTGGTGGGGTGACAGGAGCCCACCCGGATGCTCCCGGACCGCTGCAGGCTCCAGAACCTTTGGGTACCTCTGGCAGTCATCTGGTTCCATCCTGGGAAGGGAATGAACCCAGACCCTCAGGAGGGGATGTTTCCATGGCTGGCCTGTCTCTTTTGGGTCACTGCTGTGCAGCTTTGGGCTCTGCATGGTCTCAGCTGTGTCCAGGGTCCAAGAGAAGTCCTTACCATTGTCCCAAGTCCAGAAGGCTGTGCAGCTATAGGACATGTGCTGCGTTCGCTGGGGGATCTCTGGGGAGGCAGTAGAATCTGCTTTTAGGGTTGACCGGGCTGTGGTGGCTGGGGGATGGCGAGCAGGCCCCATAGCACCTGTCCCCGGGCCAGGCCTGTGGCCCCCTCGGAGCTGGACAGCGGCCAGCCTGAGCAGGAGGGCCGGCCGCAGCCCTGAGCCTGGCCGTGGCCTCTCTTACAGTTCATTGTCTACTTCGTGTACTTCCTGGTGCTGTCTGTCAGCTACTTTATTGGGGCCGCCCTGGACGGACTGCGGCAGTGCCGGCGGGGTCCCCACCAGCCTCTGCCCCTGGCCCAGGAGCTGAGGAGCCCCTCCGAGGAGAAGGCAGTGCAGGTGCTGAGCGTGCCGGACGGAAGCCTGGGGGGCCTGCAGCCCTCAGCCCCGCCGCTGTCGCCAGAGGACAGCGTGGAAGACAGCCCGGGGGCCCCAGGGCCTGAAGCCAAGGTCTGACCCGCGGAACCTCCCTTCTGGCCCAAGGCCGGCAGGAGGATTTCTGACCCAGAGGTAGCTCCTTCCATCTGGCCTCTGCCCTGACCCAACCCGAGGCTGAAAGTGCAGGCAAGACTCGTCCCAGCCTGCACTGTTTTGAGTCCCAGCACCCAGAATGTGAACAACGACGTGGCACCCTCTGTGGTGCCTTGCTGGACCCCTTGGTATGTCCCCAGGATTCACCATAGAGGTTACCTGCCTTAACTAAGGGGCAACAGTTTGTCCTTATGGTGGCCTCTGAACACCCGGACCACAGCCTGTGTTGCAGTCAGGTCCGCATTGCTGGTAGAAATCACCCAACCAAGAGCAGCTTCTGGGAAAAAGAGATTTATTTTGGCTTACAGGCTCGAGGGGAAGCTCCACGATGGCAGGGGAAGACGATGGCATGAACAGAGGGTGGACATCACCCCCTGGCCAACATAAGGTGGACCACAGCAACAGGAGGGTGTGCCAAACACTGGCATGGGGAAACTGGCTATAAAGTCCATAAGCCCGCCCCCAACAATACCCTCCCTCCAGGAGGCATTAATTCCCAAATCTCCATCAGCTGGGAACTTAGCATTCAGAACACCTGAGTTTATGGGGGACACCTGAATCAAACACCACAGCCTGCTTCACGTGGAGTGATGGCTGGAGCCTGTTGGGGACACTCAGGGCAGCTGCCCGACCACTGCCAGGCCACTGTGAGTCTGGATTGCCTGTTGCTTGCCAAGAAAAGCCAACGATTGGGCGGGTCTCCTATGTCCGCCAGGCTGGCCTTCTCCCAGCCCCAGGAGGCCGAAGGCAAATCCTGTCTGTGCCCAGGGCTGGTGAGTCGGCCCAGACATCAGCCAGGGAATGCTGACCCTGCAGGATGAAGGGAGCCTGTTGCCAGGCTCCTGGCTAAGCTGTGACACTTCTGTCATCTGAGGTGCTCATTTGGACAATGCTCTAATCCTTTTTTTTACTGACATTAAAATGGAGAACAGTATTTGGCTCTTCTGTCATGAGGAGCTGGCATTCGGCAGCGGTCCCATCCGCATCCCCAGCTGGTAGGAGTAGCTTGGCCCAGAGCTCCAGGTGGTTCTCTCAGCGGTCAACACTGACCTGAGGTTAATGAGAGCAGCTGGGAGCTGGTCACATGCTCTGGCAGTCCAGGGAGGCCTGGGGTACCTGCTGCAAGCCAAGGCTGTTTTGGGAGGGGGCTCCCTGCTCTCCTGCCCTTGGCTGTCACTGGGGCGATGTGTCTCTGGCCTCAGCATCTGAGAACTGTCCACGCATCCCTCTGTGAGGCGAGAGAGCCTGCAGTCTGTTTTTTTTTTTTAGATAACTTGAAACACCAACGCAATATGAGAAGGCCCCCGATTCCTAGCTGGTCTGGCTGTTGACCAGGCCTGGAGCTGCTTCTAGCCAAAACAGATGCACCCCAGGGGCTAGACCCTCAGTGCCCGGGGGCTGACCTCCAACTCCAACCCATGATGACCTCCCTAGGGCAGGCCATCAGCTTTTCTTCCAGCAGGCTGCTTGAGTCAGCTGTGCCTGGAGACCTCCTCTTGGTGGTCCCTGGATTGAGAAGGCTTCATGTGGGGCCTGCCTGGACTCTAGCGGATGATGATTCAACTGGGCAGTGGGCCCTGGTGCATTCACATAGAGCACTCTGCAGCCCTGCTGAGGGGCTGCCTTTGTCCCTCCTGGCCTTGGGGGTCCTACAAGACTTGATGGGCCAAAGTGCCATAGGCAGAGATGCTGTGTGACCATCCTTGCTGGGCTAGTCCATTCTGCAGCCACCACCCAGTGTAGTAGGGGAGGGCTGTGTTGATGCCCTTCCTTGGAGCTTCTAGTGAGATCCCTCCTTGGCAGCATCTATTTACACTGGCCTACAGCTCAGCCCTCTCGCCCCAGCCCGAGCTAGCTAAGGACTGCCAATTCTGTCCCTGGCCCCTTCTGCCAGTTGCCAATTATTCTACACTTGACTGGGGCCATTGAACAGGGAGCAAGCTAGCCCCTGCTGTTGGGCAAGCCCCCTCCTCAGCATCAGTCACTGGCCAGGACACAGCAGTTAGGCAATGAACACTGCCTGTGTGGCATTGTGTGCCTGTGTATACCTGCCCACCTATGCTGACACATCTGTCCACATACACACCTGTGTATCCACGCACGCCTATGTAGAGATTCATCTATCCCTGTGCCCATGCACACCCGTTTATCCACACTGTGTGTCTGCATACACATGCATACCTGGGAAGTGCAGGAAGAGACTCTGGGTCCCATTTTAGATGCCTTGCCTCTTCTTGTGGCAGGGAAGGCTGCTTACAAACCAGTTGTCCGTGTAAAAGATAATTTTTATTTGGTGCCCATTTGATGAAATGGCTTCACATCACAAAGTCACAGAACCAGCCCCGGTGATCTTGTCCCAGTCCTTGGACAGCAGAGTCTGAAGCAGGTGGGTGCTGGCGCAATTGCTGCGGTCAGCACTGTGTGGCCCTGAGTGCACCCGCCCTTCCACAGAGCAAGCTCTTAGCAAACTCTGCTGAACTCAAGGACTTGGGACAGGGCCCTGCTACAGCCTGAATTTTAGGGCTTGGCTGGATTCAGTCTACAGAGAGAGAAGCCTGAACTGGCCCCTGTGCAGTGTTGGGGGACAGGGTCAGATCTGAGGTTAGCAGGGGCTGCTGAGTTTGTGTGGGGATTGGTGCCATGGGTGCTGTGCAGAGGGGACAGATAGCTCCAGCTGCCCATTGTGGACCACCTTGACCACCACCTGGGCAAGCAGATGTCTGTGCTACTGGCATGGCTGCTGGGTGGTGAGAAGATAAGAGGCCCAACTGCCCTGGGGTCAGCCCCTCGCACCTCCCTGCGGCTGCTCTGGAAATGGTCTGGGTCTGTCCCAGGAGACAGCCTGCATCTGCCAGGGTGAGAGCAAGCTCTTCCTGGCTCCCTGAGGAGACTACAGGCCCAGCAACTCGGGCTTGGCCTCTAGCTGAGGTCCAGCTGGGGCCTGATTCTGGCTGGGAGGCTCCACCTGGCCCAGATGAAGGACCTGTAAGACAGGCTGGCCAGTGTGGAGGAGGGGAAAGGTATAAAGTCTTGGCATCAGGCTTTTCTGTGTTAAACTTTTTAAAAAATATACTCTTTGGTTTCTTTTTATTTCTTGAGGATTACATGAAATGTGAACTATACAGGGCAGTATCCCAGCTGGGCACTGGGTCTGACCAGACATGCCAGCTGGGCACTAGGTCTGGCCAGGTGCTCTCTGCCCCGAGTCCGGCTTCTCAGCCATCTCTCTGCATGCTCTTGAGTGGCCGAGGCCCTACTTGGAGAAGGACGTCATGAAGCTGTTCTCTATGCACAGGACGATGTAGGTGTTGTGGCAGCTCACGGCTTTCTGCTCCAGGAGCTTGCCCGACAGCAGCGAGGAAGCCTGGCCCGTGGCCCCTGCAGCCTCTGTCCGCCATGTCTCACAGTAGCTCTCGGTCAGCCGGCGCCCACTGGGGTCTGAGCCGTGCCACACGCTCTTCTGAGGCCTGTAAGACATGGCTGTCAGCCACCCGCAGACCTGCCCCTCCAGGCAAGAGCCCACCCTGTGATGTAAAAGGCCAGTAGTGGTCTTGGAGACAGTTGGGAGGGGGTGTTGGGGTGTACTCTGGGCTCGGTAAACTCTGAGTTGGCCTTTGTCAGCTAACTGGACCTGACTCCTGGAAGCCTTGTTGATAAAGGTATATAGGTGCCACTAGCTTGAAGCAAGCTCACCCGCCAGAGGTCCCAGCTACTAAATTCTTCCCCAAAGCTCATGTGGGGGCCAGAAGGGCCCTTAGGTGCCGTGTAGGGAGAACAAATGGTCAGGACTTAGGGAGCGCCCAAGGACACACATATCCAGCTCTCCAAGCCGCACTTCTGGAAGTGAGAGTCTTGGGAGAACAGTGTCTTGGTGTCAGACATGGGTGTGATGCCGTTCAGAGGCAGTCTGGCCACCTGTCAGCATTCCAGGTGTGTGCTGTGGACAAGGACTGCCCTGGGAGCTGGCCCTGCCAGCCTGGCACTTACGTGGTGGACCGTGGGGTTGCTTGAGCCATCACAGGCAGTGAATGCACCATCTGTCCACCAAGGACTTGAGGGAGCACCTATGGGTGCTAAGACCCATGCTGTTTTTGTGGGTGTGTACAATGTATGTCGTGTGTGTTGTGTGCATGTGTATGCGCCCATGAACCACCTAAGCACTTGCCTGTGATGGCTGGAGGGGAACATCAGGTGTCCACTCTGTCGCTTACCCAGCCATTCTTTTTTTTTTTTTTTGAGGTAGGATCTCATTATAGCCCAGGCTGGCCTTGAACTCACAGCGATCCTCCTTCCTCAGCTTCCCGAGGGCTAGGATTAAAGGCATCTGCTACCATGCCCAGCATCCACCCATTCTTACTTGATCCAGAGGCTGTTACTGATGGATCCTGAAGCAAGGCCCAGCAATTCTCTGGTCTCTTCCCCCATAGGACCAAGGTTACAGATGTATGTGGCCATGCCCAGCTGTTTATGTGGGTTCTGGGGACTGGGCAGTCGCTTTGCAAGCAAGTGCTTTTATCCACTGAGCCATCTCCCAGCCCCTCATTTATCCTTTTCTTATTCCTCATTTTATTTTCATATTTGCCTCTTCAGGTTTTTTTGTTTGTTTTGTTTTCTGAGGAAGGGTCTCATTCTAGCTCAGGCTGACCTGGAATTCACTATGTAGTCTCAGGGTGGCCTCAAACTCACAGCGATCCTCCTACCTCTGCCTCTTCAGTGCTGGGATTAAAGGCGTGCGCCACCACACCCGGCTCTGCTTTGCTTTTAAGTACTGAGCCTTCTCCAGCCCGAGAGCCAGGTTACTAGACGTCCCCTGACCATCTCTGTCCTCAAGCACTCTTCATGCCTTTCTGGGTTGT